>NC_140991.1:139958928-141178928 GCF_052327205.1 Somniosus microcephalus
CCCCCCCCGGCCGCGCGCTCCCTTCCCCCCCCCGGCCGCGCGCTCCCTTCCCCCCCCGGCCGCGCGCTCCCTTCCCCTCCCGGCCGCGCGCTCCCTTCCCCCGCGGCCGCGCGCTCCCTTCCCCCCCGGCCGCGCGCTCCCTTCCCCCCCCGGCCGCGCGCTCCCTTCCCCCCCGGCCGCGCGCTCCCTTCCCCCCTCGGCCGCGCGCTCCCTTCCCCCCCCCGGCCGCGCGCTCCCTTCCCCTCCCGGCCGCGCGCTCCCTTCCCCCCGCGGCCGCGCGCTCCCTTCCCCCCCGACCGCGCGCTCCCTTCCCCCCCGGCCGCGCGCTCCCTTCCCCCCCGGCCGCGCGCTCCCTTCCCCCCGGCCGCGCGCTCCCCTTCCCCCCCCGGCCGCGCGCTCCCCTCCCCCCCCCGGCCGCGCGCCCCCCTCCCCCCCCGGCCGCGCGCCCCCCTCCCCCCCCGGCCGCGCGCCCCCCTCCCCCCCCGGCCGCGCGCCCCCCTCCCCCCCCGGCCGCGCGCCCCCCTCCCCCCCCGGCCGCGCGCCCCCCTCCCCCCCCGGCCGCGCGCCCCCCTCCCCCCCCCGGCCGCGCGCCCCCCTCCCCCCCCGGCCGCGCGCCCCCCTCCCCCCCCGGCCGCGCGCCCCCCTCCCCCCCCCGGCCGCGCGCCCCCCTCCCCCCCCGGCCGCGCGCCCCCCTCCCCCCCCCCGGCCGCGCGCCCCCCTCCCCCCCCCGGCCGCGCGCTCTCTCTCTCTTCCAACAACAACATGCCCTCAAAAAAACCTCGGCACCGCCGGGCACTCCAGCTAGTTGTAAATAAAATGGCCGTTAAGTAAACTCTCCACCCCGGAGTCCTCCTTAATTGTTATATAGGTAAGGGTATAAAACCCCTTGAGACACAACAAAACTGGCGACGAGGCGACGGACTTGCGCATCACTTTGCACTGGTATCGGCGATGTTTAAAGTAAGAAGTTCCTGTCTTTTCTTAATGGCGCGCCCGCAGTTTAGTGCTGATGCAATCGCCTCGTAAAGGTGGCGGTTCGTGTGTTACACAAATAAGAAGGGGGAGAGTAATGATACAGTGAAACGAAGTGGAGGAAAAGGACTGTAAAAATTTTAAAAAAAGTGGAACAAAATGGCTGTGCTAACCGGAGCCTTTGGACCATTTGATGAAACGGCGGAGCAATGGAGTGCTTATACAGAGCATTTTGGATTATTCGTGACTGCAAATGGCATTAAAGATGACGTGAAAGTGGCAACGTTCCTCAGTGTGATCGGAGCAAAAACATTTGGCTTGTTACGGAGTTTGATGCACCCAGATAAGCCCGGCGCTAAGACATATGATCAGATTGTGGAAGTTTTGGAAACACATTTCGCACCCAAGCCGCTGCTGATTGCCGAGAGGTTCAGGTTTCACAAACGAAACCAAGGGGAGGGTGAGTCCATAGCCGAATATGTTGCAGTGCTAAAGAAGCTAACTGAGCATTGTGAGTTTGGTGAAACTCTAAATGACACTGTCCGTGATAGGTTTGTGTGTGGATTAAGATGTGAAGCAACACAGAAGCGCTTGCTCACGACTGACAAACTGACGCTTAAATCAGCAGTGGAGCTCGCTGTGTCTATGGAGTTAGCAATACTAACAATAACCAGTCCCAGGACAGTGACAGGGTAACACAAAGAATTCGACCCAACACAATCGTCGCTAAGCAAAAGGAAAAATATCTGTCATATTGGGCAGAAACAACAAAAACCCAAAGCAAACTCAATTGCTACTTGGCCCTAAACAGACAATACAACATAGCTGATTACCTGACCATGGTAAAGGATAACAAACTGAGACGAACCTTGACAAGGTACAGACTTAGCGAACATAGCCTAGCGATCGAAAAAGGCAGACACAGGCAGACCAGGCTGCCAAGAGAAGACAGGATATGCTCTCACTGCAGTCAGGGAGTAGTTGAGACAGAGATGCACTTCCTCACAGCCTGTGGAAAATATCAGGGCATTAGAGAGAATTTCTACCAAAAATTCTCACAAATATGCCCTGAATTCAGAAATCTGACTGACAACCAAAAACTCCCATTCCTACTGGGGGAGGAGAGAAGCTGTGTAACACTGGCGGCACACTATGTTACAGCTTGCCATGAACAGAGGGACAACCAGTAAACTAAGACAAGAGTATATATAAACAAGGCGAATGTATATTTATAAACTCAGGGATATACCTGTTTATACACTGTATGAATGGAACCGCGTTTATGTGTTCAACCATAAATGTATTTTGATGCTTTGGCAACATAAGATGTACCTTATCATGCCAATAAAGCGATTTGTATTGTATTGTAAAGATGCACAGCTGTTGGGGGCTGCAACAAGAGTGCACAGGGCAGCAACTACACCAGATAAGCATACAAGGGGCGCCAGATAGTGTTACAGATGTGGAAGGTCAGGTCATCAGCCATCGGACTGCTGGTGTAAAGCCCTGACCTGTCAGAAATGTGAAAAGAAAGGACACACTGAACGTGTGTGTAAAGGGCAAAGCAAACAATCCTACACAGAGACACACAAAAACAAACAAGGAAACACATCCAACTGGCGTTATAAAAAGAAAAACCTACACATGGTGAAACAAGAACAGGACGACAGTGACACAGACTCTGATGGGGAGCTGAATCTCCATGTGTTAACGGTGAATGGAGGCTCATCAGGCTATGGAGTCACTCCACTACTAGAGGGAATACCGGTCAAAATGGAGCTGGATACGGGGGCCGCTGTCTCCTTGATTTCAGAGAAGCTATTCAAAGAAAAACTGAACCACCTATCACTGACGCCGGCCAAGCTCATCTTGAAGACCTACACTGGGGAAACAGTCCCAATGCTGGGTAAGACGGAGGTCAAGGTGGAGCTTAATCGACAAACCGTGATGCTGCCAGTTTACATGGTCAAGGGTGACTATCCATCCCTGATGGGCAGGCCATGGTTGGAGAAAATTCATCTGGATTGGAAAAAAGTGAATGGAGTGTCAGTCGAAGAGGCGGGGCTAGCGGCAGTGTTGACAAAGCATGCGGCTGTCTTTGACGGAGAATTGGGGAATATGAAGGGGATTACGGTCAAACTCAAGGTGAAGCCTGACAGCCAGCCACGATTCCTGAAGGCCAGGAACGTTCCCTACGCCCTCAGACCAAAGGTGGAGGCTGACCTGGAGCGTCTGGTCAAGATAGGGGTCCTGGTGCCGGTTTCGCACAGTGAGTGGGCTACGCCCATGGTACCAGTGATGAAGAGTGACGGCGCGGTTCGCTTATGTGGAGATTTCAAAGTAACAGTGAATCCTGTGCTCTCAGCTGAACAGTACCCCCTCCCCATCATTGAAGATCTTTTCGCGGGTCTAGCAGGCGGTCAGAAGTTTAGCAAGATCGATCTATGCCAAGCCTACTTGCAGATGCATGTAGACGAGGACTCACAGAAGTACCTCACCATCACCACCCACAAGGGCCTCTACAGGTACTGCCGCCTACCCTTTGGTATAACGTCAGCACCAGCATTGTTTCAGCGGGCTATGGACCAGATCTTAAGCAGCATTCCAGGAGTACAATGTTATCTCGACGATATCCTTGTCACAGGAAAGGACGACAATGAGCATCTGCAGAACCTGATGAAGACACTGGGAAGACTTGAAGAATATGGCTTACGCGTTCGCAAGGACAAATGCGAATTTTTCAAGCCATCAGTGGAGTACCTAGGCCATGTCATCGATGCGGATGGCCTACACACAGCACCGCCGAAAGTGAAGGCCATTGCCGACGCTCCTGCACCTATAAATGTCGGCCAGCTGCGGTCATTCTTAGGTCTCCTGAACTATTACAGAAAGTTTATTCCACAGCTGGCATCACTATTGAAGCCATTATATGAGTTGCTGTGTCAGGGCAAGGCCTGGGCGTGGACGAAGGAGTGCGAAGCTGCATTCAAGAAAGCCAAAGCAGCTTTGACTGACCCCAGAGTGTTGACGCACTTTGACCCGTCGTTGCAGATTCAGCTGGCCTGTGACGCGTCGCCTTATGGCATCGGCGCGGTCATGTCCCACATCTTTCCCTCAGGCGAAGAGAAGCCGATTGCATTCGCGTCAAGGTCCCTGAGCAAGGCGGAGGTGAAATACCCGCAGATCGAAAAAGAGGCTTTGGGCATCATCTTTGGAATCAAAAAGTTCCATCACTACTTGTTCGGAAGGAAATTCACCTTGCTGACGGATCATTGTCCTCTGACATCGATCTTTGGTCCACACACAGGAACACCCTCCCTGGCAGCGTGCAGGATGCAGCGCTGGGCGCTGATGTTAAGCGCTCACAATTACAACATCAAATACCGGAGGTCAGCAGCACATGGCAATGCGGACGGATTGTCAAGGCTTCCGCTGCCTGTGCCCTCTGAAGGCTGTGAGCAGAAGATTTTCTACTTTGACATGGGGAGCAATGCCCCTGTCACGGCCCAGCAGGTCAAGAAAGAGACCAGAGTGGACCCTATGCTATCCAAGGTGCTGGATCAGGTGATGCGAGGAGATGGATCACGGGTGCCAGACGCACCACCTGAGCTCCTACCTTACCTGTCAAGAGGGAAGGAGTTGTCTGTCACGTCAGGATGCCTCCTTTGGGGCATGCGAGTGATCATACCACCAAAGCTGCGGAAACATGTCCTCAATGAGCTGCACTCAGGACATTTGTGGTATTGTCCGGATGAAGGAGCTGGCATGAAGCCACTTCTGGTGGCCCGGTCTGGATCATGAAATTGAAGTTGAAGCGAAATCATGCCCATCATGCGAGACAACCAGGGATACGCCAAGAGCAATGCCACTGCATCCATGGGAATGGCCGGCGACACCGTGGCAAATGATCCATCTGGACTTCGCGGGACCAGTGGAAGGAGCGATGTTCCTGGTCGCGGTGGACTCCCATTCCAAATCACAGAAATCACAGAAATCACAGAAACCTCACAGTACAGATAGAGGCCATTTCGGCCCATCGAGCCTGCACCGACACATGTCCCACCCGATCCCCGTAACCCCTACACCAACACATATCCCACCCTATCCCCGTAACCCCACGTATTTAATCCCCCTAACACTAAGGGTCAATTTTTATCATGGCCAATCAACCTAACCCCGCACATCTTTGGACTGTGGGAGGAAACCGGAGCACCCGGAGAAAACCCACGCAAACACGGGGAGAATGTGCAAACTCCACACAGACAGTCACCCGAGGCCGGATTCGAACCCGGGTCCCTGGCGCTGTGAGGCAACAGTGCTAACCACTATGCCACCGTGCTGCCCAAATGGCCGGAGGTTGCAGTAATGTCCACTACCACTACGGAGAAAACCATCGAGACTCTGAGAGAGATGTTCGGGCGATTTGGTCTGCCGGAGCAGATCGTAATCGACAATGGAACACAGTTCACATCCCAGGAGATGGAGGAGTTCCTCAAGAGCAACAGAATCCAGCACACGTTCTCCGCACCTTATCATCCATCCATGAATGGATTGGCGGAGAGATTTGTCAGAATGCTGAAACGCGCGTTGAAAGCGGCAAGAAGTGATGCTCCTCTAAAGCAGCGCCTGAATGCTTTCTTGCTGAAATACCGAAACACGCCTCATGCTACGACTGGAGCATCTCCTGCTTACCTACTCATGGGAAGGCAGCTACGGACACGTCTTGACCTGCTGAGGCCAATGTCCACAGAAGCAGCGGTGCACGCCAATCAGCAGGATCAAGTCAGCAGACGAGCTCAGAGGTCCAAAGAATGACACTTTGTGGTGGGGGGCAAAGTCCTGGCACGTAACTACACCACCCCGGAGCGGTGGGTCCCGGCTACGGTCATTCAAAAGATGGGCCCCGTTTCATACCGAGTCCGCACCGGAGACGACCGAACATGGAGACGGCATGTAGACCAGTTACTGCCAAGACAGTCACCACAGGTAACCCAAGAAACAGAGGATTAAGGACCTGCTGGGGGCTCCAGCAGGGACTGGTCGTCCGACCCTGAGACGGTGGCACCATCCACTCTTGTGCCATCGAGGGAGGAAGCCACGCCTGCAGGGTCACGGGAGAGCCAGCCAGAGCCTGCTCCTGAGACTAGGCGTTACCCCCAAAGAGAAAGGCAGCCTCCAGAGTGCCTTAGTTACAGTTAGTGCTAACCTGTGTGCATGGGGCAGAATAATCCCCAGGGTTAGCGGAATGTACAGGCAGTCTACCCTCTCTTCTAAAGTTATAGTCATTTTCAGTTATTCTGTTTTGTGGACATTCTATTTTAAGGGGGAGGAAATATGTTGTGTATTTTGAACGTGTATTAGAATTGTCCCACATGGGATACCATAGTGGTGATTTGCAATGCACTATGGGAAATGTAGTGCATTGAGTGAAGAAGCACATTGTAAATAAAATGGCTGTTAACTAAACTCTCCACCCCGGAGTCCTTCTTAATTGTTATATAGGTAAGGATATAAAACCCCTTGAGACACAAGAAGCAGATGGTGGAGCCAGGGACAGCAGTGGACAATCCTCATCGGAGGGTGCAGGACTCTCCCAGCTCAGCTCAGCTCAGCTCAGCTGCATGTCGACCCTGTGCCTCCAGGTCAATCTAGAAGGAGAGCGGTGCTGGAACTCCAGGAACAGATGCAGGAGCCTCTGGCAGGTTTTGTCTCCAAGGTTGCTGCAAGTGTGGAGCGGATGGAGGAGTCCATCGCTAACATGAGCAGAGCCTTTGTGGCGGCGTTGGCACATGAACGCATCACTACGGGAAAGATGGCAACCTCCATGGAAAGTATGGCTACCTCCATGGTAAGGCTGGCTACCGTAGAGGAGAGGATGGCTACGGCCATGGAGGAGCTAAGCCGCCAGGGTATTGAAAACATGGTTATTGTTCAGAATAGACTGACATCTCTGGAGGAGCGATGGTCAGCTATTGAGCAGAGAAACCAGACCTCATGGAATTCCTCTGGAGTAGGACTGCCAGTGCAGAAACGGGTCCTCATGGCCCCCGGAAGTGCAGCAAGGTGCTGTCAAGTCACTTGCTAGCTCTGAACTGGGGCTGACCCATGAGAGGGATGTTGGTGGCAGAGAACAAGCACTCACATGACCATGCCACTGCAAAGCCCTCGGTCAGAGCCCCACCAGAGTGCTCACCCAACTGAGATTGGCGTCGCAGCCCCTGCACAGCCGCAGGAGTTGCAGACTGTGGAGAGCCCTCACAGGCTCACAACCCCAGAATACACCCTCCAAAGGTGTCGAGGCAGGAGCAGCATGAAAGTGAGCAAGGGGCCTCCACATCTGCTGAAGCCACAGGGGAAGCACCGTGTAGGAGCACGTGTAAGAGGAAGATAAAGCACAAGTAGTCACAAAAGTAGTCACTTGGGTGTTCTGTTGTGTTTAATTCTGAAATGCCATCCGTGAATTAAAGTTATAAAATAACTTGATGGCAAACTGTTAAAGTTGTGATCTGTGTCATTTTGCAATGGGATTTCCACATTGAGGGCTCAGGGCGACTTGGAATTATCAGTATGGTGGTCAGAGTGATAGGAAGCCGCAGGTTCTTGTCCATTGTCGATGGTGTGGTAAGAAGGTGTGAGGCAAATGTGTTTGATTGGGCAGCCGAAGCAAATCTGGCCAAGATCAGTGCATCCCTTGCATCCCGGGCAGCAATGTTCTCGCGTGCTGCTGCTGCTGCTTGATGCGCCTCCGCAAGCTGTTCGTTGTTGCTCTCCTCCTCCTTTGAGGAGGCTATGCGATGAGCCACTTGTACCTCAGGCAGCTGCAAGCCACGATGCTGTGCCATGTTGTGAAATGCATAGCAGACCACAACGATTCTGGAGACTCTGGCTGCTGAGTACTACAAGGCTCCGCCTGATCTATCAAGGCATCTGAATTGCATCTTCAGCAAGCCGATGGTTTGCCCCATAATGGATCTGGTGAAAATGTGGCTGGAGTTGTAGCGCTCCTCAGCTTTGTTGGATGGCCTCCTCAATGGTGTCATTAGCCACGTCTTTAGGGGATAGCCCTTGTCTCCAAGTAGCCATCCACAAAGTTGGTCTGGCAGACTGAAGAGCGGAGGCACACTAGACTGCTGCAGGATGAAGGAGTCATGGCAGCTGCCAGGGTACTTGGCGCAAACATGCATAATTTCCTCTTGTGATCACACACCAGCTGTACATTGAGGGAGTGGAAGCCCTTGCAGTTGACAAAAATACCTGGATTGTGATGGGGTGCCTTAAGGACCACATGCGTGCAGTCTATTACGCTCTGCACCCTTGGAAAGCCTGCCAGATTAGCAAAGCCAACCGCACGCGCGGTTACACTTGTTTGGTCCTTGGAGAAGTTGATGTAATTGTGTGCATTGGCAAAGAGGGCATCAGTTACCTGCGTGATGCAAATGTGTGCAGCCGCCTGGGAGATGCCACTGATGTCTGCTGTTGATCCCTGAAATGACCCTGAAGCAAAAAAGTTGAGTGTGGTGGTAACTTTGACGGCCGGTGGTAACTTTGACGGCCACTGGTAAGGAGTGTCCACCCGCTCCTCTGGGCTCCAGGTCTTGCTGCAGCATTGCACAGATGTCACCCACAACCTCTCGCGAAAGTCTGAGCCTCCTTTGGCACTGCTGCTCAGTCATTTTGAGGTAGCTCATCCTCTGTAAACCCTGTTTTGGGGCTTTCTCCTGCGGCGATGTCCTTCCCTGCGCTGGCGCCTTCTGGCCTGTGCAGCTTCAGGTGGGTGAGCAGCAGGTTGGCACTCCTACTGTTGCTCCTGCTGTTGGTGCTGCTGTTGTTCCGGTTTCTGCTGCTGCCGCGGCTGGTCTTCGTCTGAATCTAAGGTTCAGGAGGAAAGGAAATACATGGTTCCCAAGCTATAGGTATATACCGCAGTTGAGGAAGTGCTCAGTCAAGGTGGGGAGAGGAATTTCCCAGGATGTCACAGTGGAGATGGATCTCAGCCTCAAAACTTCCAAAATGAGTAGACCTGCAAAAAGTTCTCCCAGACCTGAGAAAAGAAAGTTCTGCCACCTGCAAATGATCATTGTTGAAAACTCCATTTTTATGGTGGAGCTGCATCTGTTAATAAGTCATCCACTTGTGAGCCCACCAGGATTAACTGGTGTGTTCCAGGGGAGATGTGCAACATGCGGGAAATGTATTAAACTCAGAAAGGCCTCTCAAAATGGCATTATAGAGGCACTTAAGTGGTTCTTAAGGGCCTATCCTGCCTCTTGGAGGCCGGACCGAAACGGGGTCTGAAAGCCCGCATTTGGGAAAGTTGCTTGGAGGCAGAATCGGAGCCCGACCCCATTTTTGGCAACTTTCCCACCTGACCCGCCTCCAAACCCGCCTCCTTGGACCTGGCAAAATCCAGCCCAAAGGCTTCATGTTTTCTGACATGTCACTTGCCTGGGGTATGGAGTGGGCTTGGATCTGTGGCTTACTTGAGAGGCAACCACAGGCTCCTGTTCATAGAAACATAGAAGATAAGAGCAGGAGTAGGCCATTCGGCCCCTCGAGCCTGTTCCGCCATTTAATGAGATCATGGCTGATCATCCAAATTCAGTACCCTGTCCCTGCTTTCTCCCCATATCCCTTGACCCCTTTAGCCTTAAGAAATATATCTAATTCCTTCTTGTATATATTTAATGAATTGACCTCAACTGCCATCTGTGGTAGAGAATTCTACAGGTTCACCACTCTTTGGGTGAAGAAATTCCTCCTCATCTCAGTCCTAAATGGCTTACCCCTTATCCTTAGACTGTGACCCCTGGTTCTGGACTCCCCCACCATCGGGAACATCCTTCCTGCATCTAGTCTGTCTAGTTCTGTTAGAAATTTATGTTTCAATGAGATCCCCTCTCATTCTTCTAAACTCTAGCGAATATAAGCCTAATCGACCCAATCTCTCCTCATACGTCATTCCTGCCATCCCAGGTATCAGTCCGGTGAATCTTCGCTGCACTCCCTCCATGGCAAGAACATCCTTCCTCAGATTATGCGACCAAAACGGCACACAATACTCAAGGTGTGGTCTCACCAAGGACCTGTACAACTGCAGCAAGACATCCTTGCTCCTGTACTCGAATCCTCTCGCTATGAAGGCTGTCGAAGTCTAAACCCCAAGTAAAGACTTTACACAAACTGGGTATCGTCAGAGAGACAAAGCTTTATTTTTCACTTGCAGCAAGGGGGAAAGCACCATCACTCAAGGGGTGAGGCTGCTATTCCAAAGATACAGCTTTCGCGACTGATATTTATACAGTGTAACAAACAACTTTAATTGACAACCTATTGTTCCTTTATCAGGGTACAGGAGGTTTTGTTTGAATCTTGTTACCAAAAAATGATTTGCTCACTCATGTCTGATTATCATATTTATACAGTGAAGAACACAAGTTCAATATGATCATGTATAAAGAGAAACGAGATTGACCTTTAACAGAATTGTTTTCATTCTTTGGCCAGATGTCATTAGCAGTGCGGTTACCCAATAGTTCTGCAATGTATTGTTCTGGCAGGTTGTGATTAACTTAATTGCAATAGGTCAGAAGATTACATTAGTTGCTGCTGACTTGGTTTTAGTCCACAGGCAATGGTACAAAAATACATTAGATGTCAAGTATCCCATCATGCACTAGTAAGGGCAAAATCATATTTCCACATTCCCTCCTTTTGTCCTTATCAAGGACAACCTAGTCTAGCAAGATTGCATTTAATCTTTCCTTCTCCATCAAATAGGTCCTTGATCTGTACCTGCATCATTACTTTAACTGGTTCTGCATAATAACTGTGGCCAACGCTTGGTTCTTTACTCTTACTCTTATCCAGGCACAATGAGCTTACTGGTCTCCCTATCCCAGATGTATTGGTGAGGACCAGGGAGGGGAGCTGTCTAGCATGGTCATACTTAGGCTGATATCATCCTTTGAGGGTGTCCAAATCGTACCCTGCCGAGGTCCAATGCCTTTGCCAGTCTTCATCTACTATAATCTTTTTGGGGCCATTTAACTCATACTTGGTAATACTCCCATTTTGGCGTAAAATCCATTCCATCGTCTCTGACTCATTGAAGCGGATAGGTATTAATGGAATTCCCCCTTTACTATGTATGGGAACATGGGCACAAACCCAACAGCTGGAAGCGCTTACCGTTGTTGCGTACGTGTATGCCATATACAAAAATGTATTTATACACAATTCAGGCATTGCAGGTATTATAAGTGTCCCAAGGAAACATAGTCCTAATGTCCAGTTCCATTTACTGATGGGGTTGGTGATTCCTTTTCCTTGTTTTCTGGAGCTCTTTTGCAGTGGGAAGCGTGGATCCATGTTGGTCTCTCTTTCACCTTTACAGCAGTATTAGTTGCTAGGAGTACTTGGTACGGACCTTCGAATCTGGGTTGGAGACCGTTCTTTCTCTTGAATACTTTTCTCTTGAATACTTTCACGTATACGTTGTCTCCTGGTTCTAGGTTATGGCACCTTCCTTCAGCTGGTTCAACCTGGGCTTGCTTGACCTGTTGGTCAAAACTGGAAATACACTTAGTTAAGGCAATGCAATAATTCAACATATGTTCATCCATCTTGTGAATGTCCATCTGCTTGGCAGTGAAGGGTGCAGAAAATGGCAGTCTCTGAGGTCGTCCCATGACGACTTCACGTGGTGACAGTCCTGTTGTTCTGTTTGTTGCTGATCACATTACCATCAATGCCAAGGGTAACAGTTCGACCCATTTAAGTCCTGTCTCGCTGCAGAGTTTGGAAAGTTTATTTTTCAGCATACCATTATATTTTTCTACCAGTCCCGCTGACTGTGGATGATAGCTGCAGTAGAAGTGTTGGTTGATCTGTAAAGCCTTACACATTTCTCGCGCAACTGTCCCAGTAAAATGTGATCCATTGTCACTTGAAAGTTGTGCAGGTATACCAAATCATGGTACAATTTCTTTTAACAAACATTTTGCAACAGTAACTGCATCATTTTTTTTTTTACATGGAAAGGCTTCAATCCATCGTGAAAACACATCTACAATAACTAATACATACTTAAATCCTAAACATACCGGTAATTCAATAAAATCCATCTGTAAATGTACAAAGGGTCCTGTTGGATTTGGGTGGGAGGCAGCCTGTACCTTTTCCGTTTTACCTGGGTTCATTGTTTGGCAGGTAATGCATTGTTCACTAATTTGTTTTGTAATTGTCAATGCCTGGTGAATACCAAGTTTGTGTGATATAGTCTGCCATCCCCCCTTTGCCTGCATGTGAACATGTGGACACATCGGGCAATCCATGGGAGTATTGACTTGGGAGCCACCATGCGGCCGTCATGGTAGACCCATACTCCTTCAGGTGTTTTAAAACAAGAATCATTCACCCAAGCTAACACTTCGTCCGGACTGGCCTGTAATTGATAGGCCAAAACGTCATCAATTGTGGGTGGGGGATTGTCTGGATCTTGATTTCTAAGAACATATGCAGACACTTGTGACCCTGTATCAGGTAGAGCAGCAACCTTAGCTGCTCGATCCGCCCTATCATTGTCCAAAGAAGCCTGGTCTTGATTGCCTGTATGTGCTTTGTATTTAATAACAGCAATTTTTGTAGGACACTGGAGAGCCTTTAAAAGGTTATCAATTTGTTCAGCATTTTTTTTAACTGTAGATCCTGATGAAGTCAGGAATCCTCTAAGTTTCCAAATTTGACCATAATTATGAGTGACTCCAAATGCATACCGAGAGTCAATATAAATATTCACTGATTTTCCTGTAGCTAAAATACATGCTCTTGTAACGGCAAACAATTCTGCTTGTTGTGCTGAAAAGAAAGATGGTAGTGAGCATACTTCGATAATTGAATGATCATCGGAAATGGCATATGCGCTTTTTGGCGAGCCCTTTTCGTCTCTGAGGGCTGATCCATCCAAATGAAATATAAAATCGCTATTGTCCAGAGGAGTTTCTACAATGTCTATACGAGGCTTAGTGATAAGCTGAGTGATACGCTTATCAATTACTTCATAAAAGGTGATGAGTCGAAGAAGAGATGATGAGTCGAAAGAAGAGATGAATAAGGCTTTTATTAGCTAAGAAGAGACCATGCTTCTTCGTGAGTGACTGAACAAGTCTGAACGAAACCCACACAGTGGTGGGTGGAGTCAGCTGAGGCATGCCTCCATACACAGCGCCACCCAGAGGTGGCAATATACAATACAGTGGTTTACCACATTCACCCCTTGTTTAATGTGAAGTCCGGCGGGGTGAAGGGTACTACAAGTTAAGTCTATCAGGAGGCCTTGTCTGACGTCCTGATCGTCGTGGTGGCGGCGGTGGTGTTGCAGCATCCGACGTCGGGTCTGGTGTCTGGGTGGTTGGCGAAGATTCCTGGGGCTTTGGCATGCCGTCTGCAGGGGTTGGGTTGGGAGGGGTGGTGGGGGATAACAGTGGTAAGGGGGATAACGGTGGTAAGGGGGATAACGGTGGTAATTCAGGGGTACCCGAGGGTGCGAGATCTCGTATGGAGACCGTGTCCTCCCGCCCGTCTGGGTATGTCACCCAGGCATACTGGGGGTTGGCGTGTAGGAGGTGCACCCGCTCGACCAGGGGGTCCGTTTTATGCGTCCTCACGTGCCTCCGCAGTAGGACGGGCCCAGGAGAAGTCAACCATGCCGGTAGCGAGGTTCCCGATGTAGACTTCCGGGGGAAAACGAACATTTTCTCATGAGGGGTCGCATTAGTGGCAGTACAAAGCAGTGACCGAATGGAGTGAAGCGCTGCAGGGAGGACCTCCTGCCAGCGGGAGGTCGGAAGGCCCTTAGATTTTAGTGCTAAGAGGACTGCCTTCCAAACCGTCGCGTTCTCCCTTTCCACCTGGCCGTTCCCCCGGGGGTTGTAACTGGTGGTCCTGCTCGTGGCGATACCTCTTGTTAGCAGGTACTGCCGAAGTTCGTCGCTCATGAACGATGAGCCCCTGTCGCTATGTATATAGCTGGGGAACCCGAACAGAGCGAAGATGTCATTCAGACACTTGATGACCGTGGTACTGGTCATGTCTGGGCAAGGGATGGCAAAGGGGAAACGGGAGTACTCATCAACTATGTTGAGGAAGTACACATTGCGGTCAGCGGAGGGGAGGGGCCCTTTAAAATCGACGCTCAGGCGTTCGAAGGGGCGGGTGGCCTTGATCAGGCTTGCTCTGTCCGGCCTATAGAAGTGCGGTTTGCACTCGGCGCAGATTTGGCAGCTCTTGGTCATGGTCCTGACCTCCTCGATGGAGTAGGGCAGGTTACGGGATTTGATAAAATGGAAAAACCTGGTGACCCCCGGGTGGCAGAGGTCATTGTGGAGGGACTGCAGCCTATCACTCTGCGCGTTGGCGCATGTACCACGTGATAGGGCATCTGGGGGCTCATTGAGTTTCCCTGGCCGATACAAGATATCATAATTGTAGGTGGAGAGTTCGATTCTCCACCTCAAGATCTTGTCGTTCTTGATTTTACCCCTCTGCTTATTATTAAACATAAAAGCTACTGAACGCTGGTCAGTGAGCAGGGTAAATCGTTTCCCGGCCAGGTAATGCCTCCAGTGACGCACCGCTTCTACAATAGCCTGGGCCTCCTTTTCGACGGAGGAGTGTCTCGTCTCGGGGCCCTGGAGGGTCCTTGAGAAAAAGGCCACGGGTCTGCCCGCCTGGTTAAGGGTCGCGGCTAGGGCGAAGTCGGAGGCATCGCTCTCCACTTGGAAGGGGATGGACTCATCCACCGCGTGCATTGCGGCCTTCGCGATATCGTTCTTGATAAGAGTGAAGGCTGCACACGCCTCTGGTGTCAGGGGGAAGGAGGTGGCTTTGATGAGGGGCCTGGCTTTGTCTGCATAGAGGGGCACCCACTGGGCGTAGTAGGAGAAAAACCCCAGGCATCTCTTCAGTGCTTTTTGGCAGTGGGGAAGGGGTAGCTCCATTAGGGGGCGCATTCTGTCGGGGTCGGGCCCGATGACTCCGTTCTCCACCACGCAGCCGAGGATGGCCAGGCGCTTGGTGTGAAACATACATTTTTCCTTATTGTACGTTAGGTTCAGCCGTTGGGCCGTACGGAGGAAATTTGCTAGATTAACGTCGTGGTCCTGCTGGTCGTGGCCGCAGATGGTGACGTTATCCAAATAGGGGAAGGTTGCCCGCAGCGCGTTCTGGTCAACCATTCGGTCCATCTCCCTTTGGAAGACCGAAACCCCGTTGGTGACGCCGAAGGGGACCCTAAGGAAGTGGTAGAGGCGGCCGTTTGCCTCGAAGGCAGTATACTGGCGGTCCTCATGGCGGATGGGCAGCTGGTGGTACGCTGACTTAAGGTCGATGGTGGAGAATACTTTGTATTGCGCAATCTGATTGACCATATCAGATATGCGAGGGAGGGGGTACGCGTCCAGCTGGGTGTACCGGTTTATGGTTTGGCTGTAGTCGATTACCATGCGGCGTTTTGCAGTGGTTTTAACGACTACAACCTGGGCTCGCCAGGGGCTAGTGCTACCTTCGATAATGCCCTCCTTCAAGAGCCGCTCCACCTCAGAGCTGATAAAAGCTCTGTCCCCGGCACTGTACCGCCTGCTTTTGGTAGCGATGGGTTTACAGTCGCGGGTGAGGTTAGCGAACAGGGGAGGGGGGGGGACTTTTAATGTGGAAAGGCTGCAGGTGGTTTGCAGCGGGCGATTTAAAAGTTGTTGGTTGCAGACTGTGAGTGGGGGGAGGGGTCCACCGTATGCTAGTGTGACACTCTTAAGGTGGCACTGAAAATCCAACCCTAGCAGGACGGCAGCGCAAAGACGGGGCAGGACTAGCAGTTTAAATTTTTGATATTCAGTGCCCCCTACTGACAGGGTCACCACACAGTAGCCGCTGATGTCCATTGACTGGGACTTGGACGCCATAGAAATGCGATGGTGCGTTGGCAGAATCGTGAGGGAGTGGCTACGTACCGTGTCGGGGTGGACGAAACTCTCTGTGCTCCCGCTGTCGATCAGGCAACTGGTGGCGCGGCCGTTTACCGCGATATCCATCATGGAGCTGGATAGATGGTGAGGGTGGCCTTGATCCAGCGTCACGGAGGCCAGTATGTGGCTTAGTGAGTCACTATAGTCATCCGCCGAGACGGTGGTCGGTTCCGGTGACGAAATGGCGGTTGAGTGCGTTGGATACGATGGCGGCGGATGCCATGCGGCCGGGGGTACACAAAATGGCGGATAAGATGGCTGCTCCCACGGCCCGCACGCTGCGCTGCTGGCTGGCTTCCCCTTGCAGGCGTTAGCGTAATGGCCTTTCTTCCCGCAGCCCAAGCAGGTAGCTGTCTTAGCTGGGCAGTGCGCTCTGGGATGTTTTAACTGGCCACAGAAATAGCATTTTTGGGCCTGGTTACTGGGCATCGAAGCAGTTCTTACCGGAGGCTGCTGTCTCGGTTGGGTCGCTGCAGCGGTTGGTGCCGGGGGCGGCGGTCCCGTGTCCCACGGTTTCGATTGCCATGTCTCGGCGCCGTTACGGGGGTATGCCTCGAGGTTTCGGTGGGCCTCCTCTAACGAGAGCGCAAGGGCAATGGCCGTCTTCAGGTCGGGTTCCTTGCTTTCTAGCAGTCTCTGCCGGGTGTGGTCTGACTGGAGGCCCCTGACGAAGGCATCACAGGCGAGTCCCTGCGCGTGCTCCACAGCCGTTACCGCTTTACAATCGCAGTCTCTGCAGAGTGCCAGTAGCGCCCGTGCAAATGCCCCTACCGATTCTCCCGGTTGCTGCCTGCGGGATCCCAAGAGGTGTCGGGCGTAAATTGTGTTCACTGGGCGCGTATATTGCCCTTTTAGTAGCTCGAGGGCCGCCACGTACGTATTAGAGTCCCGGATTAGCATATATACTTGATGGCTCACCTGGGCGGTCAAAATTTTCAGTTTGTGATCCTCCTCTGTAACCTGTGAGATTGCGAGGAAGGATTCAAAGCAGCTCAGCCAGTGTTCAAACTTGGCTGATGCACCCACATCTTGAGGGTCGAGGTCCAGGCGTGGTGGTCTGAGGGCTCTCAGCAATGTCTGCTGTATCCGTTGCTGTTGTTGCTCCTCAGGTGTCGCCATTTAACTTTTAGCTAATAAAATTGATACGCTTATCAATTACTTCATAAAAGGTGATGAGTCGAAGAAGAGATGATGAGTCGAAAGAAGAGATGAATAAGGCTTTTATTAGCTAAGAAGAGACCATGCTTCTTCGTGAGTGACTGAACAAGTCTGAACTAAACCCACACAGTGGTGGGTGGAGTCAGCTGAGGCATGCCTCCATACACAGCGCCACCCAGAGGTGGCAATATACAATACAGTGGTTTACCACACTGAGTCACTGATTTACAATGCCTCTTGGGTAGGTGATGCAATTAGCAGGTCGTCTACGTACTGTATGAGGGTTAACCCATCGGTTAAGACAATGTCCTGTAAATCATGTTTGAGGCACTGCGAAAAGATAGTTGAGCTTTCTGTATAGCCTTGTGGCAGCCTGGTCCATGTGTATTGGGTTCCTTTGAACGTGAAGGCAAACGGGAACTGGGAATCTTGGTGAATAGGAATGCTGAAGAAGACTGAGCAGAGATCAATGACCGTATAATACCTTGAATTAGGAGGTATACAGGTCAGGATAGTGGCTGGGTTTGGGACCACTGGGTAGGCAGGGAGAACAGACTCGTTAACTGCTCTTAGGTCTTGAACCAACCCTGACTTATTCTCCACTCCTGTTGAACTGCAGCTTTTGATAGGCGTAAGACCATCTGTCCTAGATCAGAAGGTTTGAATTCATGTGCCACTGCTAGTGTACAGTGTGGCTTAGAGTCTTTTACCCTGAATAATTCCCATGCTGTTTGGGTCAACAAGATTGGTGACGCTATTCCTTCTTGCCCAATTAAAATTCTTCGGATTTTAAATGAATATTTCTGATGTAGAAAGGGCTTGTAATTAATTGCCACTTCTAGATCTTCTCCCGTTTTGTCATAATAGGCTGTACAGTGCAATTTATCATGCCAATGTCCCAAATTAAACTGCTTCTGGTATTCTGATGCTGATCTTGTGACATACTGCAATGCTCCCACAGCCATCAGTAATTGTTTACTGAGGTTGTCATCATGATTAGTCCAACAATACAAAATAGGAGAATTGTGGACCTGCAATGGGTACATCCCGCATCTGTCAGTTGGAACATGTACCTTCAGTCCTTTTTCCGTACATGATATCACTGCTTTCATTTTACACAACAAATCTCTTCCTAATAAGTTGATGGGAACGTCTTCAGGTAATAAGAATGCATGCTGTTCATGAAAGTCTTTCATCTGTACATCCAATGGAGTGGGCCATACCATAGTCTGGGTTGTTCCTGAAAGTCCTACACACTTGACACTCTGATTGATACAGGGTGCTCCTACTGCATATTGTTTAGTCAAGACTGAATTAGTTGCTCCAGTGTCTACCAAAAAATGGAACTTGTGTTCCATTCATATTTAAATTTATAAATGGCTCTTCTTTAGAATTTAATGATACTGCAGGCAATTGTACCACAGCTTGTTGTTCCTGGGCAATGTCTGGGGTGGGCTCTAAGTAACGTCATGCTGAACAATTTGGATTTTGTCCAAACTCTTCGTTTGGGCCACTTTGATTTCCCCAGGGATTGCTAGTTGTCCAATTAGTCTGTGGACGAGTGTGAACCTGGGCTTGGGTATTTCTGTTTCCAGATACATTTTGTGGACCCTGCCAACCCTGATTTTGTTTAACTTTTTGTTGTTTATTCTATTCCTGATTAATCTCATCCCTCTTTTTATTATGTTTACTAACTTCTATACTTCGTTCGCGTCGCCTCTCTGCTTCCTTTTTCCAATCTGAGAAGGCTGCCCAATTTACTTTTTTTTTTCCTTTTCTAGTTGGGTCCCTTTGTTTTTATGAGGCACTCCTCTAGACAGGTAATTCTGTCTATGTTAAAGGTGCCATCTGGTGGAAATGGGTATTTCCCATTTTGGGTCCATCTGGACCACCTTGGCAGGTCATTGATTGAAACTTGACCGCAGTTTTGAAAAATATAACAAGCAGGGGTGCCTTTCTCTGGGATTTTACTAGATTTGGCACCCTTTTTTTTTTACTTAATTGGGACTTTCCTGTTGGTTAGTCTCAACTAGGCGTAATTCTCTGGATCGCAATAACCCGTTTCCCCTTTGCGATTTTGCAACCAAGTTGCTGTAAGAGATGAAAAGAAACACATACTAACAATAACAAGACTAATTGCAACCAAGTTGCTGTAAGAGATGAAAAGAAACACACACTAACAATAACAAGACTAACAATAACTAACGCGACAGACCACACAGGTAAACAAATTAGGTAACTCATTAAAATCTTATACTATATACTGAACAATAGACAATTCTCAGTCTGTGTTATTCGCCACTGCAGAACTGAGTCCTTATACTTTAATGAAATCTCTGAAGGTCTCCTGCCTTCTGCCGCAAGACTCTCTCTCCGGCTTCTTAATCTCCGGGGGAAAAATAATCACAGTAATACACGCACAAAAATAATCACAGTAATACATGCACATACACTCTCCTATTTGGCGTCACGAGCTCAGGGTGCTTTGGAGCCTCTCAGCCTACTTAATCCTGGCCATCACGTGGGGCTCAATTGCCCTCTTAATTCCGGCTCAGTCTAGGATCGATGAGACAGGCACCCTCCTTGTCCTTGTCGGTCAGCCAAATATGATTTACACAAACTCGCGTCACATTCTATGATCTGCGTTGGACGCCCCTACAGACCAACACTCAACCAATATCACACAAGTTTTACTTACTCTTAAGTTTAGAATGATCATACACAATTTTATTTAGAGCGTTCCCATAACGCTCACCTTCTCTCTCTCTATCTTTCTTTTCCTATGCCACAAATAAGGACAACAGGACCCTCAATTTTCACTGGCCATATTCTTGGTCAGCGACCTATTAGTCGATTTTACCCAAAAATCGCTAATCGACAGTTAGTCACATTCCTGACTAACCTTCTTCTACACAATTTTATTTAGAGCGTTCCCATAATGCTCACCTTCTCCTAGGTACCTTATTTAGCGCTTCCTACCGTCTGTCTGCACGATCCCGTTCATAAGGTAGCAGTGCCTTCTGGCTGATCCTCTATTCCATCTCTGAAAGGGAAACAGTCACAATGGCAAGTCAACCTTCGACCTTTAGATAGCAGTGCTGTTCACTGGGAAAAACAGACTTCGCACGATTATGTCTCTGACAGGGAGAGTCCCAACATTGTGGTGCAAAAACCCACGGTTGGCCTATGGAAGTCTCCGTGGCACGGCACCTCGTTCTTCGTCCGTTTACTCACCAATCGTCACAGCATGCTATCTCGGTGGAACCTCCAAGTTTTACTGTCGAAGTCTAAACCCCAAGTAAAGACTTTACACAAACTGGGTATCGTCAGAGAGACAAAGCTTTATTTTTCACTTGCAGCAAGGGGGAAAGCACCATCACTCAAGGGGTGAGGCTGCTATTCCAAAGATACAGCTTTCGCGACTGATATTTATACAGTGTAACAAACAACTTTAATTGACAACCTATTGTTCCTTTATCAGGGTACAGGAGGTTTTGTTTGAATCTTGTTACCAAAAAATGATTTGCTCACTCATGTCTGATTATCATATTTATACAGTGAAGAACACAAGTTCAATATGATCATGTATAAAGAGAAACGAGATTGACCTTTAACAGAATTGTTTTCATTCTTTGGCCAGATGTCATTAGCAGTGCGGTTACCCAATAGTTCTGCAATGTATTGTTCTGGCAGGTTGTGATTAACTTAATTGCAATAGGTCAGAAGATTACATTAGTTGCTGCTGACTTGGTTTTAGTCCACAGGCAATGGTACAAAAATACATTAGATGTCAAGTATCCCATCATGCACTAGTAAGGGCAAAATCATATTTCCACAAGGCCAACATACCATTTGCCTTCTTAACCGCCTGCTGCACCTGCATGCTTACTTTCAGCGACTGATGTACAAGGATACCCAAGTCTCACTGCACTTCCCCTTTTCCCAATCTATTGCCATTCAGATAATCTATCTTCCTGTTTTTGCCACCAAAGTGGATAACCTCGCATTTATCCACATTATACTGCATCTGCCCAATCACCCAACCTGTCCAAATCATACTGGAGTTTCTCTGCATCCTCCTCACAGCACACATGCCCACCCAGCTTTGTGTCGTCTGCAAACTTGGAGATATTACATCTAGTTCCCTCATCTAGATCATTAATATATATTGTGAATAGCTAGGGTCCTAGCACCGATCCGTGCAATACTCCACTAGTCACTGCCTACCACTCAGAAAAAGACCTGTTTATTCCAACTCTTTGCTTCCTGTCTGCCAACCGGTTCTCTATCCAAGTCAGTACCTTACCCCCAATCCCATGTGCTTTAACTTTGCACGCCAATCTCTTATGCGGGACCTTATCGAAAGCCTTCTGAAAGTCCAAATACACCACATCCACTGGTTCTCCCTTATCTATTCTACCAGTTACATCCTCAAAAAGTTCCAGTAGATTAATCAAGCACGATTTACCTTTTGTAAATCCATGTTGACTTTGTCGGATCCTGTCACTGTTTTCCAAGTGCTCTGCTATTACATCTTTTATAATGGACTCTAGCATTTTCCCCACTACCGATGTCAGGCTTACCGGCCTATAATTCCCCATTTTCTCCCTACCACCTTTTTTAAATTGTGGGGTTACATTAGCTACCCTCCAATCCATGTGCTGAGACAGTAAACCAACTCTAAATGCATCAAATAAGTGGTTTCGTAAATCAAGGTACATTGTAACAGTATTAATACATCAACATATTAAAAGTAGTTAAATGCTATAAGATCACATTGCATAATTTTTTATGTTTAATAGAAATTAGTGGCTCGCTTTTTTCAGTCTACCGTCATATTGTGACACATGGAACTCCAGATTGTATCAGACGTGCCAACCCGTTACAACAGATGGTGTGTGGCGGTTTGTTTGCAAGTCAGAATAGAATATGAAACTGTGGCTGAAGTTGAAAACCTAATGAAGTGTTTTTGCACATTACAACATGTTACCTCTTATGCACATAAAAATCTAATATAATATTCAGTACATGGGATGTGCATTTAATTAAAAACTCATTGTAAGTGACTTCAGTCTCTGTTCCTGTAGGTGCTGCTGTGAGAAGTAATTTCAGTGTTAAAGATGTCATGCTGTGTGATGCTCAAGCACTGCTATTTTATAATTAAGAGTATATCACCTTGTGATTGGCCACTGGGTTCAGTCAAAATGCTTTCTGAATTTTATTTTCAGCTGCATTTTTTTCAGTAACTGACATTGCTCCAACATTAAAATGATAACCGACTCAATCACCATCATTAACTGCTCTAATATAATTGGTCCCAATAATGGCGCTGATCTTTATCCAACCCTTTAACAAAGAATCTAGCTTCTCTTTAGCGCTTTTTACTTACAGTGCCTCTCATAATGCATACTCCATAAAGTTCAAGCACAGGTCAAGGAAGTAAAAAGCAAAGGACTTTCTCAGAAGATGGTATTCTAGGAAACATCAGCGTGGTTTATATTACAAATTTTATTGCATACAAATTCTGACTATGATGCAATCTTTTTTATATTTGACAATCCAAGCTGCTTATATTGAACATCACTCTGACTTGCTGTCATGTTCTACCTTTCCCTTCCACTCCTTTCCTCACATGAAGTCCATTTCAACCCACCCCTCCTTCCATTTCCATCCAATCCACAGATGAACCTTGCTCTATCAAAGCCCCCTCTTTTGCCAACAGTTACTTGGCTGCTCTGCTCTTCATTGTTCCTCTCCCTGTTGCCCTCACTCTCAGTAACAGGGAGCACCATGCTATCATTCTGAGTGTCAGTGAAGAAACTAGCCTGTTTCACTGAGAATGCTTCATCATTACTATAATACTCCTTGGTCCTGTGAGAGGGAGGGCAAATAGGAGCAGGTGAAGTGAGCATACAGTGGGTGGTTGGGGAGATTTGAGGCACACATTGGAGCAGGCAGGGAAGAAATTAAGAGGGAGGGTTGAACTGTAAAAAAATATCAAAAGTTATTCGTAGAAGCAGCACAGAATGAACAGAACTACCATAATCAGCACTTGTGGATAATTTAATATAAGTTACTGTGACAGTAGTTATAGACTTTTAAGTTACTTTGTTTTTATATTTCAATTTTCCTTGCAATGGAAGATAGTAATTGTAAACCAAGAGCTTGATTTAGGATTATAGTACAGTGTGATTGGATTTTAGCAGTGTGATTGCAACCATGGAAAATAACATTCTTCATCGATGTCTCCAGGCTACAGTGTCTCCATGTAATGTGAAATCTTCATTTTTTTTATCAAGACAGTTTAATATTTTACCTGGGTCGTTGGTAAAGGTGATCGTATCTATTTACAAACAAAAATGACATAGTGCTTTTGTTTCTGGATGTAAAGAGGTCAGCAATGGCAAAAGGCAGCACTGGATAGTTTTTCGTAAAGGACAAGATTCAATAGAAGCAGAAAATCTTGCGATAACAACATAGAAACATAGAAGTTAGGAGCAGGAGTAGGCCATTCGGCCCCTCGAGCCTGCTCCGCCATTCAAGGAGATCATGGCTGATCATCCAAATTCAGTACCCTGTCCCTGCCTTCTCCCCATACCCCTTGATCCCTTTGGCCTTAAGAAATATATCCAACTCCTTCTTGAATATATTTAATGAATTGGCCTCTACTGCCTTCTGCGGTAGAGAATTCCACAGGTTCACCACTCTCTGGGTGAAGAAATTCCTCCTCATTTCTGTCCTAAATGGCTTACCCCTTATCCTTAGACTGTGACCCCTGGTTCTGGACTCCCCGGCCATCGGGAACGTTCTTCCTGCATCTAGTCTGTCCAGTCCTGTCAGAATTTTATAAGTTTCAATGAGATCCCCTCTCATTCTTCTAAACTCCAGCGAGTATAAGCCCAATCGACCCAATCTCTCCTCACACGTCATTCCTGCCATAACATTGCAAACTAACAAATCCTGCTAATATTAACACAGGTACAAACGAAGTTGAAATCTATTGAATCTGCTAATCCTCTTGATGTTGCCAGGAAGTCCTCTCAACAAACAAACCTTTGGCTCATTTCATCTGCTTCTAATGATGATGATAAGGTAAAAATCAATTCTCATTCTCCCTTATAATTGATGTTCTTAATTCTCATGAGCTGTTCCTAGAATCATTGATAGTCTTACCAAGAACAAATGTATAAGCACCCTTCGCAAGGAATTACTGTGAATAAAGTTTGACTAAGAAGAGAAGCTGTATGTAGCCTAGAAAATTCCACTGGAGATTTGTCTTCCTCCTTATGACAGGATTATTGATTTCTTGTTTCTGCATATTGCTGTCAAGCACTCCTGATAAGGACTAGCTTTTTAGATTAGAGCCATATTTAGAAAAGTACAGAAAGTTTAAATTTACTGGAGCAACATTGATCTCTGACAGGCTGAATTATTTTAAAATGCATTTAATGCTTCTCTGGTGCCTTGATATTTCTTATTAGCAAGACAAGCATCTTTAACAAAAGTGAAAATGTGTTTGATTATTCAAAGTAAGCATCATTAGAGACTTCCAATATGGTTTCTGGAAAACAAAGTAATGTTGCACCAACTTGGTTGAATTTTTTGAGGCAGTAACTAGGTTGGTGGTGGATCAATGTAACCCTCTCAACATTATTTATTTGAACTTTTGACAAGGAACCGTGCAAAAGGTTACTTTATAATAGAGTCCTGTGGCAATGGAGGGAAGATCCTGGATTGGATGGGGAATTGGTTGGGTTCTCGCAGGCAGAGGGTTGTTATTAATGGAAATGATTCTGTGTGGAGATCGGCTACTAATGGAGTCCCGTAGGGATCTATGTTGGACTGCTACTCATCACAATCTACATTAACGATCTAGATAATAGTGTCATGGGCACTGTCTACATGTTCGCAGACAACATAAAGATCTGTGCTAGTGTTAGGACCCTAGATGAGAAAAAAAGACTAGATGCAATGGAGGAAATGCGCCTGCATCTGGCAGATGTCATTTAATTTAATGTAGATAAATGGAATGTCATGCATGTGGGTAGGGCTAATGCCAAGCATGTATATACCATACTTGGTATAGAATTGAAGTCTGTTGAGCAGGAAAGGGACCTTGGAGTTATAGTACATGAGTCTTTGAAGGTACAGTCAGTGTTGTAAGGCTATTGCGAAGACAAATAGATTAGTAGGACAAGTCACCATAAAACTATAGTGCCCTTATACAAACCTTTAGTTTGGCTGCATTTGGAGTATTGTGTTGAGTTTTGGTTCCCTTACATGGTGGGTGATATAGAGGCCCTGGAATAGGTTGAAAGGAGGGCTACTAGTATGATCCCTAGCCTGAAAGCCCTTAATTATCATGATAGTCTTAGAGAACTGGATCTTTTTACTCTAATTGAAGTGTCTAAAATGATGAAGGGACTAGATTATGTATATGTGGACAGGTTATTTGGACTAGATAGATTAGGAAAAGTGAGTTGTCGTGCATATAAGCTTTGCAAGCATAGGACTAGGTTAGATGTCAGCATATATTTTATTTTCTATTTCACCCAAAATATACAAATAATGTGACGTGAGCTAGTTTCATTTTTTGGAGGTACAGTGCAACTTACGCACTCAGATAACAGCATATATTCCTCCAAAACATTAGCAAATTTGTAAGAATTAGGTTGTTATTTAGTACTTTTTTCCTTAGTACTCCCTCTAGAAAAGTTTTTGGTTTTCCATTACAATTCCAACATATCCCAAGTAGGAAAGCTGACTTAACAGAACAGAAATTCTTTTTACATATCACTGTTTTTATAACTGGTACCCCACTGTCATCACCACTGAAACCCTCATTCACTTCTTTACCACCTCAAGCCTGAATGACCGCGATATTTGGCCTTTTTTTTAAGTGGTGTCTACCTCGCTTCTGCCCATTTCCAGCACGGCCCATCCTGTTCGCCATCTTGGTGAGGTCGATAGCGCGGGCAGTAATGAAGAAAATAATGCCACTAAAGAGTGACACATTCCCAGGACTAGATGGTTTCCATCCCAAGGTTTTAAAGGAAGTAGGTAAGCACATTGCAGATACCCTAACTAGAAACATGGAAAATAGTAGCAGGAGTAGGCCATTCGGCCCTTCGAGCCTGCTCCACCATTCAACACAATCATGGCTGATCCGCTATCTCAATACCATATTCCCGCTCTCTCCCCATACCCCTTGACGCCTTTTGTGTCTAGAAATCTATCTATCTCCTTCTTAAATATATTCAGTGACTTGGCCTCCACAGCCTTCTGTGGTAGAGAATTCCACAGGTTCACCACCCTCTGGGTGAAGAAATTTCTCCTCATCTCAGTCCTAAATGTCCTACCCCGTATCCTGAGACTGTGACCCCTCGTTCTAGACCCCCCAGCCAGGGGAAACATCCTCCCTGCATCCAGTCTGTCTAGCCCTGTCAGAATTTTATACATTTCAATGAGATCCCCTCTCATTCTTCTAAACTCTAGTGAATACAGGCCTAGTCGACCCAATCTCTCCTCATACGACAGTCCTGCCATCCCAGGAATCAGTCTGGTGAACCTTCGCTGCACTCCCTCTATGGCAAGTATATCCTTTCTTAGGTAAGGAGACCAAAACTGCACACAGTACTCCAGGTGTGGTCTCACCAAGGCCCTGTATAACTGTAGTAAGACATCCTTGCTCCTGTACTCAAATCCTCTTGCAATGAAGATCAACATACCATTTGCCTTCCTAACTGCTGCTGCACCTGCATGTTTGCTTTCAGTGACTGGTGTGCAAGGACATCCAGGTCCCTTTGTACATCAACATTTCCAAATCTATCACCATTTAAATAATACTCTGCTTTTCTGTTTTTCCTACCGAAGTGGATAATTTCACATTTATCCACATTATACTGCATCGGCCATGTATTTGCCCACTCACTCAACTTGTCTAAATTGCCTTGAAGCCTCTTTGCATCCTCCTCACAACTCACAATCCCACCTAGTTTCGTGTCGTCAGCAAACTTGGAAATAAACATTTGGTTCCCCCATCCAAATCATTGATATATATTGTGAATAGCTGGGGCCCAAGCACTGATCCCTGTGGTACCCCACTAGTCACTGCCTGCCACCCCGAAAAGGACCCATTTATTCTTACTCTTTGTTTCCTGTCTATTAACCAATTTTCAATCCATGCCAATATATTACCCCCAATCCCATGTGCTTTAATTTTGCACACTAACCTCTTATGTGGGACTTTATCAAAGGCCTTCTGAAAATCCAAATACACCACATCCACTGGTTCTCCCTTATCTATCTACCAGTTACATCCGGGAGAACTATAATCTTCCAAAGTTCTCTAGATTCAGGAACCGTTCCTTTAGATTGGAAAATTGCGCATGTCACTCAGCTATTTAAGAATGGCAAGAGAGGGAAACCAGGGAATTATAGATCAGTTAGCCTAACATCTGTTGTTGGGAAATTACGAGAGTCTATAGATAAGGATAGAGTGACTGAAAACCTCGAAAATTTTCAATTGACCAGAGAGAGCCAGCATGGTTTTATGAAAGGTAGGTCATGCCTGACAAACCTGATTGAATTTTTTGAGGAGGTGACTAAAGTAGTGGGCAGGGGAATGTCTATGAATGTTATTTATATGGACTTCCGTAAGGCATTTGATAAAGCCCCACATAAGAGACTGTTAACTGAGGTAGAAACCCATGGAATTGAAGGCAAATTATTGACCTGGTTTGGAAATTGGCTGAGCGGCAGGAGACAGAGAGTAGGGATAACGGGTAGATACTCTAATTGGCAGGATGTGATGAGTGGTGTCCCATAGGGATCTGTGTTGGGGCCTCAACTATTCACTGTATTTATTATCGACTTAGATGATGGCATAGGAAGCCATATATCCAAATTTGCCGATGACACAAAGTTAGGCGGCATTGTAGGCAGTGTAAATGAAAGCATAAAATTACAAAGGGATATCGATAGATTAAGTGAATGGGCAAAACTGTGGCAAATGGATTTCAATGTAGGCAAATATGAGGTCATCCACATTGGACGTAAAAAAGATAGAACAGTGTACTTTCTAAATGGCGAAAAGCTAAACATGGTGGAGGTCCAAAGAGACTTGGGAGTTCAGTTACATAAATTATTAAAATGTCATGAACAGGTACAGAAAATAATCAAAAAGGCTAATGGAATGCTGGCCTTTATATCTAGAGGACTAGAATACAAGGGTGTAGAAGTCATGCTGCAGCTATACAAAGCCCTGGTTAGACCACACCTGGAGCACTGTGAGCAGTTCTGGGCACCACACCTTTGGAAGGATATATTGGCCTTGGAGGGAGTGCAGCGTAGGTTTACCAGAATGATACCCAGACTCCAAGTCTTAACTTACGAGGAGAGATTACACAAATTAGGGTTGTATTCCCTAGAATTTAGAAGGTTAAGGGGTGATCCGATCAAAGTTTTCTAGATATTAAGGGGAACAGATAGAGAGAAACTATTTCCGCTGGTTGGGGATTCTAGGACTAGGAGGCATAGTCTAAAAATTAGAGCCAAACCTTTCAGGAGTGAAATTAGGAAACACTTCTACACACAAACTGTTGAGTCTGTGTTTTCAAATGTAGTTATGCTGAATAACAGGACACAGACTACAGAAGTAATTAAACAGGTCTTTAGTGATTGAGGGTCAGGGCTGAACTGGGATACACTTTGCTCCGCAGGGTTTATATACCGGTGTGGTCACCACCGGTACTACAATGTACAGGAGCCATCAAAAAGTAGCCCATCACCTTAAGGTATCCTCTTAAGGTGGTACAGGTTACATACACTACACAAACGGTGGTAGAAGTTTGGAACCCTCTTCCGCAAACGGTAATTGATACTAGATCAATTGTTAATTTTAAATCTGAGATTGATAGGTTTTTGTTAACCAAAGGTATTAAGGGATATGGGCCAAAGGCGGGTACAGTATATGGAGTTAGGTCGCAGATCAGCCATGATCTCATTGAATGATGGATTAGGCTCGAGGGGCTAAATGGCCTACTCCTGTTCCCATGTTCCTAGGCAGTATGTGCACGCGCCTGCAGTATGCAGAGTAGGCAGATCGTGACGTCAGTTAGCATGTAACACTGATTTGACACTCAACCTACCATCTTCGACATCGCTGCTCCATTTAATGCTTTCTCTAAACACGCACAGCTGAATGTGTGTCCAGCTGCACGATGGACTCCCCACCAGTGCTACATAAAGGGATACATCCAACTTGCAGCTAAGTTGCTTATTGCTTTTGTACTGGCTCTTGCAGAATTTGTAGGAGTAATGGGTTGCTGTAAGAGATTTCAAAAGTTGTTAAAGTGTGCAGGGAGTGCTGCTGGATGATGGGAAGGTGTTGGCTGCTACTGGAAGGCCTCTGAGTACACCACATGCTCCCAGTAATGGGGCTCTAGTTGCAGACCCCCTTGCGCTGCAGCATGACAGGGAGATGGAGCAGAGGCAGCAAAGAAGACGAGCTGCTCACAGAGAGAGTAGGCGAAGGGGGAAGAGGACTCTCAGCAGGAGGCCTTACCCAGCTAGGGTCTTCAGGGAGCACTTATCCTACCTGCACCTAAGCAGGAGCAGTGTGTTCAGCGGCTCTGCTTCACCAAGGAGGTGGTCACAGAACTCTGTCACCTCTTGGAACCAGACCTGCAGCCTCAGAGCAGGGCGATGACGGCACTGCTAGTTGCCCTCAAGGTAAACATGGCCCTGAACTATTTCGCCAGCGGTTCATTCCAGGCTGGAACAGGTGATATAGCAAACAGCTCGCAGTTCGTCATCCAACGCTGCATCCAGGAGATTACGGATGCTGTGTACGCTAGGAGTGGACTTCATTGTCTTCCCGCTAAACAGAAAGAAGCAGCAGGAGCGCACACATGGCTTTTCCAGGATATCGGGCTTCCCCATGGTCCAGGGTGCCATCGACGGTACACACGTGGCTTTGTGGACGTCGCATCTCAATGGTGAGATGTACCATAACCGCAAAGGCTACCGCTCAATGTGCAGTTGGTGTGTGACAACGCCCAGCACATCATGATGGTGAATTCCCGCTATCTTGGCAGCAGTCATAATGCATTCATGCTGCACAAATCCACTGTGCCAGCAATCTTCCAGTCACCACGTTGAACCCGAGGGTGGCTGCTCAGTGACAAGGGCTATCTGCTGTACATCTGGCTGATGACTTCCCTCTGCAAGCCCACCACTGGTGGCCAGCACTCATATAATGAGAGCCACGCTGCCACAAGGAACGTTATCGAGCAGATCATCGGGTTGCTCAAGTAACGGTTCCGCTGCCTTAACTTCTCTAGAAGAGCCCTCCAGTACTCGCTGGAGCAGCTGTCCCAATTCGTGGTGGTCTGCTGCAACCACCATGAGGGCACAGCACTTGCCACCACAGGTTCGGCAACCACCTCAGGAGGAAGAGGAGGAGAACGATAAGGAGGAGGAAGGGAGAAGGCAGCCTGCACATCCATGTTCTGGACAGGCTATCCATGAGTGCATCATCAGACTCTGGTTCCCCTGAATGAAACCCCCCGTTGCTCAACACTTCCCCACCTTACCATCCCTCTGTCATGGAACATCACAGCGTCCTCTTGGCCACAATGCTGAAATAAAAGGCACCACAAAACAAACATTCCAAACTACATTTATAAATCAATCTATCCAATATTACATAACAATGTCAACTAATTACCCTTGTGCATTCCAGTAGTACCTGTCTTCTGTGTGCCTGTGCCTGTCCTAGTGCTCCTACGCAGTGCTACCCCAGTGGCGGCAGCATGGCTGGTGGAAGGCTGCTGACTTTCAGTAGGGGAAATTGCAGATGGCCTTGCAGGAGGACCTCGAGCAGCTCTGGGCCTAGAAGGCCCAGTTGTGGACTGTCCCGCCTCGGCCTGGTGGCAGCAGTTTGGGCTGGCTGGCTGCCAAGCAAGAGCAAGGACACTGCCAGCGTGGCAGGGGTGGGAAGTCGAATGCTGTCATCCTGAGAGAGGACAGAAGGTTCGTGCTCCACGGAGGCACTTCCAGTCCCCCAGAACGGTGCCTCAGCAATCCTAGTAATCTGTTGGAGGACAGATTGATGGACTGCCTTGACACCCTGCAAGCCCCTTTGAGCACTGAGAAATGCAGCCACGATTGCAGCAGTCTGCTCTTGCGTGTCAACAGTCTGAGCTTGCATGACAGAAGTCTGCGCTTCCACTGCAACACACAGACATTGGGTGGCTTCTGCTTGTGCTGCAATGGAAGCTGAGACATCAGCCATCAGACCCTGCATCATGGTTGGGTCCACAAGTGTGCTAATGGAGTTGGCCATCACTTCCATCCTGGAAATCATGGGCTCCAAGCTCTGTGCAAAGTTGGTGCTGGACTCCTCCATGCTCCTTGAGGCTCTGTGGTGGGCCTACCAATGCACCAAGCATTTCTGTGTGCATGCCCAACACCCTTCTTCTGTAGGCCACCCCATCGAAGTCCTCATTTGAGACCCCTTGTAGAAAGTATATACAGACCCTTAATTTTAATATTTCTTAAATGCTTTGCCAGGCAAAAAGGTTTTACAAAATGAACTAAAGTTGGTGAATGTAACGAGCAGTCTTTCACTGATAAGGCAGGAGACATGGTTGTGACTGCAGGGGGTAGTCAGAGACAACAGAGAGAAACAAACCCCCTGAGTATTGTAGACATCGTGTCTCTGGTGACCTTTCTGAGGTGAGAAGTCAAACCTTTGAAGTTTTGAAATGCAGAATACGACGTAACTCATGAACCGAACCAAGTGGTTTTCTGCCACCTTTGTAAACTTTAGGAGTGAATGAATAATTGTGGTCTGTGATAAGGACAAACTGAATAATAGCCGCACAGGATGTGTGAGTGTAAACGTTTGACAGCTGAAACAGCTCAGATCAACATTAAAGGAACATTTCACTATCTCTGAATGAATGATTTAATACAAAAGACAAGGAAAAGTGTATAAAACACAATGGCTAAGGAAAATCAGCACTGCAGTCAGAAGAAGGTGGCTTGGCCAGTCATCTCGCCTTGGAGGATCAAGCTGCAGTCAGAGGAAGGACGGGCCGGGCCAGTCTTTTCGCTTACGAGGACCTACAATCAACGCTGGACCGATCATCGGCGGGTGGTTGTATGTGTGATTTCCTGTAATATTATTGGTAAACTGCTCGAATAGTGGTTGGGGTTTTGAATCTGTCTTAGGAACAATAAAAGGTTAAAGGCAGAACCCGTGTGTCTGCTGTAATTTCTCATAAGTCTCAAGTCCAAACTCTATAACCTGTTGGACGGGGTGAGGGGTAATTCTGCACGTCTTACACCCTGCAGCAGAACTCATGTGTGATCTCACCCTCCGGGGAGCTGGCACCTGCATTACCCTTTCCCCTGTCGAAGTCTTGACTTCCGAGTAAGACTCTTTAAACACAAAGTATCGTCAAAGGAAGACTTTATTAGTTCTTGTATACAAGGAAAGCGGACATGTAGACAATGGCTACGCTGACCACTTCTAAGATCATAGGCAAAAGGTAACATATTTATAGTTAAAGCAAGCCTTCAGAATCACATGATCGAAGTCTGGGGCCTAGAAATTCAGTTGGGCGCGCCAGCCGTTAGCGCCTTAGGGGGAGTAGATCTCGAGCGCTAGGCGCTTATCGCCCGGGCGCAGCGCGATCTGCGCCCCTCCCCAACTTCAGGACACATTTAGCGCCGGCGCAAAGTCTTAGCGCACGCCCTGCTGCGCGCGCAGATCATGACGTCATATAATAGTGCAACGCCCTTTGTGCGCCCCAAACCGGAACTTCACTCGCGCCGGCCCATTGTGCGCCGGGCGTTCCGAGCGACTGTGAAGTGGAACGGTACACAGGCCAGCCAGGCTGGGGGGAGCGCTAATTAAAGGGCACTTACCCAGCAGTATAAAGGCCAGCCATTTTGCAGCATTCACTCTTGTGCAACGGTTTTTTGGACAGAGACCAAGGAGGAGAGTTTACTGGTTTGGACCAACACTTGGACAGGTATTTTTGGCTCAGGCCAGAGCTTACCAATTATCTTTGCCTTCATTCAGAGCTCAGTGTTTGCCAGCATATAATGGGGTCTGCATTGGGTGGCAACGCTGAATTTCAGCCTTATGCCAGAAGGGCTTACAGACGCCGTGAGAGAGTGGCAGCCCTGGCTAGACGCAGAGGGGGCAACAGGCGTCGCCAACTGAGGCCTTACCCACGCAGGGTATACCGCCAGCAGACCTCCTATCTGACCATGTCTGCTGCGATGTGTGTTAGGAGGCTGCGATTCCGAAGGGAGGTGGTTGCAGACATCTGCCGGCTGCTTCAGGGAGATCTGCAGCCACAGCTGATGCGCAGGACGTCTCTGTCGGTGGCAGTGAAGGTGACGGTGGCTCTCAACTTCTATGCCTCCGGCTCCTTCCAATCCGCTACTGGGGACATCGCTAACATCTCCCAGTTCGCCGTGCATTGCTGCATCCGCCAGGTGACCGAAGCCCTTTTCAGAAGGAGACATCAATTCATCTCCTTCCCCATGACCCTGGACAAGCAGCAGCAGCGTGCAGTGGGGTTTGCAAGAATAGCGGGCTTCCCCATGGTGCAGGGCACCATTGACTGCACGCATGTGGCTTTGCGGGCACCTCTTGAGCATGCCGAGGATTACCGCAACCGGAAGGGCTACCATTCCCTCAATGTACAGCTGGTGTGTGACCACAGGCAGCGCATCCTAGCTGTCAATGCCCGCTTTCCAGGCAGCAGCCACGATGCCTTTATCCTGCGACAGACAACTGTGGCTGACATGTTCCAGGCACAGCCTCCCCCAAGAGGATGGCTTATCGGGGACAAAGGCTATCCTTTGTGTACCTGGCTCATGACCCCGCTCCGCGCGCCCACGACCCCTGCTGAAGAGGCATACAACGAGAGCCATCAAGCGACGAGGAACCTCATAGAACAAACAATCGGCGTGCTCAAGCAATGGTTCCGCTGTCTCGATCGCTCCGGGGGAGCCCTCCAGTATTCGCAGGATCGAGTCTCCCAATTCGTCGTCGTTTGCTGCATGCTGCACAACCTGGCTATCCGCAGGACTCGGGCACTGCCACCTCACTTTGGACCACCACCTCAGGAGGAGGAGCATGAGGACGATGAGGGCGAGGAGTACCAGCCCAGGAGGGACGCACAAGGTCCAAGGGCCGCCCGTCGTCGGCTTATTGAACGTCACTTCTAGGCCCCCTGTCAGGGAATGGCTTGCGCCAATGATAGAACATGATTGCAGCCGCTCCGCAAGCCCGCAGCCGGTTAAGGCAACAAACACTTCAAAGATCAAACATGGACAATGTGAATAAATAAAATGCTTTATTGTACAAACTCTGGGCCCTTCCCACATGAAAACCAAAAACAGAGGAAACCCACAAAAAACACTCAAACACATTACTCGCTCCCACAACCTGGGGAGGATTAACAAAATAGGGCAACTAAAATGGCCGTCATTCTCGGCCTTCGTCCAAAACAAACATCACATCATCGGCCTTCAAAAAACTAACATCCAATTCTCGGCCTCAAGAAACAAGCACAAATGGCCACACATTCGAATATTTGGCCCGCTAGGGCGATGCCTTGGCCATCTTTGGCTGGCCCCTGCCCGCCCTGCTGCTCCGCCTCAAAGTAAGGCCATTGGCTGCTGCAAGGCTGGGGGCAGGCTCCTGAGGGGCACATGTCGTGACGGCAGACGCCCTTGGGGGTCGGCCTAGTCGAGGTCTGGCCGTCGAGCGGCCGGCTGTTGATTGCTGCAGCTGTGGCTGGCCAGCATCAGTCGCTGCAGCAGCTCCTGGCAGCTCCACTGGGGGAGTGGCAGTGGCGGCTGGAGGAATGGCGGCAAGCTGGCGGATGGCAGGCGCTCGCTGGTCACCTGAGACACTGGCAGTCACCCGGGCCAGCACTGCAGCATGCGCACCAATCTGCCGAGGGACAGACCGATGTGCTGCTGCAGCGCGCCGGGTGCCCTGGCGATGCCTGGCTGACACAGCGAGTGTGGCAGCAGTGAGTGCCCGTGTTGACCTGTTCACTGCCCGCAGCAGAGCAGCCAGTGACTGGACGGCACCACTAATCACCTGGCCAGTCGCTGCAAGATCTGCCCAGTATTCCGCCCGACTGGTGGCCTCTAAGCGCCCGAACTCGGCAACACTCCGAGAGAGGGAATCGATGGACTCAGGCAACCGTGACACTACCGCCATGAGCTCCGTGTGCCGGTGCTCCGAGTCCGCGGACAAGTCTTCGAGGCCTTCCATCTCCTCGGCGAAGAGCATCTCCTGACTGGAGGCCGGACTCTCCCTCTGGGGAGAAGGCCGCCGAGCTGCCCGACCCTTCCTGCGTTGCTGGAGGCCGCTGGGCCCAGCAATTGGAGTCCCCTCCGACGCATCCCCCCTCTGGGGAGAAGGCCGCCGAGCTTCCACCCCCCTCCCGCCTTTCTGCAGCACGCAGGTCCCAGGAGCTCCCCTCCCCTTCGACACTTCCGCCACACTGCCCTCCAGGGAAGACGTGTCCCCTACATTGGCCTGGGTGGCCGCGGCTGAGGGTTCCCCTGATGGGTCGCCTTCCTCTTGCTCCTCCTCCTGCTCCTCCTCGGAGGGTCTGTCACTGGCAAGTTGAGGGACCTCCTCTTGACCATCTGAAAGCAGGAAGGCACAAGAGTAGCTTTAGAGTGAGGAGAGGGCGTCAGTGCGGGATGCATGAGTGGTGGCATTCAGCGCATTGGTCGGACAGTGGCAAAGGATGTAGATCTGATGCGCAAGTGGGACGAGAGAGGTGCAAAAGGTGATGTCCTTACCATTGCTTCCCAGAACAGGGTCGGCATCTCCACATGCAACGGGCCCAATCACCCGGCGACCCATGAGGCGCTCCACGCGATGTTGCAGGTCAGTGAGTGGCTGGAAATGGGGTCGTCCTCCCCCGGTCACAGTCCGGCTCCTGCGATTATTCGCCAGCTTGGCCTGCAAGAGAAAGGACGGCCTCTAAGTACAGTGTGTCGCTGTGATCTGGTGTGCACTGCCTCCCATGGTGGAATAGCCTGGCCAGTGTGTCGCCATGATCTGCTGTGCACTGCCTCACATGGTGGAATAGCCTGGCCAGTGTGTCACCATGATCTGCTGTGCACTGCCTCCCATGGTGGAATAGCCTGGCCAGTGTGTCACCATGATCTGCTGTGCACTGCCTCCCATGGTGGAATAGCCTGGCCAGTGTGTCGCCATGATCTGCTGTGCACTGCCTCCCATGGTGGAATAGCCTGGCCAGTGTGTCACCATGATCTGCTGTGCACTGCCTCCCATGGTGGAATAGCTTGGCCAGTGTGTTCAGTGCAGAATGTGCAATTGATGCTCATGCCTGTGCCATAGCTGCTGGATGAAGGCTGGCCATTAGAGCTTTCAGGTCCCTTTGCCCATAATGTGAGGTGCACATGCAAGGATGAGGAAGTCATTGGAAAGGGTACTCACCCTGACAATGCGTGTGAGGTCATTTATCTTTTTGCGGCATTGGGCACCGGTCCTGGGGACGTCGCTGTTGGCTGACAGCTTGGTGGCGACATGCCTCCAGGCTCTCCTGTAGACGCGGACCGTCGCCTTCTTGCCATTGTCCGGGTACAAAACATGGCGCCTCTTCTCCACAGCAGCAAGCAGCACACTCAGATCACGCTCTGAGAAGCGCTGCGCATGTTCACGGGCCTTCTCCATGTCTTCAGGCGCTATTTGGGTCCAGCAGCAGTGTTCAGGCCTAGCTGGAGGGCTCCACTATCCAGGGCGTGGCAGCAGACACAGTCTTAAGAGCTGGCCGGCGCCAGGGTGTCTGCTGTCAGTCACGAGATGGCTGCACCTGCGCTGCGCCCGGCCTAGGCGCTATCGATCACCACCTCCGGCTTAGCGCCCAGAGAGAGGCGTCCAACAGCAGTTTTAGCGCTCGCCCGAACTAGTAGGGCGAAGCTAATGAATATCGGAGAAGTGGCCTAGATTTGGAGGCGGATGCTAACTTTAGCGGACGCCCCACTTTAGCGCCCCAAAAGTGGCGTCAATGAATTTCTAGGCCTGAGATCATAATTAGTAACAAGAAAAATATAGTGTTAGTAAAACTGTAATCAAGGATAAAAAGGACTGGAACAAAAAGGAATGCCAATAGATAGGGTTATCTAATCTATAAGTTCTGTTCTTCTTTGACTCCCTATCCTGGTTTATTCATGACTCAAGGACTCTCTTCATCTGGCTATGAGAAAGAGATAGGGAGGCTTACAGTTTGTACCTCTGAAGGTCTTTGTTCTAATTAACAGTTGAGGTCATCTGTTGATTTGGAGAGTTCTGCTTTTTCAGCAGAACTAGCAATTACTAATCTATGGAAGCCATTTTGTGTTTTCTATTCTGTACCTTGTGAAGCCATTTTGTAATATAAAAGTACACTTCCTCACCCCCTGCCCAAGCTGCAGGCCCCTCATGCCCGGTGACTCACCACGTGCTGATCCTGCCTCTATGCTACCCTCTAAAGTACGCGCAGTGCCAGTATCTGAACTGGTGCCTGCGAGTGTGAGATCAAGTAAAGGTGTCTCTTCTTCACCATCACTCTCCTCTTGTTCTTCCTGCATTGACTGGGCAGCTTGGAGTTCTTGGGTATCTGACAGGAGAAAGGCACAAGGGTAGGGTTGTGGTGAGGGGAGGGGGGAAAGCAAGATGTGCACGCTTACACTATCAGCAGTTTGCAAGTGAGAAGAGATTGTGAGATGAGGGGTAAGTGGGATGTGAGAAGGAGGATTGGGTATGAGCATAACGTCATCTTGAATGGTTTCAGCCTCGCCACTCGCCACGGCCTCAGTGATGGCCCCTCCAATGCTGTCGAGCACTCTCTCCTCCACCTGGGTAAGGTCATGCAGGCTTGCCCATCCCCCCGCCGATTAGCTCCTGCTGCCTTCTGTTAGATCCGTGTATCTTGATGTTATGTCCTTCAATAATTAGACAAGAGACCGCAGGGAACAATCAACAGGTGTTTACTGAATGAGGGTTACTCTAAAACTAACTGTACAGATCCCTACTCAGGGTTTATATACAGGTGTAGTCACTGCCGGTACTACAGTATACAGGAGCTGTAAAAAGTAGTTCTCCCCTTAAAGGTACATACATTACACCTTCGGTTATGCGCCAATTTGTCCTGCAAGAGAGAGGGAAGTGTGTCAGTGAGTGTGGTGCAATGTGCTTGGGCGATGTGCCTGTCATGGTTGAATAATTGACAGTGTGTGCAAGCTGTGAGATGTGGGTGTGAGGCTTGCAGCAGTGCTAAGTGTGTAAGGATGAGGTAAAGTTATGAATATGAGGTATGAGTCATGTTTGGTAGAGATTGTTGGTAGGTGAGTGATGGGGGTGTGGTGCATTGAGCAGTGTGTGAGGCTAGTGGTGCTGTTGATGGGATATGGAAGATGAATTCACTGACCTTGACCACTCATTTGAGGTCATTGAACTTAATGGGGCACTGCATCCAGGTCCGCAGGGCTTGACTCCTGGTATTGATCGCCACGACTATCTGCTCCCACTGCTTTCGCAGAGTTTGTCTGGAGGGCCTGTGGATACAGCACCTGTCTCCTCCTTTCCACCTCCTCCACCGAGGCCTACAGTGCAGCATCAGAGAACCTTGGAGCACGCTCTCTCTCCTCTGTTGTGCCATTATTCAGTCTTCTTCCTGCTCAGGGTCTCCTCCACAAAGAGATCCAGCCAGAAGACACCACCCGTTTAAGAACTGCAGGCTAGCTTTAAGTGGTGCTAGCCTCGCACAAAATTGGGCCCCCAGCTGAGGCATGCAGCCACTCAACAGCATATTTAGCGCTGGCTGCACGCTCCAATCATTTAATTTAGCAAGCAGCGTGAAGTTTGCGTGCTGCCTGCATTGGAAGCAACGATTGCTGGTTAATCACGCATCGTGAAACCTTCACCCTTTTTCGGGGGCTATCAAATTTAGCCCCCAAACTACTTAATTTTTTTTTCCTTTTACAAATAAAGCATGTATTGTGGTCTACATATTATGGAATCTAGTTTTCGAAGCTTTGACGAACTTTCCTCAGTTGTTTACGATCCTTTGTGGAATGTACTGCAGTAGTTAAGTTCTCTGACTTCCTGAGAGCATTAGCTAATCTGGATTAAAGCCTGCTGCAAATTTAGAAATGGAGTATTTTTAGACCAAGCCAAGCCTAGTTACTAGCTTTCAATAATTTACAGCCCATCTGTGAGGTGATAGGAAACAACCAGAACACAATGAATAGCCAGGAAGCTGAAAGGTTTTCTTAACCATCTAAATCACACGGTGATTCTGTAGTATAAAAATGGATCGCAGCAGAGAATAGAACTTGATTTTTTTATTTTCGTCTTTTATAACTATTATCATTATATATCACTTAACTGAAACTTTCTCTGCCTTTTGAGTTTAGCAGTTCACTATAGAAGAGTCTGGCCAACAACACTTGGAGGTATTTGAAGCGACAATGAGACATCTAGGAAACAGAACATTCACAATCACTGTGACTGTCAGCTCTAGGGCACAAATGTTGATTCTCTTACTGAAGATTCATGTGTACATGTGGAAAGTTGTAGGAATCACTCATACCCAGTAGGCTGGGTGGTGAGCTGTTCACCCAAGTTCCTGTTAACCTCAGATTTTCATTAGGGACTAACCATATCGGATTTTAAAATGGAATATTATATATTTATTTATATATATATAAAAGGATAGTTCTGTCTGTCTGTCTGTCCGGGCATCACTCAAAAGTTATAGAGCGTACCTACACATATGTTATATCAAAAGAAAGCTTATGATTAGGGGAGTCTACTAGGCATCTTTACTTTTTGGTCAGACAAAAATTGTTCGGACAGTAGACAAAAAACGTTCAAAAAACAGAAAAAAATCCGCTCATTAGCGGTTGACCAACCCTACCGCTCATTAGCGTTGAGTGACGTGATGGTTGACCAATCCTACAGTTCAGTGACCTGATGGTTGACCAATCAGTGCGTCACGGGGGGCGTTTCATGGCGTTTGTGGGCGGGGCCTAATCCTTCAAACTGCCGTTACTGAGGTGAGTGGCGGCCATTACAGACCGGCCGGGCCTGAAGCTTAAAAAATTTCTCTCTCTCCTTCCCCCCCTCCCCCTCTCTCTCTCTCTCTCTCTCTTCCCTCTCTCTCTCTCCTTCCCCCTCTCTCTCTTGCCGTGAGTGCGGGACCGGGAAAACTGGGGCTTTCACACGAGCCGTCCCCGACCGATATCGGACACGGGAGTCCGGAGCGAAAGGCGGGCCACTGCCGCCCGGCCAACCGGGCCCAAAGGCCCGCCGCGTTAACCATGAGGAACCACGGGCTCGCTTCGGAGCGATGGGCACCCGGACTCCCGGTGTCAGATATGCTCCGTTCTGGTACCGTGGTGAGTCGGAGGGAGAGGAGAGGGAAGGAGAGAGAGCGGGGAGGGATGGGGAGAGAGAGAGGGGCAGGGAGAGAGAGGGGAGAGACAGGGGGTGGGAGAGAGAGGGGGAGGGAACTTCCCGCCGACCTCACAACATGGCAGCCACCCTTCTTCACCCGCAGTCTCTCTCTCTCTCTCTCTCTCTCCCCCCCCAGTCTCTCTCTTTTCTCCCCCCAGTCTCTCTCTCTCTCTCTCTCTCTCTCTCTCTCTTCCCCCCAGTCTCTCTCTCTCTCTCTCTCTCCCCCCCTCCCAGTCGCTCTCTCCCTCCCCCCCATCTCCCTCTTCTCCCCCCCTTCTCCCCCCAGTCTCTCTCTCGATCTCCGGGCCTCTCTACCCCCCCCAAGTCTCTCTCTCTTTCCCTCTCTCTCTCCTTCCCACACAGATAGACAAACTCATTTATATATATAAAAATTATCTCTACTTTTTTCATAACAACATGCCCTCAACAAACGCTCGGCACCGCCGGGCACTCTAGCTAGTAGAATATAAGTAATTATTTTGTGTAAAATGGATTTCTTAACTGTCTCTCAGCCTTAATCTCTAACAGCTTCATCCGCCATTCTGAATGGTTATTCTGGTGTGTTAGTTATAAACACTCAGGCATGGACTTACATGATCACCTTGCATAGTATTATGTAATTAGACTGGACACAGTTGGCAGAGCAGATTGGCTGCATGGTTAACTTGTTCACTACATTGGTGGCTGCACAAACAGCCTTCGTCCATGATACTCCAGCATGTTGCTATTCAGTGCTCTAAGAGACATCCAAATGCTTTTCTATGACGATTCTCGTATCATCATCCAGTTATCCTGTGTTTGACGTGGCTCCTGGTCCAAAATACTATTTAATGGAAGATTCTTCCAGTACCAAAACCTTTTGCGAATCTATAAATACAACAAAATTACCTCATTTTGGTGCAGAGATCGTGCTGAAATACCGTTGTTCATAAAACTGCATTCTTGTGCTTTTATCACACTTTTACAGTTGAACATACCGTTCCAGTTGTAAAAATATTACTGAGCCATTGGAGACATTGCACAGCAACACTTGTATTTTCTATTTATTTACAAGGGTAAATTCAATGCTCCCAGCGAAGAACCTTGCCAGAAGGAAGCACGAGCCCGATAATCGGCACAACAATATTGCAGTCCTGACACCAACCGGTAGTCCCTTCAAGCTGAATTTGCCCCAGTTACTACTTCAGGTTGTGGTAAAGGAAACTATATGTATAAGAGCTGATGTTTACCTGTGATATTTGGAAATAAAAGATACTTTTGGCTCCCACTCTGACCTCTCCATCCTTGACCTCCTACACTGTTCCAACAAAGCTCAAGAAACAGCACCTCATCTTTCGATTATACACTTTACAGCCTTCTGAACTCAACATCAAGTTCAACAATTTCAGATAATAGCCTCTGTCCCCATTTTTTCAGACGGCAGCTGTTGATGGTTCTGCAGACCAAACCATTTACACCTCTTCTATACCCATCTTTTGTTTCTTTACTTGTTCCATTACCATCTCCTTTTGCCTTGTACAATCATTCCTTTTGTCATTTAATCTCTCCTGCCTTCCACCCTATCACAGACCTTCCCTTTTGTTCTTTCCTCCCCACCCCCTTTCCCTGCCCCTGCACTTGCCTAAAACCTGTCATATCTCTTAACTTTTTCCAGTTCTGATGAAAGGTCATCGACCTGAAACATTAAATCTGTTCCTCTCTCCACAGATGCTGCCTGACCTGCTGAGTATTTCCAGAATTTTCTGTTTTTATTTCAGATTTCCAGCATCCGTAGTATTTTACTTTTGTGTAGATATTTTTGGCTTATGCCTCTATTGTCATCATGGGGCAGATTTTTGACTACCGGCAAAATGGGCATGTAGTTGGTGGAGCAGCCTCGCTGCTCACCTGAAGCTGGTGTCCTGAGGACCAAACCATTGTCACGTTTGGGCTTCATTAAAGCCAGCGAGCTGTGGGCGCTAAATGGGTGCTCCGCAGGTTGCACAACCCGCCGCCGATTGTGGGAGGGTGGAACATCAGCCAGGTCCTGCGTCGACCTGGCCGCAGGCCAGACCTTGGGGGGGTGGGGTGGAGCCTATCCTAATGGGTGGGGAGCATGGGCCAGCATTGGGTCAAAGTACTTCTATGGAGCCAGGAGGAACACTCTTGCTCCTCCTGACCCCTCAAAAATAAAAGGGGGGGAAAAAAGTTTGGGGCCCTTTTGTGCAACGGTCACCAGCGGTTTCTATAAAGACTGTTGGCTAGGCTGCTCAACACCTGGTACAACTGGGTGGAGTGTCTGCACCACATGCTCCACCCATTTATAACTGAAAATTGCAATTGAGATCCCACAATGGTGTAGGACCTCGATTTGCATATTCAAACACCCTCCAGCCTGAAACAGGCGGGTGTGTTCTTTGCCCATTTGTAGGCCTGGCAGTTGAAAATTCACCCCTTTTTCTCAACTGACAATTATCCTTTCATATATAAATGTGAAACCTTCTGCATGTTGCCTATTCATCCTCCTAGCTGTAATGATAACTGGAACAGTTTCCAGAAAGTTCAGTCACAGATGGGATTCTTTTATCTGTTGGTACAACATTCATGCCAAGGCTGGCTTGATTTGTAAGAGTGGCAACAAATAAATGAATTTCTCTGTCTAACTACATTTCTAACATACATTTCCAAATTGTATATTCAAAATACTGGAAAACATCTTGAGTTATAGAAGGCTGGTGGGATTGCTGGGATTCCGTTTATTTGCCTCTCCCAGGAGATTGTGTAAAGTCAATGGAAATAAAAATGAGGAGAGATGTAAATTTGTTTATGGTAGCATAGTGGTTATGTTATTGAACAAGTAATCCAGAGGCCTGGACTAATAATTAGCAGATGGATTGAGAGTTCAAATCCCACCACGGCAGCTATGGAATTTAAATTCAGATAATTAAATAAATCTGGAATAAAAAGCTAGTATCAATAATGGTGACCATGAAACTACCGGATTGTCGTAAAAACCCATCTGGTTCACTAATGTCCTTTAGGGAAAGAAATCTGTCGTACTTACCTAGTCTGGCCTATATGTGACTCCAGACCCACAGCAATGTGGTTGACTCTTAACTGCCCTCTGAAATGGCCTAGCAAGCCACTCAGTTGTACCAAACCATTACGAAAAACAATAATGAGAATAAAACCGGACGAACCACCTGGCATCGACCTTGGCACCGGCTTCGGACACGACAACGGCACACCCAGCCCAGTCGAGCCTGCAAGGTCCTCCTTCCTAACATCTGGGGACTTGTGCCAAAATCGGGAGAGCTGTCCCACAGACTAGTCAAGCAACAGCCTGACATAGTCATACTCACAGAATCATACCTTACAGCCAACATCTCAGACTCCTCCATCACCACCCCTGGGTATGTCCTGTCCCACAGGCTAGACAGACACACCAGAGGTGGCGGCACAGTGGTATACAGTCGGGAAGGAGTGGCCCTGGGAGTACTCAACATTGACTTCAGACACCATGAAGTCTCATGGCTTCAGGTCAAGCATAGGCAAGGAAACCTCCTGCTGATTACCACCTACTGCCCTCGCTCAGCCGATAAATCAGTACTCCTCCATGTTGAACACCACTTGGAAAAAGCACTGAGGGTAGCAAAGGCACAGAATCTACTCTGGATGGGGACTTCAATGTCCATCAGCAAGAGTGGCTTGTAGCACCACTACTGACCGAGCTGGCCGAGTCCTGAAGGACATAGCTACCAGACTGGGCCTGTGGCAGGTGGTGAGAGAACCAACATGAGGGAAAAACCTACTTGGCCTCATCCTCACCAATCTACCTGTCGCAGATGCATATGTCCATGACAGCATTGGTAGCAGTGACCACTGCACAGTCCTTGTGGAGACGAAGTCCCGTCTTCACACTGAGGACACCCTCCATTGTGTTGTGTGGCACTTACCACCGTGTTAAATGGGATAGATTCAAAACAGATCTAGCAGCTCAAAACTAGGTATCCATGAGGTGCTGTGGGCCATCAGCAGCAGCAGATTTGTATTCCACCACAATCTGTAACCTCATGGCCCAGCATATTCCTCACTCTACCATTACTATCAAGTCAGGGGACGAACCCTGATTCAATGAGGAGTGTAGAAGAGCATGCCAGGAACAGCACCAGGCGTACATAAAAATGAGGTGCAAACCTGGGGAAGCTGCAACACAGGACTACATGCAGGCTAAACAGCAGAAGCAGCATGCTATAGACAGAGCTAAGCGATCCCATAACCAATGGATCAGATCAAATCTCTGCAGTCCTGCTACATCCAGTCGTGAATGGTGGTGGACAATTAAACAACTACTGGGAGGAGGAGGCTCCATGAACATCCCCATCCTCAATGATGTTGGAGCCCAGTACGCGAGTGCACAAGACAAGGCTGAAGCGTTTGCAACCATCTTCAGCCAGAAGTGCCGAGTGGATGATCTATATCGGCCTCCACCATCACAGAAGCCAGTCTTCAGCCAATTCAATTCACTCCACATGATATCAAGAAACAGCTGAGCGCACTTGATACAGCAAAGGCTGTGGGCCCCGACAACATTCCGGCTATCGTGCTGAAGACTTGTGTTCCAGAACTAGCCGCCAGTACAGCTACAACACAGGTATCTACCAGACAATGTGGAAAACTGCCCAGGTATGTCCTGTCCACAAAAAAGCAGGACGAATCCATTCTGGCCAATTACCGCCCCATCAGTATACTCTCAATCATCAGCAAAGTGATGGAAGGTGTCGTCGACAGTGCTATCAAGCAGCACTTAATCACCAATAACCTGCTCACTGATGCTCAGTTTGGGTTCCACCAGGACCGCTTGGCTCCAGACCTCATTACAGACTTGGTCCAAACATGGACAAAAGAGCTGAATTCTAGGGGTGAGGCGAGAGTGACTGCCCTTGACATCAAGGCAGCATTTGACCGAGTGTGGCATCAAGGAGCCCTAGTAAAACTGAAGTCATTGGGAATCAGGGAAAACTCTCCACTGGCTGGTGTCATACCAAGCACAAAGGAAGATGGTTGTGATTGTTGGAGCTTAATCATGTCAGCCCCAGGACATCGCTGCAGGAGTTCCTCAGGGCAGTGTCCTGGGCCCAACCATCTTCAGCTGCTTCATCAATGACCTTCCCTCCATCATCAGGATAGAAGTGAGGATGTTCATTGATGATTCCACAGTGTTCAGTTCAATTTGCAACTCCTCAGATAATGAAGCAGTCCATGCCTGCATGCAGCAAGACCTGGACAACATCTAGGCTTGGGCTGGTAAGTGACAAGTAACATTCGATCCACACAAGTGCCAGGCAATGACTATCTCCAACAAGAGATAGTCTAACCTTTGACATTCAATGGCATTACCATCGCCGAATCCCCTGCCATCAACATCCAGGGGGTCACTGTAATGTCCGAGTATAAATAATACACGGACTGCAGGAGAACAATAAAACAGGTATTTGCTTGAACAGAGGGTACTCTTTTATTTGGACCCAAAAAACCCCCAATTTGACTGTAAATAAACAAAAGTTCAACTAAAACTTAACAAATCAAATTAAAATTTGGTTTTCCGGGTTGATAATGCACTCCAGTCCCCGCAGCGCCCACTGGCTGCGGAAATACTCAAGCGCGCTGGCGGACACCGCGTGCTCCATCTCCAGGGCCACCGGGCACGAACATGGCCGCGGAAGAGAGGCAGGCAATCCGGCTGGACGACCCCCTCGACTGCCCGCTGCCTGGACCAATTGATGGCTCTTTTAGCCAGGCCCAGGAGCAGGCCCACAAGGAGGTCCTCCAACCTGTCCGCTCCCCTCAGCACCGGGTGACCATAGATCAAGAACGTGGGACTGAAGTGCAACCAAAAATCGAGGAGCAGCCCCTTCAAGTAGTGAAAGAGGGGCTGCAATCTCTCGCACTCCATATCAACGTGAAACACGGACTCCTCCAGGCCGCAAAAAATGCAGGCGGCCTGGGAGTCCGTGAACCTACTTAAAACCTTATTGCACGGGACCGCTCCGTGCAACACCCTCCAGGCCAAGTCCCCGATGGAACAAGGGAGGACTCCCGCGTAGAGAGCCCTCCATTGGGGACCTCCGCCACCGCCAGTCGGCAAGACGCCACGCCAAGGCGTGCCCGGACGGTAGACGTAGATGGCAAAGTGGAGAGTGTGCAGGAACAGCCCGTACAGGAAACCCCTCCACGTGGAATGAAAAGGCACGGAGGGTATTTCCTCGAGATGGCTCAAGTTGTGAGGCGCCGGTTCCCGAGGGGAGTTTCGGGACCGGGCGCCGATGAGGAATTCCGTCCGAACGGGGGTAAGCTTGGACGGGATCGCCCCACGTGCTTGAGCCGCCTCGATACACCTAGTGGAGTCGGGGCCCAGTGCCGCTTTCACCGATTCGATGGCTTCGACCGCGAGCCAGATGTTGGTCCAGGACAGGCGCCACGCCAGCTCCTTCGGCGCCATACAGCCCGCTCCTCCACCATCGAGCAGGTCCCCGACTCTGGTCACCTTGCCAGGCACAGCCCTGCCCTCCGCCAGCCGCCCGAACCCGCGTTCGTGAAGGTGCGGATTCCTGAGCAGCGGCTCCCGAAGGAGAGCCGCCGCTCCTGCCGGGGGAGAGCTCCGCCTGGAAGCGACATAGTTCCAAACCCATAGTAGTTCCTGGTAGAAGACAGGCAGCTCCCGCAGGCCGGCACACCTGCCGCCCATTTTCGCAAACAGGAGCTGCGTGTCGTAATTGAGGCCGTGCATCTGGCGGAAGAAAAACGTCGCCAGCGCACACCATCTCGGAGGATTCTCGACGTACAGGTATCTCTGCAGCGTCTGAAGACGGAAAGTCACAGCCTGGGTGCGAAGGCACACCAGCGCCTGACCGCCCTCCCTAAGTGGGAGACACAGAACCGCGGCAGAGACCCAGTGCTTCCTTTTGTCTCAGAAGAAGTCGATGAGCTTCTTCTGCATCTTGGTGACAAACGCAGGGGGAGGGATCAAAGTGACCAACCGGTACCACAACATGGCGGCCACCAGCTGGTTTACGACCAGCGCTCGACCCCTGTAGGACAACACTCGGAGCAGTCCTGTCCAGCGTCCTAGGCGAGCGGTGACTTTGGCCTCCAGCTCTTGCCAGTTCGCCGGCCAGGCATCCTCGGCAGGGCTAAGGTAGACTCCCAAATAGAGGAGGTGCGTGGTGCTCCAGGCGAAAGGCCTGAACTCCTCCGGCAGGGAGTCCACCCGCCACTGACCCACCAGGAGTCCGGAACATTTCTCCCAGTTGATCTTGGCGGAGGATGCATCCGAGTAAATCTGCTGGCATTCTCGCATCTTCCGCAAGTCAGCGGGATCCGTGACCGTGAGGAGCACGTCATCGGCATAAGCCGAGAGGACCACCTCCACGCCCGGCCCTTGCAGAGCCAGTCCCGTCAACCTCTTCCCCAAGAGGCGCAGGAATGGCTCCACGCAAACGGCGTATAACTGACCGGACATGGGGCATCCCTGACGCACCCCCCTCCCGAAGTGAAGGGGCGCCATCAAGGAACCGTTAACTTTAATCAGACACTCCGCGGCAGCGTACAGAAGTCGGATCCAGGCGACGAAATACGTCCCGAACCCGAAGGCGCGCAGTGTCCCGAAGAGATACTCGTGATCCACCCTGTCGAACGCCTTCTCCTGATCCAGGGAAAGGAAGGCAACCGACAGACCAGCCCTCTGGGAGTGGTGGACCAGGTCCCGGACCAGATGGATGTTATCGTGGATGGTCCGGCCCGGGACCATTTAGGACTGGTCGGGGTGGCTCATGTGGGCCAGCATGGTGCCAAGGCGAGCAGACATGGCCCTGGCAAAGATTTTGTAGTCCGTGCTGAGGAGGGAGACCGGGCACCAGTTCTTAAGGAGGCGGAGATCGCCCTTCTTAGGCAGCAGGACAATGACCGCCCTGCGCCAAGAGAGGGGCATCACCCCGGTCGCCAAACTTTCCCCCAGGACCCGCGCGTAGTCGCCCCCCAAGACGTCCCAGAATGCCCTGTGGAACTCCACGGTCAGCCCATCCAGCCCCGGGGCCTTTCCCCTAGAGAGCTGGCGGAGGGCGCCGGTCAGCTCCGCCAGGCTTAGCGGATCGTCCAATTTTTCGGCGCCCTCCGGGCTGACCTTCGGCAGGTCCTCCCACAGAACTCTGCGCGCATCCTCGCTGGACGGATCCGGAGAGAACAGAGCCCCGTAGTAGGCGCCGGTCTCCGCGCTGATTCCCTCCGGATCCGAGACCAGAGATCCGTCGTCGGCCAGCAGCCCCAAGAGCTGCTTACGGACCCCCCCCGTCTTTTTTCCAGCGAGTAGAAGAAGGGGGAGCCGCGGTCCAGGTCCCGCAGGAGCTGGATCCGCGACCTCACGTACGCGCCTCGGGACCCGACGAGCTGCAGGTCCTTCAGCGCGCCCTTCTTCTCTTCGTACTCCTTCCGCAGGGCCGGGTCCTCGACGACCTGACCGAGACGGGTCTCCAGGTCGAGCACCTCCTTCTCCAACCGCCCGACCCGGGCCTCCCGCCTCTTGGTCGACCCCTTCGCGTACTCCTGACAGAAGAGACAGATGTGAGCCTTGCCCACATCCCACCATAGCCTCGAGGAGGGGAAGCCCCCCCCGCTTCCTTCTCCAGTCATCCCAGAACCGACGAAATGAATCCCGGAACCGCGCATCCTCCAGCAGCAGGTTGTTAAAATGCCAGTACGCGGACACCCCCCGCGCGCACAGCGGAGCGAGCTCCGCCCACACCAGGTGGTGGTCCATGCACGGCACCGGTCGCATGGAAGCCGCCGGAACGCAGGGGACGTACGCCCGGGAAATGTAGAGGCGGTCGATTCTGGACCTTCCTCCCCCAGACCTCACACCAGTGAAGGCACTGGAGTCGGGGTGGAGATTTCGCCAGACGTCCACCAAATCGAAGGACCCAACCAGGTCCCTCAACTTCTCCATCACCGCCGGGCTTCGCGGGGGACCCGAACGGTCCCTCGCCTCGAGGTTGCAGTTAAAATCCCCCCCCCGAGGATGACGCACTCACCAACGTCGACGGAGCCCAAAAGAGCGGACACTTCTTCGAAGAAGCGCACTTGCTGCGCACCGGTCTGAGGGGCGTACACGTTCACTAGATGGAGTGGCACGCCCCCCAGGCGAACAGTGACCTGGAGCAAGCGGCCCGGCACGTGCTCCTTGACCCCCAAGATCTCCGGCTGAAAATGCGGGGCCAGCAAGATAGCCACCCCGCTGGAATTGTTGGAGAGGTGACTCATGCTGACCCCTCCTTGCCACTCCAGGAGCCACATGGCTTCATCTCCCGGAACGGTGTGGGTTTCTTGCAGGGAGCACACCGCATACTTCCCGTCCCGAAGGACCGAGAAGTTATTGAAGCTGCGGCGCGCCTCCCTGCTGCCATTGATGTTGAGGCTGGCTATGGTTATCTTCATGTCAGAAGCGTAGTGCAACCTCTACCTACACCTAACGGGGGGAGGAAGCGCAGCTGCTGGTCAGGCACCACTTCCTCAGCAGCCCAGTGAGAAACGTTCTGAGCCGACACAGCTTGAGCGGGTTCACACCCTCGTCTGCGCCCATGATCTTAACGGCGGCGCGGATGGACACGATGAGCAGCGCCAGCTCCGACCACCTGTCACGGGCCAGCCGGACCTTATTGCGCCGACCCAGGCACGTGGCCATAAAATCCCGGAGTTCCCTTACGGGAATGAGGGGAGACTCGGCAAGGGGCACGAGGTCATCCATTGCCTCGTCGGCGCTGGAGTCTGAATCGTCCTCCGTGCCCATCACCGAGTCCCCATCCTCCTCCAGGGGCTCATCACTAGCGGCTGACCCATCCGCCGCGCAGTGCGCAGCGAACGGCTCGGCCGCACCAGCCAGCCCCGCCTCCGCCCGGATCCCACCCCCAGGATTGGCGGCAGAGGATTCCTCCCTGGGCTCCCCTAGGGGTGCTGGCCAGAAGACGGCGGCGGTTCAGAGCTCCCCTCCGCCCCAGACGCCGGAACGACCGGAGAAACCGGGGAGAGAACAATTCCCAGCTCCTCCAGTATGTCCAGCACCAGAGGCGCAGCCAGGGGGCCATCCTCCTCCCCGCCACCAACCTCCGACCCAGCGGATGGGGTGTTTTGAATTAAAACCTCTACCAGGTCGAGCACCCCCTGGGAGATGTCTGGGTCGCATTGCGCGAGCTCATTATCCTCGAGCTCGCCCGACCCAGACCCCAGGCCGCCCGACCCGGCGAGGGGTAACGGCACTGATAGAATGTCAATTTCTGCCGCTGGTTGTTCCGCGACCCCCCCCCATGGGCAGAGTCTCGTCCCCATCCCCGGGAGGCACGCGCCGGACAGGCACATCTGTCTCAGCCTCCCGAGGGACAGGCGACCCCTGCCGATCGCTGGTGATGGCGACAGCGGGGGGGGGGCGCAGTACCCGCGGCGGGCGACGACTCCCCCTGCTCGGAGGGACCTTCCTCCTCCCGGTCCTCCTCCTCTTCCAGGGGGTCGCGCCTTTTTAGCACGGAGGGAGCGAGGGAGACCTCCATGTCTGCAGAGGCCTCCTCCTTAGCTCCCTCCGGCGGAGCAGGTTTGTCGGGTTCCTCGGGCCCGAGCCCGGCCGCATTTATTGGCATTTCCGCAATGGCGGTTGTGACCACAGGCTCGGGCACGAGGCCCCTCCCACTCACGTCCGCCCCGATTAACTCCGCGAGGAGCGCGGGTGTAAGGGGCTCAAGGGGCAAGGGACCCGCCCTAAGGTGTTTTGATATTATCCGCGCCTTCTTTCCAGCTGGACGCGCTACCTCCCCCCTGCCAGAGGCCTTGGTGACATCGGCCCCCGACGTCAACCGCGCATCAGATGTTCTCGACGCGCGGGCAGATCCGGGGGGAGGAGCGGCGGTGGCGCCAGCCTCGGCCGCACGAGATGATCCGGTGGCCTTGGAGGCGGGGCAGTTTTGCCTGATGTGCCCCACCTCCTTGCAGGCATGGCACCGCACACCGTCCGACGTCCAAAAGACGCGATAGGCGGTCCCCTCGTGGAGGACGACAAACGACCCGTCGGTGTCCTCCTCCCGTGCCAGCTGGATAAACAGCTGGCGCCGGAAGGAGAAGACGTGGCGAAGGCTGGCCTCCCGGAAGCCGAGCGGGATGGGTGTGATCCCCGACCTCACCTCCCCAAGTTGGCGTAAATGGGGAAGGAGGAGCTCACCAGGAACATAGGGCGGGATGTTGGAAATGACGATCCTCTGCGCGGTGGCCTCGAGAGGATCCACCGGCAGGAACGTCCCGCCCACGGTGAGCCCCTTGGCGACAGCCAGGGACACCGCCCGCTCCGACCCCAGGAAGAACACAGCCTTCCCATACGTTTTTGAGGCCGCTACGATGGCTGAGGGGCCGACAACCCCAGCCATGGCTTTAACGCAGGCCTCAATGGTCATAGTGGGGTGAGTGTAGCTCTTCACCCCAAGCTTTTTCGTTATTAGCCTAAAAGGTGACGAGGCAGCAGAAGCAGCGGGAGCAGCTGTGGCTGTGGCTGCCACTCCCGCATAAGTCCTGGCTGGCCCCGCCACCGGCGATGATGCAGATGCCATTATGGGGTGGTTTTTTAAAAAGAGCCACACCCACCCCAATTCACAGGCCTGAAGGTGTTAATGGCCTCAGGTTAAAAGTCCTCCCTTGTGCAGAGGGTGCTGTTAAATTGAAGGCACACCTCTCCCCCTATTGATTGGAATTGGGAGAGGGGCCTTCTCCCCTCTGCTCAAGTGGCAATTAATAAAAAGATTAGTAGAGGTGCCTCTTGAGAGAGAGAGCAGGGAGAGACAAAGAGAGAGAGAGAGGGGGGTGGGGTGGGAAGGAGGGAGGCCGCAAAGGCAGGGTCGCCACTCAGGATGGCGGGTTGGTGGGTGTTGGCAGGGGTGCACTCTCCTGATGGAAATTTAAAGTCTCTAATAGTGGTGGTCTTCTGGCAGGGGGAGAAGATGTCTTCACCTGGGAAAGCTGGAGATGCCCAGGCTCAGTCCTGCACCAGGTCTTAACGATGTAATTAATGGAATTAACCACTTCACCTAGGCAGCTCCAGCTGTCCCAGGTCAGGCAATAGAAGGGATGCTTATTAGTGGTGTGCGTGGCCTAGTTTTTAACAAGAACCACACACACACACACACACAGACACCCCTTGATGTACCGGCCCTGTTTCTTCTTTTCTCCCCCCACCTAAAATACAAAGTCTTTGGGAGAGTGCCCCAAATAACACCCACCTGTAGATATTTTGAAAGATGATATTCCTCCCTCCTTCCGAACAGTTGGTGTTGGTTGATGGTGGTTTCTCTCCCCTCTCTCCCTCTCCTGAAGTGGAGGCCAATTTGGGGAGGCAGTAATGGGAAAGGCCTCTCCCCTGGTTGGTGTTGTTGTTGGCCTCCCTTCTCCTTCTCCTCCTCTGTCCTCTCTCTCCAGGCACCTAAGTTGCTGTGATGATGGTGGAGGTGGAGGTGGTGGTGGTCCAGCGTTCTCCTCCTCTGCCTGGTCAGGGGACCACCACTTTAGTCCACTCTCCTAGTCTGACTGCTCCCTCTGCTTGTGCCTGCAGCTGCAGTAACTTAAGACTGAAATACAGAAGCCTGCTATGGCTTTATATACAGGGGTGGTCACTGCCGGTACTGCAGTATAGAATCAGTTCTTCTCTTAGGCACATACACAACAGTCACCATTGACCAGAAACTTAACTGGACCAACCACATAAATTCTGTGGCTACAAGAGCAGGTCAGAGACTGGGTATTCTGCGGCGAGTGTCTCATCTCCTGACTCCCCAAGGCCTTTCCACCATCAACAAGGCACAAGTAAGGAGTGTGATGGAATACTTTCCACTTACCTGGTTGATTGCAGCTCCAACAGCACTCGAGAAGCTCGACACCATCCAGGACAAAGCAGCCCATTTGATTGACATCCCATCCACCATCTTAAACATTCACTCCCTCCACCACCGACGCACCATGGCTGCAGTGTATACCAACTACAAGATGCACTGCAGCAACTCGCCAAGGGTTCTTCGACAGCACCTCCCAAACCTGCGACCTCTACCACCTAGAAGGACAAGGACAGCTGGCGCATGTGAACACCATCACCTCCAAGTTCTCCTCCAAGTCACACACCATCCTGACTTGGAAATATATTGCCGTTCCTTCATCGTCACTGGGTCAAAATTCTGAAACTTCCTCCCTAACAGCACTGCGGGTGTACCTTCACCACAAGGACAGCAGCGGTTCAAGAAAGTGGCTCACCACCACCTTCTCAAAGGCAATTCGGGATGGGAATAAATGCTGGCCTTGCCAGTGACGCCCACATCCCACGAACGAATAATAAAAACATAAGTTTGGTATAGTTCTCATATTGGTTATTCTCTATAAGTTCCAAATGCCTGAACTCATAACATCATAAGTCATCAAACTGTACTGCATTGGAAATGAACACACTTCAGCACCTCAAATCAATTTCCAGATCTTCAATATAATTTTAATTTAACTGCCTGCAGTGTAACATACCTTATATCTACACTATTAGTTTATATGAAGCATCCAATGCACATTGTATCCCATATTTAAGCGCAGTTTCTCTTTAATATCGCTGTACTTCTTGTCTGGTTACTTAGAAATACTGGGCCTCTAAATTCTGATTGTGCCTGAGGTGGAACTGGGATGGATTACCCCACGGGAAACTGGAAAATGGGTGAAACCCAGCACTACCAGGATTTCACCCTATGTTTTCCATTCTGCCATTTTCCAGTTTGGAGGGGCCATAAATGATCTTCTGTCACCTCCGCATGTTAAGAGGGCATGTTTGGGAAGTTCTCAGGCTGTCCTGAGAGGCCCATCCTCCCAGAGGGGGTCGATTACATTCTCCAAAAGGCCTCCTTGCTCCATTGGAAGCTTTGCTGGGGCTCTCTAATGTCGAAATGGCATGGCACTGCTTTAAATTTCTACCAATCATCTGGGGTTGGCACCACTGATTTACCCTTGTGGGCAGCCTGCCCCAGTCATGCATATGACCCCACCCCTGGGATTTGGGACTGGGTCTCTGATCTAGAGATAGAGCAGATGGAGGTTCTGTTCCATTGCACTTGCACCGGAGAAGTGGATCCCCAGGAATTCTGGGACGACTAAGTTCAATTAATCGTCTATGCAATTTCCACTCATTACGTTTATCTAATAAAAGCAACAAAAGTAGAATTAATCAGTGTCAGCAAAAAAAAAACATGCATATAATTCCTTTAAGAAATTAAATTGACTCATGCTGCATCTGAAAGTATATGTTATATAGAGGAGTCTCAAATTTGTGTATCTGTGTCTGTGTGTGTCTCTCTCTCTCTCAGTATCTGTGTGTGTCTCTCTCTCTCTCAGTATCTGTGTGTGTGTCTCTCTCTGTAGAAGCTCTTCCTGTTGAGGAAGTTGAAGGGTTTTCTGTAGGAGCTCACAACGCAATGTGGGTGCCATTGATTGCACCCTGGACCATGGGAAACCCCGCAATCCCATAAAACAGGATGGCCCTATCTCATTGCTGCCTTGTTGTGATATTTGGCTTTCCTTTGCTCCATCCTGTGCTGCTCCTCCTCCTTCAACATGATAATGGCAAATAAGCGTATGCCCATAGGGAATGCCACACCTGGTTCTGAGAAACTTTTACTAGGAGTGAGAATGGTGTGGGATCAAACTCTTCCAATGGTCTCACACTGCCAGAAGCAGTCAGAAGTTAGTCTAAGGCTATGTGGACAGAATGCCAAAAAATAGCTCCAAAGAGCCTTCCCAACTGCAGTAATCACTGTTCAAATTCTACGCTCAGAACCTCCTCAGTTCCGCCTGTCTTAGCTAATCCTGGCAATAGTTGCACCTTAGAACTTCTCACTAACCTACTCTGGTGTATTGTCAGTGTAAAACCAGGAAACCCAGGGCTGCAGTACCACTAGATCTCATTAGCATATATTAGAATGAGCTGGCTGAGAACTTGGGGGTGGATCGCAAGAAGGGCCAAATTGCATTTGGAAACTCAGAAGATTGATTTTGGGGCACAAAATCAAGGGAGAATGGCTTCCGCCTCAGTTTGCTGCCCAAGAGAAAAAAGATTTTACACTAATTAAACCCTTGAAAATAGTATGGAAATGCAGTTCTTTTGTGTGTTGTAAGAGAATTCACTAGAACCTCTCTTGTGTTCTGCTATAATCAATTATGTGTATCTATCACTTGGGAAAATATTTCTTCTGTACACTAGCTGTAATCAAATCTTTATAGAACAGGTTTTACTATTTCATTGCACAGATGAAATCGTTTCCTTGGCATCTAATTTGGAAATCACACACCAACTGTTCCATTTACTTATTTGTTCATCTTTTTTGTAAATTCATAACCCGTGAGCCAATGAATGTCTATTTTAGCAAAAGAAACGCAACAAATACTTAAAAGAGCATTGGCCCTGAAATTCCTGGGTTGGGGACGGCGTAAGTCAGCAACTGAACCTTTGTGGGGTCAGGAATTTCTGACGGGGGGCTGATGTATGCCGGGGTTCCACTGCAGAAGCACCCGGTATAAATTTCACTGAGTCTCAGCATGTCTTCTTCTCCTCGTCCTCGTCCTCCTCATCCTCTTTCTTCTCCCTCTCCCTCTCCCTCCGTGGTAGGCACATGACGAAGTTACGATGGATGGACTCACCCGTCCTAAATTCCATGACTTTTGCCTTCCCAACCCCCTTTAGAAATTGCGCCACTGTTTAAAAGGCACGGTTTGCCAGGACCCATTCATTAAAGTGGAAGTATATGGTTAAAGGAATGAGATTGAACTAAGATTGCTTGTGGAGAATTTTGGCCATATCTTGAGACTTACTGCAGGCATTGGGATTTCTTTTTACTGATACAATCAGAAAGTCTTCTGTATGACCCCTGGAGAGCATTGTGTTAGAAGAGAACTTAAGAGCTACTATATGAAGGCTGCAAAATCGGCTTTCCATCACCTATTGTAAATCCCTATTATTTATATGTACCATAATAAAGGCTTCCATTTCCTGAATGACAATAGGCACAACTTCTTCCACATGAATTCATGATATGCTGGGAGCTGCCATGATGTCAGTCCAGTGTCCCAGCAGCAAGGGCAAGAGGCAGGTTGGCTCCTGGGTGATAAATGATACCTGACAAATTGTGGCAGCTTGTTATGTGCTTCATAAATTTGCAATGAGGAAAGCTCTAATGGTAGGTGTCCCAGAAGATGCCAGAGACCCTGACGGTGACACTGCTGATGCTGAAGACCGGGCCCCATGTGAAGAACAAGGTGGTGCAGCGGTAAAAACTGCTAGACAGCTGAGAGACAGACTCATGTGGCACACCTTCACAGATGAATAGCGTATTATTATTTGAAGTCTCAGCTCATCAAAGATCTGCCTCCTCTCACCAACCTCTCTCTGGTCTAAGTAAAATCCTTGTTCTTCACAGCCGTGCTTCAACATCAACACATTACCTGACCCCCATTGACATACAAGAAAACCAAACACCAAGCAGTCCTTAAATCAAATATTCCAGTGATTTATTAGAACTATTTATAAACTAATTACAAAACCATTACTTGCTTCTGTCACTGTGCACACACACTGTGACCATGTGAGATTTTCTCTGCCATATTCTAACACTTCTTCTAAGTGCCACCTAAGGCCCTAGGGTCTGAGATATAGATGACTACTCCAAACCACTGTGAACTTTTTGGGATTGAGGTGGCCCTCCTCTCTTGGACCCCAAGTTCTGGGAATGGACACAGGGTAGACTGACTGTTTGTCATGAGCCCCTTAGCAGCCTGGTTCTGCGAAGTTGAATGTTTCTGCTGGAGAGTTGATGGAGTTCTCCTCTGTGTTGCTGCTGTGAGAGGAATCAGACTCTGAGGCTTCTCCACTGGTACTGGGAACAGGATTCTGGTTGCAAGCAATTCAATGGGACAACAGGCCTGACAGAATTAGAAAGATCCTTAAATCCCATAGAATTTAATTCTTTGAACATTTTTTTTAAATATTGCACAGGCACAATAGAAAACATACAGCCAGGAACACATGGGCAAAATGGACTGATCATAACTATACAATAACAGTAAAGCTTTCTTCAGCAGATGAAACACTGGGGCAAATTTTGTCTTCACTTCCTAGGCAGTAATCTGGTGGAGTGGTACGCACGTTGTAGAACCTGCCTGATTTTCAAACCCTTTGAAATTAATTTATGTAAAACTTACCACAGGAGACTACAAGGTGGTGTTAGTTTGGTGTTAGTGAGACAATGAACTTTCTACCCATATAAGGATAGGTCTCACGACACTAAAAGGGTCACAACCAACATTTTAAATTAAAAGCCTGGTTTTCAGTTAGATTGACTGAATTGACCTATAGGGCTGGATTTTCAGTTGCTTGCGCCAGCAGTTAGCGCCTTAAGAGAAGTGAATTTCGGGCGCTATGCGTGTAGCGCCCGGGCGCAGCGCAGTTTGCGCCTCGCCCCAAATTAAGTTGGCCGTTCGCGCCGGTGCAAAGTTTAGCGCCCGCCCGGATGCGCGCGCAGAAAATGACGTCACATCCTCGTGCAACGCCCTTTGGCCGCCCCGATTCCAAACTTCAGTCGGACCGCCCCATTGTGCGGCTGGCGGCCGGAGCGTTTGAAAAAAGGAACGCAACACAACCAGCGCGGGCCCCGGGGGGCGCAAATTAAAGGGGACGTACCCTCCAGTATAAAGCCCAGCCATTTTGCAGCAAACACTCTTGTGCAACGCATTTCTGGACACACAACAAGGAGGATAGCTAACTGGTTTCAAGCAGCAACAGCTCAGGTATTTTTGGACTCAGGCCAGAGCGCTGCAAGTGGCCTTTTGGAAATTTGACTGTTTGCCAGGATTTGATGGGGGTTGCATGGGGTGCCAACGCGGAGCTGCAGCGCCATGTCCGTAGGGCTCGCAGACGCATTGTGAGAGGGGCAGCCCTGGCTAGAGGCAGAGGGGGCTACAGGCGTCGGCCACGTAGGCCTTACCCAGTCAAGCTATACCGCCAGCAGCGCTCCTACCTCAACATGACTGACGCGCGATGTGTTAGAAGGCTCCGATTCCGAAAGGAGGTGGTTGCAGAGATCTGCCACCTGCTTCGCAGAGATCTGCGTCCAAAGCTCAGGTGCAGGACGTCTCTGTCGGTGGAAGTGAAGGTGACGGTGGCATTGAACTTCTATGCCACTGGCTCCTTCCAATCCGCTGCTGGGGACATAGCAAACATCTCCCAGTACGGCGCGCATCGCTGCATCCGCCAGGTGACCGAAGCACTGTTCAGAAGGAGAAGCCAATTCATCTCCTTCCCCATGGCCCTGCAGAGCCAGCATCAGCGCGCCTTGGGATTTGCAAGACTCGGGGACTTCCCCTTGGTGCAGGGCGCCATTGACTGTACGCATGTGGCTTTGCGGGCCCCTCTGGAGCATGGCGAGCAGTATCGCAACAGGAAGGGCTACCATTCTCTGAATGTGCAGCTGGTGTGTGACCACAAGCAGCGCATCATGGCTGTCAATGCCAGCTTCCCAGGCAGCAGCCACGATGCGTTTATCCTGCGGCAGAGTACTGTGCATGACATGTTCAAGGCACAGCCTCCCCCAAGAGGATGGCTACTCGGGGACAAAGGCTATCCTTTGTGTACCTGGCTCATGACCCCGCTCCGCGCGCCCAGGACCGCTGCTGAAGAGGCCTACAATGAGAGCCATCAAACCACCCACAACATCATCGAGCAAACTATTGGCGTCCTCAAGCAGCGGTTCCGCTGCCTTGATCGCTCCGGAGGAGCTCTCCAGTATTCGCCGGACCGGGTCTCCCAATTTATGGTAGTTTGCTGCATGCTACACAACCTGGCTATCCGCAGGACTCAGGCACTGCCACCTGACGTTGGAGCAGCACCTCAGGAGGAGGAGCAGGAGGAGCATGAGGAGGAGGAGGAGGAGCAGGAGTACGTTCCCAGGAGGGAGCGACCAGGGCCAAGGGCCGCGCGACGCCACCTTATTACACGTTACTTCTAAGCCCCCTGTCAGGGAATGCCTTGTGGCCACGAGGGAAGATGAATGCAGCTACTCCGCAAGCCCTCAGCCGGCGAAGCCACCAAACACTAACAAGAACAACCATGGAGACTGTATGAATAAAGATAATTATTTATTACACAAAAATGAAAACCCCTTCCCACATGAATCCCCAAAAACAATCAACGGGCCCCACAAAAAGCCCAACAAACGACTCACTCCCACAAACTGGGGAGGAGTAACTCCACATTTGTACAAACCTGGCCTCAACCTCGGCCTTAACACAAAAAATAAGCCCACGAACCAAACAACCATGGGCAAAAGAAAGATGGCCACCGCCATATAAAACAAAAGCTGGCCACACCCTCTACTGAGTGGCCCGCGAGGGCGAGACCTTGTCCAGCCTTTTGCCTCCCCTGCCCGGCCTGCTGCTCCTTCGCAAGCTCTGCCCAGTGGCTGCTGCGAGGCTGGGGGAAGGCGCCTGAGGCTCAGATGTCCTTCCGCCAGATGCCTCGAGGGGCCGGCTGCTGAGTGGCGCACCTGAGCCTGGCCAACAGCAGCTCCAGCCGCTTGCCCTTGACGCCCCAGTGGGGGAGTGGCAGCGACGGATGGCGCTATGTGGGCAAGCTGGCGTCTGGGATGCGCTGGCTGGTGCTGTGGCGCGCTGGCACTCGGCCGGGCCCGCACTGCAGGATCCGCAACAATCAGCCGAGGGGCGGCTCGCTGGGATGCTCCAGCGCGGCGGCTGCCCTGGCGATGCCTGCCTGAGACAGCGCGTGTGGCAGCAGTGAGTGCCCCTGTTGTCCTGGTGTGCGCCCGCATCACACCCGCCAGGGTCTTGACGGCATCAGTGAGCATGCGGCCACTCGCGGCAGTTGATGCCCCGAACTCGCGCACACTGGTCGCCAGCGACTCGATGGCCTCAGGCATGCGCCCCACCACGCTCATGAGCTCCGTGTGGCGCCGGTCCGAATCCTCGGCCATCTTGTCCAGCTTCCGCGCCTCCTCCGAGGTGAAGGTGTCCAGACTGGAGTCGGGACTCTCCCGCTGGGGAGCAGGGGACCGAACTAGGGGAACCTTGCCACGTTGGTGGCGGCGAGTGTCCCGATCAACTGCACTCCCCTCTGATCCTTCCCCCCTTTGGGGGGAAGGCCGCGGCCCACGCGCACGGCTCCTGGGTGGCTGGACGCCACTGGTCCCAGAAGCTGCAATCCCCTGCGACAGTTGGTCCGGGCACTCGTCCAGTGAGGACGTGTCAATCATTTCGTCCTCTCCTGCGGGACCTGAGTGTTCCCCTGATGATCCGGCTTGCTCTTGCTCCTCCTCCTCCTCCTCCTCCTGCTCGGAGGGGCTGTCATTGGCAGCTTCAGGGTCCTGGTCATCACCAGCTGAAAGCAGGGATGCACAAGAGTAGCTTCAGAGTGAGGAGACGGCGTCAGCGAGGGAGTTAGGACTGGTGGCATTCAGCGCATTGGTGGGACAGTGGCAAAGGAGGTAGCTCAGATGCGCAAGTGCGACGCGAAAGGGCCAAAAGGCGAGGTCCTTACCATTGCCGGGCAGTGGAGGGTCGGCTACTCCGAACGCTGTGGGCACGATCAGCCGGGCTCCCATGAGCCCACACACGCGCTCCTCCAGGCGAGTGAGCTTCTGCAGCTTGGCGCGGCCTCCCCTGGTCCTGGCACGGGCCTGACGATTATAGGCAACTTTAGCCTGCAAGAGAAAGGACGGGCTGTAAGTACGGAGTGTAGCCCTGATGTAGTGTGCACTGCCTCCCATGGTGGAATAGCTTGGCCAGAGTGTAGCCCTGATGTACTGTGCACTGCCTCCCATGGTGGAATAGCTTGGCCAGAGTGTAGCCCTGATGTACTGTGCACTGCCTCCCATGGTGGAATAGCTTGGCCAGAGTGTAGCCCTGATGTACTGTGCACTGCCTCCCATGGTGGAATAGCTTGGCCAGAGTGTAGCCCTGATGTACTGTGCACTGCCTCCCATGGTGGAATAGCTTGGCCAGAGTGTAGCCCTGATGTACTGTGCACTGCCTCCCATGGTGTAATAGCTTGGCCAGAGTGTAGCCCTGATGTACTGTGCACTGCCTCCCATGGTGGAATAGCTTGGCCAGAGTGTAGCCCTGATGTAGTGTGCACTGCCTCCCATGGTGGAATAGCTTGGCCAGAGTGTAGAGTGCAGAATGGGCAATTGATGCTCATGACTGTCCCAAAGCTGCTGGCTGAGGGCTGGCCATTAGGACTTTCAGCTCCCTTTGCCCATCATGTCAGGTGTACATGCAAGAATGAGGAGGAGACTGGAAAGGGTACTCACCCTGACAATCCTGGTCAGGTCGTTGTATTTTTTACGACATTGTGGGTCCTGGGGGCATCGCCGGTGAACGTCACCCTGTTGGCGATCTGTTTCCAGGCTGTGGTGTATTCTTGGTGGTTCAGATTTCTCCCAGTCTCTGGGAACAAGATCCTGCGCCTCTTCTCCAGAGCTGTCACCATTATTTCCAGATCACCCTCTGAGAAGCGCAGGGCACGCTCACGGGCCTTCTCTGGCGTTGCCATGACTCCCTGGGGCTGAGCAGCAGTGTTGAGGCCTCTTTGCAAAGCTGCAGTGTGCAGGGCGTGGCAGCAGACAAATCGTCCCTTCCCCCTTTAAGAGCTGGTCGGCGCCACGGGGTCTGCTGTCAATCAAAAAATGACCGCACCCGCGCTGTGCCCCGCCTCGGCGCTATCCCTCTGCACCGCCGGCTTAGCGCCTAAAGATAGTAGTGGAACGCCTCTTTTAGCGCTCCACCAACCTCTTAGGGCGAAGCCACTGAAGTTCCGGCAAGGGGGCGCAACTTTGGGGCGGGCGCTAACTTCGGGCGGGCGCTAACGTTAGCGCCCCAAAACTGGCTATACTGAAATTCTAGGCCATAGGATATTGTTGGTACTAATCTGTGCTCACCTTCGATATGAGCTCATAAGCAAAACCAGTTGTTTTAAATAACCATCAAATTTGGCTTATCCACAACCAAAATATTCTCTACAAAGGAGAAAGACAAGCAAAAGGAATAGAAGCTGACCAGTGAACATCTTATGATAATGGCCCAGAAATTCGGGTCTGCACGGGTGAGTACGCATGGGGTACTCACCCGTAAGCCCAATGGAAGTGCCGGTTTCCTGCATGCACTGCGCATGCGCGGGAAACCGGCACTTCCGATCCCCTGAAAGAAGGGGTTCAGAGTTCGAACGCGTGCGCAGGAGAAGCAGCGCGTGCGCATCGAACTTACGTTTTTTTTGCAGGTTTTCCCGGGAAGGTAAGTCTCCAGAAGTTAGACATGCAAAAAGCAGTCGCAAGGCCTGCTTTTTACAAGGTAAGTGGTGAATTAATTAAAATTAAAACTTTTTCCACAGGTTTATTATTTTTAAATAATTTAAAGAAAGGTAAGTTTATTTTTAGCTCCGTTAGAAAATAAAATTATTTTTTTCAAAAATTTAAATTATTGTTTAAAATAGTTATTTCATGTTATTTATAGTTTATTTTAAAAATGTGATTTAAAAAATAAATTATTTGAAGATTTAGTGATGTTTTGGGGCTTATAGTATTTATAAGTTTGACAGCCCTTCCTGTCAAACTTATGAATGAATCCGCTCCGAATGGCTCCCCATGGCCCACGTGATCCCAGGGGACGCATCGAACTAACTGCGCCCCTGGGATACACAAGCACTGCGTGCCGGCAGTTGGAGCAGGCCCAGGATCGGAATTCCACGGGGGCCCACAGCACAACGGCCGGCGTGCAAGGTAAGTGCAGGTCGGGGACTTGCACCCGCTGGAAGCCCCCGACCCGAATTTCTTGGCCAATGTTTATGTGTCACAAATACTTACCAACAATTGTTCAAAAGGTCACAGATGATTTTATCAATCTTTCTTACTGTTATGAAGGAAATGACCACAGGGTAATTACAATGTATTCATTACAAACTTGAATGGGTAGTGACCTACACTGGTTATTTGTTTTATTTGAAGGGCCTTGTGATTTCTTTGGGTTGTTTGTCAAGCTGCATAGATATATATTAAAAACAAGTAAGAGACTGACATGCTGATCAGCTTCTGTTTTATTCACCATGAAGATGCTGACAGGCAGGATTAAGAGTGTCTTATCAGAACTTAGGCACAATTGGTGCAGTCACTACAGCAAGTATTCACAGCACAGCTCATACAGATGATGCCACTGACATAGCTGAGCGAGCTGGCCCAGTTTGCATCTCCCTTTGTGCGCATAAAATTTTAATAAGGTCTGACTGTGTTGAAATTCAAGATTGCAAAGAAGTTGGTTTTATGTCAGTTAAAGTTCCACACACTCTCCTGTGATCAAATGCTTCAGTCTAAGGTTTAATTGAGTACTTGTCAAACCTTTTATAAGATTTTTAAAACTAGCATATTTTTATATTAGGAGTATTGAACTTATTTACTTCGCTATGACTTCTAAAATATTTTGCATTGAAATAAAGTTTAAGTAAAAAGCTTAATTTCGGCTCTGTATTTAGCTGGTTTACTCTCAGAAGCCATAACACAGAGAAGATGAATTTCTCAGTATTGCAACTGCCATGTATCAATCTAGTCCCAACCTAAAACTATGGTTTCAACTGGAACAAGGATGCAAATGTTCCTTTCTACCGTATTAACGCTTAACAATTTATTTACTGAAGAAAGATTGTTTCTGTACCTCCTTGCAGTGGTTAAGCCTTGGCTGATTTTCAGTCTCAAAATCTGATATCGGCTAGACAGGTTAATTCAGGTGTAAAAAATGTCTGAAGTCGCTGTTCAGAAGATCAGTCAAAATCACTTAAAAAGTAGTGTCTTAAATTGGATGCAGCTGCATCTTTGGTTCAAACAGCCCAAACCAACTATGATGAGTAATCTCTTGAAGCAGATATTTAAGGCTCTGATACATGTAAGGCCATGAAATGTAGGTGTATGCTAAGCACCAATCCATGTGTAGCTACCCTGATGCACTCTGCATTGTTCACCCTACTTCCACACTCTGTATTAAATTTGTGGTTTTGTCACAGTTTTATTAGTTTAGAATGACTTCAATCCTTCACTTTATAAGAACATAAGAACATAAGAAATAGGAGCAGGAGTAGGCCAATCGGCCCCTCGAGCCTGCTCCGCCATTCAATAAGATCATGGCTGATCTGATCCTAACCGCCAATCTACTATCACAGAACCATCTCCTGAATCTAACAGAATTAGACACACGAAATAGGAGCAGGATTAGGCTACACGGCCCCTGGGCCCGCTCCGCCACCCACAGGGCCATGACCGATCCGAACCTAGACTCATGTCCAAATTCCTGCCCACTCCCCGTAACCCTTAATTCCCTTTACTTCTAGGAAACTGTCTATTTCTGTTTTAAATTTATGTAATGATGTAGCTTCTACAGCTTTTTGGGGCAGCATATTCCATGGACCTACCACCCTCTGAGTGAAGTAGTTCCTCCTCATCTCAGTTTTGAAAGAGCAGCCCCTTATTCTAAGACTATGCCCCCTAGTTCTAGTTTCACCCATCATCGGGAACATCCTCCCCGCATCCACCCGATCCAACCCCTTCACAATCTTATATGTTTCAATAAGATCGCCTCTCATTCTTCTGAACTCCAATGAGTAGAGTCCCAATCTACTCAACCTCCCCTCATATGTCCATCCCCTCATCCCCGGGATTAACCAAGTGAACCTTCTTTGTACTGACTCGAGAGCAAGTATGTCCTTTCTTAAGTATGGACACCAAAACTGTACGCAGTATTCCAGGTGCGGTCTCACCAATACCTTGTACAACTGAAGCAATACCTCCCTATTTTTATATTCTATCCCCCTAGCAATGAAAGCCAACATTCCATTGGCCTTCTTAATCACTTGCTGCACCTGCATACTAACCCTTTGAGTTTCGTGCACCAGGACCCCCAGATCCCTTTGTACTTCAGTACTTTCCAGTTTCTTGCCATTAAGATAATAACTTGCTCTACGATTTTTCCTGCCAAAGTGCATAACCTCACACTTTCCAGTATTGTATTCCATCTGCCAAATCTCTGCCCATTTACTTAGCCTGTCTATGTCCCCTTGCAGGTTTTTTATGTCCTCCTCACTCACTACTTTCCCTCCCATCTTAGTATCATCTGCAAACTTTGATATGTTATACTCGGTCCCCTCCTCCAAATCGTTAATATTGATTGTAAAGAGTTCGGGACCCAGCACTGACCCCTGCGGAACACCACTAGTTACTGATTGCCAGTCTGAGAATGAACCATTTATCCCAACTCTCTGCCTTCTGTTAGATAGCCAATCCTCTATCCATGCCAGAATATTACCCCCAATCCCGTGATTTTTTATCTTAAGCAATAATCTTTTGTGTGGCACCTTGTCAAATGCCTTTTGGAAGTCTAAATACACTACGTCCACTGGTTCCCCTTTCTCCACCCTATATGTTACTTCCTCAAAGAACTCCAGCAAATTTGTCAAACATGACTTCCCCTTCATAAAACCATGCTGACTTTGTCCTATTAAATTATGATTGTCCAAATGTCCTGTTACTGTCTCCTTAATAATGGACTCCAAAATTTTACCTACCACAGATGTTAGGCTAACCGGTCTATAGTTTCCAGCCTTCTGTCTACTGCCCTTTTTAAATAAGAGTGTTACATTAGCAGTTTTCCAGTCTGCCGGGACCTTTGCCGAGTCCAGAGAGTTTTGGAAAATTATTACCAATGCATCCACAATCCCTACCGCCACTTCCCTCAAGACCCTAGGATGTAAGCCATCCGGTCCAGGTGATTTATCCGCCTTGAGTCCCATTATTTTACCGAGTACCACTTCCTTAGTGATTTTGATCATGTTTAGCTCCTCCCCCCCTTTAGCCCCCTGTTTGTCCAGTGTTGGGATATTCTTAGTGTCTTCTACTGTAAAGACTGATACAAAATATTCATTCAGTGTTTTTGCCATCTCCATATTTCCCACCATTAATTTCCCAGTCTCATCCTCTAAGGGACCAACATTTACTTTAGCCACCCTTTTTCTTTTTATATAACTATAAAAACTCTTACTATCTGTTTTTATATTTTTTGCTAATTTACTTTCATAATCTATCTTCCCTTTCTTAATCAATCTTTTTGTTATTTTTTGCTGTCTTTTAAAGTTTTCCCAATCCTCTATCCTCCCACTAGATTTGGCTACCTTATATGCCCTTGTTTTTAGTCGAATACTATCCTTAATTTCTTTACTTAGCCACGGATGGCTGTCTTTTCTTTTACACCCTTTTCTTCTCAGTGGAATATATATTTTTTGGAAGTTGTAAAATAACTCCTTAAATGTACACCACTGATCATGTATCGTCTTACCCTTTAATCTATTTTCCCAATCCACTCTACTCAATTCCGCTCTCATACCTTCATAGTCTCCTTTATTCAAGCTTAGCACGCTTGTTTGAGATCCAACCTTCTCACCCTCTAATTGAATATGGAATTCAACCATGTTATGGTCACTCATTCCAAGGGGATCCTTTACTAGGACATTTTTAATTAATCCTGTCTCGTTACACAGGACCAGATCTAAGGTTGCTTGCCCCCTGGTCGGTTCAGTTACATACTGCTCAAGAAACCCATCCCTAATACACTCAATGAACTCATCCTCAAGGCAGCCCTGCCCAATTTGATTTGTCCAATTAATATGATAGTTAAAATCCCCCATAATTATAGATGTTCCCTTATTACAAGCCTCAACTATTTCCTGATTGATACTCCGTCCAACAGAGTTGCCACTGTTCGGTGGCCTATAGACTACGCCCACTAGTGTTTTTTTCCCTTTATTATTCCTTATCTCCACCCAAACTGTTTCATTATCCTGATCTTTTGACCCAATATCATTTCTCTGTATTACAGTGATTCCTTCCTTTATTAACATAGCCACCCCACCTCCCCTTCCTTCCTGCCTGTCCTTCCTGATCATTAAATAACCTGGTATGTTTAATTCCCAGGCATTGTCACCCTGCAGCCATGTTTCTGTAATGGCCACAAGATCATACCCATATGTAGTTATTTGTGCCATTAACTCGTCTATTTTGTTACGAATGCTACGTGCATTCAGATAGAGAACTTTCAAATATGTTTTGTGACACTTAGGCCTAGAAATTCAGTATAGCCACTTTTGGGGCGGTAAAGTCGGGCGGCCGCTAAAGTTTGCACCCGGCGCAAAGTCGAGCCCCCTTCGCCGATATTCAGTCACATCGCCCTAAGAGGTTGCTGCTGCGCTAAAACAGGCGATGCACGACTATCATTAGGCGCTAAGCCGGTGGCCCGGGGCACTAACACCGGAAGTTGGGCGCAGGGCAGGTGCGGCGAGCTGCTGATTGACGGCAGACACTCTGGCTCCAGTGAGCTCTTAAAGAGGGAGGGTGGATTTGTTGTTTTGAAAGGCCGCTGTATTTGTGTTTTTGGGGATCCTCCTCCTCCTCCTCCTCCTCGTTTCTTCTTCTTCGAATCTACCTTTGTCGCTCACAAAGAAGGAGTGTGGCAAAACAGCTGCCCTTTGTACTGCAGGAGTGCCCTTTAATTTGCGCTCCCCGCGGCCCGCATCGGCTGAGCACCGTTCGACTCAACAGTCGCTAGGGCCGCCCGGCGCACAATGGGCCGGCGCGACTGAAGATCCGGTTGGGGGCGCACAAAGGGCGTTGCACGAGGAAATGACGTCATGATCTGCGCGCGCCGGCGCTAAATGTCTACTGAAGTTGGGGCAAGGCACAGATCGCGCTGCGCCCGGGCACTAAGCGCCTAGCGCTCGACATCTACTCCTCCTAAGGCGCTAACGGCTGGCGCAACCAACTGAATTTCTAGCCCTTAGTTCCTGCTTTTGCCCTTTTTATTACTTTACCTTTTACTCCATACCTTCTGCCCCTTCCTGACACGCTCTGGTTTTAAATTTCCCCACTGCTACCTAAGCCTATGACTGTCTCTGTTGTCATTTTTATTATTTGCTCTCTAGGAACCTCCCCCACACTAGTTAGTTTAAAGCCCTCTCTACAGCCCTAGTTATATGACCCGCCAGGACTCTAGTCCCAGCACTGGCCAAGTGAAGCCCGTCCCAACGGAACAGCTCCCTCCTGCCCCAGTACTGGTGCCAGTGTCCCAGGAAGCAAAACCCATTTCTCCCACACCAGTCTTTGAGCCACGCATTTAACTCTCTAATTTTATTTGTCCTAGCCAAATTCACTCGTGGCTCAGGTAATAATCCAGAGATTATTACCCTTGTGGTTCTGCTTTTTAATTTGGCCCCTAGCTGCTCAAACTCCCTCAGCAGAACCTCCTTCCTTGTCCTATCTATGTCGTTGGTACCAACATGGACCACGACAACTGGATCCTCCCCCTCCCACTTCAAGTTTCTCTCCAGTCCAGAGATTGTGTTATCTTTTAAATGTGAAGCACTTCATTTTTGACAGGTATTGGCTCCATCCAATCCCATCATGGGAATCACATTCTAAATAAAGAGGCAATATAGGTAATTAAATTAGTGAAATAAATTACTATTTTTTGTAAAAGAAATCTTTGTTAGGATCCATGCAATATTCCAAATTTAAGAGTGAAAAAAGAACTGAATTAATTGACAATGGATTGCCGTTCCCTCTGTAATGTAATATTCAGGAAGTTGGAAAGAATGAGTTTCTTGAGCACTTTTATGGTCTCTTGGAATCTGAGTTATTAACCTGTTTGGCTGTTGTTAATCCAGACGATAAGTATTCACAGTTTCAAATAGCGCAGATTAAAAACATTTTTTTAAATCTTGAAACCTGGTAGCATGCGGATACTTTTCCAATGTTTTACTCTGATTAGAATAACCGATATCTTTAACATCTTTGGGTCTGAGTCCTGAAACTAGATCCTTAAATTCCTCAGTGTCACAGATCCATAATTCATTCAACTTAGGAAAAAGTTATTTCATGTCAAATTGGCATGCCTACCATCCTGATATTTATCTTAATTTTGGAGAATGACTTCAGTTTGTTGAAGTACTGTAGCCTTGACTGTTGCCATTGTTGCTGTTGGTCAGGGTTTCAAGACAAGTTTAGCAGTAATCAGAGATGGTTGATTTCTCTCTTCATGAGAACTTTAATGAAGCATATTTTATCATTTTCACTCACCTCACATACTTACCTCTTCACACTTGCACCCACCACTCACCTCCACAGCGTACTTTTCGAACGCTCTGACCCCTGCAGACCCACTGCTCGCCTCACTGACCCTGGTGGGGTTTCCCGACATCAGGAAGCTCGCACTTGTGTTGGAAAAATGGGGATAATCCTCTTAACTGCCTGTTAACTACCTGTTAACAGGCAATTAAGTGGCTGTAATCCCCTTCCCGCCTCGAGGAGACAGGGACCCGCCTCCTGGGAAGATGGCACAGAGGAGGGTTGGGGACGGATTCAGTACCTGCTCCCAGTTTCTGCCATTTTCCCAGCAGTCCCGCCTCCATACCACCTCCCCAGGGCTGGCAAAATCACCCCCTAGAATGATACAGCACAGAAAGAGGCCATTCGGCTCATCGTGCTTGTGCAGGCTCTTTGAAAGAGCTATCCAATTACTCCCACTCTCATGCTCTTTCCCCATACCCCTGAAACTTTTTCCCCTTCAAGTATTTATCCAATTCCCTTTTGAATGCTACTATTGAATCTGCTTCCTCCACCCTTTCAGACAGTGTATTCCAGATCACAACAACTCACTGTGCAAATTTTTATTCCTCATGTCGCCGCTGGTTCTTTTGACAATTACCTTAAATCTATGTCCTCTGGTTACCGACCCTTCTGCTGCTGGAAACAGTTTCTGCTTATTTAAATCTCCTCTGCACCCTCCATAAGGCCTTGACATCCTTCCTAAAGTGTGAAGCCCAGAATTGAACACAATACTCCAGCTGAGGCCTAACTAGTGTTTTATAAAGGTTTAGCATAACTTCCTTGCTTTTGTACTCTAGGGCCTAGAAATTCATTGACGCCACTTTTGGGGCGCTAAAGTGGGGCGTCCGCTAAAGTTAGCGTCCGCCTCCAAATCTAGGCCACTTCTCCGATATTCATTAGCTTCGCCCTACTAGTTCGGGCGAGCGCTAAAACTGCTGTTGGACGCCTTCTTTGGGCGCTAAGCCGGAGGCGGTGATCGATAGCGCCTAGGCTGGGCGCAGCGCAGGTGCGGCCATCTCGTGACTGACAGCAGACACCCTGGCGCCGGCCAGCTCTTAAGGGGGAAGGGTCGACTGTGTCTGCTGCCACGCCCTGGATAGTGGAGCCCTCCAGCTAGGCCTGAACACTGCTGCTGGACCCAAATAGCGCCTGAAGACATGGAGAAGGCCCGTGAACATGTGCAGCGCTTCTCAGAGCGTGATCTGAGTGTGCTGCTTGCTGCTGTGGAGAAGAGGCGCCATGTTTTGTACCCGGACAATGGCAAGAAGGCGACGGTCCGCGTCTACAGGAGAGCCTGGAGGCATGTCGCCAGCAAGCTGTCAGCCAACAGCGACATCCCCAGGACCGGTGCCCAATGCCGCAAAAAGATAAATGACCTCACACGCATTGTCAGGGTGAGTACCCTTTCCAATGACCTCCTCATCCTTGCATGTGCACCTCACATTATGGGCAAAGGGACCTGAAAGCTCTAATGGCCAGCCTTCATCCAGCAGCTATGGCACAGGCATGAGCATCAATTGCACATTCTGCACTGAACACACTGGCCAAGCTATTCCACCATGGGAGGCAGTGCACAGCAGATCATGGCGACACACTGGCCAGGCTATTCCACCATGGGAGGCAGTGCACACCAGATCACGGCGACACACTGTACTTAGAGGCCGTCCTTTCTCTTGCAGGCCAAGCTGGCGAATAATCGCAGGAGCCGGACTGTGACCGGGGGAGGACGACCCCATTTCCAGCCACTCACCGACCTGCAACATCGCGTGGAGCGCCTCATGGGTCGCCGGGTGATTGGGCCCGTTGCATGTGGAGATGCCGACCCTGTTCTGGGAAGCAATGGTAAGGACATCACCTTTTGCACCTCTCTCGTCCCACTTGCGCATCAGATCTACATCCTTTGCCACTGTCCGACCAATGCGCTGAATGCCACCACTCATGCATCCCGCACTGACGCCCTCTCCTCACTCTAAAGCTACTCTTGTGCCTTCCTGCTTTCAGATGGTCAAGAGGAGGTCCCTCAACTTGCCAGTGACAGACCCTCCGAGGAGGAGCAGGAGGAGGAGCAAGAGGAAGGCGGCCCATCAGGGGAACCCTCAGCCGCGGCCACCCAGGCCAATGTAGGGGACACGTCTTCCCTGGAGGGCAGCGTGGCGGAAGTGTCGAAGGGGAGGGGAGCTCCTGGGACCTGCGTGCTGCAGAAAGGCGGGAGGGGGGTGGAAGCTCGGCGGCCTTCTCCCCAGAGGGGGGATGCGTCGGAGGGGAGTCCAATTGCTGGGCCCAGCGGCCTCCAGCAATGCAGGAAGGGTCGGCCAGCTCGGCGGCCTTCTCCACAGAGGGAGAGTCCGGCCTCCAGTCAGGAGATGCTCTTCGCCGAGGAGATGGAAGGCCTCGAAGACTTGTCCGCGGACTCGGAGCACCGGCACACGGAGCTCATGGCGGTAGTGTCACGGTTGCCTGAGTCCATCGATTCCCTCTCTCGGAGTGTTGCCGAGTTCAGGCCCTTAGAGGCCACCAGTCGGGCGGAATACCGGGCAGATCTTGCAGCGACTGGCCAGATGATTAGTGGTGCCGTCCAGTCACTGGCTGCTCTGCTGCAGGCAGTGAACAGGTCAACACGGGCACTCACTGCTGCCACACTCGCTGTGTCAGCCAGGCGTCGCCAGGGCACCCGGCGCGCTGCAGCAGCACAGCGGTCTGTCCCTCGGCAGATTGGTGCGCATGCTGCAGTGCTGGCCCGGGCGAGTGCCAGTGTCTCAGGCGACCAGCGAGCGCCTGCCATCCGCCAGCTTGCCGCCATTCCTCCAGCCGCCACTGCCACTCCCCCAGTGGAGCTGCCAGGAGCTGCTGCAGCGACTGATGCTGGCCAGCCACAGCTGCAGCAATCAACAGCCGGCCGCTCGATGCCCAGACCTCGACTAGGCCGACCCCCAAGGGCATCTGCCATCATGACATGTGCCCCTCAGGAGCCTGCCCCCAGCCTTGCAGCAGCCAATGGCCTTACTTTGAGGCGGAGCAGCAGGGCGGGCAGGGGCCACCCAAAGATGGCCAAGGCATCGCCCTAGCGGGCCAAATATTCGAATGTGTGGCCATTTGTGTTTGTTTCTTGAGGCCGAGAATTGGATGTTTGTTTTTTGAAGGCCGATGATGTGATGTTTGTTTTGGACGAAGGCCGAGAATGACGGCCATTTTAGTTGCCCTATTTTGTTAATCCTCCCCAGGTTGTGGGAGCGAGTAATGTGTTTGAGTGTTTTTTGGGGGTTTCCTCTGTTTTTGGTTTTCATGTGGGAAGGGCCCAGAGTTTGTACAATAAAGCATTTTATTTATTCACATTGTCCATGTTTGATCTTTGAAGTGTTTGTTGCCTTAACTGGCTGAGGGCTTGCGGAGCGGCTGCAATCATGTTCTATCATTGGCACAAGCCATTCCCTGACAGGGGGCCTAGAAGTGACGTTCAATAAGCCGACGACGGGCGGCCCTTGGACGTTGTGCGTCCCTCCTGGGCTGGTACTCCTCGTCCTCGTCGTCCTCATGCTCCTCCTGCTCCTCCTCCTGAGGTGGTGGTCCAACGTGAGGTGGCAGTGCCTGAGTCGTGCGGATAGCCAGGTTGTGCAGCATGCAGCAAACGATGACGAATTGGGAGACTCGATCCTGCGAATACTGGAGGGCTCCCCCGGAGCGATCGAGACAGCGGAAGCGTTGCTTGAGCACGCCGATTGTTTGTTCTATGAGGTTCCTCGTCGCTTGATGGCTCTCGTTGTATGCCTCTTCAGCAGGGGTCGTGGGCGCGCGGAGCGGGGTCATGAGCCAGGTACACAAAGGATAGCCTTTGTCCCCGATAAGCCATCCTCTTGGGGGAGGCTGTGCCTGGAACATGTCAGCCACAGTTGTCTGTCGCAGGATAAAGGCATCGTGGCTGCTGCCTGGAAAGCGGGCATTGACAGCTAGGATGCGCTGCCTGTGGTCACACACCAGCTGTACATTGAGGGAATGGTAGCCCTTCCGGTTGCGGTAATCCTCGGCATGCTCAAGAGGTGCCCGCAAAGTCACATGCGTGCAGTCAATGGCGCCCTGCACCATGGGGAAGCCCACTATTCTTGCAAAACCCACTGCACGCTGCTGCTGCTTGTCCAGGGTCATGGGGGAGGAGATGAATTGATGTCTCCTTCTGAAAAGGGCTTCGGCCACCTGGCGGATGCAGCAATGCACGGCGAACTGGGAGATGTTAGCGATGTCCCCAGTAGCGGATTGGAAGGAGCCGGAGGCATAGAAGTTGAGAGCCACCGTCACCTTCACTGCCACCGACAGAGACGTCCTGCGCATCAGCTGTGGCTGCAGATCTCTCTGAAGCAGCCGGCAGATGTCTGCAACCACCTCCCTTCGGAATCGCAGCCTCCTAACACACATCGCGGCAGACATGGTCAGATAGGAGGTCTGCTGGCGGTATACCCTGCGTGGGTAAGGCCTCAGTTGGCGATGCCTGTTGCCCCCTCTGCGTCTAGCCAGGGCTGCCACTCTCTCACGGCATCTGTAAGCCCTTCTGGCATAAGGCTGAAATTCAGCGTTGCCACCCAATGCAGCCCCCATTATATGCTGGCAAACACTGAGCTCTGAATGAAGGCTAAGATAATTGTTAAGCTCTGGCCTGAGCCAAAAATACCTGTCCAAGTGTTGGTCCAAACCAGTAAACTCTCCTCCTTGGTCTCTGTCCAAAAAACCGTTGCACAAGAGTGAATGCTGCAAAATGGCTGGCCTTTATACTGCTGGGTAAGTGCCCTTTAATTAGCGCTCCCCCCGGCCCGGCTGGCCTGTGTACCGTTCCACTTCACAGTCGCTCGGGACGCCCGGCGCACAATGGGCCGGCGCGAGTGAAGTTCCGGTTTGGGGCGCACAAAGGGCGTTGCACTATTATATGACGTCATGATCTGCGCGCGCAGCAGGGCACGCGCTAAGACTTTGCGCCGGCGCTAAATGTGTCCTGAAGTTGGGGAGAGGCGCAGATCGCGCTGCGCCCGGGCGATAAGCGCCTAGCGCTCGAGATCTACTCCCCCTAAGGCGCTAACGGCTGGCGCGCCCAACTGAATTTCTAGGCCTATGCCTCTATTTATAAAGCCAAGGATCCCGTATGCCTTTTTAACCACTTTCTCAACCTGTTCTGCCACCTTTAACAATTTGTGTATGTACACCTCCAGGTCTCTCTGTTCCTGTACCCCTTTAAAATTGTACCATTTTGTTTATATTGCCTCTCCTCATTCTTTCAACTAAAATGAATCACTTCACATTCTCTGCATTAAATTTCATCTGCCACGTGTCTGTTTATGTCCTACTGAAGTCTGTTACTAGCCTACTCGCTGTTTATTACATTTCCGATTTTCATTTCATCAGCAAATTACTAAATTATGCCCTGTATACCCAAGTCTGGGTCATTAATATATATTAAAAAGAGCAGTGGTCCCAACACCAACCCATGGGGGACACCACTGCACTCTTCCCTTCAGCCTGAAAAACAATCGTTCACCACTACTCTCTGCTTTTTGTCCCTTAGCCAATTTTGTATCCATGCAGCCACTGCCTCATTAATCCCTTGGGCTTCAATATTTCTAACGTTAAAACAACACAACTTGCATTTGTATGGCAACTTTAATGTAATAAAACAATCTAAGTTGCTCCACATAGGGGCGAGATAGACAGAGCCCTTGTAGGAGAATTAGGAGAGCTAATCGAAAGCATGAATGAGAAGGTAAGCAGCAAGGCAAAGCAGTTTACAGATTAAGTTTTACAGGGTGGGACCTAGATGGCTGAAACTCTGCTACCGAGGTTTGAAGTTCTGCTCCATGCCAAACGTAACACCAAACTCTGGTTCAACCTGAGTAACCACCCGGGAAGGGGGTCGGAGTTGGGAGCAAGGTTGTTGAGTTTTTGGCAGGAACAGAAAAAGATAGCATGGTTTTCCTGATGTTCACTTGGAGAAAATTCAAGCTCATCCATGACTTCCTGTCAAGCAGGGAGTCTGACAACACAGAGGTGGTAGACAGGTCAATCTGACAGTCATCAGCATACATATGAAAACTAACTTTGTGTCTACAGATAATGTCCCTTTGACTTATTGGCCGGAATGTTCCCTTTGAAATGAGTGTGGGTTTGTGAACAGGTGAGCTGTTAAAAGCACTGAAATTGACAGCGCATTGGGAAGCTGCCTTCATCCCGCTGACTTCTGCCTTTAACTTCGGCACGTTTCTCAGGGTGCCAGAGATCTGCTCGGGAGAGGCGGCCGACCTAATTCAAGTATTTAAGAGCTTGTTAACAGACTATTAACAAGCTTTTTAACGTGATGTTGTAGCTTTTATTGGGTGTGCAGGGGATTCACGGGCTTCCTGAAACTCGCCTGTCAAAGCAAGGCGAGAGCTGGGCGGCTATTGTGTGAGTTGAACAATTGACAGTTGAAATAATCACATAAATACTCACACCTCACACCTGCTTCCTTGCCGAAGGGAAAGGCTCTTGCTGACAACATTGGTGCAGAGAATTTGCTTTCAGGAGTTTGCAGGTGATTTCTGCAACCTCGGAAGCCACTCTCACTAAATTGGAAGATTGTACCTCTGATCTCCACTATACTTTGCATCTATCAGATCAGCATGGCTGCCGCTTATGCTGTTTCACCTTGGACCTCGGATTCAGATCAAGATGAGCCCCAGCAGCAGAAGCAGCAGCAGCCTTCTCCTCAGCAACCTGCTGCTCCACAGGAGAGAGGGGATCAGCACAGGGATGCACTGCGCCAGAGGCGATACCCCCAACACAGGCAGAGGATGAGCTTCCTGGACATGACTGAACAGCAGTGCCTCAGGGAGCTCAGGCTATCGCACCAGGTCGTGGCAGACATTTGTAGCTTGCTGGAAGCAGACCTGTTGCCCAGCGGACCTGGTGGACACACCTTACCAGTGGCTGTCAAAGTAACCACTGCCCTCAGCTTCTTCCCCTCAGGCTCCTTCCAGGAATCTGCAGCAGACATTTCCAGGATCTCGCAGTCGGCCGCACACAGATGCATCACCCAGGTGACCGATGCCATGTTTCACAAGTCAGGCACTTATGTGCACTTTGCCACTGATGAAGCCAGTGTGACTGAACGGGCACTTGGCTTTGTGGCTCTGGCTGACTTCCCACAGGTGCAGGGCGTCATCGACTGCACACATGTGCCCATCAAGGCACCCCCAGATCACCCAGGAGTGATCGTGAACCATAAGGGCTTCCACTCCCTCAATGTGAAGCTTGTCTGCCAGAATCCTAGGGAGCTGTCATGACTCTTTCATCCTGCGCCAGTCCACCCTCCCTCAGCTCTTCGCACCTCCAACCAGACTTATCAGCTGGCTGCTTGGAGACAAGGGTTATCCACTGAAGACATGGCTGATGACACCCTTGAGGAGGCCACGCAATGAGGCCCAAGAGCACTATAAGCAAAGCCACATCATGACCAGATCTGTAATAGAGCAAGCAATTGGGATACTGAAGATGCACTTCAGATGCCTGGACAGATCTAGAGAAGTCCTTCAATAAGCACCAGCCAGCATCTCCAGAATCATTGTGGTGTGCTGTGCACTGCACAACACAGCGTAGCAGTGAAGATTGGAGCAGCAGGAGGAGCAAGGTGCAGAGCCTCCTCGGAGAAGCATGAGGAGGAGGAGCAGGTGGAACACGAGGAGGAGGAGGACGAGGAACCTGAGGTGCAGATGGCACCAGCAGCCGTGCACATTGCTGCATGGGAGGCCCGGGATGGACTTATAATGGCACGATTTAGTTAAGTTGCACCAGTGCACCCATATGGAACGCAGATGCGCAACCAAAGTCCCCCCTCCCCCAAAACCACAAAGCAGTCCTAAAATGACCAAACCATTCCTGTCACACACACAACCATTTCTTGAGGTTAAGTAATGTTTTACCATTCACTCCAAGTGACAGGGCCACTTCCCAGGTACCAGACTGAAACTTAACCATCTAACATTTTGAAATACACCCATGTGCATGCCCTTGTGCATCCAGGATTGTGTCTTTTTTTCTTTTCCTAATACTTCTATGAGGTGCACCCCCTGTGGCTCATTTCCCTGCTCTGACTGCTTAAAGACATTTGGCAGATGTCCTCTGGGTTTTGGAGCTTGTGAGAACCCCACCAAAGACTGCTCCTCCTGCACCTGTGCAGGGGCAGACTCGACCATTAGGATTTGAGGCAGCATGTGGAGCTCTAACTGAGAGGAGGCAATGGGGGAGAAGTGGGAGTGTATTGAGCCGAGTCCCCACTTTCATGTCCCCTCTCACCATCATCCCTCTCATGGGCCACCCGCACTTCCCTGCAAGTGAGGAGCTGGAGAGCACCTTGCTGCACATCAGTGGGGCGATGAAGGCCCAAGTCTAAGTTTTAATCCCTCCTAGATAAGTATGATGAAAACCAGGTTAATAAATTGGAGAAAAGCTGATTTTGAGGGGCTGAGAATAGGACTTGGGGAGAAAAATGGGCAACAATATTGGCAAACAACGATGTAGAACAGCAATGGGATACATTTAAAACGGTGTTCAACAGAGTGCAGGAAAAATATATTCCGCTAAAAGGAAAGAACAAACTAAACAATAATGAGACTCCATGGATGAATAAAGCCATAAGGGAACAATTGAGGGTAAGGAAAGAGGCATACATTAAGTACATAGACAGCAGGGGGTACATGATAAGAGAGAATATGAAAAGATTAGGAGAGAAGTCAAAAAAACAATTAGGGAGGCAAAGAGGAATTATGAAATTAAATTATCAAGGAACATAAAACAAAATAGTAAAATATTTTATAGGCACATCAATAAAAAAAGGAAATAACAACAGAAAATGCTGGAAAAACTCAGCAGGTCAGGCAACATCCGTGGAGAGAAATTTGAGTTGACGTTTTGGGTCGAACCCTTCTTCGGGTTCGACCCGAAACGTCAACTCAAATTTCTCTCCACGGATGTTGCCTGACCTGCTGAGTTTTTCCAGCATTTTCTGTTGTTATTTTGGATTTCCAACCTCTGCAGTATTTTGCTATCGCAATAAAAAAAGGGAGGTTGGGATGGGAATAGAGTCATTAAGGGATAGCCAGGATAATACCACAGGTAACGATAGAGAGATGGCAGAAATATTAAATAATTATTTTGCTTCAGTATTTACCATGGAGATAGAACAGGTGGACATGACATTGGATGATGAGATTAGTAATGAGATAACTGCATTTAAAATTTTAAAAGGGGATATATTAAATAAATTAATCAAACTCAAGAGGATAAAACCCCTGTTCCGGATGGATTGCATCCATGCATTTTAAAATAATCTAGGGAAGAGATAGCAGAGGCATTACTATGCATATTTAATAATTTGTTAGAAAAAGGTACAGTGCCAGAGGACTGGCGGATAGCTAACGTAATACCAATATTTAAGAAGGGAGATAGAACATGTCCAGGGAACTATAGACCAGTCAGCTTAACATCGGTGGTAGGAAAAATAATGGAATCCCTACTAAAGGAGAAAATAGAAGAACATCTAGAAACCAAAAATATAATAATGAATAGTCAACATGGATTTCAAAAGGAAAAGACTTGCTTGACCAACTTCATTGAATTTTTTGAAGAGGTAACAGAGAGAATAGACAAGGGTAATGCAGTAGATGTAATTTATCTGGATTTTCAAAAGGCCTTCGATAAGGTACCCATTAATAGACTGATGAACAAGGTCAGAGAATGTGGCGTCAGGGGACAAGTAGTAGAATGGATTACTGGCTGGCTTCAGGACAGAAAGCAGAGAGTAGGAGTAAAGGGTAACTATTCACAGTGGCAGAAAGTGGCAAGTGGTGTTCCACAAGGATCAGTGCTGGGACCACTGTTGTTCAAAAGTTACATTAACAATTTAGACTTGGGAATCAAAAACACAATTTCTAAATTTGCAGATGACACCAAATTGGGGGAGATAGTCAATACTGAGGAGGACTGCAACAAGTTACAGGAAGACATTAATAAACTTGCAGAATGGGCATATAATTGGTAAATGTATTTCAACACAGATAAATGTGAGGTATTACATTTTGGTAGGAAGAATCGGGAGATCACTTATTACTTGGAGGGTGCGAGTCTGGGTGGGGTAAAGGAGCAAAAGGATCACGGAGTACAAATACACAAATCACTAAAAGCAGCGACACCGGTTAACAAGGCCATAAAAAAAGCAAACCAAGCACAAGGGTTTATTTCTAGAGGGATTGAATTGAAAAGTAGTGAAGTTATGCTAAACTTGTATCGAACCTTGGTTAGACCACACTTGGAGTACTGCATACAATTCTGGTCGCCATATTACAAAAAGGATATAGAGGCACTGGAAATGTTGCAGAGAAGATTTACAAGGATGATACCAGAAATGCGAGGGTATACCTATCAGGAAAGGATGAACAGGCTGAGTCTCTTTTATCTTGAAAAGAGAAGGCTGAGGGGTGACCTAATGGAGGTCTTTAAACTTATGGAAGGTTTTGATAGAGTAGACACAGAGAGAATGTTACCACTGGTGGTGAAGAGCAAAACTAGAGGCCATTAATATAAGAGTCACCAAGAAATCAAGTATGGGAATTCAGAAGAAACTTCTTTTCCCAGAGAGCGGTGAGAATGTGGAACTCGCTACCACAGGGAGTGGTTGATGCAAATAGTACAGTTGCATTTAAGGGGAGGCTAGGCAGAGTGGTTAGATAAGCATATGAGGGAGAAGGGAATAGAGGATTATGCTGATACAGTTAGATGAGGAAAGACAGGAGGAGGCTTGAGTGGAGCATAAATGCCGGCATGGACTGGTTGAACCGAATGGCCTGTTTCTGTGCTGTATATCCTATGTAATCCTATGTAAGTTATATGGCATACAACAGTCACTCATGGTGACTTGATGTCAGCACCCAGTGAAATGTCATCATGTGCATAATGGTAACTTAATACATTCTTATCTTAACAGTTCTAATTCATGTCTTTACTATCCCATACGTCCATCAAGTGCCTCCCACCCCCCCACTGTCCAGCGAGAGGAGGAAGATGACTCCTCAGAGGAAGCTGCAGTCTCTGAGGGGGCACTGTCAGCAGACTCAAGCGCACCCAGCACCAGCGCAGATATGCACACGTCGGTGGGTCCTGTGAGAGATAGAGTAGTGTTGTCACCTGGTGCCTCAGAGATCATAAGTGAGTAAGAGCAGATGGTGGAGACAAGAACAGAAGTGGAGAGTCCTCGTCAGAGGGCACAGGAAGTTCCAAGCTCTGCTCAGCTGGATGCAGATGCTGAACCTTGGGGACCGTCAACAAAGAGGATGATTCTGAAGGAGCAGCAAAAAATGCGGGAGGCTCTGGCAGCTTTTTCAGCGCAAAGTGTGTAGAGAGAGTGGAGGAGTCTGTCTCCAACATGAGCAGCACCATATAGCAGGTGATGGCAACGATGTGCACTTCCATGGAAAGGGTGGCCACCTACATGGAACATCAAATGCGCCAGTCAAACGAGAACATGCTTGTTGTGAACAACAGCTTACAGACTCTTATTGTAATCATATCTACGTAAGATTACATAGGCTATAAGGCACAGAAACAGGCCATTCAGCCCAACCAGTCCATGCCGGCGTTTATGCTCCACACGAGCCTCCTCCTATCTTTCCTCATCTAAATCTATCGGCAAAACCCTCTATTCCCTTCTCCCTCATATGCTTGTCTAGCCTCCCCTTAAATGCATCTATACTATTCGCTTCAACCACTCCCTGTGGTAGCGAGTTCCACATTCTCACCACTCTTTGGGTAAAGAAGTTTCTTCTGAATTCCCTGTTGGATTTCTTGGTGACTATCTTATATTGATGGCCTCTAGGTATGCTCTTCCCCACAAGTGGAAACATTCTCTCTGTGTCTACTCTATCAAAACCTTCCATAAGTTTAAAGACCTCTATTAGGTCACCCCTCAGCCTTCTCTTTTCAAGATAAAAGAGACCCAGCCTATTCATCCTTTCCTGATATGTATACACTCGCATTTCTGGTATCATCCTTGTAAATCTTCTCTGCACCCTTTCCAGTGCCTCTATGTCCTTTTTGTAATATGGCGACCAGAATTGTATGCAGTACTCCAAGTGTGATCTAACCAAGGTTCGATACAAGTTTAGCATAACTTCACTACTTTTCAATTCAATCCCTCTAGAAATAAACCCTTGTGCTTGGTTTGCTTTTTTTATGGCCTTGTTAACCGGTGTCGCTGCTTTTAGTGATTTGTGTATTTGTACTCCGTGATCCCTTTGCTCCTTTACCCCACCCAGACTCGCACCCTCCAAGTAATAAGTGATCTCCCGATTCTTCCTACCAAAATGTAATACCTCACATTTATCTGTGTTGAAATACATTTACCAATTATATACCCATTCTGCAAGTTTATTAATGTAACTTGTTGCAGTCCTCCTCAGTATTGACTATCCCCCTCAATTTGGTGTCATCCGCAAATTTAGAAATTGTGTTTTTGATTCCTAAGTCTAAATCGTTGATATAAATTGTGAACAACCGTGGTCCCAGCACTGATCCTTCACTGATCCTTGTGGAACACCATTTGCCACTTTCTGCCACTGTGAATAGCTACCCTTAACTCCTACTCTCTGCTTTCTGTCTTGAAGCCAGCTAGCTATCCATTCTACTACTTGTCCCCTGACTCTGCATTTTCTGACCTTATTCATTATGTGGTACCTTATCGAAGGCCTTTTGAAAATCTAGGTAAATTACATCTACTGCTTTACCCTTGTTTATTCTCTCTGTTACCTCTTCAAAAAATTGAATGAGGTTGGTCAAGCAAGACTTTCCCTTTTGAAATCCATGCTGACTATTGATTATTACATTTTTGGTTTCTAGGTGTTCTTCTATTTTCTCCTTTAGTAGGGCTTCCATTATTTTTCCTACCACCGATGTTAAGCTGACTGGTCTATAGTTCCCTGGACATGTTCTATCTCCCTTCTTAAATATAGGTATTACGTTAGCTATCCACCAGTCCTCTGGCACTATACCTTTTTCTAATGAATTATTAAATATGTGTAGTAATACCTCTGCTATCTCTTCTCTAGATTCTTTTAAGATGCATGGATTTAATCCATCCGGACCAGGGGTTTTATCCTCTTTGAGTTTCATTAGTTTATTTATTATTTTTCCTCTTTTTATTTTAAATCCATTTTTCTCATTACTAATCAAATCATCTGATGTCATGTCCACATGTTCTATCTCCCTGGTAAATACTGAAGCAAAGTAATTATTTAATATTTCTGCCATCTCTCTTTCACTGCCTGTGGTATTATCCTGTCCATCCCTTAGTCACCCTATTCCTATCCTGACCTTCCCTTTTTTATTTATTTGCCTGTAAAATATTTTACTATTTTGTTTTATGCTCCTTGATAATTTAATTTTATAGTTCCTCTCTGCCGTCCTAATTTTTTGACTTCTCTCCTAATCTCTTTGTATTCTCCCTTATCATGCTCTCCCCTGCTGTGTATGCCTCTTTCCTTACCCTGAATTTTCCCTTGTGGCTTTATTTATCCTTGGTGTCTCGTTAGTATTTAGCTTGTTCTTGTTTTTAGCTTCCCATTGCTGTTCTATGTAATTGTTTGCCAATATTGTTGTTCATTTTGTTTTCCCAAGTTCTATTCTCAGCCCCTCAAAATCAGCTTTACTCCAATCTATTACCCTGGTCTTCGTCATACTTATGTCCTTCTCAATTATTATCTTAAAGTGTATTATATTATGGTCAATATTGCCTAGATTTTCCCCTACTTTTACATCTCTTAACTGCTCTGGTTCATTCCCCATTACTAGATCCAGTAGGGAATCCTCCCTTGTTGGGCTTTTTACATATTGCATTAGAAAGGATTCTTGTACACATTGTAGGAACCCCATTCCCTTATCCCCTTTACTTACCTCTTCTGTCCAGTTAATATCAGGGTAGTTGAAATTCCCCATGATTATTATTCCATGTTTTTTACTCATTTCCCTAATTTGTTTGCATATTTCTTCCTCCACCTCCCTTCCACTATTAGGTGGTCTGTAGACTCGCCCTATTAGTGTATTTGATCCTTTATTATCTTTTATCTCTATCCACAAGGATTCTATTTCTATCTTGCTGATAGCTGCATCACTTTCTCCTACTGCCATTATGTTATCCCTAATATGTACAGCTACTCCACCCCCCCCTTTTCCTTCTCTATCTTTTCTAAATATGTTATAACCTGTAATGTTTAATTCCCAGTCCTGATTTTTCTGTAGCCATGTCTCAGTAATCCCTACTATGGCTGGTTCCTCACAACACTTGATTGCCTCCATCTCCCCTGTTTTATTACAGACACTATGTGCACTGCTGTACAGACAGTTTAACTCATTTTTAATAGCAGTTCTCTCACTTTATTTTTAATCATCTTTTTAAACTCCTGGGCCTAGAAATTCAGTTGGTTGCACCAGCCGTTAGCGCCTTAAGAGAAGTGAATTTCGGGTGCTATGCGTGTAGCGTCCGGGCGCAGCGCGATCTGTGCCTCGCCCCAAATTAAGTACACATTTAGCGCCGGCGCAAAGTTTAGCGCGCGCTCACCTGCGCGCGCAGAAAATGACGTCATATCCTCGTGCAATGCCCTTTGCGCGCCCCGATCCAGAACTTCAGTGGGACCGCCCCATTGTGTGGCCGGCGGCCCGCACGCTTGTTTAGTGGAACGCAACAGAGCCGACGCGGGACCCGGGGAGCATAAATTAAAGGGCACTTACCCTGCACTATAAAGGGCAGCCATTTTGCAGCAAACACTCTTGTGCAACGGATTTCTGGAGAGAGACCAAGGAAGACAGCTTTCTGGTTTGGGCCCACACTAGCTCAGGTATTTTTGGCTTCAGGCCAGAGCGTTGCAAGTGGCCTCTTGTATATTTGACTGTTTGGCAGCATATTATGGGGGCTGCATGGGGTGCCAACGCTGAGTTTCAGCGTCATGTCCGTAGGGCTCGCAGACGCGGTGTGAGAGGGGCAGCCCTGGCTAGACGCAGAGGGGGCAACAGGCGTCGGCAACATAGGCCTTACCCAGTCAGGGCATACCGCCAGCAGCGCACCTACCTCAACATGAGTGGCGCGAGATGTGTAAAAAGGCTGAGATTCCGAAAGGAGGTGGTTGCAGAGATCTGCCATCTGCTTCGCAGAGATCTGCGTCCAAAGCTCAGGAGCAGGACGTCTCTGTCGGTGGAGGCGAAGGTGACGGTGGCCTTGAACTTCTATGCCACCGGCTCCTTCCAATCCGCTGCTGGGGACATAGCTAACATATCCCAGTTCGCCGTGCATTGCTGCATCCGCCAGGTGACCGATGCCCTTTTCAGAAGGAGACGCCAATTCATCTCCTTCCCCATGGCCCTGGAGAGGCAGCATCAGCGTGCACTGGGATTTGCAAGATTTGCGGCCTTCCCCTTGGTGCAGGGCGCCATTGACTGTACGCATGTGGCTTTGCGGGCACCTGTGGAGCATGCCGAGGATTACCGCAACCGGAAGGGCTACCATTCCCTCAATGTGCAGCTGGTGTGTGACCACAAGCAGTGCATCCTAGCTGTCAATGCCCGCTTTCCAGGCAGCAGCCACAATGCCTTTATCCTGCGGCAGACAACTGTGCGTGACATGTTCGAGGCACAGCCTCCCCCAAGAGGATGGCTTCTCGGGGACAAAGGCTATCCTTTGTGTACCTGGCTCATGACCCCGCTCCGCGCGCCCAGGACCCCTGCTGAAGAGGCATACAACGAGAGTCATCAAGCGAGCAGGAACATAATCGAACAAACAATTGGCGTCCTCAAGCAGCGGTTCCGCTGCCTGGATCGTTCCGGCGGATCTCTGCAGTATTCCCCGGACCGAGTGTCCCAATTCGTCGTTGTTTGCTGCATGCTGCACAACCTGGCTCTCCGCAGGACTCAGGCACTGCCACCTCACGTTGGACCACCACCTCAGGAGGAGGAGCAGGAGGAGCATGAGGAGGAGGAGCAGGAGGAGGAGGAGTACCATCCCAGGAGGGAGCGAGAAGGTCCAAGGGCCGTCCGTCGGCGGCTTATTGAACGTCACTTCTAAGCCCCCTGTCAGGGAATGCCTTGTGGCCATGAAGGAACATGAACGCAGCTGCTCCGCAAGCCCTCAGCCGGTGAAGGCAACAAACACTTACAGCAACAAACATGGACACTCTCTGAATAAAGAGAAATCTTTATTTTAGACCAATGAAACCCCTTCACACATGAAACCCAGAAACATTAAACGGCCCCAAAAAACAGTACATCAAATGACTCACTCCCACAACCTGGGGAGGAATAACTGAACATTTGTTCAAAAATGGCCTTCATCCTCGGCCTTAACCCAAAAAACATCCCCAGAAACAAAACAACCATGGCCAAAAGAAACATAGGCATCGCCATATAAAATAACACTTGGCCACACCGTCTACTTCTTGGGCCGCGAGGGCGAGACCTTGTTGAGCCTTTTGGGGCCCCTGCCCGGCCTGCTGCTCCTCCGCAAGCTCTGCCCAGTGGCTGCTGCGAGGCTGGGGAAAGGCTCCTGAGGGTTAGATGTCCTTCCGGCAGATGCCCTTGGGGGGCGGCCTAGACGGGGTTTGCCCCTCGAGGGTCCGGCTGGTGATTGGCGCAGCTGTGCCTGGCCAACATCATTCGCAGCCGCTTGCCGTTGAGGCGCCACTGGGGGAGTGGCGGTGACGGCTGGAGGAATGTGTGCAATCTGGCGGATGGTCGGCCCTGGCTGGTGATGTGCCACTCTGGCACTCGCACGGGCCCGCACTGCAGCATGCGCACCAATCTGCCGAAGGGCAGCCCGCTGTGCTGCTGCAGCGCGGCAGGTGTCCAGGCGATGCCTGGCTGACGCAGCGCGTGTGGCAGCAGTCAGTGCCCCTGTTGCCCTGGTCTGCGACCGCAACAGAGCAGCCACTGTCTGGACGGCATCACTGATCAGCCGGCCACTCGCGGCATGTGAGGCCCCGAACTCGCGCACACTACTAGCCAGGGACTCGATGGCCTCAGGCATCCGTGCCACTACCCCCATCAGCTCGGTGTGCCGGCGATCCGAATCCTGGGCCATTTGATCGAGGTGGCGCACCTCCTCTGAGTTGAAGGTGGCCGGACTGGAGTCCGGACTCTCCCGCTGGGGAGCAGGGGGCAGAGCTGGCCGACCCTTGCCATGTTGCCGGCAGCGACTGGGCCCAGCAACTGTACTCCCCTCCGATGCTTCCCCCCTCTGGGGGGAAGGCCGCGGACCAACCGCAGGCCTCCTGGGTTGCTGGACGCCACTGGTCCCAGCAGCTCCACTCCCCTCCGACACTTCCTCCAGGCTCTCCTCCAGGGAAGACGTGTCCACTACTTCGGCATCTGCAGCCGCACCTGACTGCTGCCCTGATGGTCCGCCTTCCTGTTCCTCCTCCTCCTCCTCCTCGGAGGGGCTGTCACTGGCAGCTTCAGGGAGCTCCTCGTCACCAGCTGAAAGCAGGAAGGCACAAGAGTAGCTTTAGAGTGAGGAGAGGGCGTCAGCGAGGGAGGCATGACTGGTGGCATTCAGCGCATTGGTCGGACAATGGCAAAGGAGGTAGATCGGATGCGCAAGTGCGACGAGAGAGGTCCAAAAGGTGATGTCCATACCATTGTGGCCCAGAAGAGGGTCGGCATCTCCACAGGCGACGGGCCCAATCACCCGGGGTCCCATGAGGCGACTCACGCGCTCCTCCCGGGGAGTGAGCTCCTGGATCTGGGGGCGGCCTCCCCCGGTCTGCTCCTGGTGCCTTCGGTTGTTGGCAAGTTTTGCCTGCAAGAGAAAGGACGGCCTGTAAGTACGGTGTGTAGCCCTGATGTGGTGTGCACTGCCTCCCATGGTGGAATAGCTTGGCCAGTGTGTAGCCCTGATGTGGTGTGCGCTGCCTCCCATGGTGGAATAGCTTGGCCAGTGTGTAGCCCTGATGTGGTGTGCACTGCCTCCCATGGTGTAAAGTGCAGAATGTGCAATTGATGTTCATGACTGTCCCATAGCTGCTGGCTGAGGGCTGGCCATTAGGGCTTTCAGGTCCCTTTGCCCATCATGTCAGGTGTACATGCAAGGATGAGGAGGAGACTGGAAAGAGTACTCACCCTGACAATCCTGGCCAGGTCATTAAACTTCTTCCGGCATTGGACATTGTCCCTGGGGGCATCGCCGGTGGCCGACACCCAGCGGGCGACCTCCCTCCAGGCTTTCCTATAGACGCTGGTTGGAGGCTTCCTGCCAGTGTCCGGGAACAAGATGTGCTGTCTCTTCTCCAAGGCCCTCACCATCACCTTCAAGTCATGGGCTGAGAAGCGCAGGGCACGCTCACGGGCCTTCTGTACCGTTGCCATGGCTCCTTCTGATCACCAGCAGTGTTCAGGCCTAGCTGGAAGGCTGCAGTGTGCAGGCCGTTGCAGCAGAGCAAGTCGACCCTTCCCCCTTTAAGAGCTGGCCGGTGCCACGGTGTCTGCTGTCAATCAAGAAATGACCGCACCTGCGCTGCGCCCGGCCTCGGCGCTATCCCTCTGCACCGCCGGCTTAGCGCCTAAAGATAGGCGTGCAACGCCAGTTTTAGCGCTCAAGCAACCTCTTAGGGCGAAGCTACTGAATATCGACTTTACGCCTGGCGCAAACTTTAGCGCCCGCCTGACTTTACCGCCCCAAAAGTGGCTATACTGAATTTCTAGGCCCTGTTCTATAACTCTATTTATTCCCCTGCCATAAATGTCCTCCCTTACTTTATTCTTCCCTACGCTCTCATTTTCTGTTTTGTTTATATTGAGGCTGATTTTATTTCTTGTAGATCACCCCCCCCCCCATCTTACTCATTTAAAGCCTTTGCCACCACCCTATTTACCCTTTCCGCTAGGGCACGGGTCCCATACTGGTTCAGGTGGAGCCCATCCCATCAGTGCAGCTCCTTCCTGTCCCAGTACTGGTGCCAGTGCCCCATGAAAGGAACCCCTCTTTCCCACATCAGCCCTTTAGCCACATGTTAATTCTCCTGATCTGACTGCTTCTATGCCAATTTGCACGTGGCTTGGGCAATAATCCAGAGATTATTACCCTCGAGGTCCTGCTTTTTAACTTTGCTCCTAACTCCTGATACTCCCTCAGAAGGAACTCCTCCCTGTTTCTACCTATGTTGTGTTTTTCTGACATGGACCACGACAACTGAATTTACCCCCTCCCTTTCCAAATTCCTTTCCAGCCGCCATGAGATATCCCTTACCCTGGCACTGGGTAGGCAACACACCCGTCGGGATTCTTGTTCTTGGCTGCAGAGGACGCTATCTATCCCCCTAATTATAGAATCCCCTATCACTACCACATTTCTATTCTGCTCATCCCCCACTTGGACAGCCTTCTAAACCATGGTGCCTTGGTCTGCATTGTGGCTGTCCTCCCCGCAGTCTTTCTCCTTGTTCTCACAGGTAGTGAGTACTTCGTTCCTGTTGGACAGGACCAGTGTCTGTGAGGTTGAGAACCTCTCCTAAATCCCTGCTACCTGTCTCCCTAACAGTCACACCCTCCCTTTCTTTAACCTGTGCTTTCCTCTGGGGCGTGACTGTGTTCTGGATAAAACTATCCAGAAATTCCTCCCCCTCCCTTATGTTTCAGAGTGTCCCTAACTCACACTCAAGTTCAATGACTCTGAGCCGGAGTGACTGAAGGCAGACATTTCCTGCAGATGTGGGAATCTGGGACAGTCTCCCTGTCCACGAACTCCCACATATCGCAGTCCCGACACATCCCCTGCCATCTCTAGACCTTTTTTATTTATTTGCTTATTTAACTAGTTAAAGTTTTTAATCAAATGATTATTTATAGTTATATTAATTAATTAGTTTATCTAGTTAAGTTATTATTTAATAATGTAATAGTTATTGTAAAGTCTGTGGGTTGTGCAGTTAATAAATACACAGACTTCAGAAGTAACAAACAAACAGGTCTTTACTATTCGAAGGTCCGGGCGAATCTGCCCCAGCAATCATGCCACAACACTTATATACTGGTGTGGTCACTATCGGTATTACAGTGTACTGAAGCCAAACAAATAGTGCCACCCGAAAGTAGTCCTCTTAAAGGTGAACGGTTACATTCAATAGTTCCCTTAAAGGTAGACGGGTACATACACTACAATCCTCCCTTTTTAGCTTATTACTTACTAAGTCCATAGTGAACATACATTCTAACATATATACAGGTTTATGTAAGACAGTTCATAGATTCAGTCTTTCCGGGGGTTTCCGGATTCTGTCAGGATAACGCCGCAGTGGTGTCGTCATTTCAGGCGGGCTAGGAGGTGCTTCTGGCAAGGTCGATTCGGCTTGAAAAGCCATGTCAGGTTCAGCAGACTCCAGTATCACTAGATCGGAAGTAGGTGTTCTGGGTATCTCAGTTTCAACATCACCCGGATAAGGTGGTGAAGTCGGTGGCCTATTTGTGGCGGACCCTATGATTTGGTCAACATGGCGCCTTATTATATTGTCTCCAATGTCCACGGTGTACATCAATGGCCCCAGCCTTTTCCCAATAGTTCCAGGCTGTCATTTCTCAGTACGGTAGTCCCGGGCCAAAACTCGTTGACCGATCTGGAAAGATCTAGTGACCCTGTCGTTCATGCCCTGGAATTGCCGGTTCTCTACGTCTCTTCTGACGTTTGGTTTTAGTAAATCCAGCCGGCATCTTAGGCGTCTATTACAGAACATCATTGCGGGAGTTTGATTTGTGACCGCATGTGTTGCATTTCGGTATGCCAACAAAAAGCTATCCACCTTATGTTGCAGACTTATATTTTCATTACTCATGGCCTTTACGGCCTTCTTGAAGGTCTGGACAAACCTTTCAGCCAATCCATTTGAGGCGGGATGGTATGGGGCTGACGTGTAATGTTTAACCCCATTGCTCTTTAAGAATTTCTTGAATTCTTCGGACACAAATTGTGGTCCATTATCAGAACAGATCTGTTCCGGCAGGCCATTCCGAGCAAACATAGTCCTTAACACTGCGATGGTTTTTTCCGTCGTGGTGGTGGTCATCTTAATTACTTCCGGCCACTTGGAGTGGGCATCCACCGCTATTAGAAACATCGAGTCCATAAATGGACCAGCAAAGTCGATGTGTACTCTTTGCCAAGGCGATGAGGGCCACTCCCATGGATGCAGAGGAGCCTGGGGTGGCGCGTTCTGAACCCTCTGACATCCTAGGCAGTTCTTCGTGATCTCCTCTATGTCTCTATCAATGCCTGGCCACCACACAAACGCTCTTGCTAGATTTTTCATCTTTACTCCCCCCAGATGTCCTTCGTGCAGCTCCTTTAGCACCTTCTTTTGGAGTTTGGGTGGAATCACCACTCTAGATCCACACATCAGGGTTCCTCGACACACTGACAGTTGTTCTTTCCTCTGTGCAAATGCTTGCAGTGTTGGTTCGCTCTGTGCTGGCCATCCCTCCACCGTTACATCATAGACTCGTGAAAGAGTCGGGTCATTCCTTGTCTCATTCTCAATCATTGAGTTTGTTATCGGTAGACACTCCACTATGGATGAGTGGAACAACTCTACTGGGTCCACTATACTCGCTTCTTCTACCATCGGCAATGGCAAGCGGGACAACCCATCAGCATTTCCATGCTGTTTAGACCTTTTGTACTCAATTTCGTATTGGTGTGCCCCAAGTAACACGGACCACCTTTGTAACCTTTGTGCTGTCATGGTGGAAACGGCCTTATTTGGGTTGAATATGGACACCAACAGCTGGTGGTCTGTCAGCAATGTGAACTTTTTACATTGTAGGTAATGGTTGAATTTCTTCACGCCCCACACAAGACTGAGGGCCTCCCTATCTATTTGGGCGTAATTTCGCTCCGCGGGTGTCAATGATCGGGACGCGAAAGCCACTGGCCTTTCCGAGCCATTTGGTAGCCTATGCGAGAGTACTGCCCCAATTCCGTACGGGGAAGCATCGCAAGCTAGACGAAGGGGTAATGCTGGGTTGAAATGAGCCAACACTTCTTCAGAGGTAATCAACTCCTTGCTTCTGCGAAAAGCCTTTTTGCATTCCTCACTCCACTTCCATGGTGTTTCTTTCCACAACAGGTCATTCAGCGGATGCAGTACCGTGGATAAATTTGGCAGAAACTTGTGATAGTAATTAATCAACCCCAAGAATGATCTTAACTGTGATACGTTTCCTGGGGCGGGGGCCTTCACAACCGCTTCTATCTTTTCGGGTGACTTATGCAGTCCCTCTCGGTCAATGACATGACCGCAGTATGAGATCCGTTTTTGGAAGAACTCACACTTCTTGCGATTAACCCGAAGGCCATACTCCTTCAACCTGGTGAGTACCAGTTTCAAATTTGTGAGGTGTTCTTCCTCATCTTTTCCCGTGATTAAAATGTCATCTAAGTAGCACTGCGTGCTTGGAATTCCTTGTAACACCTGTTCCATGGCCCTCTGCCAAATTGCTGGCGCCGAAGCTACCCCAAAGACCAGTCTATTGTAGCGATACAAGCCTCTGTGAGTGTTGATGGTGAGGTACTGGCGTGACTCTTCCTCGACCTCCATCTGTAGATATGCTTGAGCCAGATCTATTTTCGTGAAATGTTTCCCTCCAGCCAACGAAGCAAAGATATCTTCAATCCGCGGAAGCGGGTATTGTACCGTGTGAAGCACCGGATTCACAGTAATCTTGAAATCTCCGCAGATACGAACCTTCCCCAGTCCCCCAGGCTTATTACTCGGTGAGGACTTCATGACGGGAACAATGGGCGTGGCCCACTCACTCCAGTCCACTTTTGACAGAACCCCTGATCGTTCAAGTTCTTCCAGTTCTGCCTCCACAGCTGGTCGTATTGCGTAAGGAACTGATCTGGCCTTAAAAAACTTTGGGCTTGCATTTTCTGCAATCTTAACCTTTGCTTTAATACCTCGCAGCGTTCCCAGTCCTTGCTGGAATACCTCCTTAGCTTCGTCCAATATTCTGGACAACCGTTCAGGTTTGACATCCTCTTTTTCGGAATCCACCGTCATGGTGTTTAGGGACTGCCAGTCCAATTTTATTTTTCGGATCCGCTCCCGCCCCAGAAGTGGTGGTCCTCCCTCAGGCAATACATACAGGTCCAACCGGTGATGATCTTTATCCTTGTATCTCACCTTGACTTCTATCATTCCGATGGGGAATACTTTGTGCCCCGTGTATGTCTGTAGTACTAGTTCCGTATCCCGTAGTGGAATATGCTTGAAAAATTTCTTATAGTCATGCTTATTCATGACCGTCAACGCCGATCCGGTGTCCACTTCCATTTTTACTTGGACCTTTGCAATCTGTAGCGTTATCCAGATAGTTTGTCGGTCAGCTTCATTGCTCACGTTGTGAATTCTCAGACTGTCCAGTCCTTTGCATTTGGAGTGTGAGACCGACTTCTGTTCCCTCAGACTCTTCTTAGTCACCTCTTGTACCTTTCCGTACCATTTTTGTGGTGACTTCTTATTGTTGTACGTTGCTCCTGACCGGCATACCTTAGCTATGTGCCCGATCTTGCCACATTTCCTGCATTCTTGGTTTTTACCCCAGCATTGATTCTGGTCGTGTGTTGTCTTCCCACAACGGTAGCATTTTGTTGTGCTCGAAGTAATTTGGTCCACCCCTAGTGCCGCCGCCTTTAGCTGCATTTCCGCCGTTCCTTTCGCTGCGGCTTCGTGCGATGCAGCTATGAGGACAGCCCTGTCCAGTGTGAGGTCATTTTCTTCCAGTAGTCGCTTCTGCGTTCCTTCTTTGGACAATCCGCATACGAACTTGTCACGCAGTGCCTCTGTCAGATTCCCTCCAAACTGGCAGTATTTCGCTAGCCTACGCAGTTCGACCAAGTATTCCGCATTGCTTTCGTCTTTCCTCTGCGTTCTTGCGTAGAATTTGAATCGTTCAGCCAGCATCAACGGTGTGGGGTTCAAGTGATCCTTCAGCGCTGCTACAATATCATCGAAAGTCTGATCTGCCGGTTTAGCTGGTGAGAGAAGATTCTTCAACACCCCGAATGTTTTCGCACCCATCATGTTAAGTAAGGTTAAAGCTTTTTCCTCCTTAGCTATTTTGTTAGCCTTACAATGTATCTCAATATGTTCTACGTACGTGGCCCAGTCTTCTATCTCCGAATTGAACTCGTTGATATCCGCCCGCTTAGGCATCTTTCTTTCCTTGGGTACAACACAAGTATTTCTTCAAGTATTCTTATTTATTTGTTTATTTCTAAGATGGCGGTTTTCCCGCGAAAATGGCGGTTTCCCGCTCTTTCCTTCTCGCCCCGCCCACTTCAATCGTCTTCCCCGCCTAATGGCGGCTTCCCGCGTTTCTTCCCTGGTGGAAGGTGTACGCTTTCCCCACAGCGGACAGGTTCAGCCGCTGGGCTGGCTTCCGCACAGCTCCCTTTACTCGGCTCTGTCTTTTCCTCCCGCCCGCACGGCTCTACCGGCGCTGGGTACACCCCGTTAACGGAGGACAGTTCAGCCGCTGGACTGGCTCTCGCGCAGTCTCTCACCCCGTTTTCGGCTGTGTCTCTCTCCCACTCCCGCACGTTCGGTTTTGCCGGCTCTGAGTACCCCGTTGGTGGAGAAGAGCTCAGCCGCTGGACTGGCTCCTCGCAGTCTCTCTCTCCACACCCGGCTCTCACCCGCACGGTTCCCGTTCACCTCCCCAGCCCTCTCGCAGACCGGTGTTTCCCTCCCCGGCTGTGGCTGGGTTTCTCTTCCCGCGCCTACTCGCAGGCTCAGCACTTCGTGGCTGCGGTTGCTGGCCGGAGTTTTCCCACCGATCGCGGTCCGGCTGTCACCCGACGCCGTTGGACCCGACTTTTGGCCGGCACAGCTCCCCCTCGACCGAGGTCGAGTGCTCTGCCCTTATCCTCCCTACACCTTCCCCTACTCACAGTTTCGTCGGCCGCCTTGTTTCTTGCTGGTCGGCTCACTCCGCACCGTGGCAGAAGGGTAGTCAGTGCCTATTGCTGATACAGCTTTTGTTGTTAGTCTTCCTGCTTTCTGTTGTTGCAGCCTCGTGTTTTCTTTTGGTAGCACGACGAGGGCGGTTGTCTCTCTTCGACGCTCTTCGTTGCTTTTGGTAGTCTTGCCGCAGGGTACGATCGGACTCGTCGCCACTGTAAAGTCTGTGGGTTGTGCAGTCAATAAATACACAGACTTCAGAAGTAACAAACAAACAGGTCTTTACTATTCGAAGGTCCGGGCGAATCTGCCCCAGCAATCATGCCACAACACTTATATACTGGTGTGGTCACTATCGGTATTACAGTATACAGAAGCCAAACAAATAGTGCCACCCGAAAGTAGTCCTCTTAAAGGTGAACGGTTACATTCAATAGTTCCCTTAAAGGTAGACGGGTACATACACTACAGTTATAGTTCCCCAGCTCTTAGTTTAAACCACTGCACTAGTTTAGCTGTATGATATTTAATTCTGTCACCAGGTTGCTGGGAGGTCCCTCTCTCCATTTCCCACCACCAGCAGCTCTGCCACTTCACTTATTTCCAGTGCCTCCTCCTCTGCTGCTGTCAATGGAGTGATAATTGGAGGGCTACCCCCAGTTCTCTGCCTCTCCCTGATGTTCTGCATTCTCTTTTCCTGCAAGGAGGGAAACAAGAGAACTTTGAGTGAGAGGCATGGAATAAGTGTAAGGGATGGATGGGCTACATCTGTAGAGGGTGACTATGAGGGAGTGGCGTAACATTGCCAAATGGCCTCCTTCTGTGGCGTTAATTTCTATGTTTCTATGATTGCATTAGGATGAGGGTGCGTGTCAGTGGTGGATATTCAGATGGGGATGTGAGTAGGTGCATAGACAGTGAGGGATGGGTGGAACTGCAAGGTAGGTTGATGTGAGGAGTGATGTGCAGGAGTAGGCTTGGGAAGACAGAATGATGGGGCTGGGGTGAAACATCAGGATGTAGTTGAATGTGGCATTGTACTCACCCTTCTTGACCTCATGAGGTCATTAACTCTCTTCCTGCACTGTATCCAGGACCTGGTGACAACACTCCTGCTGCTCACTTCATCGGAGATCTCCAGCCATGCCCTCTTTGTCTCTGCTGCTGGCCTCATCCTCCTGTCACCAGGGAAGAGGACCTCCCTGTGGGCTCTCACTCCCTGGAGCAGGATTTCCAGGGAGGCATCACTAAATTTTGGTGCAGCCTTTTGTCGCTGAGCCTACATTTTTCTTTACAAATGTTTAAATCTTTGGACTCAAACCACTTCCTTCCTCTGACACCAACCACTGTCTCCCCCACCAACCTTTCCAGCACCTCCACCAACCTTCAACTGTCATCTGTGCAATGCTCCTTTAAATAGGTGAGATGAAGTTGCATCATCCGTGATGTCATCAGACCCGCTCCACTTAATTGGCCGGGAAAGCTGCATGACTAATTCAATTGGTGTAGTTTTGTTAAAAACACACTGCAGAACGCACTAAATGAACATCGGGGATAGTGACCCGCTGCACCCAGCCCCACGGGAAGGTAAAGATTCAGCCCATGATTACCATTACTGACACTAACTTTTTATTCCAGATTGATTTAATTAATGGAATTTAAATTCCCCAGCTACCGTAGTGGGATTTGAACTTCTGTCCCCAGATCATTCGTCCAGGCTCTGGATTACAGTAACATAACCACTATACTACCATACCCAATTTTTATTGGCTGAAAACTTTTATTGGCAAATGAAAAGGTCAGAGATTGATATGGTTTTATCATTTGACAAGGTTGACCTTTGATGTAATTTACTGCATCAGAACAGAAAGAAGGAACTTTGGCAATAAGTAAATTTGTTCACAGCCTCCAGAACCACACAGAGCCTGGACAAGTAAAGTTGGCTGCTTTTTGAAGAGTCAAATGCAACAGAAGCTAGATGAAAATAATCCAATGATGTATTTTTTTTAAAGCTCAAAACATTAATGAAATATTATTATTTTGATAAACTTTGCAACTTATACTTTTTTGCAAAACTAGTAATGACAAATTTCAAAAATATTGTTAAAACTCCTTTCCAGATGAAAGCAAAATAAATCTCCTGAGATCTGAGCATTTTTGTGGATTTTGACTTCCCGCCAGCTCAGAATAAACTGGCCCCCTGAGAAAGTTACGTAGTTCAATATGAATTCATCAACTTCCACCTTCACAATTTTTAATGTTTTGCTTTAACCATATTGGGTAAACCAACTATTTACAGTACCCAACTGTGAATTTTGCCTTAAGGACAAATGTTAAATTGTTTTAACGTGGTTGTGTTCCATTGTAAATTCATTGTTGTTTTCTTTCGGATTGCTCCTTTGATACCAATCTCACAGCAATCTCATTTGGGATTCTTTCAAATTTCAAATTACAATAATGCATTTGCAGCGCTCAAACCTCTACAACCTTTGGGCGCTTGGGCTCCATATTGACACTGAAGCTTGAGGCCTACTCAGCACTTGATGCACACAGCTCCCTGTAGTGTGGGCTGCAAGCGCTTTGAGCATGTTGAGCCTGCACACAGACTGTGTGTAAGGCTCATTAAAGCCCAGATTTCATACGCATGAAGGGAGCTCCCCATAATACAGCTGGAATACCTGGAAAGTGCTGCAGTCACTCAGTGCCAGTTACAAATATTTTTATAGTGTTTGTCCCCTAAGTAGGTATATATAACTGATAATCTGCCAAAGGAACTTTCTTGCCCATGTTCAGCTGATGTCTTAAATGGAGTTTTTTTCCCCTTCTGGACTAGTTACAGTTGTTTTTTTTTAGATGAGACCGTTATCTGGTGTGAATGCAACAACTGGATTTATTGAGTAATCCTGCCACTGCATTGCTGGAATCGCCAGAGATTATAAATAGACGCCCGGAATTTCCTTGGGGTTCTCCCGGTTCATTGCTGTATCTTCACCATTTCCATGTGTGCGGGGGTTTCTGCTTGTCTTCTGCTAAAATTACAGCAGCCGATTGGGAGAACGCCCAAGGAAATTTCTGTCAATAAAGTGGAGTAGGAATAATACTAACCTTCACATAATTGGAACAAATTATATTGAGAATCCCATATTTAGGATTGTACTGCAGTATACTGCTCTAATATGTGACGTGGATCATAGAGTGTTGAGCATGGGCACACCTTGCAGGTTCTGAACGTACTAGATATTTCAAATGAAAAATAGGACTTCATGAAGGACGCCCAAAGTCAGATAGAATAACATCTGAGGCATTCTGTTTGCACCCATCTCTACCCCACGTCCTACGTAGGAGTGGTACAGTGTGGCCCACGCTTCAAGCAGAGACCATAAATGATCCCAAGGCACTATTTGCAGCTGAGTTCTTCTGGCCAACATTCATCTTTCAACCAACACCACCAAATTAGATTGTTTGGTCATTTCTCTTGTTGTTTGTAGGACTTTGCTGTACTTACACTGTGATTGCTAACTTACAATTCAGAAATAATTCATGGGCGTTGAAGTACTTTGAGACATCTTGAGGATGTGAAAGGCACTATATAAATGCAAGTTTTTCTTTCTTTTAGTCTTTATTGCAAATATAGCAATATTTTGCTGCAGAACTTCCTGCAGAAGGACCTACAAAGCATGTTCACTGAATAAGACCATTCTGCCCCCAACCATTTTTTGCAAAGTAAAAGTATTCTATTAAGGAGTGTCAATAATACCTTGAGAGCTGCTGGTACTGAAATCCCACCCCCGTAACCTTATCACAGCCCTAATTCATCATGCGCAATGAGCCAGGAATGAAGTTAAAATAGGCAAATGAGTTGACCTTGCATTGTCGGTTGCATCCCATTCAGCTGCTTAGCTTGGGGATCTGGACCTCATGGCACCTATTTTTAAAAGAAGGATGTTTCCTGAACATCAATCATTGGTGTTTGCATACGGGAAGTGTGTCAAGCAATGTTTAAGAGTTGCAGCTTCTGTGGAGGAGTCCACTATTCGTATTTGCGTAGCTGTGATATCCGAGTGGTAAGGTCAGAAACTGAGATGAACCAGACTTCAGGAACCAAAACTCAACTATTTAATTAGACATATGTAGCAGAGAACATAGCTCTTACAGCTGCAGCAAACACACTCTATTTCTTACTGTGCGATCACAAAGATGGAGGCTCAACCTCTGAGTCATACCCAGAATGCAATGCCACTACCTTAATAAGTGGTGTGCCAGGACATTACCTTAATGCTGGTAAATATGATCCCTTAATATTTGTCTCCATCTGGTGGATAACTTAAGCATTACATCCCAGATTACTATATCCCCCCCTCTTATGTTTACAATAATTTCTTAACAACATTCTTAAAAAGTCCATAAGGAAACTCCTTTAACGATAGTCCATACTGAATGAATCTAGCAGGTCGTGATCAATCTCTCTGGCGGCTTGTGAGCCCTTGGTGAACATCTTAAAATCAAGTCCCTGCTTGGTTGTGTTAGAGCCACCTGCTGCTCCTGAGCAGTACTCAGAGTATCTGACTCTGCTACGATGGTTTCCTCTTGACGAAGGGGTCCAGGTGGAACTGGCTCTGTTCGTGGTGGTGGTACCACCGATGCATTTGGATAACTGGGGACCAACTTGTCCTCCAACATTTCCTCTGGAACCTCCAGTTTGATTTCCGTTTGTCTGGTCAGTATCTGATCCACAAGTCTGCGTACTACCTGACCAGTTCCCACCATGACCGTATATGAAACTGGACCGGTCATTGAGTCTATGATGCCAGGAATCCATTTTGGACCATAACTGAAATTCCTGGTAAGGACCGCATCTCCTTCTCCAAAACTGTGGCTCTTTGTCCTTCTGTCATGGTTCTCCTTTTGTTTGATTTGTCGGTTTTCCACCTTCCTTTTTAGATCTGGGTGAACCAGGTCAAGAGTGGAGCGTAGTCGACGTCCTAACAACAACTCAGCAGGAGAGAGTCCTGTGGTAGATTGAGGTGTTATTCTGTAGCTGAACAGAACTCGTGACACCTTTGCTGCCAAACTCCCTTCCGCACTTTTTTTCATCATCTCCTTAAATGTCCATTTGAAGACGGATGATATGGAGCTGAAGTGACGTGCACTATGCCATTGTTTCTCATGAACTCTTTTGTTTCTGTACTCACAAAACACGTGGCATTGTCACTACGATCTCCGGTATCCCTTGATTACTAAAACTCCTACACAGGCAGTCTATAGTAACAGTAGATGAAGCAGAATTTACAGGATACACATCCATCCATTTGGAATGTGCATCAATGATTATGAGGAACATCTTTCCCATGAATGGCCCCCATAATCTACATGTAATCTTCTCCATGGTCTATCCGGCCACCCCCAGGGGTGGAGTGGAGCCGCTGCTGGTGCCTTCCTGTGTACTTGACAAGTGCTGCATGTCTTGACAAGATTTTCTATCTCCTCATCTAGCTTTGGCCACCACAAGTAACTCCTTGCCAATGCTTTCATACGCAAAACTCCAGGATGACACTGATGTAGTTGCACTAGGATAGACTGTCGTGCTGGTTGTGGAATAATCACTCGTGCTCCCCACAACACGCAACCATCCTGCACACTCAGCTCTGCTTTCCTGACACTGTAAGGTATGAAATCAGTCCCTTCCGATGTTGTGGCCAACCCCTCATCACATACTCTCGGACTCTAGACAGTACTGGATCTTTACCTCTCCATGTCGTTACTTGTTCTGCGGTCACAATTGCTGTATCCGTGTCCTCCAACATCAAAACTCTATCCTCTGGAGCTGCACGGATAGGTGTACCTGGTAGTGGAAGACGGCTCAAGGCATCTGCGTTCCCTTGGTACTTGCCCGCCTTGTAAACGATGACATACTCATACGCCCTTAACGTCACTGCCCACCTCTGGATCCGGGGTGACACCATCTGTGGTACTGCCTTCATTTCATTAAAAAGAGACAGAAGAGGTTTATGATCGGTGCATATGGTGAATTTCCGGCCATATATGTACTTGTGAAACCTCTGTACCCCAAACATTACTGCTAATCCCTCTTTATCTAACTGGGAATTGTTTTTTTCCGCTGGGGTCAGAGTTCGAGACATAAACCCTATTGGTCTTTCTGTTCCATCTTCCAAGCTGTGTGAAAGAACTGCCCCCACCTCGTAAGGTGAAGCATCACAAGAGAGAATGATGTCTTTCTCTGCATTGTAGTGAACCAGCACATCCGAGGACAGCATCAGTTTCTTGGACTGTTCAAATGAAACCCTCTGTTCTTCTTCCCACTGCCAGAGTGTCTCCTTGCGCAGATGTTTGTGAAGAGGTGCTAACGCTGTTGCCAAGTTTGGTAAAAACCTGTTATAATAGTTTAGCAGTCCCAGGTAAGCTTTTAACTCAGTCACATTTGTATGAGCTGGGGCCTCCTGCAGTGCTTGTACCTTCTCCTTGATTGGATGGAGCCCTATGGCATCCACTCTGTGTCCCAGGAACACGGCCTCATTCCCCAGGAAAGTGCACTTACTCCTCTTGAGCTGTAACCCAGCCTTATCCAATCTTTAATAACAACAGAAAATGCTGGAAATACTCAGCAGGCCAGGCAGCATCTGTGGAGAGAGAAACAGAGTTAACGTTTCAGGTCTGGGACCCTTCATCAGAACTGGAAAAAGCTGGAGATGTAACATATTAAGCAGGTGCAGAGACAGGGGCGGGGGGGGGGTGGTGGTTTAGGAGGGGAGGAAGAAATAGAAAGAACATCCTGCACTATTGTAAGAGGCAGGAAAGATAAAATGTTGCAAATGGGAATGGCAAAAATCATACTGCATGAAAAATGGGGGCAGGGATAACTTTCTGAAAATGTTGAACTCAATGTTGAGTCCGACAAGCTGCAAAGTGCCCAATCGAAAGATGAGGTGCTGTTCCTCGAGCTTACGTTGAGCTTCATTGGAACAATGCAATAGCCCGAGGACAGAGAGATCAGAGTGGGAGTGAAGCGGTGAATTAAAGTGACAGGTGACCGGAAGTTCAGGGTCACCCGTACGGACTGAACGGAGGTGTTCCGCAAAGCGGTCGCCCAATCTGCGTTTGGTCTCCCCAATGTAGAGGAGACCGCATCGTGAGCAGCGAATACAGTATATTAAATTGCAAGAAGTACAAGTAAATCGCTGTTTCACCTGGAAGGGGTGTTTGGGGCCCTGGACAGTGGGAAGGGAGGAGGTAAAAGGGCATGTGTTGCATCTCCTGCGCTTGCACGGGAAGGTGCCAGTTGAAGGAGCAGGGCTGTTGTGGGTGATTGAGGAGTGGACCAGGGTGTCGCGGAGGGAGCGGTCCCTTCGGAATGCTGAAAGGGGAGGTGAGGGGAAGATGTGTTTGGTGGTGGGATCACGTTGGAGGTGGCGGAAATGGCGGAGGATGATCCATTGAATGTGGAGGCTGGTGGGGTGAAAGGTGAGGACAAGGGGAACCCTATCGTGGTTCTGGGAGGGAGGGGCAGGGGTGAGAGCAGAAGTGCGGGAAATAGAACAGACACGGTCAAGGGCCGTGTCAACCACGGTAGAGGGGAATCCTCGGTTGAGGAAAAAGGAAGACATGTCAGAAGCACTAGTATGGAAGGTGGCATCGTCAGAACAGACGCGGCGGAGACGGAGAAACTGGGAGAAAGGAATAGAGTCCTTACAGGAAGCAGGGTGGGAGGAAGTGTAGTCCAGGTAGCTGTGGGAGTTGGTGGGCTTGTAGTGGATGTTGGTTGAAAGCCGATCGCCAGAAATGGACGTTCGGGGTCAGAGAGGGGAAGGTCAGAGGGGATAGTGAAAACACGGCAGGGGGTGAGACTGGAAGAAGGGATCGGATCGGAGGAAAGTAACGGGGATGAAGGTTCTGGGGGGGGCGTTGGTGTCCATGAGTTGATGAAGCTTCCCCGAACGTTCAGTCCTCAACAAAGGCCTGAGCTTCATCCCCTTACGCCCCCACCTGAATGAATTTCGAGCTCGGCACGATGCTGAGCTCTTCTTCCGTCGCCTTCGTCTCCGTGCCCACTTCTTTGGCCAGGAGTCTTCCCCCCGCACGGCTGATCCTTTCTCCCGCTTTCTAAATTCTCGTTCTACTTGGATCCCTCCGTCTGGCCTTCTACCCTCTCTTGATCTTTTCATTGCTAACTGCCGATGTGACATCGGCCGTCTCCATTTCTCTGCTCCCCTCACTCACTCCAACCTTACTCCCTCTGAACTTGCAGCACTTCATTCTCTCCGATCCAACCCTAACATTATCATTAAACCTGCTGATAAGGATGGTGCTGTTGTTGTTTGGCGAACTGACCTCTACCGTGCGGAAGCTGAACGCCAACTCTCCAACACCTCCTCCTACCTCCGCCTGGACCATGACCCCACTAGCAAACATCAAGCCATTGTTTCCAAGTGTGTCACTGACCTCATCTCCTCTGGAGATCTTCCCTCCATGGCCGCCAACCTCATAGTCCCCCAACCCCGCACAGCCCGCTTCTACCTCCTTCCCAAGATCCACAAACAGGACTGCCCTGGTAGACCCATCGTTTCAGCCTGTTCTTGCCCCATGGAACTTATCTCTTCCTATCTCGAATCTATTTTCTCCCCTTGTCCAGTCTCTTCCCACCTACATTCGCGACTCTTCCGACGCCCTCCGTCACTTTAACAGTTTCCAGTTTCCTGGCCCCAACCGTCTCCTTTTCACCATGGACGTCCAATCCCTCTACACCTCCATCCCCCACCAGGACGGCCTTCGGGCGCACTGTTTCTTCCGTGAACAGAGGCCCAACCAGTCCCCATCCACCACCACCCTCCTCCGCCTGGCTGAACTTGTTCTCACATTGAACAACTTCTCCTTTGACTCCACTCACTTCCTCCAAATTAAAGGTGTTGCTATGGGAACCCGTATGGGCCCTAGCTATGCCTGCCTGTTCATGGGACATGTGGAACATTCTTTGTTCCAGTCCTACTCAGGTCCCCTCCCTCACCTCTTTTTCCGGTACATCGATGACTGTATTGGTGCCGTTTCCTGCTCTCGCCCTGAACTGGATAAGTTCATTCACTTTACTTCCAATTTCCACCCTGCCCTCACCTTCACATGGTCCATCTCCGACTCTTCCCTTCCCTTCCTTGACTTCTCCGTCTCCATTTCTGGCGATCGGCTTTCAACCAACATTCACTACAAGCCCACCGACTCCCACAGCTACCTGGACTACACTTCCTCCCACCCCGCTTCCTGTAAGGACTCTATTCCTTTCTCCGTCTCCGCCGCGTCTGTTCTGATGATGCCACCTTCCATACTAGTGCTTCTGACATGTCTTCCTTTTTCCTCAAACGAGGATTCCCCTCTACCGTGGTTGACACGGCCCTTGACCATGTCTGTTCTATTTCCCGCACTTCTGCTCTCACCCCTGCCCCTCCCTCCCAGAACCACGATAGGGTTCCCCTTGTCCTCACCTTTCACCCCACCAGCCTCCACATTCAACGGATCATCCTCCGCCATTTCCGCCACCTCCAACGTGATCCCACCACCAAACACATCTTCCCCTCACCTCCCCTTTCAGCATTCCGAAGGGACCGCTCCCTCCGCGACACCCTGGTCCACTCCTCAATCACCCACAACAGCCCTGCTCCTTCACCTGGCACCTTCCCGTGCAAGCGCAGGAGATGCAACACATGCCCTTTTACCTCCTCCCTTCCCACTGTCCAGGGCCCCAAACACCCCTTCCAGGTGAAACAGCGATTTACTTGTACTTCTTGCAATTTAATGTACTGTATTCGCTGCTCACGATGCGGTCTCCTCTACATTGGGGAGACCAAACGCAGATTGGGCGACCGCTTTGCGGAACACCTCCGTTCAGTCCGTACAGGCGACCCTGAGCTTCCGGTCGCCTGTCACTTTAATTCACTGCTTCACTCCCAATCTGATCTCTCTGTCCTCGGGCTATTGCATTGTTCCAATGAAGCTCAACGTAAGCTCGAGGAACAGCACCTCATCTTTCGATTGGGCACTTTACAGCCTGCCGGACTCAACATTGAGTTCAACAATTTCAGATAATTATCCCTGCCCCCATTTTTCATGCAGTATGATTTTTGCCATTCCCATTTGCAACATTTTATCTTTCCTGCCTCTTACAATAGTACAGGATGTTCTTTCTATTTCTTCCTCCCCTCCTAACCGCCCCCCCCTGTCTCTGCACCTGCTTAATATCTGTTACATCTCCAGCTTTTTCCAGTTCTGATGAAGGGTCCCAGACCTGAAACGTTAACTCTGTTTCTCTCTCCACGGATGCTGCCTGGCCTGCTGAGTATTTCCAGCATTTTCTGTTGTTATTTCAGATTTCCAGCATCCGCAGTATTTTGCAATTATATCTTATCCAATCTTTGTTGTACCTCTCTCAGAGTGCTCAGATGCTCCTGGTCGGTTCTTCCCGTCACCAGAATGTCATCCAGATAAATAGAAACATGTGGAATCCCTTGCAGTACACCCTCGATAGTCCTCTGGAAGATAGCTGGACTAGATGAGACACCAAATGGCAAGCGGTTATAGGTAAACAAAGCCTTGTGTGTATTTATAGTTACATACTTCTTGGATTCCTCATCTAGTGTAATATGCAAGTATGCATGACTCATATCCAGCTTCGTGAATTTCTTCCCTCCAACCAGGTTTGCAAAAAGATCCTCAGTTTTAGGAATAGGATACTGTTCAAGTTTAGACACCCTATTTACTGTCAATTTATAATCTCCACAGATTCTTACCGAATTGTCTGGTTTTAAAACAGGTACAATGGGAGCTGCCCATTCTGAACATTTTACGGGTTCCAGAATGTTCTCTCTCAAAAGACGGTCAAGCTCAGCCTCTACCTTCGGTTTCATGGCATACGGCACAGGTCGTTGTTTAAAAAACCTTGGCAGTGCCTCCTTGTCGACATAAATCTTAGCTGGGGGGCCATTAAATGTTCCAAGTTCTTCCTTGAACACGTTCTCATGTTCAATCAACACTTCTTGCAAAGACAATGGTTTGCCTCGCTCTAGTTGATTTATTGCTCCCCAATCTAATTTAATTTTTCGTATCCAGCCCTGACCTAACAAGTTTGGTCCAGAACCCGATACTACAACTACAGGTAGCTGTTCCACGGTGTCCCTGTGTTGCACGGTTACAGTAGCTGTACCCAATGTCACCACTCGTTCACCGGTATATGTTTTAAGCTGCCTAGAGCAAGACTTTAACTCTGGAACTTTCGCACGGTTCCACAATTTTGAGTACTCTTCCCTGTTCATTATGGTAACACCACATCCGGTATCCACCTCAAAGTTCACCTTAGAGTCATTTACTATCAGTTGCAAAGTGATAGGATCCACTTTTGGAATGTCCTCTACCATACTATGCAATATGAACATGTCGTCTTCTTTCTCAGCTTCTCCGCTGATGTGATGTGCTCCCTGTTTTTTCACTTCTCTTACTAGGTTTTGCTTTTCTCCCCCTTTAGGTTTGTATACCTCCAGGGTAGCTTTTGCTCGGCATGCACATTTTATATGTCCTTTTTTCCCACACTTGTGTCACTTTTCCTCCAGAAACCTGCATTCCCTCGCCAGGTGATCTCCATTGCATCTATAACATGCCTTTACATGCTCATGTTGTGGTTTCCGACTCATATTTAACTTGTGCACAACCGGACCACCAACTTGCCTTGTCATAGCCCAGTCTGGACCTTGTATTTCTTTTACATCCCAGTTAGCTGTCTCTATGGCTTGAGCAAGTTCCAACGCTTTTTCATACGTAAGCCCAGTCTCGGACAATAATCTCATTTGCATTCGAGCATCCATTATCCCGCAAACAAGCCTATCTCTCAGCATGTCTTTCAAACTGTTCCCGTAATTGCAATCGTGTGCCAGTTTTCTCAACACCGCTACATAATCCAATACAGTCTCCCCTGGTTTCCTGTTCCATGAATTAAATTTGAAACGCTGTACAATCTCACTCGGTCTGGGATTGAAATGTTCCTTTAGCAAGTCCACTAAGTTAGCAAATGGTACATCTCCAGGCTTCTCAGGACTGCATAAGTTTCTCATTAAACTATACGTCTGACTTCCCATGGAAGTGAGCAAAATAGCTCTCCTTTTCCCGACATCAACTATATCATTTGCTACAAAGAAATGCTCCAGCAACTCACAGTATTCGTTCCAGGTCTGCGTCTGAACATCAAAAGCAGAGAGCTGTCCTACCATAGCAGCCATGATTCCTTGATTCAGTGCTTTTCTTTTATTTTTCCTTCTTCAAGATGAGATCTGTTCATCCTAGTCGCCAAATGTGATATCCGAGTGGTAAGGTCAGAAACTGAGATGAACCAGACTTCAGGAACCAAAACTCAACTATTTAATTAGACATATGTAGCAGAGAACATAGCTCTTACAGCTGCAGCAGACACACTCTATTTCTTACTGTGCGATCACAAAGATGGAGGATCAACCTCTGAGTCATACCCAGAATGCAATGCCACTACCTTAATAAGTGGTGTGCCAGGACATTACCTTAATACTGGTAAATATGATCCCTTAATATTTGTCTCCATCTGGTGGATAACTTAAGCATTGCATCCCAGATTACTATAGTAGCTTTGCATGGTGAATTTGCCATGAGAAGCCCATGGAGCATGTGGAAACTTTAGGGACATCTGCAGTGGAGCCCCATGCCCTAAGGGCAGTTGGGACTTAGAACCAAAGAAGTTTAGAGCACAGAAGGACACCATTTGGCTTATCATGTTTGTGCTGGCTCATTGCTAAAGCAATCCATAATTAATACCACTGCCCTTTGCTCTCCCAATAGCCCTGTATCTTTCTCTGCTTCAAATATTTAGTTACTATTCTTTTGAAAGATAAAATGGTGTCTGCCTTATCCATGATCTATGGAAAGAAATTTCTCCTAATCGCTCTCCTCACTCTCTTAGTGATAATGCAAAATCGACAACCCCTTGTCATTGACTTCCCACATAGAGGAAATAATCTTTCCCTACTCTATCAAAACCCTTCATACTTTTAAAAACCTCTATTAAATCTCCTCTTACTCTTCTCTGCTCAGTGGAAATATCCCAGGGTCTCAAGCTTCGCTACATAATTATAGTTTCCCATCTCTGGCCTGCTTCTGGTGAATCTATGCTCTTTATCGCTTTAATGTTCTTTCCATAATGGGCCACTCACTGCTCACAATGCAGTCTCCTTTACATTGAGGAGATCAAATGCAGATTAGGTGATCACTTTGTGGAACACCTCCATTCAGTCTGCAACTGTGACCCTGAGCTTCCGGTCACTTGTCAGTTTAATTCTCCATCCCACTCCCACTCTGACCTCTCAGTCCTTGGACTCCTATACTGTTCTAATGAAGTTCAATGGAAGCTCGAGGAACAGCACCACATCTTTCGATTAGGCACTTTACAGCCTTCCAGACTCAACGTTAGTTCAACAATTTCAGATCATAACCACTGCTCCCATTTTTTGGACAGCAGGTACTGGTAATGGTTCTCCTGTTGCCATTTACAATACCTCTAGACCCATCTTTTGTTTCTTTACTTGTCCCATCACCACTCCCTTTGGCCTTGCACCCATCATCCCTTTTGTCTTTTAATCTCTCCTGCCTTCCACCCTATCACAGACCTTCACATTTGTTCTTTCCTGCCCTCCCCCACCTTTCCCTACCTCTGTACTTGCTTAAAATCTGTTACATCTCTAACATCTTCCAGTTCTGACAAAAGGTCATCAACCTGAAACATTAGGTCTGTTTCTCTTGCCACAGATGCTGCCTGACCTGCTGAGTAGTTACAGCATTTTCTGTTTTTATTTCAGATTTCCAGCATCCGTAGTATTTTACTTTTGTTTTACCATTTAGTTCATATTGCCTCTCCTCATTCTTCCTACCAAAATGAATCACTTCATACTTCTCTGCATTAAATTTCATCTGGCATGTGTCTGCACCATTTCACTATGTTCTCCTGAAGTCTGTTACTATCTTCGCCACTGTTTACTACATTTCCGATTTTCATGTCATCTTCAAACTATGAAATTATGCCCTATATACCCAAGTCCAGGTCATTAATAAATATCAAAAAGAGCTGTGGTCCCAACACCAACCTCTGGGGACACCACTGTCTACCTCCCTCCAGTTTGAAAAGCAACCATTCACCACTGCTCTCTGCTTTCTGTCCCTTAGCCAATTTCGTATCCACACAGCCACTGTCCCTTTAATCCCATGGGTTTCAATTTTGCTAGCAAATCTATGACGTGGTATCTTATCAAATGCCTTTTGGAAGTCCATATACGCAACATTTACTGGACTACCCTCATCAACCCTTTCCATTACTTCATCAAAGAACTCAAACAAGTTAGTCAAGCACAATTTGCCTTTAACAATTTGTGCTGTCTTTCATTTATTAACCCATATGTTTTCAAGTGCCAATTAAATTTGTCCCGGATTATTGTCTCTAATAGTTTCCCCACCATTGATGTTAGACTGACAGGCCTGTAGTTGCTGGGTTTATCCCTCTCCCCTTTTTTGAAGAGGTGTAACATTTGCAATCCTCCAGTCCTCTGGCACCACTCCCATATTTAAGAAGGATTGGAAGATTGTGGCCAGAGCCTCCACAGTTTCCACCATTACTTCCCTCAGCAACCTAGGATGCATCTCAGCTGGACTGGGTGACTTTTCTACTTTGAGCACTACCAACCTTTTAAGTACCTCTTTATTTTTATCCTATCTAAATTCTCTACTACATCCTCCTTTACTGTCAGGATATACTAAACAATGGTGGACCCAGGGAACAGGAAATGGAGGAGGGACACAGTGGGAGGTGGTGACATAACAGAGCCTGTCCTTGAGAAGGTTTCTGCCCTGCCTGCCCTTGATCTGCCAAATCATTGGTGGGAGTTGATGGAAAATCTCGGTCAATATGTAAATGTGCATAGAAAATTCAGAATGGGACTCAATAGATAATTTGAAGGTTGATTGAGTAATTTAGTAGTAGCTTACTTTTCAGTAAACCAGTTCTTACAAAGGAACATAAGAAATAGGAGCAGGAGTAGGCCATTTGGCCCTTCGAGCCTGCTCCGCCATTCAAAAAGATCATGATCTTCTACCTTATCTCCACTTTCTTGCACTATCCCCGTATCCCTTGATTCCCTTAATATCCAAAAATCTATCAATCTCTGTCTTGAATATACTCAATGACTGAGCCTCCACAGCCCTCTGGAGTACAGAATTCCAAAGATTCACCACTCTCTGAGAGAAGAAATCTCTCCTCGTCTCAGTCCTAAATGGCTGACCCCTTATTCTGAGACTGTGACCCCTGGTTCTTGACTCCCCAGCCAGGGGAAACATTCTCCCTGCATCTACCCTGTCAAGTCCTGTAAGAATTTTGTATGTTTCAATGAGATCACCTCTCATTCTTCTAAACTCTATAGAATATAGGCCTAGTCTACTCAATCTCTCCTCATAGGACAATCTCCCCATCCCAGGAACCATGTATCTAGTGTATATCAACTGGTGATCAATTTTTTGAGTTTATATTGAATGTTTTTAAGATGGAAGCAATCTAAGGCTTATGTACTGTGGGGGCTTGCCATAGAAGAGTGTATTATCAATGAAACAGAATCGCTGTGATGTGATGCAGTCAGCTGACAGTGGCATGTCCAATCAGAGACAGGCCGGCTGCTGCACCTAACATGGAGCAGTAGAAAACAGTGGCCAAAGTTTTCATCATATTTTTCCTTACCACCAGTAATCTACAAGAAACAGACATTGAAGCAGACACTAATTAATTGTAACTGGAACAAATTAATGGCACAAGATATAATGATTTCAAAGGCTGCCATCACTGAGTATATATGTGCGTGTAACACATTTCTTGTGCTTTTTCAGGAGTCAAAAAAGTGCTAGTTTCAGGAATAATAAATCATTAGTAGTCAGTGCACACATGTAGCATAATGTAGCCAAGATTAATGGTGACAATATTTGGCAACGTGAAGCCTCATTTAGAAGTTCCACAGACAAAAGATCAGGCAGTTTCCAAATTTAGCTCTTTCAAAATCTTTCACATAGACTCTGTGGGCACAATGCCACGTAATAAAGACTGCCTGGTACACTGGGTGGGAAGAGAAAAAAAATTACAGTCACAGAATGACAAACACAATTCTGTATGCTACATGCTTTTCTTAGTTAAATAGTTGCTATTGGCCTTACAGAGGAGTATAACTCAGGTTATATGAGATAGGTTCAGTATTAACTGACTGTCTCAGTCAGAGAGACTAAGGGCTCGATTTTGCCAGGCCCGAGGAGGCAAGATTGGAGGCGTGTGAGTTGTTAAAATCGCAAAAAATGGCGGGCGGGACGGACCCCGCCTCCATCCCGCCTCTGAGCAATTTTCCCACATGCGAGTTTTCTGACCCTGTTTCCATCCCAACTCCAAGAGGCGGGATAGGCCCTTAAGGCCCTTAACAACCACTTAATTGCCTCTATAATCCCATTTTGAGAGGTCTTTCCGATTTTAACCCTTTTCCCACGTTCTGCACGCCTCCTCTGGAACACGCCAGTGAATCCTGGTGGCCTCACAAGTGGACTGCTTACTAACAGTTGCAGCTCCACCATTATAAAAGCGTTTTCACCAATCATCATTTGAGGGTGGCAGAACTTTGTTGTCTCATGTCTGGGGGAACTTTTAGCAGGCATACTCATTGTTCTGGAAGTTTGGAGACTGACACCCATCTCCGAGTGGCAGGCAGTGACTAGTGGGGTACCGCAGGGATCGGTCCTAGGACCCCAGCTATTCACAATATATATTAATGATCTAGACGAGGGAACTAGATGTAATATCTCCAAGTTTGCAGACGACACAAAGCTGGGTGGGCGTGTGTGCTGTGAGGAGGATGCCGAGAAACTCCAGTATGATTTGGACAGGTTGGGTGATTGGGCAGAAGCATGGCAGATGCAATATAACGTGGATAAATGTGAGGTTATCCACTTTGGTGTCAAAAACAGGAAGGCAGATTATTATCTGAATGGCAATAGATTGGGAGAAGGGGAAGTGCAACGAGACCTGGGTGTCCTTGTGCACCAGTCGCTGAAGGTAAGCATGCAGGTGCAGCAGGTGGTTAAGAAGACAAATGGTATGTTGGCCTTCGTAGCGAGAGGGTTTGAGTACAGGAACAAGGATGTCTTGCTGCAGTTGTACAGGGCCTTGGTGAAACCACATCTTGAGTATTGTGTGCAGTTTTGGTCACCTTATCTGAGGAAGGATGTTCTTGCCATGGAGGGAGTGCAGCGAAGATTCACCAGGCTGATACCTGGGATGGCAGGAATGACGTATGAGAGATTGGGTCAATTGGGCTTATACTCACTGGGGTTTAGAAGAATGAGAGAGGATCTCATTGAAACTTATAAAATTCTAACAGGACTAGACAGACTAGATGCAGGAAGGATGTTCCCGATGGTCGGGGAGTCCAGAACCAGGGGTCACAGTCTAAGGATAAGAGGTAAGCCATTTAGGACAGAGATGAGGAGGAATTTCTTCACCCAGAGAGTGGTGAACCTGTGGAATTCTCTGCCACAGAGTCCAATTCATTAAATGTATTCAAGAAGGAGTTGGATATATTTCTTAAGGCTAAAGGGATCAAGGGATATGGAGAGAAGGCAGGAACGGGGTACTGAATTTGGATGATCAGCCATGATCTGATTGAATGGTGGAGCAGGCTCGAGGGGCCGAATGGCCTACTCCTGCTCCTAGCTTCTATGTTTCCAGTGTGACCTCCTGGGAAACCCCTCTCCCTATCTTGACTGAGCGCTTCCTCAACTGAGGTATTTACCAGAAGAATGGGAACTATTTATTTCCTTTCCTCCTCGACATCAGACTCAGACAAAGACCAGCCATGGCAGCAGCAGAACCCTGACCAACAGCAGCACCAACTGCAGGAGCAACAGCAGGAGCTCCAAGCTGCTGCTCAGGCCAGAAGGCACCGGCGCATGGAAGCACGTCGGCGCAGGATATACCCCCAAAACAGGGGCTACAGACTGAGGATCAGCTACCTCAACATGACTGAGCAGCAGTGCCAAAGGAGGCTCAGACTTTTGCGAGAGGTAGTGGGTGACATCTGCGCAATTCTGCTGGAAGACCTGGAGCCCAGAGGAGCAGGTGGACACCCCTTACCAGTGGCCATCAAAGTCACCACCGCACTCAACTTTTTAGCTTCAAGCTCATTCCAGGGATCAGCAGCAGACATCAGTGGCATCTCCCAGGCAGCCGCACACACTTGCGTCACACAGGTAACCAATGCCCTTTTTGCCATCACGCACAATCACATCAATTTCTCCAAGAATCAAGCCAGTGTAACTGCGCGTGCGATTGAGTTTGAAAATCTGGCAGGCTTTTCAAGGGTGCAGGGCATCGTTGACTGCACACATGTGGCCCTAAAGGCACCCCATCACAATCCAGGTATTTTTGTGAGTGTCTGCGATGGTGCAGGGTGTGCTTAATTCTGCTGAAGCTGCGCCCTCAGATGTTGCAGCTTCCTCTGGGGAGTCTGGAGGCTCAGGCTGTTCCTCCTGGCTAGTGGGGACGGGGGCTTTCGATGGTGGGGGAGTAAAGGAAAGAGTCAGAGATGTGAGGCCAAGGTTACATGCACATTGAATATTGCAGATGATCAAAAGTCAATCTGTTAGAGCAACAGAATCATTATCAGTGACTCATGTAATGTCAATGAGAGATGATAAACTATTCTGTCACCAGCTTGCTCTGATGCACCCGTCTGTCCGTCCCCCACTTGCGCATCCTCCTCCACTGCCACGATCTCCATGGCCGCCTCCTCCCAAGGGGTGAGCTGGGCTACTGAGGGTGGCCCTCCTCCTGTCCTCGCTCTTTCCCTCTTATTGTGAGCTCTCTTTTCCTGCAATGGGGGAGACAAGTGGAGTTTGAGTGAGAATGAAGGAGTGAGTGTAGAGAATCCATATCATTGATGGTTAGAAGGAGACAAAGATGGAGTGAGGTGGCAAGACCAAGGTCCCTCCCTGTGTGTTATAAGTTGTTTTCATAGCATCACAGCGATAGGGAGTGTGAGGGCTGCATAGTCGAATAGTTAGGTGAATGTCACCATAGAGAGGGAATGGGTAAGGGTGCAGGGATGTCAGTGTCAAGTGGGATGTGGAGGAAGAGGTTGTCAAAGCTGAGTGCTGGTGAGGAGAGGCAATAGGGATCAGATTGAGGGTGATGGGAAAGTCATACTCACTTTTCCAATGTGCAGAAGGTCATGAAACCTCTTCCTGCAGCCAGGTTCTGCGGCACATAGACAAAGAGTTGACCTCCTGGGCCACTTGCATCCACACAGCTTTCGTCTGCTGGGGAGGCTTCTTCCTCCCTGAGGAAGGGAAGAGCACCTCCTTGTTTCCTCTTGCTCCCTCCACCAGAGCTTGCAGGGCGGCGTCATCGAACCTTGGTGCAGACTTTGGCCTACTGCTGGACATATTGGCTGGATGAATCTATCACAGCAAAGGTTTGCAGTCTGCAGAAGAAGCAAGGCTGCTTGCAGGCCTTAAATCCAGCAGCACTGATGACATCATCGGAGGCAACTTTCAGGATGGAAAGACTAAGTTGGCCAGGGATTCCCACACACTGGAAATCAATTGCCCAATTAGGGGAAAATCACATATTTTTCCCACATCAAATTGTAGTCGGGTGGCTAACACGAAAAGCGGCTGACATGCCCCCAGTCCGCACCAATGGCAAAATCGAGCCCTAAGGATCAGTAGTGTGAGAAATGGGACAGTCGCACAGATGTAGTAGAAGTGCTCTTTGGACATTGCAGTTGATAATCTCTACACTGCATCTAACTGTTCCAGTTCAGGCTTTGTCCCAACACTCATTAGCAGAACCTGCCTCCTGTAAATTCAACTTGCACGGAGTAAGTGGATAGCACGCCACAGGACTAACAATTACTCTTTTATCATGGTATGATGCACCAGACATTATATGGGTCCCCTGCCATAGTCCTCTGTCTGCTTTGGAAGGTGGAAAATAACACACGGGCTGATTTTAACTCCCTGCAAGAAGCTGGCAGGAGTGGATGGCATTCCTGCCTGGAAGTTTGAGTCAGAGGCCTGGCAGATTTTAACTGCTGGACCTCATTTGAATGCTGGCAGTCAGCTGCTTGCTGTTTCAGGCAGAAAGTGGCTGCTGGCCAGTGAGCAGGCGACCAAGATCGGAGGCAATCCTGCTCCTCCTGTTCCCACGAAGGGAAGTTTTCCCACTCACCTTCAATAGCCTCGCTGGCTTCCCAACAGCTTTACCTGGCGGAGCTGCTGCTGCGGACGCCCCGCTTGGGAACGGGTTAAAATGCCAGTGGGTCCTGCGTATGTCACAGGTCACTGATTCGCATTTATTAATGAGGTTCCCGCCTCCAAAACCAGTGATGTTAAAATGGGGAATGGGTGGGAACAGAATGGGAAATGGAGCCTTTCCATTTTAACTGCTCCCGCGCGCCCTTCCCGCCAACGGAAGAGGGTTAAAATTCCCCCATAATGTCAGATCATAGTGTTGAAGCTAAAATTAGTAGTCAGATTAATTTACAAGGAGGTTGATGGCTGGCACGGACACGATGGGCCGAAGGGCCTCTTTCTGTGCTGTATAACTCTATGAGGTTAATCACACAGAAACGAACACAGAGCAAGAAATGAGCAGCACAATACTTGACATAGTAGAGAAAGAGCACTGAATAATCTTCCAAGTGACTCTCCGATGAAATGTCATCATAGGGATAATAGACACCACAAAGCCCCCCTTTTTAATGCCTCATCCCAACACAGGCAGCTAGAACAAGGAACTGGAGGTGCAGGGAGAACCGATAGCTCTTCTTCAATTCTTGCTGGTCTCCAAAAGGCATGTTTCCTCTAAAGTTCAAACACCATCTTTCTCAACAGTCTGGCAAGTAGAATATTAATTATTTCTACCAAACAAGTAAATGAGGTGTGAACAGCAATATTTTAGTTGTCTTTTGAGCTGTTTATTTGAGACATCAGGGCCCCATTAATATCTTTCTAAACTTTAAATGTAAAGGTAGGGCTGAATAGAGATGAAAAAGGAAATCTTCTGGGGAATGAAGGAACGCTGGAGATACTGAATGAGTACGTTGTCTTGGTTTTCACAGAAGAAGAGTACTATAACGAGAATTAAGATACACAGCAGGTTGTGGAGTAATAAGAAAGGATAACTATAGATAAGGTGGTATTACTTTAAAAAATGTTGGAACTCAAAGTGGAGAGGCACTGGGCCTGATGACATGCATCCTAAGATGCTGAGGGAAGTCAGAGAGGAATTAGCAGAGGCTGTGATCGCAGTGTTTTCAAACATCCTTGGATATGGTCTGGCCCACATGTGACTCCAGTCTCACATGAAGGCCGCGATTTTGCCGGCGCTCAGAGGGCGGGTTTGGAGGCGGGTCAGAGGTTAAATTTGTTTTGATTAATGGCGGGTTCCAAACCTGCCATCAACCTGCCTCCACACAACTTTGCCAAGTGTCGGCTCTGGGGGTCCCGATCAGACCCGCCACCAAGCGGCGGGAGAGGCACTTAAGGCAGTTAACAGCTTGTTAACTGCCTACATAATCCGATTTTAGCAGGCTCTTCCCATTTTAGGACATTTTCAGCATGTTCCACACCATTCGCAAAACACGCCAGCTGATTGTGCCAGGTTCAGCAACTACGCGAATTCTTGACAGCTGCAACTGCAGCATAAAAGCAGACCTATAACATGGCTGACTCTCAGATGACGGAATTTTGTTTTTTGAGGTGTTGGAACACTCTTTGCAGGTCTACTGAGCTTGTAAGTGGTTAAGCTGAGATCCATATGCACTGTGACCTCCTTGGAAAACCCTCTCCCCACATTGACTGAGTGCTTATAACATCTATTCCTCAACTGACATATATACCAGCGGAATGGGAACCATTTATACCCTCTCATCCTGGTCCTCAGAATTGGAGGAAGAGCAGCCGCGGCAGCAGCAGAATGAGGCACAGCAACAGCAGGAGCACCAACCTCCTCCTCACCCATCTGATGCTGCACAGGGCAGAGGGTGTCAGCGCAGGGCTGCACCTCGCCGCAGGAGATACCCCCAACACAGGGTTTACAGGCAGAGGATGAGCTTCCTCAACATGATTGAGCAGCAGTGCCAAAGGAGGCTGAGACTTTCGCAAGAGGTAGTCGCTGACATCTACGCAATGCTGCACCAACACCTGGAGCCCAGAGGAGCGGAGTGGACACTCCTTATCAGTGGCTGTCAAAGTTACCACCGCCCTCAATTTTTTTGCTTCAGGGTCCTTCCAGGGATCATCAGCGGCATCTCCCAGTCGGCTGCACACACTTACATCATGCAGGTTACCAATGTCCTCTTTGCAAAGGCACACAATTACATCCACTTCTCCACGGATGAAGCAAGTGTAACCGCACGTGCAGTTGGCTTTGCAAATATGGCAAGCTTGCCAAGGGTGCAGGGCATCGTAGACTGCACACCTGTGGCCATTAGGGCACCCCATCACAACCCAGCTGTATTTGTGAACCGCAAGAGCTTCCACTCCCTTAACGTTCAGCTGGTGTGTAACCACAGGAAGAATATTATGCATGTTTGCGCCAAGTTCCCTGGCAGTTGCCATGACTCCTTTATCCTGCGGCAGTCTACTGTGCCTCAGCTCTTCAATCCGCCAACCCAACTTTCCGGATGGCTACTTGGAGACAAGGGCTATCCCTTGAAGACGTAGCTAATGACGCGTTGAGGAGGCCATCAAACGAAGCTGAGGAGCGCGACAATGCGAGCCACATTTCCATCAGAGCCATCATCGAGCAAACCATCGTCTTGCTCAAAATGCGATTCAGATGCCTCGACAGATCAGGTGGAGCCCTACAGTACTTACCAGCCAGGGTCTCCAGAATCATTGTGGTCTGCTGTGCACTGCACAACCTCGCACAGCAGCGTGGCTTACCAGTGCCTGAGGAACAAGACCTTGTGGAAGCGGATGTGCTATTTCCACCAGCACGCGAGCACATTGCTGGCCGTGATGCAAGGGATGCACTAATCCATGCCAGATTCGCTTAAGTTTACGAAGCAAACACATGTTGCTGCCACCTTCTTAACACACCATACACCATCTGTACAATAAACTGTGGGTTCCTATCACTCTCACCATCATCATTACAGAAGAAAGGCGCCCTGACACCTCACTGTGCCACTTCCATTTCTGGGCACACACAGGCCAACTCTTTGAATGTTTGCCATTGCATTTCTTTATTACAATTGAAATGACAGTGATAACCTTCAATTTGTATTACATCAAAACACCCAAGTGACTACCCTTGTGACTATTTGTGTGTTAACTTTCTCTTATGCGTACTTCTACGTGGTGCTTCCCCTGTAGCTTCAGCAGATGTGGAGGCACCTTGCTCACTTTCATGCTGCTCCTGCTTCGACACCTTTGGAGGGCGTCCTCTGGGTTTGCGAACTTGGGAGGGCTCAGCAACAGTCTGCTGCTCCTGCAGCTGTGCAGGGGCTGAGACAGCCATCTCAGTTAGGTGAGGAATCTGGGGCTCTGACCGAGGGCTCCGCAGTGGCGTGGGAGTGTGAGCACTTGGAGAGGAGCCCACGCTTCCTTGTTGTTGACCACCAACAGCCCGCACATCACTGCTAGCAAGTAGCTGGAGAGCACCTTGCTGCACATCAGTGGGGTCATGAGGACCCGCCTCTGTACTGACAGTCCTCATAATGGGGACATCCATGTACCTCTGGTGTCTCTCCTAATTGGTTGCCCATCTATCCTCCATAGTAGATCATCTATTTAGAAGAGTCACCATGCTCTGTTGAGTCTGGTGTTTGAGTGAGAATATTGGAGTGAGTGTAGCATAGATGCTTAGAGGGAAACAAAAATGGAGTGAGGTGCCAATACCAAGGTCCCTCCCTGTGTGTTGTTAGTTTTTGTCATTGCATAACCGTGATCGCGAGTGTGAGGGCAGCATAGTAAAATGGTGAAGTGATTCTGTACATAGAGAGAGAGGGATGGGTAAGGGTGCAAGGGATGTAAGGGTAAAGTGGGATGTGCAGGAGTAGGTTGACAATGCAGAGTGCTGGTGATGAGGGGAGATGGGGAGCAGATTGAAGGTAAGTGTGATGTTATATTCACTTTTGTTGAGAGTAGCAGGTCATTGAACCTTTTCCTGCACTGAACCCAGGTGCGTGAGCACAAAGACCTGGCGCTCACTTCCTCAGCAATTTGCAGCCAGGCTGCTTTGGTTTGCTGAGGCGGCTTCCTCTGTCCATTGGAGGGGAACAGTACCTCTTGGTGCCCTCTCCCTCCCTCCACAAGAGCATGGAGGAAGTCATCATCAAATCTGGGAGATGCCTTGGGGCAGTCATTTTCAGAAGTGCCACATCAAGAAGCAGCAGGAAAGGATGGATCAAAAACAAGGCTGGATGGGCCCCTTAAATGCAGCTGGCTGAGAGACGTCAGCAGAGGCGAGCAGCAGACCTGAACCCACTGATTGGGCCGGGTAGCACGCACGACAGGCTTAATCAGCCCACTTAAGCAAAAATAATTATTCCAAGGCGGCTGAAACTGGCAGCGGGACCAGAACCCGTCGAACATCAGAGCCGCCTCCAACCCGTCTCCACTCGGAAAATCGCGGCTGAAGTAGTTGAGTACAAAAGTTATGTAATAAAAATGGTGACCAATGTGAAATAAATAAAGTTTTATGAAATCAGCATACAGTATTTAGTACAATTATAATTACAGGTGTTATTTTGTGTGATGAGCCTTATTTGCTGTGTTTAGTACCTCTCCCGTATATTGTTGTCCTTCTCATTGGACCAGAATTTTCTGAAAAAATAATGGCATGTGACATGAATCTTGCCATTCATGTAGAAATGACTTCTGAAATAATACTGGGCGGCCTGCTGGTGGCACTGTCCAGGGAGAGTATAAATACTTGGGCATGGGCCCAGCTTGCTCAGGACATTTTGTAAACAGGAACTAGTGAAGGACAACTAGACCTCCATGTTGCGAAACAGTTGATGAAAGCCTTGTTTAATACTCAGACCAAGTGCCTAGAAGTTTTCTTACGTCAATTTAATCAACTGAACCTGCTCCACGCTCTGAGTGGTTTTGGGAACAGATGGCTATGACTCAAATAGTAGAAGGGAACCAGAGGTAGTAATCAATCCATCATGGAGAAACAACTCTGACCCGCCCGTCTTGACCTGGACCTGAATTCACCTACAACTGCTAAGGTATGGAAACACTGGTATCATACCTTCAGCAACTTCCTCAGGGTGTATGGTGAGAATGTTCCTGATAAGTTAGAGATACTTGCCAATTATGTATCACCTGACTATATCGAAGGCTGTGTAGACTATGACTCCGCTATCCAAATACTACAGCAACTATATGTTGAGGCTCCAAATGAAATTTTTGCTCGGCATCTACTAGCCACAACTCGACAACAACCCGGGGTATCACTTGACGAATTCCTTCAAAAGCTTTGCAGGCTCAGCAAGGATTGTAATCTCAAAGCTGTCTCAGCTGAGCAGTACCAGGAGGAGTTAATTTGTGATTCTTTTATTAATGGAATTGCATCTCCCTTCATACGCCAGCACCTGTTGGAGAATAAAACCCTCAAGTTACAGGCTGCCTATGACCAGGCATGTTCACTGGACTTAGCAAAAAAAAAGGCAGATGCCTATCTTTTACCACGTCCACAGACTGCTGCTATCACTTTTGGTGACTCCTCCAATGGGCCTCGGGCGGAAGCCCTCACTGATGAGAACCCTGCCCTAGCGGCACCTTGGCAATCTGGAAGGAAGTGTTTACTCTGTGGAGGTGCATTCCACTATAGGAAATTTTGTCCTGCTCGTAACATAACCTGCCATCATTGCAGTAAGAAAGGTCACTTTTCTAAGGTATACCGGTCAAGAGCCCCTGTTAGTTTTGCAGCTGCTATCTATAAAACTGCTCCTCCCCCAAGAGCCACTACTAAGGTTACAGCTGCTATCTATAAAACTGCTCTTCCCCCAAGAACCACTACTAAGGTTACAGCTGTCAAGGGTAAAACTGCTCCTCCTCCCATCACAGCTGTTTTTTCCCAAAGCCTGTCCCATGCAGCCACGAAGGTTTCATTAAATGGACACATTTTGAGTGCACTAATCGACTCATGCAGCTCTGACAGCTTCATCAGTGAGCAGGCTGTCAGTGAGCTAAAACTGCGTATTTACCCCTCGGACAGGGAAATTGCAATGGCTCTGACGACACTGATCACCAACTCTTCCGGCTTTTGTCTTGTGAACCTTATTCTCAATGGCCACACTTATTTCTCCACCCGGTGCTCAAAAACCTATGCAGTGATGTGCTCCTGGGACAGGATTTCCAGAAACAACACAAAAGACTCACTTTCGAGTTTGGAGAGTCAAAGCCGGAGCTTACTATTTCCAAAGTACCGTTTTGTGCGCTTTTGGCGGCTTCGCTCAACGAGCCCTCCTTGTTTGCCAATCTTTCCCACTGATGTAAGTCCATAGTCACTAAATCACGATGTTTCACCCAGGATGATCTATCCTTTATCGAGGCAGAGATCTCTTGCCTTCTAGCTGACGGTATCATTGAGCCACGTTCATCTTCCTGGCAGGCTCAAGTCGTCGTTGTTAAATATCCCTTGAAGCAACACAAATAACGTCTTTGCATCGATTACTCGCAAACTATTAACCAGTATACTGACCTGGATGCCTACCCACTACCACGCATCGATGACATGGTCAATAACCTTGCCAACTACAAGGAATTTTCAACTTTTGACTTAAAGAGCGCATACCATCAAGTACCGTTAAAGGACTCTGACAAAAAGTATTTGAGGCCAATGGTCGGCTTTACCAGTTTTGTCGCCTTCCATTTGGGGTCACCAATGGGGTGGCCATCTTTCAACGGGCAATGGACAGCCTAGTCAAAGAGGAGAACTTAACGGACACTTTTCCATATCTGGATAATAGCACCATTGCTGGTCATGACCAGAAGGAGCATAATGCCAACCTCCAGAAATTTCTTAACGTTCTCCGTCGTCGCAACTTAACCATAAATGAGTCCAAATCTGTGAAATCAGTACCATCAGTCAACATCCTTGGCTACTGGGTGGGCAATGGTATCATCAAACCGGATCCGGAGCGATTTCGTCTGCTTCAGGAGCTCCCTCCTCCTACGAATCTCGGCTCTCTTCGTCGGGCATTCGGCATGTTCGCCTAGTATTTGAAGTGGACACCCCACTTTTCCGACAAGATCCAGCCCCTGCTTCACGCGAAGTCATTTCCGTTGGAGGCAACGGCTATTTCAGCTTTCGACCTCCTCAAGCAACAACTGGAAAAAGCCACGCTTCGTTCCATTGACGAAAATCTCCCTTTCGTGGTCGAGTGCGATGCATCGGAGGTGGCGATCTCGGCTACCTTGAATCAAGGTCGACCCGTTGCATTTATGTCCAGAACTTTGCAGGGTAGTGAGCTCCATTATCCTCCTGTCGAGAAGGAGGCTACGGCTATCATCAAAGCTGTACGTAAATGGAGTCATTTTCTCGCTCGTCGCCATTTCACGCTTATAACCGATCGGCGCTCCATGGCCTTTATGCTGGATAACCAGAAATGCACTAAGATCAAGAATAGCAAAATGCAGCACTGGAGGATGGAATTGGCTGCCTTTGGCTACACCATACATTATCGACCTGGCAAAGAGAATGTGTCCCCGGATACCCTCACACGTGCATTCTGCTCTTCCATGTCAACTTTGACTCTTGCGGATCTTCATACTGACTTATGCCAGCCTGGTGTTACCCGTATGTTGCACTTTGTGCGATCTAAAAATCTCCCATTTTCTATGGAAGACGTGAAAAGAACATGCTCCTCCTGTAGAATTTGTGCGGAATTAAAACCGCAATTCTTCCATCCGTCGGATGGCTCGCTCATACACGCTACACAGCCTATGCAGCAACTCAGCATTGACTTTAAAGGGTCACTGCCTCCCTCAACGCGAAACACCTACTTGCTTACTATGGTGGACGAATATTCACGCTTTCCCTTTGCTTTCCCCTGTCCCAATATGCTTACTTCCACAGTGATCAAATGCCTCGATCAGGTCTTTTCCCTTTGCGGTACGGCCAATTTCATCCACTCTGATCGGGATCCCTCCTTCATGTCAAGCGAACTCAAAAGTTATCTTTCCCAATGGGGAATCGCCACAAGTAAAACGACACCGTACCATCCCATCGGTAACGGACAGGTTGAGAGATACAACGCTATCATTTGGAACGCTGTTCATCTTGCACTGAGGTCACACAACCTATCAGACCAGCAGTGGGAAACTATGCTCCCTGACGTGTTGCATTCCATCAGGTCTCTTCTTTCTACATCCACCAACACTACTCCTCACGAACGATTCTTCGGGTTCCAGCGTCGCTCGCTCATGGGACGTCCCTACCGTCATGGTTGGCAGCTCCTGGCCCTGTGCTGCTCTGAAGATTCGTCTGATCCTCTAAGAATGATCCCCTCATCGACAAAGTGGAACTGATGGATGTCAATCCCACGTACATGTACATGCGGTACCCTGATGGCCGGGAATCCACAGTGTCACTATGGGATCTGGCTCCCTGCCCAACTGGTCCCACGGACCCAATCGATAGTGGGTTCTGTATTAATGACGCCGATACCCTGCGCTCCTCTGAGGATGACGCCATAGCTGGGACGTCAAGGGATCTGCCAGCTATTCCGCTGGATCAACATGGGGAACAGAGCGCTCCCCACGGGATGGCCATCCGAAGCCAGGACACCAGTCAGTCACCGACTACAGGGCAGGGTGAAGCCAGCTCTGCACCTGTGGGGACTCACACCCAGAGCTACGATCTCCCCAGTCCCCCTCAGGTCGATCAAGGCGACACGGACTCTGCCAGCCCGCCGGTACGAACTAAGCAACCCAGGGACCAGAACCGCTGCAGTCCATGTGGCGAAGGTACTCCCACAGTGCTGTTAGGGAGGGAGTTCCAGGATTTTGATGCCGCAACGATGAAAGAACAGTGATATATTTCCAAATGAGGATGGTGTGTGACTTGGAGGGAAACTTGGAGGTGGCTTCCTTGGATGTTCCCATGTGCCTGCTGCCCTTGTCCTTCTAGGTGGAAGAGGTCACGGGTTTGGGAGGTGCTGTCGACGAGGAGGTGGGGTAGCATTGCTGGTTAAAGAGGAGTTTAACACAATAGTAAGGAAGGATATTAGCTCTGATGATGTGGAATCTGTATGGGCAAAGCTGAGAAATACCAAGGGGTAGAAAACGTTAGTGGGATTTGTATATAGACCCCCAAACAGTAATACTGAGGTTGGGGATGGCATTAAATGGGAAATTAGAGACGCGTGCAATAAGGGCACAGCAGTTATCATGGGTGACTTTAATCTACATATAGATTGGGCTAACCAAATTAGTAACAATACTGTGGAGGAGGAATTCCTAGAGTGTATACGGGATGGTTTCCTGGACCAATATGTCAAGGAACCAACTAGAGATCAGGCCACCTTAGACTGGGTATTATGTAATGAGAAAGGATTAATTAGCAATCTTGTTGTGTGAGGCCCCTTGGGGAGGAGTGATCATAATATGATGGAATTCTTCATTAAAATGGAGAGTGAAGTAGTTGGCTCAGAGTCTAGGGTCCTGAATTTAAATAAAGGAAACTACGATGGTATGAGGCACGAGTTGGCTAGGATGGATTGGGGAACATTACTTAAAGGGTTGACGGTGGATAGGCAATGGCAAACATTTAAAGATTGCATGGATGAACTACAGAATTTGTACATCCCTGTTTGGCATAAAAATAAAACAAAAAAGGTGACTCAACCGTGGCTAAGAAGGGAAATTAGGGATAGCATAAGATCCAAGGAGAGGACATATAATTTGGCCAGAAAAAGCAGCAAACCTGAGGATTGTGAGCAGCTTAGAATTCAGCAAAGGAGGACAATGGGATTAATTAAGAGGGGGAAATAGATTATGAGAGTAAGCTTGCAAGGAACATAAAAACTGACTGTAAAAGCTTCTATAGATATGTGAAGAGAAAAAGATTGGTGAAGTCAAGCATAGGTCCCTTGCAGTCAGAATCAGGAGAATTTATAATGGGGAACAAAGAAATGGCTGACCAATTAAATACATACTTTGGTTCTGTCTTCACAAAGGAGGACACAAACAACCTCCCAGAGATGTCGGGAAACATAGGGTCTAATGAAAGGGAGGAATTGAATGAAATCAGTATTTGTAGGGAAATGGTGTTAGGAAAATTGACGGGATTGAAGGCCGATAAATCCCCAGGGCCTGATAATCTATATCCTAGGGTACTTAAGGACGTGGCCCTAGAAATAATAGATGCATTGCTGGTCATCTTCCAAAATTCTATAGACTCTGGAACAGTTCCCAAAGATTGGAGGATAGCTAATGTAACTCCACTATTTTAAAAAGGTGGTAGAGAGAAAACGGGGAATTATAGACCGGTAAGTCTGACATCAGTAGTGGAGAAAATGCTAGAGTCCATTATAAAAGATGTAATAGCAGAGCACTTGGAAAACAGTGACAGGATCGGACAAAGTCAACATGGATTTACAAAAGGTAAATCATGCTTGACTAATCTACTGGAATTTTTTGAGGATGTAACTGGTAGAATAGATAAGGGAGAACCAGTGGATGTGGTGTATTTGGACTTTCAGAAGGCTTTCAATAAGGTCCCGCGTAAGAGATTAGCGTGCAAATTTAAAGCACACGGGATTGGGTGTAAGGTACTGTCTTGGATAGAGAACTGGTTGGCAGACAGGAAGCAAAGAGTTGGAATAAACGGGTCTTTTTCTGAGTGGCAGGCAGTGACTAGTGGGGTACCGCAGGGATTGGTGCTAGGACCCCAGCTATTCATAATATATATAAATGACCTAGACGAGGGAACTAGTGGTGGGCGTGTGTGCTGTGAGGAGGATGCAGAGAATCTCCAGTATGATTTGGATAGGTTGGGTGATTGGGCAGATGCATGGCAAATGCAGTATAATGTGGATAAATGGGAGGTTATCCACTTCGGTGGCAAAAACAGGAAGACAGATTATTATCTGAACGGCAATAGATTGGGAAAAGAGGAAGTGCAACAAGACCTGGGTGTCCTTGTGCACCAGTCGCTGAAGTTAAGCATGCAGGTGCAGCAGACGGTTCAGAAGGCATATGGTATGTTGGCCTTCATAGCGAGAGGATTCGAGTACAGGAGCAAGGATGTCTCATTGCAGTTGTACAGGGCCTTGGTGAGAACACACCTTGAGTATTGTGTGCAGTTTTGGTCACCTTATCTGAGGAAGGATGTTCTTGCCATGGAGAGAGTGCAGCGAAGATTCACCAGACTGATACCTGGGATGATAGGAATGACGTATGAGGAGAGATTGGGTCGATTAGGCTTATATTTGCTAGAGTTTAGAAGAATGAGAGGGGATCTCATTGAAACTTATAAAATCCTAACAGGACTAGACAGACTAGATGCAGGAAGGATGTTCCCGATGGCGGGGGAGTCCAGAACCAGGGGTCACAGTCTAAGGATAAGGGGTAAGCCATTTAGGACAGAGATGAGGAGGAATTTCTTCACCCAGAGAGTGGTGAACCTGTGGAATTCTCTACCACAGAAGGCAGTTGTGGCCAATTCATTAAATATATTCAAGAAGGAGTTAGATATATTTCTTAAGGCTAAAGGGATCAAGGTATATGGGGAGAAAGCAGGGACAGGGTACTGAATTTGGATGATCAGCCATGATCTCATTAAATGGCGGAACAGGCTCGAGGGGCCGAATGGCCTACTCCTGCTCCTATCTTCTATGTTTCTATGTTTCTAAATCGCAAAACCCTTGCTGCTTAAAGGAGTTCCCCAACTGCATATTGTCAATGAAAATAAGGAAATGGTGGACATGTTAAATAATTACTTTGCGACAGTATTTATAGTAGAGGAAGATGCCGGACATCCCAAGGAAACTAATATTGAATCAAGAATGGGAACTCACCAAAATTAATGTAAGCAAAATAACAGTAATGAAGAAAATAATGGCACTAAAGAGTGACAAATCCCCAGGACCAGGTGGTTTCCATCCTAGGGTTTTAAAAGAAGTAGGTGAGAACATTGCAGATGCCCTAACTATAATCTTCCAAAGTTCTCAGGAACCGTTCCTTTAGATTGGAAAAATGCGCATGTCACTTCACTCTTTAAGAAAGGTGAAAGAGGGAAACTAGCGAACTACAGACTAGTTAACCTAGCATCTGTTGTTAGGAAATTACTAGAGTCTATAATTAAGGATAGCGTGGTTGAACACCTTGAAAATTTTCAGCTGATCAGAGGGAGCCAGCATAGATTCGTAAAGGGTAGGTCATGCCTGACAGTTGCAAGTATTCCTAAGGCCTCAATATGGAAGCCCCAATAGCGAAATGACAGACGCCACAACTGCAACATTTGCTATCAGAATTTTTATGTACAATTACGAAGTTATGGCATTTTTACAGTAAACACAAAATTGCACCCAAGTGACTACCCTTGTGACTATTTGTGCAGAATTTTCCTCTTACGCTTCCTCCTACGTGGTGCTTCCCCTGTGGCTTCAGCAGATGTGGAGGCCCCTTGCTCACTTTGCTGCTGCTCCTGTTTCGACACCTTTGGCGGGCGTCCTCTGGGGTTGCGAGCCTGTGAGGGCTCGTCAGCAGTCTGCTGCTCCTGCGGCTGTGCAGGGGTTGAGATGCCTATCTCACTTGGGTGTGGACTCCGGTGGGGCTCAGACCAAGGGCTCTGCAGTGGCATGGAAGTGTGAGCGCTTGGAGAGGAGCCCCCACTTCCTTGATGTCTGCCACCAACCTCCCTCTCATGCGTCAGTTCCCCCTCAGCGCCTGCAAGTGGCTGGAGAGCACCTTGCTGCACATCAGGGGGGCCATGAGGACCCGTATCTGCAATGGCAGTCCTACTCAGAAGGACTTCCATGAAAGTCTGGTTTCTCTGTTCAATAGATGCCCATCGCTCCTCAAGAGATGTCATTCTATTCTGAACAATGACCATGTTTTCCATACCCTGGCGACTAAGCTCCTCCATGGCCGTAGCCATCCTCTCCTCTACCGTAGCCATCCTCTCCTCTATGGTAGCCAGCCTTACCACGGACGTAGCCATCCTTTCCATGGAGGTAGCCATCCTTTCTGTGGTGATGCGTTCATGCGCCAATGACTCCACAAAGACTCTGGTCATGTTTGCTATGGACTCCTCCATTCGCTCCACACTCGCAGCGACCCTAGATACAAAACCTGCCAGATACTCCTGCATCTGTGCCTGGAGTTCCATCACCGCTGATCTCATGGATGGACCCAGAGGCAGAGGGTCGACATGCTGCTGCCCTCCGACTAGGACTCTCCACTGCTGTCCCTGTCTCCACAATCTGCTGATGCTCACTTGTGAGCTGTAATACACCAGGTGATAACACTACTCTATGTCCCGAAGGTCCCACCGAGGTGTGAGTGTCTGCGCTGGTGCTGGGTGCGCAGAATTCTGGTGATGCTGTGCCCTCAGAGGTTGCAGCTTCCTCTGAGGAGTCTGGCTTCTCAGCCTCCTCTTCCTGGCTAGGGGGAACGGATGCTTGTGATGGTCCTGTGGGGGAGTAAAGGAAAGAGTCAGAGATGTGATGCCAAGGCTACATGCACATTGCTTTTTGCAGATGCTCATAAGTCCATCTGTTAGAGCTTCACAATCATTGGGCCAGAAATTCCAGGCCAGAAGCGTGAGTGCGGTCGACTTACTCACGCTTCTGGCCGTTGGAAATGCCGGCGTTCAGCATGAACAGCGCATGCGGGGAACGCCGGCATTTCCAGACCTCGAGCGCGTGCGACTGCACAGGCAGCGCTTGCGCAGTGAACTTCGTGGATTTCATTCATGAAATCCGTGAGGTTAAGTCCTTAGAAGTTACACTGAAAAAAAGCAAGTGTAAAGTGGTTCATTGGCTGCGGAGGAAGATATATTTTATCGTGGAGCTTTTGAAATGCAATATTTTTGTTTGGGAAAGGGAGGGAAGTTATTTTAAGAAATTTTAAGTAAGTTTTAAAGTTAAAATTTTTTTTTTTTTAAAGGGTTTTCAGAACGGTAGGTAGAAGGAGCAATTGTGGCTGTGTGAATGGAATGTGAGAATGAGTTATGTATGTATGTCCACATATATTCCTTGACGTATATGTATGTATGTTTTATATTCCTTTACTATGAATGTATGTTTTTAATTATGATTTTCCAATAAGTTACTTTCTCTGAAAGTCATAATTAAATAATACATTCATACACATAAGTAAAGGAATATATACATAACACGCAAAGGAATATATACAGACATACATACTTTCAGAAGCTCCACGATAAGAAATATCTTCCTCCGCAGCCTCTGTAGCAACTGTACCCATGCTTTTTTCATGTGTAAGTTGTAATGACTGGACCTCACTGAAAGCATTAATGAAAGCGGCGAATTATACTGCGCACGCGCTGCCTGTGCAGTCGCACGCGTTCTGCCTCTGAACCCCTTCGTTCAGAGGACAGGAAATGCCGGTTTTCCCCACATGCACTGTGCATGCTGAAAACCGGCATTTCATCCGGCCAGATGCGTAAGTACCCCGACCGTACTAGCGCATTTGGAAGGGAATTATTGGGCCAACATTTTACATGTCAATAAAATAAAAAATTTAACACTTGCACGACTTGCCCCCTCGCATCTGCGACTGAGGGTCCAAGGAGGTGCATTGCGCAAGAGGTCATCATCGCACGTATCCTCACACTGTTCCCTTTGGGGAACTGTATGAAGTGGTGGAAGGATTTATGGCCGTGATTAACGCTCATTCCGTGACCGTAACCATCTTTGAACCAGCCATTAGGGTGGTTAGTCCTATGGCGGGAGGGTTTTATGGGCTCCCACAACCCATCTGAGGGGAGGGGGCCACCAACACCCACGGACGCAAGTATCCCGCTGGATGTCCACCCAGAATTTAAAGTTGGAGCTCCGACTCCACTTGCCGGGACTGTCTGGAGTGGGGTTCAAAACCCTACTCCTTCTGGCCCAACGGCGGGGATGCTTACTGCTACGCAAAAGGCCCACTCCGCACAAAAGGTGACACCCATACGTTTCCTGCGCCTTTTCCCTCCCCGTGACTGGGGCCCTATGCTGCCATTTCACGTAGCTAATCGGATTGGGCCTTTGTCATAGCGGTAGGATCCCCGCCGCTGGGCCAGATCAGGGTAGGGTTTCGAACCCCGCTCCAGACAGTCCCGGCAAGTGGAGTCGGAGCTCCGGCTCTAAATTCTGGGTTGACATCCAGTGGGATATTTGCGTCCGTGGGTGTGGGTGGCCCCCCCTCCTTGTATAGCTTGTGGGAGCCCGTAAAACCCTCCCACCATAGGACTAACCGCCCTAATGGCTAGTTCAAAGATGGTTACGGTCACGGAATGAGCGTTAATCACGGCCATAAATCCTTCCACCACTTCATACAGTTCCCCAAAGGGAACAGTGTGAAGACACGTATGACGACGACATTGCTAAATAAATAAATGGAATTAAAAAAATTCTTTTAGGGCTTTTAAAAGTCTTTAAATTGCTTTAATTCTCTTTAAAACTACTTCAGATTACTCAAAATAATGTAAACATTTAAAAAAGTTTATAAAAGTTACCAAAATCTTCAAAAAACTTCCAAAAACCTATTTAAACTGCTGCTTTGCATGTAAAAAAGCAAAGCAGCTTGACAGAAACATTGGGGGCGTGTCCAGTGAAACTGAGACCTCAAGGGGCGTGTCTCACTTACACTGCACGCTCCTGGGTCCGCGCTGGCTGCACTCCTGGGCGGCGTGACGTCATACGCTGCCCGGGAATGTGCTTTCAATTTCTCCAAGTTCAGGCGTCCCAGAAGCTGATCGGCAGGAGCGCGGGGTAAGTGCAAATACGGGGCTTGCACGCGCTGCAAGCCCCGTTCTGGAATTTCTGGCCCATTATCAGCGACTCATGCAATGTCAAAGAGAGAGATGAGAAACTTCTCTGTCACCAGCTTGCTGTGTTGCACTCTTCTGTCCGTCCCCCACTTGCGCATCCTCCTCGATTCCCAGTACTTCCAGTAATGCCTCCTCCCAGGGGGTCAGGTGGGCTATTGAGGCTGTCCCTTTTCCTGTCCCCGCTCGCTCTCTTTTGTTGTGAGCTCTCTTTTCCTGCAATGAAGGTGACAAGTGGAGGTTGAGTGAGAATGAAGGAGTGAGTGTAGAGATTGCATAGCATAGATACTTAGAAGGAGACAAAGATGGAGTGAGGTTGCAAGACCAAGGGCCCTCCCTGTGTGCTGTCAGTTGTGTTCAAAGCATCACAGTGATAGGGTGTGTGAAGGCTGCATGGTCGAATAGTTATGTGAATGTGACCATAGAGAGAGGGAATGGGTAAGGGTGCATGGATGTCAGTGTCAAGTGGGATGTGGAGGAAGAGATTGCTAAAGCTGAGTGCTGGTGAGGAAAGGCAATGGGGATCAGATTGAGGGTGATGGGAAATCCATACTCACTTTTCCAGTGCGCTGAAGGTCATGAAATCTTTTCCGGCACTGAATCCACGTTCTTCGTGTGACTCCCAAGGAGTTGACCTCCTCAGCCACCTGCATCCACACTGCCTTGGTCTGCTTGGGAGGCCTCTTCCCCCCTGAGGAAGGGAAGAGCACCTCCCTGTTGGCCCTAGCCCCGTCCACCAATGCCTGCAGGGCCACCTGGTCAAAGCGAGGAGCTGATCTGGGCCTCCTGCTTGTCATCCTTGTTGAAGGTCCCTCTCACACCAAATGGAGAAAGCTTGGCAGCCTGCAGAAGAAGCAAGGCTTGCTGTTGACCTTAAATGCAGCAGCAATAATGACATCATCGGAGGTGACTTTCAGTCAGGAAAAACCCATTTGCCAAGGGTTCCCACACGTTGGAAATCAATTGGACAATTAAGTTAAAATTGCATCAATCTCCCACATCCATTTAGATTCGGGTGGATAACACGAAATGTGGATAACACAACACCATCCCGCACCTGAGTTAAAATCCAGCCCAGAGAGTAAGGATAATGGGCAGATACTCTAATTGGCAGGTTCTGACTAGTGGTATCCTGCAAAGATCTGTGTTGGGGCTTCAGCTATTCACCGTAATTTATTAATGACTTCGTTGATGGCATAGAAAGCCACATATCCAAGTTTGCTTATGACACAAAGATAGGCGGCATTGTAAGCAATCTGGATGGAAGCCTAAAATTACAGAGATATTAATAGATTAGGCAAATGGACAAAACTGTGGCAAATGGTTTTCAATGTAGGTAAATATGGGGTCATCCACTTTGGACCTAAAAAGGCTAAAACAGCATACTTTCTAAATGATGAAAAGCTAGAAACAGTGGAGACTTGGGGTCCAGGTACATAGGTCATTAAGATGTCATGAACAGGTACAGAACATAATCCAAAAGGCTAATGGAATGCTGGTCTTTATATCTAGAGGACTGGAATAAAAGGGGTAAAAGTTATGCTGCAGCTGTACAAAGCCCTGGTTAGACCACTCCTGGAGTACTGTGAGCAGTTCTGGGCACCACATCTTAGGAAGGATATATTGACCACAATGATAGCTGGACTCCAAGGGTTAAATTACGAGGAGAGATTACACAAACTAGGGTTTTATTCCCTAGAATTTAGAAGGTTAAGGGGTGATTTGATCGAAGTTTTCAAGATATTAAGGGGAACTGATGGGTGGATAGAGAGAAACTATTTCCACTGGTTGGGGATTCTAGGACAAGGGGGCATAGTCTAAAAATTAGAGTCAGACCTTTCAGGAATGAAATTAGGTAACACTTCCACAGCAAAGGGTGGTGGAAGTTTGGAACTCTCTTCTGCAAATGGCAATTGATACTAGATCATTTGCTAATTTTAAATCTGAGATTGATACGTTTCTGTTAACCTAAGGTTTTAAGGGATATGGGGAAAAGGCAGGTAAATGGAGTTAGGTCACAGATCAGCCATGATCTCAGTGAATGGTGGAACAGGCTCGAGGGGCTAAATGGCCTACTCCTATTCCTATGTTCCACGTTCCTATGTTCCTGTCTGTGGTTTGCCATATGACTCAGACTACCTGGATGACTGCAGACATGTTTTCTGAATGGGTACAGCTGTGGGATTGCAAGATGAGGGGTTACAAATTTGACCACATTTCTGGACACCCTCATGCCTTTGGGCTGCGGAACATTGAATTTATATTCCTCCCTGCTAACATAAACTTTGTGATCCAGCCCTTGGACCAGGGCATATTATACTGTCTGAAGCAATCCTTGAAGAAATGGGCAGTGAAACTGAACAGACTACAGGAAACTCTCGTTTAAACGGCACCTAAATATCCGGAATTCTCTATTAACCGGCAAAATTCATACTCCGAAAACAACACCTCAATAACCGGAAATGTTGCCGAGTCTGAGTCCGAGTCTCCCGCGGTGGCCGAGTTAGTCAGTGGGGATAGTTCTCCAAACTGCCACTACTCGGATTCTTGGCGCTGTCGGACGTCCGAACACCTCAATAACAGGACTCTGACTCTGTTTGTTAGAAATAGCCTCGGTAGATAACCCTCTCCGTCATCCGGAATTTTTCATCAACCGGCACCATCCCAGTCCCGTCAGTGCCGGATACCAAAGAGTTTCCTGTACATCCCAGTGTATAAAAAGGATGTCTCTCTTGGATGCAGTTCATATGTTGAGAGATGCCTGGGATTTTGTCAATCAACAAACAATCTAGCATTGCTTAAAGAAAGCAGGATTTTTTAATGGTGGCGAGACAAATGCTGGAGAAATTGTGGCAGAAATGAAGACTGTGACAGTACCAGATGGGGATGGCAGAGGAAGAATTCTCTCTGATGTGTCACCTTGGTGACCACGACACTCTGCCTGTAACTAACACCAGTGACATTGGAGAAGTGGTGGGCATCCAAAATGCAGAGGATGAAGAACAGGATCTTGACAGTTAAGAGATTATGGTAATGCAAACCAATGTTCGCTCTGCAGTTCTCGTATTGCGGTATGCTATGGAGTAGCATCCCAATATAAAACCAGATTGGGAGGTCCTCAGAAAGGTGGACCTAGTTTTGAAGGGATAATTACTAGTCCTAGCTCCTTTAGGGCTACCCCAGATCAGGCGTATTCCCCAGACGTTCACTTTCAACTAAAGTTTGAGGTAGCTGAATCCTAAAGATGCTTAATTGGGTCTAAAGGTCTGGACCATCTCTCCCTAAAGGAAAGGAACAACCTGAAGATGTTACCATCCTCCAGATAGCACTTTTAATAAGTTTAGCTGGACTGTAACATTCCGGATATTATGAGGATCCAGAAAACTCCCCCAGAATTCTGCTCACCAAAGAGTGTACAGAGATTGAGTTTGCGAGTTTGATACAGAAGTATTATGTGAGACAATTCTAAAAATATATAGATTTATTAAAGAACCGACATGTAATTTACAGTTGGTGATTCAATCGCAACATTAACAGTTCCAAAAAGAGAAAGCTTTCAATTCTATTATCAGAGATCCTTATTCTCAAATCTTAACTTTGCTACCGTTTTGCAGTTCTTAGTCTTATTCAGAATATCCACCAAAATCAAATACAGTACCATACCTTTGATCCCTGAGGTACAAAGAGTTGTAGACTTACAGAGCTGCCTCTGAAGCCTGAGAATTGCTTTGCCCCTTTACAACGGATCTATTATCCCATTTGAGAGCTCAATATTTATACCCTTTCCCAGTGGTATTCCCTTTAAGGTTTTCTGCTGATGTAAGCTAATTATCTCTAGTCATTTTTCCGCTGACCCCTGCTATTCTTAGTCACCTCAGCTGGTAACATTAAGAATTGTATCTCTTCCCTAGGTGTCCTAAGCTTAACACAAAAACGGTGCGATGGCAGGTGTTTCTTTTACTTGATGTCATTTTTATGAAGGCATATGTTTCTTAATTTTATGTGCCTCTTTACGAAGTGTAACTTAGAACACCTTAACCAGGATGCACCATTGTCTTCTTTCCAAAGATTCAGACCATCAGGAGCCTCCAACCTTTTGTTTCAACAAGGTTATTGATTCAGTGTCAACAACTTATCTTATCTCAATAGCCAGAAACCTGTAACAGCTTTAGGTTGTTGAGGCTTCCAGATTTCCAAACCCAGTTTGTCATGTTTTAATAAGGCCAGAATTCTTTCATAGAATGGTGTCTTTTTCTGAATCGGTTATATGGCTTATTCCTTCACAGTTTGGCATCCATTCTGCCAGAGGCAGACAGTTCAGACTCGGATACCAGAGTTCTTTGGTGGAGATATGTAAGACTGTTGTGGTGTAAATTTCTATTTAATTATATCATTTTTAACATAGAACTAATTATTTTAATAACTTTTTTAATGTATTTGACTTTTTAGAAGGTGTGATTTAAATGAAGCAGTTATATTGCATACAATAGTGATTTGCTACAGCCTTGTTCATAGTAATAACGCTGTCCCTTTAAACCATCCAGTGCGAATAGCCGGCAAATCGTGTTAGCATCAACGCACCCATTATGAGCGGTGGGGACTGTACCAGCTTTTATTTTCAGATTTTTAAAAACGGAATTCAAGTTCTCAAACTGTCGTGGTGGGATTTGAATTTAAACTCTCCAGATTATTAGTTCAGGCCTCTGGATTACTAGTCCAGTATCATAACGAATGTACCACTGCACCTAATTTGCAGCCAGGCCACGTAAAAGGGGCTTTGCCAACTGCAATTCACATTCTACACCTACAGGCCTTAAGAGTGCAGTATAACCGCAGCCTTAGATGAGAAAAGAAATCATGAAATACATTAACCATTGGTTAGTATATGAGGGCAATTGCCTTCATTCAAATCTCCAAAACAATGTAACTTTTATAGTACTATAGTATAGGAACTTAGGGCTGGATTTTATGAACCTCGGCGGGTCCGTGGTGGGTGACGTCGGTGTCGGGTCACGGCCTCGCTACCGGCTCCCACCCGCTCTGTGAAATGAATTTCCCCTGATTGGGCTTGTTAAGCCCGCCCAGCGAGTTTGCCAGCCAATTAGAGGAAGTGGGTCTGGTGATGTCATTTGATGACGCGTCATCAGCTGGTTTCCTTAAAGGGAGCATGGTCAACTTTATTTTGACATTTGTGCTGTTGTGGCGGAGCCACCAAAGGACTCCGAGCGGTTGTACATAATTCCTTTAACAGCAATGTAGTTACTGTCTGTGCCTGTACCTTTAATTACACTGTTTGACTGTACAATGCCTAGTTACCTTTACAGCACGGTTTCAACGTGATGACATCATGCCGTTAGTCACGTGATGCACCAATGGCGGGAAGAACTTGATGACATCATGACATCACTCTCCTGATCAGGGGATCAGTCCTCGTGGAGCCCTCAAGGAGAGTAGACCTGTTATTGATGTGTTCTAGCAGTTTCCAGTTTAAACTCGTTTGATTTCATTAAAGTTCATTAATTTAATTACCTGAGTTGAACTCAGTCTTTTTGATAGGAACCTCTGTTCCTACACTGTCAGTGTTCTACAGCATTGAGGTGCTGCAAACACTGACAAGCACTGCACAGAGGTGCACGGCTGCACCCAGGCTCTCCCATGAGTCCCTCCATATGCTTATGGAAAGAGTCACAGCATACAGGAAGGTCCTCTTCCCTTCCCATGGGTGGAAGAGACCTCCCTAGGAGATCAACACAGCCTGGTTGCACATTGCAGAGGAGGGCATAAGCAGGGATGTGGTCAGGAGGACCTGGGTGCAGTGCTGCAAATGTTTCAATGATTTCAATAGATCACGAAACGTTAGTACAAAGCCACACTCAACCTCATCCTGCTGTGCCTCTCATCACATCCCCATCACTCTGCCTTCCCTACCCTACTCCTGCACATCCTTATTCACACCAACTTACCTTGCACCTCCACCCATTTCTCTCTATCTACATTATCGCATCCCTATCTCACTAGTCACCCCTCACCCCCATCCTAATGCAATCATACCAACTAACAACACACAAGGGTAGCCACTTGGGTGTTTTATGCAAAGTTCATGTAAAGTTTCTGTTAATGTGCTGTCAAACATTGAAACCTTTATTTTCAACACTTTGCGTTATTGGGCAGATTTGTGTGCACCCTTGGAAGTGGCTTAGTGAGTTGCAGTGAATGGTGAGACATAATGGTACCCCTCCTGCAATGCTGATGAGTGTGAAAGAAATACCTTGGGCATTGTAGGGATGCTTTGTGGTGTTGGTGTGGGGTGGTGACAACCTGGCGCATCATGTGGCAGCCAGGGTGTACAGCATCAAGTGAAGTAAATCTGGCTGTGGTGAAGCCAACTCTGGCCTCCCAGGCAGCAATGTGCTCAGGTGCTGATGCTCTGTGTCCTGTGCAGCATCAGGTAATGGCGGAGAAGGTTGGTGTTGTTGTTGGTGCTGCTGGTGTGCCTGGTGATGCTGGTGTTGGGGCTGATTGTGGTGGGATTCTGAGGACCAAGGTGAGATAGTTTCAAGGGCACCCATGTTGATGGAATAGATGGCAGGTGAAGTAGAGATGACAGAAGCAATCTGTCAATGGTGGGAGAGGTAATGAGGTCAGACTGGATGAAAACTTGTATAAAGACTTGCAGCATTCTGAACCTGTAGTGGAAATGCAGTTTAGAGAAGCTAGTGGTGAAGGAGCTTTGACTTGACATTTGAAGCTGTCAACTCCTCAGCTGATTCAATGGCCACTGACCTCCCGTCTCAGCTTCACAGACAAGGTCTAGGCACAGCGGGAAACTGGTGGGCGATCTGTCAATTGCAAAAAGCTAGGAAAAAAACATTGTTAAGTGGCTGTAAAGAAACCACTAATTATTTTAATTGCCTCTCCCACTGCTGTATGTCGGGTCTGCTCAGCGCTGACAGACCCGACATTTGGTAAAGGCGCGTGGCAGTGGGTTCACAGCGGGGTCCCAACCCGCTGGGGAAAGAAAACACTTTCCCATCCGACCTGCCAGCGATCGCGCCCGCTGACCCCCCACAAAATCCAGTCCATAGTATTCAATGCACTTTAAAGTACGCAATTGTTAACTGTATATTAGGTCAAACACTGTCATTCTGTTTCTCTGCTCTTTTTGCAGGAGGCTCTGTTGGATACCTGACCTTCTGTATCACCTCTTCCTATCACCACCACCACCACCAAAAGGGGGATTTAGTTCCCCCCAGTTTTCTTTCCTCCTCTCCCAAAGCTACTGACTTTTGTGGCTTCACAGGCATTGGTAGCCCTTTGGTACCTTGTCCTAGTGTCCATTTACATGCGTGCTTGGACAGTGAGTGTTGACAGTCTATTTTTTCATGGAGAACATCACAGTCAAGCCTCGACCAGTCCTAACCTGAAGTCCACATGCATGTGCTTTCAGCAGGGGTCATTGGATCGCTGTTAGAAGTGGGGAGGATCCTGGGTAATTTTTCCCATTTTAGCCCTGGGCATCTCGGCCAATTGTTGGTTCACATCAGCCAACTGAGCACACCTGCCACATCTTGGCCTATTTGATTTAAGACTTTTAGATTTCCCCTTTTTTAATACTCATTTTATATTGTACCTTACTGACATCTCTGTTCAACCTGGGCACAACCTGTTTAAGAATGTTTCCAAATCAATTCACTAAGTTTATGTAACAGGTTTTTGTGAATCCCAATTGGCAGCTCATTCCCAGTTGTTGCTGGGAGCCTGGATGGTAGCAATGTGTGACCAATGGAAGGTCACACATAGGGCAGAACAATCCCATCACCAGTCACACACGACATATTTAACACAAGAACAGGTGGCTTGTAAGCCATTAATATGAACTGAAAACAACTGGGGACAAATTTATATTCTGAGCGACAACAGCTACTTTTTTGGATTTTGATTAAACAGCGACAGGACCAACAGACTGAGTTCAGCGCGCTAAATAAGGTTTAAATTATTTCATGCAATCGGAGCTAAACTCAAAGATTAATCATTCACAACACGATGTTGTAACATTGACATTTCCAAAGTGCTTTCCAAGGCCTTGTTATAAGAAAAATAGATTTATTCATCAAGGTTAGCAGTCATATTTGCATTGAATGTTGTAAGCAAAACCCATACCGGTTAAAAAAAGGAGACTCGCTAAAAATTTGAGCTTGTTTACAGCCTATCCACCAGGTTTATTGGATGTTACTTTACTGGTAACCTTCACACTATCTGTCAGTGACTAATGTTAACTTTGTACAGTTGCAATTGGTAGCATTCTTACTTCTGAGTTCGGTTGTAGATTCAAGCCTCACTCCAGGACTTGAGCACAAAATATAAGCTGATATTCCAGTGCAGTGCGGAGGAAGTGTTGTACTGTCAGAGATCCTGTCTGATTTGTTTAGCGGTGCATTAATAGTCCCAACATACTGCTCAAATAAGAGTAGGTTCTCCTAGTGTCCTGGCTAACACACCTCCCTCAACCAACAACAGAAAAAATAGATTAACCAGTCATTCATCCCATTGATGTCTGTGGGATCTTGTGGTGGTAAGTTTGCTTACATAACAGTCACTGTAATTTATTGTGTATGAAGCATTTTGAGATATTTCTGAAAGATGTGATAAAGATGGCCTATGAAGAGCAGTTGGAGGACACTGCTGAGGAGCCTGAGAGATCAGAGGAGGCACCAACACATGTACCTTTGGCAGCTGCAAGAGCCACTCAGCAGACCATTATACAGGACACTTTCTCCTAATATTCCATGGACCCTTCTCATTAACAATCTTCCCTGCATCTTCCCTATCCCATACAATAAATCACAATGTACACATTTCCACTGCTACCATACTTATCTGCCAGGCAGACCACACCTCTTCACTGCACCGGTCTTTTCCCATTCTCACAATTGAAACTCTGTGCACATGCTGCAACTCCTGTGCCCACTTCTTTTACTAGTCAAAATTTGAAGAGTCTCTGGCCTAGAAATTCAGTAGCGCCCCGTTTGGGGCACCAGCCTCGCCAGGGCGCTAAAAGTAGCGCCCCAGAAGTAGTCGCGGCCGCCCGCCGGAAATTCACTTTGCGCGCCCCAGAGGGAAGCGCGGCGCTACTCGAGGTGCCCCGCATCCCTCTTGGGGCGCTGCAGCTGAAGATCGCTGCGCAATGTGCCGCAGTGCCACGGCGCGCTGCGGTACTGCAGGCCTTCCTCCCCTTCTTAAAGGGGAGGGGCCTTGTGCAGCGCGATTGAGGATCGCGAGTGCCGGCAAAAGAGCCCGGCACCGAGGAGAAGTGCCGGGCTCTTGGAACGCAGTCGGCACTCCGCGGGGGGCTCAGGAGCCCGGGGACGGCAGCGCGGAGAGGTGCTGGCAGGCGGCCAGCAAAAAAAATGGCCACCCCGCACCTCAGCACCTCCACCGCCGCAGGTAGGCCCCCCTGAACCGGTCGCAAATAGCGTCCGGCGTTAAAGCAGGGGGCGCTACTAAATATTGCGATCGGGGTGGTAGCGGGGCACTACGCACACCGATGACGTCATCGGTGGTGGCGCAGTGCTAACGGCTATCGCTGCCATTAGCGTCCCGCTAAATTTAGTGGGGCGCTAACAGGTGGCGCAGCCCACTGAATTTCTAGGCCTCTGATTCTAGTGCCTGCTACTATGTTGCTTCTCTGTCCTATCCCTCTCCCCCTCCCTCTTTTTTCTTCTCTGGAGCTGGGGCTAGGGCAGGCAGGGGTTCCAAACCACTGCATTATTGATATACATTAATAACTTGGTACAGGGCACAATTTCAAAATTTGCAGATGACACAAAAATCAGAAGTGTAATAAACAGTGAGGAAGATAGTAATAGACTTCAGAGGACATAGACAGGCTGGTGGAATGGTTGGCCACATGGCAGATGAAGTTCAACGCAGAAAAGTGTGAGGTGATACATTTTGGTAGGAAGAACGAGGAGAGACAATACACACTAAATGGTACAATTTTTAAGGGTGTGCAAGAACAGAGAGACCAGGGGATGCTTGTACACAAATCTTTGAAGATAGCAGGACACATTAACAAAGCAGTTAAAGCATACGCGATCCTGGGCTTTATAAATAGAGGCATAATGGTCAGAATTTTCACCTTTGCGTCGGGTTGGGTGCGTGCCGTTGGCGTAGCGGGTCTGAAACCTGATGTTTTCAGCAGCGCGTTGCTCAGAGCGACTTTCACTCCCCATTGAAAGACTCATGCGTGTTTCCTGGCTCTATTAAATGGTGCGGGTCTGATGACGTCATCAATGACTCGTTTCCAGCGCCCATACTTAAAGCAGTCTTGCACTCAGCTCACTTGAATGTTTCCAGACGAGGGTGGAAGGTGTGATAGAAAGGTCAATGAGAGATAAAACCTTTGAAACACGGATAGCCAAAGGCAGAGGGCTGCACCCCGGTTCTCTGATTCTTCCTTGCATACTCTCGTGGAGGCTGTCAGAGCACGCAGGGAGGTCCTCTTCCCTGCTGACAGGCAAAGGAGACCTCCACAAGCAACAAAGGGAACCTGGCTGGATATTGCTGAGGAGATCAGCAGCAGGGATGTGGTCAGGAGGAGCTGGATACAGTGCAGGAAACGATTCAATGATCTCATGAAGTCAGGAATGGTGAGTGCAATCCCACACTCACCCTCATCCTGATGTGCCCGTCAACACATCCCCGTTGCTCTGCCTTCCCAAGCCTACTCCTGCACATTATTCCTCACACCAACATACCTTGCACCTCCACCCATCCCTCTCTCTCATACTCACATCCCCATCTGACTAACTACCCCTCACACTCACCCTCATCCTAATGCAATCACATCAAGTAACACCACAGAAGGAGGTCTTTTGGCATTGGCACCCCACTCCCTCATATCACCCTCTACAGAAGTAGCCCATCCATTCCTTACACTCATTCCACCACTCTCATTCAAACTTCTCTTCTTTCCCTCCTTGCAGAAGAGAGCCCACAACAACAGGGAGTGGGAGAGAACCGGAGGTGGCCTTCCAGTGATTGCACATCTCACAGCTGCAGAGGAGGCAGCTCTGGAAATTTCAGGAGCTTGAGAGATGCTGGCGGTGGGAGACGGAGAGGGGTACATCCCAGTAACCTGGTGACAGAATCACATCTCATAAACCACATGGCATACAACAGTCACCCATATGGTGACTCATGTCAGCAGCCGTTCACCGCAACTCTCTGGGCTAGAGATTCGTGGCCTAAGCGCAACTCCGGAGCGCAATTAAATGGAACTAAAACGGCAGTTGCCACTGTTTTGCCAGCTGTTGGCAGTTCCCATGGTGGCAGCCATTTTCGTCCTTACCTTTGTACTGCTGGTAACTGGCAGCGCCATGCTGGACAAAATGGCAGCGTTGTGATGTAAATCGGTGTGCAATGCCGACTTTACATCACAAACGCGAACTTCGACCCTAGCGCTGAATTCAGCGCTGGGTCCTAAGTACGCCAGGCTGACAGTGGCGATGTCTGGACCTCTTAAAGGGACACACACATCATTCAGGTAATTTTGAATTTAAGGGTTTGGACTTTTAAAAATGTTATTGAAGTGGTGGCTTGCTGCAATAGATGTGAAAAGTTTTTTAAGTGTATAGGGAGTGCTGCTGGATGCTTGCAAGGGCTCGGATGGTAAATAAAGGCCTTTGAGAAGACAGAACATGCTGCGAATATTCAGCATGTCATACAACATCCGTAGAGAGAAAAAAAGAGTTCACGTCTCAGGTCGACATGTTGCCTGGGCAACTGAGCATTTCCAGCATTTTATGCTGTCATTTCACATTTACAGCATCCGCTTGCAGAGGGAAGAGGAAGATGCAGAAGAGGAGGAAGCCGAAGAGGAGGAATCAGACTGAATGATGCATCCCAGACAGACCCTTTGTGGCTGGGATATCTGGGATTGAATCATCTGCTGCGGTCCCAGTGACCACAACCCCAATTCACCTTTCAACATTAGTCCTACACCTTACCTTCCATCTGTTACTGACCATCACAACATCCTTTTGGCCACGATGCTGAAATAAAAGGCAGCAGAAAGCAAACTTTGCAATCCACCTGTATACATCTATCCATCCAATGTGACATCAAGAAATCAACTCATCACCCTTATGCATTCTCTAAGTGAGTGTCTTGTGTGTGCCTTTGCCCAGCCTACTGATGTCATGTAGTGCTACCCCAGTGGCTGCAGCATGACTGGTGGAAGGCTGCTGACCTTCAATGGGGGATACTGCAAATGTCCTTGCTTGTTGAACTTGAGGAGCTGGTGGCTCTTGTTCTTCTTTACTCTCCTCTCCCTCTTTTTGTTGACCCACTGGCAGGGCAGGCTGCATTTCTTGGGTCATTGCACACCGATTTCAAGGGATCGGTCCTTGGACCCCAGCTATTCACAATATATTAATAATCTAGACAAGGGAACTAGATGTAATATCTCCAAGTTTGCAGATGACACAAAGCTGGGTGGGCGTGTGTGCTGTGAGGAGGATGCCAAGAAACTCCAGGATGATTTGGACAGGTTGGGTGATTGGGCAGAAGCATGGCAGATGCAATATAACGTGGATAAATGCGAGGTTATTCACTTTGGTGTCAAAAACAGGAAGACAGATTATTATCTGAATGGCAATAGATTGGGAGAAGGGGAAGTGCAACGAGACCTGGGTGTCCTTGTGCACCAGTCGCTGAAGGTAAGCATATAGGCGCAGCAGGCGGTTAACAAGGCAAATGGTATGTTGGCCTTCGTAGCAAGAGGGTTTGAGTACAGGAACAAGGATGTCTTGCTGCAGTTGTACAGGGCCTTGGTGAGACCACATCTTGAGTATTGTGTGCAGTTTTGGTGGCCTTATCTGAGGAAGGATGTTCTTGCCATGGAAGGAGTTCAGCAAAGATTCACCAGGCTGATACCTGGGATGGCAGGAATGACGTATGAGGAGAGATTGGGTCGATTGGGCTTATACTCGCTGGAGTTTAGAAGAATGAGAGGGGATCTCATTGAAACTTATAAAATTCTGACAGGACTTGACAGACTAGATGCAGGAAGGATGTTCCCGATGGTCGGGGGTCCAGAACCAGGGGTCACAGTCTAAGGATAAGGGGTAAACCATTTAGGACTGAAATGAGGAGGAATTTCTTCACCCAGAGAGTGGTGAACCTGTGGAATTCTCTACCACAGAAGGCAGTAGAGGCTAATTCATTAAATATATTCAAAAAGGAGTTGGATATATTTCTTAAGGCTAAAGGGATCAAGGGATATGGGGAGAAAGCAGGGACAGGGTACTGAATTTGGATGATCAGCCATGATCGCATTGAAAGGCGGAGAAGGCTCGAGGGGCCAAATGGCCCACTCCTGCTCCTATCTTCTATGTTTCTATGGGCTAGATTTTCAGTTGCTTGCGCCAGCAGTTAGCGCCTTAAGAGAAGTGATTTTCGGGCGCTATTCGTGTAGCGCCCGGGCGCAGCGCAGTTTGCGCCCCGCCCCAAATTAAGTTGCCCGTTAGCGCAGGCGCAAAGTTTAGCGGCCGCCCGGATGCGCGCGCAGAAAATGACGTCACATCCTCGTGCAACGCCCTTTGGCCGCCCCGAATCCAAACTTCAGTCGGACCGCCCCATTGTGCGGCTGGCGTCCAGAGCGTTTGTAAAATGGAACGCAACACACCCTGGGGAGCGCAAATTAAAGGGCACTACTCCTGCACTATAAACGGCAGTCTGCATGTGTTGTGTGGAAGGATCCAGTGTGTTGTTGTGAACGGTGTATTTATGTTTCCGGCCACCACCACCACCACCGCCGCCGCCGCCGCCGCCTCCTCCTCCTCCTCCTCCTGCCTTGCACATGCACCCTTCCCCTTTAAGAGCTCACTGGCACCAGAGTGTCTGCCGTGCGCTGCGCCCGAGCTCGGGCGCTGCGCTCTGCACCGCCGGCTTAGCGCCTAAAGATAGTAGTGGAACGCCTCTTTTAGCGCTCCACCAACCTCTTAGGGCGAAGCCACTGAATTTCCGGCAACGGGGCGCTACTTTGGGGCAGGCGCTAACTTCGGGCGGGCGCTAAGGTTAGCGCCCCAAAACTGTCTATACTGAAAATCTAGCCCTATGTTTCTATGTAAAATGAGGAAGGCACAAGGCTGGAATTGTGCTGACAGGAGGGCGGGAAAGCAAGAGGTGCATGCTAGAAGGAGGATAATCCACGAGGATACCAGCATCTTGTATCCTTTCAGCCAAGGGCTCAGTCATGCATCTTCCAAGAATGGCCTGCACTGTCTCCTCCGAGGGGGTGAGATGAGGCTAGGAATGGGGGATGTGCATTGTAAAGTCTGTGGGTTGTACGGTTAATAACGACACAGACTTCAGGAGTAACAAACAAACAGGTCTTTACTATTCGAAGGTCAGGGCGAATCTGCCCCAGCAATCCTGCCACAACACTTATATACTGGTGTGGTCACTATCGGTATTACAGTATACAGAAGCCAACAAGTAGTGCCACCCCTAAAGTAGTTCTCTTAAAGGTGAACGGTTACATACAATAGTTTCCTTAAAGGTAGACGGGTACATACACTACAATCCTCCCTTTTTAGCTTTCAACATACTAAGTCCATAGTGAACATACATTCTAACATATATACAGGTTTATGTAAGACAGTTCATAGATTCAGTCTTTCTGGGGGTTTCCGGATTCTGTCCGGATAACGCCGCAGTGGTGTCGTCATTTCAGGCGGGCTAGGAGGTGCTTCTGGCAAGTTCGATTCGGCTTGAAAAGCCGTGTCAGGTTCAGCTGACTCCAGTATCACTAGATCGGAAGTAGGTGTTCTGGGTATCTCAGTCTCAACCTTACCCGGAGAAAGTGGTGAAGTCGGTTGCCCATTTGTGGCGGACCCTATGATTTGGTCAACATGATGCCTTATTATATTGTCTCCAATGTCCACGGTGTACATCAACGGCCCCAGCCTTTTCCCAATAGTTCCAGGCTGCCATTTCTCAGTACGGTAGTCCCGGGCCAAAACTCGTTGACCGATCTGGAAAGATCTAGTGACCCTGTCATTCATGCCCTGGAATTGCCGGTTCTCTACGTCTCTTCTGACGTTTGGTTTTAGTAAATCCAGCCGGCATCTTAGGCGTCTATTACAAAACATCATTGCGGGAGTTTGATTTGTGACCGCATGTGTTGCATTTCGGTATGCCAACAAAAAGCTATCCACCTTATGTTGTAGACTTATGTTTTCATTACTCATGGCCTTTACGGCCTTCTTGAAGGTCTGGACAAACCTTTCAGCCAATCCATTGGAGGCGGGATGGTATGGGGCTGACGTGTAATGTTTAACCCCATTGCTCTTTAAGAACTTCTTGAATTCTTCGGACACAAATTGTGGTCCATTATCAGAACAGATCTGTTCCGGCAGGCCATTCCGAGCAAACATAGTCCTTAACACTGTGATGGTTTTTTCCGTGGTGGTGGTGGTCATCTTAATTACTTCCGGCCACTTGGAGTGGGCATCCACCGCTATTAGAAACATCGAGTCCATAAATGGACCAGCAAAGTCGATGTGTACTCTTTGCCAAGGCGATGAGGGCCACTCCCATGGATGCAGAGGAGCCTGGGGTGGCGCGTTCTGAACCCTCTGACATCCTAGGCAGTTCTTCGTGATCTCCTCTATGTCTCCATCAATGCCTGGCCACCACACAAACGCTCTTGCTAGATTCTTCATCTTTACTCCCCCCAGATGTCCTTCGTGCAGCTCCTTTAGCACCTTCTTTTGGAGTTTGGGTGGAATCACCACTCTAGATCCACACATCAGGGTTCCTCGACACACTGACAGTTGTTCTTTCCTCTGTGCAAATGCTTGCAGTGTTGGTTCGCTCTGTGCTGGCCATCCCTCCACCGTTACATCATAGACTCGTGAAAGAGTCGGGTCATTCCTTGTCTCATTCTCAATCATTGAGTTTGTTATCGGTAGACACTCCACTATGGATGAGTGGAACAACTCTACTGGGTCCACTATACTCGCTTCTTCTACCATCGGCAATGGCAAGCGGGACAACCCATCAGCATTTCCATGCTGTTTAGACCTTTTGTACTCAATTTCGTATTGGTGTGCCCCAAGTAACACGGACCACCTTTGTAACCTTTGTGCTGTCATGGTGGAAACGGCCTTATTTGGGTTGAATATGGACACCAACGGCTGGTGGTCTGTCAGCAATGTGAACTTTTTACATTGTAGGTAATGGTTGAATTTCTTCACGCCCCACACAAGACTGAGGGCCTCCCTATCTATTTGGGCGTAATTTCGCTCCGCGGGTGTCAATGATTGGGACGCGAAAGCCACTGGCCTTTCCGAGCCATTTGGTAGCCTGTGCGAGAGTACTGCCCCAATTCCGTACGGGGAAGCATCGCAAGCTAGACGAAGGGGTAATGCTGGGTTGAAATGAGCCAACACTTCTTCAGAGGTAATCAACTCCTTGCTTCTGCGAAAAGCCTTTTTGCATTCTTCACTCCACTTCCATGGTGTTTCTTTCCGCAACAGGTCATTCAGCGGATGCAGCACCGTGGATAAATTTGGCAGAAACTTGTGATAGTAATTAATCAACCCCAAGAATGATCTTAACTGTGATACGTTTCCTGGAGCGGGGGCCTTCACGACCGCTTCTATCTTTTCAGGTGACTTATGCAGTCCCTCTCGGTCAATGACATGACCGCAGTATGAGATCCGTTTTTGGAAGAACTCACACTTCTTGCGATTAACCCGAAGGCCATACTCCTTCAACCTGGTGAGTACCAGTTTCAAATTCGTGAGGTGTTCTTCCTCATCTTTTCCCGTGATTAAAATGTCATCTAAGTAGCACTGCGTGCTTGGAATTCCTTGTAACACCTGTTCCATGGCCCTCTGCCAAATTGCTGGCGCCAAAGCTACCCCAAAGACCAGTCTATTGTAGCGATACAAGCCTCTGTGAGTGTTGATGGTGAGGTACTGGCGTGACTCTTCCTCGACTTCCATCTGTAGATATGCTTGAGCCAGATCTATTTTCGTGAAATGCTTCCCTCCAGCCAACGAAGCAAAGATATCTTCAATCCGCGGAAGCGGGTATTGTACCGTGTGAAGCACCGGATTCACAGTGATCTTGAAATCTCCGCAGATACGGACCTTCCCCGGTCCCCCTGGCTTATTACTTGGTGAGGACTTCATGACGGGAACAATGGGCGTGGCCCACTCACTCCAGTCCACTTTTGACAGAACCCCTGATCGTTCAAGTTTTTCCAGTTCTGCCTCCACAGCTGGTCGTATTGCGTAAGGTACCGATCTGGCCTTAAAAAACTTTGGGCTTGCATTTTCTGCAATCTTAACCTTTGCTTTAATTCCTCGCAGTGTTCCCAGTCCTTGCTGGAATACCTCCTTAGCTTCGTCCAATATTCTGGACAACCGTTCAGGTTTGACATCCTCTTTTCCGGAATCCACCGTCATGATGTTTAGTGACTGCCAGTCCAACTTTATTTTTCGGATCCACTCCCGTCCCAGAAGTGGTGGTCCTCCCTCAGGCAATACATACAGGTCCAACCGGTGATGATCTTTATCCTTGTATCTCACCTTGACTTCTATCTTTCCGATGGGGAATACTTTGTGCCCCGTGTATGTCTGTAGTACTAGTTCCGTATCCCGTAGTGGAATATGCTTGAAATTTTTTTTATAGTCATGCTTATTCATGACCGTCAACGCCGATCCGGTGTCCACTTCCATTTTTACTTGGACCTTTGCAATCTGTAGCGTTGTCCAGATAGTTTGTCGGTCAGCTTCATTGCTCACGTTGTGAATTCTCAGACTGTCCAGTCCTTTGCATTTGGAGTGTGAGACCGACTTCTGTTCCCTCAGACTCTTCTTAGTCACCTCTTGCACCTTCCCGTACCATTTTTGTGGTGACTCCTTATTGTTGTGCGTTGCTCCTGACCGGCATACCTTAGCTATGTGCCCGATCTTGCCACATTTCCTGCATTCTTGGTTTTTAAACCAGCATTGATTCTGGTCGTGTGTTGTCTTCCCACAACGGTAGCATTTTATTGTGCTCGAAGTAATTTGGTCCACCCCTAGTGCCGCCGCCTTTAGCTGCATTTCCGCCGTTCCTTTCGCTGCGGCTTCGTGCGATGCAGCTATGAGGACAACCCTGTCCAGTGTGAGGTCATTTTCTTCCAGTAGTCGCTTCTGCGTTCCTTCTTTGGACAATCCGCATACGAACTTGTCACGCAGTGCCTCTGTCAGATTCCCTCCGAACTGGCAGTATTTCGCTAGCCTACGCAGTTCGACCAAGTATTCCGCATTGCTTTCGTCTTTCCTCTGCGTTCTTGCGTAGAATTTGAATCGTTCAGCCAGCATCAACGGTGTGGGGTTCAAGTGATCCTTCAGCACTGCTACCATATCATCGAAAGTCTGATCTGCCGGTTTAGCTGGTGAGAGAAGATGCTTCAACAACCCGAATGTTTTCGCACCCATCATGTTAAGTAAGGTTAAAGCTTTTTCATCCTTAGCTATTTTGTTAGCCTTACAATGTATCTCAATGCGTTCTACGTATGTGGCCCAGTCTTCTATCTCCGAATTGAACTCGTTGCTGTCCGCCCGCTTAGGCATCTTCCTTTCCTTGGGTACAATACAAGTATTTCTTTAAGTATTCTTATTTATTTGTTTATTTCTAAGATGGCGGTTTTCCCGCGAAATCGGCGGTTTCGCGCTCTTTCCTTCTCTCCCCGCCCACTTCAATGGCGGTATGTCAGTTAAGATGGCGGTTTTCCCGCGAAAATGGTGGTTTCCCGCTCTTCCTTTCTCTCCCCGCCCACTTCAATGGCGGTTTCCCGCTTCTGTCGTCTCCTCCGCCTAATGGCGGCTTCCCGCGTTTCTTCCTGGTGGAAGGGGTACGCTTTCCCCACAGCGGACAGGTTCAGCCGCTGGGCTGGCTCCCGCACAGCTCCCCTTACTCGGCTCTGTCTTTTCCTCCCGCCCGCACGGCTCTACCGGCGCTGGGTACACCCCGTTAACGGAGGACAGTTCAGCCGCTGGACTGGCTCTCGCGCAGTCTCTCTCTCCGTACCCGGCTCTGCCGCTCTCTCTCCCGCACGTTCGGTTCTACCGGCTCTGGGTACCCCGTTGGTGGAGAACAGCTCAGCCGCTGGACTGGCTCTCGCGCAGTCTCTCTCCCCTTGCTCGGCTCTGTCTCTCCCTCTCCCGCACGTTCGGTTCTACCGGCTCTGGGTACCCCGTTGGTGGAGAACAGCTCAGCCGCTGGACTGGCTCTCGCGCAGTCTCTCTCCCCTTGCTCGGCTCTGTCTCTCTCTCCCACCCGCACAGTTCCTGTTCGCCTCCCAGCCCTCTCATAGACCGGTGTTTCCCTCCCCGGCTGCAGCTGGGTTTCTCTTCCCGCGCCTACTCCCAGTCTCAGCGCTTCATGGCTGTGGTCGCTGCCCGGCTTTTCCCGCCGATCGAGGTCCGACTGTCTCACGACGCCGTTGGACCCGACTTTCTGACCGGCTCCGTTCCCCCTCGACCGTGGTCGAGTGCACAGCCCTTATCCTCCGGATATTCTCTACACCTTCCCCTACTCACAGTCTCCGCGGCCGCCTTGTTTCCAGCTGATCGGCTCACTCCGCACCGTGGTAGAAGGGTAGTCAGTGCCTGTTGCTGACGGAAGCTTTTGTTGCTAAAGTCTTCCTCCTTCCTCCTGCTGCAGCCTCGTGTTTTCTTTCAGCAGCACAACGAGGGCGGTTGCCTCTCTTCGACGCTCTTCGTTGCCTTGGTAGTCTTGCCGCAGGGTACGATCGGACTCGTCGCCACTGTAAAGTCTGTGGGTTGTACGGTTAATAACGACACAGACTTCAGGAGTAACAAACAAACAGGTCTTTACTATTCGAAGGTCAGGGCGAATCTGCCCCAGCAATCCTGCCACAACACTTATATACTGGTGTGGTCACTGTCGGTATTACAGTATACAGAAGCCAACAAGTAGTGCCACCCCTAAAGTAGTTCTCTTAAAGGTGAACGGTTACATACAATAGTTTCCTTAAAGGTAGACGGGTACATACACTACATGCATCATCATTGGTGCAGATTGTTGGTAGGTGAGTGATTGGGGGTCATGCGTTGAGCAGTGTGTGAGGCTAGTGGTGCAGTTGGTAGGGGACGGCTTTTGAAGATGCATTCACTGACCTTGACCAGTGGTCTGAGGTCATAAAGCTTCTTTGGGCACTGGAGCCAGCTGACGGCCTCGGTGATGTACTCCCACATAATTTTTTCTGGGGGGCCTCCTGACCCCTGGCCCTTGTGGGTAGAAGTCCTGTCTTGCAGTGTTGACCCCCTGCACAAAGCTGAAGTGCTGCATGCGAGACCCTCGGTGACCCTTCCCTGGCTTGCTGAGCCATTTGTGTTAGTGCTGAGGCAGTTTTCCCATTTGTTGCGGTTAGGAAGGTAATTCAGCTTTAAGAGCTGAATATTCACATTTGGAAGTTCTTTTAAATGTTGAATATTTTATAAACGGCAGAAAGGGTTGAAAATTGTACTGATTCACTTCATTTTATTTTGTATTGCTTCAGTGTGCATGGCCCCTTTAAATCTCAGACCTCTTCATTGCCTACAATTCCCTGCGAGCTCCACAGCTTCGCTCCCAGAGGCTGTGGGAAGCTGCAACACTGGACCTAGACAGAAACATCATCCAGGATCCCTCCAGCAATGCTACCAGGACGGAGTTGAATGAAAGGTGAGAGCTGCACCAGAGATCTCCATGCCCGCAGACCAATCTCCATACCCCAGAAAAATCTCCATACTCCCAGACCAATCTCCGTACCCCCAGACAAATCTCCATACTCCCAGACCAATCTCCATACCCCCAGACCAATCTCCATACCCCCAGACCGATCTCCAGACCCCCAGAACAATCTCCATACACCCAGACCAATCTGCATACCCCCAGACCAATCTCCATACCCCCAGACCAATCTCCATACTCCCAGACCTATCTCCATACCCCCAGACCTATCTCCATACCCCCAGACAAATCTGCATACCCCCAGACCAATCTCCATACTCCCAGCCCAATCTCCATACCCCCAGACCAATCTCCATACCCCCAGACCAATGTCCATAAGCCCAGACAAATCTCCATACCCCCAGTCCAAGCTCCATACCCCCAGAACAATCTCCATACCCCCAGACCAATTTCCATACACCAGGAACAATCTCCATACCCCCAGGCTAATCTCCATACCCCCAGAACAATCTCCATATCCCCAGACCAATCTGCATACCCCCAGACAAATCTCCATACCCCTAGACCAATCTCCATACCCCCAGACAAATCTCCTTACCCCCAGACCAATCTCCATACCCCCAGAACAATCTCCATACTCCCAGACCAATCTCCATACTCCCAGGCCAATCTCCTTACCCGCAGACAAATCTCCAAACTCCCAGACCAATCTCCATACCCCCAGAACAATCTCCATATCCCCAGACCAATCTGCATACCCCTAGACCAATCTCCATACCCCCAGACAAATCTCCATACCCCCAGACCAATCTCCATACCCCAGACCAATCTCCATACTCCCAGACCAATCTCCATACTCCCAGACGAATCTCCATACTCCCAGACCAATCTCCTTACCCCCAGACCAATCTCCATACCCCCAGACCAATCTCCATAACCCCAGACAAATCTCCATACCCCCAGACATATCTCCATACCCCCCTGTAGAAATGGGGTTATATATACTGGGGTTATTGCCTCTGGCCAGTCTGAAGTATCTGAGCTGCTCTAGAGCCCTGTGCGGTTTCGATTCGCTCCCCTTTTCTGGTTCTGACCGCCGGACTTATTCAGTAGCGATGTAGACAAAACGAGACTCGTGGTTGGGTGCAAAGAAGACCAGTATTTATTGAAATAAAAATAAATAAATTGAAAATAATCAGTACAACACACCTATGCTTAATACAGCACTTTTAGTTAACACAGTACACTTTTGTCTACTACAGCACTCTTTTGCTTAGTACAACATTCTTTTACTTAAATACAGCACTTTTACCTAGTGCAACACTCTTTTACTTAAATACAGCACTTTTACTTAGTGCAACACTCTTTTACTTAAATACAGCACTTTTACCTAGTGCAACACTCTTTTAATACAGTACACTTTGCTTACTACAGCACCTTTGCTTAGTACACGTTTTAATAGGGGAGGAGAAAACAGACACAACGAGGGAAAATTGACAAAAATTACAATTTAACAAAAATTCCCCTTAATTCCCACCCCTAATACTTATCTAGGTTGTCTTGTGATGGGCCAGAAAATCTATGCTCACCAGTGAAACGCCTGATCCGTGCCCCTGCGGTCTGTAGTCTTCACCACCCCGAAGTGGAGATACCCCAGTGTTTAAAAGTAACTGCTGGTATTCCACTCCTCTGGGCAGGCTGTCGAGTTGTTCTTCCTTGCAGGCAGAGCACGGAGGTGAGGTGGCAGAGAGAGAGAGAGAATGGCTTCCTGAGAAGCTATCATTATACCCCATTTGGAGCCGAAATCTTCGTGCCCAAATCTAGATGGATCTGGGCTATACAAAAGGGAATCGATCTGTCCCCATTCATTGTGATGGGTTTTTGAATGTATCCCCATTCATTGACTGGTTTGAATAAAGCTGTCTCAGTTTGATAAAAAAACATGTCTGTTTCCTTAAGTGCTGAGTAAACAGCCCTTGGATGTTAGTGTAAACAAATCCAATTGTCCTGCTGTCACGCCCAACCGCAATTGATTGACAGTCTCAAGTACTTAATCTCTTGAGTCAACATTGTAGCTTTGTTCGTGTAAACAGAATTCTTTGATTGACAGTTTGAATACCTCATTACTTCAGAGGCTGTTTTTAAAAAAAAAATCCTTTGCAGACACACAAGCTGGCTGTCCTTTTGTCTCCTGCCATGAGGCCGGACAGCCATCTTTGATTTTCCTTTTTCACATACACACAGGCTGCCCTTTTTCTGCCACGAGGTCTGACGGCCATTTTGATGCCCTGGATTTTTAAAGGTATATTCTACCCAGGTTTTCTTTAATCAAAAATATAATCTTCAGGGCTGTAGAGATTTTCAAAATTCTTGCGAAACCCTACAGTCCCCCATCGGATACTAAAACTTGCTTGTAGTATCCTGTCCAAAGGTGAGCAATAATTTCTGACCCCCCACAAACAACCTTCCCTTATACTTATCTAGATCTATCTTTGATCCCCCGACTCCTCCATCTCCCCTATCCAGAGAGAATCGCAGTACACGGTAGGCGTCTATCGACAGAAAAACATGATTAGTACAGTAATTCAAACACGGAGGGGGTCCAATGCCCCTGCACCACTGAGTCTTTACAATAATTCAAGCATGGAGGGGGTGCAATGCCCCTGCACCACTTGTGACATAGTTTTAACATGATACAACATCTTTAATGGATTACCACCAAGCCAAAACATATCTGTTAAAAAAACAATTGGAAGAAAACAAGCTTCCCTTTTCCCTTATTTATATAATGCAACAGCCTGACATTTTAATAAATGGCACCATTCTACAGCCATAAATGTATTTCAAATTTTACAATCTGCAAACGCGACAATCTGTAGGCATATGCAATTTGTTCAATTAACTCTAAACAAGTAGTACAATCTTACAGTTAGGAACTAAATTCATACATTATTTCCTTTGGATTTGGGACCGGTACATAATACAAGATATAAAATAATTAACAAGCTTTTTGTAAACTCTTAGGCCTAGAAATTCAGTTAGGGGCGCCCAGCTGGCTAGCGCCCAAAAGTTAGCGCTGGGCGCGGAGCCATTTGCGACCGTCAGATATTCAGCTTCTGCGCCCCAATCCGGAACCGAGCGCTATTCCAGGGTGTGCCCGCCTCCGCTTGGGGCGCTGAAACTGAATTTCAGCGCTCTTGGCGCCGCTGCGCCAGCCGCTGCGGAGCGGCAGGCTGCGGTACTGCAGGCCTCCTCCTTCTCTTAAGGGGGAGCTGCCTGCAACGGGGAGATCGCCGCTGGAGAGTGCTGGCAAATGAGCCCGGCACCTCGGAGAAGTGCCGGGTTCGCGGAAAGCAGCCGGCAATGCCACGGGGAGGGGGGGTGGAGGAGGCCGGGGAAGGAGGTGCGGGCAGGCGGCCGCCGAAAAAGCGGCCGGCCGCACCTCCACCTTAAACCGCCCCACTAAGGCTAGAGTACGGCCCCGTTTTCTGGTCGCTGTTTGCGGCCGCTGCGGAAGAGGCGGCCGCAACTAAATATGGGGATCGGGCCGGTTTCGGGGAGGAACCGGGGCACTGCGCACACCGATGATGTCATCGGTGCCGGCACAGTGCTAACGGCTACCGCCGCCAATACCGCTGCGCTGAATATCAGCGCAAAATCATTTTTGGCGCAGAAGCCCTCTTTAGGTAAATGGAGCATTAGTTACATTGAAACTTAACACTGGGGCAAAAGCAAACTTAATCAGTATCAGTGACATTAAAAACATGAAAGAAAAGCCCAAAATACTACTGAAGAGCTATAATGGACAGAAAATAGATAGCTTAGGTGTATGCAGACTTAAAGTGACAGTCAAAGACAAAGTGCATCATCTCATGTTTTCTGTTGTGGCTGAAGGACTTGATTCACTACTGGGTGACAAAGCTTGTGAAGACTTAGAACTGGTCAAGAGAGTCTACCGTATAAACTGTGCCATAAGCAGACCAGATGACTCAGTGGATTCTGTAGTGAGTAATTTCCAGGATGTGTTCAAAGGATTTGGAGTTCTACCAATCACTTACAAGATCCAGCTAAAGGAGGATGCTTAGCCAGTGGTACATGCTCCACGAAGAGTTCCAGCACCCCTGCGTGACCGGCTCAAGAAAGAACTGGACAGAATGACCACACTAGGAGTCATCAGGAAAGCCGAAGAGCCAACAGACTGGGTTAACTCCATGGTATGTGTAAAGAAAAAGAACAATGATCTAAGAATATGCATGGATCCAAAGGACTTAAATGCAAACATAAAACGTGAACACTACCAGATTCCCAAGCGAGAAGAAATCACCAGTGAAATGTCAGGTGCCAGATACTTTACAAAGCTCGATGCCTCACAAGGATTTTGGCAACTAAAACTGGATGAAGAGAGCACCAAATACTGTACCTTCAACACACCATTTGGCAGGTATTGTTTCCTCAGAATGACTTTTGGGATAATATCTGCATCTGAAATCTTTCATAGAGCGATGGAACACATAATTGAAGGTCTGGAAGGAGTTCGGGTCTATGTTGATGACATCATCATCTGGGGCTCCACACTGAAAGAACACAATGAGAGACTAAAGTGCTACAGAGCATACGCCGGAATGGACTGAAGCTCAACAAAGCCAAGTGTCAGTTTGGCATCCAGGAAGTCACTTTCCTAGGAGATAATCTATCTGGTAAAGGAATAGAGCCAGATATGGAAAAAGTAAACGCCATACTCAACATGCCCCGACCCACTGATAAAAAAGGAGTGCTACGCATTATGGGGATGATAAACTTCATTGGAAAGTTCATTCCTAACTTGTCAGCCAAGACAACCTGTCTGCGAGACCTGCTACATAAAACAAATGAGCTCGCATGGACAGAAAAACATGAACAAGAGTGGATGAACCTCAAAACAGTGCTGACAACCACACCTGTATTCACTTTCTTTGACCCGACAAAGAGAATCAAAGTGTCAACAGATGCATCAAAGGATGGCCTAGGCGCGGTCTTGCTACAAGCAGAGGGTGAAGATTGGAAGCCTGTTGCCTCTGCCTCCAGGTCTATGACTGATACTGAGTGTCGATACGCCCAGATTGAAAAGGAATGTCTAGGCTTGGTAGTTGGATTAGAAAAGTTCCATGGCTACATATATGGACTTCCCACCTTCACAGTTGAGACAGACCACAGCCCATTGGTTGCCATCATAAAAAAGAACCTGAATGAGATGTCTCCAAGGATTCAACGACTCATGATGAAGCTGCAAAGATATGACTTTGAACTGATCTACACACCAGGCAAATACATAGTGTTAGCAGATGCACTATCCCGAGCACCCACAATGAGTCATGTGAGCTCAACTGAAGAAGGCATGGATGTTCATATGAGTATGGTCACTGCTGCGCTGCCCATGTCAGACACAAAATCAAAGCAAATAGCAGAAGAAACAGTAAAAGATACAGTGTTACAAACAGTAATAGAAAACATTCATCATGATTAGCCAAAAGGTTCCTGTCTAAAATACTTTCACATAAGGTCAGAATTGAGTGTCGCAAGTGGACTATTACTAAAACAGAACAGAATAGTCATTCCACAGGCTCTACGTCAAGACATGCTCAAAAGGATTCATGAGGGACACCTCGGAATTGAAAAATGCAAAAGGAGAGCAAGAGACACTGGCCTAGAAATTCAGTAAGGCGCTGCCAGCTTTGCGCCCAGTTACCGCCTAAAGAGGGCTTCTGCGCCAATACAGGAGTTTGCGCTGATATTCAGCGCAGCGGTAATGGCGGCGGTAGCTGTTAGCGCTGCGCCGGCACCAATGACGTCATCGGTGTGCGCAGTGCCCCGGTTCCACCCCGATACCGGCCCGATCCCCATATTTAGTTGCGGCCGCCTCTTCCGCAGCGGCCGCAAACAGCGACCAGAAAACGGGGCCGTACTGTAGCCTTAGTGGGGCGCTTTAAGGTGGAGGTGCGGCCGGCCGCTTTTTCGGTGGTCGCCTGCCCGCACCTCCTTCCCCGGCCTCCTCCACCACCCCCCCGCGGCATTGCCGGCTGCTTTACGCGAATCCGGCACTTCTCCGTGGTGCCGGGCTCATTTGCCGGCACTATCCAGCGGCGATCTCCCCGTTGCAGGCACCTCCACCTTAAGAGAAGGAGGAGGCCTGCAGTACCGCAGCCTGCCGCTCCGCAGCGGGTGGCGCAGCGGCGCCTAGAGCGCTGAAATTCAGTTTCAGCGCCCCAAGCGGGGGCGGGCACACCCTGGAATAGCGCCCGGTTCCGACATGGGGCGCAAATAGTGAATATCTGACGGTCGCAAATGGCTCCCCGCCCAGCGCTAACTTTTGGGCGCTAGCCAGCTGGCGGGCCCATAGTGAATTTCTAGGCCACTGTTTATTGGCCTGGCATAAATAAGGACATTGAGAACATGATAGGCAAATGTGAGACATGTCAGAAACACCAAAACAAACAAACAAAGGAACCAATGATAGTAGCTGACTTACCAACAGCACCATGGCAAAAGGTTGGTATGGACCTCTTTCATTTAAATGGTAAAGAATATCTAATAGTGATTGACTACTATTCTAACTATCCTGAGATGGCGCTGCTCTCAAGCACATCAGCAAGCAGTGTCATAATGCATGTGAAATCCATCTTCGCCAGACATGGAATTCCCAGGATTGCCGTTAGCGACAATGGTCCATGCTTCAACTGTAAGGAGTGGCAACAGTTTGCAGCACAGTATGACTTTCAGCACATCACATCCAGTCCTTTGTATGCTCAGTCAAATGGTAAGGCAGAGAAAGGTGTTCAAATTCTCAAGCAGCTACTGAAGAAAGTGACAGAAAGCAAGTCTGATCCTTATCTCGCCCCGCTGAGCTACCGAGCCTTACCTTTAGACTGTGGTTCTTCACCTGCTGAACTACTAATGGGTCGCAAGTTGCACACCACGCTACCCTGCTGTGCAAAAGAACAGCAAAGTAAGGAACTGAGACAGAGACTTCAACTGTTAAAGCTGAAACAGAAATCATACTATGACAAGTCATCCAAAACTCTAAAACCATTGTAAGAAATCACACAACACCAGGTTATAGTCCAACAGCTTTATTTGAAATCACAAGCTTTCGGAGCGCTGCTCCTTCATCTAAAACCATTGACAAGGGATGATGTTGTCAGGTTTGAGGATCTAGATGCATGGAACAGGAAAGCTACAGTTCTTGAGGAAGTACGACCAAGGTCATACACTGTTAGAACTGAGGAAGGACAGATTCTCAGGAGGAACCGCCGTTCCCTCCTGAAAACACAAGAAACTATCCAAGAGCAGATTGATGACAATACCGCAACTGAATCTTTTCATTCATCACCAGAACAATCTCATGAAAACACATCAGACTTACTCGTGCTGAGAAGACCCACACATGTAGTAAAAAAGCCTGATAGGCTTAATCTTTGAGTACAAAGAAAAACTATATTGAAAATGTATTGACTGTTGTGAAAATGTTTATGTTTATAGAGCACTAACAAAAGTGTTACTGACATCATCTTTATCGTTTTTCTTGAAAGTTGATTGATATTGATTTTGTTAACCTCAAAGAAAGGGGATGTAATGATCAATAACATGTCATTCTAGAGTGGTACACTAGATGGAGCCGTAGAGCTGTATAGAGCTGTATATTTAGTTGTATGTGTTTAAGACTACACTACCCGTGATGCACTAGGCTACCCACAAGGCAGTAGTCAAGATGGCTGCCTGCACACAGAAGGACACATGCTGAATCTCTACAGATGCTGTACCGAGAGAAGGTGTACTGAATAAATGTCGAGCTAGAAGCTAGCTGTTCATAATAAGAATGTCTAGTTATTAATGAATATAACAAGCAGGTCATCCACGTATTGAACCAACTGTGTGGGCTGGCTAAAATCTTTTAAACTGTCTGCCATACACTCATGGAAGATGCTGGGGCTGTTATGAAAACCTTGTGGCAAGCAGTTCCACGTGTTCTGTTGCCCCTTAAAGGTAAAAGCAAACTTGTACTGATCCTCCCTCCTTAAAGGGATGGACCAAAACCCATTAGAAATATCCAGCACCGTGAAAGTGGTTGCGGATGCTGGAATACCTCCCATCAGGTCGGCAACTGCTGCCACCGTGGGTGCACAGGCTGGGATATTGCTGTTAAGCACCCGAAAGTTCACCGTGGCTCTCCATGTATTGTCCGGTTTTCTGACCGGCCAAAGCAGAGAGTTAACATGGGTGGCTATGGGCCTCAACACTCCCTGCTGCACCAAAGAGGACATGGCTGCCTCCATGTCGGGTTCTGCTTCTTTGGGGAAATTATACTGCTTCTGGGGCCGGGCCATGGGGTCCCTGTCCACTCTAACCTCAAACCCTGTGACCCTCCCGCAGTCGTGTTTATGCGTGGCAAACGCAGCTAGATTAGCCTGCAGGACTGCCTGAAATTCCCCCAGGACACCATCGACCATGAGCCCGAGGTTGTAACCTTCTTTAGGCTTCACAGTACACAGGGTCCCCTTCCCTTCCTTGTTCGGGATGATTACTACACCTCCCTCTTCCCCCGTGTTGGCTCCCCACAGGCAATGATTGCGGAGATCCACGAGGATCCCGTGGCCCACCAGGAAGTCGGCTCCTAGGATCCCCTTCCCTCCCTCCGCCTCCCACCTTGCCAGGATGCACGTCCATTTGGTCCGGATCGTGCCTAGGCGGATTGAGAGCGGCTTGGAAAATACTCCCGCCTGTTCCTTACCAGTGAACCCTGATAAGGCGTATGGAACCCCGCTAGACAGAGGTGAGGTGGTGGGATTAGCCACATGGATCACGGTGCATGATGCTCCCGTATCCAGTAGATAGATCCCTTTAACCCTCTCTACCTCCATCTGTACAAGCGGTCTCTTCCATCCGTCATACCGGAGGTCACACAGGTAGACAGGCTGCGTGGGCTCTAGTCATAGTGGGGCGGCAGAGGGGGCCGAGGGAACTACAGCACTGGTGGTGGCAGCTATTTTTCCCTGGCTGGCCTGGAGGAGAGATCGCAGGGACTGTAAAAATGACTCAATCGCAGTGGGAGGGATATCTGGCCCTGCCTTTTGGGCTGGGGCTGTGGGATCCTTTCCCTTGTTATCCTTCCAGGGATTCTTACAGTCTTTTCTCCAGTGACCATCTTTCCCGCACCCATAACAATTGAACCTAGCCTGGGAGGGACGGTTCCCCTCCTGGTGCCACTCTTTCTTACTCTGGCTCCCAGGTTTAACCTCATGGACCTTTCCCTTGGGTTGGGGCGTCTCAATACACCTTAGGTTTCAAAAGGCTACTGTGAGCCGGCGGATCACTGCTTCTTCGGTGGTCTGGGGGTTTTGGGGGTCAAACCAAGCCGCGCCCTGGGCTTGGACCTGGGGTAGGCTGTTTGTCATGAGACAATGGAGCCAGTGAGTCAATTGGACTGGGTCCAGTGCTGCCCACCCTGGCATTCCCGGGCACGCGCTCCGGTAGACTGGCCACAGCCTGTCTGCGAACGCCTGCGGGGACTCCCCTGGGAGCTGCACCGTTCTTTCTACCCGGGTGAACGGGCTACCATCATTGAGTCCCATGACCTCCAATACCTCATTCTTCAGACCCTCATAATCCCTCTGCCCCCTTTTGCACTCGCCAGATAGGGCCTGGAGGAGATCACCTGCCAGGGAAAACAGCAGCATTTTTGCTTGCTCTGCGTCATCGCAGTCATTTACACAAGCTGCCTGCTCTATCTCCCTGAAGTGTAGAGAGGGGTCTCCCTTTTTAGTGAGCTTGGGGACGTGGTTAACCATGTCCCTGAGCTGGTGGGTGCCATACGGCACCACAAACTGATTCTGGATGGCCCCTGGGTCATCTTCATCAACGGGCGGACCATACCTCCGTTGTCGGAGGTGGTACACTGGTCCTGGTCCCGGCCTATCTAGTGGGGCCTGCTGTGCTTCCTCTACCACCTCATCCTCCACCCCCGTTTGCTGCCAGAGCTCCTGAAAGCTCGGAGCCGTGGGTGGCGGTCGTGGGACCTCTGATTCCCTGACCAACCTTTTCCTGGGTGTTGCCTGTGGGACGGTTTTATTTGGATTGCTGGTAAAATCCGGCTGACCTGCCTTCGGGCTGATCAGACATATCATCCCCTTTGCCCTCTTTAAAGCCATATTCAAGCTTTCTATCTCTTCCCTACAGGGACCATGATCTGCTTCCTCAACCCCTTGCTCGCAGGCCAGCTTATATGCTGCCTTTACCTCCCTAACCTTTTCCTCCTGCTCTTTTATTTCTTGTATGAGGCGGGCGTTCTCCTCCTGCACCCTCATCTCATTGCTCTTGGCCTCTGCCACTAGGCACTTCAGGTACTCTGACTCATGCCTCGCATGGCTTTTGCCCTCACTAAACTGGACCACCAGGCGCTCTATCTAGGCCTGGTATTCTTCAACCTCCCTTTCCCTATCCCAACTCTCTGCTCTAGATTCCCTAAGCCTGCGGGTAACTTCCCCAAGCCTGCGGGCACCTAACCACAAACAGATCAGTGGGATAAAAAGAAAACCAATAACTGCTGCTCTCTCCAGACCCAAACCGTGCGGTTTTGAATCGCTCCCCTTTTCTGGTGCTGACCACCGGACTTATTCAGTAGTGATGTAGACAAAACGAGACTCGTGGTTGGGTGCAAAGAAGACCAGTATTTATTGAAATAAAAAGAAATAAATTGAAAATAATCAATACAACACGCCTATGCTTAATACAGCACTTTTACTTAACAGTACACTTTTGTCTACTACAGCACTCTTTTGCTTAGTACAACAGTCTTTTACTTAAATACAGCACTTTTACCTAGTGCAACACTCTTTTAATACCGTACACTTTGCTTACTACAGCACCTTTGCTTAGTACAACACTCTTTTATTTAATACAGCACTTTTACTTAATAGGGGAGGAGAAAATGGACACAATGAGAGAAAATTGACTAAAATTACAATTTTAACAAAATTCCCCTTAATTTCCACCCATAATACCTATCTAAGTTGCCTTGTAATGGGCCAGAAAATCTATGCTCACCAGTGAAATGCCTGATCCGTGCCCCTGTGGTCTGTATTCTTCACCACACCGAAGTAGAGATACCCCAATATTTTAAAGTAACTGCTGGTATTCCACTTCTTTTGGGAAGGCTTGCTGAGCTGTACTTCTGTAGGCAGAGCATGGAGGCGAGGCGGCAGAGAGAGAGAGAATGGCTTCCTGAGAAGCTAACTTTATACCCCATTTGGAGCTGAAATCTTCGCGCCCAAATCTGGATGGATCTGGGCTATACAAAAGGGAATCGACCTGTCCCCATTCATTGTGATGGGTTTTTGAATGTATCCCCATTCATTGACTGGTTTGAATGAAGCTGTCTCAGTTTGAAAAAAACATGTCTGTTTCCTTAAGTGCTGAGTAAACAGCCCTTGGATGTTAGTGCAAACAAATCCAATTGTCCTGCGGTCACGCCCAACTGTAATTGATTGACAGTCTCAAGTGCTTAACCTCTTGAGTCAACATTGTCGCTTTGTTCGTGTAAACAGAGTTCTTTGATTGACAGTTTGAATACCTCATTACTTCAGAGGCTGGTTTTTTTTTAAAAATCCTTTGTCAGCCATCTTTGGTTATCCTTTCCACATGCACACAGGCTGCCCTTTTCTTCTGCCATGAGATCTGACGGCCATTTTGAAGCCCTAGATTTTTAAAGGTATATTCTACCCAGGTTTTCTTTAACCAAAAATATAATCTTCGTGGCTGTAGAGATCTTTGAAATTCTTGCGAAACCCTACACCCCAGACCAATCTCCATACCCCCAGACCAATCTCCATACCCCCAGACCAACCTCCATACCCCCAGACCAATCTCCATACCCCCAGACAATCTCCATACCCTCAAACCAATCTCCAAATGCCCAGACCAATCTCCTTACCCCCAGACGAATCTCCATACCCCCACAGCAATCTCCATACCCCAAAACCAATCTCCATACCCCCAGACAAATCTCCATACCCCCAGACCAAATCCATACTCCCAGACCAATCTCCATTCCCCCAGACCAACCTCCATAACCCCAGACCAACCTCCATACCCCAGACCAATCTCCATACCCTAGACCAATCTCCATACCCCCAGACCAATCTCCATAACCCCAGACCAATCTCCATACCTCCAGACCTATCTCCATACCCCCAGACCAATCTCCATACACACAGACCAATCTCCATACTTTCAGACCAATCTCCATACCCCCAGACCAATCTCCATACCCCCAGACCAATGTCCATGCCCGCAGACCAATGTCCATACCCCCAGAACAATCTCCATACACCCAGACAAATCTCCATACCCCCAGACCAATGTCCATGCCCGCAGACCAATGTCCATACCCCCAGAACAATCCCTATACCCCCAGACCAATCTCCATACGCGCAGACTAATCTCCATACCCCCAGACCAATCTCCATACCCCCAGACTAATCTCCATACCCCCAGACCAATCTCCATACCCCCAGACCAACGTTCCTACCCCCAGACCAATCTCCACACCGCCAGACCAATCTCGATACCCCCGGACCAATCTCCATACGCCCAGAACAATCTTCATACCCCCAGACAAATCTCCATACTCCCAGACCAATCTCCATAACCCCAGACAAATCTCGATACCCCCAGAACAATCTCCATACGCCCAGACCATTCTCCATACCCCCAGACCTATTTCCATACCCCCAGACAAATCACCATACACAAGACCAATCTCCATATCCCCAGAGCAATCTCCATATACCTAGACCAATCTCCATACCCCCAGACCAATCTCCATACCCCAGACCAATCTCCATACCCCCAGACCAATCTCCATACCCCTAGAACAATCTCCATACCACCAGACAAATCTCCATATCCCCAGACCAATCTCCATACTCCCAGACCAATCTCCATACCCCCAGACCAATCTCCATACCCCCAGACCATTCACCATAACCCCAGACAAATCTCCATACCCCCAGACCAATCTCCATACCCCCAGACCAATGTCCATACCCCCAGACCAACCTCCATACTCCCAGACCAATCTCCATACCCCCAGAAAAATCTCCATACTCCCACACCAATCTCCATACCCCCGACAATTCTCCATACTCCCAGACCAATCTCCATACCCCCAGACCAAATCCATACTCCCAGACCAATCTCCATACCCCCAGACCAATCTCCATAAACCCAGACCAATCTCCATACCCCAGACCAATCTCCATACCCTAGACAAATCTCCATACCCCCAGACCAATCTCCATAACCCCAGACCAATCTCCATACCTCCAGACCTTTCTCCATACCCACAGACCAATCTCCTTACCCCCAGAGATATCTCAATACTCCCAGATCAATCTCCATACACCCAGACCAATTTCAATACCCCCAGACCAATGTCCATACCCATGGACCAATGTCCATACCCCCAGACCAATCTCCATACCCCCAGACCAATCTCCATACCTCCAGACCAATCTCCATACCCCCAGTCCTTTCTCCATAACCCCAGACAAATCTCCATACCCCAGAACAATCTCCATACCCCCAGACCAATCTCCATACTCCTAGACAAATCTCCATATGCCCAGGCCAATCTCCAAAACCCCAGAACAATCTCCATACCTCCAGACATATCTCCATACCCCTCGACCAATCTCCATACCCCCAGACCAAATTCTATACCGCCAGACCAATGTCATTACCCCCAGGCCAATGACCATACCCCCAGACCAATCTCCATACCCCCAGACATATCTCCATACCCCCAACTGATCTCCCAACCCCCAGAACAATCTCTATACCCCCAAACCAATCTCCGTACCCCCAGACCAATCTCCTTACCCCAGACCAATCTCCATACCCTCAGGCCAATCTCCATACCCCCAGACCAATCTCCTTACCCCCAGACCATTCTCCATAACCCCAGACAAATCTCCATACCCCCAGAACAATCTCCATACCCCCAGACCAATCTCCATACCCCCAGACCAATGTCCATACCCCAGACCAACCTCCATACCCCCAGACAAATCTCCATAACCCCAGATGAATCACCATACTCCCAGACCAATCTCCATACCCCCAGACCAATCTCCATAACCCCAGACCAAATCCATACTCCCAGACCAATCTCCATACCCCCAGACCAAACTCCATAACCCCAGACCAACCTCCATACCTCCAGACCTATCTCCTTACCCCAGACCAATCTCCATACCCTCAGACCAATCTCCACACCCCAGACCAATCTCCATACCCCCAGAAAATTCTCCATAACCCCAGACAAATCTCCATACCCGCAGACCAATGTCCATACCCCCAGACCAATCTCCAAACCCCCAGACCAATCTCCATACCCCCAGACCAATGTCCATGCTCGCAGACTAATGTTCATACCCCCAGACCAATGTCCGTATCCCCAGTCCAATCTCCATACTCCCAGACCAATCTCCATACCCCCAGACCAATCTCCATACCCCAGACCAATCTCCATACCACCAGACCAATCTCCATACCCCTAGACCAATCTCCATACCCCCAGACAAATCTCCATATCCCCAGACCAATCTCCATACTCCCAGACCAATCTCCATACCCCAGACCAATCTCCATACCTCCAGACCTATCTCCATACCCCCAGACCAATCTCCATACACACAGACCAATCTCCATACTTTCAGACCAATCTCCATACCCCCAGACCAATCTCCATACCCCCAGACCAATGTCCATGCCCGCAGACCAATGTCCATACCCCCAGAACAATCTCCATACACCCAGACAAATCTCCATACCCCCAGACCAATGTCCATGCCCGCAGACCAATGTCCATACCCCCAGAACAATCCCTATACCCCCAGACCAATCTCCATACCCGCAGACTAATCTCCATACCCCCAGACCAATCTCCATACCCCCAGACTAATCTCCATACCCCCAGACCAATCTCCATACCCCCAGACCAACGTTCCTACCCCCAGACCAATCCCCACACCGCCAGACCAATCTCGATACCCCCGGACCAATCTCCATACGCCCAGAACAATCTTCATACCCCCAGACAAATCTCCATACTCCCAGACCAATCTCCATAACCCCAGACAAATCTCGATACCCCCAGAACAATCTCCATACGCCCAGACCATTCTCCATACCCCCAGACCTATTTCCATACCCCCAGACAAATCTCCATACACAAGACCAATCTCCATATCCCCAGAGCAATCTCCATATACCTAGACCAATCTCCATACCCCCAGACCAATCTCCATACCCCAGACCAATCTCCATACCCCCAGACCAATATCCATACCCCTAGAACAATCTCCATACCACCAGACAAATCTCCATATCCCCAGACCAATCTCCATACTCCCAGACCAATCTCCATACCCACAGACCAATCTCCATAACCCCAGACCATTCACCATAACCCCAGACAAATCTCCATACCCCCAGACCAATCTCCATACCCCCAGACCAATGTCCATACCCCCAGACCAACCTCCATACTCCCAGACCAATGTCCATACCCCCAGACCAACCTCCATACTCCCACACCAATCTCCATACCCCCGACAATTCTCCATACTCCCAGACCAATCTCCATACCCCCAGACCAAATCCATACTCCCAGACCAATCTCCATACCCCCAGACCAATCTCCATAAACCCAGACCAATCTCCATACCCCAGACCAATCTCCATACCCTAGACAAATCTCCATACCCCCAGACCAATCTCCATAACCCCAGACCAATCTCCATACCTCCAGACCTTTCTCCATACCCACAGACCAATCTCCTTACCCCCAGAGATATCTCAATACTCCCAGATCAATCTCCATACACCCAGACCAATTTCAATACCCCCAGACCAATGTCCATACCCATGGACCAATGTCCATACCCCCAGACCAATCTCCATACCCCCAGACCAATCTCCATACCTCCAGACCAATCTCCATACCCCCAGTCCTTTCTCCATAACCCCAGACAAATCTCCATACCCCAGAACAATCTCCATACCCCCAGACCAATCTCCATACTCCTAGACAAATCTCCATACGCCCAGGCCAATCTCCAAAACCCCAGAACAATCTCCATACCTCCAGACATATCTCCATACCCCTCGACCAATCTCCATACCCCCAGACCAAACTCCATATTCCCAGACCAATCTCCATACACCCAGAACAAATTCTATACCGCCAGACCAATGTCATTACCCCCAGGCCAATGACCATACCCCCAGACCAATCTCCATACCCCCAGACATATCTCCATACCCCCAACTGATCTCCCAACCCCCAGAACAATCTCTATACCCCCAAACCAATCTCCGTACCCCCAGACCAATCTCCTTACCCCAGACCAATCTCCATACCCTCAGGCCAATCTCCATACCCCCAGACCAATCTCCTTACCCCCAGACCATTCTCCATAACCCCAGACAAATCTCCATACCCCCAGAACAATCTCCATACCCCCAGACCAATCTCCATACCCCCAGACCAACCTCCATACCCCCAGACAAATCTCCATAACCCCAGATGAATCACCATACTCCCAGACCAATCTCCATACCCCCAGACCAATCTCCATAACCCCAGACCAAATCCATACTCCCAGACCAATCTCCATACCCCCAGACCAAACTCCATAACCCCAGACCAACCTCCATACCTCCAGACCTATCTCCTTACCCCAGACCAATCTCCATACCCTCAGACCAATCTCCACACCCCAGACCAATCTCCATACCCCCAGAAAATTCTCCATAACCCCAGACAAATCTCCATACCCGCAGACCAATGTCCATACCCCCAGACCAATCTCCAAACCCCCAGACCAATCTCCATACCCCCAGACCAATGTCCATGCTCGCAGACTAATGTTCATACCCCCAGACCAATGTCCGTATCCCCAGTCCAATCTCCATACTCCCAGACCAATCTCCATACCCCCAGACCAATCTCCATACCCCAGACCAATCTCCATACCACCAGACCAATCTCCATACCCCTAGACCAATCTCCATACCCCCAGACAAATCTCCATATCCCCAGACCAATCTCCATACTCCCAGACCAATCTCCATACCCCAGACCAATCTCCATACACCCAGACCAATCTCCATACCTCCAGACCAATTTTCAAAACCCCTGACCTTTCTCCATAACCCCAGACAAATCTCCATACCCCAGAACAATCTCCATACACCTAGATCAATCTCCATACCCCCAGACCAATGTCCATATCCCCAGCCAATCTCCATACTCCCAGATCAATCTCCATACTCCCAGACCAATCTCCATACCCCAGACCAATCTCCATACCCCCAGACCAATCTCCAAACCCCTAGACCAATCTCCATACCCCCAGACAAATCTCCATATCCCCAGACCAATCTCCATACTCCCAGACCAATCTCCATACCCCAGACCAATCTCCATACCCCCAGACCAATCTCCATAACCACAGACAATTCTCCATACCCCCGGACCAATCTCCATACCCCCAGACCAATGTCCATACCCCCAGACAAACCTGCATGCCCCCAGACAAATCTCCATAACCGCTGACCAATCTCCATACTCCCAGACCAATCTCCATACCCCTAGACCAATCTCCATACCCCCAGACCAATCTCCATACCCCCGACTGATCTCCATACCCCCAGAACAATCTCTATACCCTCAGACCAATCTCCATACCCCCAGAACAATCTCCTTACCCCAGACCAATCTCCATACCCTCAGACCAATCTCCACACCCCCAGACCAATCTCCATACCCCCAGAAAATTCTCCATAACCCCAGACAAATCTCCATACCCCCAGAACAATCTCCATACCCCCAGACCAATCTCAATACCACCAGACCAATCTCCATACCCCCAGACCAGTCTCCATACCCCCAGACAAAACTCCTACACCCAGACCAATCTCCATACTCCCAGAGCAATCTCCATACCCCTAGACCAATCTCCATACCCCAGACCAATGTCCATACCCCAGACCAACCTCCATACCCCCAGACAAATCTCCACAACCCCAGACCAATCTCCATACTCCCAGACCAATCTCCATACCCCCAGACCAATCTCCATAACCCCAGACCAATGTCCATACCCGCGGACCAATGTCCATACCCCCAGAACAATCTCCATACCCCCAGACCAATCTACATACCCCCGGCCAATCTCCATACCCAGGACCAATCTCCATACCCTCAGACCAATCTCCATACCCCACACCAATCTCCATACACCCAGACCAATCTCCATACCTCCAGACCAATTGTCAAAACCCCTGACCTTTCTCCATAACCCCAGACAAATCTCCATACCCCAGAACAATCTCCATACACCCAGACCAATCTCCATACCCCCAGACCAATGTCCATGCTCGCAGACTAATGTTCATACCCCCAGACCAATGTCCGTATCCCCAGTCCAATCTCCATACTCCCAGACCAATCTCCATACCCCCAGACCAATCTCCATACCCCAGACCAATCTCCATACCACCAGACCAATCTCCATACCCCTAGACCAATCTCCATACCCGCAGACAAATCTCCATATCCCCAGACCAATCTCCATACTCCCAGACCAATCTCCATACTCCCAGACCAATCTCCACACTCCCAGACCAATCTCCATACCCCACACCAATCTCCATACACTCAGACCAATCTCCATACCTCCAGACCAATTTTCAAAACCCCTGACCTTTCTCCATAACCCCAGACAAATCTCCATACCCCAGAACAATCTCCATACACCTAGATCAATCTCCATACCCCCAGACCAATGTCCATATCCCCAGCCAATCTCCATACTCCCAGATCAATCTCCATACTCCCAGACCAATCTCCATACCCCAGACCAATCTCCATACCCCCAGACCAACCTCCATACCCCTAGACCAATCTCCATACCCCCAGACAAATCTCCATATCCCCAGACCAATCTCCATATTCCCAGACCAATCTCCATACCCCCAGACCAATGTCCATACCCCCAGACCAACCTCCATACTCCCAGACCAATCTCCATACCCCCAGAAAAATCTCCATACTCCCACACCAATCTCCATACCCCCGACAATTCTCCATACTCCCAGACCAATCTCCATACCCCCAGACCAATCTCCATAAACCCAGACCAATCTCCATACCCCAGACCAATCTCCATACCCTAGACAAATCTCCATACCCCCAGACCAATCTCCATAACCCCAGACCAATCTCCATACCTCCAGACCTTTCTCCATACCCCCAGACCAATCTCCTTACCCCCAGAGATATCTCAATACTCCCAGATCAATCTCCATACACCCAGACCAATTTCAATACCCCCAGACCAATGTCCATACCCGTGGACCAATGTCCATACCCCCAGACCAATCTCCATACCCCCAGACCAATCTCCATACCTCCAGACCAATCTCCATACCCCCAGTCCTTTCTCCATAACCCCAGACAAATCTCCATACCCCAGAACAATCTCCATACCCCCAGACCAATCTCCATACTCCTAGACAAATCTCCATACGCCCAGGCCAATCTCCAAAACCCCAGAACAATCTCCATACCTCCAGACATATCTCCATACCCCTCGACCAATCTCCATACCCCCAGACCAAACTCCATACTCCCAGACCAATCTCCATACACCCAGAACAAATTCTATACCCCCAGACCAATGTCATTACCCCCAGGCCAATGACCATACCCCCAGACCAATCTCCATACCCCCAGACATATCTCCATACCCCCAACTGATCTCCCAACCCCCAGAACAATCTCTATACCCCCAAACCAATCTCCGTACCCCCAGACCAATCTCCTTACCCCAGACCAATCTCCATACCATCAGGCCAATCTCCATACACCCAGACCAATCTCCTTACCCCCAGACCATTCTCCATAACCCCAGACAAATCTCCATACCCCCAGAACAATCTCCATACCCCCAGACCAATCTCCATACCCCCAGACCAATGTCCATACCCCAGACCAACCTCCATACCCCCAGACAAATCTCCATAACCCCAGACGAATCACCATACTCCCAGACCAATCTCCATACCCCCAGACCAATCTCCATAACCCCAGACCAAATCCATACTCCCAGACCAATCTCCATACCCCCAGACCAAACTCCATAACCCCAGACCAACCTCCATATCCCAGACCAATCTCCATACCCTAGAACAATCTCCATACCCCCAGACCAATCTCCATACCTCCAGACCTATCTCCTTACCCCAGACCAATCTCCATACCCTCAGACCAATCTCCACACCCCCAGACCAATCTCCATACCCCCAGAAAATTCTCCATAACCCCAGACAAATCTCCATACCCGCAGACCAATGTCCATACCCCCAGACCAATCTCCAATCCCCAGACCAATCTCCATACCCCCAGACCAATGTCCATGCTCGCAGACTAATGTTCATACCCCCAGACCAATGTCCGTATCCCCAGTCCAATCTCCATACTCCCAGACCAATCTCCATACCCCCAGACCAATCTCCATACCCCAGACCAATCTCCATACCACCAGACCAATCTCCATACCCCTAGACCAATCTCCATACCCCCAGACAAATCTCCATATCCCCAGACCAATCTCCATACTCCCAGACCAATGTCCATACCCCCAGACAAACCTGCATGCCCCCAGACAAATCTCCATAACCCCTGACCAATCTCCATACTCCCAGACCAATCTCCATACCCCTAGACCAATCTCCATACCCCCAGACCAATCTCCATACCCCCGACTGATCTCCATACCCCCAGAACAATCTCTATACCCTCAGACCAATCTCCGTACCCCCAGAACAATCTCCTTACCCCAGACCAATCTCCATACCCTCAGACCAATCTCCACAACCCCAGACCAATCTCCATACCCCCAGAAAATTCTCCATAACCCCAGACAAATCTCCATACCCCCAGAACAATCTCCATACCCCCAGACCAATCTCAATACCACCAGACCAATCTCCATACCCCCAGACCAGTCTCCATACCCCCAGACAAAACTCCTACACCCAGACCAATCTCCATACTCCCAGAGCAATCTCCATACCCCTAGACCAATCTCCATACCCCAGACCAATGTCGATACCCCAGACCAACCTCCATACCCCCAGACAAATCTCCACAACCCCAGACCAATCTCCATACTCCCAGACCAATCTCCATACCCCCAGACCAATCTCCATAACCCCAGACCAATGTCCATACCCGCGGACCAATGTCCATACCCCCAGAACAATCTCCATACCCCCAGATCAATCTACATACCCCCGGCCAATCTCCATACCCAGGACCAATCTCCATACCCTCAGACCAATCTCCATACCCCACACCAATCTCCATACACCCAGACCAATCTCCATACCCCCAGACCAATCTCCATAACCCCAGACCAATGTCCATACCCCCAGAACAATCTCCATACACCCAGACAAATCTCCATACCCCCAGACCAATGTCCATGCCCGCAGACCAATGTCCATACCCCCAGAACAATCCCTATACCCCCAGACCAATCTCCATACCCGCAGACTAATCTCCATACCCCCAGACCAATCTCCATACCCCCAGACTAATCTCCATACCCCCAGACCAATCTCCATACCCCCAGACCAACGTTCCTACCCCCAGACCAATCTCCACACCGCCAGACCAATCTCGATACCCCCGGACCAATCTCCATACGCCCAGAACAATCTTCATACCCCCAGACAAATCTCCATACTCCCAGACCAATCTCCATAACCCCAGACAAATCTCGATACCCCCAGAACAATCTCCATACGCCCAGACCATTCTCCATACCCCCAGACCTATTTCCATACCCCCAGACAAATCTCCATACACAAGACCAATCTCCATATCCCCAGAGCAATCTCCATATACCTAGACCAATCTCCATACCCCCAGACCAATCTCCATACCCCAGACCAATCTCCATACCCCCAGACCAATATCCATACCCCTAGAACAATCTCCATACCACCAGACAAATCTCCATATCCCCAGACCAATCTCCATACTCCCAGACCAATCTCCATACCCACAGACCAATCTCCATACCCCCAGACCATTCACCATAACCCCAGACAAATCTCCATACCCCCAGACCAATCTCCATACCCCCAGACCAATGTCCATACCCCCAGACCAAACTCCATACTCCCAGACCAATCTCCATACCCCCAGAAAAATCTCCATACTCCCACACCAATCTCCATACCCCCGACAATTCTCCATACTCCCAGACCAATCTCCATACCCCCAGACCAAATCCATACTCCCAGACCAATCTCCATACCCCCAGACCAATCTCCATAAACCCAGACCAATCTCCATACCCCAGACCAATCTCCATACCCTAGACAAATCTCCATACCCCCAGACCAATCTCCATAACCCCAGACCAATCTCCATACCTCCAGACCTTTCTCCATACCCACAGACCAATCTCCTTACCCCCAGAGATATCTCAATACTCCCAGATCAATCTCCATACACCCAGACCAATTTCAATACCCCCAGACCAATGTCCGTACCCATGGACCAATGTCCATACCCCCAGACCAATCTCCATACCCCCAGACCAATCTCCATACCTCCAGACCAATCTCCATACCCCCAGTCCTTTCTCCATAACCCCAGACAAATCTCCATACCCCAGAACAATCTCCATACCCCCAGACCAATCTCCATACTCCTAGACAAATCTCCATACGCCCAGGCCAATCTCCAAAACCCCAGAACAATCTCCATACCTCCAGACATATCTCCATACCCCTCGACCAATCTCCATACCCCCAGACCAAACTCCATACTCCCAGACCAATCTCCATACACCCAGAACAAATTCTATACCGCCAGACCAATGTCATTACCCCCAGGCCAATGACCATACCCCCAGACCAATCTCCATACCCCCAGACATATCTCCATACCCCCAACTGATCTCCCAACCCCCAGAACAATCTCTATACCCCCAAACCAATCTCCGTACCCCCAGACCAATCTCCTTACCCCAGACCAATCTCCATACCCTCAGGCCAATCTCCATACCCCCAGACCAATCTCCTTACCCCCAGACCATTCTCCATAACCCCAGACAAATCTCCATACCCCCAGAACAATCTCCATACCCCCAGACCAATCTCCATACCCCCAGACCAATGTCCATACCCCAGACCAACCTCCATACCCCCAGACAAATCTCCATAACCCCAGATGAATCACCATACTCCCAGACCAATCTCCATACCCCCAGACCAATCTCCATAACCCCAGACCAAATCCATACTCCCAGACCAATCTCCATACCCCCAGACCAAACTCCATAACCCCAGACCAACCTCCATACCTCCAGACCTATCTCCTTACCCCAGACCAATCTCCATACCCTCAGACCAATCTCCACACCCCAGACCAATCTCCATACCCCCAGAAAATTCTCCATAACCCCAGACAAATCTCCATACCCGCAGACCAATGTCCATACCCCCAGACCAATCTCCAAACCCCCAGACCAATCTCCATACCCCCAGACCAATGTCCATGCTCGCAGACTAATGTTCATACCCCCAGACCAATGTCCGTATCCCCAGTCCAATCTCCATACTCCCAGACCAATCTCCATACCCCCAGACCAATCTCCATACCCCAGACCAATCTCCATACCACCAGACCAATCTCCATACCCCTAGACCAATCTCCATACCCCCAGACAAATCTCCATATCCCCAGACCAATCTCCATACTCCCAGACCAATCTCCATACCCCAGACCAATCTCCATACACCCAGACCAATCTCCATACCTCCAGACCAATTTTCAAAACCCCTGACCTTTCTCCATAACCCCAGACAAATCTCCATACCCCAGAACAATCTCCATACACCTAGATCAATCTCCATACCCCCAGACCAATGTCCATATCCCCAGCCAATCTCCATACTCCCAGACTAATCTCCATATCCCCAGACCAATCTCCATACTCCCAGACCAATCTCCATACCCCAGACCAATCTCCATACCCCCAGACCAATCTCCATAACCACAGACAATTCTCCATACCCCCGGACCAATCTCCATACCCCCAGACCAATGTCCATACCCCCAGACAAACCTGCATGCCCCCAGACAAATCTCCATAACCCCTGACCAATCTCCATACTCCCAGACCAATCTCCATACCCCTAGACCAATCTCCATACCCCCAGACCAATCTCCATACCCCCGACTGATCTCCATACCCCCAGAACAATCTCTATACCCTCAGACCAATCTCCGTACCCCCAGAACAATCTCCTTACCCCAGACCAATCTCCATACCCTCAGACCAATCTCCACACCCCCAGACCAATCTCCATACCCCCAGAAAATTCTCCATAACCCCAGACAAATCTCCATACCCCCAGAACAATCTCCATACCCCCAGACCAATCTCAATACCACCAGACCAATCTCCATACCCCCAGACCAGTCTCCATACCCCCAGACAAAACTCCTACACCCAGACCAATCTCCATACTCCCAGAGCAATCTCCATACCCCTAGACCAATCTCCATACCCCAGACCAATGTCCATACCCCAGACCAACCTCCATACCCCCAGACAAATCTCCACAACCCCAGACCAATCTCCATACTCCCAGACCAATCTCCATACCCCCAGACCAATCTCCATAACCCCAGACCAATGTCCATACCCGCGGACCAATGTCCATACCCCCAGAACAATCTCCATACCCCCAGACCAATCTACATACCCCCGGCCAATCTCCATACCCAGGACCAATCTCCATACCCTCAGACCAATCTCCATACCCCACACCAATCTCCATACACCCAGACCAATCTCCATACCTCCAGACCAATTGTCAAAACCCCTGACCTTTCTCCATAACCCCAGACAAATCTCCATACCCCAGAACAATCTCCATACACCCAGACCAATCTCCATACCCCCAGACCAATGTCCATGCTCGCAGACTAATGTTCATACCCCCAGACCAATGTCCGTATCCCCAGTCCAATCTCCATACTCCCAGACCAATCTCCATACCCCCAGACCAATCTCCATACCCCAGACCAATCTCCATACCACCAGACCAATCTCCATACCCCTAGACCAATCTCCATACCCGCAGACAAATCTCCATATCCCCAGACCAATCTCCATACTCCCAGACCAATCTCCATACTCCCAGACCAATCTCCACACTCCCAGACCAATCTCCATACCCCACACCAATCTCCATACACTCAGACCAATCTCCATACCTCCAGACCAATTTTCAAAACCCCTGACCTTTCTCCATAACCCCAGACAAATCTCCATACCCCAGAACAATCTCCATACACCGAGATCAATCTCCATACCCCCAGACCAACCTCCATATCCCCAGCCAATCTCCATACTCCCAGATCAATCTCCATACTCTCAGACCAATCTCCATACCCCAGACCAATCTCCATACCCCCAGACCAACCTCCATACCCCTAGACCAATCTCCATACCCCCAGACAAATCTCCATATCCCCAGACCAATCTCCATATTCCCAGACCAATCTCCATACCCCCAGACCAATGTCCATACCCCCAGACCAACCTCCATACTCCCAGACCAATCTCCATACCCCCAGAAAAATCTCCATACTCCCACACCAATCTCCATACCCCCGACAATTCTCCATACTCCCAGACCAATCTCCATACCCCCAGACCAATCTCCATAAACCCAGACCAATCTCCATACCCCAGACCAATCTCCATACCCTAGACAAATCTCCATACCCCCAGACCAATCTCCATAACCCCAGACCAATCTCCATACCTCCAGACCTTTCTCCATACCCCCAGACCAATCTCCTTACCCCCAGAGATATCTCAATACTCCCAGATCAATCTCCATACACCCAGACCAATTTCAATACCCCCAGACCAATGTCCATACCCGTGGACCAATGTCCATACCCCCAGACCAATCTCCATACCCCCAGACCAATCTCCATACCTCCAGACCAATCTCCATACCCCCAGTCCTTTCTCCATAACCCCAGACAAATCTCCATACCCCAGAACAATCTCCATACCCCCAGACCAATCTCCATACTCCTAGACAAATCTCCATACGCCCAGGCCAATCTCCAAAACCCCAGAACAATCTCCATACCTCCAGACATATCTCCATACCCCTCGACCAATCTCCATACCCCCAGACCAAACTCCATACTCCCAGACCAATCTCCATACACCCAGAACAAATTCTATACCCCCAGACCAATGTCATTACCCCCAGGCCAATGACCATACCCCCAGACCAATCTCCATACCCCCAGACATATCTCCATACCCCCAACTGATCTCCCAACCCCCAGAACAATCTCTATACCCCCAAACCAATCTCCGTACCCCCAGACCAATCTCCTTACCCCAGACCAATCTCCATACCATCAGGCCAATCTCCATACACCCAGACCAATCTCCTTACCCCCAGACCATTCTCCATAACCCCAGACAAATCTCCATACCCCCAGAACAATCTCCATACCCCCAGACCAATCTCCATACCCCCAGACCAATGTCCATACCCCAGACCAACCTCCATACCCCCAGACAAATCTCCATAACCCCAGACGAATCACCATACTCCCAGACCAATCTCCATACCCCCAGACCAATCTCCATAACCCCAGACCAAATCCATACTCCCAGACCAATCTCCATACCCCCAGACCAAACTCCATAACCCCAGACCAACCTCCATATCCCAGACCAATCTCCATACCCTAGAACAATCTCCATACCCCCAGACCAATCTCCATACCTCCAGACCTATCTCCTTACCCCAGACCAATCTCCATACCCTCAGACCAATCTCCACACCCCCAGACCAATCTCCATACCCCCAGAAAATTCTCCATAACCCCAGACAAATCTCCATACCCGCAGACCAATGTCCATACCCCCAGACAAACCTGCATGCCCCCAGACAAATCTCCATAACCCCTGACCAATCTCCATACTCCCAGACCAATCTCCATACCCCTAGACCAATCTCCATACCCCCAGACCAATCTCCATACCCCCGACTGATCTCCATACCCCCAGAACAATCTCTATACCCTCAGACCAATCTCCGTACCCCCAGAACAATCTCCTTACCCCAGACCAATCTCCATACCCTCAGACCAATCTCCACACCCCCAGACCAATCTCCATACCCCCAGAAAATTCTCCATAACCCCAGACAAATCTCCATACCCCCAGAACAATCTCCATACCCCCAGACCAATCTCAATACCACCAGACCAATCTCCATACCCCCAGACCAGTCTCCATACCCCCAGACAAAACTCCTACACCCAGACCAATCTCCATACTCCCAGAGCAATCTCCATACCCCTAGACCAATCTCCATACCCCAGACCAATGTCCATACCCCAGACCAACCTCCATACCCCCAGACAAATCTCCACAACCCCAGACCAATCTCCATACTCCCAGACCAATCTCCATACCCCCAGACCAATCTCCATAACCCCAGACCAATGTCCATACCCGCGGACCAATGTCCATACCCCCAGAACAATCTCCATACCCCCAGACCAATCTACATACCCCCGGCCAATCTCCATACCCAGGACCAATCTCCATACCCTCAGACCAATCTCCATACCCCACACCAATCTCCATACACCCAGACCAATCTCCATACCTCCAGACCAATTGTCAAAACCCCTGACCTTTCTCCATAACCCCAGACAAATCTCCATACCCCAGAACAATCTCCATACACCCAGACCAATCTCCATACCCCCAGACCAATGTCCATGCTCGCAGACTAATGTTCATACCCCCAGACCAATGTCCGTATCCCCAGTCCAATCTCCATACTCCCAGACCAATCTCCATACCCCCAGACCAATCTCCATACCCCAGACCAATCTCCATACCACCAGACCAATCTCCATACCCCTAGACCAATCTCCATACCCGCAGACAAATCTCCATATCCCCAGACCAATCTCCATACTCCCAGACCAATCTCCATACTCCCAGACCAATCTCCACACTCCCAGACCAATCTCCATACCCCACACCAATCTCCATACACTCAGACCAATCTCCATACCTCCAGACCAATTTTCAAAACCCCTGACCTTTCTCCATACCCCCAGAACAATCTCCATACCCCCAGACCAATCTCCATACCCCCAGACCAATGTCCATACCCCAGACCAACCTCCATACCCCCAGACAAATCTCCATAACCCCAGACGAATCACCATACTCCCAGACCAATCTCCATACCCCCAGACCAATCTCCATAACCCCAGACCAAATCCATACTCCCAGACCAATCTCCATACCCCCAGACCAAACTCCATAAACCCAGACCAACCTCCATATCCCAGACCAATCTCCATACCCTAGAACAATCTCCATACCCCCAGACCAATCTCCATACCTCCAGACCTATCTCCTTACCCCAGACCAATCTCCATACCCTCAGACCAATCTCCACACCACCAGACCAATCTCCATACCCCCAGAAAATTCTCCATAACCCCAGACAAATCTCCATACCCGCAGACCAATGTCCATACCCCCAGACCAATCTCCAAACCCCCAGACCAATCTCCATACCCCCAGACCAATGTCCATGCTCGCAGACTAATGTTCATACCCCCAGACCAATGTCCATATCCCCAGTCCAATCTCCATACTCCCAGACCAATCTCCATACCCCCAGACCAATCTCCATACCCCAGACCAATCTCCATACCACCAGACCAATCTCCATACCCCTAGACCAATCTCCATACCCCCAGACAAATCTCCATATCCCCAGACCAATCTCCATACTCCCAGACCAATGTCCATACCCCCAGACAAACCTGCATGCCCCCAGACAAATCTCCATAACCCCTGACCAATCTCCATACTCCCAGACCAATCTCCATACCCCTAGACCAATCTCCATACCCCCAGACCAATCTCCATACCCCCGACTGATCTCCATACCCCCAGAACAATCTCTATACCCTCAGACCAATCTCCGTACCCCCAGAACAATCTCCTTACCCCAGACCAATCTCCATACCCTCAGACCAATCTCCACACCCCCAGACCAATCTCCATACCCCCAGAAAATTCTCCATAACCCCAGACAAATCTCCATACCCCCAGAACAATCTCCATACCCCCAGACCAATCTCAATACCACCAGACCAATCTCCATACCCCCAGACCAGTCTCCATACCCCCAGACAAAACTCCTACACCCAGACCAATCTCCATACTCCCAGAGCAATCTCCATACCCCTAGACCAATCTCCATACCCCAGACCAATGTCCATACCCCAGACCAACCTCCATACCCCCAGACAAATCTCCACAACCCCAGACCAATCTCCATACTCCCAGACCAATCTCCATACCCCCAGACCAATCTCCATAACCCCAGACCAATGTCCATACCCGCGGACCAATGTCCATACCCCCAGAACAATCTCCATACCCCCAGACCAATCTACATACCCCCGGCCAATCTCCATACCCAGGACCAATCTCCATACCCTCAGACCAATCTCCATACCCCACACCAATCTCCATACACCCAGACCAATCTCCATACCTCCAGACCAATTGTCAAAACCCCTGACCTTTCTCCATAACCCCAGACAAATCTCCATACCCCAGAACAATCTCCATACACCCAGACCAATCTCCATACCCCCAGACCAATGTCCATGCTCGCAGACTAATGTTCATACCCCCAGACCAATGTCCGTATCCCCAGTCCAATCTCCATACTCCCAGACCAATCTCCATACCCCCAGACCAATCTCCATACCCCAGACCAATCTCCATACCACCAGACCAATCTCCATACCCCTAGACCAATCTCCATACCCGCAGACAAATCTCCATATCCCCAGACCAATCGCCATACTCCCAGACCAATCTCCATACTCCCAGACCAATCTCCACACTCCCAGACCAATCTCCATACCCCACACCAATCTCCATACACTCAGACCAATCTCCATACCTCCAGACCAATTTTCAAAACCCCTGACCTTTCTCCATAACCCCAGACAAATCTCCATACCCCAGAACAATCTCCATACACCTAGATCAATCTCCATACCCCCAGACCAATGTCCATATCCCCAGCCAATCTCCATACTCCCAGATCAATCTCCATACTCCCAGACCAATCTCCATACCCCAGACCAATCTCCATACCCCCAGACCAACCTCCATACCCCTAGACCAATCTCCATACCCCCAGACAAATCTCCATATCCCCAGACCAATCTCCATATTCCCAGACCAATCTCCATACCCCCAGACCAATGTCCATACCCCCAGACCAACCTCCATACTCCCAGACCAATCTCCATACCCCCAGAAAAATCTCCATACTCCCACACCAATCTCCATACCCCCGACAATTCTCCATACTCCCAGACCAATCTCCATACCCCCAGACCAATCTCCATAAACCCAGACCAATCTCCATACCCCAGACCAATCTCCATACCCTAGACAAATCTCCATACCCCCAGACCAATCTCCATAACCCCAGACCAATCTCCATACCTCCAGACCTTTCTCCATACCCCCAGACCAATCTCCTTACCCCCAGAGATATCTCAATACTCCCAGATCAATCTCCATACACCCAGACCAATTTCAATACCCCCAGACCAATGTCCATACCCGTGGACCAATGTCCATACCCCCAGACCAATCTCCATACCCCCAGACCAATCTCCATACCCCCAGTCCTTTCTCCATAACCCCAGACAAATCTCCATACCCCAGAACAATCTCCATACCCCCAGACCAATCTCCATACTCCTAGACAAATCTCCATACGCCCAGGCCAATCTCCAAAACCCCAGAACAATCTCCATACCTCCAGACATATCTCCATACCCCTCGACCAATCTCCATACCCCCAGACCAAACTCCATACTCCCAGACCAATCTCCATACACCCAGAACAAATTCTATACCCCCAGACCAATGTCATTACCCCCAGGCCAATGACCATACCCCCAGACCAATCTCCATACCCCCAGACATATCTCCATACCCCCAACTGATCTCCCAACCCCCAGAACAATCTCTATACCCCCAAACCAATCTCCGTACCCCCAGACCAATCTCCTTACCCCAGACCAATCTCCATACTCCCAGACCAATCTCCATACCCCCAGACCAATCTCCATACCCCAGACCAATCTCCATACCACCAGACCAATCTCCATACCCCTAGACCAATCTCCATACCCCCAGACAAATCTCCATATCCCCAGACCAATCTCCATACTCCCAGACCAATGTCCATACCCTCAGACAAACCTGCATGCCCCCAGACAAATCTCCATAACCCCTGACCAATCTCCATACTCCCAGACCAATCTCCATACCCCTAGACCAATCTCCATACCCCCAGACCAATCTCCATACCCCCGACTGATCTCCATACCCCCAGAACAATCTCTATACCCTCAGACCAATCTCCGTACCCCCAGAACAATCTCCTTACCCCAGACCAATCTCCATACCCTCAGACCAATCTCCACACCCCCAGACCAATCTCCATACCCCCAGAAAATTCTCCATAACCCCAGACAAATCTCCATACCCCCAGAACAATCTCCATACCCCCAGACCAATCTCAATACCACCAGACCAATCTCCATACCCCCAGACCAGTCTCCATACCCCCAGACAAAACTCCTACACCCAGACCAATCTCCATACTCCCAGAGCAATCTCCATACCCCTAGACCAATCTCCATACCCCAGACCAATGTCCATACCCCAGACCAACCTCCATACCCCCAGACAAATCTCCACAACCCCAGACCAATCTCCATACTCCCAGACCAATCTCCATACCCCCAGACCAATCTCCATAACCCCAGACCAATGTCCATACCCGCGGACCAATGTCCATACCCCCAGAACAATCTCCATACCCCCAGACCAATCTACATACCCCCGGCCAATCTCCATACCCAGGACCAATCTCCATACCCTCAGACCAATCTCCATACCCCACACCAATCTCCATACACCCAGACCAATCTCCATACCTCCAGACCAATTGTCAAAACCCCTGACCTTTCTCCATAACCCCAGACAAATCTCCATACCCCAGAACAATCTCCATACACCCAGACCAATCTCCATACCCCCAGACCAATGTCCATGCTCGCAGACTAATGTTCATACCCCCAGACCAATGTCCGTATCCCCAGTCCAATCTCCATACTCCCAGACCAATCTCCATACCCCCAGACCAATCTCCATACCCCAGACCAATCTCCATACCACCAGACCAATCTCCATACCCCTAGACCAATCTCCATACCCGCAGACAAATCTCCATATCCCCAGACCAATCTCCATACTCCCAGACCAATCTCCATACTCCCAGACCAATCTCCACACTCCCAGACCAATCTCCATACCCCACACCAATCTCCATACACTCAGACCAATCTCCATACCTCCAGACCAATTTTCAAAACCCCTGACCTTTCTCCATAACCCCAGACAAATCTCCATACCCCAGAACAATCTCCATACACCTAGATCAATCTCCATACCCCCAGACCAATGTCCATATCCCCAGCCAATCTCCATACTCCCAGATCAATCTCCATACTCCCAGACCAATCTCCATACACCAGACCAATCTCCATACCCCCAGACCAACCTCCATACCCCTAGACCAATCTCCATACCCCCAGACAAATCTCCATATCCCCAGACCAATCTCCATACTCCCAGACCAATCTCCATACCCCCAGACCAATGTCCATACCCCCAGACCAACCTCCATACTCCCAGACCAATCTCCATACCCCCAGAAAAATCTCCATACTCCCACACCAATCTCCATAAACCCAGACCAATCTCCATACCCAAGACCAATCTCCATACCCTAGACAAATCTCCATACCCCCAGACCAATCTCCATAACCCCAGACCAATCTCCTTACCCCCAGAGATATCTCAATACTCCCAGATCAATCTCCATACACCCAGACCAATTTCAATACCCCCAGACCAATGTCCATACCCGTGGACCAATGTCCATACCCCCAGACCAATCTCCATACCCCCAGACCAATCTCCATACCTCCAGACCAATCTCCATACCCCCAGTCCTTTCTCCATAACCCCAGACAAATCTCCATACCCCAGAACAATCTCCATACCCCCAGACCAATCTCCATACTCCTAGACAAATCTCCATACGCCCAGGCCAATCTCCAAAACCCCAGAACAATCTCCATACCTCCAGACATATCTCCATACCCCTCGACCAATCTCCATACCCCCAGACCAAACTCCATACTCCCAGACCAATCTCCATACACCCAGAACAAATTCTATACCCCCAGACCAATGTCATTACCCCCAGGCCAATGACCATACCCCCAGACCAATCTCCATACCCCCAGACATATCTCCATACCCCCAACTGATCTCCCAACCCCCAGAACAATCTCTATACCCCCAAACCAATCTCCGTACCCCCAGACCAATCTCCTTACCCCAGACCAATCTCCATACCCTCAGGCCAATCTCCATACACCCAGACCAATCTCCTTACCCCCAGACCATTCTCCATAACCCCAGACAAATCTCCATACCCCCAGAACAATCTCCATACCCCCAGACCAATCTCCATACCCCCAGACCAATGTCCATACCCCAGACCAACCTCCATACCCCCAGACAAATCTCCATAACGCCAGACGAATCACCATACTCCCAGACCAATCTCCATACCCCCAGTCCAATCTCCATAACCCCAGACCAAATCCATACTCCCAGACCAATCTCCATACCCCCAGACCAAACTCCATAACCCCAGACCAACCTCCATATCCCAGACCAATCTCCATACCCTAGAACAATCTCCATACCCCCAGACCAATCTCCATACCTCCAGACCTATCTCCTTACCCCAGACCAATCTCCATACGCTCAGACCAATCTCCACACCCCCAGACCAATCTCCATACCCCCAGAAAATTCTCCATAACCCCAGACAAATCTCCATACCCGCAGACCAATGTCCATACCCCCAGACCAATCTCCAAACCCCCAGACCAATCTCCATACCCCCAGACCAATGTCCATGCTCGCAGACTAATGTTCATACCCCCAGACCAATCTCCATACCCCCAGACCAATCTCCATACCCCAGACCAATCTCCATACCACCAGACCAATCTCCATACCCCTAGACCAATCTCCATACCCCCAGACAAATCTCCATATCCCCAGACCAATCTCCATACTCCCAGACCAATCTCCATACCCCAGACCAATCTCCATACTCCCAGACCAATCTCCATACCCCACACCAATCTCCATACACCCAGACCAATCTCCATACCTCCAGACCAATTTTCAAAACCCCTGACCTTTCTCCATAACCCCAGACAAATCTCCACACCCCAGAACAATCTCCATACACCTAGATCAATCTCCATACCCCCAGACCAATGTCCATATCCCCAGCCAATCTCCATACTCCCAGATCAATCTCCATACTCCCAGAACAATCTCCATACCCCAGACCAATCTCCATACCCCCAGACCAATCTCCATACCCCCAGACCAATCTCCAAACCCCTAGACCAATCTCCATACCCCCAGACGAATCTCCACAACCCCAGACCAATCTCCATACTCCCAGACCAATCTCCATAACCCCAGACCAATGTCCATACCCGCGGACCAATGTCCATACCCCCAGAACAATCTCCATACCCCCAGACCAATCTACATACCCCCGGCCAATCTCCATACCCAGGACCAATCTCCATACCCTCAGACCAATCTCCATACCCCACACCAATCTCCATACACCCAGACCAATCTCCATACCTCCAGACCAATTTTCAAAACCCCTGACCTTTCTCCATAACCCCAGACAAATCTCCATACCCCAGAACAATCTCCATACACCCAGACCAATCTCCATACCCAAGACCAATCTCCATACCCCCAGACCAATCTCCATAACCCCAGACCTATTTCCATACTCCCAGACCAATCTCCATACCCCCAGACCAATTTCCATACCCCCAGACAAATGTCATTTCACCCAGACCAATGTCCATACCCCCAGACCAATCTCCATACCCCCAGACCAATCTCCATACCCCCGACTGATCTCCATACCCCTAGAAAAATCTCTATACCCCCAGACCAATCTCCATACCCCCAGAACAATCTCCTTACCCCAGACCAATCTCCATACGCTCAGACCAATCTCCATACCCTCAGACCAATCTCCATACCCCCAGACAATTCTCCATAACCCCAGACAAACATCCATACCCCCAGAACAATCTCCATACCCCCAGACCAATCTCCATACCCCCAGACCAATCTCCATACCCCCAGACAAAACTCCATACACCCAGACCAATCTCCATACTCCCAGAGCAATCTCCATACCCCTAGACTAATCTCCATACCCCAGACCAATGTCCATACCCCAGACCAACCTCCATACCCCCAGACAAATCTCCATAACCCCAGACCAATCTCCATACTCCCAGACCAATCTCCATACCCCCAGACCAATCTCCATACCCCAGACCAAATCCATACTCCCAGACCAATCTCCATATCCCCAGACCAATCTCCATAACCCCAGACCAACCTCCATGCCCCAGACCAATCTCCATACCCCCAGACCAACGTTCATACCCCCAGACCAATCTCCACACTGCCAGACCAATCTCCATACCCCCGGACCAATGTCCATGCCCGCAGGCCAATGTCCATACCCCCAGAACAATCTCTATACCCCCAGAACAATCTGCATACCCGCAGACTAATCTCCATACCCCCAGACCAATCTCCATACCCCCAGACTAACCTCCATACCCCCAGACCAATCTCCATACCCCCAGACCAACGTTCATACCCCCAGACCAATCTCCACACTGCCAGACCAATCTCCATACCCCCGGACCAATCTCCATACGCCCAGAGCAATCTTCATACACCCAGACAAATCTCCATACTCCCAGATCAATCTCCATAACCCCAGACAAATCTCGATACCCCCAGAACAATCTCCATACGCCCAGACCATTCTCCATACCCCCAGACCAAACTTCATACCCCCAGCCCAATCTCCTACCCCCAGACCAATCTCCATACCCCCAGACAAATCTCCATACACCCAGACCTTTTCCATACCCCCAGACAAACCTCCATACCCCAGACCAATCTCCATAACCCCAGACCAATCTCCATATACCTAGACCAATCTCCATACCCCCAGACCAATCTCCATATCCCCAGACCAATCTGCATACTCCCAGACCAATCTCCATACCCCCAGACCAATCTCCATACCCCAGACCAATCTCCATACCCCCAGACCAATCTCCATACCCCTAGAACAATCTCCATACCACCAGACAAATCTCCATATCCCCAGACCAATCTCCATACTCCCAGACCAATCTCCATACTCCCAGACCAATCTCCATACCCCCAGACCATTCGCCATAACCCCAGACAAATCTCCATACCCCCAGACCAATCTCCATACCCCCAGACCAATGTCCATAACACCATAGCAACCTCTATACCCCCAGACAAATCTCCATACTCCCAGACCAATCTCCATACCCCCAGACCAAATCCATACTCTCAGACCAATCTCCATACCCCCAGACCAAACTCCATAAACCCAGACCAATCTCCATACACCCAGACCAATCTCCATACCTCCAGACCAATTTTCAAACCCCCTGACATTTCTCCATAACCCCAGACAAAACTCCATACCCCAGAACAATCTCCATACACCCAGAACAATCTCCATACCCCCAGACCAATCTCCATACCCCCAGACCAATCTCCATGACCCCAGACCAATTTCCATACTCCCAGACCAATCTCCATACCCCCAGACCAATTTCCATACCCCCAGACAAATGTCATTACCCCCAGACCAATGTCCATACCCCCAGACCAATCTCCATACCCCCAGACCAATCTCCATAACCCTGACTGATCTCCATACCCCCAGAACAATCTCTATACCCCCAGGCCAATCTCCGTACCCCCAGAACAATCTCCTTACCCCAGACCAATCTCCATACCCTCAGACCAATCTCCATACCCTCAGACCAATCTCCATACCCCCAGACAATTCTCCATAACCCCAGACAAATCTCCATACCCCCAGAACAATCTCCATACCCCCAGAACAATCTCCATACCCCAGAATAATCCCCATACCCCCAGACAAAACTCCTACACCCAGACCAATCTCCATACTCCCAGAGCAATCTCCATACCCCTAGACCAATCTCCATACCCGAGACCAATGTCCATACCCCAGACCAACCTCCATACCCCCAGACAAATCTCCATAACCCCAGACCAATCTCCATACTCCCAGACCAATCTCCATACCCCAGACCAATCTCCATACCCCCAGACCAAATCCATACTCCCAGACCAATCTCCATACCCCCAGACCAATCTCCATAACCCCAGACCAATATCCATACCCGCGGACAAATGTCCATACCCCCAGAACAATCTCCTTACCCCCAGACCAATCTACATACCCCCGACCAATCTCCATACCCCAGACCAATCTCCATACCCTCAGACCAATCTCCATACCCCAGACCAATCTCCATACACCCAGACCAATCTCCATACCTCCAGACCAATTTTCAAAACCCCTGACCTTTCTCCATAACCCCAGACAAATCTCCATACCCTAGAACAATCTCCATACCCCCAGACCAATCTCCATACCCCAGACCAATCTCCATACCCCCAGACCAATCTCCATAACCCCAGAACAATTTCCATACTCCCAGACCAATCTCCATACCCCCAGACCAATTTCCATACCCCCAGACAAATGTCATTACCCCCAGACCAATGTCCATACCCCCAGACCAATCTCCATACCCCCAGACCAATCTCCATACCCGCGACTGATCTCCATACCCCTAGAACAATCTTGTGGTAAACCACGTTCACTATCGTATCACTGTTAGTAGTTAGCACTGTTCACCACTGTTCGTTATAACTGTATCACTGACCACTATTGTATCACGGTACGAGGTCGCCTCTTGCCACACTGCTATACCTGGGATGACCACTTCCGACTCCGCCTTGGCTCCACCCACCAGGCCAGGTATAAAGGTGAGCGACTGGCTGGTATTCCTCCTGCTTGGATCGGATCACCCACGAGAGTGGGCTCTGTTATTTAGTCAATAAAAACCTTTAGTCACCTTCGTAACTCTTCGCCTTTTATTGGAGGAATTGATAGGTATATCAATTTTATTGACTAAATTTAATGATGTCCGACAACGAGTCACAACCGGCGGAGGAGCCACCAGCGCAGCTCCCAGGAGCACAGCCACACCAGCCAGCTTGGCTGCGAGCCCTCAGACCGCCGTACCTGGACCTGAACCCACGAGCAGCAAACTCAGCCGCAGACTTTAAACACTGGCTGGTCTGCTTCGAATCATACCTGAGAGAATCCAGCGTCCCTCAGGCATCCAAACTAAGTGTCCTGCAGGCACAACTGAGCCCGAGAGTATACACTCTCATCGAGGACATGACTACCTACGAGACCGCCATCAACCTGCTGAAACAGAAGTACCGGACCCCGGTAAACTACATGTACGCTAGGCACCTCCTAAGATCACGGCCGCAACAGCCAGGAGAATCAGTAGCCGAATTCTCACAGGCGCTATATGCACTCGCCAGGAACTGTGACTTTAAATCGGTGTCGGCAGCCGAAAATACTGAAGATAATATCCGCGACGCATTCCTGAAAGGCCTACGGTCCGAGTACTCACGGCAAAGACTGCTGGAAGCTAAAGACCTCAGCATGGAAAAAGCTGAAGCCCTCGCTATCTCCCTGGAAGTGGCCCACCAAGATCAGGAAGCATTCACCAGGTACTGCTCGCGACCCTGGGACTCGGGCCCGACCCCTACCACAGCACCCTTCCCAGCGCCGCCCCCGGGACCTACCTCTGCGTCGGCGTCCCGGACCCGACCGGCCCCGCCACCCCCGGCACCGGCCCCGACATCGGGCATCCGCGATCGGGCCGCCGGCTGTTTTTTTTGTGGCCAGGAGAAGCACCCGAGGTCGCGCTGCCCAGCCAAGAACTTCATATGCAAAACCTGCCTGAAGAAAGGCCACTTCTCCAAGGCCTGCAGGAGCGGATCCTCAGAGGCCAGCAGTGCCGCATGCGAACTATGGGGGCGGCCATCTTCGTTTAGGGCAACTGAGGCCAGCATCCCCACACATGAGTCATGGGGGCGGCCATCTTTGTTCAGGGCAACTGAAGCCAGCATCCCCACACATGAGTCATGGGGGTGGCCATCTTTGATTAAGGCAACCGACCCCAATAGTGCCTCATGTGAGCTACGGGGGCAGCCATCTTCTCCGTCATTTTGCCCTACCTCGTGGGAGACGCCATTTTACTCACCACGCCCGACCGCCTCGCCCGCAGATGACAACGACTCGCTCAGCTACACACTAGCTTCCGTCACCCTGGACCAAGCCCGCCCGCACCATCTGTCCAAGTCAATGATGGACATCAAAGTGAACGGCCACGCCACGACCTGCCTGTTCGACAGCGGAAGCACGGAGAGCTTCATCCACCCAGACACGGTGAGCCACTACTCCCTCTCTGTCCTACCAACGCGCAGCCAAATCTCGATGGCATCGAGGTCCCACGCCACGGACATCAGCGGCTACTGTGTCGTGACCCTGTCGGTTAAGGGCACGGAGTATAAAAACTTTAAACTCCTCGTCCTCCCCCATCTCTGCGCTGCCGTCCTACTAGGGCTGGACTTCCAATCCCACCTCCAAAGCGTAACCCTAGCATACGGTGGACCCCTCCCCCCACTCACAGTCAACAACCAGCAAACGTTAAACCGCCCACCGCGTAACACCTGCAGCCTCTCCACCCTCAAGGTCCCGCCACCCTCTCTGTTTGCTAACCTTACCCCTGACTGCAAACCCGTCGCTACCAAGAGCAGGCGGTATAGCGCCGGGGACAGAGCCTTCATTAGCTCTGAGGTGCGGCGCCTCCTGAAAGAGGGCATTATCGAGGGGAGCAGCAGCCCCTGGCGTGCCCAGGTCGTAGTCGTAAAGACCGGCGATAAAAACCGCCTGGTCATCGACTACAGCCAGACCATAAACAGATATACCCAGCTGGACGCATACCCCCTCCCCCGCATATCTGACATGGTCAATCAGATTGCACAGTATAAAGTATTCTCGACCATCGACCTGAAGTCGGCCTACCACCAACTCCCTATCCACCCTGAGGACCGCCAGTATACCGCCTTCGAGGCGAATGGGCGCCTATATCACTTCCTTAGGGTCCCCTTCGGTGTCACTAATGGGGTCTCGGTCTTCCAAAGGGAGATGGACCAGATGGTTGACCAGAACGAACTGCAGGCTACATTCCCCTACCTAGATAACGTCACTATCTGCGGCCGCGACCGGCAGGAACATGACGCGAATCTGGAGAAATTCCTCCGTACGGCCCAACGGCTGAACCTCACCTACAATAAGGAGAAATGCGTGCTCGGCTGCGTAGTGGAGAACGGAATCATCGGCCCCGACCCAGAAAGAATGCGCCCCCTCATGGAGCTACCCCTCCCCCACTGCCCTAAAGCACTTAGGAGAACCCTGGGGCTTTTCGCCTACTATGCCCAATGGGTACCCAATTACGCGGACAAAGCCAGACCCCTCCTGAAAGCCACTTCCTTCCCCCTCACGGAGGAGGCGTGCGCGGCCTTCTCCCTCATTAAGGGAGACATAGCCAAGGCCACGATGCACGCAGTGGACGAGTCCATCCCCTTCCAGGTGGAGAGCGACGCATCCGACTTCGCCTTAGCCGCCACCCTAAACCAGGAGGGGAGGCCAGTGGCCTTCTTCTCAAGGACCCTACAGGGCCCCGAGATCCGACATTCGTCGGTCGAGAAAGAGGCCCAGGCGATCGTGGAGGCAGTACGGCACTGGAGGCACTACCTGGCAGGCAAACGATTTACCCTCCTCACCGACCAGCGTTCGGTGGCTTTCATGTTTAATAACAAGCTGAAGGGCAAAATCAAGAATGACAAGATTTTGAGATGGAGAATCGAGCTCTCCACCTACGATTATGAGATCTTGTACCGGCCAGGCAAGCTGAACGAATCCCCTGATGCCCTTTCACGAATGACATGCGCCAGCGCGCATATCGATAGGCTTCAGACCCTCCACGACCAGCTCTGCCACACCGGAGTCACCAGGCTCTACCATTTCATTAAGGCCCGCAACCTGACCTACTCCATCGAGGAGGTCAGGACCATGACCAGGAACTGCCAGACCTGTGCGGAGTGCAAACTGCACTTCTATAGGCCGGACCGAGCAAGCTTGATCAAGGCCACCTGCCCCTTCGAGCGCCTGAGCATCGACTTTAAGGGGCCCCTCCCGTCCTCTGACCGTAATGTGTACTCCCTCAACATCGTTGATGAGTACTCCTGTTTCTCCTTTGCCTTCCCCTGCCCCGACATGACCAGTAGCACGGTCATTAAGTGCCTGAATGCCCTCTTCGCCTTGTTCGGGTTCCCGAACTATATACACAGCGACCGGGGCTCCTCCTTCATGAGCGAGGAACTCCGGCAATACCTCCTAGAGAGAGGTATTGCAGCAAGCAGGACCACCAGCTACAACCCCAGAGGTAACGGTCAGGTGGAAAGAGAGAACGCGACGGTATGGAAGGCCGTCCTCTTAGCCTTAAAGTCTAAGGGCCTCCCAACCTCCCGCTGGCAAGAAGTCCTCCCGACAGCGCTGCACTCCATCCGGTCACTACTTTGCACGGCCACTAACACCACCCCCCATGAACGAATGTTCGTTTTCCCCAGGAAGTCGACTACGGGAACCACTCTACCAACCTGGCTGACCGCCCCGGGGCCGGTCTGGCTGCGGAAACACGTGAGGGCCCATAAAACGGACCCCCTGGTCGAGAGGGTGAACCTCCTGCACGCCAACCCCCAGTGCGCCTACGTGGTGTACCCAGACGGGCGGGAGGACACTGTCTCCCTACGAGACCTCGCACCCTCAGCCGATCCGGAAACACCGCCACCACCCCCCCCAACCCCAGCCCAGGTAGACGGCATGCCGGAACCCCACGAGCCCTCGCCGACCACGCAAACACCAGCATCAACACCGGATAAGGCACCAGCACCGGATAAGGCAACACCACCGCTGCGGCGATCGGAGAGGCTTACGAAGCCTCCGGACAGACTGACCTACCAGAATTGGTAGTACACTTCACCCCGCCGGACTTAATTCTAAACAAGGGGTGAATGTGGTAAACCACGTTCACTATCGTATCACTGTTAGTAGTTAGCACTGTTCACCACTGTTCGTTATAACTGTATCACTGACCACTATTGTATCACGGTACGAGGTCGCCTCTTGCCACACTGCTATACCTGGGATGACCACTTCCGACTCCGCCTTGGCTCCACCCACCAGGCCAGGTATAAAGGTGAGCGACTGGCTGGTATTCCTCCTGCTTGGATCGGATCACCCACGAGAGTGGGCTCTGTTATTTAGTCAATAAAAACCTTTAGTCACCTTCGTAACTCTTCGCCTTTTATTGGAGGAATTGATAGGTATATCAAATCTCTATACCCCCAGACCAATCTCCGTACCCCCAGAACAATCTCCTTACCCCAGACCAATCTCCATACACTCAGACCAATCTCCATACCCCCAGACCAATCTCCTTACCCCCAGACAATTCTCCATAACCCCAGACAAATATCCATACCCCCATATCAATCTCCATACCCCCAGACTATTCTCCATACCCCCAGACCAATCTCCATACCCCCAGACAAAACTCCATACACATCAGACCAATCTCCATACTCCCAGAGCAATCTCCATACCCCTAGACTAATCTCCATACCCCAGACCAATGTCCATACACCAGACCAACCTCCATACCCCCAGACAAATCTCCATAACCCCAGACCAAGCTCCATACTCCCAGACCAATCTCCATACCCCCAGACCAATCTCCATACCCCCAGACCAAATCCATACTCCCAGACCAATCTCCATACCCCCAGACCAAACTCCATAAGCCCAGACCAACATCCATACCCCAGACCAATCTCAATACCCTACACCAATCTCCATACCCCCAGATGAATCTCCATAACCCCAGACCAATCTCCATACCTCCAGATGTATCTCCATACGCCCAGACCAACCTCCATACCCACAGACCAATCTTCATACTTTCAGACCAATCTCCATACCCCCAGACCAATCTCCATACCCCCAGACCAATGACCATGCCTGCAGAGCAATGTCCATACCCCCAGACCAATGTCCATACCCCCAGACCAATCTCCATACCCCCAGACCAATGTCCATGCCCGCAGACCAATGTCCATACCCTCATAACAATCTCTATGCCCCCAGAACAATCTCCATACCCGCAGACTAACCTCCATACCCCCAGACCAATCTCCATACCGCCAGACTAATCTCCATACCCCCAGACCAATCTCCATACCCCCAGACCAACGTTCACACCCCCAGACCAATCTCCACACCGCCAGACCAATCTCCGTACCCCCGGACCAATCTCCATAACCCCAGACAAATCTCGATACCCCCAGAACAATCTCCAAACGCCCAGACCATTCTCCATACTCCCAGACCAAACTCCATTCCCCTAGACCAATCTCCTACCCCCAGACCAATCTCCATACCCCCAGACAAATCTCCATACCCCCAGACCTATTTCCATACCCCCAGACAAACCTCCATATACCTAGACCAATCTCCATACCCCCAGACCAATCTCCATACCCCCAGACCAATCTCCATACCCCCAGACCAAATCCATACTCCCAGACCAATCTCCATACCCCCAGACCAATCTACATAACCCCAGACCAACCTTCATACCCCAGACCAATCTCCATACCCTAGACCAATCTCCATACCCCCAGACCAATCTCCAAAGCCCCAGACCAATCTCCATACCTCCAGACCGATCTCCATACCCACAGACCAATCTCCATACCCACAGACCAATCTCCATACTCACAGACCAATCTCCATACCCCCAGACAAATCTCCTTACCCCCAGACCAATGTCCATGCCCGCAGACCAATGTCCATAACCCCAGACCAATCTCCATACCCCCAGACCAATCTCCATACCCCCGACTGATCTCCATACCCCTAGAACAATCTCTATAGCCCCAGAACAATCTCCTTACCCCAGACCAATCTCCATATGCTCAGACCAATCTCCATACCCCCAGACCAATCTCCATACCCCCAGACAATTCTCCATAACCCCAGACAAACATCCATACCCCCAGAACAATCTCCATACCCCCAGACCAATCTCCATACCCCCAGACCAATCTCCATACCCCCAGACCAAATCCATACTCCCAGACCAATCTCCATACCCCCAGACCAATCTCCATAACCCCAGACCAATCTCCATAACCCCAGACCAATCTCCATACCTCCAGACCTCTCTCCATACCCCCAGACCAATGACCATGCCCGCAGACCAATGTCCATACCCCCAGACCAATGTCCATACCCCCAGACCAATCTCCATACCCCCAGACCAATGTCCATGCCCGCAGGCCAATGTCCATACCCCCAGAACAATCTCTATACCCCCAGAACAATCTGCATACCCGCAGACTAATCTCCATACCCCCAGACCAATCTCCATACCCCCAGACTAATCTCCATACCCCCAGACCAATCTCCATACCCCCAGACCAATGTTCATACCCCCAGACCAATCTCCACACTGCCAGACCAATCTCCATACCCCCGGACCAATCTCCATACGCCCAGAGCAATCTTCATCCACCCAGACAAATCTCCATACTTCCAGATCAATCTCCATAACCCCAGACCAATCTCCATATAACTAGACCAATCTCCATACCCCCAGACCAATCTCCATATTCCCAGACCAATCTGCATACTCCCAGACCAATCTCCATGCCCCCAGACCAATCTCCATACCCCAGACCAATCTCCATACTCCCAGACCAATCTCCATACTCCCAGACCAATCTCCATACCCCCAGACCATTCACCATAACCCCAGACAAATCTCCATACCCCCAGACCAATCTCCATACCCCCAGACCAAATCCATACTCTCAGTCCAATCTCCATACCCCCAGACCAAACTCCATAAACCCAGACCAATCTCCATACACCCAGACCAATCTCCATACCTCCAGACCAATTTTCAAAACCCCTGACATTTCTCCATAACCCCAGACAAATCTCCATACCCCAGAACAATCTCCATACACCCAGACCAATCTCCATACCCCCAGACCAATCTCCATAACCCCAGACCAATTTCCATACTCCCAGACCAATCTCCATACCCCCAGACCAATTTCCATACCCCCAGACAAATGTCATTACCCCCAGACCAATGTCCATACCCCCAGACCAATCTCCATACCCCCAGGCCAATCTCCATAACCCTGACTGATCTCCATACCCCCAGAACAATCTCTATACCCCCAGGCCAATCTCCGTACCCCCAGAACAATCTCCTTACCCCAGACCAACCTCCACACCCTCAGACCAATCTCCATACCCTCAGACCATTCTCCATACCCCCAGACAATTCTCCATAACCCCAGACAAATCTCCATACCCCCAGAACAATCTCCATACCCCCAGAACAATCTCCATACCCCAGAATAATCCCCATACCCCCAGACAAAACTCCTACACCCAGACCAATCTCCATAGTCCCAGAGCAATCTCCATACCCCTAGACCAATCTCCATACCCGAGACCAATGTCCATACCCCAGACCAACATCCATACCCCCAGACAAATATCCATAACCCCAGACCAATCTCCATACTCCCAGACCAATCTCCATACCCCAGACCAATCTCCATACCCCCGACCAATCTCCATACCCCAGACCAATCTCCATACCCTCAGACCAAATCCATACTCCCAGACCAATCTCCATACACCCAGACCAATCTACATACCCCCGACCAATCTCCATACCCCAGACCAATCTCCATACCCTCAGACCAATCTCCATACCCCCAGACCAATCTCCATACACCCAGACCAATCTCCATACCCTCAGACCAATCTCCATACCCCCAGACCAATCTCCATACCCTCAGACCAATCTCCATACCCCAGACCAATCTCCATACACCCAGACCAATCTCCATACCCCAGACCAATCTCCATACCCCCAGACCAATCTCAATAACCCCAGACCAATTTCCATACTCCCAGACCAATCTCCATACCCCCAGACCAATTTCCATACCCCCAGACAAATGTCATTACCCCCAGACCAATGTCCATACTCCCAGACCAATCTACATACCCCCAGACCAATCTCCATACCATCGACTGATCTCCATACCCCTAGAACAATCTCTATACCCCCAGACCAATCTCCGTAACCCCAGAACAATCTCCTTACCCCAGACCAATCTCCATACACTCAGACCAATCTCCATACCCCCAGACCAATCTCCTTACCCCCAGACAATTCTCCATAAGCCCAGACAAATATCCATACCCCCATATCAATCTCCATACACCCAGACAAATCTCCATAACCCCAGACCAAGCTCCATACTCCCAGACCAATCTCCATACCCCCAGACCAATCTCCATACCCCCAGACCAATCTCCATACCCCCAGACCAAAATCCATAAGCCCAGACCAACATCCATACCCCAGGCCAATCTCCATACTCCCAGACCAATCTCCATACCCCCAGACCAATCTACATAACCCCAGACCAACCTCCATACCCCAGACCAATCTCCATACCCAAGACCAATCTCCATACCCCCAGACCAATCTCCAAAGCCCCAGACCAATCTCCATACCTCCAGACCGATCTCCATACCCACAGACCAATCTCCATACCCACAGACCAATCTCCATACTCACAGACCAATCTCCATACCCCCAGACAAATCTCCTTACCCCCAGACCAATGTCCATGCCCGCAGACCAATGTCCATAACCCCAGACCAATCTCCATACCCCCAGACCAATCTCCTACCCCCAGACCAATGTCCTTGCTCGCAGACTAATGTCCATACCCCCAGAACAATCTCTATACCCCCAGACCAATCTCCATACCCGTAGACTAATCTCCATATCCCCAGACCAAGCTCCATACCCCCGGACCAATCTCCATATGCCCAGAACAATCTTCATACACCCAGGCAATTCTCCATACTCCCAGACAAATCTCCTTAACCCCAGACAAATCTCGATACCCCAGAACAATCTCCATATGCCCAGGCCATTCTCCTTACCCCCAGACCAAACTCCATACCCCCAGACCAATCTCCTAACTCCAGACAAATCTCCATACCCCCAGACAAATCTCCATACCCCCAGTCCTATTTCCATACCCCCAGACAAATCTCCATACCCCAGATCAATCTCCATACCCCCAGACCAATCTCCATACACCTAGACCAACCTCCATACCCCCAGACCAATCTCCATACCACAGACCAATCTCCATACCCCCAGACCAATCTCCATACACCTAGACCAATCTCCATACCCCCAGACAAATCTCCATATCCCCAGACCAATCTCCATACTCCCAGACCAATGTCCATATCCCCAGTCCAATCTCCATACTCCCAGACCAATCTCCATACCCCCAGACCAATCTCCATACCCCAGACCAATCTCCATACCCACAGAAAAATCTCCATACCCCTAGACCAATCTCCATACCCCCAGACAAATCTCCATATCCCCAGACCAATCTCCATACTCCCAGACCAATCTCCATACTCCAGACCAATCTCCATACCCCCAGACCATTCTCCATAACCCCAGACAAATCTCCATACCCCCAGACCAATCTCCATACCCCCAGACCAATCTCCATACCTCCAGACCAATCTCCATACCACCAGACCAATGTCCATATCCCCAGTCCAATCTCCATACTCCCAGACCAATCTCCATACTCCCACACCAATCTCCATACCCCCAGACCAATCTCCATACCCCCAACAAATCTCCATACTCCCAGACCAATCTCCATACCCCCAGACCAAATCCATACTCGCAGACCAATCTCCATATCCCCAGACCAATCTCCATAAACCCAGACCAATCTCCATACCCCAGACCAATCTCCATACCCTAGACAAATCTCCATACCCCCAGACCAATCTCCATACCCCCAGACCAATCTCCATACCTCCAGACCAATCTCCATACCACCAGACCTTCCTCCATAACCCCAGACAAATCACCATACCCCAGAAATTCTCCATACCCCCAGACCAATCTCCATACCCCCAGACCAATCTCCATACCCACAGACCAATCTCCATACCTCCAGACATATCTCCATACCCCTAGACCAATCTCCATACCCCCAGACCAATCTCCATACTCCCAGACCAATCTCCATACCCCCAGACCAATTTCCATACCCCCAGACCAATGTCCTTATCCCCAGACCAATCTGCATACCCCCAGACCAATCTCCATACCCCCGACTGATCTCCATACCCCCAGACCAATCTCCTTACCCCAGACCAATCTACATACCCTCAGACCAATCTCCATACACCCAGACCAATCTCCATACCCCCAGACCATTCTCTATAACCCCAGAGAAACCTCCATACAATACTATACAATACAATACAAATCGCTTTATTGGCATGATAAGGTACATCTTATGTTGCCAAAGCATCAAAATACGTTTATGGTTGAACACATAAACGCGGTTCCATTCATACAGTGTATAAACAGGTATATCCCTGAGTTTATAAATATACATTCGCCTTGTTTATATATACTCTTGTCTTAGTTTACTGGTTGTCCCTCTGTTCATGGCAAGCTGTAACATAATGTGCCGCCAGTGTTGCACAGCTTCTCTCCTCCCCCAGTAGGAATGGGAGTTTTTGGTTGTCAGTCAGATTTCTGAATTCAGGGCATATTTGTGAGAATTTTTGGTAGAAATTCTCTCTGATGCCCTGGTATTTTCCACAGGCTGTGAGGAAGTGCATCTCTGTCTCAACTACTCCCTGACTGCAGTGAGAGCATATCCTGTCTTCTCTTGGCAGCCTGGTCTGCCTGTGTCTGCCTTTTTCGATCGCTAGGCTATGTTCGCTAAGTCTGTACCTTGTCAAGGTTCTTCTCAGTTTGTTATCCTTTACCATGGTCAGGTAATCAGCTATGTTGTATTGTCTGTTTAGGGCCAAGTAGCAATTGAGTTTGCTTTGGGTTTTTGTTGTTTCTGCCCAATATGACAGATATTTTTCCTTTTGCTTAGCGACGATTGTGTTGGGTCGAATTCTTTGTGTTACCCTGTCACTGTCCTGGGACTGGTTATTGTTAGTATTGTTATTAGTTACTTTATTGAGTCCCAGGACTAGTTGACTGAGGGTATTCTTCTTTATGGTCAGCTCTTGGCATTTCAGGGCATCGTAGTGATAGCATTGGGGGTTGCTCATTTGTAGGTCATTCCAAAATTTGGTGGCTCTTTTTTGGATAGTGATTATTAATGGGTATTGGCCTAGTTCCGCCCTGCATGCGTTGTTTACTGTTTTCCTTTGAGTCCGGAGGATACTTTTACAGAATTCCGCATGTAGGATCTCAATTGGGTGTTTGTCCCATTTTGCAAAATCTTGTTGTGTTAGTGGTCCCCAGACCTCACTGCCATAGAGTGCAATTGGTTCAATTACTGATTTGAAAATTTTGAGCCAAATGCTAATTGGGATTTCTATTTGGATTGATTTTTTGATGGCATAGAAAGCCCTTCTTGCTTTCTCTTTCAGTTCATTCACAGCCAGTTTGAAGTTCCCCGTAGAACTGATTTTTAAGCCCAAGTATGTGTAGTGAGTGGTTTGTTCAATTTTGGTTGTTCCTACTGTGAAATTTATTGTGGGTCCATGTTGTTTGGATCTTTGCTGGAACACAAGGACTTTGATTTTTTGGGGATTTATTGTCAGGGCCCAAGTCTGGCAGTACAACTCCAGCAGGTCCAGGTTCTGCTGTAGACCCTCCTTAGTTGGTGACAGCAGAACCAGGTCGTCGGCATAGAGGAGGAATTTAACCTTGGATTCATATAGGGTGAGGCCGGGTGCTGTAGATTGTTCAAGTAGTTTTGCCAATCCATTAATGTAAATATTAAAGAGTGTCGGTGAGATTGGCGAGCCCTGCGTCACCCCCCGCCCCTGTGGGAAGTATTTTGTTTGTTTGTCTCCAATTTTAACTGCACATTTATTGTTTGTATACATTGATTTAATTACATCATATGTTTTCCCTCCTACCCCGCTTTCGATAAGTTTCAGGAATAAACCGTCATGCCAGATGGAGTCGAAAGCCTTCTGGAAATCTACAAAGCATGCGTAGATTTTGCTTTTGTTATGGTGAACGTGTTTGTCAATTAGGGTCTGTAGGGTGAAGATATGATCGAATGTTCTATAGTTTGGCAGGAATCCAATTTGGCTTTTACTCAAGACATTGTGCTCTTCAAGGAAGTTTATAAGTCTTTTGTTTATGATGCTACAGAATACCTTCCCCAGGTTACTGTTTACACAGATGCCTCGATAGTTGTTTGGGTCGATTTTGTCCCCACTTTTGTATATGGGTGTTATGAGTCCTTTGTTCCAGATGTCAGGGAAATAACCGACACTCAGAACCAAGTTGAAGAGTTTTAGGATAGCCAGTTTCAGTTTGTCGTCTGCGTGTTTTATCATCTCGTTTAGTATGCCGTCTGTCCCGCAGGCTTTTCCTGGTCGCAGGTCCTTGAGTTTTTCAAGAAGTTCTTTTTCTGTTATTATGGCGTCTAGCGGGTTTTGGTTATCTCTTATGGCCATTTCAAGCTTTTCTAGTTTTTTGCATATTTGGTGTTGCTCTGGTCTTAGTGTGTTTTTCTGGTATAATTTTTCAAAGTGGTTTACCCATGTGTCCCCATTTTGAATGGACAAATCGTCGTGTTGTTTTTTGTGTAGTGTTTTCAAGTTGTCCCAGACCAATCTCCATACCCCCAGTCCAAACTCCATACCCCGAGACAAAACTCCATACACCCAGACCAATGTCCATATGCCCAGAGCAATCTCCATACCCCTAGACCAATCTCCATACCCCCAGACCAATCTCCATACCCCAGACCAGTCTCCATACCCTAGACCAATCACCATACCCTCAGACCAATCTCCATAACCCCAGTCCAAACTCTAACCTCCAGACCTATCTCCATACCCGCAGACTAATCTCCAAACCCAGACCAATCTCCATACCCCCAGACTAATCTCCATACCCCCAGACCAATCTCCATACCCCCAGACCAATCTCCACACTCCCAGACCAATCTCCATGCCTCTGGACCAATGTCCATATGCCCAGAACAATCTTCATACCCCCAGACAAATCTACATACTCCCAGACCAATCTCCATAAAACCAGACAAATCTCGATACCCCCAGAACAATCTCCATACTCCCAGACAAATCTCCATACACACAGAACAATCTCCATACACCCAGACCAATCTCCATACCCCCAGAACAATCTCCATACACCCAAACAATTCTCCTTACCCCCAGACCAAACTCCATACCCCCAGACCTATTTCCATACACCCAGAAAAATCTCCATACCACAGATCAATCTCCATACCCCCAGACCAATCTCCATACACCTAGACCAATCTCCATACCCCCAGACCAATGACCATATCCCCAGTCCAATCTCCATACTCCGAGACCAATCTCCATACCCCCAGACCAATCTCCATACCCCTAGACCAATCTCCATACCACCAGACAAATCACCATATCCACAGACCAATCTCCATACTCCCATACCAATCTCCGTACCCCAGACCAATCTCCATGCCCCCAGACCAAATCCATACTCCCAGACCAATCTCCATACCCCCAGACCAATCTCCATAAACCCAGATCAATCTCCATACCCCAGACCAATCTCCATACCCTAGACAAATCTCCATACCCCCAGACCAATCTACATAACCCCAGACCAATCTCCATACCTACAGACCTTTCTCCATACCCCCAGACCAATCTCCATACCAGCAGAGATATCGCAATACTCCCAGATCAATCTCCATACCCCCAGACTAATTTCAATACCCCCAGACGAATGTCCATACGCGCGGACCAATGTCCATACCCCCAGACCAATCTCCATAGCCCCAGACCAATCTCCATACCCCCGACCAATCTCCATACCCCAGACCAATCTCCATACCCTCAGACGAATCTCCATACCCCAGACGAATCTCCATACCCCCAGACAAATTTTCAAAACCCCTGAACTTTCTCCATAGCCCCAGACAAATCTCCATACCCCAGAACAATCTCCATACACCCAGACCAATCTCCATACCCCCAGACCAATCTTCATACCCCCAGACCAATCTCCACACTCCCAGACCAATCTCCATGCCCCTGGACGAATCTCCATACGCCCAGAACAATCTTCATACCCCCAGACAAATCTCCATACTCCCAGACCAATCTCCATAAAACCAGACAAATCTCGATACCCCCAGAACAATCTCCATACACCCAGAACAATCTCCATACCCCCAGACCAATCTCCATACCCCCAGACCAACCTCCATACCCCCAGACCAACCTGCATATCCCCAGACAAATCTCCATAACCCCAGACCAATCTCCATACTCCCAGACCAATCTCCATACCCCCAGATGAATCTCCATAACCCCAGACCAATCTCCATACCCCCGACAAATCTCCATACTCCCAGACCAATCTCCATACCCACAGACCAAATCCATACCCCTAGACCAATCTCCATAAACCCAGACCAATCTCCATACCCCAGACCAATCTCCATACCCTAGACCAATCTCCATACCCACAAACCAATCTCCATAACCCCAGACCAATCTCCATACCTCCAGACCCATCTCCATACCCCCAGACCAATGTCCATGCCCGCAGACCAATGTCCATACCCCCAGACCAATCTCCATACCCCGAGACCAATCTCCATACACCCAGACCAATATCCATGCTCGCAGAACAATGGCCATACCCCCAGAACAATCTCTATATCCCCAGACCAATCTCCATACCCGTAGACTAATCTCCATACCCCCAGACCAATCTCCATACCCCCAGACTAATCTCCATACCCCCAGACCAATCACCATACCCCCAGACCAACCTTCATACCCCCAGACCAAACTCCACACCCCCAGACCAATCTCCATACCCCCAGACCAATCTCCTTACGCCCAGGCCAATCTTCATACTCCCAGACAAATCTCCATACTCCCAGACCAATCTCCATAACCCCAGACAAATCTCGATACCCCCAGAACAATCTCCATACACCCAGACAATTCCCCTTACCCCCAGACCAAACTCCATACCCCCAGACCAATCTCCATACCCCCAGACAAATCTCCATACCCCCAGACCTATGTCCATACCCCCAGACAAATCTCCATACCCCAGATCAATCTCCATACCCCCAGACCAATCTCCATACACCTAGACCAATCTCCATACCCCCAGACCAATTTCCATATCCCCAGTCCAATCTCCATACTCCCAGACAAATCTCCATACCCCCAGAACAATCTCCATAACCCCAGACCAATCTCCATACACCCAGACCAATCTCCATATCCCTAGAACAATCTCCATACCCCCAGACAAATCTCCACATCCCCAGACCAATCTCCATACTCCCAGACCAATCTCCATACCCCCAGACCAATCTCCATACCCCCAGACCATTCACCATAACCCCAGACAAATCTCCATACCCCCAGACCAATGTCCATACACCCAGACCAACCTCCATACACCCAGACAAATCTCCATAACCCCAGACCAATCTCCATACTTCCAGACCAATCTCCATACCCCCAGACCAATCTCCATACCCCCAGTCCAATCTCTATACCCTGACAAATCTCCATACTCCCAAACCAATCTCCATACCCCCAGTCCAATCTCTATACCCCGACAAATCTCCATACTCCCAGACCAATCTCCATACCCCCAGACCAATTTCCATACCCCCAGACCAATGTCATTACACCCAGACCAATGTCCATACCCCCAGACCAATCTCCATAAACCCAGACAAATCCCCATACCCCCGACTGATCTCCATACCTCCAGAACAATCTCTATACCCCCAGACCAATCTCCATACCCCCAGGCCAATCTCCTTACCCCAGGCCAATCTCCATACCCTCAAACCAATCTCCGTACCCCAGACCAATCTCCATACCCCCAGACCATTCTCCATAACCCCAGACAAATCTCCATACCCCCAGAACAATCTCCATACCCCCAGACCAATCTCCATACCACCAGACAAATCTCCATACCCCCAGACAATACTCCATACACCCAGTCCAATCTGCATACTCCCAGAGCAATCTCCATACCCCTAGACCAATCTCCATACCCCCCGACCAATTTCCATACCCCCAGACCAATCTCCGTACCCCCAGACCAATCTCCATACCCCCAGTCCAATCTCTATACCCTGACAAATCTCCATACTCCCAAACCAATCTCCATACCCCCAGTCCAATCTCTATACCCCGACAAATCTCCATACTCCCAGACCAATCTCCATACCCACAGACCAATTTCCATACCCCCAGACCAATGTCATTACACCCAGACCAATGTCCATACCCCCAGACCAATCTCCATAAACCCAGACAAATCCCCATACCCCCGACTGATCTCCATACCTCCAGAACAATCTCTATACCCCCAGACCAATCTCCGTACCCCCAGGCCAATCTCCTTACCCCAGGCCAATCTCCATACCCTCAAACCAATCTCCATACCCCAGACCAATCTCCATACCCCCAGACCATTCTCCATAACCCCAGACAAATCTCCATACCCCCAGAACAATCTCCATACCCCCAGACCAATCTCCATACCACCAGACAAATCTCCATACCCCCAGACAATACTCCATACACCCAGTCCAATCTGCATACTCCCAGAGCAATCTCCATACCCCTAGACCAATCTCCATACCCCCCGACCAATTTCCATACCGCAGACCAACCTCCATACCCACAGACAAATCTCCATAACCCCAGACCAATCTCCATACTCCCAGACTAATCTCCATACCCCCAGACCAATCTCCGTACCCCCAGACCAATCTCCATACCCCCAGACCAAATCCATACTCCCAGACCAATCTCCATATCCTAGACCAATCTCCATACCTCCAGACCTATCTCCATAACCCCAGACCAATTTCCATACACACAGACCAATCTCCATACTCCCAGACCAATCTCCATACCCCCAGACCAATCTCCATACCCCCAGACCAATGTCCATGCCCGCAGACCAATGTCCATACGCCCAGAACAATCTCTATACCCCCAGACCAATCTCCATACCCCAGACTAATCTCCATAGCCCCAGACCAATCTCCATGCCCCCAGACCAACCTTCATACCCCCAGACCAATCTCCACACCCCTGACAAATCTCCATACGCCCAGACCAATCTCCATACCCCCAAACCAAATCCATGCCCCAAGACCAATCTCCATAAACCCAGACCAATCTCCATACCCCAGACCAATCTCCATACCCTAGACCAATCTCCATACCCCCAAACCAATCTCCATAACCCCAGACCAATCTCCATACCTCCAGACCTATCTCCATACCCCCAGACCAATGTACATGCCCGCAGACCAATATCCCTACCCCCAGACCAATCTCCATACCCCCAGACCAATCTCCATACCCCCAGACCAATGTCCATGCTTGCAGACCAATGTCCATTCCCCCAGAACAATCTCTACACCCACAGTCCAATCCCCAAACCCGTAGACTAATCTCCATACCCCCAGACCAGTCTACATACCCCCAGATTAATCTCCATACCCCGAGACCAATCTCCATACCACGAGACCAACCTTCATAACCCCAGACCAATCTCCACACCCCCAGACCAATCTCCATACCCCCGGACCAATCTCCATACGCCCAGACGAATCTTCATACCCCCAGACAAATGTCCATACTCCCAGACCAATTTCCATAACCCCAGACAAATCTCGATACCCCAGAACAATCTCCATACGCCCAGACAATTCTCCTTACCCCCAGACCAAACTCCATACCCCCAGACCAATCTCCTACCCCCAGACCAACCTCCATACACCCAGACAAATCTCCATACCCCCAGACCTATTTCCATACCCCCAGAAAAATCTCCAAACCCCAGATCAATCTCCATACCCCCAGACCAATCTCCATACACCTAGACCAATCTCCATACCCCCAGACCAATGACCACATCCCCAGTCCAATCTCCATACTCCCAGACCAATCTCCATACACCCAGACCAATCTCCATACCCCTAGACCAATCTCCATACCACCAGACAAATCTCCATATCCCCAGACCAATCTCCATACTCCCAGACCAATCTCCATTCCCCAGACCAATCTCGTTACCCCCAGACCAATCTCCATAACCCCAGACCAATCTCCTTACCTCCAGACATATCTCCATACCCCCAGACCAATCTCCATACCCCCAGACCAATCTCCATACTCCCAGAACAATCTCCATTCCCTCAGATGAATTTCCATACCCCCAGACCAATGTCATTAACCCCAGATCAATGTCAATACACCCAGAACAATCTCTATACCCTCAGACCAATCTCCATAGCCCCAGACCAAACTCCATACTCCCAGACCAATGTCCCTACCCCCAGACCAATCTCCATACCCCCGACAAATCTCCATACTCCCAGACCAATCTCCATACAATTCACAATTCACAATTCAAATCGCTTTATTGGCATGATAAGTTACATCTTATGTTGCCAAAGCATCAAAATACATTTATGGTTTAGCACATAAACGCAGTTCTATTCATACAGTGTATAAACAGGTATATCCCTGAGTGCATAAATATACATTCGCATTGTTTATATATATTCTTTTCTTAGTTTACTGGTTGTCCCTCTGTTCATGGCAAGCTGTAACATAGTGTGCCGCCAGTGTTATACAGTTTCTCTCCTCTCCCAGTAGGAATGGGAGTTTTTGGTTGTCACTCAGATTTCTGAAATCAGGGCATATTTGTGAGAATTTTTGGTAGAAATTCTCCCTGATGCCCTGATATTTTCCACAAGCTGTGAGGAAGTGCATCTCTGTCTCCACCACTCCCTGACTGCAGTGAGAGCATATCCTGTCCTCTCTTGGCAGCCCCATACCCCCAGACCAAATCCATACCCCCAGACCAATCTCCATAAACTCAGACCAATCTCCATACCCCAGACCAATCTCCATACCCCAGACCAATCTCCATACCCACAAACCAATCTCCATAACCCCAGAGCAATCTCCATACCCCCAGACCTATCTCCATACCCCAGACCAATGTCCATGACCGCAGACCAATGTCCATACCCCCAGAACAATCTCCATACCCCCAGACCAATCTCCATACCCCCAGACCAATGTCCATGCTCGCAGACCAATGTCCATACCCGCAGAACAATCTCTATACCCCCAGACTAATCTCCATACCCGTAGACTAATCCCGATACCCCCAGACCAATCTCCATACCCCCAGACTAATCTCCATACCCCCAGACCAAACTCCATACCCCCAGACCAACCTTCATGCCTCCAGACCAATCTCCATACACCCAGACAAATCTCCATAACCCCAGACAAATCTCGATACCCCCAGAAGAATCTCCATACGCCCAGACAATTCTCCTTACCCCCAGATGAAACTCCATACCCCCAGACCAATCTCATACCCCCAGGCCAATCTCCTTACCCACAGACAAATCTCCATACCCCCAGACATATTTCCATACACCCAGACAAATCTCCATACCCCAGATCAATCTCCATACCCCCAGACCAACCTCCGTACACCTAGAGCAATCTCCATACCCCCAGACCAATCTCCATATCCCCAGTCCAATCTCCATACTTCCAGACAGATCTCCATACCCCCAGACCAATCTCCATACCCCTAAACCAATCTCCACACCCCCAGACCAATCTCCATACCCCCGGACCAATCTCCATACTCCCAGACCAATCTCCATATCCCCAGATCAATCTCCATAACCCCAGAAAAATCTCCATACCCCAGATCAATCTCCATACCCCCAGACCAATCTCCATACACCTAGACCAATCTCCATACCCCCAGACCAATGACCATATCCCCAGTCCAATCTCCATACTCCCAGACCAAGCTCCGTACCCCAGAACAATCTCCATACCCCCAGACCATTCTCCATAACCCCAGACAAATCTCCATACCCTCAGACCAATCTCCATACCCCCAGACCAAATCCATACCCCCAGACCAATCTCCATACCCCCAGACCAATCTCCATAACCACAGACCAATCTCCATACCTCCAGACCTTTCTCCATACCCCCAGACCAATCGCCATACCCCCAGAGATATCTCAATACTCCCAGATCAATCTCCATACCCCCAGACCAATTTCAATACACCCAGACCAATGCCAATACCCGCCAACCAATGTCCATACCCCCAGACCAATCTCCATAGCCCCAGACCAATCTCCATACCCCCGACCAATCTCCATACCCCAGACCAATCTCCATACCCTCAGACGAATCTCCATACCCCAGACCAATCTCCATACCCCCAGACAAATTTTCAAAACCCCTGAACTTTCTCCATAACCCCAGAAAAACCTTAATACCCCAGAACAATCTCCATACACCCAGACCAATCTCAATACCCCCAGAACAATCTCCATACGCCCAGACAATTCTCCTTACCCCCAGACCAAACTCCATACCCCCAGACCAATCTCCTACCCCCAGACCAATCTCCATACCCCCAGACCATTCACCATAACCCCAGACAAATCTCCATACCCCCAGACAAATCTCCATACCACCACACCAATGTCCATACCCCCAGACCAACCTCCATACACGCAGACAAATCTCCATAACCCCAGACCAATCTCCATGCTCCCAGACCAATCTCCATACCCCCAGACAAATCTCCATACCCCCAGACCAATCTCCATACTCCCCACAAATCTCCATACCCCCAGACCATTCACCATAACCCCAGACAAATCACCATACCCCCAGACCAATCTCCATACCCCCAGACCAATGTCCATACACCCAGACCAACCTCCATACACCCAGACAAATCTCCATAACCCCAGACCAATCTACATACTTCCAGACCAATCTCCATACCCCCAGACCAATCTCCATACCCCCAGTCCAATCTCCATATCCCCGACAAATCTCCATACTCCCAGACCAATCGCCATACCCCCAGGCCAAATCCATACTCCCAGACCAATCTCCATACACCCAGACCAACCTCCATAAACCCAGACCAATCTCCATACACCAGACCAATCTCCATACCCTAGACAAATCTCCATATCCCCAGACCAATCTCCATAACCCCAGACCAATCTCCATACCCCCAGACCAATGACCACATCCCCAGTCCAATCTCCATACTCCCAGACCAATCTCCATACACCCAGACCAATCTCCATACCCCTAGACCAATCTCCATACCACCAGACAAATCTCCATATCCCCAGACCAATCTCCATACTCCCAGACCAATCTCCATTCCCCAGACCAATCTCGTTACCCCCAGACCAATCTCCATAACCCCAGACCAATCTCCATACCTCCAGACATATCTCCATACCCCCAGACCAATCTCCATACCCCCAGACCAATCTCCATACTCCCAGAACAATCTCCATTCCCTCAGATGAATTTCCATACCCCCAGACCAATGTCATTAACCCCAGATCAATGTCAATACACCCAGAACAATCTCTATACCCTCAGACCAATCTCCATAGCCCCAGACCAAACTCCATACTCCCAGACCAATGTCCCTACCCCCAGACCAATCTCCATACCCCCGACAAATCTCCATACTCCCAGACCAATCTCCATACCCCCAGACCAAATCCATACCCCCAGACCAATCTCCATAAACTCAGACCAATCTCCATACCCCAGACCAATCTCCATACCCCAGACCAATCTCCATACCCACAAACCAATCTCCATAACCCCAGAGCAATCTCCATACCCCCAGACCTATCTTCATACCCCAGACCAATGTCCATGACCGCAGACCAATGTCCATACCCCCAGAACAATCTCCATACCCCCAGACCAATCTCCATACCCCCAGACCAATGTCCATGCTCGCAGACCAATGTCCATACCCGCAGAACAATCTCTATACCCCCAGACTAATCTCCATACCCGTAGACTAATCCCGATACCCCCAGACCAATCTCCATACCCCCAGACTAATCTCCATACCCCCAGACCAAACTCCATACCCCCAGACCAACCTTCATGCCTCCAGACCAATCTCCATACACCCAGACAAATCTCCATAACCCCAGACAAATCTCGATACCCCCAGAAGAATCTCCATACGCCCAGACAATTCTCCTTACCCCCAGATGAAACTCCATACCCCCAGACCAATCTCATACCCCCAGGCCAATCTCCTTACCCACAGACAAATCTCCATACCCCCAGACATATTTCCATACACCCAGACAAATCTCCATACCCCAGATCAATCTCCATACCCCCAGACCAACCTCCGTACACCTAGAGCAATCTCCATACCCCCAGACCAATCTCCATATCCCCAGTCCAATCTCCATACTTCCAGACAGATCTCCATACCCCCAGACCAATCTCCATACCCCTAAACCAATCTCCACACCCCCAGACCAATCTCCATACCCCCGGACCAATCTCCATACTCCCAGACCAATCTCCATATCCCCAGATCAATCTCCATAACCCCAGAAAAATCTCCATACCCCAGATCAATCTCCATACCCCCAGACCAATCTCCATACACCTAGACCAATCTCCATACCCCCAGACCAATGACCATATCCCCAGTCCAATCTCCATACTCCCAGACCAAGCTCCGTACCCCAGAACAATCTCCATACCCCCAGACCATTCTCCATAACCCCAGACAAATCTCCATACCCTCAGACCAATCTCCATACCCCCAGACCAAATCCATACCCCCAGACCAATCTCCACACCCCCAGACCAATCTCCATAACCACAGACCAATCTCCATACCTCCAGACCTTTCTCCATACCCCCAGACCAATCGCCATACCCCCAGAGATATCTCAATACTCCCAGATCAATCTCCATACCCCCAGACCAATTTCAATACACCCAGACCAATGCCAATACCCGCCAACCAATGTCCATACCCCCAGACCAATCTCCATAGCCCCAGACCAATCTCCATACCCCCGACCAATCTCCATACCCCAGACCAATCTCCATACCCTCAGACGAATCTCCATACCCCAGACCAATCTCCATACCCCCAGACAAATTTTCAAAACCCCTGAACTTTCTCCATAACCCCAGAAAAACCTTAATACCCCAGAACAATCTCCATACACCCAGACCAATCTCAATACCCCCAGAACAATCTCCATACGCCCAGACAATTCTCCTTACCCCCAGACCAAACTCCATACCCCCAGACCAATCTCCTACCCCCAGACCAATCTCCATACCCCCAGACCATTCACCATAACCCCAGACAAATCTCCATACCCCCAGACAAATCTCCATACCACCACACCAATGTCCATACCCCCAGACCAACCTCCATACACGCAGACAAATCTCCATAACCCCAGACCAATCTCCATGCTCCCAGACCAATCTCCATACCCCCAGACAAATCTCCATACCCCCAGACCAATCTCCATACTCCCCACAAATCTCCATACCCCCAGACCATTCACCATAACCCCAGACAAATCACCATACCCCCAGACCAATCTCCATACCCCCAGACCAATGTCCATACACCCAGACCAACCTCCATACACCCAGACAAATCTCCATAACCCCAGACCAATCTACATACTTCCAGACCAATCTCCATACCCCCAGACCAATCTCCATACCCCCAGTCCAATCTCCATATCCCCGACAAATCTCCATACTCCCAGACCAATCGCCATACCCCCAGGCCAAATCCATACTCCCAGACCAATCTCCATACACCCAGACCAACCTCCATAAACCCAGACCAATCTCCATACACCAGACCAATCTCCATACCCTAGACAAATCTCCATATCCCCAGACCAATCTCCATAACCCCAGACCAATGTCCATACCCCCAGACCAATCTCCATACCCCCAGACCAATCTCCATAACCACAGACCAATCTCCATACCTCCAGACCTTTCTCCATACCCCCAGACCAATCGCCATACCCCCAGAGATATCTCAATACTCCCAGATCAATCTCCATAACCCAGACCAAATTCAATACCCCCAGACCAATGTCCATAGCCGCGGACCAATGTCCATACCCCCAGACCAATCTCCATACCCCCAGACCAATCTCCATACCCTCAGACCAATCTCCATACCCCAGACCAATCTCCATACCCCCAGAACAATCTCCATACCTCCAGACCAATCTCCATACCCCCAGACCTTTCTCCATTACCACAGACAAATCTCCATACCCCAGAACAATCTCCATACCCCCAGACCAATCTCCATACCCCCAGACCAATCTCCATAACCCCAGACCAATCTCCATAACCCCAGACCAATTTCCATACCTCCAGACATATCTCCATACCCCTAGACCAATCTCCATACCCACAGACCAATCTCCATACCCGCAGACCAATCTCCATACCCCCAGACCAATCTCCATAACCCCAGACCAATCTCCATACCTCCAGAAATATCTCCATACCCCTAGACCAATCTCCATACCCCCAGACCAATCTCCATACTCCCAGACCAATCTCCATATCCTAGACCAATCTCCATACCTCCAGACCTATCTCCATAACCCCAGACCAATCTCCATACCCACAGACCAATCTCCATACTCCCAGACCAATCTCCATACCCCCAGACCAATCTCCATACCCCCAGACCAATGTCCATGCCCGCAGACCAATGTCCATACGCCCAGAACAATCTCTATACCCCCAGACCAATCTCCATACCCGCAGACTAATCTCCATACCCCCAGAGCAATCTCCATACCCCAGACTAATCTCCATAGCCCCAGACCAATCTCCATACCCCCAGACCAACCTTCATACCCCCAGACCAATCTCCACACCCCCAGACCAATCTCCATACCCCCGGAGCAATCTCCATACGCCCAGAACAATTTTCATACCCACAGACAAATGTCCATACTCCCAGGCCAATCTCCATAACCCCAGACAAATCTCGATACCCCTAGAACAATCTCCATACGCCCAGACCATTCTCCTTACCCCCAGACCATATTCCATACCCTCAGACCAATCTCCTACCCCAGACAAATCTCCATACCCCCAGACAAATCTCCATACCCCCAGACAAATCTCCATACCCCAGAACAATCTCCATACCCCAGACCAATCTCCATACCTCCAGACCAATCTCCATACCCCCAGAACAATCTCCATACCCCAGACCAATCTCCATACCTCCAGACCAATCTCCATACCCCCAGAACAATCTCCATACCTCCAGACCAATCTCCATACCCCCAGACCTTTCTCCATTACCACAGACAAATCTCCATACCCCAGAACAATCTCCATACCCCCAGACCAATCTCCATACCCCCAGACCAATCTCCATAACCCCAGACCAATCTCCATAACCCCAGACCAATTTCCATACCTCCAGACATATCTCCATACCCCTAGACCAATCTCCATACCCACAGACCAATCTCCATACTCCCAGACAAATCTCCATAACCCCAGACCAATTTCCATACCCCCAGACCAATGTCATTACACCCAGACATATCTCCATACCCCCGACTGATCTCCATACCCCCAGAACAATCTCTAAAGCCCCAGACCAATCTCCGTACCCCCAGAGCAATCTCCTTACCCCAGACCAATCTCCATACCCTCAGACCAATCTCCATACCCCTAGACCAATCTCCATACCCCCAGACCATTCTCCATAACCCCAGACATATCTCAATACCCCCAGAACAATCTCCATACTCCCAGACCAATCTCCATACCCCCAGACCAATGTCCATACCCCAGACCAACCTCCATACCCCCAGACAAATCTCCATACCCACAGACCAATCTCCATACTCCCAGACCAATCTCCATACCCCAGACCAACCTCCATACCCCCAGACAAATCTCCATACCCACAGACCAATCTCCATACTCCCAGACCAATCTCCATACCCCCAGAACAATCTCCATACCCCCAGACCAATGTCCATGCCCGCAGACCAATGTCCATACCCCCAGAACAATCTCTATACCCCCAGACCTATCTCCATACCCGTAGACTAATCTCCATACCCCCAGACCAATGTCCATGCCCCCAGACTAATCTCCATACCCCAGACCAATCTCCATACCCCCAGACCAACCTTCATAACCCCACACCAATCTCCGCACACCCAGACCAATCTCCATACCCCCGGACGAATCTCCATACACCCAGAACAATCTTCATTCCCCCAGACAAATCTCCTTACTCCCAGACCAATCTCCATAACCCCAGAGAAATCTCAATACCCCCAGAACAATCTCCATATGCCCAGACCATTCTCCTTACCCCCAGACCAATACTCCATACCCACAGACCAATCTCCTACCACGAGACCAATCTCCATACCCCCAGACAAATCTCCATACCCCCAGACCTATTTCCATACCCCTAGACAAATCTCCATACCCCAGATCAATCTCCATACCCCCAGACCAATCTCCATACACCTAGACCAATCTCCATACCCCCAGACCAATGTCCATTTCCCTAGACCAATCTCCATACTCCCAGACCAATCTCCATAAGCCCAGACCAATCTCGATACCCCAGACCAATCTCCATACCCCCAGACCAACCTCCATATCCCCAGACCAATCTCCATACCCCCGACCAATCTCCATACCCCAGACCAATCTCCATACCCCCAGACCAATCTCCATACCCCCGACCAATCTCCATACCCCCGACCAATCTCCATACCCCAGACCAATCTCCATACCTCCAGAAATATCTCCATTCCCCTAGACCAATCTCCATACCCCCAGACCAATCTCCATACTCCCAGACCAATCTCCATACCCCCAGACCAATTTCCATACCCCCAGACCAATGTCATTACCCCCAGACCAATGTCCATACCCCAGACCAATCTCCATACCACCAGACCAATCTCCATACAATACAATACAATACAAATCGCTTTATTGGCATGATAAGGTACATCTTATGTTGCCAAAGCATCAAAATACATTTATGGTTGAACACATAAACGCAGTTCCATTCATACAGTGTATAAACAGGTATATCCCTGACTTTATAAATATACATTCGCCTTGTTTATATATACTCTTGTCTTAGTTTACTGGTTGTCCCTCTGTTACCAATCTCCGCACCCCCAGAACAATCTCGTTACCCAGAACAATCTCCATACCTTCAGACCAATCTCCATACCCCCAGGCCAATCTCCATACACCCAGACAAATCTCCATAACCCCAGACCAATCTCCATACGCCCAGACCAATCTCCATACCCCCAGACCAATCTCCATACCCCAGACCAATCTCCATACCCTAGACCAATCTCCACACCCCCAGACCAATCTCCTTAACCCCAGACCAACCTCCATACCCCAGACCAATCTCCATACCCTAGACCAATCTCCATACCCCCGCACCAAATCCATACTCCCAGACCAATCTCCTCACCCCCAGACCAATCTCCTTAACCCCAGACCAACCTCCATACCCCAGACCAATCTCCATACCCCCAGACCAATCTCCATAACCCCAGACCAATCTCCATACCTCCAGACCTGTCTCCATACCCCCAGACCAATCTCCATACCCAGAGACCAATCTCCATACATTCAGACCAATCTCCATACCTGCAGACCAATCTCCATACCCCCAGACCAATGTCCATGCCCGCAGACCAATGTCCATACCCCCAGACCAATCTCCATACCCGCAGACCGATCTCCACACCCCAGACCAATGTCCATACCCGCAGACTAATCTCCATACCCCCAGAACAATCTCCATACCCCAGACTAATCTCCATACCCCCAGACCAATCTCCATACCCCCAGACCAACCTTCATACCCCCAGACCAATCTCCACACCCCCAGACCAATCTCCATACCCCCGGACCAATCTCCATACGCCCAGAACAATCTTCATACCCACAGACAAATGTCCATACTCCCAGACCAATCTCCATAACCCCAGACAAATCTCGATACCCCTAGAACAATCTCCATACGTCCAGACCATTCTCCTTACCCCCAGACCATACTCCATACCCTCAGACCAATCTCCTACCCCAGACCAATCTCCATACCCCCAGACAAATCTCCATACCCCCAGACCTATTTCCATACCCTCAGACAAATCTCCATACCCCAGACCAATCTCCATATCCCCAGACCAATCTCCATACTCCCAGACAAATCTCCACATCCCCAGACAAATCTCCATACTCCCAGACCAATCTCCATACCCCCAGACAAATCTCCATACCCCCAGACCAATCTCCATACCCCCAGACCAATGCCCATACACCCAGACCAACCTCCATACACCCAGACAAATCTCCATAACCCCAGACCAATCTCCATACTTCCAGAGCAATCTCCATACCCCCAGACCAATCTCCATACCCCCAGTCCAATCTCTATACCCCAACAAATCTCCATACCCCCAGACCAAATCCATACTCACAGACCAATCTCCATACACCCAGACCAATCTCCATAAACCCAGACCAATCTCCATACCCCAGACCAATCTCCATACCCTAGACAAATCTCCATACGCCCAGACCAATCTCCATAACCCCAGACCAATCTCCATACCTCCAGACATTTCTCCATACCCCCAGACCAATCTCCATACCCCCAGAGATATCTCAATACTCCCAGATCAATCTCCATACCCCCAGACCAATTTCAATACCCCCAGACCAATGTCCATACCCGCGGACCAATCTCCATACCCCCAGACCAATCTCCATAACCCGGACCAATCTCCATACCCCCGAACAATCTCCATACCCCAGACCAATCTCCATACCCTCAGACCATTTTCCATACCCCCAGACCAATCTCCATACCTCCAGACGAATCTCCATACCCCCAGACTTTTCTCCATAATCCCAGACAAATCTCCATACCCCAGAACAATCTCCATACCCCCAGACCAAGCTCCATACCCCCAGACCAATCTCCATAACCCCAGACCAATCTCCATACCTCCAGACATATCTCCATACCCCTAGACCAATCTCCATTCTCCCAGACCAATTTCCATACCCCCAGACCAATTTCCATACCCCCAGACCAATGTCATTACACCCAGACCAATGTCCATACCCCCAGACCAATCTCCATAAACCCAGACCAATCACCATACCCCCGACTGATCTCCATACCTCCAGAACAATCTCTATACCCCCAGACCAATCTCCGTACCCCCAGGCCAATCTCCTTACCCCAGGCCAATCTCCATACCCTCAGACCAATCTCCATACCCCAGACCAATCTCCATACCCCCAGACCATTCTCCATAACCCCAGACAAATCTCCATACCCCCAGAACAATCTCCATACCCCCAGACCAATCTCCATACCCCCAGACAAATCTCCATACCTCCAGACAAAACTCCATACACCCAGTCCAATCTCCATACTCCCAGAGCAATCTCCACACCCCTAGACCAATCTCCATACCCCCAGACCAATTTCCATACCCCAGACCAACCTTCATACCCCCAGACCAATCTCCACACCCCCGGACCAAATTCCATACCCCCGAACCAATCTCCATACGCCCAGAACAATCTTCATACCCACAGACAAATGTCCATAATCCCAGACCAATCTCCACAACCCCAGACAAATCTCGATACCCCTAGAACAATCTCCATACGCCCAGACCATTCTCCTTACCCCCAGACCATACTCCATACCCTCAGACCAATCTCCTACCCCAGACCAATCTCCATACCCCCAGACAAATCTCCATACCCCCAGACCTATTTCCATACCCTCAGACAAATCTCCATACCCCAGACCAATCTCCATATCCCCAGACCAATCTCCATAATCCCAGACCAATCCCCATACCCCCAGACCAATCTTCATACCCCAGACCAATCTCCATACACCCAGACCAATCTCCATATCCCTAGAACAATCTCCATACCCCCAGACAAATCTCCACATCCCCAGACAAATCTCCATACTCCCAGACCAATCTCCATACCCCCAGACCAATCTCCATACCCCCAGACCATTCACCATAACCCCAGACAAATCTCCATACCCCCAGACCAATGTCCATACACCCAGACCAACCTCCATACACCCAGACAAATCTCCATAACCCCAGACCAATCTCCATACTTCCAGACCAATCTCCATACCCCGACAAATCTCCATACTCCCAGACCAATCTCCATACCCCCAGTCCAATCTCTATACACTGACAAATCTCCATACTCCCAAACCAATCTCCATACCCCCAGTCCAATCTCTATACCCCGACAAATCTCCATACTCCCAGACCAATCTCCATACCCCCAGACCAATTTCCATACCCCCAGACCAATGTCATTACACCCAGACCAAAGTCCATACCCCCAGACCAATCTCCATAAACCCAGACAAATCCCCATACCCCCGACTGATCTCCATACCTCCAGAACAATCTCTATACCCCCAGACCAATCTCCGTACCCCCAGGCCAATCTCCTTACCCCAGGCCAATCTCCATACCCTCAAACCAATCTCCATACCCCAGACCAATCTCCATACCCCCAGACCATTCTCCATAACCCCAGACAAATCTCCATACCCCCAGAACAATCTCCATACCCCCAGACCAATCTCCATACCACCAGACAAATCTCCATACCCCCAGACAATACTCCATACACCCAGTCCAATCTGCATACTCCCAGAGCAATCTCCATACCCCTAGACCAATCTCCATACCCCCAGACCAATTTCCATACCGCAGACCAACCTCCATACCCACAGACAAATCTCCATAACCCCAGACCAATCTCCATACTCCCAGACTAATCTCCATACCCCCAGACCAATCTCCATACCACCAGACCAATGTCCATACACCCAGACCAATCTCCATACTTCCAGACCAATCTCCATACCCCCAGACCAATCTCCATACCCCCAGACCTTTCTCCATACCCCCAGACAAATCTCCATAAACCCAGACCCATCTCCATACCCCAGACCAATCTCCATACCCTAGACAAATCTCCATATGCCCAGACCAATCTCCATAACCCCAGACCAATCTGAATACCTCCAGACCTTTCTCCATACCCCCAGACAAATCTCCATACCCCCAGAGATATCTCAATACTCCCAGATCAATCTCCATACCCCCAGACCAATTTCATTACCCCCAGACCAATGTCCATACCCGCGGACCAATGTCCATACCCCCAGACCAATCTCCATATGACAGACCAATCTCCATACCCCCGAACAATCTCCATACCCCAGACCAATCTCCATACCCTCAGACCAATCTCCATACCCCCAGACCAATCTCCATACCTCCAGACAAATCTCCATACCCCCAGACCTACTCCATAACCCCAGACAAATCTCCATACCCCAGAACAATCTCCATACCCCCAGACCAATCTCCATACCCCCAGACCAATCTCCATAACCCCAGACCAATCTCCATACCTCCAGACATATCTCCATACCCCTAGACCAATCTCTATACCCCCAGACCAACCTCCATTCTCCCAGACCAATCTCCATACCCCCAGACCAATTTCCATATCCCCAGACCAATGTCATTACACCCAGACCAATGTCCATAACCCCAGACCAATCTCCATAAACCCAGACCAATCTCCATACCCCCGACTGATCTCCATACCCCCAGAACAATCTCTATACCCCCAGCCCAATCTCCGTACCCCCAGGCCAATCTCCTTACCCCAGGCCAATTTCCATACCCTCAGACCAATCTCCATACCCCCAGACCAATCTCCATACCCCCAGACCATTCTCCATAACCCCAGACAAATCTCCATACCCCTAGAACAATCTCCATACCCCCAGACCAATCTCCATACCCCCAGACGAATCTCCATACCCCCAGACAAAACTCCATACACCCAGTCCAATCTCCATACTCCCAGAGCAATCTCCATACCCCTAGACCAATCTCCATACCCCCAGACCAATCTCCATACCCCCTGACCAATCTCCATACCCCCAGACCAAATCCATACTCCCAGACCAATCTCCATACCCCCAGACCAATCTCTATACCCCCAGACCAATCTCCATACCCGCAGACTAATCTCCATACCCCCAGAACAATCTCCATACCCCAGACTAATCTCCATACCCCCAGACCAATCTCCATACCCCCAGACCAACCTTCATACCCCCAGACCAATCTCCACACCCCCAGACCAATCTCCATACCCCCGGACCAATCTCCATACGCCCAGAACAATTTTCATACCCACAGACAAATGTCCATACTCCCAGACCAATCTCCATAACCCCAGACAAATCTTGATACCCCTAGAACAATCTCCATACGCCCAGACCATTCTCCTTACCCCCAGGCCATATTCCATACCCTCAGACCAATCTCCATGCTCCCAGACCAATCCCCATACCCCCAGACCAATCTCCATACCCCAGATCAATCTCCATACACCCAGACCAATCTCCATATCCCTAGAACAATCTCCATACCCGCAGACAAATCTCCACATCCCCAGACCAATCTCCATACTCCCAGACCAATCTCCATACCCACAGACCAATCTCCATACCCCCAGACCATTCACCATAACCCCAGACAAATCTCCATACCCCCAGACCAATCTCCATACCCCCAGACCAATGTCCATACACCCAGACAAATCTCCATACACCCAGACAAATCTCCATAACCCCAGACCAATCTCCATACTTCCAGACCAACCTCCATTCCCCCAGACCAATCTCCATACCCCCAGTCCAATCTCTATACCCCGACAAATCTCCATACTCCCAGACCAATCTCCATACCCCCAGACCAAATCCATACTCCCAGACCAATCTCCATACCCCCGGACCAATCTCCATAAACCCAGGCCAATCTCCATACCCCAGACCAATCTCCATACCCTAGACAAATCTCCATACCCCCAGACCAATCTCCATAACCCCAGACCAATCTCCATACCTTTCTCCATACCCCCAGACCAATCTCCATACCCCCAGAGATATCTCAATACTCCCAGATCAATCTCCATACCCCCAGACCAATTTCAATACCCCCAGACCAATGTCCATACCCGCGGACCAATGTCCATACCCCCAGACCAATCTCCATACCCCGGACCAATCTCCATACCCCCGAACAATCTCCATACCCCAGACCAATCTCCATACCCTCAGACCAATCTCCATACCCCCAGACCAATCTCCATACCTCCAGACCAATCTCCATACCCCCAGACCTTTCTCCATAACCCCAGACAAATCTCCATACCCCAGAACAATCTCCATACCCCCAGACCAATCTCCATACCCCCAGACCAATCTCCATACCCCCAGAACAATCTCCATACCCCCAGACCAATCTCCATAACCCCAGACCAATCTCCATACCTCCAGACATATCTCCATACCCCTAGACCAATCTCTATACCCCCAGACCAATCTCCATTCTCCCAGACCAATCTCCATACCCCCAGACCACTTTCCATACCCCCAGACCAATGTCATTACACCCAGACCAATGTCCATACCCCCAGACCAATCTCCATAACCCCAGACCAATCTCCATACCCCCGACTGATCTCCATACCCCCAGAACAATCTCTATACCCCTAGACCAATCTCCGTACCCCCAGACCATTCTCCATAACCCCAGACAAATCTCCATACCCCCAGAACAATCTCCATACCCCCAGACCAATCTCCATACCCCCAGACAAATCTCCATACCCCCAGACAAAACTCCATACACCCATTCCAATCTCCATACTCCCAGAGCAATCTCCATACCCCTAGACCAATCTCCATACCCCCAGACCAATTTCCATACCCCAGACCAACCTCCATACCCCCAGACAAATCTCCATAACCCCAGACCAATCTCCATACTCCCAGACCAATCTCCATACCCCCAGACCAATCTCCATACCCCCAGACCAAATCCACACTCCCAGACCAATCTCCATATCCCCAGACCAATCTCCATAAACCCAGACCAATCTCCATACCCCCGACTGATCTCCATACCCCCAGAACAATCTCTATACCCCCAGCCCAATCTCCGTACCCCCAGGCCAATCTCCTTACCCCAGGCCAATTTCCATACCCTCAGACCAATCTCCATACCCCCAGACCAATCTCCATACCCCCAGACCATTCTCCATAACCCCAGACAAATCTCCATACCCCTAGAACAATCTCCATACCCCCAGACCAATCTCCATACCCCCAGACGAATCTCCATACCCCCAGACAAAACTCCATACACCCAGTCCAATCTCCATACTCCCAGAGCAATCTCCATACCCCTAGACCAATCTCCATACCCCCAGACCAATCTCCATACCCCCTGACCAATCTCCATACCCCCAGACCAAATCCATACTCCCAGACCAATCTCCATACCCCCAGACCAATCTCTATACCCCCAGACCAATCTCCATACCCGCAGACTAATCTCCATACCCCCAGAACAATCTCCATACCCCAGACTAATCTCCATACCCCCAGACCAATCTCCATACCCCCAGACCAACCTTCATACCCCCAGACCAATCTCCACACCCCCAGACCAATCTCCATACCCCCGGACCAATCTCCATACGCCCAGAACAATTTTCATACCCACAGACAAATGTCCATACTCCCAGACCAATCTCCATAACCCCAGACAAATCTTGATACCCCTAGAACAATCTCCATACGCCCAGACCATTCTCCTTACCCCCAGGCCATATTCCATACCCTCAGACCAATCTCCATGCTCCCAGACCAATCCCCATACCCCCAGACCAATCTCCATACCCCAGATCAATCTCCATACACCCAGACCAATCTCCATATCCCTAGAACAATCTCCATACCCGCAGACAAATCTCCACATCCCCAGACCAATCTCCATACTCCCAGACCAATCTCCATACCCACAGACCAATCTCCATACCCCCAGACCATTCACCATAACCCCAGACAAATCTCCATACCCCCAGACCAATCTCCATACCCCCAGACCAATGTCCATACACCCAGACAAATCTCCATACACCCAGACAAATCTCCATAACCCCAGACCAATCTCCATACTTCCAGACCAACCTCCATTCCCCCAGACCAATCTCCATACCCCCAGTCCAATCTCTATACCCCGACAAATCTCCATACTCCCAGACCAATCTCCATACCCCCAGACCAAATCCATACTCCCAGACCAATCTCCATACCCCCGGACCAATCTCCATAAACCCAGGCCAATCTCCATACCCCAGACCAATCTCCATACCCTAGACAAATCTCCATACCCCCAGACCAATCTCCATAACCCCAGACCAATCTCCATACCTTTCTCCATACCCCCAGACCAATCTCCATACCCCCAGAGATATCTCAATACTCCCAGATCAATCTCCATACCCCCAGACCAATTTCAATACCCCCAGACCAATGTCCATACCCGCGGACCAATGTCCATACCCCCAGACCAATCTCCATACCCCGGACCAATCTCCATACCCCCGAACAATCTCCATACCCCAGACCAATCTCCATACCCTCAGACCAATCTCCATACCCCCAGACCAATCTCCATACCTCCAGACCAATCTCCATACCCCCAGACCTTTCTCCATAACCCCAGACAAATCTCCATACCCCAGAACAATCTCCATACCCCCAGACCAATCTCCATACCCCCAGACCAATCTCCATACCCCCAGAACAATCTCCATACCCCCAGACCAATCTCCATAACCCCAGACCAATCTCCATACCTCCAGACATATCTCCATACCCCTAGACCAATCTCTATACCCCCAGACCAATCTCCATTCTCCCAGACCAATCTCCATACCCCCAGACCACTTTCCATACCCCCAGACCAATGTCATTACACCCAGACCAATGTCCATACCCCCAGACCAATCTCCATAACCCCAGACCAATCTCCATACCCCCGACTGATCTCCATACCCCCAGAACAATCTCTATACCCCTAGACCAATCTCCGTACCCCCAGACCATTCTCCATAACCCCAGACAAATCTCCATACCCCCAGAACAATCTCCATACCCCCAGACCAATCTCCATACCCCCAGACAAATCTCCATACCCCCAGACAAAACTCCATACACCCATTCCAATCTCCATACTCCCAGAGCAATCTCCATACCCCTAGACCAATCTCCATACCCCCAGACCAATTTCCATACCCCAGACCAACCTCCATACCCCCAGACAAATCTCCATAACCCCAGACCAATCTCCATACTCCCAGACCAATCTCCATACCCCCAGACCAATCTCCATACCCCCAGACCAAATCCACACTCCCAGACCAATCTCCATATCCCCAGACCAATCTCCATAACCCCAGACCAACCTCCATACCCCAGACCAATCTGCATACCCTAGACCAATCTCCATACCTCCAGACCTATCTCCATAACCCCAGACCAATCTCCATACCCACAGACCAATCTCCATACTCCCAGACCAATCTCCATACCCCCAGACCAATCTCCATACCCCCAGACCAATGTCCATGCCCGCAGACCAATGTCCATACCCTCAGACCAATCTCCATACCCCCAGACCAATCTCCATACCCCCAGACCAATCTCCATACCCGTAGACTAATCTCCATACCCCCAGACCAATATCCATACCCCCAGACTAATCTCCATACCCCATACCAATCTCCATACCCCCAGACCAACCTTCATACCCGCAGACCATTCTCCTTACCCCAGACCAATCACCATACCCCCAGACCAATCTCCATACCCCAGACCAATCTCCATACCCCCAGACCAATCTCCATACTCCCAGACCAATCTCCATACCCCTAGACCAATCTCCACACCCCCAGACCAATCTCCATACCCCCGGACCAATCTCCATACTCCCAGACCAATCTCCATACCCCTAGACCAATCTCCACACCCCCAGACCAATCTCCATACCCCCGGACAATCTCCATACTCCCAGACCAATCTCCATACCCCTAGACGAATCTCCACACCCCCAGACAAATCTCCATACTCCCAGACCAATCTCCATAACCCCAGACAAATCTCGATACCCCCAGAACAATCTCCGTATGCCCAGACCAATCTCCTTAACCCCAGACCAAACTCCATACCCCCAGACCAGCTCCTACCCCCAGACCAATCTCCATACCCCCAGACAAATCTCCATACCCCCAGACCTATTTCCATACCCCCAGACAAATCACCATACCCAGACCAATCTCCATACCCCCAGACCAATCTCCATACCCCTAGACCAATCTCCATACCCCCAGACCAATCTCCATACCCCAGACCAATCTCCGTTCCCCCAGACCAATCTCCATACCCCTAGACCAATCTCCATACCCCCAGACAAATCTCCATATCCCCAGACCAATCTCCATACTCCCAGAGCAACCTCCATACACCCAGACCAATCTCCATACCCCTAGACCAATCTCCATACCCCCAGACCGATCTCCATATCCCTAGACCAATCTCCATACTCCCAGACCAATCTCCATTCCCCCAGACCAATCTCCATACCCCAGACCAATCTCCATACCCCCAGACCAATCTCCACACCCCTAGACCAATCTCCACACCCCCAGACAAATCTCCATATCCCCAGACCAATTTCCATACTCCCAGACCAATCTCCATACTCCCAGACCAATCTCCATACCCCCAGACCAATCTCCATACCCCCAGACAAATCTCCATACCCCCAAACCAATCTCCATACCCCCAGACCAATCTCCATACCCCCAGACCAATCTCCATACCCCCAGACCAATCTCCATACCCCCAGACCCATCTCCGTACTCCAGACCAATTTCACTGCTTAGCATTGCAGCCATTTCCAGCTGCCCTTAACTGCAGTTGCCGGTTGACACTTGCAATTTTGCTGGTGATCGTCAATTTTTCCCCGTCTGTTTTCTACCCCTCAGCCAATTTTGGATCCATGCTGCTACTGCTCCTTTTATCGGATGGGCTTTGATTTTGCGAACAAGCCTATGATATGGTACCTTATCAAACGTCTTTTGAAAGTCCATATACGCAACATCAACTGTACTGTCCTCATCCACCCTCTCTGTTACCTCATCAAAAAACTCAGTCAAGTTAGTCAAATACAATTTGCCCTTAACAAATCCAAGCTGGCTCTCCTTTATTAATCCATACTTGTGCAAGTGGCTGTTAATTTTCTCCCGAATTAATGGGCCAGAAATTAGGATCGGGGGCTTGCCGCGCGTGCAAGCCCCCGATGTGCACTCACCCTGCGCGCCGGCATCTGAAGCCCGGGCCTGCTTGCATTTCCTGTGACTGGCCCAGTTCAGATGTCGGCGCGATGTGCTTGCCTGATCTAGCGGCGTAGTTAGTGCGTTGTGCCGGCTGGGATCAGGTGAGCACTCTGCAGCCAATCAGGGGAGGGGAAACTCATTCATGAGTTTGATAGTAAAGACTGTCAAACTCATGAAAAGTACGGGCGCCCAAAAGACTAGTTTAACTTTAATTAAAATTTTAAAAAACATCCCAATAATTAAATAAACTATAAATAACTTTAAAAAAAACTATTTAAAACAATTAATAAAATTTTTGAAAAAAATAATTTTTTATGAAATCGGGTCTAAAAATAAACTTACCTTACTGTAAAGTCCTTAAAAACAATGAAGCTGTGGAAAAAATGTAATAATTTTAAATAATAGACCACTTACCTGCAAGAATCCACTCCTTACGCCTCCTTTTTTCATTTCTAAAAAGTTCAGTCCCTTGCAAACGCGCAAACCTGTAAAAAAGAAGGAAGTTCAACGCGTGCGCGCAGAGTCCTGCGCGCACGCGTTGGACCTCTTAACCCCTTGGTTCAGAGGAGAGGAAATGCCGGTTTCCCGCGCATGCGCTGTGCATGCTGAAATCCGACGCTTCCAACGGGCCCACGCGTGAGTACACCGTCCGTACTCACACGTTCGGACCGGAATTACTGGCCCATTGTTTCTAAAAACTTCCCCACCACTGACGTTAAACTGATTGGCCTGTAATTGCCAGGTTTATCCTTCTCCCCTTTCTAAACATTGTAATGCCCTCTTCTGCTATCACTAGTTGTCCAAACGGATGAAGATAAATTGATTGCTCTTGCAAATAATTCACCTGTGATTTGCTTGATGCATTTGAGCACAGTTGATTAATGTTAGTGATGCCTCCAGGGCAACCTCTAATGAGCTTGTTGAATAAAAGTTAAGCCGTTTGTGACCTTCACTGCTATTGGTAGTGCACTGCCTATGTTGAAGGATTGCTGTAGGTCTGTAATGTCCGTGTTGTAATTTCTGTGTGTCAGTGTATGAGTAGAGGGTAAATCTTGAGAAAGACAGGATGTTACCAGCCCTGAGCTTGGATGAAGCTTCCAGTTTCACCTTCCTCTACTCCCTTGATGCCCAACTATGTCTAGGGTGGCCGCCAAAGGAATTTAAGTGACATATAACCGCCCAACCCGTGTAACGGTAAATGAACATGCATCGTGCAGCTAGGCTGTCTCCCAAGGATTTACTGCATCAAGTCCCTTTAAGATGTCAGTGTGACAACAGTTGCAGTTCTAAGTTGCTGCTTGTATTTGTGCCAAGCTGCAGTACGGCCATGCATGGCGATCACTCGACAGGTTGGTTTTCACCTGGCAGACTCCATGAGATAAGATTGTATGAATGTTTTCAATGGGGGAAACAGTAAATGAATTACGGGTAAAGCAGAGACACTTTGCCCGGCATAGAAAGCTTTTATGTAGCCTTAACATGGAAGCTGTCTTCAAGTCCACCATCTTCTTTCATGATTTGGATCACACAGAAGCATTGATCCTGTATTACATCTCCTGTGTGAGTTATTTTTGTGAAGGGTGCCTTTTTGTCCCAAACCAGACAGTCCTCCTTTCCAGTATTTCCTGGTGCACAGACAAGATGCCACTGTTTTCAGCCCATTTCAAAGTGCAAACCCCTGCCCTGCGCTCCCAGGCAAAAATGCAGCTGTTTGAATGACAGTTGAAGCTTAACAAGTGTGACCAATCCACTGGCCAGTCAGCTCTGCATGAATGACATATTCCTGATTTGGAAATATCTGCAGTCAATAGCCAGACAACAGTTAGCCCTCGATCTACAAAGCTACATCAATTTCCACTCTTACATTGCTATCAATTCGAGCTCTTTTAATGAGAAAACATTTTGGTGAATACTAAATAAAACAAATATGGTAGATTTTCTGAGTCCTCGCCCGCTCACAGTGTGAATTGTAAAATCACAGCAGCACATACGTGGATTTTCACTATGAGCTGGCTACAAATGAGGACTTGAAAAGTCTCCTCGTACCTGAAGAGAGAGCTTTCTATTTTTTACCATTTAAAGTAATTCAGCAGGTTGCTCTGGCTCCCTAAACTTTCACATCAATTAGATCTAAGGCAACATCCTGGCTCGTACTAAATAAAGATAAAGGAACATGTTATTACCTTGTGCAGAGTTAGGATCAGTAATATATTTTTCTCTCTAACCATTACCTAAAAAGTGAGAGAAAATTAATTCCCTTTCATGTTGTTAAGATTAAAATTCTATCCAATATCATGCAGAGCAGCAAGAAACGCATATTGTTTCTATTCCTGTGTAGATTATAGTGAGCTGGGAAATTATAGAAACCAATAAGATTCATAAAACTCAATTGTCAATTAAACATAATTATCATTAAATGCTTTTGATATTTCATTACCAGTTTATATATAATCATAAAATATGCTTTTGTAATAGAGCAATTAAATTACATATTTGTAAAATCCCTTACAAATAAATCTAAAACTTTAGCTGAAGAACACATATTATAATCTTCTGCTGGTAACACACAAATAGTAACACCTCATTGAAAGCAGTTTCATCAACCCGATCCAGCTACTGACCACTATTAAAATAAAATGCCAACTCACTGGCATTTCCCATTTCACAATAGGTCAACAATGAAAAGCGAGACTTGCTCAGGAGAGTACTGCAGGGCTCCTCCTGAGTGGTCCATGTAGTGTATGTACCTTTAAGGGGAGAACTACTTTTTACAGCTCCTGTATACTGTAGTACCGGCAGTGACCACACCTGTATATAAACCCTGAGTAGGGATCTGTACGTTTAGTTTCAGAGAAACCCTCATCCAGTAAATACCTGTTGATTGTTCCCTGCAGTCTCGTGTCTAGTTATTGAAGGACACACAACATCAAAATACACGGATCTAACAGTCCAGACACCAGAACCATTGTTTCAAGACACCGATCATCTGCTCTATGAGGTTCCTGGTGGCGCTATGGCTCTCATTGTATAACAGCTCAGCAGGAGTGTTGGGGTTATGGAGCGGTGTCATCAGCCAGGTGCAGAGTGGATAACCCTTGTCCCCGAGGAGCCAGCCACGAGCTTGAGGCGGTGGTTGGAAGAGGTCTGCGACACCAGTCTGGCGCAGGATAAAAGCATCGTGGCTGCTGCCAGGATAGCAGGCATTGACGTTGTGGATGAGCTGTCTGTGGTCACAGACCAACTGTACATTCAGAGAGTGGAAATCCTTGCGGTTTTGGTACACCTCTGCATTCTCATGAAGTGCCCGCAATGCCACATGCACGCAGTTAATGGCGCCCTGAACCCATGGGGAAGCCCGCTATCCTAGCAAAGCCACATGCGTGTTCGCACTGTTTGTCCCGGGTCATGGGGAAAGAGATGTACTGGCGTCTCCTTTTATACAAAGCATTTGTCACCTTCCGGATGCAACAATGAACAGCAAACTAGGAGATATTCGCTATGTCACTAGTAGAAGCCTGAAAGGAGCTGCTGGCATAGAAATTCAGAGCCACAGTCATCTTCATTGCCACCGACAGAGACATCCTGGTCCTGAGCTGAGGCTGCAGATCTGGTTGCAGGAGATGGCAGAGCTCAGTGACCACCCCCTTGCTGAAGCGCAGCCTTCGGAAACACTGCTCCACAGACATATGGATATATGAGAATTGCTCCGGGAATACACTGGGAGGGTAAGGTCTCCTGTGCAGAGCCCTGTTGGCCCTCCTCCCTCTGGCCACATTTGCCACTCTCTCTCTGCGCCTCTGCTGCCTCCAAAGGTGAAGCTGGAGGATGACACCCAGAGTTAGTGCAGCCCCCATACAAGCTTCTAAATATGGTAAATATGAAGGTCAAATAAATATGAACCTCAAAACTAGTGCTCACAACCCAAAACTCCTTAGGACAGCGTTAAATCGCTCCAGACGTCTCTCTCCCTCTCAACCTGTGTGTACCAAAAATTCTGCCAACAAGAAAAGGCAGGAAGCGCCCGCCATTAAATAGCACTCCCTCAGCCCCTTCCCGACTTGAAAACGTTCCGCTCTACCTGTCGTTCCTAACGGCAGGTGCGAAGGCAGGGGGCGTGACTCAATTTCCGGTCCGGGGCGCGACCAGGGCATTGCACGCTCACATGACGTCACAATCTGCGGGCGCAGGAGATCGTGGCAGTAGTGTTTAGCATCAGTGCAAAATGACTGGTCAATTTCGTGGGCGGTGCTAAAATCACCGCGCTCGGGTGCTAAGTTCCTAACGCCCCGTTAGCGCCCGGAGGTGCAAACAGGAGGCGCTAGCCAACCGAATGTTTCCCCCTTCGCATCTTTGAAAGTAGATAAATCGCCAGGCTTGGATGAACTGTATCCCAGGCTGTTAAGAGAGGCAAGGGAGGAAATATCTAAGGCTCTGACCATCATTTTCCAATCCTCTCTGGCTACAGGTGTGGCGCCAGAGGACTGGAGGACTGCTAACTTTGTGCCGTTGTTTAAAAAGGGAGAAAGGGATAGACCAAATAATTACAGGCCAGTCAGCCTAACCTCGATGGTGGGAAAATTATTGGAAACAATTCTGAGGGACAGTAAAAATCGTCATTTAGAAAGTCATGGATTAATCAAAAACAGTCAGCATGGATTTAGAAGGGAACATCGTGTCTGACTAACTTGATTGAATTTTTTGAGGAGGTAACAAGGAGGATCAATGAAGGCAGTGTATTTGATGTAGTTTACATCGATTTTAGCAAGACCTTTGACAAGGTTCCACATGGCAGGTTGGTCAGAAAAGTAAAAGCCCATGGGCAAGTTGGATCCAAAATTGGCTCAGTGGCTGGAAGCAAAGGGTAATGGTCGACAGGTGTTTTTGTGACTGGAAGGCTGTTTCCAGTGGGGTTCCACAGGGCTCAGTACTAGGTCCCTGCTTTTTGTGGTATATATCATTTAGACTTTAATGTAGGTGACATGAATAAGAAGTTTGCAGATGATACAAAAATTGGCCGTGTGGTTGACAGTGAGGAAGAAAGCTGTAGACTGCAGGAAGATATCAATGGACTGGTCAGGTGGGCAGAAAAGTGACAAATGGAATTTAATCCGGAGAAGTGTGAGTTAATGAATTTGTGGAGGGCTAACAAGGCAAGGGAATACACAATAAATGGTAGGGGCCTGAGAAATGTACTGGAACAGAGAGACCTTGGAATGCATGTCCACAGATCTCTGAAGGTAACAGGACAGGTAGATAAGGTGGTTAAGAAGACATATGGGATACTTTACTTTATTAGCTGAGGCATAGAATATAAGAGCAGGGAGGTTATGCTAGAACTGTATAAAACACTAGTTAGGCCACAGTTGGAGTACTGTGTACAGTTCTGGTCAGTACATTACAGGAAAGATGTGATTGCACTAGAGAGGGTAGAGGAGATTTACGAGGGTGTTGCCAGGACTAGAGGATTTTAGCTATGAGGAATGATTGGATAGGCTGTGTTTATTTTCTTTAGAACGGAGGAGGCTGAGGGAAGACTTAATTGAGGTTTATAAAATAATGAGGGGCCTAGATAGAGTGGATAGGAAGTACCTATTTCCCTTAGCAGAGAGGTCAATAACCAGGGGGCATAGATTTGAAATAATTGGTAGAAGGATTAGAGGGGAGTTGAGAAGAACTTTTTCACCCAGAGGGTGGTGGGGTCTGGAATGCACTACCTGAAAGGGTGGTAGAGGCAGAAACCCTCATCACATTTTAAAAGTAGCTGGATATGCAGTTGAAGTGCCGTAACCTGCAAGGCTACGGGCCAAGAGCTGGGGTGTGGGATTAGACGGGATAGCTCTTTTTCGACCGGCGCAGACATGATGGGCCGAATGCTCTTCTTCTGTGCCTAAATTTTTATGATTCTATGATTCCATGATATCTCATTTCACCTGGATTTGTGGAATTAAAGTCTTTCCTATAATGCAAACATGTAACATTGGTAATAATAGATAGGTGAGTATGTGTGTAAAGAAGGGAAAGATGATAAATAATGTAAATGTTAAAATATGCATAATCACAATTAGCAATCCCAGATTGTCATTTAGATTAACTTAAAAAGAATTTTGCCCTGTTATTTGAGAAATGAATATATTAGTATCTGTAAAGGAAGATAAATAGGAAGATGCTGGGAACTAGAAGCTTAGAACTAGATTATGAAAGATCTCAGAGATAATATTCTTAGCTTCGACTCATGTCAATGATGTGAAATTTATATATGCAAGTTACTTCCGGAGTGCTTTATCTGTTGCAGAATCTGTATCCAGAATACCAACATTCCCATGACATAAAGGGGGAGAAATTGGGTATAGCCCCGCTTGGGGCGCTAGAATTGGCGATGCGCAAATTTTATCGCCAGGCGCAACTTATCGCCACCTCGAGCGATATTGGGTTGCTGCGCTCCTGAAGGTGATTGCGGCGTTGATTCAGGCGCTGCACAGGAGTCGTAAGGCGCTAACCCGGCGGCACTACTCAATATGGCGGTGTCCGGGCGCAGCGCAGGTGCTGTCAATATCGATTACCCCGAGACATGCTGGCGCTGGCCAGCTCTTAAAGGGGTGGGTCAATTAGGATCAGCAGACACACTCTGCGCCTTGTAGACCTCAAAATCGACGCTGTGCTTTCTGTGGCATTCCAAACTTTGAGGGTATGGAGAGGGTGAGGCAGAGAGTGGAGCGCTTTACCGATGGGGCATTGGATGCTTTGGTTGGCGAAGTGGAGCACTGGCGAGCTGTGCTGTACCCCGACAATGGCAGGAGGCCTCATCAGAGTGAGTACCACAGGGCTTGGAGGGAAGTTTGTCAAAGAGTCACCTCAAGCAGCGTGGTGGCCAGGACTCCTGTTATGGATAGTCTCCCGGGTGTGCGAGTCACCTGATCTGAATGTTAGCCCTGTTATGGATAGTCTCCCGGGTGTGCGAGTCATCTGGTCTGAATGTTAGTTCTGTTTTGGATAGTCTCCCAGGTGTGCAAGGTACTTATGTGTTAGTGTGTTACTTTTGCTTTCTGTAGCCATTGCTTTGTCATGTTGGAAGGAAGCACATTTTGCCAAATAAACAACTTTTTTTATTTACATTGCCCATGTCTGCTGTTTACATTCATACCACCCTTCATAGGCTTTGGGTTATCCGACCTATTCCATTCGTGCTCCTCAAATGGCACCAAGCATTCCGTCAGAGGGGCCTAGAAGCGGCCTGTTATCAGCCTCTGACGGATGGCCCTTCCAGTTTGTCCCTCCCTCCCGTCTTGCTCCTCCTCCTCCTCCTCCTCCTCCTCCTCCTCCTCCGCCTTCTCCTCCTCCTCCTCTGCTGGTGCTTCCAAGTCTGGTGGCATTGGCTGTGTGCGTAGGATGGCGAGGTTATGCAACATGCAGGAGACAACGACGAAGTGGGAGACTCACTCTGGTGAGTACTGCAAGGTGCCTCCGGAATGGTCCAGACAGCGGAACCGCTGCTTCAACACACCGAATGTGTGCTCCACAATGTTCCTCGTCGCCTGATGGCTCGCATTGAAGCGCTCTTCAGCAGGAGTGCTGGGCGAACGGAGCGGGGTCATCAGCCATGGGTACAGAGGATAGCCCTTGTCACCGAGAAGCCAGCCTGCTGGGTGAGCCGGGGCCTCGAAGAGGTCTGCAACTGAAGTCTGGCGCAGGATGAAGGCGTCGTGGCTGCTGCCAGGGAATTGTGCATTAACTGTGAGGATCAGCTGTCAGTGGTCACAGACCAGCTGAACATTCAAGGAATGGAACCCCTTGCGGTTGCGGAACTCCTCCGGATTCAAAACAGGCGCCCACAAAGCCACGTGCATGCAGTCAATGGTGCCCTGCACCATGGGGAAGTCCGCTATTGCTGTGAAGCCCTCTGCGTGCTCCCACTGCTTCTCCAGTGTCACAGGGAAGGAGATGTACTGCCACCTCCTTTTAAATAGGGCATCTGTTACTTGACGGATGCAGCAATGCACCGCAAACTGCGATATGTTCGCGATGTCCCCAGTTGAGGCCTGAAAGGAGCCGGTCGCATAGAAATTCAGGGCAACAGTCATCTTGACAGCCACCGACAGAGAGGTCCTGCACCTTATCTGAGGCTGCAGATCTGGCTGAAGCAGGTGGCACAGCTCAGTCACCACCTCCTTTCTGAAGCGCAGCCTTCAAAGACACTGCTCCTCTGACATGTTCAGGTAAGAGAACTGCTGTCTGAAAACCCTGGCAGCGTAAGGTCTGGTGTGGCGACATCTGTTGGCCCTCCTCCATCTGGCCATTCCTGCCCCTCTCTCCCTGCGTCTCTGTGCCCTTTCCAAATGGTTCAGCAGCAGGACGTTTCCCTCCAATGCAGCCCCCAAAATAGCGCACAAGGAATTGAAAGCATAGTAAATGCTCACCAGCAGCAAGGTGAAGGTCAGTGTGGTGTATGTAACCTGTTCCACCTTAAGAGAACTACCTTAAGAGATGTACTACTTTCGCTTGGCTGCTGTATACTGTAATACTGTAATACCGGTGGTGACCACACCGGTATCTAAGTGTTGTGCAAGGATCTGCTGGGCAGTTCAGCCCTGACCTTCGAATAGTAAAGACCTGTTAAAAGTTATTCTTGTTGTCTGTGTCCAGTGATTGATCCTAAACCTAACTGGGACATACAGACTCAACAGTGGCGACGAGTCCGATCTTACCCTGTGGCAAATTTACATCCAAGGCAGCTTCGTCCTCAAAACGGGCGTCGAGAAGAGGCATCCGCCCTCATCATCCTGCTGAGCACCATCGCACAGGAGGCATCGAGAACCCGGGTAAAAAAGACAAAGAATTCTGACCACGAAGCCCTCCATCAGCGACAGGCAGTGTTCATCCCTTCTACCACGGTGGTGGGTAAGCCGATCAGCGACACGAGCAGAAAGTCGGCCACGTTGACTGTGGAGTAGGGGAGGGAAAACGGAGGAATAAGGGCGGAGAGCTCGACCACGGCCGGTAGAAAGGGCCGGGCTGCAATCGAGGCCGAGAGGCGCAGCGACTGGGGCAGCTTAAGGCTCGAGAGCCGCGGAGAACTCAAACGCAGCCGGTGTACAGGACCGGGCTGCGAGCGGGGCTGCGAGGCAAAACAGCATCGGGGAGTTGAGAAGCTTAAGGCACGAGAGCCGCGGAGAATTCAAACGCAGCCGGTGTAAAGGACCGGGCTGCAAGCGGGGCTGCAAGGCAAAGCAGCGTCGGGGAGTGAGAACCGCTGGGGAGGCGAGAACGGCAGCAGCAAGGCAATTGCCATTGCAGCCAGCGGGGGAAGAAGGCAAATGCGGGAATCCGCCATTGTAGTCATGGGGGAAGAAGACGAGCGCGGGAAAGACCGCCAAGCGCGGGAAGCCGCCATTTTAGTAGGCGGGGGAAGAAGACAAGCGCGGGAAGCTGCCATTTAAAAAAAAAAAATTTTAAACTTGCAAGGATGCCTAAACATGGGAGCATTAATACCTTTGATAGTGATGTCGAAGATTGGACCACGTATGTAGAATGCATGGAAGTTTATTGTAAAGCAAATAAGGTACCAGATGATGAGAAAGCATTAACCTTATTAAGCTCAATGGGGGCGAAGACATATGGGCTATTGAAGCACCTTCTATCACCAATTAAACCGGCGGACCAGACCTTCGCGAATATTGTTACTGTCCTGAAAAATCATTTAAACCCCACGCCACTGATGATAGCGGAACGATTTAAATTTTACAGAAGAACGCAGTTGAAAGACGAAAGCAACGCTGAATTTTTAATTGAACTACGTAAGCTATCGAAGTACTGTCAGTTTGGGACAGGGCTAGCAGATGCGCTGAGAGATAAATTTGTGTGTAGATTGTTAAAAGAAGGAACACAAAAGCGACTGCTTGAAGAGAATGATCTTACGCTTGATAAAGCTGTCACTATTGCAGCATCGCAAGAAGCCGCAGCAAGAGGCACTGCGGAAATGCAGCTACGGTCACCGGAACTCTGTACCAATCAAATGGTCTTGAGTACAGTAAAATGTTATTATTGTGGAAAGACAACACACGATCAGAACCAGTGCTGGTTCAAAAATCAGGAATGCAGAAAATGTGGCAGGCTTGGTCACATAGCTAAAGTATGCCGGTCAGGAAAGAAGACCAGCAACAAAAAGTCACCGCAGGAAAAGTACAAAAAGGTACACAAGGTGACAGAGAACAGTTCGAACGAACAGAAGTCAGATTCAGACGCCAGCAGTAATGAACTGGGTAGTCTAAGAGTACACAATGTTGGTAAGGAAGCAGACCTCCAAACAATTTGGGTCACACTTCAGATAGCAGGAGTCCAAGTGAAAATGGAATTGGACACTGGATCGGCATTGACGGCCATGAATAAGAAAGATTACAAAAGGTTATTCCCACATATTCCCCTACGGGATACGGAGTTTGTATTGAAAACATACACGGGGCAAAGAGTATATCCCATCGGGAAGATAGAGGTAAAGGTGGTCCACAAGGGCAAAGAAAGCCGAGGAATGGACTTATATGTGCTACCTGAGGGAGGTCCACCACTACTGGGACGGGAGTGGATTAGGAAAATAAATATGGACTGGCATTCCTTAAAAGCACTAACGGTAGATTCCGGTACAAAAGATGTCAAACCTAAACGATTGTCCAGAATATTGGACGATGCTAAAGAGGTGTTCCAACAAGGACTGGGAACACTGAGAGGAATTACGGCAAACATCAAGATTGAAGAACATGCAAACCCGAAATTTTTCAAAGCCAGACCGGTACCTTATGCAATACGACCTGCTGTGGAAGCTGAGCTGGAAGGGCTAGAACATTCAGGAGTACTGTCTAAGGTAGACTGGAGTGAGTGGGCCACGCCCATTGTCCCAGTCATGAAGCGTTCATCGAGCAACAAGTCGGGGGAACCGGGGAAGGTTCGCATCTGTGGTGATTTCAAGATCACTGTTAATCCGGTGCTTCACACGGTGCAGTATCCGCTTCCACGGATTGAGGATATCTTCGCTTCATTGTCTGGCGGGAAACACTTCACCAAGATAGACCTGGCGCAGGCGTATTTACAGATGGAAGTTGAGGAAGAGTCACGCCAGTATCTCACGATCAACACGCATAGAGGCTTGTACCGGTATAATAGACTGGTTTTTGGAATGGCATCGGCTCCAGCAATTTGGCAGAGGGCCATGGAGCAGGTATTACAGGGAATTCCAGGTACACAATGTTACCTGGACAATATTCTGATTACAGGAGATGATGACGAGGAACACCTTGTAAACTTGGAACTGGTGCTCACCAGATTGAAAGAATATGGTCTTCGAGTTAATCGCCAGAAATGTGAATTCTTTCAGAAGCGGATCTCGTACTGTGGTCATGTCATTGACCAGGAGGGGCTTCATAAGTCTCCTGACAAGATCGAAGCTGTTGTGAAGGCTCCCGCTCCGGATAATGTATCCCAATTGAGGTCGTTTCTAGGGTTGATTAACTATTACCATAAGTTTCTGCCAAATTTATCCACGGTGCTGCACCCACTAAACGCTCTTTTGCAGAAGGGAGTACCATGGAAGTGGAGCGAGGACTGTAAGAGGGCCTTTCGCGAAAGCAAGGCATTGATCACCTTAGAGGAAGTGTTGGCTCACTTCAACCCAACGCTGCCTATTCGTTTGGCTTGTGATGCTTCTCCATATGGTATTGGGGCAGTACTTTCACACAAGTTGCCAAATGGCCAGGAGAGGCCAGTTGCGTTCGCATCCAGATCATTGACCTCCGCTGAGCGCAATTATGCTCAGATAGATAGGGAGGCTCTCAGCCTTGTGTGGGGAGTAAAGAAGTTTAATCATTACCTGCAGGGCCAAAAGTTTACGCTTCTGACAGACCACCAGCCGTTGGTATCCATTTTTAGCCCTAAGAAGGGTGTTTCAGTGATGACAGCACAGAGACTCCAGAGATGGTCCCTTTTCCTAGGGGCACATCAATATCAGATAGAATTCAAAAGTACAAAGCAGCATGGTAATGCTGATGGGCTGTCGCGCCTGCCACTACCTACAGAGGAGGAGGCACCGACGGTTGACCCTGTTGAGTTATTTCACTCGACCATCATCGAATGTTTACCAGTCACCAATGCAAGTATTGAAAGAGAAACCAGGAACGACCCGACACTGTCCAGGGTCTACGAAGTGACAGTGAAGGGATGGCCAGCACATGGTGATCCACTGTTACCGGCATTCTCAGCAAGACGAGAACAGCTGTCCGTCTGTCAAGGAACATTGATGTATGGAACAAGGGTGATTATTCCTCCTAAGTTAAGAGAGAGAGTTCTAAAGGAACTGCATGAAGGTCATCTGGGGGGAGTCAAGATGAAAAGCCTTGCTAGGGTTTATGTGTGGTGGCCGGGTATCGACCAACAGATAGAGGAGCTGACGAAAAGCTGCTCAGGGTGCCAAAAAGTGCAAAATGCACCTCCGATTGCACCGCTGCATCCATGGGAATGGCCTTCAACCCCATGGCAACGTGTACATATTGACTTTGCTGGTCCTTTCATGGACTCCATGTTTTTAATTGCGGTGGACGCACATTCTAAATGGCCAGAAGTGATGAAGATGACTACCACTACCTCGGAAAAGACGATTGCGGTGTTAAGAACGATATTTGCGAGAAATGGATTGCCAGAACAAATATGTTCAGACAACGGACCGCAGTTCGTGTCAGAAGAATTCCAGGGATTCATGAAGAAGAATGGGGTGAAACATTATACCTCTGCCCCATATCATCCGGCTACAAACGGGTTGGCCGAGAGATTTGTACAAACGTTTAAAAAAGCAATAAAGGCCATGAGCGAAGATCAGATTCCACTACAACACAAGGTGGACAAATTCCTACTGGCATATCGAAACGCCACTCATGCAGTGACAAACCAAAGTCCTGCCATGATGTTCTACAACAGGAGGTTGCGGTCCAGGTTGGACTTGTTAAAACCAAATGTGCGGAGGGAAGTTGAAAACAAACAGTTCCAGCATATAAATAACAAGACCACTCGGAGTTTTGAAATAGGACAACCAGTGTTAGCCCGGGACTATAAAAACGAGAAATGGAAATCTGGAACAATTCGGGCCAGACAAGGACCCCTGATGTACACGGTAGATATTGGTGAAAATGTAATACGGCGTCATGCTGACCAACTGGTAGAATCGAGAACAAGGGTCGAACCCATGGTTACGGCAGAGACAACCGTGAAAGAAGTTAGTGAACCTGAAGCATCTACCTCAGAAGTGAATGTACCTGATGATGATGTCCAATCCATAAGAGACCAACTAGATGAGTCACCCCAGCAACGAGAATCAGAGACCCCTGAAAGGCGTTATCCAACTCGAATCAGGAGGCCTCCTCAGAGACTGAATCTTTGAACTGTTTTGCATGAAGTTGTATATATATATGTTATTATGTTATGTTAAATGGGGATATAACTGTTAAGCTAAAAAGGGAGGATTGTGGTGTATGTAACCTGTTCCACCTTAAGAGAACTACCTTAAGAGATGTACTACTTTCTCTTGGCTGCTGTATACTGTAATACTGTAATACCGGTGGTGACCACACCGGTATCTAAGTGTTGTGCAAGGATCTGCTGGGCAGTTCAGCCCTGACCTTCGAATAGTAAAGACCTGTTAAAAGTTATTCTTGTTGTCTGTGTCCAGTGATTGATCCTAAACCTAACTGGGACATACAGACTCAACAGTCAGAAGGCTGAAGTTCCTCTGGCCAGCGCTGGCTCACTGGTGCAATGGCTCTCAGAGTGCAGCTCAGCAACTCTGTGAAAGTCTCGAGGAAGTTGTGCTCCCAAAATGGCTGCCGCTTTTATACCAGTGCAGTCCCCTTTAAAGAGCACCCCCCCAGCCCGAGAGCGACTGGGGAACGTTCCAGGTAAGCAGTTCTTATTAGCGCCAGGCGGAACGAAGGGGCGCACCACTGAATTTCCGGTCCGGGGCGCCAAAAAGGCGTTGCACACTGAAATGACGTTATGATCTGCCTGCGCCCGCGAGCGGGTGCTAAGATTTAGCGCCGGCGCTAAAACCCACTCAATATAGCAAGAGGCGCTGGGTTCACTGTGCCCGGGTGAAAATTGGCTAACGCCCCACTTCTCGGCCTCTTTAGGCGCTAATCGCTAGCGCAACCAACCGAATTTCTCCCCCAAATAGTTTTATTTAGAAAAATAATTATCATTGGCTTGTTTTTCCAAATTTGTGGACTCTTGTCTCAGCATGGATAGGAATTCCAAGATTCTAAAACCCAAACTTCTAAAATCAGTTCCCAGAGTAAAATCTGGCTTCCAACTGCCAGCACCAAAGGAAAAACACAAAATGAGTCATTAGACCTGCCAACCTGCCCTATTGTGCATTGGAGTGAGCAGTAACTGCCAGTAACTCACAGGCACTGGTGAAGTATTTGTTACAATACCAGCGTGTGCCATTGTGCCATGTGGAAAATGGGTGGAATCATTTTAGTCCTGAGTCAGATCTCCTGCAGTGATAAATTGATAAACAATGCAAAAATACAAAAAATGTCAAAAGCTGGGCATAATCACTAAGAACATTTTAGAGGCTTGAATGGGTACAGTTTGGATTATATTAATAATATACAAAAATACCTTGTGGGTAACCTTTATTTCAAACAAGTTATGTTAAACCTTTACAAAACACTAGTTGGGCCCCAGCTGGAGTCTTGTGGCCAATTCTGGGCACCGCACTTTAGGAAGGATATAAAGGCCTTTGAGAAGGTGTAGAGATTTACTAGAATGGTACCAGGGATGAAAGACTTCAGTTATATGGAGAGAGTAGAGAAACTGGGGTTATTCTCCTTAGAGTAGAGGTTTGATAGAGGTACTCAAAATCTTGAAGGGTTTTGATAGAGTAAATAAGGAGAAACTGTTTCCAGTGGTAGAAGGGTCAGTATCCAGGGGACACAGATTTAAGGTTTTCGCAAAAGAATCCAAGGCGACATGCGGAAATATTATTTATGCAGCAAGTTTTTAATCTGGAATGCACTACCTGAAAGGGTGGTCGACGCAGAGTCAATAATAACTTTCAAAAGGGAATTAAATAAATCCTTGAAAAGGAAAAAAAATGCAGGGTAATGGGGAAAGAGCTGGGGAGTGGGACTAATTGGATAGTGCTTTCAAAGAGCCGGCGCAGGCATGATGGGCCGAATGGCCTCTTTCTGTGCTGTATTATTCTATGAAAATAATCTTCTAAAATGCATAACAGAACCTTTCCTTTTATTATTGCTTGACTAGTTAAAGGACTATGCCTTGAAAACCTTCAGACAGCTAGAGAGAGAAGGTTACTCACTGGTTTTCTAGCTTCTTTAGATTAGGCTGGTATGTCACAAAGACTGACAGGTAATGGTGTCTTGGATCTCATTTCTGCCTGCCCTAATTACACTTTTTGTCAAAGACACTACAGCCTGTTTCTAAATGAAGAGTAGGAAGTTTAATGCACTGCCACTATCCCAAAACATGCCTCTGAAGTTCAGACAGGCTCGAATACATGACTAGTAAGGAAAACAATTCACCTGCAGATCTCACAAGCATGAAAGCTGTTTATCAATCAGGTCAGTTAACCATCCCAGTACATTACATGTGGCAATGAAGGTCAACACTGCTCTCACCTTTAATGCCATAGGGACCTTCCCATTGCCCACAGGGGACATCTCAGACACTTTATCATGTGCCACTCCATAGTCTTCTATTGCCACACAGCCTGCTAATTACAGCTCAGCAAGAAGCAGCAGTAAACCAGCCACTACAGTAGAGAGACTGGTGAATGAGGGTCTCAATGCCCAAAGCTTCCAGTAAATCCACATGTGTGATTATAGCTCTGAAGAGCTCAAAAATTACTTTAAATGAAGTATCATCTTTATCAGAGTAGGCTTTCAAAGAACTGCATTTCACTTAATAAGGATATTTTCTTCAATGGACAATTTTGTCTTTGATAAAGGGATAAGGGTAGCTGACCAGAAAATTCACGAAACATTTATTATGTTCTTCCACTGTGAAGTCCGTTGCTACGTCAATTCTGACCTATTGCTTTAATAACGTCATCTGTGATCTTGCTGGAGCAGCGACTAAACTGTGAATACCAAACTAAATGAGATAAATCATGACGTGGATACGATATAGAAATGGTTATAAAACTGCCCAAAGCACACAGTTCTCAAATTTGTGCCTGCTGATGTACTGTAAAGTGACAAAAGAAGAATATTGAAAGGGAAAGTATGATGGTACGGTAGTCCTGATCCTCAGTTGAACTGACACAATGTGCAGGCTCACTTGTACCTGCAGTGTAGATTGCTGGCCTAACCCAATTTACCAACAGGCATCTCTCTTCGTAATTTGGATAGACTGCAGATGTAGGGAGAGCTTGCCCGGAGAGCTTGGCTGTAGCACACTTGGTTGGGGAATGCAAAATCCAACAAGGGAGCAGTTCTCAAAGGGCTTCAGCTAACCATTAAAGGGCACATTGTGTGGTGGCAGAAAAATGAATCAATTGATTACAATGGCACAGTGAAGGCCTGGGACATTTGGGAAACCTTTTGACGCTGAAGAATTGGAGGTCCTGGTACAGAATATGCACCAAAGAAAGGTGAATCTATTTGGGGCTAAAGATCATCTTTCAGTAAATGTACAGGAAAAAGCTGCATGGAGAGAGGCTGCTGACCTGGTCCATGAAGTCGCCAGGGCTCCTTGCATTTGTTTCAAATAAAGAAAACTTTTGCTGGATTGTTACGAAGACGATGGTGAGTGTGTTACACACTGTTGTGCATGTTTTTGTGGGGCCCACAAGCATGGCACAAATTTAAGAAGTGAACTCCCACACTCTCCTTGGAGGCATTATTTAAAGCGTTGTACTGGATGGGCAGAAATATCCACCAACTAAATATTGGGAAGACCGAAGCCATTGTCTTCGGTCCACCCCACAGACATTTTTCCCTAGCCATCGACTCCATCCCTCTGCCTGGCAACTGTATGAGGCTGAACCAAACTGTTTGCGACCTTGGTGTCATATTTGACCCCGAGCTTCCAACATATCCACTCCCACAGTGATCATCCACTTGGCACTTCTGGCTGAAGATGGTTGCAAACGCTTCAGCCTTGTCTTTTGCACTTGCGTGCTGGGCTCCGCCATCATTGAGGATGGGGATATTCATGGAGCCTCCTCCTCCCATTTTTGCTGCATTCCTCAGAGAACCAGGGTTGGTCCCCTGGCTTGATGGTAATGGTAGACTGAGGGATATGCTGGGACATGAGGTTACAGATTGTGGTAGAATACAATTCTGCTGCTGCTGATGGCCCTCAGCGCTTCATGGATGCCCAGTTTTGAGCTGCTAGATCTGTTCTGAATCTATCCCATTTAACACGGTGGTAGTGCCACACAACACGATTGAGGGTGTCCTCAGTGTGAAGACGGGTCTTCATCTCCACAAGGACTGTACGGTGCTCACTGCTACCAATACTGTCATGGACAGATGCATCTGCGACAGGTAGATTGGTGAGGACAAGGTCAAGTAGGTTTTTCCCTCGTGTTGGTTCTCTCACCACCTGCCGCAGGCCCAGTCTGGCAGCTATGTCCTTCAGGACTCGGCCAGCTCGGTCAGTAGTGGTGCTACCGAGCTGCTCTTGGTGATGGGCATTGAAGTCCCCCACCCAGAGTACATTCTGTGCCCTTACTACCCTCAGTGCTTCTTTCAAGTGGTGTTCAACATGGAGGAGTACTGATTCATCAGCTGAGGGAGGGAGGTAGGTGGTAATCAGCAGGAGGTTTCCTTGCCTATGCTTGACCTGAAGCCATGATACTTCATGGGGTCCGGAGTCAATGTTGAGGACTCCCAGGGCCACTCCCTCCTGACTGTATACCACTGTACTGCCACCTCTGGTGGGTCTGTCCTGCCGGTGGGACAGAACATACCCAGGGATGGTGATAGTGCAGTCTGGGACATTGGCTGAAAGGTATGATTCTGTGAGTATGATTATATCAGGCCGTTGCTTGACTAGTCTGTGTGACAGCTCTCCCAATTTTGACAGATGTTAGTAAGGAGGACCTTGCAGGGTTGACTGGGCTGGGTGTGCTGCTGTCATGTCCGAACTCGGTGCTGAGGTTGATGCTGGGTTGTTTGTCCGGTTTTATTCTTGTTATTGTTTTCTGTAGCGGTTTGTTACAACTGAGTGGATTGCCAGGCCATTTCAGAGGGCAGTTAAGAGTCAACCACATTGCTGTGGGTCTGGAGTCATATATAGGCCAGACCAGGTAAGGACAGCAGATTTCCTTCCCTAAAGGACATTAGATGGTAAACCGAGGCTCTATCTGCCCTCTCAGGTGAATTGGAAAGATCCCATGGCGCTATTTCGAAGATGAGCAGAGGAGTTCTGGCCAATTATCCCTCAACCAACATCTGTAAAACAGATTTCAGGTCATTGTCACCATTGCTGTTTGTGGGACCCTGTTGTGTGCAAATTGGCTGCCCCGTTTCCTACATTACAACAATGACTACACTTCATAAGTATTTAATTGGCTGTAAGGTGCTTTGGGATGTCCCGAGGTCATAAAAGGTGCAATATAACATCATATGTAATGCCACAGTATCTAATTGCCTATTGAATGATTCCAGAGTATTTCCCTTCGCCACCCTACCTGAAAGACCATTCAGGGGTTGATCACTTTCTTTGAAGAAACGCTTCCCCACATCAGTCCTGAATGTGTCATTTACCAATTTATACCAATGTACATGTTACATTTTTGAGTTTTTATGCTATATATGCTTCTTGGGTTCAGTATCAGTGGCCACTCCAGTAAGCAGACCTTACATCCGCTCTGAACCCAAGTGTGTCTTTATCTGCTCATTATGTAGCTAAATATAGCAAAACCAGAGGCCAATGAAGGAACCCTTTATCACTGTATTCAAGCTTACTGGAATATATCACATGACCTTATCTTCAAAAAGCAGTAGAAATATATTCTATCAAACTGAGGCTCGGGCTATAAACCAAAAGACAGATTTACCATCTCATTGAAACATATAAGATTCTGAGGGGGATTGACAGGATAGATGCTGAGAGGTTGTTTCCCCTGGCTGGAGTGTCCAGAACTAGGGGGAATAGTCTCAGGATAAGGGGTTGGCCATTTAGGAAGAAAGAAACAATTACATTTATATAGCGCCTTTCACAACTTCAGGATGTCTCAAAGCGCTTTACAGCCAATGAAATACTTTTGAAGTGTCGTCACTGTAGTAATGTAGGAAATGCAACAGCCAATTGTGCACAGCAAGCTCCCACAAACAGCAATGTAATAATGACTAGATAATCTGTTTTTGTTATGTATATAGCATCATGTATAATGCCACAGCATCTAACTGCCTATTGAATGATTCCAGAGTCTTTCCTTTCGCCACCCTACCTGAAAAGACTGAGATGAGGAGAAATGTCTTCACTTAGAGGGTTGTGAATCTTTGGAATTCTCTACCACAGAGGGCTGTGGATGCTCAATCATATATTCAAGGCTGAGAGCAAAGGACTCTAAGGGAATCAAGGAATATGGGAATTGGGCAGGAAAGTGGAGTTGAGGTCAAAGATCAGCCATGATTTTATTGAATGGCGGAGCAGGCTCGAGGGGCTGTATGGTCTACTGCTGCTCCTAATTCTTATGTTCTTAAGTTCTTAAACAAATAAATGAATGCCACTCAGTACAAACAATATATTAGTAATAATTCACGAGTTTTACTATCTTCCTTGAAATAGCAAAGGAACTTCTCGTCACTATCTCTTAACACAAAATCGAACCTTGAAACGCACTCACTCATTTCTTTCATCTTGAAATGCTACTACTGAGCCAGCTCTGGATCAGTCTCCCTGACTGGCCTCCGAAGTAAAGTCAGCTGCAGATACATCATGCAACATCCTTTGAAGATAAGCTGAAACAAGAGCATTTGGCCAACTGTAGTCGGATGAGATCAACAGCCATTCAAAGGTATCAATTGCATTGAATGTTTGACCACACAATACATCTGTTATGACAGTAAAGCTCAAAAGACATCTCTCAGCCTATCTGCTTATACCTGAGCAAAGTGTCACATTGCCCATATCAAATGGAATGACATCCAAGCATCGAGGTGTCATAAAGTGGTTCTTTGGAACGAGACATCTGAAGTGACCCATTTTGTATTGCAGACTATAACATGCAGAAAGAACCAGCAGAAACCAATATTAATTTTGTGTATGTTTTGGTCAGAAATAAAGAAGCCAATAGACAATGGCCCGTATTTTCCGATCGGAGGCTTCCTGCGTGCGGAGGCCTCCGATCTGGAAAAAATCTACACCCTTACCTGAGGGCTCTGGAGGTCTGGACTCTTCCGCTCCTGGGCCTCTGCTCTATGAAATGCGCAGGGCCCACGTATCCCAGGGGCACATGAGTTTCGCAAGCATCCCTGGGATCACGTGGGCCATGGGGAACCAATGAAAGAAGGGAATCCCCCTTCATACTTTTGACAGCTTAGACCTGTCAAATGTATGAATGAGGATCACTCAAAAAGCACATCAAAACATGAAATACATTTTTTTAAATCACATTTTTTAAATTAGTTAAAATTACATTAAATTAAATATTTTAAACAAAAATTTAATTTTTTGAAAAAAATTAAAGTTTTTTATGGGGCTAAAATAAACTTACCTTTAAAAGTATTTTTAAATAATAAATGAGTGAAAACATTTTTTTTTAACTTTTTTAAACTCTTATGCTGGTAAACTCTTATGCTTTTACCAGGCGTAAGATTTTTAAGGGTTTTCAGCGGGCGGAGGTTCTGCAGAAAGCGGAACACTCCACCCACAGAGGCCCTTCTCCAGGGCAGGTGGAGGATCTGTCAAGAGGATTCTTGACAGATCGGAAGTGCCGGTTTTCAGCGCAAGCGCTGTGTATGCCTGAAACCAGCACTTGCGAGGTTCCTAAGGGTATGTACACAGCTTGTACACACCCGTAGGCATCGGAAAATACGGGCCAAAGTAACACAAACAAAAATGCTTAATTTATGTCACAATCCCTTGTTCTGCAGTTTTGATTTAGCTTAAATTAACATTCTGGTTCTATGTTTCCTATTCTATTGAGCAATATATAAGGTCCCCTATCATTCAACTCTGTTTAAGGCTGAAGTGAGTAAGTTTTTCTGGCTTATCCGCATTACTCTGACACCACAGAGCAGCCTTGGGTTCTTTCTCTGCATGGCCTACAGAGCTCGGATAGTTCCCTTCTGTCTTGGATAACAGAACTTTATTTAAGGCTATTAGAAGCATCCTAGTCGGAAAGACTAAAGAAATACTGAATATTGATAGAAATTACTGTAAGCGCTACCATAAGGCCCCAATCCACAGCTGTTCTGGTGGACTCCTGCCATAACTTTAGCAGGAACATCAGAGTTCCCTTGCCCCAGAACTTCTATGGGTCATGGCATATGGTTGGCTCAGGTATGCCTATTAACTAGCTGAACAAGGGGTGGATTTGGGGTCCAAGCTGCGATCATGGCCAGGACTTGCAAAGACCTGAGCAGCCGAAAATGACCCGCTTTGTAAGGGGGGTCCTGGGATCACTTGCATGTTTCTTTTAGGTGGGTGGAGGGGTGGGGTAGAGAGTGTTGCAGGTCCATACAAAAGTAGGGAGGTTATGCTTCAGTTATACAGGGCATTGGTGAGACCACATCTGGAGTGCTGTGTACAGTTTTACATAGAAACATAGAAACATAGAAGATAGGAGCAGGAGTAGGCCATTCGGCCCTTCGAGCCTGCTCCGCCATTCAATGTGATCATGGCTGATCATCCAAACTCAGTACCCTGTCCCCGCCTTTTCCCCATATCCCTTGATCCCTTCAGCCTCAAGAAACATATCCAACTCTTTCTTGAATATATTTAATGCACTGGCCTCCACCGCCCTCTGTGGCAGAGAATTCCACAGGTTCACCACTCTCTGGGTGAAGAAATTCCTCGTCATTTCAGTCCTAAATGGCTTACCCCTTATCCTTAGACTATGACCCCTGGTTCTGGACTCCCCGGCCATCAGAAATATCCTTCCTGCATCTAGTCTGTCCAGACCTGACAGAATTTTATAGGTTTCGATGAGATCCCCTCTCAATCTTCTAAACTCCAGTGAGTATAAGCCCAATCGACACAATCTCTCCTCATACGTCATTCCTGCCATCCCAGGTATCAGCCTGGTGAATCTTCGCTGCACTCCCTCCATGGCAAGAACGTCCTTCCTCAGGTATGGTGACCAAAACTGCACACAATACTCAAGGTGCGGTCTCACCAAGGCCCTGTACAACTGTAGCAAGACATCCTTGTTCCTGTACTCGAACCCTCTTGCTACGAAGGCCAACATACCATTTGCCTTCTTAACCGCCTGCTGCACCTGCATGCTTACCTTCAGCGACTGGTGCACAAGGACACCCAGGTCTCTTTGCACTTCCCCTTCTCCCAATCTATTGCCATTCAAATAATAATCTGCCTTCCTGTTTTTGCCACCAAAGTGGATAACCTCACATTTATCCACATTATAGTGCATTTGCCATGTTTCTGCCCAATTACCCAATCTGTCCAAATCGTACTGGAGTTTCCCGACATCCTCCTCGCAGCTTACCCTCCCGCCCAGCTTTGTGTCGTCTGCAAATTTGGAGATATTACATCCAATTCCCTCGTCCAGATCATTAATATATATTGTGAACAGCTGGGGTCCTAGGACCGATCCTTGCGGTACCCCACTAGTCACTGCCTGCCACTCAGAAAACGACCCGTTTATTCCAACTCTTTGCTTTCTGTCCGCCAACCAGTTCTCTATCCAAGTCAATACCTTGCCCCCAATCCCATGTGCCTTAATTTTGCACGCTAATCTCTTATGCGGGACCTTATCAAAAGCCTTCTGAAAGTCCAAATACACCACATCCACTGGTTCTCCCTTATCTATTTTACCAGTTACATCCTCAAAAAATTCCAGTAGATTAGTCAAGCTGACTTACCTTTTGTAAATCCATGTTGACTTTGTCCGATCCTGTCACTGCTTTCCAAGTGCTCTGCTATTACATCTTTTATAATAGACTCTAGCATTTTCCCCACTACCGATGTCAGGCTTACCGGTCTATAACCGGTTTTGTTCTCCTTATTTAAGGAAGGATGTAAATGCATTGGAAGCAGTTCAGAGACGGTTTACTAGGCTAATACCTTGAATGGGTGGGTTTTCTAGGCTTGCATCCGCTGGAGTTTTGAAGAATAAGAGGTGACTTGATTGTTGAAACATATAAGATCCTGAGGGGTCTGGACAGGGTGGATGTGGAGAGGATGTTTCCTCTTGTGGGAGAATCTAGAACTAGGGGTCACTGTTTAAGAATAAGGGGTCACCCATTTAAGACGGAGATGAGGAGAAATTTTTTCTCACAGAGGGTCGTGAGTCTTTGGAACTCTCTTCCTCAGAGGGTGGTGGAAGCAGAGTCTATGAATATTTTTAAGGCAGAGGTAGATAGATTCTTGATAAGCAAGGGGGTGAAAGGTTATCGGGGGTAGGCGGGAATGTGGAGTAATCAGATCAGCCATGATCTTATTGAATGGCGGAGCAGGCTGGAGGGGCTGAGTGGCCTACTCCTGCTCCTAATTCGTATGTTCGTATGTATGTCCACAAACCCCCCCCCGAGCCTGGGAAACTGGAACTTCTGGTCTCTTCGGCAGGTTGGGGGATGCGCCTTTATTCCACCAAATATGTGAAATCGCAGGACCCCTCCCTGATCCTGCGAACCTTGGTGTGGTCAATGGTATAGGTCCAGGGCAGGCGTATCTCAGCACTTACACCAAGATGCGCCATCTGTGCATTTTTGTGGCCCAAATGTTTAATGCACTTGCACCAAATTCCTCTGTCTGGTACTTTCAGCAGGCTCGTTTATTTTAAATAGCTTAACTGTTCTTTTTAAAATAGTGACCACAAGCCTGTTAAACATTCATACAGTAATGTAGCTGATGGTAATTTCTACCCTGATATGCAATGATTGCAGGGTTTCTTTTTCATATAAAATTAGAATTAAAAGTAAAAAGGTTACATCTGCAGGTTCTTGTGAACAATCTGAGAATTTTGTAATAATATCCCTGTGTTTTATTGCTAGCATACAGCTCGATTCTAAAGTTCAACTGGACAATGCCTCGAGGAAGCTCTGTACTGAAACAGTCTGCAATAAAGGACTTACGTCCAAGCTGATGCTGAATGTTCAAGGTATCCTGTAAGGGTCAAATCTGCTCCACTGAAATGTATAGAATATTAGGTGGTAATTCTCATATTCTCCCATTGGTTTATAAAAGTTTAATTTTACATAATACATTTTATAATTGCCTCATCAGTCTCTGAGTAGCGTTAATATATATATTTATGCAACAAAATGTATATGCACTTGTATTAAAATATATATGTTTGCATATATTAACATTCCAATCATACCGTTCTATGTAAAATTAGAGATTCTCTTCTTCACTGAGTATTTTGCTTTGTTTTTATTTCATAATAAAATCTTATTTCAAAGAGAGTTGATTAATCTTCAAGTTCAACCAATCACTCAGTTGCTACAATATTATTTAAGCCTATAATAAAATGGCAGCTAAGTTCAGTATTGCTAACTGTGGATATTTATTAATGCTCATTTTATGGAAGTTTATGTTATTTTCATGGCACAGGCATATAATGATAAACAATAATAAGTGCTAACGGACTACAGTTAGATATCACTGAATGGCCTGATCTCTGGATATGTTTCACTGAACACGCATGGAAGAAACTGATCATCGCACCACTGATGATGCATTGCATGTGCCAAGAACTATCATAAATCACTCATGCTTCAGTTGCCCATGACTTGTGGGTCATTCAGATTCATAAATGGAATAAGTTTTTTTTTAAAGACAATTGGGTTGATTTTATCTCCCCGAAATTGGTGTTATTGGGGCGGTAATGGCCTGAAAATGAGGTCGGTAGCCTTACCGTCCCTTAAGCTCGATGATGTCAACATTTTGAAAGGGGCCGACTGCCAGATGCCCAAAGCACCTGCCTATTTCAGGCGATGGGCCTTTTTTAATATGTAAATTGGGATCCTATGACCCCGATTGGCATTTTAGGATTGAACTGGTCGAACCTGCTCTGATTAGTTCCAAGGCCAATAGTGCCAAATAGGCTCTGAAAAGGTATGTCCGGGCCCCACACAAACAATGCGTGCAATATCCTAGCCGGCCGACATTCCCGTGGTCCAAAGCCGGCAAGCTGCCTTAGGATACCTGTTTGGCGTCCGGCAACTCGTCAGCCCAATTGAAATAAAGCCTGGGCCTCAGAATAGCAGGGGCGTCTTCGCTGTGTGTGAAAGCGTGGATTAAATAAGCTGACTCAGCGACAACGATACACATAAGAAGAGACATGAGTTGTGCAAAGTTTAGACCAGTTACCGATGCATTCTGATCTTAATAATTAAAGTCAACACATGAAATTGTTACTATTATCTTAATTAAGTAGAACTCTTTATTATCATGTCCTCCTCCCTCCACAAAGACAAGGTGACAATAAGTAAGAAGTGAAAATGCTGGAAATACTCAGCAGGTCAGGCAGCAACTGTAGAGAGAGGAACAGCGTTAACGTTTCAGGCCGATGACCCTTCGTTCTGATGAAAGGTCATCGACCTGAAACGTTAACTCTGTTTCTCTCTCCACAGATACTGCCTGACCTGCTGAGTACTTCCAGCATTTTCTGTTTTAATTTCAGATTTCCAGCACCTGCAATATTTTGCTTTTGAATAAGTAAGAAGTGTTGTCCTTCAGGGAAATATTCTAGATCAACCACTTTGTGGATTGCTGTTAATCATGCACTTTCGCTGTGACTGCTATTAAATGCCTGTAGAGGTTTTGAGAATAATATGGGGATGGGGGGGGGGTGTAAATTATGCTTTTATGAACTGGAGGTATTTAATGGCATTTTGTTCAATTGTGAAATAAGAGTGAAGAGTGCCAAATTTGATATCATTCTCAGCAAAATTAGATAGAAATTCTCTTCTTCCCCCCAATATCTTGCTTTACTTTAATTTCATGCATTGTCTTTTAAAAATCTATCTCAGTGTAAACAGTAAGGCTGCATTTAGAACATGACAGTCATTAGCTGAATGAAGGGCAGTGTGCTCCCTGACCTGTGATGCATTTGGGACCATCAATCAGCAGCAGCACTACAGATGTGACAAACAGGCTTTTGTTACCTTGACTTAAACAATCAACTTCAGTTGCAAAGCTGTATGGGGAAATCAAGTGCTTGAGACAGCTTGACAATGGCATTTCCACCTGGCTGGACCTACAGCCAGGTCTCTGCTCCACAATCTGTATGTGTAGGCCAGAAAGCATATGCACTTTACATAACTCAGGAACTGAAAAATCACAAAAGAGCTAGTTCCAGTACATTCCTAAATCACATCGATCAGTTCTGTATTCCCGACTTTAATATAACTATATTATCTCTCTGGTTGAAACTTTAAACCTTAGAGCAAGCTATTTTCAAAATTTGTCCATAATATATTTGTTTTTCTTTCTTAAGATTCCAGGGAAGTTATTAGATTGCTCTAGAACTAAACAACTACTGGTTTGGAGATGGAAAAAGCTTGAGAGCTGCAAAGTTACTGAAGTTGAAGAATGATATAAAAAATTGGATGTCAATAAAGCTTTATTTGTAGGTTTAGCTGCAAACCGTTTTTGCTGATAATAGTATTTCAAAGAGAGCATATTTGATTAACCGTGAAGTTCAACCAATCACTCAGTTGCTAAAATATTCATTAAACCTGTAGTTATGTTCAGTATTGCTAATTGTGGCTATTTATTAAAAGCGATAGCTAACTATAGTTAGATATTACTGAAAGGCCTGATCTCTGGAGTGTGTTCCAGGATATGTTTCAAAGAACACTCAGGGAAGAAACTGATCATCGCACCACTGATGATGCATTGCAAGTGTTCTCTAACATGCGCCAAGAACTGTCATAAATCACTCACGCTGCAGGTGCCTGTGACTTGTGGGTCATTCAGATTCCTAAATGGGGTAAAATTCTTTATTATTTTGGCTCAGAATTTTCTGGGAAAATAAGAGCGAGTTTAATGCACACGTCATTATTATCAGTGTGTAAGCAACTCAGTAATTTGTGCTGCTCCACCGTCAGCCTCGCGAAGGCAGGAGCTCACCGTCATCCTCCCCAAGAGTTTCAAGGAATTGCTTCATTTGCGCTGTTAAAACAAATTAAACTCTCCGCAGAAATTTAGCGATGGTACTTAACAATGTAAGGACACTTTTAATGAGGAGATTTATATTCCTGCCATGCCATTCAACCTCTCCAGCCCAGAAAGGGAACAATTGAAATTGTGGAGACTCATTCCTGCAGCTAGTAAATTGTTCCTAGAGGTTTTTAAAATGTAAAATATAATTTTTTAGATGTTTGTCTTACTTTTCCATTCTGTCCCTTTTTCTCTCTCTGAATCCAACCTTACTTTCCCTCTCTTTACTTTTCTTTCTGTACCTGATTTGACTCTAAGTCACCCTATTTCCTTTTCTGTCATTCCTCTTGCTCTATCCTTAAATCTTGTTCACCATGACCCGTCGTTCACCAAGGTCCCAGATGCTCCGTTGTCCCTTTGTGTGCTTTGTCACAATTAAAATCCCAGTGTTTTGCACCAACAATGCAAAATGACTCATTGTGCACCAGTTAGAATAGGTGCATAGCACCTCTCAGCAGCAACAGAGCATGGATTTTCATGATGTGTAGTGTTATATAATCTACTAGATATTTAAAATGTTGCATGGGACACAACGTTTGACCTCAAATTACATTGAAAACTCCTATGTCAGGCTTTTTCAATGGGGAACACATTTTATAAGAGAAAGCCATTTTAAAAGTATCAAAAATGATCTGCAGTACTCATTATTCCTGTAGGTGGCATGTGATAGGGCACATCAGTGTGAAATGTCACATAACATTGGCTGCTAAAGCAATAGCTGTTATAATATGCTGATAATTTATGGTTAAAAAAAACTGGTTGAGTCTGCTTGCAGTTGCAGGGTGTGGCCACTAAATGTCACTGTGGAGCATAACAACAGAAAATGCTGGAAAAACTCAGCAGGCCAGGCAACATCCGTGGAGAGAAATTGGAGTCGACGTTTCGGGTCTAACCCTTTTTCAAAACTGGAAAGGAAATGAAATAAATCGAAAGGCAGTCTGCGCCTCCCTGGAGTTCTCCAGCAGCAATGTTGGAGAAGGTAAGTGAAAGGCCCACTCATTATTTATTTAATTTCCCAATAGAGGCCCTTTCTATTTAGTTTCCTGATAAAGGCCTGCTCTTTTATTTATTCCATTTTGCCCATGGAAGCCTACTGTTTCATTATTTAGTTTCCCCAATGGAAGTCTCCCTTTTTTATGCAAAAATGAAATACTGCAGATGCTGGAATCTGAAATAAAAACAGAAAATGCTGGAAATTTTCCTTAGTGTTAGGGGGGATTAAATACGTGGGGTTACAGGGTTACGGGGATAGGGCTTGGGTGGGATGGATGTCGGTGTAGGGACCGGGTGCTAGGGTTTGGATGATCAGCCATGATCTCGTTGAATGGCGGAGCAGGCTCAGAGGGCCGAATGGCCTACTCCTGCTCCTATCTTCTATGTTTCTATGTTTCTATGTAAATACTCAGCAGGTCAGGCAGTATCTGTGGAGAGAGGAATAGAGTTAATGTTTCAGGTCAATGACCTTTCATCAGAACAGTTCTGCGAAAGGTCATCGATCTGAAACGTTAACCCGTTAGGTAGAGTATGGTAGCTTGGTATTTATGATACTAGACTAGTAACCCACAGGTTGTGACTTTGAATTGCGGCGTATCAAGTTATAAAATTTATTTCAATAAATGTAGTAGATTGTGGCCTGGTCCCAAAAAATGAGAGCTGTTTTGGTGACTTTCGATTCTCTCCCTCAACATTTTCCCACCCCAAAGGCCTATACCACTCCCCTTGCCTTTCACCTTCCTCCTCTCCTCACCTATCACTCTGCTCACTTTGCTCCTTGCCCATCCTGCTAGCCTCTTGCCCCCGTCAACCCCCTTATACCTTTTCCCCTATTCTAACCCAATCCTACCACAGCCTTGTTCAAATTTTCCACCATCTTCTAACCCCACTTGGCTTGAGATAGTGCGTCCCTGAGCGCACTGACACAGAGACCAACTAGCGTTTAAATATAATCTGTGGTAGATAAAGATACACATTAAAGTGGTAAAAGAAATTATGAATTTAATAATGCACTGCATTTCTTTATATTTTGGATACAGTTCAGCTGGAGGCTGTGTGAATGGTAATGAACCTATTGCTGGAAAATACATTTATTTGAGTGAATTTTCAAGGAAAAAATACTTCCGGCAATTAGAACACAATCTGATAATTTCACCTCCATAAATGCGAAAGTGACTTCATGGAATGGCATCATGCCACTTGGCATCTTATTGATGACATGGTTTTTCTAGTGTGACATTGCATGGACCTGAACATTTCTGAGGGATCAGTGGCCTTGGCGTTACATGTGGGGTAATAACGGAGAAAGGTTAATCAACAATCAAACTATCGCATTGAAACAGTCGGTAATTATTTCTTTATTTAGGGAGGAGAAATATTTAGATTTTAGACTCCATCCCTTTTCTCCAGGCTGCGGAGCCACATTTTATTTCTCACCTTGGAAAGCAGACAGCCTGGTGCCAATGCTCTTGAGTCAATGTTAATAGGAAATATGCCAGAGCAAGTTGGAATGATTTTCCCTCCCTTCCTATCAGGAAGGTCCTGGATTGCACTCACAGTGTAGCGTTCCAACCTGTGACCTCCTATTCTGTGGCACAGCAGATACTACCACGTCATAGTGCCAGTGTGCCACCATATCAGCCTTGTAGTCTATCTTTTAACACTTACATGAATGCAAAGTAACAATAATTTTTTCAGTTCAGCTTTAATGTTGCACTTTATTTACATATATTTTAAATAACTGCTACTTCAGAAGCCAGAACTTTTTTTTAGTTAGTAATGTACTTAACACAAAGTCGCCAACATGATGAGGTGACATCTGAATAACTTCTCAAACATGAACTGTAAGCAAACTATATTGGAGATAAACATTGATAAAATTGTGTAAGCTAAAAATTAAACATCAATAACAAATCTATGGATTTATAGATGTTCACAGGGTGTCTCATTGGTGAAATATTTACAGTAAGTTCTTTGTAACATTATCTACAGTGCACAGTGTAACAGAACACTACACATTACATTAAGCAACAAACAGTACATTAACTCCTTATATATAAAACTGTTTAAATGCCTTTTAGTACTAAAAGACACTGATAGTGATGAATGGAATATAAGAATATACTCATGCTCATGAAGGTATTATGATAATACAAATTTGGTTGCCTTTATTGGTTTTTGCGTATTATGGGTAAGAATTAGCTACTTCTTCCACCTGTAAACCTCAGGAACCAACTCAATCTGCCTAGCATGGAATCCAGATAACCCTCATTAATTATTTTGGAGCGTTTTGGTGGTTAAATGTTACGCAAATGAGAGATGGTGGGGTGGGGAATAGTCTGTTCCCAGCGAAGCCACCACTCTTTTCCCCGCTCTGGCTTCAGATTAAAATGGCAGATCAGGCCCCAGTGACGCAATTGGAACCTGATCTGCATATTTAAAGAGTACCCCGATGGCTTAGGGCAGGTGTCCTTGCTGCTTGCAATTTAAAATGACAGTCGATGAGATCGGGGTTGGAAAGAAGTGGGTGAGCCTGCTGCTCCATTTTAACTACACCCCCGTCTAGTTTCCGCCAAGGGGGGGAGGGGAGGGGGTGGAGTTAAAATTAAGCCAGTATGCTTGCATCAACGTTAAACTGTATTTGTGGCATATACAACAATGGAAATGCAATTCAACAGTGTTGCAAATAAAATTGGTGGGATCGATTTTAGCTGTGGCTGCCTGGCGCAAACAAAGCAGTAGTAGTCTGAAAATGGCGTCTGGTCATTTACAGCCTCTTTTACGCTGGCGCTGCAGCCGCCATTATCTTAGACGGCTGGCCAGAGTGCCTGCCTGTTTCAGGTGGAAGGGCCACTTTTAATATGCAAATCAGGGTGCTGTGACATACACAGGACTCCAGTTGCAACTTTGAGGTACAACCCTAACCCTAACCCTAACCCTAAGTGCATCCCTGTTGTACCAGATGTTCAGCGGCCTAACCTAAAGGGAACACTGGAGGCCAATGAAAAAGTGGCTCAAAACCTTTATCACCTTTTATGTTTGAAGTGTCAGAAGGAGCGGGCTGATTAACCGCCCTCCCCAACTGGCAAGCCTCATCAGAGCGCCGGTTCGGTGAAAATGAGGCCTGGGCTATAGGATGGCTTGGGCCTCACGGCAGCAACATAAAGCAGGAGGGGGGGGCACACATCAGCCGCCAACCGCCCACTTTGCAGCAAAAGTTAAAATTGACCACAGTGTCTTTTAAATAGATTTGTTGCTTATGGTCAAACATTTAAATGTGGGCCAGGTGGAGGGGCGTGTGCCAATGTTCCCTCTAATTATTTTTCATGTGCAGTCCGTTTAAATTTGCTGTGTGGTATCTCTTCCAGCCACAACAGCTTGTGAGTGGCCTGCGCGGGACACCCAGATTGATGTATGGCCATACAGCCACACGGTCGAGCACCTTAGGGGGAACGTTGGTGTGGGCCCATTTAATTGCAACACAAAAGTGATAATTAGATGTATCAGTGCTTTTGTCCAGTGAAGCTTTCTAGACCACAGTTTGGGTCTCATCACTGTACAATAACGCCAAGATACTTTTGTTAGTTAAAAAAGCCCTTCAGAAAAATAACTCTTTTATCGACGGGGTCTGGAGTCTGGGAAACCATCATGCTTGTTATATATCTCTGCTCATTTTCACAGGGAAGTGGGTTAAAACACTTTTTTAGCCTGGGAGGGCTGACTCCTTTGGCTGGGCCTGTGAAGTTTACAGCGATTAATATTCAGTAAAAATCATGGGCAAAGTTTTGAGTACAGTTATTAGCCTAGATAAGATTGCTCAATACTCACTGAGTTCGTTTTGGTTCTGAATAAACTAGTGGTCAACTGACATTTTCACTTACCTGTGCCTAGTCCAGTATACAGTATAATCCATAAGATTTTTAGTCATCAAATACCTCTTAAGTAACATGGGAGCAAGAATTCCTCTGATGGTTATATGCAACTGTATTGTAAATATGTGTGTAAAAGATCTTCTTTTTCAATATTTCTAGTCAGACTGTAAAAACATTCTGCAAGAATATGTTTATAATCTCAGTAAAAATATTGAACAGGGGAAACCTTCACAGATGTACTAATGGTGTAGCTATACATAGGCACCAGAGGAATTCTTAACCCGTGTTTTCTACTTTACCGTTGCCTTAGCATGGAGAAGCTTGGCATTATCTATTAATCAAGTGTTAGAAAGTTATATTAAAAAAAACAAATACAGTAATTAGAAAATACAGGATTTTAAATAGCTTGACGATATGTACACTAAAATTAATTTCATCCATCCCAAACTACTTTTGTGAAATAAGTATCTCATTCACATCTCATTACTAAAGATGCCATTTGGCATCACAACATGGAATGGCATCTTGCTACTTCAGACTTGGCGTCATGGTTTGTAGATTACATATACAAAAAGAAACCTAATTAAATTAAATTCACATGCAGGGACCGACGAAAGCTGCAAATGTCATGTGGACAAGTCACTGTGAAACAACCTATCAGTTTAAGAGAGCACAATCTATGAGCATTCAGCAATATGGCTCATCCTGTGCTAGCCTTAATATATTCTATGCATGGCAGAGGTAGACCATCTTCAAAACCCTGACTCTTGAGTACACACTGCTTGCCAACCCTTTGTTAAATGACCAACATAGAAGGAATTTCCCAGCCCTGCCAGTTTGTCTGGTTTGGCCTCTTCACCCCGCAATGCGAGGCCCAGTGTCGGGAGAAGCCGGTGAGTACTTATATTCAGTTTCGTGGGCTTTCTTTCAGAGGCCCAGTGTCGGGAGAAGCCGGTGAGTACTTATACTCACTTTCGTGGGCTTTTTGTCAGAGGCCCAGTGTCGGGAGAAGCCGGTGAGTAATTATACTCACTTTCGTGGGCTTTTTTCAGAGGCCCAGTGTCGGGAGAAGCCGGGAAGTAATTATACTCAGTTTCGTGGGCTTTTTGTCAGAGGCCCAGTGTCGGGAGAAGCCGGGGAGTAATTATACTCACTTTCGTGGGCTTTCTTTCAGAGGCCCAGTGTCGGGAGAAGCCGGTGAGTAATTATATTCACTTTCGTGGGTTTTTGTCAGAGGCCCAGTGTCGGGAGAAGCCGGTGAGTAATTATACTCAGTTTCGTGGGCTTTTTGTCAGAGGCCCAGTGTCGGGAGAAGCCGGTGAGTAATTATACTCACTTTCGTGGGCTTTTTGTCAGAAGCCCAGTGTTGGGAGAAGCCGGTGAGTAATTATACTCACTTTCGTGGGCTTTTTGTCAGAGGCCCAGTGTCGGGAGAAGCCGGGGAATAATTATACTCAGTTTCGCGGGCTTTTGTCAGAGGCCCAGTGTCGGGAGAAGCCGGGGAGTAATTATACTCAGTTTTGTGGGCTTTTTGTCAGAGGCCCAGTGTCGGGAGAAGCCGGTGAGTATTTAAACTCACTTACACGGGCTTTTTTCAGAGGCTTACCAATCTCACAGACCGGCGGCGGCATTCTAGGGCCAAGTCACGATTCAAAAAGTGACACGGGCAAGAGGAAGCAGCTGATTGGGTGAGTACGGCCAGGTGAGTATTTATACTGCTCTATAGTGTGACAGTTAAGGTTAATAGTTTATAAAGTTTAGCAGGTCTTAATTTTTGTGGTTATAGTTTGTAAGGTCTCTTGTGTAGTGGGGAGTGCTATTAAACAAGGGCCCTTGAGTATATCTTTTAATTGTAGTGTAATTGGTGGTATTGATTTGATTTAATTTAATTTGAATTAATTAAAGGGTAAGTCATGACAGCACAGCTTGGCCCCATGGCATGCTCCTCCTGCACTATGTGGGAAAGCAGGGACACTTCCTGTGTCCCTGACGACCATGTGTGCGGGAAGTGTATCCAGCTGCAGCTACTGGCAGATCACATTGCGGCGCTGGAGCTGCGAATGGATACATACTGGAGCATTTGCAATGCTGAGGACATCATGGATAGCACGTTTAATGAGTTGGTCACATCGCAGGTAAAGGCTGCACAGGCAGGAAGGGAATGGGTGACCGCCAGGCAGAGTAGTAGGCACAGGCAGGTAGTGCAGGGGTCCCCTGTGGCCATCCCCCTCTCAAACAGATATACCACTTTGGATATTGTTGAGGGAGATGGCTTATCGGGGGAAGGCAGCAGCAGCCAACTTCCTGGCACCATAGGTGGTCCTGCTGCACAGGACAGGAGGTAAAAGATGGGAGAGCTATAGTGATAGGGGATTCTATTGTAAGGGGAATAGATAGGTGTTTCTGCGGCCACAAACGAGACTCCAGGATGGTATGTTGTCTCCCTGGTGCAAGGGTCAAGGATGTCTCGGGGCGGCTGCAGGGCATTCTGGAGGGGGAGGGTGAACAGCCAGTTGTCGTGGTGCATATAGGTACCAACGATATAGGTATAAAATGGGATGAGGTCCTAAAAGCTGAATATAGGGAGTTAGGAAGTAAATTATAATATAGGACCTCAAAGGTAGTAATCTCAGGATTGCTACCAGTACCACGTGTTAGTCAGTGTAGAAATAGAAGGATATTTCAGATGAATATGTGGCTAGAGGAATGGTGCAAGGGGGAGGGATTCAAATTCCTGGGACATTGGAACTGGTTCTGGGGGAGATGGGACCAGTACAAACTGGACGGTTTGCACCTGGGCGGGACCGGGACCGATGTCCTAGGGGAAGTGTTTGCTAGTGCTGTTGGGGAGGGTTTAAACTAAAATGGCAAGGGGTTAAGAACCTGTGCAGGGAGACAGAGGAAAGGGAAGCAAGGATAGAAACAAAAGACAGGAAGGAGAAAAGCAAAGGTGGAAGGCAGAGAAATCAAGGGTGTAAATCAAACAGGGCTACAGTAAATAATAATTCTAAAAGGACTAAGGGGGAAAAATTCAGTTGTTTGCGCCTCCCGTTAGTGCCTTAAGAGGGTGCTAATGGGGCGCAAAGCAACTAGCGCCCGGACGCGGCAATGTTTGCACCGCTTGCAAAATTAACTAGACATTTTTCGGTGGCGCTAAACACTACCACCACAATGTCCTGCGCCGGCAGATCGTGACATCAGTCGAGTGCGCAACGCCCCGGTAGCGCCCCGGACCAGATATTGATTGGCGCCGCCTGCCGCTAGCAACGACAGGTTGAGGGGAGCATTTTGCAGTCAGGAAGGGACTGGGGAGCGCTATTTAAAGGCGACCGCTTTCTGCCTTTTTTTGTTGGTGACATTTTTGCACCACGCATTCTGAGAGAGAGAGAGAGAGAGACTTCTGAAGAGATTCAACGCCGTGTGAAAGAGTTTTGGGTACTGAGCAGCACTTTGCATGTTCATTTTGATTTGCCCTTGTATCGATTTAGAAGAGACTGTGGGGGCTGCACTCTGAGCTCTTTCCCTGGGCCTCTCCATTGTTCTTTCCAGCAGATTTGATGTACAGGTCTATCCAGGCCGAGATTCAAGGCTGCAATGAGCAGGATGTGGATGGAGAGCAAAATCAACCCTCCCCTTTAAGATAAAAACAGAAAATGCTGGAGAAACTCAGCAGGTCAAGCAGCATCTGTGAAGAGAGAAACAGAGTTAACATTTCAGGTCGATGACCTTTCATCAGAACTCCCCTTTAAGAACTGGCCGGCGCCAGTGTGTCTGTGTTCCATTGCTGACTGACATCACATGAGCTTCGCCAGTGCTCTGAGGTAGCGCCTCGCTCCTTGGCCTTTGCACCTTAAGACAGGGATTTAGCGCTCCAATCACCTCCAGGGGTGATAAAAGCCAAGTTTGCCGTCGGAGGCGATAATTAGCGCCAGGCGCTAAACTTTGTGCACAGCCGATAATGGCGCCCCAAATGGGGCGATACTGAATTTTTCCCCCTAAGAGTCTTAAAAAATCAAGCCTGAAGACTTGTGTCTTAATGCGAGGAGCATTTGTAATAAGGTGGATGTATTAGCTGCGCAAATAGATGTAAACAGATATGATATAATTGGGATTATGGAGACATGGCTCCAGGGTGACCAAGGCTGGGAATTCAACATCCAGGGGTATTCAATATTCAGGAAGGACAGGAAAAAAGGAAAAGGAGGTGGGGTAGCATTGCTGGTTAAAGAGGAGGTTAACACTATAGTAAGGAAAGATATTAGCTCTGATGATGTGAAATCTGTATGGGCAGAGCTGAGAAATACCAAGGGGCAGAAAATGTTAGTGGGAGTTGTATATAGACCCCCAAACAGTAATGCTGAGGTTGGGGATGGCATTAAATGGGAAATTAGAGATGCGTGCAATAAGGGCACAGCAGTTATCATGGGTGACTTTAATCTACATATAGATTGGGCTAACCAAATTAGTAATAATACTGTGGAGGAGGATTTCCTAGAGTGTAAACGGGATGGTTTCCTGGACAAATATGTCGAGGAACCAACTGGAGATCAGGCCATCTTAGACTGGGTATTATGTAATGAGAAAGGATTAATTAGCAATCTTGTTGTGCAAGGCCCCTTGGGGAGGAGCGATCATAATATGGTAGAATTATTCATTAAGATGGAGAGTGAAGTAGTTGACTCAGAGACTAGGGTCCTGAATTTAAATAAAGGAAACTATGATGGTATGAGGCACGAGTTGGCTAGGATGGATTGGGGAACGTTACTTAAAGGGTTGATGGTGGATAGGCAATGGCAAACATTTAAAGATCGCATGGATGAACTACAGAATTTGTTCATCCCTGTTTGGCATAAAAATAAAACAAAAAAGGTGACTCAATAGTGGCTAACAAGGGAAATTAGATCCAAGGAGAGGACATAAAGGGGGAGAAATTGGGTGAGTAGCGCCACCTGTTAGCGCCTAAAGAGGCAGTCAGTGGCTGTAGCGCCACTGGCTGCGCCTCCCACGATATTCAGCAGGGGCGCTAATGGTGGCATTAGGCATTTGCGCTGCGCCGCCACCGATGACATCATCGGTGTGCACAGTGCCCCATTCGCGCCCCGTTCGCGATATTTGGTAGCGAACGGCGCAGTTGCGCCGTTCGCTACCCGCGCCCGGATCACGGGGCCTTACTGTGCCGGCAGCGGCGCAAGTTAAGGTGGAGGTGCGGGGCGGCCGCCTGCCAGCACCTCCGTCCCCGGTCTCCTAACCCCACCCCCCGCGGCATTGCCGGCTGTTTCCCGAGAGCCCGGCACTTCTCCTTGGTGCCGGGCTCATTTGCCGGCACTCGTGAGCGGGGATCGCGCTGTTGCAGGCACCTCCCCCTTAACAGTGGGAGGAAGGCCTGCAGTACCGCAGCATGCCGTGCCGCAGCGTGTGGCGCTGTGGCACGTTGCGCTGCGATATTCAGTTTCAGCGCCCTAAGAGGGACGCGGAGCGCCTCGAACCTCGCCCTGTGTCCCTCGAGGGGCAATGAAACTGAATATCTGACGATCGCTAAAGCCTCGAACGCTGCACTAAATCCTGCGCTCAGGCGACTTTTGCGCCACTTTGGCGCCCCAACCCAATTTCTAGGCCATAATTTGGCCAGAAAAAGCAGCAAACCTGAGGATTGGGAGCAGTTTAAGATTCAGCAAAGGAGGACAAAAGGATTAATTAAGAGGGGGAAAATAGATTATGAGAGTAAGCGTGCAAGGAACATAAAAACTGACTGTAAAAGCTTCTATAGATATGTGAAGAGAAAAAGATTGGTAAAGTCAACTGTAGGTCCCTTGCAGTCAGAATCAGGGGAACAAAGAAATGGCAGACCAATTAAATACATACTTTGGTTCTGTCTTCAAAAAGGAGGACACAAATAACCTCCCAGAGATGTCGAGGAACATAGGGTCTAATGAAAGGGAGGAATTGAATGAAATCAGTATTCGTAGGGAAATGGTGTTAGGGAAATTGACGGGATTGAAGGCCAAAATAATCCCCAGGGTCTGATAATCTATATCCTAGGGTACTTAAGGAAGTGGCCCTAGAAATAGTAGATGCATTGCTGGTCATCTTCCAAAATTCTACAGACTCTGGAACAGTTCCCATGGATTGGAGGGTAGCTAATGTAACCCCACTATATAAAAAAGGTGGTAGAGAGAAAACAGGGAATTATAGACTGGTAAGCCTGACATTGGTAGTGGGGAAAATGCTAGAGTCCATTATAAAAGATGTAATAGCAGAGCACTTGGAAAACAGTGACAGGATCGGACAAAGTCAACATGGATTTACAAAAGGTAAATCATGCTTGACTAATCTACTGGAATTTTTTGAGGATGTAACTGGTAGAATAGATAAGGGAGAAGCAGTGGATGTGGTATATTTGGACTTTCAGAAGGCTTTCGATAAAGTCCCACATAAGAGATTAGTGTGCAAAGTTAAAGCACATGGGATTGGGGGTAAGGTACTGACTCGGATAGAGAACTGGTTGGCAGACAGGAAGCAAAGAGTTGGAATAAACGGGTCTTTTTCCGAGTGACAGGCAGTGACTAGTGGGGTACCGCAGGGATCGGTGCTAGGACCCCAGCTATTCACAATGTATATTAATGATCTAGACAAGGGAACTAGATGTAATATCTCCAAGTTTGCAGACGACACAAAACTGGGTGGGCGTGTGTGCTGTGAGGAGGATGCAGAGAAACTCCAGTATGATTTGGACATGTTGGATGATTGGACAGATGCATGGCAGATGCAGTATAATGTGAGGTTATCCACTTCGGTGGCAAAAACAGGAAGACAGATTATTATCTGAACGGCAATAGATTGGGAAAAGGGGAAGTGCAACGAGACCTGGGTGTCCTTGTGCACCAGTCACTGAAGGTAAGCATGCAGGTGCAGCAGGCGGTTAAGAAAGCAAATGGTATGTTGGCCTTCATAGCGAGAGGATTCGAGTACAGGAGCAAGGATGTCTTGCTGCAGTTGTACAGGGCCTTGGTGAGACCACACCTTGAGTATTGTGTGCAGTTTTGGTTGCCTAATCTGAGGAAGGATGTTCTTGCCATGGAGAGAGTGCAGTGAAGATTCACCAGACTGATACCTGGGATGGCAGGAATGACGTATGAGGAGAGATTGGGTCGATTAGGCTTATCTTCGCTAGAGTTTAGAAGAATGAGAGGGGATCTCATTGAAACTTATAAAATTCTAACAGGACTAGACAGACTAGATGCAGGAAGGATGTCCCCGATGGCGGGGGAGTCCAGAACCAGGGGTCACAGTATAAGAATAAGGGGTAAGCCATTTAGGACTGAGATGAGGAGGAATTTCTTCACCCAGAGAGTGGTGAACCTGTGGAATTCTCTACCACAGAAGGCAGTTGAGGCCAATTCATTAAATACATTCAGGAAGGAGTTCGATATATTTCTTAAGGCTAAAGGGATCAAGGGATATGGGGAGAAAGCAGGGACAGGGTACTGAGTTTGGATGATCAGCCATGATCTCATTAAATGGCGGAACAAGCTCGAGGGGCAATAGTGATGCTATTTTTTTATCTTGCTGGGATTGGAAACTGCAGTGCGATTGAAGTCAAATTACATCTTTATTAATGAACGAACAAGACATGACTGGCGAGTCTTGTGTGATACATTTTGAGAATATTACTTTTAGGCTGGCTATGGTTTTATTTCACAACATACGGCCATGCTTATCCCAGTAGGCTGTGTGTGACCCTGTCTTGTACATGCAGTTGGATTTCACAGTAAAAAGCCACAATATGAAGAAATAAGATATACCTTGTGAACTAAAAGCACCTGTAAACTTGGGAAGTAATAACGACTTGCTCTAATTCCAAACTAGCAGTAAAGCAAGAAATGGCTTTGGGGCCAAAAACTAAACCTTCAAGGCCTCTTAATTTTTATGAGGAGCATAACAAAGCCAACTAATAAAATTCAAAGCTATAAATCAACTGCTTGAGATCAGTAACGTGCTTGGCTCAGACTTACTACACACTGCCCCAGCGTGGTAAGTTGCACACCGCCTTGGCATTTGTTTGCAGTCCGTGATCCTGGTGCAAGCTCTTTGAATTATTCTCAACTAGACTTTTGTAGTGGCCCTTGTTTTTTAAAAGACTCGGAGCCATGGAAATGCCACACGTGTCAACCAACAGCTCCATTTTCCAGTCAGGTTTTTGAAAGCAGTACTGTATGAAATATTGAAACATCTGTCTCGACTGGCCCCATTCTTGACTGCCGCTGCCAGAAAAGGGTTTACTTTTTTTCCCTGCTGGGTTCAGTTGCTTATTTTAGAGACCGAAAGTTGATACTGGGGTCTATGTTTTAATGGGTAAAATGTTAATGACTTGGTTTTTTTTGTTGTTGATTATTTTCGATCAAGTCAGGCGTACGTCTCTTTTGATTTCAGGGCAGTAATTTCAGAATCCTCCACGTATTTGTCGTTTAAACGTTCACTATTGCTGTCCTGATGATACAGGTAAACAGGAACCTCTGTGATGGATGTCGCGGTGTACGAGGTCGAACGCATGGAGCAGTGCTCCCGGCGCCGCTGGCCCAGCTGTATTTTATATTGCATCCACTGCCTCTTCAGAGCTGCCTGCATCTAAAGGTTGACATAAACCATGGAAATTCATCATCAGTTTGACACTATTAGCTCCGTTTTATGTACGTTGTTGGGAACAGTATTAGTTTGGTGCTATTTCAAAAATATCCTGTCCCTGATATTCATCAGCCTAACACCTCAGGCAGAGGAAGTAACGGTGAAGACTCATTGGGCGGAATTTTTCGGGGGGTCAGCAGGCACAATCGGTGGCGGGTCGGGTGGCAATTTTCTTTTGACAGAGGGTAAGGAACCCGACACCAAGCGGCGGGGGAGGCAATTTACATCATTAAGAGATTGTTAAGTGGCACTTAAATACTATTTTAAGCTTACCTTTCAATTTTACAAGTTCCCCCACGGATTATACGCTGCTCAGGGATCATGTCAGCCCAGCAGGTCGTGAGTGGATTCAGCATTGAATTATCTGATTACTTGACAGCTGCAAAAGTGGTATAAAAGCCCGCATCTCACAGCTGTTCACTTGCCAAGCTCAGAAACTGTTGCATACTGCATTTGGAAGACAGAACGAGCTTTATGCAGCTTGCAAGTGTTTGGAGCAAACTCTCTATCCAGTGTCACCTCATTGGAACAACTTCTCTGACCACTGACAGATTTGCTTCTGCCATCTATTACATCAGCATCGGTGCCCTTGAAACTACCTCACCTTGGTCCTCAGAATCCCACCACGATCAGCCCCAATACCAGCAGCACCAGGCACACCAGTAGCACCAACAACAACACCAACCTTCTCCACAACCATTATGTCTGACCATTCACTGCAACTTAATAAGTCACTTCCAAAGGTGCACACAAATCTGCCCGAACACAAAGTGTTGAAAATAAAGGTTTCAATGTTTGACAGCACATTAACAGAAACTTCACGTGAATATTGGCTAAAACACCCAATGCCTACCCTTGTGTGCTGTTAGTTGGTATGATTGGACTAGGATGAGGGTGAGTGTGAGGGGTGGCTAGTGAGATGGGAACGTGATAATGTAGGTAGAGAGGGGTGGGTGGAAGTGCAAGGTAAATTGGTGTGAGTAATGATGTGCAGGAGTAGGGTAGGGAAGGCAGAGTGATGGGGATGTGATGAGTGGCACAGCAGGATGAGGTTGAGTGTGGCTTTGCAGTAACATTTCGTGATCTACTGAGATCATTGAAAGGTTTGCGCCACTGCAGCCTGGTCCTCCTGACGACATCACTGCTTGTGTCCTCCTGTGCAATGTGCAACCAGGCTGCGTTGACCTCCTGGGGAGGTCTCTTCTGTGATGTGACTCCCTCCATAAGCATATGGAGGGAGTCATGGGAGAGCCTGGGTGTAGCTGTGCACCTTTGTGCAGTGCTCGTCAGTGTTTGCAGCACCTCAATGCTGTGGAACATTGAGAGCACAACTGTAAAAATCCATTTGCGCATGGTCCCTTTAATGTAACTGGCTGATGACCTGTTATCAAATGACGTCATCAGACCCGCTTCCTTCAATTGGCCGGGAAACGCGCTGGGCGGGCTTAGCAAGCCCAATCAATGTAAGATCACTCTACAGAGCGGGCTGGAGCCAGCAGCAGGATCGCACCCCGCCACCGGCCCCGGCCGCACCAGACCCGCCTCGGTAGGCGAAATCGTGGCCGTTATGTCAGGTGTCAGCCCCCCTATGGTGTTTGTTTGCTTGACCTGCATTTCCTGGGTAACCTCTGGTATGGACAGGAAGCTCCCGCCCTGAAACAGGCAGCAGCATTTAGATTTGATGTAAGGGCACAGATGTGCCATCGTAATGTCGTGCACATCATTTTCCTGGGTTTCTGCCAGGCTTCCCCCAGCATAGAAAACTGCCCAGAGGAAGTGGGTGTTACAGGTTGCAGGGCTACCCCGTCAAATCAGATGAGTTTGGTATTTTCTTTACAGGATACAGCAGGGCTCCTCTATGAGATTTAAGGCTTATGTTTTTTGGCAGCAGCCAGCAAGGGTCCAAGAACCGCCAGTACTTTGTGTTTCTACAGGCCTGTGTGGGGGCAGAGGGGGCAGACAAAGGGTGGAAAATTGTACGTCACTATTTTATATATATATTTGTTTTGTTCTTTTTCTCCTCATTTGTTATATTGTTAAATTGCTTTACAGTGTTTTCAATTCTTCCTAAATCACCCATCATTTTCTTGCATTTGACTCAGCTGACATATTTCCCTCCAGCCCTTTAAACCAGGAGTTATTTACCTTCAAAAATGTTCAGAGAAGAGTAACAAAGATTTTCTGTGATTTTGGACAATAATTTATGAGCAGAGATGCAGAGCTGGATATCAGACCAGCTTTTTTAACTGCTGAGAGGCAGAGATGATATGAGCAGACTGTTTGACTTATACTGTGAATGCAGATTTAGAGGACATGGGTTTAAAATGAATAGACTGCAAGTGAGACTAGAGATGAAGAGAATTCTTTTGCCCAGAGTTTGGCTTTATGAAACAGACACTGGGCAAAAACTGTTTATAATGTCAATCAACTCCTTCCAAAAGAAGTTCGTTAAGTACCTGACTGAAACAGGGTTTTACATTATAGACATAGGGGCAGCCTGAAAGCATTAGATAATCCATGGGACATGGCGGTTGATCTAGTGCTGGGGTCGGGTGGCTGTGGAGAAAGGTATTCTCTGTGGAGTGTAGCAGGCCAGAGCTGAATAGTGGAGAAGATGAATTAATATTTTGGAGTTTTGCCTGATTATCAGGGACCATTTCGTAAAATATTTCCTCAGGAAATGAAATGGGAAGGGAGGATTCAGATAAGGTAGATTGTACATAGTTTCTGGAAAGAAGTTGGGCTGAATATCTTCTCCTTGAGGCATGGGGCCCAACATTTCTATTTTCACTAATTTTACAGAAAAAGCCGATGTGAAATACCATTTTCCACTTACTAGACTTTTTTTTGATTAAATTTGCAAAGACACAAATTTTGGACGACTGATTTATTTTTTCATTTGGTTGGGTAACATGCGAGATGAAAATACCACACTGGTGCCGAAGGATTGCCCGTGTAAGGCTGGGTTTATGTAAAAGTGACATTCCTTTTGTTGACAATTTTAGTGAATAAGTTCGTTGGAACCTCATTTTGAACTCACCTCTACCATTTTTTGGCTAAAATTATCAATAGGAGGATTTTCATCCCCACAGTTGGCACATCCCCTGCATATATGCTGTGCCACAACAGACAGGATAATGCTTGATGCTGACTGCCAATGTGTTCCATTCTCTATTAATGACATTCCCCAGTTTGATGAACATAAAACTTCACAATAAAGTGTTTTATCATTTAAGATGTGCGGGTTAGGTTGATTGGCTATGATAAATTGACCCTTAGTGTTAGGGGTTACGGGGATAGGGTGGGATATGTGTTGGTGTAGGGGTTACGGGGATCGGGTGGGATATGTGTCGGTGCAGGCTCGATGGGCCGAAATGGCATCTATCTGCACTGTGGGGTTTCTGTGATTCTGTGAAGTGCTCCTTATACATTATCAACTGCTTCTTTTTGATTTTTCCATCTGTTCCTCATTTTATGTTTTACAACTAGGCCACTTCAGAAGGTCTTAAGAATCAATCACATATTGTGGGACTGGAGTCATATGCAGGGGTGAGGGCTACCCATTAATGAACCAGTTGGATTTAATGATAATTCAGCAGCTTTTGTAGTCAATTTTTAGTGTTTGTCCACAGGTTACCAGATTTGTTGAAGTCAATTATCATAAATTACCATGGTGGGGTTTATACTCACATCTATCTAGCTTATTAGTCCAGTACTATAACCACAAGGCTATCATTCCCAAGTACACCTCATTTATTCTCCAAATGCTTTCCTCTTATTCTTTAAGTACTCCTCATTCATTTCCAAGTGCAACTCATTCATTCCTCAGACACTCATTTATTTTCCATAATATGCACATTAATGCATGCCCCAGTGCTCCTTATACATTCTCCTAGAGCCCCTCATTTATTCTTCAAGTTTATCTATGTATCTATTTTCCAAGTGCTGCTAATTCATTCTCCAAGCAGCCCCATAATGATTCTCTGTGAACCACTTATCTTTTATACACCTTGGCATCAATTGTCAATCAATGTCATATTGAACATGCATATAATTTTAAGCTCGCTGAATTTTTGGCGATTCGTTTGGTGTGAGAAAATAAATAATTTTGCATTTAAATGCCACTTTTAGGTCAAAACATTTTTGTGCTTCACACAATGAATTGCATTTTGATGCACAAGATATGTGCATTGTGCCTGGTTTAAAAGTAACACCCTTCATTATCATTTGGATATACCAAAATATATTTGTGAGACATCTATTTTTTACTCAGGGCCATTAACAAATGGGAAGCTACTTTTGGGAGAAAGGATAGTTTAATCACATGCAATGGTGTATTCCAAGCATCAGAAGCCAACAACACTTTTTTCCCTGTTTTTTTCAAGAGATTTCATTCCTATTCCTGCTCTGAATACGTGATGTGGAGATGCCGGTGTTGGACTGGGGTGGACAAATGTGAGAAGTCACACAACACCAGGTTATAGTCCAACAGCTTTATTTGAAAGCTTGTGATTTCAAATAAAGCTGTTGGACTATAACCTGGTGTTGTGTGACTTCTCACATTTGCTCTGAATACAATCTCCCACAATGATAACATGTTACGGTCCATTAATAGGCAGATCATTACAAGAAAATGATCAGATTTGTCAAGCAACAGAGCATTAATGTGGAATAAAGAAAGACAGAAAGAAAGAAAAGGAAAGAAAGACTTGCATTTTATATAGCACCTTTCACGACCTCAGAATGCCACAAAGCACTTTACAGCCAATGAAGTACTTTTTGAAGTGTAGTCACTGTTGTAATTTGAAAATGCGGCAGCCAATCTGCGCACAGCAAGGTCCCACAAACAGCAATGTGGTAATGACCAGATAATCTGTTTTTGTTATGTTAGTTGAGGGATAAATATTTGCCAGGACACCGGGGATAACTCCCCTGTTCTTCTTCGAAATACAGGAAACTTTCTGGTATCCGGCACTGACGGGACCGAGTTGGTGCCGTCCCATCAAAACTGCCGTATAAACCAGCGCTAATGTTAAATCATACGGAGCTTTTCAGCTCCGTGTGAATCAAAAAACCCTGTAACAGCTTCAAAACAGTCGGCCGCAGCTTAAAAGCATCTCAGTAGCTAAGCAACAGCTTCATCTAAACCTTGCAGAGCCTGACTGGGAAAAAAAAAGCAACGAGAAGTAAAAAAACTTATAGGAAATGGCTCCTGAATTTTGCCGGTAGATAGAGCTTTCCGGACTTTTAACCTCCGGTTAAACGAAAGTTTCCTGTAGTGCCATGGGATCTTTTACATACACCTGAGCGAGCAGACGGGACCTCGGTTTAACGTCTCATCCGAAAGACGAAGTACAGGAGGACAGAAGAAGTACCACAAAACTTTGTAAGTCTCCATTAATAGTTTAATCTTCTGTTTGTCTCACACATCTATAAGATGGAGATTACCATTGGTACTACTGGTCCAAAATTTGCGATCAGAGGCATCCCGCAGGCGGATGCCTCCAACCTGTAAAAAATCTACGCATTTACCTGGTGGCCCGGGAGGTATGGAGACTTGCGATCCTGGGCCTCTCCAGGTCTGCGCGGGCACAGCCCCATGTATCCCAGGGGTGCATGCGGCTCATAGGCACTCCTGGGATCATGTGGGCTGACCCAGCCAATAAAAGAAGGGAATCCCCATTCATATTTATGGGAGTTCTGTACGTATGGAACTGTCATAAGTATGAATGGGGATTACTTAAAAAATACACAAACACATGAAATAAAAAAAATTACACATTTAAAATTAATTAATATGCCATTTAATTAATATTTTAAACAAAATTTAATTTTTTGAAAAAAAAAATTATATGTTTTAATGGGGCTAAAAATAAACTTATCTTATTGGACAGGGTTTTTAAAGTATAAATGAGTGATAACATTTTATTTTTCTATTTTTTAATTCTCTTATGCTGATAAAAGCAGGCCTTATGCCTGCTTTTACCAGGTTTAAGAATTTCACAGGCATTCAGCGGGCGGAAGTTGGGCAAATAGCGTAACTCTCCACCCGCAGAGGCCCTTCTCCTGGGGATGTGGAGGATCTGTCAAGAGGATTCTTGACAGATCCCAAGTTCCAGGTTTTAGCGCGTGTACTTCGCATTCCAAAACTTGCGCGGCTCCTATAGGCACGTGCGCACCTCACACACACCCATAGAGGTCGCAAAATACGGCCCATTATTGGACGATGCATAACATGTTCATATAACATTCCCCTGGCTACTATTTTAAAGTTTAAATAGGTGACGGGGTATATCATACAATTGGCTGCTAATGTTATTGACAATAATTTCTAGCCTATAAATTGTTATTTATAAGGGCTAAAAGGTTTAAATTATGAGGACAGGTTGCATAGACTTGTATTCCCACAAATATAGAAGATTAAGGGGTGACCTAATTGAGGTGTTCTGATGATTAAAGGATTTGATAGGGTAGAGAGAGAGAAACTGTTTCTTCTAGTAGGTGAGTCCAAAACAAAGGGGCATAACCTTAAAATTAGAGCTAGGCTGTTCAGAGGTGATGTCAGAAAGCACTTCTTCACACAGAAGGTAGTGGAAATCTTCTGGAACTCTCTCAGCCAAAAAGTTGTTGAGGCTAGGCCAATTGAAAATGTCAAAACTGAGATTGATAAGATTTTTGTTAGGCAAGGGTATTAAGGGTTATGGAACCAAGGCGTGTAGATGGAGTTAAGATACAGATCAGCCGTGATCTAATTGAATGGTGGAACAGGCTGAAGGGGTCTACTCTTGTTCCTATTTTATGAGCATTTTACAACAACAACTTGTGTTTCTTTATCAACCCTCGTGCCGAGACACATCTCAATCCATTTTACAGAGCAATGGATACTGAACAGCAGGGAGAAAGAGATAAAGAGGAGTTTGGGTGGGGGTAGCATTGTTGACTTCTGAAGATGAGAGTGCAGTCACTAGGTAAAAAGTGTTGGGGACAGGGTGTGAAAGGATGTGGGGGCATAGTACCTGAAGTCATGGTCACCAATAGTGGAACAGATGGTTCAGGGAACAGAGAGTAAGTTGGTTTCAAAGGAGCACACGATTAATGTAGGGAAATACTTTATTATATTTTATGTTAGAATATATATGTGTGCATCTAAATATTTAACCAGCCGAATTAATTCTATTATCTAGTTTTGTCCCTTTATCTGTCACGTTACCATCGTTTGCCCAATATTATAATTTTCATTGTGAACTGACTTCAGTTGTGGTGCTCTAGCTTTTGTGCAGACTGAACAATATTTCATTTGTACTTCTTGGTATTGCTTGCAGATTTTCAGTTTATATTGTGGAATTGTGCTTTCTGTTTTAGGTCCCTGTTTCTCAGTTGTGCAACACTGTGTTTCTTTTGCCAACTCTCCTAATGGAGTTGATTTATGCTGATGTTCAGTCTCACGGGTGTCTTTGCTTCTGCTACCTTGCTGGAGAGGCAATTTTCACTTCGGAGCCTAGACTGTGTATTGGCAAGATATCCAACTGCGGGAACACCAGAGCTGAATACAATCCTGTCCTCTTATGATTTGCACTTTAAAACAGCAGTCACTGGATGACGATCAAGAGCGAAAACCATTAATGATTTTCTCCTCCTCAGCGTCAGAACATTGAGGCAATTTTTAGCATCCCTACTGCTACCCAGCTGAGATCAATTAACTCAGCACAGAGTGGAAAGTGAACTTGGAACCTTCTAGTTTGAATAACTTCGCTGCTTGTTTTTTTAACCTACAGCATTATGTTTAATGTAGTTTGTTTTTCTGCTTCAGATGTCATCTCCAACTGTGTCCAGAGGTGCGGAACCTTGAACTGCCTCACTACAAAGGCCACTTTCTTCTACCTCTGCATGACTACCTGCCTAAACTTCAGCTCTCCTGCTCTGTTGCTGAAACCCTTGACTTCTCCAATGCCCTTTTAGCTGGCCTCCTTGCTTAAGCCCTCCATCATGTTTGTCTTTCATAGAATCATAGAATAGTACAGCTCGGAAGGAGGCCAGTCAGCCCATCGAATCTGTGTCGGCTCTTTCGAAGAGCAATCCAGTTAGTCTCACTCCTCCGCTCTTTCCCCATATCCCTGCAATTTTTTCTCCTTCAAGTATTTATCCAATTCCCTTTTGAAGGCTACTATTGAATCTGTATCCTCCACCCTGTCAGGTAATGCATTCCAAATCCTAACCACTTGTTGCATAAAATTTTTTTCCTTACGTCGCCTCTGGTTCTTTTGCCAATCACCTTAAACCGGTGCCCTCTGGTTATCGATCCTTCAGCCATTGGAAACAGTTTCTCTTTATTTACTCTATCTAAACCCTTCATGATTTTGAACACCTCTATTAAATCTCCTCTTACCCTTCTCTGCTCCAAGGAGAACAACCCCAACTTCTCTAGTCTATCCACGTAACTGTAATCCCTCATCCCTGGAACCATCCTAGTAAATCTCTTCTGTACCCTCTCCAAAGCTTTAACATCCTTCCTAAAGTGTGGTGCCCAGAATTGGAATTATAAACACTTATTTTTATTTGCAGTTAAAATCCTTAGGGCAGAAGTGTGCTTCCCCTGTCCAGGCCTAGGAATGCTGGAATTTTCTGCCATTGCCCAGGGCATCCCCAGTGTAGATCTGCTCTGGCAGGGCCTTGCAACAGTGATAGGGGAGGGAAAGTCAGGTGCAGCTGCAGGTGTCTGACTTCTCTGATCAGAACCTTCTGGCTGCTGATTAAAATTGGAAGGCAGCCAGAAAGTCCCAATTAGGCTGAAACATCTGGGGTGGGATGGGGTGGGGTGGGGGAAATTGTAATGAAGAACTAAGACGGCCTACCTGAAATTGTTTGGTTTACCACCATGACTCCCACAAACCCTCCAGTCAGTGGGGGCCCAATGCCAGACTACAATGCCATATTTTCTGGGCATTGTCGTGATTCTTACAATGGCCCTTGCTTCACAGAAAAGCTCATAGTTCATCTTTAGTGTTTGGATGAACACATTACAGCCACCAAAAGCTTCAAATTGTATGAAATTCTACATATTTATAATATGTAAAATGTTGTAGCCTGCATGCTCAACTGAACAAAGTCCCACACTCTCATCACCTCCACACTCTCCAAGTTTCACTGTCACCCCAGGCTCCAGTGTGTTGATATCAAAATTCTCATCTTTGCATTCCAATCTCTCCCTGTCCTTGTCCTATGTTATCATTGTATTCCCCTCCTGCCTAAAGTTCCCACACACACCTTTGCTCCTCTAACACCAGGCTTCTACTCTACCCCGTGCTCCCTTAGCCCAGCATTGGCAACTGCTAATTCAGTCCCTTCAGTCCTCTGGAATTCTCTATTCAACCCCCTTCATCTTGACACCTCCGTCACTGCTTTCAAAACCTTCCTCTTCGACTGTGCCTTTGGTTCCCCATCCCTGTCTCTATTTGGTTTGCATTCCCCAGGCTCGGTGCTCACAACATTCTTTTCCTCTTTATTGGAAGTGCTCTGAGATGTCTTCTTGTATGCAAGGCGTGCTATATAAATGTAACTAATTGTTGTTGTTTGTCTCTTTTACTTGTATTTTAGTTATGATTTTTGTTTTTGTGTTCCACTTCCAGGTCACCATGACTAGAAGGCCAACACAAAGCACAACATATACCAGAGTACTGTACTGGGTACATCTGCCTGGGTGGGGTAAAATATTCAGGTTCTCCTGGTTATCCTGACCTACTCTATCTTTACATTAGCATACCTTCAATTTATTGCAGGAAGGCACTATTATAAATTAACCACATAATAACTGCACACTGAAATGGATGTGATTCCTGCTATCTAGTCTTTAGTTCCTCTTTTTGTACTTACCTCTCCATTAAAGTAGCAAAATATGGTGGCCACTAGCAAACCCTGTGGAGGAAAAAACTTGCATAAATTAAAATGCACAAGAAGATATTAGGATTAGAAGCAATGGAAATTAAAGTATCAACAACAACAACTTGAATTTATATAGCACCTTTAACGTAGTAAAACATCCCAAGGCGCTTCACAGGAGTATTATAAGACAAAAGAATTGACACCGATCCACATAAGGAAAAATTAGGACAGATGACCAAAAGCTTGGTCAAAGAGGTAGGTTTTAAGGAGCATCTTAAAGGAGGAAAGAGAGGGAGAGAGGCTGAGAGGTTTAGGGAGGGAATTCCAGAGCTTAGGGCCTCGGCACCAGAAGGCACGGCCACCAATGATTGAGCGAATATAATCAGGGATGCTCAAGAGGGCAGAATTAGAGGAGTGCAGATATCTCGAGGGGTTGTGGGGCTGAAGGAGATTACAGAGACAGGGAGGGGTGAGGCCATGGAGGGATTTGAAGGATAAGAATTTTGAAATCGAGACATTGCTTAACTGGGAGCCAATGTAGGTCAGCGAGCACAGGGGTGCTAGGTGAATGGAACTCGGTGCGAGTTAGGACATGGGCAGCTGAGTTTTGGATGACCTCAAGTTTACATAGGGTAGAACGTGGGAGGCTGGCCAGGAGTGCATTGGAATTGTCAAGTCTAGAGGTAACAAAGGCATGGATGAGGGTTGCAGCAGTGGATGAGCTGAGGCAAGGGTGGAGACGGGTGATGTTACGGAGGTGGAAATAGGCGGTCTTAGTTATGCCGTGGATATGTGGTCAGAAGCTCATTTCAGGGTCAAATATGACACCAAGGTGGCAAACTGTCTGGTTCAGCCTCAGACAGATGTTGGGGAGAGGGATGGAGTCAGTGGCGAGGGAACGGAGAATTGGAGAAAATTTCTGCTCATCCAGAACTGGATGTCGGACAAGCAGTCTGACAATTTAGAGACAGTGGAGGGGTCGAGAGAAGTGGTGGTGAGGTAGAGCTGGGTGTCGTTAGCGTACATGTGGAAACTAATGCTGTGTTTTTGAATTATGTCGCCAAGGGGCAGCATGTAGATGAGAAATAGGAGGGGGCCAAGGCTAGGTCCTTGAGGGACATCAGAGGTAACGATGCAGGAGCGGGAAAAGAAGCCATTGCAGATGGCTACGATTAGATAGATAAGAATGGAACCAGGCGAGTGCAGTCTTGCCAAGCTGGATGATGGTGGAGAGGCTTTGGAGAAGGATGGAGTGGTCAACCATGTCAAAGGCTGCAGACAAGTCAAGAAGGATGAGGAGGGATAATTTACCTTTATCACAGTCACAAAGGATGTCATTTGTGACTTTGATGAGAGCCATTTCGGTACTGTGACAAGGGCAGAAACCTGATTGGAGGGATTCAAACATGGAGTTGCAGGAAAGATGGGCACGGATTTGGAAGGCGACAACACATTCAAGGACTTTGGAGAGGAAAGGGAGGTTGGAGATGGGCCAGTAGTTTGCAAGGACGGAGGGGTCAAAAGTTGTTTTTTTTTTAGGAGAGGGACGATGATGGCAGATTTGAGGGAGAGGGGGATAGTACCTAAGGAGAGAGAACCATTAACAATGTCAGCTAACATGGGAGCCAGTAAAGGAAGTTGGGTGCTCAGCAGTTTGGTGGGGATAGGGTTGAGGGAGCAGGAAGTGGGTCTCATGGACAAGATGAGCACAGAGAGGTCATGAGGAGAGATTGGAGAGAAACTGGAGAAAGATGCGAGTTCAGGGCTAAGGCAGGGGGAACCTTAGAGAAAGTTTCGCCCGGTGGGCATGGGGAATGAAGGGAAGTGGCAGAGGCAGCTGAACGGATGATTTCAATCTTAGAAACAAAGAAGTCCCTGAGCTCCTCACGCTTGTTATCGGAGGTGAGGGTGGAGGAGGCAGGGGAGTGGGGTTTAAGAAGGTGGTTAGCAGTAGAGAATAGAAGCCGGAGGGTATCTTTGCATTCCAGAATGATTCTGCAATGTTGGCAGATGCTACGTTTCCAGCCTAAATACTGCCAACAAAACACTGAATATGTTAATCTGCTAGTCATTACCTGCAGTGGAAAGTAATCCCAGATGTTACTGGACAAATATACCATTGCCAATAATGTATTGCCTACCCAGTGCAAATTCTAGGCCAAGATGCTTTATTTCTCAATAGGAAAGACTTGTTAGAAAAAAAATGACCTCTACTAAGGGTCAAACCATATGTAGGGCCACTGGAAAATCATGGCCGCATTTTGTCAAAGAATCCATGAAAATCGTGCTACTCTGCAAAAAACACAGCCCTTCCCTTGTGAAAATCATCCATGCTAAGTTATTCAACTAACTCCTTAGTGCTGCTTCCAGTTCCTCCTTTCCCTGCAGATCTCGGTTCCTACTGCTGCTCTGGGGAATGGAGCTTTGCTGCATATTACAGGCAGGAATTCTTGTGATAGTTTTGCAAAATCAAGAATTTCTGCCGACAACATGCAGCAACATCATAAGGTAGGAGACTGGAGCAGCGGTGAAGGGCAAATTGGGAAAGACTGGCTCTGCAAACTGGGATGGGAACAGGGGAGGAGAGACAAGAAAGGGGAAAGAGTGGCATTATGAAGTTGGGTAGGGGCAAAAGTAGCAGTGTGGCCCAAACACACTGCAGGATTGTAATGAGGGGCTAACTTAACATAAATTACAAATTACTAAGGGTAACGAAATCGCATTCAACAAACTGAAAACATACATAGAGAAAACAGTCCACTGGCATACCTGGTAATGCACAAATATGTGCATAATATAGTCATAGATTTCTCCAGCAAGTCGGTTTTCTGGTCTCCAAGGAATAATGACAAACTGAATTCCCAGCAGTGGCACAAGTATTAAAGTTGCTCTGACAGCCTTCATGTACATATTGGATTCAGTGCGGTGAGTATCTCTCAGCTTAGTAACCAGGACACGCACAATGTTGAGCAAGAAGAACAAGTTCACCTGTGAATGACCCGGAAGCAATTCTCTATCAGTAAGACAATGTTGAGACATAAGACAATTCTAGATAGCATGCTTAGGTTTCAATTGAAAGAGTTTTACCGTTTGCAAGAAATAAACAGATCTGTTTTTATTAGGATGAGATTTTACAGAAGTATTGGGATCAGTGATATTGAACACATTGGGACAAATTTTGATGTTGCAGATGTGTGAAGCAAACTCCTGCGAACATAAGTACGATAATATGAAGAAGGGCAAGAAAAGACCACCAGACCCATCCATGCTCACCCTATCTGTTAGTACAATCTCATGTGCCACCCACCCTAAGCGCCCATAATGCCAGCTCCTGGGAAAAGGCAAAAGAAAAGAAGAAAAAAATATTTTTTTCCCCAACTCCCTAAGGCAATCAAGCAAGCTCTGGGGGACTATGATTATCTATAATGCACCTGTAGACATGCTCAACTAAATCACATATACACCCTTATCTAACCATACCACAGAAGGACATAAATTGCCCGTGGCTATTATTATTACAGCACTTTGTTTTTTTGCACAAGAAAGTAAAAATATTACTTGCTTTTTATGATAGAATAGAGATGCTAAGATTGTAAGAAAGGGTGTTGTTCAGAATGAAACCTTTACTGTGACAATTACAGTAGATAATATTGCACCTTTCTCAACGATATTTGGAGATGATGGAGAAATTTTGCAGAACTTTTCCTCAAGTGATTCAGTAAGTGGGGTGGAATCCATGATATCCACAATCTATGGTAGATTGTGGATAATCTGTTGAAGGAGTGAGCTTGATGGACTGAATGTACTTACCTTTTATTTATAGGAATGATTTCCAATTGAATAAGATCAACATCCTCGCCAAACATGTATTAATTGTTTCAAAGTTAATAATTAGCTGCTGCATTCAACTCGGACACGTGAGTAAAATTATAATTTTGTTCTAAGCACTTTATTACTTGGCAAATATGTGAAGCAAACTCATGTGAACATAATTATGAAAATATGAAAAGAAAGGCAAGAAAGGGCCACCAGGAGTCCCCACTTTCCCGCCAGGTCCTGATTGAGCTAGGAAAGTGGGATCTCCTGGCACAGGGAGTGCCGCTTGATGTGCCTCAATAAATCCGAGACTCGATGTTAGCGAAACAAAACAAGGCTTTTATTGACTTAGAAGGTAACACACAGAGGAGAATGTATCTTCCATCCAGAGGTCTGCCGTACTGGATGTGCTGCAGGCTGGGCCAGCTTACATAGGAGCCAGGTATGGGCGGAGCCCTACACACAGTACAATACAATGGAAATGAAACTGAAACCAACCATAGTCGCAGGCAGAGAAATACTGATGAGTGATGAATGGAATATTTCCCACAGTCACAGGCAGAGAAATACTGATGAGTGATGAATGGAATATTTCCCACAGTCACAGGCAGAGAAATACTGATGAGTGATGAATGGAATATTTCATCACATTCACCCCTTCTATAGATTTAGTCTGTTCGGGGGTTTGATAGTCCTCTGCGACCGACGTGGCTGTTGTGGTGCTGCGGGTGTCGGCTGGGTGTCCCCGGTGGCCTCCTGGGTCTCTGCCGGGGGTGCCGCCAGGGTTGTTGAAGGGGTAGTTGGTGGGGGTACCGTTGGTCGATGTTCTTCCGGGGGTGATGAAAGAGTAGTGGGTGGGTAAGAGTTGCTGTGGTCGTTGTTGCTGTTGTTGTCGTGGTTGTTGTCGTTACCAGCTGGGGCGATGTCTTTTATGGACATGGTGTCCTCCCTTCCGTCGGCGTGCCGGACATACGCGTATTGGGGGTTGGCGTGGAGTAGGTGCACTGACTCCACGAGAGGGTCCGTCTTGTGGCCCCTCACATGCCTTCGCACGAATACCGGACCTGGGGTGGAGAGCCATGACGGCATGGATATGCCTGAGGTGGATTTCCGCGGAAAGACAAACATTCACTCGTCAGGCGTGGCATTAGTGGCAGTACACAATAGCGACCGTATCGAATGGAGCACATCTGGGAGGACTTCCTGCCAGCGGGAGATAGGGAGGCCTTTGGTCCTTAGAGCTAGAGTGACTGCTTTCCATACTGTCCCGTTCTCTCGCTCCACTTGACCGTTACCCCGGGGGTTGTAGCTGGTGGTACAGCTCGTGGCGATCCCCCTGGACAGCATGTACTGGCGTAGCTCTTCACTCATGAAGGACGCCCCCCTATCCGTATGGATGTAGCTCGGCATACCGAACAGGCAGAACAGGCTGTTGAGGCATTTAATGACCGTGGCGCTGGTCATGCCTGGGCAGGGGAAGGCGAATGGGAAACGAGAGTATTCGTCCACAATGTTCAGGAAGTAAACATTGCGGTCGACGGACGGGAGGGGGCCCTTGAAATCTAAGCTGAGCCGCTCAAAGGGCCGTGTAGCTTTGATTAAGTGGGCTCTATCTGGGCGGTAGAACCGAGGCTTGCACTCAGCGCAAGTGCGACAGTTCCTGGTCAGGGACCGAACTTCCTCAATCGAGTAGGGTAAGTTGCGAGACTTTATGAAGTGGAACAGCCGCGTGACCCCTGGGTGGCAGAGGTCATTGTGGAGGGTCTGTAGCCGATTCCCAGTGGCGCTGGCACACATCCCTCGTGAGAGGGCGTCGGGGGATTCGTTAAGGGCCCCTGGCCGGTAAATGATGTCATAATCGAAGGTGGAGAGCTCGATCCGCCACCTAAGAATCTTATCATTTTTAATCTTCCCCCTCTGTTTATTATTGAACATAAACGCTACCGACCGCTGGTCAGTAAGTAGGGTGAAGCGTTTGCCGGCTAGGTAGTGGCGCCAGTGGCGCACTGCCTCCACGATGGCTTGGGCCTCCTTTTCTACGGAGGAGTGTCTGATCTCGGGCCCTTGGAGGGTCCTCGAGAAGAAAGCTACGGGCCGCCCCGCCTGGTTGAGGGTGGCCGCCAAGGCAAAGTCAGACGCATCACTTTCCACTTGAAAGGGGGGTGTTCTCGTCCACTGCCTGTAGCGTGGCCCGCTCAATATCCTGCTTAATGCTTTTGAAGGCGGCATGGGCCTCAGCAGAGAGCGGAAAAGAGGATGCTTTCAAGAGGGGGCGGGCTTTGTCGGAGTAGTTGGGGACCCATTGGGAATAATAAGAAAATAACCCCAGGCACCTTTTCAGGGCTTTGGGAGTGTTGGGCAGGGGCAGCTCCCGTAGGGGGCGCAATCGGTCGGGGTCTGGTCCGATTTTCCCATTCTCCACCACGCTGCCTAGTATGCAGAGGCGCGTGGTGTTGTAAACGCACTTGTCCTCGTTGTAGGTGAGGTTGAGTTTTTGTGCGGTTTTCAGGAACCTCTCGAGGTTCGAGTCGTGATCCTGCTGGTTGTGACCGCAGATGGTGACGTTGTCGAGGTAGGGGAAGGTTGCCTGCAAGTGGTGGTCATCGACCATGCGGTCCATCTCCCTCTGGAAGACCGAGACCCCATTCGTCACCCCAAAGGGGACTCTGAGGAATTGGTAGAGGCGTCCGTTCGCCTCGAAGGCGGTGTACGGGCGGTCCTCTGGTCTGATAGGGAGCTGGTGGTACGCTGACTTGAGGTCGATGGTGGAGAACACCCGGTATTGGGCGATTTGGTTCACCATTTCTGATATGCGGGGTAGCGGGTAGGTGTCTAGTTGGGTGTACCTGTTGATCGTTTGGCTATAGTCGATCACCATCCGTTTCTTCTCGCTACCCCTTACCACCACCACTTGGGCGTGCCACGGGCTATTGCTGCGTTCAATAATGCGCTCTTTCAGGAGCCTGTCTACCTCGGTCGCGATAAACCGCCTGTCCTCCCAGCTGTACCTCCTGCTTTTGGTCGCTATTGGCCGGCAGTTAGGGGTAAGGTTCGCGAATAGCGAAGGCGGCTTTACCTTCAGGGTAGCCAGACCGCACACTGTGAGGGGCGGCTGGGACCCACCGTAATTGAGCGTGATGCTTTGGTGGTAGCACTGGAAATCCAGGCCCAAGATCATGCTCGCACATAGATTCTTCATGATTAATACTTTAAAATTATCGTATACAGTTCTGTTAACGGACAATTGTACCGTGCAGTAACCCATAATGGTCGATGTCTGGGTTTTATCAGCCATAGAGATGGTACCCCGAGTAGGGACCACCTTTAGGGAGAGTTGTTGTACCAGTTCAGGGTGGATAAAACTCTCCGTGCTTCCACTGTCAATTAAACATTTAACCCTGCACCCGTTTATCTCGATGTCCACCATTGATTTGGATAGCGGGTGTGGCCTGGTCTGGTCCACTGTGACCGATGCCACTGTAGGGCCCTGATCGAGACAAGATGGCATCCACGCTGTCTGCTCACAAGATGGCGGACCCCACGAGGTCGGGCAAGATGGCGTCCAAGATGGCCGCTCCCACGGCGCACACGCGGCGGTGGCGGGTTTTCCGGCGGGGTTCCCTCTGCACACCTTCCCGAAGTGCCCCTTCTTACCGCACTTAAAGCAGGTGGTGCCTTTCGCCGGGCACAGGTTTCTGGTGTGCTTCGGCTGCCCGCAGAAGTAGCAGTTGGGTCCCCGACGCGTCGCGGCTGTCGTAGGGCTTCTGGGGGGAGAGCGGGGCCCCGACGGTGTCGGGCTGCCGGGCGGGGAAGATGCCTTCCAAGATGGCGGCGCCCTTGGTGCACACGTGGCGGCGTGGACGGCGCGGGCTGAAGAGTAGGCGTCCGAGTTTCTCTGGGCCACATCCAGGGATCGTGCTGTGTCCGCAGCCTGTTTCAGGTCCAATCCTGTTTTTTCCAGCAGTCTCTGCCGGATGTAAGTGGAGCTGAGGCCTGTGATAAAGGCATCGTGAACAAGCTCGTCAGTGTACACTGCGGCTTTTACATCTTGGCACTTGCAGTCTTTGCCAAGCGTTTTCAGGGTGCCTAGGAACTCCTCCACCGATTCCCCAGGTCGCTGTGCGCGAGTAGTGAGCAGATGCCTAGCATGCACCTCATTCATAGGCTGCTGGTAATGCGCCTTTAAGATGTCACAGGCGGCCGGGTACGTGTCGGCGTCTTGGATGAGGGGGTAAACCCGGTGGCTTACCCAATTCCGCAGAATTCCGAGTTTCATACTCGCAGCGTCCGTAGCGTCTTTGACGGCTGCGGAATTGTCCAGGAAGAATTGCATACACATAAACCAGTGTCCGAAGCGTGCTGATGCGTCCGAAGCATGCTGGTCCAAATCCAAACGTTCGGGTTTCAAGAGTTGATCCATTGTGTTGAAAATTAAGTCAATAAAATTGATGTGCCTCAATAAATCCGAGACTCGATGTTAGCGAAACAAAACAAGGCTTTTATTGACTTAGAAGGTAACACACAGAGGAGAATGTATCTTCCATCCAGAGGTCTGCCGTACTGGATGTGCTGCAGGCTGGACCAGCTTACATAGGAGCCAGGTGTGGGCGGAGCCCTACACACAGTACAATACAATGGAAATGAAACTGAAACCAACCACAGTCGCAGGCAGAGAAATACTGATGAGTGATGAATGGAATATTTCCCACAGTCACAGGCAGAGAAATACTGATGAGTGATGAATGGAATATTTCCCACAGTCACAGGCAGAGAAATACTGATGAGTGATGAATGGAATATTTCATCACACCGCTCACCCAACATCACCCCTCAGGCTGCCCTCTGACGTCACTCCCAATTTTGATTTCCTGATCCATACCTAATAACTGAATACAAAATCTTGACTCAAACATAACAGCTCCCAAATAATCTAATTTCTGATGGTCAGCAAACTAAATACACTCACTGCAAGCTTCATCAGGAGACAGCAGCCCATTTTAATAAATTGGGCAGTCCAGCAAGACTCATCTGAAAATAGCAGGGACCCAGTTGTGCAGAATTTCCACCAATTCTGGGATTTTTTTGGTCGAACTTGTAATGCCTCTACCCACCCTTTACAAGGCCAACAGTATCGGGTCCAGCCCCAGGGTTGTAGCTAGGGGTGGGCAGGCACATCCTACACTGGGAATTCCCACTTACTCAGCTCAGTTGGACCTAGTGTAGGACTGGAGGATGGTACAATGAGTGGGATGAGTTGTACCGACCTATAGATGGGTGTAAGGGGGCCACACCGGGGAAGGGAGTGGCCCAAACCCCTGATGTACCAACATTTTTTAATTAAAAATTTGGATTGCTCCCTTACAGGAGACCTGATGGGAAGATGGCTGGTGTTGGGTGGGCTTCCCGCTCACATTAGCCTCACTAGCCCCAGCAAGCGTTGATTCTGGCAAAAACCTCCAAAATAAGCCAGTTTCATCGGCATTGTATAGCTGTGCTGGCGACAAATCATGTTGCTGCACAATCCGATTGAAATAATCGCAGTATTCTTCTGCGGCGTCGTGATCAGCTGATTCCTTCTCCCCGGAAATATTGAGTCGTCCTATCCCGTGCCGTAACTTGAAGCACGTTAGCCATCCCTCAGAGAAAGCACACTTGTCAGTGAGCTCCATCTTTACGTAGAAATCCTTTGCTTTCTCGATTAGCATGGGTCCGGAAAGTGGAACACCCTCTGAACGCTTAAGAGAAAACCACTCATAAAGCAGGGTATCCAGCTCTTCAAGCTTAGGCTTACGAAGTGTACGCCATTTCTCTACACCCTTAGATGTCTCCGAGCTTGAATAAAACTTGAGCAGCTTATCCTTCTGTGATTTGATGTTGTAGATTGTTGACAAACCGATTTTGAATTCATTCATAATGTTGATACGCTTCTCTCCCCTTTCTAGTCATTGGCAAATGTCGATTTTCTGTTTTAAAGTTAACACCACTCTCTTCCTTTTGCTTGGACCAACTTTTGGGATTTCCATAATGCAATGCAATGACTACCAGCAGCGTGGGAGACACACAGTACCCCTGTAAAATGGCAGATCAGAAGAGACTACCGGCAGCGCGGGAGAGTCAGACTCCTAGGGGTTTTGAGGTGTTCCGACTCCCGACAGCGCCAAGAAGCCGAGTAGTGGCAGTTTGGAGAACTACCCCTACTGACTAACTCAGCCACCGCGGGAGACTCGGACTTGGACTTGGCAACATTGCCGGTTATTGAGGTGTTGCTTTCGGAGCGAGAATTTTGCCAGTTAGTAGAGAATTCCGGATATTTAGGTGCCGTTTAAACAAGAGTTTTCTGTATTGAGTAGCATCTATACATTCACTAGGTGGAACCTCTGAACACCTTTATAAATCATCATTTCATTCCTGACTAATTTTTAACAATGCCAGAAAATGGTCTAAAATAACCAAACTATTAGATATGAGATGAAGCTGCACTGCCAGCAGTAAAGGGAACAGAATTCTATTAAAGCAACAGCACAGTCTGTTGTAAAGGCACCGACAAACACAATCAGGCTGAAGCTTAGTAACAAGAGTGTATAACAGGATTGGAACATAATCCGGTGAATTATATTGATGGCCCTGTAATGAGTTGGAGCTGGCAGCAGATCCTCTTTTGAAACATTTGCAAAGATTACTGGGGTTGTTCAACAGTGTACAAAATGTCACATTTTATACTAAATGAGGATTAGCTGAGTTACAATACCACAAAGATGAGATTCTGGTTTTATTTTTATTTCTTCCCATTGTAGATTAATTGAGGAAAATTCTGGCTCCACCCAAAGTGGATTATGAACCAGAGAATGCGTGTATGTTGTCATTTGGAAATTAAACAGTACCAGAAAATGGGAAGCAGTGAGGGTAAAATTCCTTGACTGAAAACTGTAGAATAGCTGTTTTTCTCCGTAATTAAATTATAGGAATATGTGGTTTTGAAACACGCAATTCCTAATCATTTGATTTCACTAGTGAATCATTAATTGCGGGAAAAAAACAGCCATTCTCCTACATTTCATCAAAAAAGGAATTTTGCCCCTTGCCTAATGAAACTATAAAGATAAGTTCCCATGGAGCCTAAATCAGTTAAGCTGTTAAAAGTGCACTAACCAGAATTATCCATTAGTTCATTCCATTTGGTGTGTAAAAGTAATAGATTGTTACTGTGGCATCACCATTTCCTCCTATGTGACTTTACATTTCAATTTCTATTTTAAAATTAGAACACTTGACATCTATTATGTACTTTTTTTATCATCAAACTAAGAACACATTTCTTTAACCTCAATGAAATTTAAAAGCGGTATTTCTGTGAGACGCCACTATCAGTGCAGAACCCCACTAGAATAAAACAGGAGTTGGAAAATTGGGGTTGTGGTGGTGTAGCCCGATCGCTGACTCACATTTGTGTGTAGTGAGGTTCTGCACTGGCTGCGGAGCCTCACAAAATTACCTTTAAACTATACGACAAAAACCACGGGGATGCAGATTCTAGTCAGTGACAGTTCTGGTCACCATTATTTTAAAGACCGGTTTGTTTGTTTCCTTCTTTTTTAATGATAATTTTTTAAATATTGCTTTCTCAGCACAGTGCCATAAAAGTGCTCAGCATTGTTCTTTCCTCCCCTCCCCCCTCTCCCTGCCCCTACACTTGCTTAAAAACCTGTTACATCTCCAACTTTTTCCAGTTCTGACGAAGGGTCATCGACCTGAAACGTTAACTCTGTTTCTCTCTCTACAGATGCTGCCTGACCTGCTGAGTATTTCCAGCATTTTCTGTTTTTATTTCAGATTTCCAGCATCCGCAGTATTTTGCTTTTGCCATAAAATGTACTTCCTTCAAAATGTGCAAATTAGTAATGACTGGCTGTTTTGTACTGGGAAAGTAGAAATAGACAGCCTGCTTGAAGGTGAATTGGTGCCATTTTTCATTGAGCTACCTATCTCCAATTCTCTAGTGTATTATAGAAGGTGATTCTTTATCACTTAATAGCATAATGTTGGAATTAGCTCTATGTTGGGGGCGTATATTTGGCACCTATAATGAATGATCTTGGTAGATAGCTCTCAGTCCTATTGCATTCAAGAGATTGCATTCTTCACACAGAGAAAACTCCCTAGTGCTTAAGTGATAATTAATCACATGTACTGTACCAAAGAGTTGAGGATAGGGAAGCGTTTCTATCTCTTGCTCCCTGATACAGTATATGCATTCCCTTGTATAATTTGAATGACTTTATCTTCTCCATTTTAATCTGCTGTTAGTCATGTGCCCTAATTTTGCAAGGCTTCACACCATTAGTGAAGCTTCTTTCCCCATGCAGGTGGGTCATAAAATTGGGCCCACGAACTCATGAGACAGAATTTAAAGCAATTCTTGGGGGTTGGGGTTCAGGGGGGTAGATGAAATGAGGCCGTGCTACAAACACGCATGACCCTCATTAACACTGAATGATAATTCAGATGAGGGCCCACATCGTATTTCACAATTCTGGGTGAGGCTCTTTCCCCAGCATGCAGTTCACCCACATAAACTGGGTGCACAACGGCTAAACAGGGCTAACTTGCTTTGGATGATCTCCTCAAGCAGGTTTTACTGAATGGTGCATTTCTTAGTGCATTGAACATCTCGTACACTTTTGTTTCCTTGCCTAGTTTTGCCATTTTTCAAAAGTATTTACAACAACAAAAACAACAACAGCTTGCATTTTTATAGCACCTTTGCCATAGAAAAATGTCCCAAGGAGCTTTGCAGAAACGCAATCAGATAAAAATTGATGCCGAGCCAAAGAAGGAGACATTAGGAGGTAACTAAAAGCTTGAGGTTTTAAGTAGGTTCTTACAGGAGAGGGTGGTGGAGAGGTTTAGGGAGGGAGTACGAGAAGGTTGAAGGCACAACTGCCAATAGTGTAGCAAAACGAGTGGGGGATGCACAAGAGGTCATATTTGAAGGAATGCAGAGTTCTCGGAAGGTTGTAGGGCTGGAGAAGATTACAGAGATATAGAGGTGACAGCCATGAAGGGATTTAGACACAAGGATCTGAATTTTAAATTTCAGGCACTTGGGGACTGGGAGCCAATGTAGAACTATGAGAAAGGGGTGATGGGTGAGCGGGACCTGGTGCAGGTTAGGATATGGACAGCAGAATGTTTGATGAGCTGAAATTTACAGAGGGTGAAGAATGGGAGGCTGGCCAGGAGAAAATTGGAATGTTCAAGTCTGGAGGTGACAAAGGCATGGTTGAGGGTTTCGGCATCATATGGGTTGAGGGGCTGGAGACAGGCAATGTTGGGGAGGTGGAAGTATGTGGTCTTTGTGATGCTGAGGTAGTAATTAGTCTGGTTCAACTTGCGACAGTGCCCGGGGAGGGGGATGGAATCGATGGCGAGGGTACAAACTTTGTTGCAGGGCCCAAAGACAATTGGGCTGGGTTTTATCAATAGAGGCGAGTAGGAGGCGGGACTCCCACTTTTGGGGTTGCAGTCCCGCCTCCATCAAGTTGTGGCCAACCCACTCGATTTTCCCTTGATTGACCTTGTTGAGCCCACCCAGCAGGCTCAGCAGGCCAATTAAGGGCCACCCGGCAACAGGTGATGTCACAGATTGACATTTCATCTGTCAAGAGCTTTTGACAGATGAAATATCAGTGTTTGACAGCGCTTTGAAGCTGTCAAACACCGACAATCTGTACTCTTAGTTAATTCCTTCCTCTCAGGCTGATTTAGAGATCTCTCCAGAACAGAAAGCAGAATGCTGCAAATTTTGACAGCTCGCGGCCATTCTGCTTTCTGTGCCGGTGAGATGAGGGACTCCCGAGACCTGAAGGAAGGAAGCCTGTAAAGGTAAGTAAAGCTTATTTAAACACTTTACACACACCAAACACACTTACCTCTGCACTCATGCACCCATCACTCACCTGAACACCGGACATTTCGAACCCTCCAAGTCCTTCAGCCCGACGGTCCGCCTCGCTAACTTGGCGTGGTTTGGAGCCGTCAGGCAGCCCACACTTCAGGGATAAAAATAGGGATTAGGCTAAAAACTGCCTGTTAACAGGCAGTTAATTGGCACTAATCCCCTTCCCGCCTCGGGGAGTCGGCTCCCAGCACAGGTCGGGTCCCCGCCTCCTGGGAAACGGGCATGAAGGCAGGTTGAGGGCAGGATGGGTTCGTGCCCCCCGATTTCACGATTTTAACCCCCCACACGCCTCCAATCCCGCCTCAACGGACCGATGAAATTCGAGCCCAATGGCTTCAGTCTTCCCAAAGTTTAACTGGAGGAAATTGTGGCTCATCTAGGATTGGATGTTTGGACAAGCAGGCTGACAACTCAGGTAGTGGAGGGGTCAAAAGCGGTGGTGGAGAGATGCTGCTGGGCATAATTAGTGCACGTGTGGAATCTGACCTCATCTCAGCAGATGATGTCGTCACCGGGAAGATGAGTGGCCAAGGATAAATCTTTGGGGGATTCCAGTAATGGTGCGTGGGTGGGAAGAGAAGCCATTGTTGAAGCTGCTCTGGCTATGATTGGATAGGTAAGAGTGGAACCAGGCGAGGACAGACCCACTCAGCTGGACAATGGAGAAGAGGCATTGGAGTAGGATGAAATAAAAACAGAAAATGCTGGAGAAACGAAGGATCATCGACTTGAAATGTTAACCCTGTTTCTCTCTTCACAGATGCTGCCTGACCTGCTGAGTTTCTCCAGCATTTTCTGTTTTTATTTCAGATTTCCAGCATCTGCAGTATTTTCTTTTTGTATTGGAGTAGGATGGTCTGGCTGACCATGTCAAATGGTAAAGAGAGGTTGAGAAGGATGAGGAGGGATAGTACACCATTGTCACAGTCACAGAGGATGCTAGTGGTGACTTTCCTGAAGTCTGGGCAATTGCTGCAGCACAACAGTTTGCAGCTAACAAAGTTGGGAGAATGGGAATCTGACTGTTTCCACAGTGCTGCATAAATTGGATGAAGAGGAATAATTTATAAGGGGACAGCTGTAGGATTGATTCCTCCCCCCATCCCCCACGGTAAAAATACTGGACTATGAAATGTAAAAACCCAGAACTACAGAGCCCACAAAAAGGGCTCGGCAATAAAGGGTTAATTCAAACATTGCAGCCGAAACTACGACTGGATCACAGACAATCTAAAATCTGAACAAGAACATTTGCATATTCATATACCTTAAGGGGTTACATTGTTCACCTTAGACCATGGCTCCTGAATAACTAGTTTCAGTGCAGGCCTAGACAATGGGCCGGGCTTCGAACTTTTGAATACGAATGCTAACAGAAACCAACAACTTCGCATATGCAGTCACTTTGGGAAGGTTGCATTGTCAGAAAGGTATCGCTAATCAATGGACAATACCAGGGACAATTCACACATTTTGAAACAAATCGTATGCTCAGGAGGGGGCCAGGAAATGTGTGTCAAGATACTGCAAGTTGGTTTTGGTTTAAAGTAAGAGCACTTCGAAGACAGCGGTGTGGGAAGCCGATGGCAGAACAGCGAACAGAAAGATTCGGGCCTACAATCAACTCCAAGAGACAGCCGATCGGGAGTGGTGATTGTATGTTTCAGTCAAATCATAGAGGGGCTTTTATGATTGAGTCTGAGTAAGTTTGTGAGTTTCAGTCAGATCTCAATAAGGGCTTTGTGATTGAGTCTGGGTAACTTTATATGTAACAGTCAAATCGCAGATGGGTTTAACTGTGTCATATTGTGTCAATGCAAATGGCCCTTGCATTTTGGGGTTGTTAGCCTGATATAAATTGTAAGGATTTATACTGGGGAAGTAATTGTGTGTGTGTGTGTGTGTGTGCAAGAAACAAACGAATCAAAGATTGAGCCAAAACCCTGTGCCGTGTGTATTTTGTTCTTATAAATCCTGACGTCCAAGAACTGTGTGTAACAGGGGACCAGTATCGGAGAAAACCCCTTACACAACATTTTCAGTCTCAGTAACACTTCAGGCAGTATATCAAAAATGAAATCTCATGTTTACAGATCATGCTACTCCTACTTGGTTATATCAGAGGCATCTGTATTTGTTGCTTACACTACACTGCACAGGTAGTGGCCAAATTACGGGATCTGCTGCACCAGGATTATAGTCAACATGAAGGACTAGGATGAATCTTCCTCACAGTTGTCAAGGTCACATTGCTATTGAGCTTCTATGCCACAGGATCCTTGTCGGGGACATCTGAGGATAGGCTAGTTTGCAATGCATACCTATATAAAGCTAGTGACTGATGCCATATTTGCCAGAGGAAACACCTTTCTCACTTTCCCAGACCCCAACTGGCAGGCTTCCAAAGAGTCCCGGAAGTTATAGATTGAACACATGTGGCCATCGGGATTCCAACATCAACTTGAATGCATAAATGAATAGGAAAGGATACCACTGCATAAATGTACAGATGGTTTATGACCACAGAAATGTGATCCAGCACACTAATGCTCATTATCCAGGAAGCAGCCATGGTACTTCTATTATGCAGTAGCCTACAATGGCTGTATTATTTGTAAGTGCAGACAGAATGAACAGATGGCTGTTGGGAAATCAGAGGCAATCGTTTTAGCCATTGCAAATGAGTTTGATTTAAAAAAAACATACATTAGAACAAAAGTACAATGAAGCCCATGCAAGTTATTGCACCATGGGATGTTTATGCAACAGTTGTATTGTTTGGACTGCTGCTCTACAGCTGAACCACAATCTCCAGAGTCACTATCCGATGCATGCTATACATTTTGCCATCCAACGAGCAGTAGGCATGCAGCAGGACAATCAGGAGACCTATGGGTCCTCACGTTCATAGTAAGAAGATAAGGAAAAAGAGGAGACATGGAGGGATTTGTTGGAGCATGGAATGCTTTGTCACAGGAAGTAGTTGAGCTAGAGATCTTTGCATCTTTTAAGTAGTGGAAGGTACTGGTCTATCGGGAGAAAGCAGGCCACAGGGTTCGTTTTGGATTGCTTGAGCAAAAAGCCTGCACTGATATGATGGGCCAAATGGCCTCCTTCCATACTGTAAAGGTCTGTGGTTGTATGGCACTCTACATACCCACTTTCACCTTCCTCTGTAAAAACTGAGTTGAAACTTATAGGCCTAGAAATTCAGTATAGCCACGTTTGGGGCACTACAGCCGGGCATTCGCTAAATTGTGCGCCCGATGCAACTTAGCGCCACCTTCGCCGATATTCAGTTGCATTGCCCCAAGAGGTTGCTGCTGCGCTAAAGCAGGCGATGCACGACTATCATAAGGCGCTAAGCCGGCGAGCCGGGGCGCTACCACCAAGGGCGGGCGCAGCGCAGGAGCGGTGAGTTGCTGATTGAAGGCAGACACGCTGGCGCCAGTCAGCTCTTAAAGGGGGAGGGTGGATTTGTTTGGCTGCCACGCCCTGCACACTGCAGCCCTGAAGCAAGGCCTGCCCATTGCTGCTTGGACAGTTCAACGCCCAGGACAATGGAGAAGGCCAGGGAGAGAGCGCAGCGCTTCAGCGAGGGTGACCTGAAGGTACTGGTTGGCGCAGTGGAGCGCAGGCGCCTTGTCCTCTTCCCTGAAGGTGGCAGGAGGCCGCTGCCCAATGAGTATCGAAAAGCCTGGAGGGAGGTGGCAAACAGGGTGACCTCCAACAGCGTGGTTGGCAGGACTCCTGTGCAATGCAGAAAAAAGTTCAACGACCTCACTCGGGTTGTCAGGGTGAGTACCCTTTCCAGTATCCTCCTCATCCCTGCATGTGCACCTCACTTTATGGCCAAAGGGACCTGAAAGCCCTAGTGCCCAGCCCTCATCCAGCAGCTATGCGACTGTCATGAAAATCACTTGAACATTCAGGACTTTACACACTGTCAGGGCTATTCCACCATGGGAGGCAGTGCAGGCAAGATCAGGGCTTCAAACTGTCAGGGCTATTCCACCATGGGAGGCAGTGCAGACAAGATCAGGGCTTCACACTGTACTTAGAGGCTGTCCTTTCTCTTGCAGGGCAAGCTGGCCCACAACCGAAGGCAGCAGCGACAGACCGGGGGAGGCCGTCCTGACCTCAAACAGCTCAGCGACCTGGAGCAGCGTGTGGAGCGCATTATGTCAGGCCGGCTGATTGGCCCCGTCGCCAGTGGAGATGCCGACCCTGCTCTGGGCCCCAATGGTAAGGGCATCACCTTTTTGACCTCTCTCTTTCCATTTGCGCCTCACACCAGCATCCTTTGCCACTATCGAACCAATGCAGTGCATAGCAGCACTCATGCCTCCCTCGCTGCCGCCCTGTCCTCACTCTAAAGCAACTCTTGTGCCTGTCTGCTTTCAGATGGTGAATTGCCAGGTGAGGAGGCGGGCCCTCAAGCTGGCACTGTGTCTGAATCGGAAATGGAGGAGGAGGAAGAGGAAGCCGGCCCATCAGTGGCACCCTCAGCCGAGGCAGCCCATGGCCATGATGGGGACACGTCTTCCCTGGAGGGGAGCAGGGGGGAAGGGTCTGAGGAGAGTGAAGCTCCGGAGCCCAGCAGGCTGCAGCAACGCGGGAGGGGTGGGAAAGCTCAGCGGCCTTCTCCCCGGAGGGTGAGTCGGCCTCCAGTCCTGCTATGGCGAGCGCAGAGGAGGTGCGGCTCCTTGCTGAAATGGGCGCCCAGGCTGAGCACAGGCACACTGAGCTCATGGCTGCAGTGGCAAGGATGCCTGACTCCATAGAGTCACTGGCAAGGAGTGTACAGGAATTCGGGGCAACACAGGCCAGGAGTCTGCAAGAATTCAGTGCAGCACAGGCCAGGAGTTTGCAGGACTTCGCGGCAGTACAGGCTAGGAGTCAGCAGGACTTTGCTGCATCACAGGCGGCTTCCAGCCAAGTGCTCAGTCCTGCCGTGCATTCACTGGCTGGTGTGATGCAGACACAGACCAGGGCCACACGGGCACTAACTGCTGCCACCCTCACTGGATCGGCCAGGCATTGCCGGGGCACTCGCCGCGCTGCAGCAGCCCAGCAGTCTGTGCTTCAGCAGATTGCTGCGCATGCTGCAGTGCTGGCCCGTGCGAGTGCCAGTGTATCAGCCGACCAGGGAGTGCCTGTGCTCTGTCAGGTTGGCAGCATTCCTGCAGCCAACACTGTCACTCCTCCACTGCAGCTGCCACCACCCGTAGGACAGACTGCTGCCGCCCAAGCAGAGTTGGAGCAGTCAGCAGCCGGCCCCTCCAGGCCCAGAGCTGGTCCAGGCCGACCCCCAAGGGCATCTGCCGTCTCACCATCTGACCCTCAGCAGCCTTCCCCCAGCCTTGCTGCAGCCACTGGGGTCCCATTGAGGAGGAGCTGCAGGGCGGGAAGGGGCCACTCGCGGAAGCGAGATGGATCACCCTCGCAGGGGCAAAAGTAGAAGGTGTGGCCAAATGATTTTTTTATATATGAGGCCGAGAGGGTTTTTTTATATATGAAGGCCGAGACTGTTGTGTTCTTTATATATGAAGGCCGAGACTGTTGTGTTCTTTTATATATGAAGGCCAAGACTGTTGTGTTCTTTTATATATGAAGGCCGAGACTGTTGTGTTCTTTTATATATGAAGGCCGAGATTGTTGTGTTCTTTTATATATGAAGGCCGAGACTGTTGTGTTTGTTTTTTATAAAGGCCGAGGATCATGGTCATTTTTGTTTAACTGCTTTTTGCATTTTCTGAAGGTTGTGAGAGCCAGTTATGTCTCTGACTGTTTTTTGGTGGGTTTCTCTGAATTAGTTTGTCATGCGGGAAGGGCACAGAGTTTGCACAGTAAAAAAATTTCTTTAATTGCATTGTCCATGTTTGCTTTTGGAAGTATTTGTTGCCTTGACCAGCTGAGGGCTTGCGGAGCGGCTATATTCATCTTCTTTCATTGGCACAAGCCATTCCCTGAGAGGGGGCCTAGAACCGAGTTGCAATAAGCTGCCGACGGACGGCCCTTGCACTTTGTGCCTCCCTCCCGTGCTGGTGCGCCTCCTCCTCCTCCTCCTCTGGTGATCCTCCAATGTCTGCTGGCAGTGGCTGAGTCCTGCGGATAGCCAGGTTGTGCAGCATGCAGCACACTACAACGAAATGGGTGACTCGCTCAGGCGAGTACTGTAGGGCTTCCCCAGAATGATCCAGACAGCGGAACCATTGCTTGAGCACGCCGATTATGTGCTCAATGATGTTCCTGGTTGCTTGATGGCTGTCAGTGTATTGATCTTCAGCAGGTGTGCTGAGCCAGGTGCACAAAGGATAGCCTTTGTCCCCGAGAAGCCATCCTCGTGGGTGAAGCTGGGCTTCGAAAATGTCTGCCACAGAAGTCTGGCGCAGGATGAAGGCACCGTGGCTGCTGCCTGGAAAGCGGGCATTGACAGCTAGTATGAGCTGCCTGTGGTCACACACCAACTGGACATTGAGCGAATGGTAGCCCTTCTGGTTGCGGTAATCCTCGGCATTCTGTAGAGGTGCACGCAAAGCCACATGCGTGCAGCCAATGGCGCCCTGCACCATGGGGAAGCCCGCTAATGCTGCAAATCCCATTGCACGCTCTTGCTGCTTGTCCAGGGTCATGGGGAAGGAGATGAACTGACGTCTCCTTCTGAAAAGGGCATTGGTCACCTGGCGGATGCAGCAATGTACCGCGAACTGGGAGATGTTGGCAATGTCCCCAGTAGTGGATTTGAAGGTGCCGGTGGCATAGAAGTTGAGTGCCACCGTCACCTTCACTGCCACCGACAGAGACGTCCTGCTCCTTAGCTGTGGCTGCAGATCTCCGCGAAGCAGGTGGCAGATCTCAGTGACCACCTCCCTTCTGAATCGCAGCCTCCGAACACACTGCTCCTCAGACATGTTCAGATATGAGAACTGCTGGCGGTATACCCTGGGTGGGTAAGGCCTCCTGTGCCGACGCCTGTTGGCCCTTCTCCGTCTGGCCATGACTGGCACTCTCTCACGGCGTCTCTGAGCCCTTTGAATGCAATGCAGTAAGCCAACGTTTCCACCCATTGCAGCCCCCATTATATGTTTCCAATCAAGGCTATGGCACTGAAAGTTAAATCCAAGTGCATAGCTCTGGCCTGAAGCCAGAAGTACCTGTGCGAGCGTTGAGTCAAACCAGAAAGCTCTCTCCCTTTGTCTCTCTCCAAATATCCGTCTCTCACAAAGAAGGAGTGGAACAAAATGGCTGCCACTTATACTGCAGGAGGAGTCCCCTTTAAATAGCGCCCCTGCACCCCGCAGCGACTGGGAACCGTTCCCCTCTACCAGTCGCTGGGGGCGCCAGGCGCACGTAAGGGCGGCGCCACTGAAGTTCCGGTTCGGGGCGCACCAAGCGCGTTGCACCATGAAATGATGTCAGGATCTGCGCGCGCAGCTGAGCGGGCGCTGCGGTTTTGCGCCGCCGCTAAATCTTAAGTGAAGTTCGCGAGAGGCGCAGATTGCGCCGCGCCCGGGCTCTAGCCGCTTAGCGCCCCACTTCTCCTCCTCCTAAGGCACTAGCGGCTGGCGCTAACAACTGAATTTCTAGGCCATAACCTTTTCTGCCATTTCTTCACTCTCAAGTACAAGATTGGCTCTTTCTCTAAGTGGTTCAACCCCTTCTTTGATGATCCTTTCATTTCATATATGTTTATAAAAGCCCTTGCTATTTCCCTTTATGTAGACCACTGATATTTTTTCATACTCCCTCTTAACCTTCCTAGTTTTCTTCTTTTCTTTCCTTTACCGCATTGAATAAGCTGAAGGGTGCTAAGCACCATAGTCGAAACACACACTCGACACACGGTGACAGACTTATTCATCAATTGAATCTAGCAGACTATCTCTAGCAGTCTACTGGGGTTTAGAGACTGTGCATGAAGTCAAATGTTCTAGATGGATAGAACTATTTCACAGCTGCTCATTCTAGAATCCTCCATTTAATGCTACGACTGAGAGATTAAGGTAGGTATTCCAAAATATTCATGCTGTTTTTAAAATATTCATGTTATCCACTAGGAATTGGTTGTGACCATCCAAATTCATTTCACACAGAATCCCTGTAGTCAGCACAGCGATGCAAGGCTCTTGTAAGTTTAGGTTGAACTCCAACACATATTCCAAAGGGGAAAACGCAGTAGTAGTAATGTTACAAGTCTCAGCTTCTGGCAGGGAGCTTCATCTGCTGGCAGCTCACATTGCGTAATTCATGTGCACAATGTTCATGATTTTCCAAGTAAAGGTTGGAAAATCATAGGAAACAAATGCCTGAATTTCTGACAGGCGCTGCCGGTGAGCAAGGCTTCCTACTGGTAACATGAACTTGTAAATGATCCTTGGTATACAAACATGAACTAGGTGTACTTGCAGAAACTAGGCCGGGACCCGATAATCTGGGTCCCAACTTTGTCCCTAAGTACCCTGCATGACCCGTTGTGGGCGGAGCCTTTGCCCCTTCCAAACATGGCCACTGTCATAAGGGGGAGGTGGGGCAAGGGGTAGGGTCTCCCTAAATCAACAAAGGAGACCCCTGGCTAGGCCACCTTTGCCAGACTTTCTGGCCTAATGCCAATGGTAGGCACCGGAGATGCATTGCTTGTGGCACAGGCACCTGACATTGGCAGTTAAATGAAGAGAGATCTCCCTGACAATGGTAGAGTCAGCACCGGAGTATCTTGGCTGTACCACCCCATCGATTTTCAGGGCCAAAAACAATTTTAAAAATAAGTAACTCTGACTCAAGATCTATTTGTAGCTACTCTGGTGCTATTAGTACAGTCATTATTAAAGTGATTCTATAGCAATGGTCAATAACATATTAACGTGTTAGAAGATGAAGTGCTTCCTGTAAATTGTTCATAATAGTAGCTCACGACAGAACCAGTAATGTGGCCACACAACTGTATATTAGCTGTTAAGCTGAAATCCTTACCAACAGAGCTGCAACAATTGGAGCGTGTACTATGTAAAGCAGGTGTGTTTCAACACTTATCCAGCAACTGCAAGAAATGTAAATATACATATGAAACACATAAAAAAGTTATACAATTACATTCATATCTAAATATGTAGTGAAATTAGAAATAATATACTTTTGCAAAATTCTGACTGAAGTGATCTTGTGTAAGAGACAGTACCGATACAACACAGGAATATATGTTACATAAGAATATAAGAATTAGGAGCAGGAGTAGGCCATATGGCCCCTCGAGCCTGCTCCGCCATTCAATAAGATTATGGCTGATCTTCGACCTCAACTCCTTTCCCGCCCGATCTCCATATCCCTTGATTCCCCCTAGAGATCAAAAATCTATCTATCTCAGCTTTGAATATACTCAATGACTCAGCATTCACAACCCTCTGGGGCAGAGAATTCCAAAGATTCACAACCCTTTGAGTGAAGAAATTCCTCCTCATCTCAGTCTTAAATGGCCTACCCTTATCCTGAGTATAGGCCCAATCTACTCAATCTCTCCTCATAGGACAACCCTCTCGTCCCAGGGATCAATCTTGTGAACCTTTGTTGCACTGTCTCTAAGGCAAGTACGGGAAACTTTTTTTTATCCGGCACCGATGGGACCGGCGTGGTGCCGGTTGATCAAAAAGTCCGGATTACAGAGAGGTATACTTACTAAGGTACGAGAGCCCTGTACACGGCTACAGATCCACGCGTCCCTGTTGCATGGCAACAGGTGCAGGAACCCCAGTTACACGGCCACAGATCCAGGAACCCCGGTTACACGGCCACTAATATGAAGTAAAACTTACCTGAACCTACTCCTGAATTTTGCCGGTTAAGAGAGATTTCCGGTTATTTAGGTGCCGGTAAAAAGAAAGTTTCCTGTATGTCCTTCCTCAGATAAGGAGATCAAAACTGTGCACAGTACTGCAGGTGTGGTCTCACCAAAGCCCCATACAACTGTAACAAGATTTCCATACTCTTGTACTCCAACACCCCTTGCAATAAAGACCAACATGCCATTTGCCTTCCTAATTGCTTGCTGTACCTGCATGCTAACTTTCTGTGTTTCCTGTACAAGGACACCTAAAATTCTCTGAACACCAAAATATAATCGTTTCTCACCATTTAAAAAAGTTCTGTTTTTCTATTCTTCCTACCAAAGTGAATAACCTCACATTTCCTCACATTATACTCCACCTGCCAACTTATTGCCCATGCACTTAACCTGTCTATATCCCTTTGCAGGCTCTTTGTGTCCTCCTCACAGCTTACTTTCCCACCTAGCTTTGTATCGTCAGTCAACTTGGATACATTGCTCTCAGGTCCAGCAAAAAATTCACGACCGAAAGAACAGATGGTGGGTGGAGAAAGCGCAGGAGATCCAGCAGCTAGCTGACAACCATGACGTGCGTGGATTCTTTAGCACAGTCAAGGCCATCTATGGCCCAAGCACCCAAGGTCGTACCCCACTGCGGGCCAAGACCGGAGAGGTACTCATCAAGGACAGAAAAGCAGTCAGTGCCAACTGGAAGGAGCACATTGAAGATCTCCTTAACCGAGACTCTGGGCTCAAATTTCACAGGGCCGTGGAGGTGGGAATGGAGGCGTGTGGGGTGTTAAAATTGCAAAAAAAACCTGCCTCCATCCCGTCTCCAAGCAATTTTCAATAAATCGTGTTTACTGCTCCCGTCTCCGTCCCGCCTCCAAGAGGCAGGATAGGCCCTTACGGCCCTTAACAAGCACTAAATTGCCTCTATTATCCCATTTTGAAAGGCCTTTGTGATTTTAACCCTTTTCTGATGTGAAGCACTCCTGCTCTGAAACACGACGGTGAAACCTGGTGGGAGCACAATTGGATTGCTGACTATTAGCTGCAGCTCCAACAGTAGGATATTTGATCAGCCATCATTTGCAGGTGGCAGGACTTTGTTGTCTCAGGTCTGGGGGAACTTTTAGAAGGCATAACCACAGCTGTGGAAGTTTGAAGCCTGACACCCATCTCCAGTGTGACCTCCTGGGAAACCCCTCTTGCCACCTTGACTGAGCGCTTCCTCAACTGAGGCAAATACCAGAAGCATGGGAGCCATTTATTTCCTTCCCTTCTGGACATCAGATGAGGATGAAGACCAGCCGCGGCACCAGCAGAACCATGAACAACAGCAGCACCAACATCAGCAGCAACAACAGGAGCGCCAGGGTCTCCAGAATTGTCGTGGTTTGCTGTGCACTTCACAACATGGCACAGCGTCGTGGCTTGCAGATTCCTGAGGACCAAGTGGCTCCTCACATATCCTCCTCAGATGAGGAGGAGGAGGAGGAGGAGGAGGTGGAGGAGGAGGAGGAGGAGGAGGAGAGCGAAAATGAACATCTTGCAGAGGCCCATCAACCAGCGGCAGCAGTACGCGAGAACATTGCTGCCCGGGATGCAAGGAACGCACTCATCTTGGCGAGATTTGCTTAGCCTAGCCAATCAAGCACTTTTGCCTCGCCGCTTCTTACCAGAGCTTCGACAATGGTCAAAAACCAGCAGATTCCTAACAATTTGACCACCATACTGACAATTGCAAGTACTCCTAAGCCCTCAATGTGGAAGTCCCATTTGCGAAATGACACACGCCACAACTGTAGCAGTAGCCATCAGATTTTTTATTTACAGTAACCATCTGATGGCTTTTTAACATTAAACATCAAATTTCACCCAACTGCCTACCCTTGTGACTATTTGTGCAGTATCTTTCTCTTACGCATGCTCCTACGTGGTGCTTCCCCTGTGGCTTCAGCAGATGTGGAGGCCCCTTGCTCAGTTTCTTGCTGCTCCTGTCTCGACACCTTTGGCGGGAGTCCTCTGGGGTTGCGAACCTGTGAGGGCTCGCCAACAGTCTGCTGCTCCTGCGGTTGTGCAGGGATTGAGATGCCGATCTCAGATGGGTGTGGACTCTGGTGGGGCTCTGACCGAGAGCTCTGCAGTGGCATGGAAGTGTGAGCGCTTGGAGAGGAGCCCCCACTTCCTTGATGTCTGCCACCAACTTCCCTCTCATGGGTCAGGTCCCCCTCAGCGCTTGCAAGTGGCTTGAGAGCACCTTGCTGCACATCAGGGGGGCCATGGGGACCCGTATCTGCACTGGAAGTCCTACTCAGAAGGACTTCCATGAAGGTTTGGTTTCTCTGTTCAATAGATGACCATCGCTCCTTCAGAGATGTCATTCTATTCAGAACACTCACCATGTTTTCTGCACTCTGGCCACTTATCACCTCCATGGAGGTTGCCATCCTTTCCATGGTGATGCGTTCATGCGCCAATGACTCCATAAAGGCTCTGCTCATGTTCGCAATGGACTCCTCCATTAGCCCCACACTCGCAGCGACCCTGGAGACAACACCTGCCAGAGACTCCTGCATCTGCTCCTGGAGTTCCAGCACCGCTGATCTTGTGGATGGACCCAGAGGCAGAGGGTCCTGCGCCCTCCAACTAGGACTCTCCACTGCTGTCCCTGTCTGCACAATCTGCTGATGCTCACTTGTGAGCTATGATACACCAGGTGACAACACTGCACTATCTCGCGAAGGTACCACCGAGGTGTGAGTGTCTGTGCTGGTGCTGGGTGCGCTGAATTCTGCTGACGCTGCGCCCTCAGAGGTTGCAGCTTCCTCTGAGGTGTCTGGATGCTCAGGCTCTTCCTCCTGGCTAGTGGGGACAGGTGCTTGCGGTGGTCCTGTGGGGGAGTAAAGGAAAGAGTCAGAGATGTGATGCCAAGGTTACGTGCACATTGCATATTGCAGATGATCATAAGTCCATCTGTTAGAGCTTCAGAATCATTATCAGCAACTCATGCAGTGTCAATGAGAGAGATGGAAAACTATTCTGTCACCAGCTTGCTGTGATGCACCCATCTGTCCATCCCCCACTTGCGCATCATCCTCCACTCCCACGATCTCCAGGACCGCATCCTCCCAGGGGGTGAGCTGGGCTACTGAGGGTGGCCCTCCTCCTGTCCTCGCTCTTTCCCTCTTATTGTGAGCTCTCTTTTCCTGCAATGAGGGAGACAAGTGGAGTTTGAGTGAGAATGAAGGAGTGAGTGTAGAGAATCCATAGCATAGATGCTTAGAAGGAGACAAAGATGGAGTGAGGTGGCAAGACTAAGGGCCCTCCCTGTGTATTGTAAGTTGTTTTCATAGCATCACAGTGATAGGGAGTGTGAGGGCTGCATAGTCGAATAGTTTGGTGAATGTGACCATAGAGAGGGAATGGGTAAGGGTGCATGGATGTCAGTGTCAAGTGGGATGTGGAGGAAGAGATTGCTAAAGCAGAGTGCTGGTGAGGAGAGGCAATGGGAATCAGATTGAGGGTGATGGGAAAGTCATACTCTTCCAGTGCTCAGAAGGTCATGAAACCTCTTCCTGCGCTGAAGCCAGGTTCTGCGGGTTATCAACAAAGAGTTGACCTCCTGGGCCACCTGGACCCACACAGCCTTGATCTGCTGGGGAGGTTTCTTCCTCCCTGAAGAAGGGAAGAGCACCTCTTTATTGGCTCTTGCTCCCTCCACTAAAGCTTGCAGGGCAACGTCATCAAACCTGGGAGCAGACCTAGGTCTCTCGCTGGTCTTTCTGTCTCCAGGTCCCTCTAACATGAAAGGCCAAAAGGTTGGCAGTCTGCAGAAGAAGCAAGGCTTGTTGCAGATGTTAAATGCAGCAGCAATGATGACGTCATCGGAGGCGAGTTTCAGACTGAAAAAACTAATTGGGCCATGGGTTCCCACACGCAGGAACTCAATTGCCCACTTAAGTTAAAATCGCATAATTCTCCCACATCGATTTAGAATCGGTTGGCTAACACAAAAAGCGGATTACACGATCCCAGCCCGCCCCAGTAACAAAATCGAGCCCTCTGTCTTCGACGCGAGTGTCTTCAACTCCATCCCGCAGCATGCTACCCGCCACCATCTCAGCACAACCCCAGCCCGGCATGAGGTTGAAAAGGCCATCCGACAACTGAAGAACAACAAGGCCTCAGGAGCAGATGGAATCCTGCCGAGGAACTAAAGCATGGCGGAGAAGCACTACTGGCGCAAATTCATGAACTCATTTCTCTTATCTGGAAGGAGGGGAGCATGCCAGGGGATCTCAGAGACGCCGTAATTGTGACCATCTTCAAGAAAGGTGACAAGTCCGATTGCGATAATTACAGATGAGTTTCCCTGCTGTCTGTCACAGGGAAAGTCATCGCAAGAATCCTCCTCAATCGCCTTCTCCCAGTAGCCGAAGAGCTCCTCCCAGAGTCGCAATGCGGATTCCGCCCACTAAGGGGCACAATGGACATGATCTTCACCGCGCATCAATTACAAGAGAAATGCAGGGAACAGCACCAACCGCTGTACATGGCCTTCTTTGATCTCACAAAGACCTTCAACACTGTCAACCGTGAGGGATTATGGAGTGTCCTCCTCAAATTTGGCTGCCCTCAAAAGTTTGTCACTATCCTCCGCCTGCTTCACGACAACATGCAAGCCGTGATCCTGACCAACAGTTCCACCACAGACCCAATTCACGTACGGACCGGGGTCAAGCAATGTTGTATCATCGCACCAACACTCTTCTTGATCTTCCTTGCTGCACTGCTCCATCTCACCCTCAATAAGCTCCCTGCTGGAGTGGAGCTAATTTGCAGAACAAACAGGAAACTATTCCACCTCTGTCGCCTCCAGCCCAGATCCAAGTCGTCCCATCCTCTGTCGTCAAATTACAGTATGCGCTCACTCGGAGGTTGAACTCTAAACCATCGTCAACACCTTCACCGAAGCATACGAGAGCATGGGCCTTATACTAAACATCCGTAAGACAAAGGTCCTCTACCAACCTGCCCCTGCCACACAGTACTGCCCCCCGATTATCACGACAAGGCCTTGGACAACGTGGACCACTTTCCATACCTCGGGAGCCTACTGTCAACAAGGGCAGACGTTGACGACGAAGTCCAACGCTGCCTTCAGTGTGCCAGTGCAGCCTTCGGTCGCCTGAGGAAGAGAGTGTTTGAAGACCAGGACCTCAAACCCGGCACTAAGCTCATGGTCTACAGAGCAGCAGTGATACCCGCCCTGCTGTATGCCTCAGAGACATGGACCATGTACAGCAGGCACCTCAAAGCTAGAGAGGTACCACCAACGCTGCCTCTGCAAGATCCTGCAAATCCATTGGCAGGATAGGCGCACCAACGTCAGTGTTCTCGCTCAGGCCAATATCCCCAGCATTGAAGCTTTGACCACGCTTGATCAGCTTTGATGGACGGGTCACATCATCCGCATGCCCGATATGAGACTCCCAAAGCAAGTGCTGTACTCGGAGCTCCGACACGGCAAGAGAGCCCCAGGTGGGCAGAGGAAACGCTTCAAGGACACCCTCAAAGCCTCCTTGAAAAAGTGCAACATCCCCACCAACACCTGGGAATCCCTGGCCCAAGACCGCACAAAGTAGAAGAGAAGCATTCGGGAAGGTGCCGAACACCTCGAGTCACTTCGCCGGGAGCAAGCGGAAGCCAAGCACAAGCAGCACAAGGAGCGCACGTCAACCCAAGCACCCCACCCACCCGCCCCTTCAACCACCGTCTGCCCCACCTGTGACAGAGACTGTAGGTCCCGCATTGGACTTATCAGCCACCTGAGAACTCATTTTTAATGTGGAAGCAAGTCATCCTCAGTTCTGAGGGACTGCTTAAGAAGAAGAAGAAGAAGATTGCTCTCAGTCCCTTCATCTACGTCATTAATATAGATTGTAAATAGCTGAGGCCCAAGCACTGATCCTTGCAGTGGCCCGCTAGTTACAGCTTGCCAACTGGGAAATGATCTGTTTATCTCTACTCTCTGTTTCCTTTCCATTAACCAATCCTCTACCCATGCTAATATATTACCCCCAACCCCATGAGCCCTTGCGTAACAACCTTTTATGTGGCACCTTATCAAATGCCTTTTGGAAATCCAAGTATACTGTCCTATGAGGAGAGATTGAGTAGATTGAGCCTATTCTCTCCGGAGTTTAGAAGAACGAGAGGTGATTTCATTGAAACATGTAAGATTCTGAGGGGAATTTACAGGGTAGATGCTGAGAGGTTGTTTCCCCTGGCTGGAGTGTCTAGAACTGGGGGGCATAGTCTCAGGATAAAGAGTCGACCATTTAAGACTGAGATGAGGAGGAATTTCTTCACTCAGAGGGTTGTGAATCTTTGGAATTCTCTACCCCAAAGGGCTGTGAATGCTGAGTCATTGAATATATTCAAGGCTGAGATAGATAGATTTTTGGGCTTTAGGGGAATCAAGGGATATGGGGATCGGGCAAGAAAGTGGAGTTGAGGTCGAAGATCAGCCATGATCTTATTGAATGGCAGAGCAGGCTCGAAGGGCCGTATGACCTACTCCTGCTCCTAATTCTTATGTTCTTATGTACTACATCCACTGGTTCCTCTTTACCTACCCGGCTAGTTACATCCTTAAAAAAACTCTAATAAATTTGTTAAACACGATTTCCCTTTCACAAAACCACACCGGAAGCTTCCGATCGGAAAATCTGGCCTAATATCATATCATGATTACTCTGCCTGAGAGGATCCTTTCTTATGAGAGTACTAATTAACCATATCTCATTACACAATACAAGATCTAAAATAGCCTGTTCCCTGGTTGGTTCCATGATGTATTGTTCTTGGAAACTGTCTCGAATGCATTCCATTAACTCATCCTCCAGGTTACTTTTGCCAATTTTAGTTGCCCAGTTTATACGATGATTAAAGTCGCCCATGATTATTGTATTACCTTTGTTACAAGCTCCTATTACTTCTTGATTAATACTTTGTCCAACGGTATAGCTACTGTTAGGAGGCCTATAAACTACTCCCACCAAAGTTTTCTGCCCCTTGCTATTTCTTATCCCCACACATACTGATTCTACTTCCTGATCTTTTGAGCTAAGATCCTTTCTCACTACTGTTCTTATGTCATCCTTTATTATCAGGGCTAAGCCCCCTCTTCCATTCTGCCTGCCTTTTTGAAACGTCAAGTATCCTGGAATATTTAGTTCCCAACCTTGGTCACCTTGCAATCACGTCTCTATAATGGATATTAGATCAAAGCCATTTATCTCTATTTGTGCCATTAATTCATCTATCTTGTTACGAATGCTTCATGCATTCAGATAAAGAGCCTTTGGGGGAAAAATTCGGTTGATTAGCACCTCCTGTAACGGGGCGCAAAGCAACTAATGCCCGGGAGCGGCGATGTTTGCACCGCTCGCGAAATTTTGCGGTGGCGCTAAACACTACCACTACAATCTCCTGCACCCGCAGATCATGACGTCAGTCGAGCATGCAACTCCCCGGTAGCGCCCCGACCGGATATTGAGTCACGCCCCCTGCCTTTCTGCCTGCCGCTAGCAATGACAGGTAGAGGGTAACGTTTTGCAGTCGGGAAGGGACTGGTGGAGCGCTATTTAAAGGCGGCCACTTCCTGCCTTTTTTTGTCAGCAAAATTTTAGCACCACGCATACTGAGAGAGAGAGACTTCTGGAGAGATTCAATGCTGTGTGAAGGAGTTTTGGGTACTGAGCAACACTTTGCAGGTTCATTTTGATTTGACCTTCCTTGCATCGATTTAGAAGAGACTTTGGGCGTTGCACTCTGAGCTCTTCTCGTGTTTGATCAGGTATCTGCCAAGACTCGGTTTCACAGCCACATCATTTTCCTCAGCAACTGTCTCCGGTTCCGACTTATTCCACGTGGATTCCAACTAAACTTCCACCCTTCGTGCTTCGGATCCACCCAGGATTAGAAATATCTCCAAGATATCGTTCCTCGAACTACTGCTCTCGCCGCATCCTGAGATCCACGCTCAACGCCATGCGGCGCCACATGAACACTCTCGACTTCTCTCTTCAGCAACACCAGTGCACTCTATCTCAAAGCTGTCCGGGTCCACAGTTCCATTTCATCCTCCGACTCATCCGACGCTTCAACAAAAAACTTTTTTTCTTCCTTTCCGATGTCAAGGATCGCAAGCTTCATCAACTCTTGGACACCAACGCCCCTCCGGAACCTTCTTCCCCTTCACTTTCCTCTGACTCCCCTTCTCCCAATCTCACCCCCTGCCGCGTTTTCACTATCCCCTCTGACCTTCCACTCTCTGACCCTGAACGATCAGTCCTCAGCAAAAGCCTGAGCTTCATCCCCTTACGCCCCCACCTCAATGAATTTCGAGCTCGGCACGATGTTGCGCTCTTTTTCCGCCGCCTTCGTCTCTGTGCCCACTTCTCTGGCCAGGAGTCTTCCCCCCGCACAACTGACCCTTTCTCCCGCTTTCAGAATTCCCGTTCTACCTGGACCCCTCCCCCTGGCCTCTTACCCTCTCTAGATCTTTTCATCGCTAACTGCTGCCGTGACATCGGCCGTCTCCATTTCTCTGCTCCCCTCACTCACTCCAACCTACCTCCCTCTGAACTTGCAGCACTCCATTCTCTTAGATCCAACCCTGACATTGTCATTAAACCCGCTGACAAGGTTGGCGCTGTTGTTGTTTGGCGTACTGACCTCTACCTAGCGGAAGCTGAACGGCAACTCTCCGACACCGCCTCCTACCTCCACCTGGACCATGACCCCACTACCGAACATCAAACCACCGTTTCCAAGACTGTCACTGACCTCATCTCCTCTGGAGATCTTCCCCCTGCTGCCACCAACCTCATAGTTCCCCAACCCCGCACAGCCCGCTTCTACCTCCTTCCCAAGATCCATAAACAGGACTGCCCTGGTAGACGCATCGTTTCAGTCTGTTCTTGCCCCACGGAACTTATCTCTTCCTATCTTGACTCTATCTTTTCTCCCCTTGTCCAGTCTCTTCCCACCTACATCCGCGACTCTTCGGACGCCCTCCGCCACTTTAACAGTTTCCAGTTTCCTGGCCCCAACCGCTTCCTTTTCACCATGGACGTACAATCCCTCTACACCTCCATCACCCACCCGGATGGCCTGAGGGCACTCTGCTTCTTCCTCGAACAGAGGCCCGACCAGTCCCCATCCACCACGACCCTCCTCCACCTGGCTGAACTTGTTCTCACATTGAACAACTTCTCCTTTAACTCCACTCATTTCCTCCAAATCAAAGGTGTTGCCATGGGTACCCGCATGGGTCCTAGCTATGCCTGCCTTTTTGTGGGCTATGTGGAACAATCTTTGTTCCAGTCCTACTCGGGTCCCCTCCCTCACCTCTTTTTCCGATACATTGATGACTGTATCGGTGCCGTTTCCTGCTCTCGCCCCGAACTTGACAATTTCATTCACTTTGCCTCCAATTTCCACCCTTCCCTCACCTTCACATGGTCCATCTCTGACTCTTCCCTTCCCTTCCTCGACTTCTCCGTCTCCATCTCTGGGGATAGGTTATCGACCAATAGTCACTACAAGCCCACTGACTCCCACAGCTACCTGGACTACACTTCGTCCCACCCCGCTTCCTGTAAGGACTCTATTCCATTCTCCCAGTTTCTCCGTCTCCACCGTATCTGCTCCGACGATGCCACCTTCCACACCAGTGCTTCAGACATGTCTTCCTTTTTCTGCAACCGAGGATTCCCCTCTACCGTGGTTGACACTGCCCTCGACCGTGTCAGTTCTATCTCCCGCACTTCTGCCCTCACCCCTGCCCCTCCCTCCTGGAACCACGATAGAGTTCCCCTTGTGCTCACCTTTCACCCCACCAGCCTCCACATTCAACGGATTATCCTCCGGCATTTCCGCTACCTCCAAAGTGATCCCACCACCAAACGTATCTTCCTCTCCCCTCCCCTTTCAGCATTCCGCAGGGACCGCTCCCTCCGAGACACCCCAAACAGCCCTTCCCCTTCGCCTGGCACCTTCCCGTGCAAGCGGAGGAGATGTAACACCTGCCCCTATACCTCCCCCCTTCCCACTGTCCAGGGCCCCAAACACCCCTTCCAGGTGAAACAGCGATTTACTTGCACTACTTGCAATCTAGTATACTGTATTCACTGCTCACGATGCGGTCTCCTCTACATTGGGGAGACCAAACGCAGATTGGGTGACCACTTTGCGGAACACCTCCGTTCAGTCCGTAAGGGTGACCCCGAGCTTCTGGTCGCCTGTCATTTTAATTCACCGCTCCATTCCCACTCGGACCTCACCGTCCTTGGCCTCTTGTATTGTTCCACGGAAGCTCAACGTAAACTCGAGGAACAGCACCTCATCTTCCGATTAGGCACTCTGCAGCCTTCCGGACTCAATATCGAGTTCAACAATTTCAGATCATAACCTCGGCCCCTATTACACATTTTTTCTTGTAATTTTTCCACTCCTTTCCCCCCCCCCTTTCCTTTTGTTTCTCTCTCACACCTGGCAGCTATCTCTTGCCCTGCCAGTACACTTTACACCTAATCTCAGCCTATTACCATCTCGTCTAGCTCTTTTGTTTCTTTCACTTCTTTTGTCCGATCGCAGCCCTGCCTTCGATCCATTTTCTTTTCTTTCCAGTTTTGAAGAAGGGTTCGACCAAAACGTCAACTCAAATTTCTCTCCACGGATATTGCCTGACCTGCTGAGTTTTTCCAGCATTTTCTGTTGTTACTCTGAGCTCTTTCCCTGGGCCTATCCATTGTTCTTTCCAGCAGAATTGATGTGCAGGTCTCTCCAGGCCGAGATTCAAGGCTGCAATGAGCAGGATGTGGCTGGAGAGCAAGATCGACCCTCCCCTTTAAGAACTGGCCGGCGCCAGTCTGTCTGTGTTCTATTGCTGACTGACATCACATGAGCTTCGCCAGCGCTCTGAGGTAACACCTCGCTCCTCGGCGTTAGCGCCTTAAGAGAGGTGTGTAGCGTCTGATTTAGTGCTCAAATCACCTCCGGGGCGATAGAGGCCACATTTGCAGTTGGAGGTGATAATTAGCGGCAGGCGCTAAACTTTGCGCCCGGCCGATAATTGCGCCCCAAACGGGGCGATACCGAGTTTCTCCCCCTTTATTTTTAATGTTTTACCATTATTCCCTGCTTTCACTTTATTTGCTGATGCACTATTACCGTTAAACTGTCTGGGGGAAAAATTCAGTTGGTTTGTGCCTCCCGTTAGCGCCTTAAGAGGGCGCGAATGAGGCGCAAAGCAGCTAGCGCCCAGGCGAGGCGATATCTACGCCTATCGCAGAATTGACCGGACATTTTGCGGCGGCGCTAAACAATACCGCCTGATCTCCTGCGCACCCAGATCTTGACGGCATTCGAGCATGCAACACCCATGGGGCGCCCCGGAACAGAAATTGAGTGGCGCCCCCCTCCTTTCTGCCTGGCGCTACCAACGACAGGTAGACTGGAATGCTACCCAGTCGCTGTGGGGCTGGGGGGGGCGCTATTTAAAGGGGGCCTCTTCCTGGCTTTTTCTATGGTAGACATTTTTGCACCACTCGTTCTGAGAGAGAGAGAGAGAGATTCTGAGAGAGAGAAAGTGAGACTTCTGCATTGAGTCAACGCTGTCTGAAATAGTTTTGGCTTCTGACCATAACTTTGCAGGTACTTTGGCCTAGAAATTCACTTGGGCGCGGGCAGCTCGCTCGTGCCCAAAAGTTAGCGCCGGGCGGGGAGGCATTAGCGCACGCCGTATATTCGTCTTCTGCGCCCCAATTTGGAAGCGGGCGCTATACCAGGGTGTGCCCGCCTCCGTTTGGGGCGCTGCAACTGAATATCGGCGCGCTGGTTGCCGCAGTGCCACCCGATGCGGTGCGGCAGGCTGCGGTATTGCAGGCCTCCTCCTTCTCTTAAGGGGGAGGTGCCTGCAACGGACGGAGCCCCGATCGCGAGTGCCGGCAAAAGAGCCCGGCACAACGGAGAAGTGCCGGGCTCCACGGAAACCAGCCGGCAATGCCGCGGGGGGGGGGGTGGAGGAGGCCGGGGAAGGAGGTGCGGGCAGGCGGCCGCCGAAAAAGCGGCCGGCCGCACCTTCCGCTTTAAAGCGCCCCACTATGGCAGCAGGACGGCCCCGTTTTCTGGTCGCTGTTTGCGCCCGCTTCAGAGGAGGCGGCCGCAAATAAATATGGGGATCGGCGCGGTTTTGGGGCGTTACGGGCCACCGCGCACACCGATGACGTCACCGGTCCCGGCGCATCGCTAACGGCTACCGCCGCCAATACCGCTGCACTCAATTTCGGCGCTACCACCCCGCCGGCGCAAAAGACCTCTTTAGGCGCTAAGTGGGCGCAAGGCCCACTGAATTTCTAGGCCTTTGGTTTTTGACCTTCATTACTTTGATTGCCAAGATACTATGGGGGCTGCAATGAGTGGGGGCGTCGTCCTGCGCCATCAGATTCGGAGGGCACAGAGACACAGAGAGAGAGAGTGGCAAGCATGGCCAGACGGAGGAGGGCCAACAGGCCTCTGTACAGGAGACCTTACTCTCCCAGGGTATTTCGCCAACAATTCTCCTACATTAATATGTCTGAGGCGCAGTGTTTGCGAAGGCTGCACTTCAGCAAGGAGGTGGTCACTGAGCTCTGCCATCTGCTGCAGCCAGATCTGCAGCCTCAACTGAGGAGCAGGACATCTCTGTTGGCGGCAGTGAAGATAACAGTGGCTCTGAACTTTTATGCCACCAGCTCATTTCAATCAGCTACTGGGGACATCGCCAATATCTCCCAGTTCACGGTGTATTGCTGCATCCGTCAGGTCACAAATGCCCTCTATAAAAGGAGACAAGAGTACATCTCTTTCCCCATGACCCCGGACAAGCAGCAAGAATGCACAATGGGCTTTGCTAGGATAGTGGGCTTCCCCATGGTGCAGGGCATGCACACATGTGGCTTTCCGTGCTCCGCATGAGAGTGCCGAGGATTTCCGCAACCGAAAGGGGTTCCATTCCTTAAACGTTCAGATGGTCTGTGACCACAGACAGCTGATACTCGCTGTCAATGCCCACTATCCTGGCAGCAGCCACGATGCATTCATCCTGCGACAGACTACTGTGGCAGAACTTTTCCAGGCACCGCATCACCCAGGTGGTTGGCTTCTCGGGGACAAGGGATATCCACTGTACACCATGCTGATGACACCGCTCCGTACGCCCAACACCCCTGCCGAGCTGCGGTACAATGAGAGCCATCAAGCTACCAGGAACATCGTTGAGCACACAATCGGTGTGCTCAAGCAATGGTTCCACTGTCTGGACCATTCTGGAGGAGCCCTGCAGTACTCGCCTGAGTGAATCTCCCACTTCGTTGTTGTGTGCTGCATGCTGCATAACCTGGCAATACTCAGGACCCAGCCAATGCCACCAGGCCTTGGAGCACCACCAGAGGAGGAGGAGGAAGAGGAGGAGGATGATGATCAGCAGCACCAAGGCGGGTGAGAGGCCCACAATGTCGAAACTGGAAGGGCCGTCCGTCAACGGCTGATGGCAAGCTGCTCCTAGGCCCCTGCTGAGGAAATGGCTTCTGCCATTGAGAACAACATGAATTGTTGCTGGCCAAGGCAACAATGATTGCAAAGACCAAACATGTGCATTTTGAATACAAAAACTTTTTTATTTTACAAACTCTATGTGTGTCATTTCCGCATGACAAACTAATAGAAAGTAACACAGCGATAATGTCCAAAACACTAAAAAATATTTGACGAGCCTTGGCCTTTAATAAAAAAATGAACAACATTTTGTCACACCTCCTACTTTTTGCCCTTCGAGAGTGATCTCCTTCCCTTACGCACTTCCCCCCTTCCCACCCTACAGCTCCTCCGTAATGGGACCCCAGTGGCTGCAACAAGGCTGGAGGGCCCGGATGCAGACTGCACCAACTCTGCACGGGCGGCAGCAGTCTGTCCTACAGGCGGTGGCAAATGCAGTGGAGAAGTGATAGTGGTGGCAGCAGGAATGCTGTCATCTTGAGAGAGGACAGCAACTCCCTGCTCGACCGACACACTGGCACTCCCACGGGGCAGCACTTCAGCATCCGGAGCAATCTGCTGGAGCACAGATTGCTGGCCTGCTGCGGCGCAGTGAGAGCCCCGGGGAAATGTGTCCGAACCAGCGAGGATGGCAGCAGTCAGTGCTCGCGTGGCCTCAATCTGAGTCTGCATGGGAATAGTCAGAGATGGGCTCATGGCAGCCAGTGACTGAATTGCAGCACTAAGCATTTGAGTGGCATCCGCCTGTGCTACTGCGAAGTGCTCCACACTCCTTGCCTGTGATTCAATGGATTCGGGCACCCTTCCCACTGCACCCATGAGCTCAGTGTGCCTCTGCACTGCCTGGGTGTTCATTTCAGCGAGGAGCTGCTCCTCCTCTGCATCCATTGCAGTAGGACTCACTGGCATACTCTCCCTCCAGGGAGAAGGCCCCCGAACTTCCCTACCCCCATTGCTTTGCTGCAGCCCGCTGGGTCCTGGAGCTTCACCCTCATCAGACCCTTCCCCCCTGCTCCCCTCCAGGGAAGGTGTGTTCCCAGTGTGGGCATGGGCTTCCTCGGGTGAGGGTGGCGCTGATGCTCCGGCTTCCTCTTCCTCCTCGCCTGCAGCTTCACTCCCACTGGCAGATTGAGGGCCCGTCTCCTCAACTAGTGAATCACCATCTGAAAGCAGGGAGGTACAAGAGTGGCTTTAGCGTGAGGACAGGGTGGCAGCAAGGGAGGAATGAGTGCAGCAATTCAGTAAGTTGGATTGAAAGTGTCAAAGGCTGGTGTTGTGAGGAACAAGTGGAAGGAGAGAGGACAAAAAGGTGATGACCTCACCGTTGCTGTCCAGAACGGGGTCGGCGTCTCCAGTGGCGACGGGACCGATCACCCGGCTTGCCACAATCCTGTGGATGCGCACCTCAAGATCGCTGAGGGGTTGCAGCTGAGGCCGCCCTCCACCCGTCCATTGCTGCTGTCTCCTATTATGAGGTAGCTTGGCCTGCAAGAAAAAGGACGGCGTCTGAGTAAATATACAGCCATGGTCTTGCCTGATGTGCCTCCCATAGTTGAATAGCCCTTACTATATGCAGCCATGGTCTTGCCTGATGTGCATCCCATAGTTGAATAGCCCTTACTGTATGCAGCCATGGTCTTGCCTGATGTGCATCCCTTAGTTGAATAGCCCTTACTGTATGCAAAGTGTGGAATGTGTGTGTGTGTTTGATGAAAGGGCCATAGGTCTTGGATGAGTGTTGGGCATTGGGGCTTTTAAGACCCTCTGGCCATAGAGTGAGGTTGAGATGGAGAGATGGAGAGGTTTTGAAAAGAAGCCACTCACCCTGATGACCCGAGTGAGGTCGTTGAACTTTTTCCTACATTGGATATGGGTCCTGGTCACCATGCTCCTGGAGGAGATGCTCTGAGCCACCTCCCTCCACACTCTTCTGTACTCGCATGGCAAAGGCCTCCTGCCACTCTCTGGGTACAGTATAGATCTTCTGCGCTCCACCGCGCCAACCAGAGCCTCCAGGGCCTGCTCGCTGAAGCAATGTGCTCGCTCCCTGGTCCTCTCCATAGTCCTTGCCTGCAAGATTTAGCCACAGGTCTGTCTAGGCCGAGATTCAAGGCTCCAATGAGCAGGGTGTGGCTGGAGAGCAAGATCGACCCTCCCTTTTAAGAACTGACCGGCGCCAGTGTGTCTGTGTTCAATCGGTAACTGACAGCACCTGCACTGCGCCCGCGCTCTGAGGTAGCGCCTCGCACCTCGGCCTTAGCGCCTTAAGAGAGGTGTGTTGCGCCTGATTTAGCGCTCCAATCACCTCCAGGGGTGATAAAAGCCAAGTTTGCCGTCGGAGGCGATAATTAGCGCCAGGCGCTAAATTTTGTGCACGGCCGATAACGGCGCCCCAAACAGGGCGATACTGAATTTCTCCCCCTCTGTCCCTTCCTGTCACACTCTACTTATCTTTACCCAAATCGTTACACTGCTCGATTGCCTTGACTTTTCTCTTTAGATTTCTAAATTTCCCTTCACCTGACCCCTCCCCCCCCACCCCCCCATTTTTAGTTTAAAGCCCTATCTGCAGCCCTATTTATTCCATTTGCCAGGACACTGGTCCCAGCCCGATTTAAGTGGAGCCCATTCCAACAAAACAGCTCCCTCTTTCCCCAGTACTGGTGGCAGTGCCCCATGAATCGAAACCCCTTCCTCCCACACCACTCTTTGAGTCACGCATTTAACTCTCTGATCTGCTTGCCCCTATGACAATTTGCACGTGGCTCAGGTAACAAGCCAGAGATTATTACCTTTGAGGTTCTGCGTTTTAATTTGGACCCTAGCTCCTCAAACTCACTCAGCAGAACCTCATTCCTAGTTCTACCTATGTCGTTGGTTCCTATGTGGACTATGACAGCTGGATCCTCCCCCTCCCACTCCAAGTTCTTTTCCAGCCGTGAGGAGATATCCTCAACCCTGGCACTGGGCAGGCAACAAAGCCTTCAGAACCCCAGGCTGTGACTGCAGAGAACAGTATCTATCCCCCTGTCTATACTGTCCCTTACTAGTACAACATTCATCTTCATTCCCCCCACTTGAATGGCCATGGTCAGTTTACTCATCCTCCCTGCAGACTGTGCCCTCATCCACACAGGCAGCAAGAACCTCATACCTGTTGGATAAGGGCAAAGGCTGAGGCTCCTCCAGCACTACACCTGGACTCCCCTTACCTGCCTGAGTTGCAGTCACACCCTCCTGTCCCTGACCACTAACCAGACCTGTACCACGACCTAACCTAAGGGGTGTGACTGCCTCCTGGATCAAAGTGTCCAGATAACTCCCTCCCTGATGTCCTGCAATTCCCGCACCTTGGACTCCAACTCAACAACTCTGAGTTGAAGTTCTTCGAGATGCAGACACTTACTACAGATGTGGTCCTCCGGGGTCGTGATGCTCTCCACAAACTCCCACATGTTGCAGTTGCGGCACACCACCTGCACCGCCATCCCTATATAACCTTGTTTTAGTTATTTAATTAATTAGAGTTTATGGCCTAGAAATTGGGTATAGCCCCGCTTGAGGCGTTAGAACTGGTGCTGCGCAAAGTTTATAGCCAGACGAAACTTATCGCCGCCTGGTGCGATATTGGGTTGCATCGCCCCCAAAGGGGATTGAGGCGCGAATTCAGACATTGCACGGGCCTCCTAAGGTGCAAAACTTCCGGCGCTACCCAATATCGGTGCGGACGGGCGCAGTGCAGGTGATCTCAATTGCCGATAACCACGAGACTTCCAGGCGCTGGCCGGCTCTTAAAGGGGTGGGTCAGTCAGCCTCAGCTTCCACACTCAACGCCCTGTAGGCCTCAGAATTGGCGCTCGCCCTTCTCTGGCGCAAAAAACTTGCTCAGGTTGGAGAAGGTGAGAGAGAGAGCAGAGCGCTTCAGCACTGAGGCTCTGGACCAGTTGGTGTCCGCAGTGGAGCGCCGTCAAGATGTTCTGTATCCTGACAATGGCAGGAGGCCGAATCAAAAGGGGTACCACCGAGCTTGGAGGGATGTTTCTCAGAGGGTCAACTCCAGCAGCATGGCGACCAGGAGCCCTGTTCAGTGCAGGAAGAAATTCAACGACCTCACTCGGGTCGTTAGGGTGAGTGTTGTTTATGCAAACTTCTGATTCCCTCCATCTGCACCTGACTTTGCGCACCCTGTTGCCATGATGCCCCAATGGCCATCTGTCAGCAAGCACCCATGGCCCTTTTTGGGCACACACATGGACATTTGACTCAAGACATCATGTAAGGGCTTTTGCACCATGGGGGGCATGAGATGATCTCTCAAGGCATCATGTAAGGGCTCTTGCACCATGGGGGGCATGAGATGATCTCTCAAGGCATCATGTAAGGGCTCTTGCACCATGGGGGGCATGAGATGATCTCTCAAGGCATCATGTAAGGGCTCTTGCACCAGGGGGGCATGAGATGATCTCTCAAGGCATCATGTAAGGGCTCTTGCACCATGGGGGGCATGAGATGATCTCTCAAGGCATCATGTAACAGAACTTTCCCTTCTTTCCCCTGCAGTCCAAGCTGGTGACGATCCGCAAGGACCAGCGTCGAACCGGTGGCGGACCTCCACAAGTGGTCACTCTCACGGATCTCGAGGAGAGAGTGCACCAGATTCTTGGAGGACGTCTGAGTGGTCCTGTTACCACTGCAGCTGCCGACCCCATTGTCGACAGCGGGGGTAAGGCTCTCACCTTTTTCAGCTGTCTCCTTCCACTTGGTCCCCCCGCCAGCATGCTTTCTCAGTGTGCAGCCATGTCAGAGCCTTGCCGCAATCTGGCATGCCTTGCCGCCAACCTGTCCTTTTGCTAAAGCCACTCTTCCACCTCCCTGCTTTCAGATGCTGCATCACCAACTCGGGATCTGCGCCCTGAAGCTGCCAGTGCCAGTGCCTCCGGAGGCGAGGATCAGGAGGAAGCCGGAGCATCTGTTCCAACCTCAGGGGAGCCTACACATCTGCAGACTGGGGATAGTAGTTCCCTGGAGGGGAGGTGGGGGGGGGCTCTGATGATGAGCCAGTTGCCAGAACAAGCAGCCTGCAGCAACACGAGGGGGGTAGGCAAGTTCGGCCACCGGCTCCCCGGAGGGCAAGGCAGGGAGTGATGACTGCTGCACAGAGTGCAGAGGAGGTGTGTAGCCTGGCTGAAATGAGCACCCAGGCCTGGCTCAGGCACACTGAGCTGATGGCTGCAGTGGGTAGGATGCCTCAGTCGATAGAAACACTGGCAAAGAGTGTGTTGGACTTTGGAGCAGCAATGGAGAGGACTCTCCAGGGCTTCGGGGCAACAATGGAGAGGACTGTCCAGGGCTTCGGGGCAGCAATGGAGAGGACTGTCCAGGGCTTCGAGGCTGCTATGGAAAGGACTGTTCAGAGCTTCGGACAATCCCTGGAAAGGTCTGTCCAGGGCTTGTCTGAGGCAGTGGAACGGACTGCTCCGGCCTTGTCCGAAGCAATGGAAAGAACTGTCCAGGGCTTCTCCGAAGCACTGGCACCTGCCACACAGGTCCTCACTGCTGCCACGCAGTCACTTGCTGGCCTCGTCCACACCCAGATTGAGGCAACGCGAACTCTCACTGCAGCCACCCTATCTGCATCAGCTAGGATCACCCCGGGACCTTCCAGTACCATACAAGGCCAGGAATCAGTGGAGCAGTCGCTTGTGGCGGATGAGCCGAGCCGGTCCCCTCAGAGAGCCAGTGTGTCGTCCGACCATGGTGCAGGTGTCCTCTCTCGGCAGGTGACCATTGCTCATGCCACCGCTGGTACGTCTGCAGTGCAGCTGCCACCACCTGCAGGGCACACTGCTTCCAGCCATGCTCAAATCAAGCAGCCTGTGTCTGCACCCTCCAAGACCAGAGGTCGTCCAGGCCGTCCCTCAGGGGCTTCTGCGCTTCCACACAGTCAGCAGGCATCCCCCAGCCTTGACCCCGCCACTGGGGTTCAATTACGTAGGAGCAGCAGGGAGGGAAGGGGCCGACCGTGAAAGAGAAGTCGTTCTCCATCAAGGGGCCAGCAGTAGAGGGAGGTGCTGAGACGTTTCTTTGGCCAAATTCAAGGACTCCCTCACCTGTTGTGATTGTTGGAAATGGTTTGTTTAGTTTTGCGGCTTTGCAGAAGAGTTAACTGTTATTTTGTTAGTTATGGTTTCTGTTGACATGATGTTGTTATGCTGGAAGGAAGGGCTTGTTTGACAATAAAGAAAAGTTTTAATTTGCAATGTTACACGTTACTATTTACAGTCATGCTGGCCTTCAGAGGCATTGAAAGATTCGAAGTGCGCAGGATGAATGACACCCATCATTCCGCCAGAGGGGCCTCGAACCAAGTCCTGATGAGCCTCTGACGGATGGCCCTTCCACTTTCAGGAGCCCTCCCATCTTCCTCCTCCTCCTCCTCCTTCTCCTCGTCCGCATGCTCCTCCTCCTCCTTCTCGGCCGCCTGCTCGTCCTCCTCCTCCTTCTCCTCGTCCGCCTGCTCTGCTGGACCTTGAGGGACAGCTGGCATTAGCTGGGTGTGTCGAATCGTCAAGTTATGGAGCATGCAGCAGACGACGACGATGTGACCCACTTGCTCTGGCGAGGACTGCAGGGCTCCCCCCGAATGGTCTAGACAGCGGAAGCGCTGTTTGAGCACACCAATAATGTGCTCGACAATGTTCCTGGTCGCCTGATGGCTGCTGTTGTACAGCTCTTCTGCTGGGGTGGCGGCCAAACAGAGTGGTATCATGAGCCATGGGCAGAGAGGATAGCCCTTGTCCCCAAGAAGCCAGCCTCGTGGGCGAGCCAGCCCCTCAAAAAGGTCACAAACTGAGGTCTGCCGCAGGATGAAGGCATCGTGGCTGCTCCCTAGGAATTGGGCGTTGACTGCCATGATCATTTGGCGGTGGTCACAGACCAGCTGCACATTGAGGGAGTGGAACCCCTTGCGGTTGCGGAAGTCCTCAGCATTCAGTAATGGCGTCTGCAAAGCCACGTGTGTGCAATCAATCGCCCCCTGCACCATGGGGAAGTCCGCAATGGCAGAGAAGCCCTGCGTGTGCTCCGCCTGCTTCTCCAGGGTCAGAGGGAAGGTGATGAATTGACGCCTTCTTCTATAAAGGGCAACTGTCACTTGCCGGATGCAACAATGGACTGCAAACTGAGAGATATTCGCAATGTCCCTAGTGGCTGACTGAAAGGATCCGCTGGCATAGAAATTGAGGGCAACAGTCACTTTAACGGCCACCGACAGAGAGGTCCTGCACCGTAGACGATCCTCAGCAAGCAGGTGGCACAGCTCAGATACAACCTCCTTACTGAATCGGAGCCTTCGAACACACTGCTCCTCCAACATGTCAAGGTACCCTCGGATTGGCCGATCTCCATTGCCCCTCCTACTTCTGGCCAATCCCGGCCCTCTCTCCCGCCATCTCTCTGCCCCTTCACAGTGTCCGGCCATGAGGATGTGGCCCTCCAAAGCAGCTCCCATTCCGATGCCAGTCGGTCAAAAGGCTGTTAGGTGTAGCGCTCCAACTGCTCCAGACAGGTTTGAAGGTCCCAAGTATTCTAAGGCTAAATTCAAAAAAATCTGCTCCACAGTAGCTCACCAACTCTCTCCAGCAACGATCACAATGAACAGTCCAAGTGGCTGCAGCTTTTATACTAGAGCTGTCCCCTTTAAATAGCGCCCCCCAACTCCGAGAAGGGCCTGGTAACATTCCATCGAACTGTCACTAATAGCGCTAGGCGCAAAGGTTCCGGGCGCCACCGAATATCCGGTCAGGGGCACCTAAAAGGCGTTGCACACTGAAATGACGTCATGATCTGCCTGCGCACGCGGGCGCGCGCTAACACTTAGCGCAGGCGTTAAATGTATAGTCAATATGGGAGGTGTCGCTATCTTCATTGCGCCCGCCCGAACATTGGGTGACGCCCCAATTCTCGGGCTCTTTAGGTGCTAATCGCTGGCGCTACCAACCGAATTTCTAGGCCCATGTATTTAATTAACATAGCTTATGGTTTTGTTTTTTAACTAGTTTCTTGATCTAGTTTAATTTATAGGTAGATTAAATTAAATCATTTTCTGTAACACAAAGCGTTACAGGTATTGGAGGCAAAAAGCAGCACCTCCTTCCCCCTCTGTTCTGAATTCCCACTCTCTCCAAATTCCCAACTTTAATACTCTGTTTAGAAGCACTCCATTTAAGACCACTTTGTGCATCAGCAGATAGAATTTACTTGTATACCCTTGGAACCAAACCCAAGTTACAAGTGCTGACTCAGCTCCCTGCTCACTGTAATTAGCTCCTATTCAAGACAGACACTTACAACTGATTGACAGTTAACTGCCACTGACAGGGACTTTCTGCTAACTACAGTTTTTAAAGCTCTAATTTAAATGGTAAACTAAATTTCACTTTTTACAGCTAGTACTCACCCAGTACTTACCAGAGACTTCCACTCTCTCCAAATTCCCAACTTTAACACTCTGTATAGAAGCACTCTGTTTAAGATCACATTACGTTCAATGCTGTCGCTTTATATTAGTTCATCAGAAAATTTCATTTTTAAATAGGCCGATTCAAGCTTGGATACATTAATCCTCATTTTGATTTCATAAAACAACCAGATGTGTCAGCCTTGGCTCAGTGGTAATACTTATGCCTCTGAGTCAGAATATCATGGGATCAAGTCCTGCTCCAGGACTTGTGCACATTGGTTGTAACTTTCAACTTTGGCAGGAGTGTAAAATGGGTGATATTGAATCGGCCACCCATTAATACCCCACCCTATTTTGTTTTCCATTGAATTCACTGTTCAGTATTGCCTTTGCCCCTCCAGCACCAAAATAATAGTCCATGTTTTCATGTCAGGCAATGTGGCTTGAATGGTAGGGGCAGAGAAGTTAAGTTGAGAAAAAAAAGGCTCCATTCTAAACATAACAAAAAGAAAAAATGAAAGGTACAATCCCAAAAAATCAAACAAATAATCAATGCCAAAATGGGGAAAAAATTTTCACTGCAAACTCTCACCAGAAGGCCTGAGTGCACCTTTAAGACTACTTCCAGGGCTGTGCGTAGGCAGGACTAATCTTTAATCCAACTTTTAACCATGCACTGCATTGATATCATTTGGCACTGCAATTTGTGGGGCAGCAAGGACATGCTCCCAAATGCATGTGATAATGAGACTCATGCCGTTGAGCAGCTCAAGTTTCATGCGTCCCCAGCAAATCCCCATCGGAAAAACTGGAGCAAGCATAAATCTAATGCAATGACTGTGCCCAGTAAGAGTTTAATCCCAGCCCCTGAATAAAGAATTAAAATATGCCAGTTTGCTGATGTTAAATAGCATCAATGCTGTACAATTCCGTGCTAATGTTATTCACCAGTGCCACAGTTTGTGCCTTAAGACAGGTGTGAAGCGCCTGATTTAGCGCTCCAATCGCCTCCGACTGCAAACTTGGCTTTTATCGCCCCTGGAGGTGATTGGAGCGCTAAATCAGGCGCTTCACACCTGTCTTAAGGCACAAAGGCCGAGGAGTGAGGCGCTACCTCAGAGCGCTGGCGAAGCTCATGTGATGCCAGTCAGCATTGGAACACAGACACAATGGCGCCGGCCAGTTCTTAAAGGGGAGGATTGGTCTTGCTCTCCATCCACATCCTACTCATTGCAGCCTTGAATCCTGGCCTGGAGAGACCTGTACATCAAATCTGCTGGAAAGAACAATGGCGAGAACCAGGGAAAGAGCTCAGAGTGCAGCCCCCACAGTCTCTTCTAAATCGATACAAGGAAGGGCAAATCAAAATGAACCTGTAAAGTGCTGCTCAGTACCCAAAACTCCTTCACACAGCGTTGAACCTCTCCAGAAGTCTCTCTCTGTCTCTCTCTCTCTCTCAGAATGCGTGGTGCAAAAATGTCACCAACAAAAAAAGGCAGGAAGCGGTCACCTTTAACTAGCGCTCCCCTAGTCCTTTCCTGACTGCAAAACGCTCCCCTCAACCTGTCGTTGCTAGCAGCAGGCGGTAAGGCAGGGGGCGCCACTCAATATCCGGTCCGGGGCGCTATCGGGGCATTGCATACTCGACTGACGTCACGATCTGCCGGCGCAGGAGATCGTGGCGGTAGTGTTTAGCGTTGCCGCAATGTCTAGTTAATTTCGTGAGCAGCGCAAACATCGCCTCGCCTGGGCACTAGTTGCTTTGCGTCCCATTAGCACCCTCTTAAGGCGCTAACGGGAGGCACAAACCAACTGAATTTTTCCCCCCTTGTTTCCCATATGATAATGTGTCTCCAACTGTGTACAAAAGTATGCAACATAACTACTGTAATTAATAAGGCTTGTTACAGCAGGTTTGTGGATTGTCATTCCTGGGAATGTTCCTGACACATTCTAGAATGTGTAAGTTTATTTTCTCTGGAAGCAGCAGTTAGGGGTGTAAGTATTACGATGAAACTAGTAATGTTTGGTTAGGGAGGAAAGGCAATTAGTTCAATAATTCTATGGTTTAGTAAAAAAGCTGAAGTTATTTAATAAGCTGAGTATGTGAACAAATGAACATTTCTAAAAAAAATCGATGTTAATTGCACAGAAAACAGCCCAGAAATTGCTGGAGTTCCAGGAGTGCCATTTGGTTGAGTTGGGAGGGGGAGCGTAATTCGAGACGGAACTTGATCAACCGGGTTTCTGCCTCATTGATAAACCTAAAGGGAATTGTGTTCCAATGAGCTGCCGCTTCTTTTTCCTGCCCTTGTTACATCGCACCAACATGTTGCAGGTTTCATGGGGCATTCCCAATCTTCCCCAGGAAATCTGCCTGAACCATCCCTATTAATTCCAGAAAGACATGCACTTGCTGAGAGCAGTACCTGCTGAGAGCAGGTAAATGTCCAATGGTGGGCCTATAGTGGGACTTGAAGTTCCAAAGGTGAATGGTAATTTGATCCCAGGAGGATTAATTTCTAATTCCGAGTATTCCCTGTGTTACCTGGAGGCAAATGGAAAATAATTTTACCAACTTTAGCCAAATCTGGGCCCCAGACTTCCCCTCTCCCCATACTCTGAATTCCACAACCACTGTGGCCATCCCAATTATTTAAATGACCCTGTTCCTGGGATTTGGGACGGGGTCAGTAATAGGTCAAAGCAGTGGGCTGAAGTTCCACCTCACTGTACTTCAACAAACACAAAGAGACCATGGAATTTCTATATTGGTATATATTTATATAAGTAGGGTGATACGGTAATTCAGTGTTGTACAAATTAAGTGTAATATAATCCTGGGTTATAACAAACCATCTTAAATTCTAGAGGTATCTTTACTGGTTCTTATTGTACCAGATAAGAAATCAGGTAAACTCCCTGGTGAGTAACTACACTATAATTAAAATGCTCCTAAAGGATAACCCTCTATACCACAAGTGTAGCTAAACAAACTGTGGATTAAATTAATGTTTATTCACACTCCAGTGATCATTTACATACTACAGGGACTGCTTTCCTAACAGTCCCTTAGTCCCCAAAATACTATGTTTTAATAATTTGTCACAGTGCTCATTTCAACTTCTAATTCTGTGACTCATTGGGATCCTAAACAGATATATATTTTAATCAGTATATTTTATTAATGACATTAGAATCCATTTAGGTTCTGCATTCATCAGGTCAGAGGAGACCACTGTGCACCAGTACATTGCGCCAGAGAAACTGCTATAATTAGCAACAATGCATCATTGTGACTAGCACTTAACTGTAGCTGTGAGTTCATTAAAAAAAATATATTTAATGTCCTATATATTAATATTAACATTTACAGTACCAATAAGTCATGGTGTTACAAATGTAAACTATATTCATGACAAATTACTTAATATAAAGATCAAAATTACGGAAGGCCTGTTCTGCCACCAGAGGTGCAATGGGGCAGAACTCTCTGACTATCCATTTGATCTCGCCTTGACCCCAACCCAAATCTCAGGGGCAAGTCTATTTGAATATTAGGGGGAGGCATCGCTCTACTAATGGCGCAACTGAGGCTCTGGTCCTGTACTACCAAAGGGATTTTGAAGCAGCACCATGCCATTCCATCATGGAGCGGTGCTGCCCTAAGATTATAACGTCCAAATGTTCTTGCGTGCTGCTCCCTCGCTGGTCTGCCGAGAGCTGAACAACAAACAGTCTCTTTTAAATGGATTGCCATTTAAAATTGGAATATTTCATGTAGCACTATAATATAAACAGAACACAGAGGCCATAATTGCTCAACCGTTCCAACAGACTCCCGCTGTAACTCCAGGGGAGTACACTGGAGTGGCTGCAAATTCTGCTGGGAACCAGAGATGTATATAGTCAGATACAAAAAATATAATTATTTCTCTATTTGGAGCATTACATAAAATTTACAGCACAGAAACATGCCATTCAGCCCAACTAGTCCATGCTGCTGTTTATGCTCCACACGAGCCTTCTCCCACCCCTCTTCATCTCACCCTATCAACATCATCTTCTATTCCGTTCTCCTTCATGTGTTTATCTCGCTTCCCCTTAAATGCATCTATGTTATTTGCCTCAACTACTCCTTATGGTAGCGAGTTCCACATTCTAACCACGCTCAGGGTAAAGAAGTTTCTCACAAATTCCTTATTGGATTTATTAGTGACTAGCAAAATACAGTAGTGCTGTCTGAAGGCATCATACCAAAGGCATTCTGTGGTGAGGGTATGCTATAGAAAGGATGCTTTATATGATTTTGCTAATGGTAAGTGACCTATAAAATGTATATTATATTACACTTTGTAATATATTAGCGAGCAGTATAGTGAAGGCCAGTGTATTTGCAGCTATTTAACAATGGGTCCGATCAGTATGTAGGGATGTAGCTAATCTTCCTGTTCCATGTCAGTACTGTGGTGGACACATGTCTTGTGCATAACATAGCACATGACAGCAGGGGGAGTTTAGAAGATGTATAAAGTGTGGTTGATTGTTGAACCCTGCTAAACTCTATCCATCTTTGGGCTTGATCCATTGAGAGCTACAGTAGCACTTATACTGGGTTTCAAATGTTGGCAATTATTCAAAGAAAATAATAGCAAATAATATTTTCCTTTTATGTTATTCAGCAATTTTAGCAAAGAACAATTTTTCTTTTTTTATTCGCATATGTTTGATTTTATGATGCAATTCAGTCAAAGCACATTATCCACAAAATGAATCAAAGAGGAATTGACTCATAGCTGGACAGATGGTGAATTATATAATATTCACAACAACTAGGAGCTCTACAACTGGTGAATGCAACTAAGACATGAATGGAAACCTTTTCCTCTTAGGAATCTGAGTGTAAGTAATGGCTTGAGTGCAGCCCATAAAGAACAATTGAGTGTGAAGAGCTGCCCACCCTGATTTTCTGTCTGTTTAAATTAATGGCCCTAAAATTGGATGTGCTCCATTATGGGCTTGAGAGCCTCCTGCCCGATTTTCCTCTATGAGCTCCACACAGGCAATTATTTACGCCCAAGTGCAAAAGAGATTAAATTTGCACTGAACAATTTGTTTTCTGTAATTAACTTGCATATATTGGTCTATCATTTGCTCAATTCAATCCACTGCAGTCAAATTGCTTCTTCTTGCGGTATCTCCTTTGCAATGCATGATTAACCCGTGCCCGTTGATTGCAATGCAGGCAGGAGGTCAAATTTGTGCTGCCTGCTCATTTTCACGATTGCTGCATGCAGCCAGCACTAACCGCGCTGTTCGTTAGCTGCATGCATCAGCAGGGGGCGCAATATCATGAGAGTCTAGCATTACTTAAAGGCAGCCTGCACCTTTTAAAGGGGAAGTCAATGCCAGGAGTATAACTGCAAGAACCTGGATGCAGTGCAGAAAGAAGTTTAATGATCTCACATGAGTTGTCATGGTCAGTGAGTTTATCTTCAAATGGCACATCCTACCAACTGCACCACTAGCCTCATCCATGGCTCAATTCACCACACTCCCATCACCACCTACCAACAATCTCTATCAATCAAGACTCAACCTTACCATTCTTATACTTTACCTCATCCTCACACATTTAGCACTGTTGCAAGCCTCACACCTACATCTCACAGTTCACACACAATGGCAGCAATTCCGCCATGACAGCCACATCACCCAAACTTATTGCACGATACTCACTGATACACTTCCCTCTTTCTTGCAGGAGAAGGTGGTGCATAAGAGGAGGCAGTAGGAAAGAACAGGAGGGTGAGAGGCACGTCTGCATGTTTTAACCCCCATGGAGGAGACAATGCTGGCCATCATGGGAAGGGCCATCCCTAAGGCTGTGCCCACCGGCAGGGCTGAAGTAATTGATGAAGAGGGTATCTGCATACCTAATCCTCATTCTCTCATCCCACTTCTCCCTCATCCCTCAATCTCTTCTGACTGAGAAGCTGCAGAGGGTGTAAGCACGCACTTCTTACTTTCTCCTCTCCCCTCACCACAACCCAACCCTTGTCCCTTTTTAATTTCAGATACCCAAGAACTGAAACCTGCCAAGGCAGTAGAGGAAGTGAAGATGAAGATGAAAAGACACCGTCACTCGATCTCACAGTCGGAGCCACCAGCTCAGAGACTGACACAACTCATTTTTTAGAGGCTAGGATAGAGGAAGAATATGCACATGGTGAGACACCAGGCACAAGTGCGCAGGATCCAGGGCTGGGGGAAAAGATAGGGCAGGTGCCAGCTTGCCAGTGGGTGAGGTCGCACACTAGTTCTGCTGCAGAGGACTCAGATGAGGACTTCAATGGGCCAGGCTACAGAAGAAGGCTATGGGTGTACACACCCAATTCCTTGGTGCACTGGGAACGCTGCCGGAAAGCCTGCGCTCAATGTCAAGGAGCATGGAGAAGTCCAGCACCTACTTGGCACAGGGCTTTGCGCAAAGCTTGGAGCCCAATCTTTCCAACATGGACCGGGTAGGCACCTCCATCAGCACACCTGTGGAACCAACAACGATGTAAAATTTCATAGCTGATGTCTCAGCTTCCATTGCAACACAAGCAGCTTCCACCAAATGTCTGAGTGCTACAGTCATGCAAGGTCAGCTTGTTGTGGTTGAGGTTACTGGTATCGCTCATGAATTATTTGATCACGTAGAGCCCCGGCAGAAAGGGTTGCCTTTGTTGCAGCCTCCTTTCCTCTTGCTGTTCCTCCTCTTCCTGTTCCTTCACTTCCTCCTCCTCCTCCTCATGCTGCAGCTCCTCAGCTTCTCGCCTGAGAGGTGGTGGCAAGGACTGTTCCCTCTTAATGGCAAGGTTGTGCAGCATGCAGCATACTACCACAAATCTCGATACCTGCCCAGCTGAGTACTGCAGGGCTCCTCCAGAGCAGTCCAGGCAGCAGAAGCATTGCTTGAGGATGCTGATGGCGTGCTCCACAATATTCCTTGTGGCAGCATGGCTCTCGTTGAATGCCTGCTCTGCACGTGTGTGTGTGTTCCAGAGCCATGTCATGAGTGGAGAATGCTTGTCGCCCAGTAGCGCCCTTTTGCCTTGGTGGTTCAAATACAACTGGCTCAGTGAACTGCTGCAGAATGAATGAATTGTGACTACCTCCAGGATAACAGGCATTGACCTGCATGATGCGCTGCCTGTGATTGCACACTAGCTGCACATTCAGGGAGTGGAATCCCTATCGGTTCAGGACAATGGCAGAGTTGCCATGAAAAAAAAGAAAGACTTGCATTTATATAGCGCCTTTGACGTTTCAAAGCGCTTTACAGTCAATTAAGTACTTTTGGAGTGTAGTCACTGTTGTAATGTAGGAAATGCGGTAGCCAATTGGTACACAGCAAGGTCCCACAAAACAGCAATGTGATAATGACCAGATAATCTGTTTTGTTATGTTGATTGAGGGATAAATATTGGCCAGGACACCAGGGATAACGCCCCTGCTCTTCTTCGAAATAGTGCCATGGGATCTTTTACGTCTGTTTTGATTTCTTTTTGGGTTCAATAAAGACTTATTTCTGAAAGAGAATGTTGTTTAATCTAAAGTCTTGTTCAAGACTTTCTACAGCTTTTTACAGAACACACTATGCTGTGATGCATCTAGAATGAAACTGAAAGTAAAACTCCTCTGGACTGCTTGTGTCTCACATGACCTCTGCTGGTCAGGCACAAGTAATCAAAAACACAGACAAATATGCTGTAAGGCATAAGTAATCAAACACAGACAAATATCATCACTATTTGCTGATATCATTACATCTCCCTTTCTTAAAACAAAAGTATTTTACTTTTAACTAACAACATTTAATGAACTTACATTATCATTATCATGATCAAGGTTTTTTACGCTTGCTTTGCGTGTTCACATGAAATATGTCAATACACTAGAACTTGAAGAAAGAATAAGATAACATTACTTCCTTCTTTAACAATAGTCCTTAAATTTGCTCAATGAGTCTCTCAGGAGGCTTCACATGTCTTGAGGATTTTCTGATTGATTGTCCTTGAATCTGAGTTGTTGCCTCAGATGATTGGTTCTCAGCTGTGTGATCAGGTTGTTCACCAGTATCAGTCTCTTGACCTGCTGTGGCTGGTCCCATGAGAAGATCTCGACGATTTCTTCTCAGAACAGCACCCTCATCTGTCTGAATGGTGTATGATCTTGGTTGAACTTCACTCAGGACAGTTCCCTTCTGAGTCCATGTGTTTGTTTTGTCTTTCAACCTTACTTGGTCACCAGTGTGGAGTTCAGGTAGGTTTTGTGTTCCTCTGTCATAGTAGTACTTTTGCTTTTCTTTCTGTTGCTCTTTGAACTTCCTCACTTTCTCCCCCTCTTTTGTTTTCAGGAGGTTCTCCGGGATGGGTAGGTTTGACCTTAGCCGACGTCCCATCAGGAGTTGGGCTGGTGACATACCACACTCGAGCGGCGTTGTGCGGTATACAAGCATGCTTTGGTAGAAGTCAGTTCCACTGTCTTTTGCCTTGTACATCAGTCTTTTCACTGTCTGGACCGATTTTTCCACTAGTCCATTGGACTGTGGATAGTGAGGACTTGACGTTGTGTGGACAAAGTCCCACTCTTTGGCAAAGTGTCGGAAATTTGCATTGTTAAACTGGGGTCCGTTGTCTGTGAAGACCTCGCTTGCCACGCCATGTCTGGAGAATATGGCTTTCATACTTCTTATCACAGCTTCTGCAGTGGTGGTGTACAGTCTACAAACCTCTGGATACAGGGAGTAATAGTCTGTGATGACAAGATAGTCCTTCCCTTGACATACGAATAGGTCAGCGCCTACCTTCTGGTAAGGTCTGTCTGGTGCTGGGTGTGGCTTTAGTGGTTCTACCGGATTGCTTGCTCGATATTTCAGGCATATTGTGCAGTTTGACACCTCATTTGTCACATCTTGGTTGATTCGTGGCCAGTACATCACCTCTCGTGCTCTTTTCTTACACTTTTCGATTCCCAGATGTCCTCCATGGATCTTTTTTAGCATCTCTCTTCTCAGACTCTTTGGGATAACTATTTTACTTCCTTTGTAGATGATGTCTTCGACCACTGATAGTTCCGCCCTGCAGTTCCAGTACTCTGCTATATCAGGTGAGCAGTCTTGCTTCATGTTGGGCCATCCATCCAAGATGCTTTTTCTCAGTCGTCTCATTGTTTCATCTTTGTTTGTCTCAGTCTTTATGAGCTCCATTTTTGCATCTGCTATGGGCAGTGCACTTGTGATCATGTCCACGTAGGCGTTCACTTTTTCATCCATTGTGGTGTTTGCGGGCTCACTTGGGTCAACAGCTCTGGACAACGTGTCTGCTGTATACATCAGCTTACCCGGTGTGTACGCAACATTCAGTGTATAGCGTTGCAGCCTGATCATCATTCTTTGTATTCTAAGCGGACAGCTATTCAGTGGCTTTTGGAACAATGCAATCAAGGGCTTATGGTCAGTTTCTACACTGATTGCTTGTCCTGCCACAAACTGGTGAAATCTTTCACAGGCGTATGTGATGCTGAGCAGCTCCTTTTCTATTTGAGCATATCGCGTCTCCGCGTCTGTCATTGAGCGCGATGCATATGCAATAGGTTGCCAGTAGTCATATTGTTGCAGAAGAACGGCACCGAGCCCACTCTGTGATGCATCTGATGATATCTTGATGGGTCTCGCTGGGTCATAAAACCTCAGAACTGGTTCCTCTGTAAGCAGTTTCTTTAGATCGCTCCATGACTTCTCATGCTCATGATTCCATTCCCATTCTATGTTCTTTTCAGTTAGTCTTCTCAGTGGCGCTGTTTTTTCTGAGAGTTTGGATATGAATTTACCCATGTAGTTGATCATTCCATTAAACCTCTGCACGTCCTTTTTGCATTGTGGCCTTGGCATATTCTCAATGGCGGACACCTTTCTGGGATCTGGTCTGATGCCCTCACTGCTAAGGATATCTCCCACGAATGTCAGTTCTGTCACCCCGAGCTGGCATTTCTCTCTATTCAGCTTCAGGTTTGTTTTCCTTGTTGCTTCCAGCACTTTTTTCAGTCTCTCGTCATGCTCAGTTCTCGTGGTTCCCCATACTATGATGTCATCCATTGATGTATCAACTCCCTCCAGGTGCTCATAGATCATATGGATAGTCTTGTGATACACTTCAGGAGCTGAGGCAATGCCAAATGGTAACCTTAGGAATCTGTATCTGCCAAATGGAGTGTTGAACGTGCACAGTCTTGAACTTGCTTCGTCCAGCTTCATCTGCCAAAATCCTGAGGACGCATCTAACTTGCTGAAATATTTTGCATTTGCAAACTGTGCCATGATTTCCTCACGTGTAGGAAGCTTGAAGTGCTCTCTCTTTATTGCTCTGTTTAGATCTCTTGGATCCAGGCAAATTCTGAGCTTTCCATTCTTTTTGTCCACTACGACGAGGGAACTCACCCACTCAGTTGGCTCATCTATCTTCTGAATCACGGTCAGGCTTTCCATCCTGTCCAACTCTGCCTTCAGTTGCTTTTGAAGAGCAAACGGAACTTTTCTGCATGGGTGTATGACCGGTGTCATACTTTTATCTACTCTGATCGTGTGTTCTCCTGGAATGCAGCCTAGACCCTTAAATAGGTCTTTGTACTCTTTCATGAGTTCATCATAGACTGTCTCTCCTTCGCTTTCCACAACGAGGACTCTCTTTACCAGGTTCAGTCTCTCACAGGCTTTTAACCCGAGTATGGCTTGCACATCCTTTGGCACCACGATTAATGCTAGCGTGTGCTCTCTGTCCTTGTGTGTTACTTTGACAATGCATTTTCCTTTCACTGGTATATCAGTACCTGAGTATCCGGTCACTTTCACTTGTATTCCATGTAACTTTGGTCTGGGTCTAATTCTCTTAAAATCGGTCTCTGATATCACATTAACTTGTGCTCCAGTATCCAATTTAAATGGAATGTGTATGTCATTCACTTTTAGTGTCAACATCCAGTCTCTTTCTTTTTTGTTTTCAGACACAACATCTACATTGAATTCCTCTATCTCGCTTTCATCTACTGTATGGACCTTGCTTTGTTGCGCTTGGTTCTTACAGCAACGGGCATAATGGTTGTTTTTGTTGCATCTATTGCATGTTTTACCATATGCTGGACACTTTCTTGGTGGATGCTGTGTACCGCACCGACTACATGACTTCCGATTGTCTCTTTCATTTTCGTTTGCTGGCCACGTCTCTTTTTTCACATTGGCGCTCTCTTTGTTAAACGGTTTGTATCCGTTCTTTCTCACTGCATCCACGTTGCAGCTACTGTCACTGAACAGCTCCTTTGCCTGCAACTTCACAGTCTCTGTAACCCTACACAGTGCTATGGCTTTTCCCAGGTCTAGATCTTGCTCTCTTAGCAGTCTTTCCCTTAGACCATTATCTCGAATACCACACACCAGTCTGTCTTTTATCAGCGAGTCTGTGAGTCCCCCAAATTCACACGATTTGCTCCGGTTTCTCAGTTCAGTCACATACTGATCAATAGTCTCACCGATTTTCTGTACACGTGAAAAATTTGTGCCTCTCAAAGGTCACGTTGCGTTTAGGTATGCAGTAGGCCTCAAACTGTTCCATTATTTTATCTAGCTTCATTTTGTCTCCATCAGCAGCGAATGTGAAGTTATTATACACCTCCAGCGCTTCATCACCCACGACATGCAAGAACAGTGACGATTTCTGTTTATTACTTTTCTTGTCAGCTCCGATTGCCGCTAAATACAACTCTAAACGTTGTTTGAACCTTCTCCAATTTTCAGCCACATTACCTGTTAATTGAAGTGTCGCCGGTGGGAGGAAACCTTCCATTTTTTCACTTCGTTAGCTATTCTCTAATGGTAAGCAACGATGTTCTCTTCTGGCTTGCTAATATGTGGAGAGCTGATTTCGCTTACTTGCCACAACTGCTTTCACTGTCCCATCAAGTTGCTAACTTCAGATTTTTTCTCTTTCAGCCACTTCTGACATCATGTTTTGATTTCTTTTTGGGTTCAATAAAGACTCATTTCTGAAAGAGAATGTTGTTTAATCTAAAGTCTTGTTCAAGACTTTCTACAGTTTTTTACAGAACACACTATGCTGTGATGCATCTAGAATGAAACTGAAAGTAAAACTCCTTTGGACTGCTTGTCTCTCACATGACCTCTGCTGGTCAGGCACAAGTAATCAAAAACACAGACAAATATGCTGTAAGGCATAAGTAATCAAACACAGACAAATATCATCACTATTTGCTGATATCATTACAACGTCCACCTGAGAGAGCAGACGGGGCCTCGGTTTAACGTCTATCCGAAAGACATTACATCTGACAGTGTAGCACTCCCTCAGCACTGCACTAGAGTGTCAGCCTAGATTTATGTGCTCAAGTCCCTGAAGTGGGGCTTGAATCCACAACCTTCTGACTCAGAGGCGAATGTGCTACCCACTTTTTTTAAAATTATATTATTTATTGAACATTAAGAACATTTACAACATCGTGATCATTCCATTGTATCATTCAAATCCATTCCGCCGCTCTGCACAGCCATTCCTCCGCCACATATTAACATCAAAACCTAAAGTTTAATTTGTCTCCCGTAACATATATTAATCGATTGTACTTTAAAAATTGATTGTAAAATACTATCTTTAAATTGCATTCTGAATAAAACATCCACAGAGCTTTATAATGATCTTTTAGCTTATATTTGAAATACTCTTTTAGATTTATTCCCCTCCCCTTAAAAAACAGATCATTCCTTCTTTGCACAATCATGAATCTAGCCAAACTGAACATTAAATTAATTGCTGCTCCGCTAGACTCGGGCAGACTCCCCTGCAATCCCCATCTCAAAATTGAGTCCCACGGGATTCCCATTCTCTCTCTTCGGTCCCCACCCAGCAAAAAACCTCACACAACTGTCGAACATAGTACTTAAAATCATTTAACTGCAGACATAACACCAGTAAATGGGACAGAGTCTCATCCCGTGTCCCACACACTGGGCCAGTTGCTCCCTCCACTCGCCCAATCTTACACAAGACCGTCATAGTAAAAATCCGGTTATGAGCCAATTTGAAATCCAGTTCAATCGACTCTGGATATTTAAAATTCGCCCACACTCCCTTCCAAATCCTGTTGAAGTCCAGCTGTGGGTATATACTCTGCCAAAACTCCTGACCAGCAGGTGTCTTGAATCTCCATTCTCTAAATACCTCATAGAAATCTCGAGTATTACAGTTGCCAAATTGGACCAACTCTTCTCCTTTCTACAGCAGAAAGCTTGGAAAAGCAGGACGCATTTTTCTTCCTTTGAAGATTTCCGCATTTATTTCTTCCATCCAATCATGTGGCATTGCCCTCACAATCTTCTCATGCATGATCATAATTGCTTTTTCTCTACCACCTGATCCTCTTCCCACACCATGTCCCTCACTATCGCTTCTGGCAACCAACCTGGAATTACCTCGTATAATACATCTTTCGCACATTTAATACCAGCTTTTATAAAAGCTTGATTAAATAATACCTTTCCTTCAATGTTGACCCACCTGTTCAAAAATAAGGGCTGTTCTAAAAATCCCTCAGCACCCTTGGGCATAAACTGCACACTTTTTAAAAATTGGGCCCAAGTCTCTACAACCCCCTTATAAAATCTAGGGAGAGGTTTAATCAATTTCAATAAAATATTATTGTATTCCATATAAAATATCCCCTGCCCTCCTATCCCACTTTGTTTTATAAAATGCTCAAAGCAACTCTTCCAAAAACTTGTATTTGACTTCTGAAGAAATCTCTTCACGCATTTGATTCTAAAGGATTTTTTCTTCAAATCAATATCTGGGAAATTGAGTCCTCCCTGATTTCTGTCCAATGATGGTATTATAAGCAGCCAAGGTTCCCTTCCCATAAAAACCTCACACAAGCCTCTCGGATGGACTTTTGCGCCCACTCTGAAATATCCTCCACCGTCAATAAGTACCATAGCTTAGAGATAGCAGGAGAGCGGACAGCACTGTCGCTCTTCCTTACACTTTCAACCACCTTCTTTCCCATCTTCCCAAAATCTTTTTAATTTTCATAATCTTCGGTTCCCAATTTCATTGATCCACTTCATCCCTGTCTTTCTTGCACCTCATATGCACCCCCAGAACTTCCAAAACCTCCACCAACTTAAAGGGACTTTCCTCCAACCATTCCCCCCTACCCCTTCCTGCAATCAGGCATTGGGACTTAGTATAATTCACTCTGGTTCCTGAAGCTCTACAATACTCCTCCACTGCATCCATAGCTTTCCTCACTGACTCCCCATTTCTCAATGTTAAGGTTCTGTCATCTGCATATTGGTGTATCACCGACACCAGCCCGAAACTGGGAATTGCAATCCCAACTACACCTTGTTCCTTTTGCATCATGTAACCTAATGGTTCTGCTACCAATGTGTACAACAATGGGGACAGGGGACAACCCTGTCTCACTGACCTCTATATCAGAAAATATTTGGATAAAAAAAACATTCAATTTATGTTTGAATAAAAAATCCTTATCCACTCAATGAAATTTTCCCCGAAACCAAATGCTTCCAAAACCATCAATAAAAACTCATGAGAGACCCTATCAAAGGCTTTCTCTTGATTTATCTTTAATACATAAGCCTCCCTTCCCACTCTCTTCCATGAGCTCTATCGCATCTTGGATTGAGACCACAGAGTCTGCAATGTCCTGGCCTATGACTCCATAGGATTGAGAAGGCAAAACTATCTACGGTATCACCTCCTTCATACGATTTGCCATAACCCTCGCCAAGATCTTATAATCTACATTTAATAACGTGATGAGCCTGCAATTCTTTAGATCCTTTCTATCCCCTTTATTATTTTTATAAGCTAAGCTTATGACACCTCTCCTCATAGATGGGGCCAGGCTTCCCTCAATTTTAATCTCCTTAAAAACCTCTAAGAACAATGGACTTAAAGGGGAAGAAATTCAGTATAGCCCCGTTTGGGGCGCTAACTTCGCCGGGGCGCTAAAAGTAGCGCCCCCACGCCGGAAATTGGTTGGTTGCACCTCACAGGGAAGCGGGGCACTACTGGAGGCGCCCAGCCTCCCTCTTGAGGCGCTGCGAGTGAATATCGTGGCGCTATGTGCCGCAGCGCCACATGCTGCGGCACATCACGCTGCAGTATTGCAGGCCTTCCACCCCTTCTTAAAGGGGAGGGGCCTTTGCAGCGCAATCTGGGGCCCAGCTGGGCCCCCGGGGATCGGGAGTGCAGGCAAAAGAGCCTGGCACCCAAGAGAAGTGCCGGGCACTTGGAGCGCAGCTGGCACTCCGTAGGGGGGGTTCCGGAGGCCGGGGACGGGAGCGCAGGCAGGTGCTGGCAGGCGGCCAACAACAAAAATGGCCGCCCCGCTCCTCGCCTTTAATTTGCGCCTCCCCGGCCGCAGGTACGCCACCCTGACCCTGTCGGACATAGTGTCCAGCGGTAAATCAGGGGGCGCACCCGATGACATCATCGCCAGCAGCGCAGCGCTAATGGTTAGCACCACCACTAACCTCCCGCTGAATTTTGCGGGAGGCGTGGGCAGTGCCGCGCCCGAGCGCCAGTTGGTTTGCGCCCCACTTAGCGCCCTCTTAAGGCGCTAACGGGTGGTGCAACCAACTGAATTTTTCCCCCCAAATCTCTAAAAATTCTTTATAAAATTCTGCACTTAGTTCATCGGACCCTGGGCTTCCCCCCCCACCCTTTTGCTACTTTTATTTCCGCTAATCCTACTTCATTGTCTCACATGCTTCTCTCATCCTCCTTTAAACCCGCCTCAATAAAAGCACTAACCTTCTCCATCGCCAATTTGGAAATGTCTTCTTTTGTATATAACTCCTGATAAAAGCTGCTAGCCGCCTCCAAAATCTCTCCACTTTCATTAATGATCTTCTCCCCAACCTTCAACTCTCCAATTAATGATAATCTCTGTCGCAGTTTCTCATGCTCTAGAAAATACCTAGTGCATCTTTTGCCCTCCAATGCATCTTTAGCCTTTGCACGGAGAATGGCCCCCTTGCATTTTTCAGCTTGCAATAACTCCCATTCTTCCTTTAAAACCAGGAAATTAGTCTCAGCTCCCTTATCCCCTCCCTCAACTGCTTTACAGACATTCGTAAACCTTCTGTTTATATTCTCTTCTCGACGCCGGTTAGCTGCCGCTTTCTCTTTCCCATAACATACCGAAAAAACCTTTACCTCATATTTGAAATTGTCCCACCAAACTCTTCTTTCTTTCAAGAGCAAAGGTTCCTTCTGAGCATTCTTTATTATATTTAAAATCCCTTCTTTATAAGCAATTTATTTCAGGTATTGATTGTTTAAAATCCACACCCCTGGACTGATCTTAACTCTGCTGTTTCTAATTCTAAGAACCAAAGCCGAGTGGTCACTAAAAAATACTTTTTTGTAATAAATCTCCATCACCTCAGAACTTAACCCTTCCTGTATTAACACAAAATCTATTTGGCTCTGTTTTAAAACATCACCCACCCAACCCATTCTGGAGAACTCCCTTTTTATGGGGTTCCCATCCCTCCATAAGTCTCTCAAATTTAAATTTGCCATCATTTTTACAATCATCCCTCTGGAGTTATCATCCTTAAAGGTCATCTGGGCTGAAATGTCCATCCGAGATAAAAATACATTAAAATCCCCCACTATACAAGGGTTTTCCGCCTCTGTCACTTCAGTGAATAACCACCAAAAAAACTCGCGACGCTTGCAATGGTCGTTCGGTGCATAGATATTAAAGAGATCGCAATTAAATTCCTCCATTTTTACCTTTAGCCATAAAAATCTCCCCTCAGTGTCCTTGTCCACCAAGGCAATGTTCTCTTTTATGGATGGACTCACCAAAATCTTGTTTTGGTCCCTTTATGATTATTGTTTGCCCAACTTGCAAACACCTCTCCCTTCCAAACCTTCCGAACTCTTTCTAGGATATCCTCATCCCAAAATGTTTCTTGCAGACACAAGTCAGTGACCTAGAAATTGGGTATAGCCTCGCTTGGGGCGTTAGAATTGGCGGAGCGCAAATTTTATAGCCAGACGCAATTTATCGACACCTCGTGCGATATTGGGTTGCAGCACCCCAAAGGTGATTGAGGCGCGAGTTCAGGCGTTACACGGGGCACCTAAGGTGCTAACATGCCAGCGCAACCCAATATCAGGGCGTCCAGCCGCAGCGCAGGTGCTCTCAATTACCCATGACCACGAGACTTCCAGGCGCCGGCCAGCTCTTAAAGGGGTGGGTCAGGCAGCTCCAGCATCCACAGTCTGCGCCTTGTAGGCCTGCAAATCGGCGCAGGCCCTTCTCTGGCGCAAAAAACTTGGAGCATATGGAGAGGGTGAGGCAGAGAGCAGAGCGCTTCACCAATGAGTCTCTGGAGGAATTGGTGGCCGCAGTGGAGCACCGGCGAGATGTCCTCTACCCCGACAATGGCAGGAGGCCTAATCATAAGGACTACCGACGAGCTTGGAGGGATGTTTCTCAGAGGGTCAACTCCAGCAGCACGGCGACCAGGAGCCCTGTGCAGCGCAGGAAGAAATTCAACGACCTCACTCGGGTCGTGAGGGTGAGTGGAGTTAATGTAAACTTATGCATCCCTCCATTAGCACCTGACTTTATGGCTACAGGGTGCGCTATGCCCCACTGGCCATCTGTCAGCAAGCACCCATGGCCCTTTCTGGTCACACACATGCACATTTGACTCAGGGCATCATGTAAGGGCTGTTCCACCATGGGGGGCATGAGATGATAACCCAGGGCATCATGTAAGGGCTGTTCCACCATGGGGGGCATGAGATCATAATTCAGGGCATCATGTAACATCACTTCCCGTCCTTTGCCCTGCAGGCCAAGCTGGCGAGAAACCACAAGGAGCAGCTTCGCACCGGAGGAGGCTGTCCTCAACTGGAGCCTCTGACGGATCTCGAGGAGAGAGTCCACCAGATTGTGGGAGGAAGCCTGAGTGGTCCTGTCACCACTGCAGCTGCCGACCCCATTGTCCACAGCGATGGTAAGGTTCTCTACTATTACAGCTGTCATCTTCCAGTTGTTTCCCCCGCCAGCATACTTTCTCAATGTGGAGCCATGTCATAGCATTGCCGCACTGTTGCATCCCTTGCTGCCAAACTGTCCTTTTGCTAAAGCCGCTCTTCAACCTCCCTGCTTTCAGATGCTGCATCACCAGCTCAGGAGCCGGCCCCTCAAGCTGCCAGTGCCAGTGCCTCCGGAGGCGACGACCAGGAGGAAGCCGGACCATCCGTGCCAGCCTCAGGGGAGCCACCGCATCTGGAGACTGGGGATAGTAGTTCCCTTGAGGGGAGGGGGGGAGCTCTGATGAGGAGCCAGTTGCAAGAACCAGCAGCCTGCAGCAACGCGCGGGGGGTAGGGATGCTCGGGGGCCGTCTCCCCGGAGGGCGAGACAGGCCACCATGACTGCTGCACAGAGTGCAGAGGAGGTGCGTAGCCTTGCCGAGATGAGCGCCCAGGCCCGGCTCAGTCACACTGAGCTGATGGCTGCAGTGGGGAGGATGCCTGAGTCGATCGACACACTGGCAAAGAGTGTGCTGGACTTTGGGGCAGCAATGGAAAGGACTGTCCAGGGCTTCGGCCCAGCAATGGAAAGGTCTGTCCAGGGCTTCGGCCCAGCAATGGAAAGGTCTGTCCAGGGCTTGTCCGAGGCAGTGGAAAGGTCTGTCCAGGGCTTGTCCGAGGCAGTGGAAAGGTCTGTCCAGGCCTTGTCCGAAGCAGTGGAAAGGACTGTCCATGGCTTTTCCCAATCACTGGCACCTGCCACGCAGGTCCTCACTGCTGCCACGCAGTCACTTGCTGGCCTCGTCCACACGCAAATTGAGGCCACGTGAACACTCTCTGCTGCCACCCTAGCTGCATCAGGCAGGATCACCGCAGGCCCTTGCAGCACCACAGCAGGCCATGAACCTGTGGAGCAGTTGATTGTGGCGAATGATCCTGTGCGGCCCCGTCAGAGTGCTAGTGTTTCAGCCGACCACGGTGCAGGTGTCCTCTCTCTGCATGTGAGCAGTCCTGATGCCACCGCTGGCACGTCAGCAGAGCAGCTGCCACCACCTGCGCGGCAGACTGCTAGCAGACATGCCCAGTTGGAGCAGCCTGCTTGCGGGACCTCCAAGCCCAGAGGTCGTCCAGGCCGTCCCTCAGGGGCTTCAGCGCTTCCAGACACTCAGCAGGCATCCCCCAGCCTTGACGCAGCCACTGGGGTCCAATTACGGAGGAGCTGCAGGGAGGGAAGGGGCCGACCTCGTAAGAGGAGTCGGTCTCCATCAAGGGGTCACCAGTAGAGGGAGGTGCTCAAACGTCTCTTTTTCCGGATTTAAGGCCGTCCACACTGATACGCTTATCAATTACTTCATAAAAGGTGATGAGTCGAAGAAGAGATGATGAGTCGAAAGAAGAGATGAATAAGGCTTTTATTAGCTAAGAAGAGACCATGCTTCTTCGTGAGTGACTGAACAAGTCTGAACGAAACCCACACAGTGGTGGGTGGAGTCAGCTGAGGCATGCCTCCATACACAGCGCCACCCAGAGGTGGCAATATACAATACAGTGGTTTACCACATTCACCCCTTGTTTAATGTGAAGTCCGGCGGGGTGAAGGGTACTACAAGTTAAGTCTATCAGGAGGCCTTGTCTGACGTCCTGATCGTCGTGGTGGCGGCGGTGGTGTTGCAGCATCCGACGTCGGGTCTGGTGTCTGGGTGGTTGGCGAAGATTCCTGGGGCTTTGGCATGCCGTCTGCAGGGGTTGGGTTGGGAGGGGTGGTGGGGGATAACAGTGGTAAGGGGGATAACGGTGGTAAGGGGGATAACGGTGGTAATTCAGGGGTACCCGAGGGTGCGAGATCTCGTATGGAGACCGTGTCCTCCCGCCCGTCTGGGTATGTCACCCAGGCATACTGGGGGTTGGCGTGTAGGAGGTGCACCCGCTCGACCAGGGGGTCCGTTTTATGCGTCCTCACGTGCCTCCGCAGTAGGACGGGCCCAGGAGAAGTCAACCATGCCGGTAGCGAGGTTCCCGATGTAGACTTCCGGGGGAAAACGAACATTTTCTCATGAGGGGTCGCATTAGTGGCAGTACAAAGCAGTGACCGAATGGAGTGAAGCGCTGCAGGGAGGACCTCCTGCCAGCGGGAGGTCGGAAGGCCCTTAGATTTTAGTGCTAAGAGGACTGCCTTCCAAACCGTCGCGTTCTCCCTTTCCACCTGGCCGTTCCCCCGGGGGTTGTAACTGGTGGTCCTGCTCGTGGCGATACCTCTTGTTAGCAGGTACTGCCGAAGTTCGTCGCTCATGAACGATGAGCCCCTGTCGCTATGTATATAGCTGGGGAACCCGAACAGAGCGAAGATGTTATTCAGACACTTGATGACCGTGGTACTGGTCATGTCTGGGCAAGGGATGGCAAAGGGGAAACGGGAGTACTCATCAACTATGTTGAGGAAGTACACATTGCGGTCAGCGGAGGGGAGGGGCCCTTTAAAATCGACGCTCAGGCGTTCGAAGGGGCGGGTGGCCTTGATCAGGCTTGCTCTGTCCGGCCTATAGAAGTGCGGTTTGCACTTGGCGCAGATTTGGCAGCTCTTGGTCATGGTCCTGACCTCCTCGATGGAGTAGGGCAGGTTACGGGATTTGATAAAATGGAAAAACCTGGTGACCCCCGGGTGGCAGAGGTCATTGTGGAGGGACTGCAGCCTATCACTCTGCGCGTTGGCGCATGTACCACGTGATAGGGCATCTGGGGGCTCATTGAGTTTCCCTGGCTGATACAAGATATCATAATTGTAGGTGGAGAGTTCGATTCTCCACCTCAAGATCTTGTCGTTCTTGATTTTACCCCTCTGCTTATTATTAAACATAAAAGCTACTGAACGCTGGTCAGTGAGCAGGGTAAATCGTTTCCCGGCCAGGTAATGCCTCCAGTGACGCACCGCTTCTACAATAGCCTGGGCCTCCTTTTCGACGGAGGAGTGTCTCGTCTCGGGGCCCTGGAGGGTCCTTGAGAAAAAGGCCACGGGTCTGCCCGCCTGGTTAAGGGTCGCGGCTAGGGCGAAGTCGGAGGCATCGCTCTCCACTTGGAAGGGGATGGACTCATCCACCGCGTGCATTGCGGCCTTCGTGATATCGTTCTTGATAAGAGTGAAGGCTGCACACGCCTCTGGTGTCAGGGGGAAGGAGGTGGCTTTGATGAGGGGCCTGGCTTTGTCTGCATAGAGGGGCACCCACTGGGCGTAGTAGGAGAAAAACCCCAGGCATCTCTTCAGTGCTTTTTGGCAGTGGGGAAGGGGTAGCTCCATTAGGGGGCGCATTCTGTCGGGGTCGGGCCCGATGACTCCGTTCTCCACCACGCAGCCGAGGATGGCCAGGCGCTTGGTGTGAAACATACATTTTTCCTTATTGTACGTTAGGTTCAGCCGTTGGGCCGTACGGAGGAAATTTGCTAGATTAACGTCGTGGTCCTGCTGGTCGTGGCCGCAGATGGTGACGTTATCCAAATAGGGGAAGGTTGCCCGCAGCGCGTTCTGGTCAACCATTCGGTCCATCTCCCTTTGGAAGACCGAAACCCCGTTGGTGACGCCGAAGGGGACCCTAAGGAAGTGGTAGAGGCGGCCGTTTGCCTCAAAGGCAGTATACTGGCGGTCCTCATGGCGGATGGGCAGCTGGTGGTACGCTGACTTAAGGTCGATGGTGGAGAATACTTTGTATTGCGCAATCTGATTGACCATATCAGATATGCGAGGGAGGGGGTACGCGTCCAGCTGGGTGTACCGGTTTATGGTTTGGCTGTAGTCGATTACCATGCGGCGTTTTGCAGTGGTTTTAACGACTACAACCTGGGCTCGCCAGGGGCTAGTGCTACCTTCGATAATGCCCTCCTTCAAGAGCCGCTCCACCTCAGAGCTGATAAAAGCTCTGTCCCCGGCACTGTACCGCCTGCTTTTGGTAGCGATGGGTTTACAGTCGCGGGTGAGGTTAGCGAACAGGGGAGGGGGGGGACTTTTAATGTGGAAAGGCTGCAGGTGGTTTGCAGCGGGCGATTTAAAAGTTGTTGGTTGCAGACTGTGAGTGGGGGGAGGGGTCCACCGTATGCTAGTGTGACACTCTTAAGGTGGCACTGAAAATCCAACCCTAGCAGGACGGCAGCGCAAAGACGGGGCAGGACTAGCAGTTTAAATTTTTGATATTCAGTGCCCCCTACTGACAGGGTCACCACACAGTAGCCGCTGATGTCCATTGACTGGGACTTGGACGCCATAGAAATGCGATGGTGCGTTGGCAGAATCGTGAGGGAGTGGCTACGTACCGTGTCGGGGTGGACGAAACTCTCTGTGCTCCCGCTGTCGATCAGGCAACTGGTGGCGCGGCCGTTTACCGCGATATCCATCATGGAGCTGGATAGATGGTGAGGGTGGCCTTGATCCAGCGTCACGGAGGCCAGTATGTGGCTTAGTGAGTCACTATAGTCATCCGCCGAGACGGTGGTCGGTTCCGGTGACGAAATGGCGGTTGAGTGCGTTGGATACGATGGCGGCGGATGCCATGCGGCCGGGGGTACACAAAATGGCGGATAAGATGGCTGCTCCCACGGCCCGCACGCTGCGCTGCTGGCTGGCTTCCCCTTGCAGGCGTTAGCGTAATGGCCTTTCTTCCCGCAGCCCGAGCAGGTAGCTGTCTTAGCTGGGCAGTGTGCTCTGGGATGTTTTAACTGGCCACAGAAATAGCATTTTTGGGCCTGGTTACTGGGCATCGAAGCAGTTCTTACCGGAGGCTGCTGTCTCGGTTGGGTCGCTGCAGCGGTTGGTGCCGGGGGCGGCGGTCCCGTGTCCCACGGTTTCGATTGCCATGTCTCGGCGCCGTTACGGGGGTATGCCTCGAGGTTTCGGTGGGCCTCCTCTAACGAGAGCGCAAGGGCAATGGCCGTCTTCAGGTCGGGTTCCTTGCTTTCTAGCAGTCTCTGCCGGGTGTGGTCTGACTGGAGGCCCCTGACGAAGGCATCACAGGCGAGTCCCTGCGCGTGCTCCACAGCCGTTACCGCTTTACAATCGCAGTCTCTGCAGAGTGCCAGTAGCGCCCGTGCAAATGCCCCTACCGATTCTCCCGGTTGCTGCCTGCGGGATCCCAAGAGGTGTCGGGCGTAAATTGTGTTCACTGGGCGCGTATATTGCCCTTTTAGTAGCTCGAGGGCCGCCACGTACGTATTAGAGTCCCGGATTAGCATATATACTTGATGGCTCACCTGGGCGGTCAAAATTTTCAGTTTGTGATCCTCCTCTGTAACCTGTGAGATTGCGAGGAAGGATTCAAAGCAGCTCAGCCAGTGTTCAAACTTGGCTGATGCACCCACATCTTGAGGGTCGAGGTCCAGGCGTGGTGGTCTGAGGGCTCTCAGCAATGTCTGCTGTATCCGTTGCTGTTGTTGCTCCTCAGGTGTCGCCATTTAACTTTTAGCTAATAAAATTGATACGCTTATCAATTACTTCATAAAAGGTGATGAGTCGAAGAAGAGATGATGAGTCGAAAGAAGAGATGAATAAGGCTTTTATTAGCTAAGAAGAGACCATGCTTCTTCGTGAGTGACTGAACAAGTCTGAACGAAACCCACACAGTGGTGGGTGGAGTCAGCTGAGGCATGCCTCCATACACAGCGCCACCCAGAGGTGGCAATATACAATACAGTGGTTTACCACACACACCTGCTGTGTTTGTTACGGTTTGGTTAGTTTCGCCGGGTTGCCAGACAGTTATCTGTTAGTTTGTTAGTTATGATTTCTGTTACCATTACGTTGGAATGCTGGAAGGAAGCACTTGTTTGAAAATAAAGAAAACTTTTTATTTACAATCGAGCTGTACACTATTTACAATCATCGAGGCCTTCATAGGCTTACAGCGAACCGAAGGGCGCTGTTCGAATCACAGCCACCATTCCGTCCGAGGGGCTTAGAACTGAGTCCTTATGAGCCTCTGACGAATGGCCCTTCCAGTTTCTGGAGCCCTCCCATCTTCCTCCTCCTCCTCCTCCTCCTGATCCTCCTCGCCCGTAAGCTCCACCTCCTCCTCCTCCTCCTCCTCCTCGTCTGCCTGCTCTGCTGGACCTTGAGGGTCGGCTGGCATTGGCTGGGTGCGTCGAATGGCCAGTTTGTGCAGCATGCAGCAGACAACAACGATGCGCGCCACATGCTCCGGCGAGTACTGTAGGGCGCCCCCCGAATGGTCTAGACAACGGAAACGCTGCTTCAGCACACCAATTGTGTGCTCCACAATGTTCCTGGATGGCTGTTGTTGTAATGCTTTTCTGCCAGGGTGCTAGGCAAACGGAGCGGGGTCCTGAGCCATGGGCAGAGAGGATAGCCCTTGTCGCCCAGAAGCCAGCCTCGTGGGTGAGCCGTGGCCTCAAAAAGGTCAGCCACTGAGGTCTGCCACAGGATGAACGCTTCATGGCTGCTGCCAGGGAATTGTGCGTTCACCGCCATGATCATCTGCCGGTGATCACAGACCAACTGCACATTAAGGGAGTGGAACCCCTTTCGGTTACGGAACTCCTCCGGATTCTGTAATGGCGCCCGCAAAGCCACGTGTGTGCAATCAATGGCCCACTGCACCATGGGGAAGTCCGCAATAGCCGCGAAGCCCTGTGCGCACTCCCCCTGCTTCTCCAGGGTCACAGGGAAGGTGATTAATTCGCGCCTCCTTTTGTAGAGGGCAGCTGTCACTTGCCGGATGCAGCAATGCACCGCAAATTGAGAGATATTTGATATGTCCCCAGCTGCTGCCTGAAATGATCCGCTGGCGTAAAAGTTGAGCGCAACAGTGACTTTCACGGCCACCGACAGAGAGGTCCTGCACCGTATCCGCGGCTGCAGATCCCCAGCAAGCAGGTGGCACAGCTCAGTGACAACATCCTTACCAAATCTGAGCCTTCGCAGACACTGCTCCTCCGACATGGTAAGGTAGGAGACCTGCTGCCTGAAAACCCTGGCAGTGTATGGTCGGATTTGGTGACGTCCATTGGCCCTCCTCCCTCTGACCAATCCCAGCCCTCTCTCCCTCCGTCTCTGTGCCCTTGCCAGTTGTTCAGCCAGGATGACGTTTCCCTCCAAAGCAGCTCCCATTATTCTGGCCGACGAGTAAGACGCAGTCAGCTTTCTGGATCCAACTGTTCTGGACAGGGCTGAAGGTCCCAAGGCTCCTCTGGCTCAATAAGAACAAGTCTGTGTAACTGAAGGTCTGCAACTCTCTCCAACAGTGAGCAGTATGGCCAGGCCAAATGGCTGCCAGTTTTATACTAGTGCTGTCCCCTTTAAAGAGCGCCCCCCGAGTCCGAGAAGGACCTGGTAACGTTCCATCCAACTGTCACTAATAGCGCCAGGCGGAACGGAGGGGGGGCGCCACTGAATTTCCGGTACGGGGCGCCAAAAAGGCGTTGCACAATGAAATGACGTCATTATCTGGCTGCGCCCGCGAGCGGGCGCAAAGACTTAGCACCGGCGCTAACAGGCTACTCAATATGGCAGGATGCGCTAGGATCACTGCGCACGTCCAAAAATTGGGTAACGCCCCAAATCTCGGGCTCTTTAGGCGCTAATCACTGGCGCAACCAACCGAATTTCTAGGCCAGTGCCTTTAAAACCCTGCAACAACTGCTGCAATTTCTTCTCACCCCTCAGTCTGTTCACATTAATTGAGACCAATGTAATCATGGTTCCGATTAAGGGAAGTATGCCTGATAATTTCCCATCATTTAATCTCTGGCCCTTCCCTCCTCTCATGTTCCTTCCCAACTTTTCAGGCAGCTGTTGCTTTTTCCTGCAGCCTCCGGCTCTTTTTCACCTCCTGTTTGAACCTTCCCCGCTGTTTCAGCCTCTTCCTTGCATTAGGTTTGGGCCGAGGAGCTGCCCATTTTCCCTCCTTCTGCCCCTCACTAACCTTTCGCTTTCCACACGATGCCACCCCACACCCCACTTCCATGTCTCTGTCCCCCTCTGATTCCTCACTCTCACGCTCTTCTGTAACCTCCCGTTCCTGCTCCCCGTCAGATACATAATCTCCCTTAGAGAGTCTTCCTGCTATTGCGGTTTCTCCAACATTGCCACTCCCGTCGGCCACATCTCCACCGCTGACCCTTGCTCCCCGTTTCTTCTCTCTCTGGGACAATGGCAATAGATTGGGAGAAGGGGAAGTGCAAAGAGACCTGGGTGTTCTTGTGCACCAGTCGCTGAAGGTAAGCATGCAGGTGCAGCAGGCGGTTAAGAAGACAAATGGTATGTTGGCCTTCGTAGCAAGAGGGTTCGAGTACAAGAACAAGGATGTCTTGCTGCAGTTGTACAGGGCCTTGGTGAGACCGCACCTTGAGTATTGTGTGCAGTTTTGGTCACCTTACCTGAGGAAGGACGTTCTTGCCATGGAGGGAGTGCAGCGAAGATTCACCAGGCTGATACCTGGGATGGCAGGAATGACGTACGAGGAGAGATTGTGTCAATTGGGCTTATACTCACTGGAGTTTAGAAGATTGAGAGGGGATCTCATCGAAACCTATAAAATTCTGTCAGGTCTGGACAGACTAGATGCAGAAAGGATGTTTCTGATGGCAGGGGAGTCCAGAACCAGGGGTCATAGTCTAAGGATAAGGGGTAAGCCATTTAGGACTGAAATGAGGAGGAATTTCTTCACCCAGAGAGTGGTGAACCTGTGGAATTCTCTGCCACAGAGGGCGGTGGAGGCCAGTTCATTAAATATATTCAAGAAAGAGTTGGATATATTTCTTGAGGCTAAAGGGATCAAGGGATATGGGGAGAAGGCAGGGACAGGGTACTGAATTTGGATGATCAGCCATGATCTCATTGAATGGCGGAGCAGGCTCGAAGGGCCGAATGGCCTACTCCTGCTCCTATCTTCTATGTTTCTATGTTTCTATGTTTCTATGCATCTGCGCCTATATTGCTCCCTTCTGGTGTCTTTATCTCCCCGCTCCCGTCCTGCTGCCCCTTTATGGCTCCTGCCTCTTGCACCCTCTCCTTGTCTTGCCTCCTCCTGCTCTCCGGGATGTCCGACTCCTCGTCTTTCTTTGGAGTACTTACATTTACCACGCATCCCACTCCTGCCTCCTCCCCCCCCCCCGCAGACACCAGATTCTTTAGGGAGAGCTGAACCGTATTATGGCTCAACTCTGCCCTCGACCAGTGCTGCCCGCTGCTGTCTTTGTCCTTTTCCACTGTACTTGGTGTGTTTTCCACCATCTCCATCCTGTTCTCTGCTCCGCAATTGTCTGACTCTTCCTGTGCTCTTTTCTCCTTCCATTCACCAGCTGTGTCCTCCGCCTGCTCCGCTCCTCCGGCCGTTCCACTCACACCTCCTGCTCCTTCTCCCATCTCCTCATCACTCAAGGGGCTTCCTTCTGCCTCACACTCACAGTGGGTGGGGCCTTTGTGACACACCCCACAGCTCGCCGCCTTGCAGCTCTGAGCAATGTGTCCAGACTCACTGCAATTATAACAGTACAATTCTGGACAGCTTCTTACAAGATGGTTGTGTCCAAGACAATAATAACAAACCTTCACCTGGTTATCATGCAGTACCCAGAAGTACTGCACTCTTTCCATTGTCTCAAATTTCATGATGTACGGCAATGACTTCGCCCTCTCTGGGAATCGCACCTTTAAGTAATGGGTTCCATCTGCTACCCGTGTTCCTGGATAGTATCTCCTCTTTATTACCAAGCAAATTTTAATACCCCCCGACTCCAACTTTTTGGTTAGCACATCGTCCTCAATATAAACCGGCAAGTTTAAGAATGAGACCGCCACCTCTTCAGAATATAGCTGAGATACCTCCAAGAACTTATCACCAACCTTCAAACTGAGTAAAAGTCTTTCCACCTCCTCTCGGCCACTGACCATCACCTTGAACTCAACATTTGGCTTTGGTCGGCAGGCAGCAGTGTACTGCAATGTACTGCAAACTGCGAGATGTTGCTAATATCTCCAGTAGCAGCCTGGAAGGAGCCAGACGCATCAAAGTTCAGAGCCACAGTCACCTTGACAGCTACTGGCAATGCAGTTCTTGCCCTGCTCTGAGGTTGCAGTTGTGGCTGCAGCAGTTGGCAGATTTCAGTCACAACCTCTTTATAGTGAAATTCAGATTTCTCACGCATTCGTCGTTGCTGAAATTCAGGTAAGAGAATTGCTCCCTAAACACCCTCTGTGGATATGGCTTCCTGCTGAAAGCCCTTCTCCCCCTCCTCATCCTCCCTCTTCTAGCAGCTTGTCCTGTTCTGCATGGCCCCTGCTCATTTTCCCAGTCAGGCTCAAGGCCAGGAGGAAGCCCTACTAGACCACCCATGTCTGGAAGCAACTGGTTTCACCACAAGCATTTACGTCACCAAAAAAGTATTCAGCACCAGCCAGACCCCTCCCTGTAGACTACTGAAACTTTAAACAAGTATAGAAAAACATCAAAACGTGTAGAATTGCACCAACAACCAGAAGAAATAATCCAGCAACTAACCTGTAAGAAGTTCATGTTCCCTTTAAAAAGCAATGGTGGGGGGTCCTTCAGGTTGCTTAAAGTCGTGTTCAGCTATGCAATGTTAAGACAGGGCGTAGGCTGCAGTGTGAAGCTCAAAAATGGCAGCGCTGGGGCCAAATTAGCATTGCACACTGATAGGCATCATGATCTGCCGACAGCCATTAGGTTCGCACGCGCAAACCCCCTTACAAATATGGCGTCCGGCGCACTCCCATCAGAAAAGTATGCGCGCATCGCAGATGCCATTTTCAAACTTTAAGAGGCCTGCTGGTAGCACCGAAAAAATAGGCGCTACAGAGCCCAATTTCTCCCCCGTTATGTTTTATTTTTATATTTTTAAGCCCACAGTTTATTGTGGCTTTACCATGTAACATGTCATCCTTGGCAATAAATTTAAGAAAAATAATCAAAACCTTTTACAAATGGTTAAGACCACCATAAACTCACAGCCCCTCTCTACCAAAGAGCACTGCTGGATCTGAAGAAAGTACCTCTCGCCCTTCACTATCCTTTCTATGTCTCTCTCCCTTTACTTCATGCTCGCCTCCTCTTCTTACTCTGTGCTCTCTTTCCCTTCATTCCCTTCTCTTGCTCTCTCTTTCTCTTTCTTACCTCTCTCCTTCCCTTGTTTCTGTCTTCATTCACTTCTTTACTTCTCTTTCTTCATCTTCCTTTCACTCTCTTCTCCTCCCCTTTCTCACTCTCTCATCTTCCTCTTTAGCTCTCTCTCTTCCTTACCTCGGATCTTTCCTCTTCTCAAGACTGATTTTCCCCTTTCCCTTCTCTCTCCCCTTCCCCTCTTTTATTTTTTCTCTCACCTTACCTTTCGACTCTCCCTCCCTCCCTTCCTTCCTTTCTATCTCCTTTTTACCCTATCTTTTACTCCTCCTTCCTTTCTCTCCCTCCTCCTTCCTCTTTCTTCCCTTCCTCCTTCCTTCCCTTCAACCTCCCATCTGTTCTCTATCCTTCTCCCCTTCTCTTCCTTCCCTTCTGACTCTCACTGCTCTTCCCCTTCTCTCCATGGGTAATTCACAGAGTCCTGTGTTTGTAGAACCAAATATCATTGACATTTATCTCTGAGGTTTAAATTTACCTTCATCTGTGACTAGTTTATAAGTTTGCATGAATTTTTTTATTTCATTTTTTAAAGCGTTAATGTTATATGCACCCTAGGCTGTTGAAAGAAGTCACAGAGAAGATAACAGAGGTTTTCAGTCCTCTTCAGGTATGAAAATTGTGCAGGGATGCTGGTGGGTAGCCAATGTAACAATTTTGCTCAAGAAGGGAGTGAAAGGTAAACAAGATAACTATAGATCAGTTAGTCTAAGATCAATTGTAGATACATTCCGAGAATTCATTATTAAAGATCGAATTAGTGAGCATTTATGCTCGTATGTTCCAAGTATATATAATATATGTATACACATACAGATAATTTGGACTTGTACATAGGAATCACAATATCAAAATATATTAATTACATAAGGGTAGGGAGCTTGGAATACAATGTGGAGGACTGTAAAAGATTTCAGGAGGACATAAACCAGTTAGCAAATTGGACAGACAGGTGGCAGATACAGTTTAATCCTGAGAAATGTGAGAATGCCTTTTGGGAGGAAAAACAAGGAATGTGAGATACACTTAGTGGAAAGATGCTGAAGAGAATGGATGAATAGAGACATCTAAGGATTGAAATGAATAATTGCTTGAAAGTGCACATGTAGGTAGATAAAACCATAACAAATGGCCCAAGATAAGGCCTCAGTTGTTTTGGGTGCATTATTTTACAACAACAACAACTTGTATTTATATAGCACCTTTAACGTAGCAAAACATCCCAAGGTGCTTCACAGGAGTATTATAAGACAAAAAATTTGATGCCGAACCACATAAGGAGAAATTAGGGCAGATGACCAAAAGCTTGGTCAAAGAGATAGGTTTTAAGGAGCATCTTAATAATAAAATTATAGAGAACATACATTGTGGAAAGACCTGGGAGCAGAAAAAGCCAAAAGGAGATTTTATAGAGCTTTTTGAAATTATAAAGTGTTTTGATAGGACAGATGCTTGGGGACTCAGTGACAAGGTACCATTACTTTTAAATTTCTACTGAAATTAAGGGTAGAGTGCAGCAGACATTTCTTTATACAGAGCTGGTGGAGCATGGAATGCTTTGCTACTAGGGATGGTTGAGGCAGAGACCATGGGCCTGAAATTGTGGTCGGAGGCTTCTCGCGGGCGGATGCCTTCGACCTGCAAAATATCTACGAACCTACCTGATGGTCCTTGAGTTTCGAACACTTGTGCTCCTGGGCCTCTACATGTAGGCCTGCACGGAGGCCCACGTATCCCATGGGCGCATGCAGTTCGCAAGCACCCCTGGGATCACGTGGGACAGCCCAACCAATGTACAAAGCCTCCAAAAGTATGAATGGAAATACCCCCAAAAATGCACGTACACTTAAAATAATTTTTTTTTAAAACACATACTTAAAATTAATCAAAATTGCATTTAATTATTTAAAACAAAAATTTAATTATTTGAAAAATAAATTTACTTATTTTAAATGGTCTAAAAATAAACTTACCTTATTTTACATGTGTTATAATGTTTAAATGAATGAAAAAATTTATTTTTATGTCATTTAAAAATCTTACGCTGGTAAAAGCAGGCCTTACGCCAGCTTTTACCAGGCGTAAGAATTTCACGGGCATTCGCTGGGCAGAAGTTGAGCAAATAGCCCAAATCTCCGCCCGCGGATGCTCTTTTCCTGGGGATGCATGTGATCTGTCAAGATGATTCTTGACAGATCGCAAGTTCCGGGTTTTAGTGCATGCGCTTCGCATACCTAAACCCGAACTTGCGCGGCTCCTACGGGCGCATATGCACCAATAGGGGCCGCAAAATACGGCCCCATTGCATATTTTAAGGGAAACATGGATCAATATTTGAAGCAGAGGAGGCTACAGGGCCAGGGAAGAGAGCGGAGCAGTACCATTAGTTTTGGATTGCTTTAGTAAGGAGACAGCACAGATACAATGGGTTGAATTATCTCCATCTGTGCTGTAAATTTCTGTAGTTCCTCTCTTCTATTTCACACACACTCTCTCTTCCCTTTTCTGTTCATATTTCCTCTTTCCCCTTTTCTGCTTCTCTCTCCTATGTTCTTTTCACACTTTCCCAAACTTTCCTGTATGTCTTCTCTCTCTTTTCTTCCTCCCTTCCTTTGTTTTTGTACACATCTCAATCCTATTTAGCACTGCATGGAGAGACTGTGGGATACGAATATAGGCAGGTCACAAAGTCAACAGGGCACCTGACCAAGAAAGCCAAGAAGCAGCCTAGAGAGCCAATGAGAGCAGTCCAGTGAAGCAAGGTGGAGAAAGGGAAAGAGTGAAGAAAGTTACTACAACAATGGAAGCGGGAACGATCTGGCCAAAAGCAGTACAGCAGCATGGGGAGTACAGCCTCAGCTCACATTGGTGAGCTTGGAATTAGTGGGCAAAATTTAGAAGAAAAATCTCAAACGACCATGGCTGTGCTGCGAGGAATGACTGACACAAACTGCTCCAATCATAAAGAACCCAAACAGTCCCATCCCCATCACCATCAGCATATTTCAAGTTCAGTTGTTTATTTGTAGAGCACTTGCAACTTTGCAATAAGTGACAACTTGCAATAGGATTGTGGGTGTTTGTGGAGCTGAACATTAGCATCAATCAGCACCTTCAAGAGAGGAGAGAGAAAACTGGACGAAAAGAGTTTAAAAAACCTTACTTGTCATTAAAGTATTTTGTTCTGGCGACTGCATGAATGGCGGCTGGTATTAACGGAAATCCTGAAAGAGAACAATTTCTAGATGTTAGAGTCTGCACTCATTGCATTTCAGAAGGCTTAAGTTTATACAGAATACACCTTCAAGTGATGAACCTTGCAACAACCCCGCACCACACCCCTCCTCCCCGCCAAGGCGCTTTGGAAAATGACAGGTGCGTTCCTTGCCATCTGCGAGTACTTGCAAAATTCAGGCTATAAGGCCATGTCATAATTTTAGCAGAACTTCACCTTCTAAGTAAATGATTTGATTTGAATGGATAATTTTTAATCAAACATCACAGCAGATCATAATACATATAGAATACCCACACACTAAGGACAACAGTCACTGCACTTTGCGACATTTCAACATGCTAAAGGCAAGTATGGTTTATTATGAAGAACAGTATAAAAAACATTAAACCTTAGGAAAATTTTGATCCAAGTTATGTGTATGAAATTCAAACAAAATGCAAGAATACGTAACATGAATGAAAACTAAATTGTAATATATAATCAGTTTAGGTTTTGCTTTTCTTTCTTTCATGGAGTATTTTTTCTTTTTGTGCTTGTTTTTATGGAATTTGTTTTGTTTTTCCTTTCCTGGTGTGTTGGCTGGTTGTACACTGGATTTTAACTGTTTTCATTTTCTGTCTTTTGGCTGTTTTCTCTCTCTGCAGCCTTTTCTTTAACTTTTTTCTGTTCTCTCTGTTGCTTTCTTGCTCTTTGTCCTGTATATTTCTCTATTTCCTGCTGTAATGCTGGATACCTCAGAGGATTCTACCTTTGCTGCCATTAATAGTTGAGCAAGAAAAACAGCCCAGCAACCCCCTGATCTCACTGTCTGCCCAATAGCCATCTATATATTAGGGTTGCCATAAAAATATGAGAATCCCAGTGTGGATGGTATCACTGCTTTCATTCAAACTGGTCTCCCCCAAATTTTACATATTGGGTCAGACATCTGGGAACATAGGCATGGTGGGACCAATAATTTATCTCCTTTACCTATGAGATTTAAGAATTGAGAAAGAAACAGAGTAATGATAGAGAAGTAGGGTGAATTAGAGTTAAATCAGATACAGAAAAGGAAATAGAGAGGGAAAGAAAGATTGGACTAAGAGAGAGAAAAAAGAGACAGAAAGGAAAAGTAATAAAACTTTTAAAACTGACATTTTTTAAATATCTAACAACAATTGACTACATGCAGGAATGAGATTGAACAGCTTAAATTGTTCCCTTTTTGGGCCACAAAGGTTGATGAGCATTGCATTAACAATTATCACATTGTTAAAAGGGTATTATGCTGTTAAATTCCAGCCCTAACTTTCTGCGGCAAGTTTAATGGGCAATTAATGTGCAAATCTAGCAAGTTCTTAAAAATAATAGGGAGGCTAAGGGTAAGATGTCATTTGTGCAAAGCAACCAGCGGAGCAGCATAAATTGACCAGCAAGTTCTGGAAATTTGCAACAATTAATCCCCTGAACCCGCTGGCCCATTTGCGCATTAGTAATGGTGTGCATTGTTAACACACAGTTATTATTCCATTATGTTGCCTTGTGTTTCAAAAAGTCAAACCATAACTTCGCCATGACTTTTCAAGCCAATACTATTCTTTAAATCATTTCCTAGGTCAGTACTGTTTCCCAAGTCTACCAGAGCTGAAGGACTTCTTCCATATTTAAACACAGGCACAATTCTAACCTGCCCCACTCAGGATCCCTCAGTGGTCTCCGCGGTTGCCAACAAGAGGTGAATTTTTTTTAATTGAATTTTCTGCAGAGCCAGGAGGAGTAGGAGTGCTGTCCTCAGCGCCACTCTCCCAACTATTGGTCCCCACGTTGCCTGATTAAACTATCCTCCCTGGCACATACCTGAGGGTTGCTGTCAGAAACCCAAATTCATGTTTCTCGTGGGGCGAACTGCCTGTGGAGGTGTAGCAGGCACAGCAGCTCGCCCTGAATATGTAGATGAGGCCCAAGGCCCAATTTCGGGCTGGTCTTGGGCCTCCCTGTTTGGGCACTCGCTGCATGCATATCACCGAGTCTCAGCCCAAAAACAGGCCCTGACTAATTTCTACCTCTAGGGGGGATCTCATTATCTTTGCAATGAATCCTAGACACAGAAAGTAAGTGATTTAAAGAGATGGGGGGTGGGGGGAGAAATTCCCCGTTTGGGGCGCTAACTTTTGAAAGCTGGAAAAATTAGTGCCAGGCACTAATGATTCTCAGCTTCCTCTAAATTCAGTGTTAGCACTGTAGGAAGGAAGTGGAGTGCTAAATCAAGCGCTCCACTTCCTTCCTGGAGCGCTAAAGTACGCAGGAGGGGCGGTAATGGTGCAGCGCTGCCGAGGTCCGAGGCTCCTTCCCTCCCTTAAAGGGAAAGGCCATCGTTGCAGGCTCTGCATTGGGACCAGTTAGCTGGTCCCCGGCGGCAGCCGCAATCCAGCCCGATCAGCCCCTTGCACTCCAGCAGAGTGCCGGACTGATCAATCGCGGCCGAAGAAAAATGGAAAAAATTGAAATAATGTATTTCAACAATTTTTATACTTACCGTGCCAACATCCCCTTTAACTTGCACCCCCGAAGCGCCCGGCCTCCTGAACAACGCCTCCTGTAGCTGTGGGTGTTGTCGCCTGGCAATGCTGCAGGGGGCGGAACTGAAGTTCGGGTCCGGGGCAATGCACAGGACAATGACGTCACGATCTCCGGGTGCAGGAGATCATGATACAATGTGTTACCGCTGCCGCAAACCTCTCGGCCAATTTAGCGGGATTCGTTCATTTCACCGCAGCCGGTCGATAAGCCGTTAGGCCTCATTATCGCCTCCTGGAGGTGATAACGGGAGGCGCTAAGGAGACCAATTTCTAGGCCACACTCTTTTCATGTTTACGAACATAGATGGCATAAGGCACATCAAAATCTCTCCGTGCATCACTTGCTAATGATGTCATCTTCATGAAAGTAGTGGTTCTGCTGCCTCTTTGATCTCCAAAATAAGAAAAATGAAGTTCCCTGAACACTTTTCTTTGAAGAGTGGTCCAAATTCTTTTTTGTCTGATGTAATACATACCCCAGCCCAGAAGATAATACCAGTGCAGGTGTTGTTCCTCAGCAAATACTGCCACCACGATGAGTGTGTGTAGGTAGATCCCTTCACAAAGCATCCAAAAGTAATTGCAACCCAGCATGTACTGGAGGAAGAAGTGCAGCACTTTACATCCCACCTGTGAAGACAGTCACAACCTTGTCTTTAACATCAGTCCATTCGAACACATGACATTTTCCATTTAGTGCACAGAGTAAGACTAAGAATGAATCTGTGAGGGCCATTTATTGCAGCAATTATCTGGAAAAGAATTGAAAAAAAAACATTTTTTATAACTTAAAAATTATTTCTAAGGGAAGGTATATTATAGACATCTAATCATATTAATTGCGCAAAGAAAATTCAGCGCTCACAATGTTGCAAATCCATAAGCAAAATATTACTTCAGTGTTATTAATTATTATGTTTATGTAGAATAAATGTTGATGTATCTTCACTTCATAATGAAACCATTAGTAAAAAGGCCCAACTCAGGACACAGTTAAGTCAGCTGACATCAACAGATCCTCCAGCCTGGTGCTTGTACATAAGAACATAAGAACATAAGAAGTAGGAGCAGGAGTAGGCCATACGGCCCCTCGGGCCTGCTTCGCCATTCAATAGGATCATGGCTGATCCGAACCTAGACTCACGTCCACTTCCCTGCTCTCTCCCCGTAACCCCTAATTCCCTTATCTGCTAGGAAACTGTCTATCTCTGTTTTAAATCTATTTAATGTTGCAGCTTCCACAGCTCTCTGGGGAAGCAAATTCCATAGATTTACTACCCTCTGAGTAAAGAAGTTTCTCCTCATCTCAGTTTTGAAAGGGCAGCCCCTTATTCTAAGATTATGCCCCCTAGTTCTAGTCTCACCCATCAGTGGAAACATCCTCACCGCATCCACCCGATCAATCCCCCTCACAATCTTATATGTTTCGATAAGATCGCCTCTCATTCTTCTGAACTCCAATGAGTATGCAAACAACAGTTGTAACAGTCCACCAAAACATTCACATCTGCTAAAAATGAAGTGAATTATTGCTTGTCAACTTGTATTATGAACTCACCAAAAAAAGCTTAAGTGCAGCATGAGAAAGGTATTGATGGTGGAACAAATCATTTTTTTAAAGACAGCAGTAAAATAGCCTGTTTTTCTTTTTAAAAAAACCAGAACAGATTAGAGCTCAAGCAATGTGGAACAGATGGTGGTAACATTACTCATGTTACATAGCAGGAGCCAGAGTTTGAAGTGTAAATGAAAAGTGCCCATATATGTGCGTTCTGACTGCGGGTCCATCTTCACTTAGGATTCAATTCATAATGGCCCAGAAATTCGGGTCCCAACGCGTGAGTACGCACGGGGTACTCACGTGTAGGCCCAACGAAAGTGGCGGTTTCATGCATGCACTGTGCATATGCGGGAAACCGGCACTTCCGTTCCCCTGAAAGAAAGGGTTCAGAAGTCGAACGCGTGCACCGGAGAGGCAGCGCGTGCGCATTGAACTTACGTTTTTTTTGCAGGTTTCTCCGGGAGGGTAAGTCTCCAGCAGTTACACTTTTAAAAAGCAGGTGTAAGGCCTGCTTTTAACAAGGTAAGTGGTGAATTAATTAAAATTAAAACATTTTTTCCACAGGTTTATTATTTTTAAATACTTTAAAGAAAGGTAAGTTTATTTTTAGCCCCGTTAGAGAATGTAATTAATTTTTTCAAAAATTAAAATTATTGTTTAAAATAGTTATTTCATGTAATTTATAGTTTATTTTAAAAATGTGATTTAAAAAAAAAATGTATATGAAGTTTTAGTGATGTTTTGGGGCTTATAGTATTTATAGGTTTGACAGCTCTTCCTGTCAAACTTATGAATGAAGCACTCCCTGCTACCATTGGTTCTCCATGGCCCACGTGATCCCAGGGGACACATCGAACTAACTGCGCCCCTGGGATACGCAAGCACTGCGCGCCGGCAGTTGGAGGAGGCCCAGGATTGGAATCCCACGCAGGCCCACAGCTCAACGGCCGGCGCGCTAGGTAAGTGCAGGTTGGGGTCTTGCACCCGCGCTTGCACCTGCACTTACCTTGCGTGCTGGCCGTTGAGCTGTGGGCCCCTGTGGAATTGCGATCCTGGGTCTCCTCCAACTGCCGGCGCGCAGTGCTTGTGTATCCCAGGGGCGCAGTTAGTTCGATGGGATCACATGGGCCATGGAGAGCCAATGGTAGCAGGGAATGCTTCATTCATAAGTTTAACAGGAAGCCCCAAAACATCACTAAATCTTCAAATAAATTTTTTTTTAAATCACATTTTTTAAATAAAGTATAAATTACATGAAATAACTATTTTAAACAATAATTTAAATTTTTGAAAAGAAGAATTTTATTTTCTAATGGGGCTAAAAATAAACTTACCTTTCTTTAAAGTATTTAAAAATAATAAACCTGTGGAAAAAATGTTTTAATTTTAATTAATTCACCACTTACCTTGTAAAAAGCAGGCCTTGCGACTGCTTTTTACATGTCTAACTTCTGCAGACTTACCCTCCCGGGAAAACCTGCACGCGTTCGACCTCTGAACCCCTTCTTTCAGGGGAACGGAAGTGCCGGTTTCCCGCGCATGCGCAGTGCATGCAGGAAACCAGCACTTCCATTGGGCTTACGGGTGAGTACCCCGTGCGTACTCACCCGTGGAGACCTGAATATCTGGGCCAATAATGTACTTCCACATATATAGAAAACACGAGTTGATCGTCTGTGGCATCGCTCTTGGGGAATCGTGATCAAGTGTAGTCTTCGGGTGAGTTGGGGTTGGACAGCGGGGGCATAACTGGACCAGGCCATGCAGACATAATTAACTTCCCATTTTAAAGTCATACATTCTGTCCTTATTTTATATAAAGCTGATTTGATATTATTTATTGTTAAGTAGCAAAAGTTGAGAAGCTGAGAAGTAGAGTTGTTTGAAGCGGACAAGTTCCCCTGTAGTACAGGCTAATGAACTGGGAGATGTTAAACCAAGTTGCTACAGCACTACCACTGGGGGGAGAGTGTAATTACAGTGTGACAAGTTTACATATGAGGTTTTCAAATTTATTAAGGAAAAGTCGAGAAGAAATGTATGCAGACATAAGATTGTTAATATACTATATAAACAATCTATATTTAAAAGAGCATTACCCACTAAGAAATGATATTGAAGATCATATCCAGTAGGATTTTTGTTCTGGCATAACACTATTAGGTTCAAAAGCCAAGTGCTTAGGCAATCAATACAACTTTATTGATGAACACAGAATCTTTGGAAAAATGTTAGTTGCTAGTTCAAGTTCCCAGATTGTATTTCTAATCATTTCAGGCTTCAAACAAATCTTCATTTTGCAGGAGTTCATCAGTCTTGGTTGGCCTTCTAATGTTTTTTTCTGTTTCAGAATACGTGTGTTCCTATGAGTCAAACTGTTATCACGTATCAGATAATTATATTATAATTACATTGCACTTTAATCAGATTCAGTACTGAATTAAGTTATTATATCAGTATCTTACTCAATTATTATATAATCATGTTCCTTTAACTGCTACCAATTAAAGTAAAAGCTTTGAATTAGTGAGTTAATACGATTTAATACATTTCCAAACTGAATTACCTGAAAGCAGTAAAATTTTACAGTTCAAAATTACTGACAGCAGTATTTGTGAAAAGAAATGATACAGCAAACAAGCATAAAGGCAACATGACTCCAGGCCACCAACCCTGTTGTCGAATCTTATCCTCCTGACAATATACAATTTAGTTTCAATAGATTGTTTTTGGACTGCTGCATCCTGCCTGACTTTGCTTTTTTTAACAATAGATTAATGACAATAATTGAGATTAAAGACCCTGGAATTTTAATTTTAAGTGATGCAGTTACGTTCTGTTTTGTACCAATTTTCTCAGCTTCTCCTCGGATGAAGCTGTTGATTACTCGGCGTGGACTTGTTTCATGGGCATTAGTTGCCTGCAGTACGTTGGGTGCCAGGCAATCTCTGTTGTCTTGCTTAAGTGCACATTTTGTATGTCTGAGCCTGACTAGTGAGTGGCAGCAGGGTCTGATTCTGGTGTCTTCTGATATCTGCATGCAGACACCTCCAACAAGGGTCACTAAATAGAGTAGAACAATGGTCGCCCTGGGTTGATTCTTGCCTCTAGAACAGAGGTGCTGAGATCAATTTTGGTGCTCAACCACCAAGCTGACAGAGACCAGTTAAAGAAGAAACAACCAGGAATTAAATCTCCTATCTTCCCAGCCTATATGGCTGAGCTATTCATGACTTAACTATTAAGATAGACCAAAGATCTGAAATACATCATCTTTCCCATTTTTTTTCAATGTTAAACAAAATAAAATTAAGAAAACAGGCTAATTATTTTTCCCTATTCATATATATGTTTCTGCATAATAAGCCCATAATGCATGATTTTAACCAGAGTGAAATGCTAACCTGATCTAGAGGGAGAAGCAATCACAAGATAATTCCTTTTATTCAGAAATACTGCAAAAAACTCCAAAGAAGTAGCAGTCTCGACATAATCACAGAAGCAAACTCCAGTACCGTACCATGGGGACATACATCAAGGGGAAAATGCCTGTTCAGGTCAACAAAGTAGTGCTGCCAATTTATGCACAGTGCAAAATATTTGAAAGCTGTCTGCCCCAGCACAGAATAAAGTGTCTGTTTACAGAACACATGATAGAACAGGCAGATTTTCAAAGCATAACCAAATAAACTGTGTACTCAGTGTGTGTAAAGCTCTGTGTTCAGTCTGCATAAAACCCTGTGATCAGTGTGAACAAATTTAGAGTTTTACAAATTACACCATCACCCTATTTCCTGGCATTTTTAATGCTGATGGTAACAATACAAGATTAAAATTTTAAATAACAAACTATTCCTGAAGGACAGTGAGCCTTATGTTAATGGTTAATGGAACAGTTTTAGGGGGCAAATTTCGGTTGATTTGCCCCTCTAAGAGGGCGCTAACTGGGTAAATCAACTAGTGCCTTGGCGCGGTGCTGCTAATGCCTCCCACAAAATTCAGCGGGAGGTTAGTGACGGTGCTAATCATTAGCGCCGTGCGGTGCTGCGCAGCATGCCGATGACATCATCGCCGTGCGCATCGCCCCGCTCACGCCCCGGCTGTAACATTGAGTGGCGCCCCCCAACTTACCGCCGGACACTATGTCCGCCGGGGTTGGGGGGCCTACCTGCGGCCTGGGCAGCGCTAGTTAAAGGGGAGGTGGTGGGTGGCCATTTTTGTTGCTGGCCGCCTGCCAGCACCTGCCCCCGTTGCTGACCCCGGCCCCCGTGAAGACCCCCCCGCGGGTGCTGGCTGCTCTCCGTGAGCCCGGCACTTTTCTTGAGTTTATTTGAAGATTTAGTGATGTTTTGGGGCCGTAGTATTTATAAGTTTTGACAGCTCTTCCTGTCAATCTTATGAATGGAGCATTCCCTGCTCCGATTGGCTCCCCATGGCCCATGTGATCCCAGGGGCTGCATCAAACTAACTGCGCCCCTGTGATACGCAAGCACTGCGCGCCGGCAGCTGGAGCAGGCCCAGGATCGGAATTCCACGGGGGCCCACAGCACAATGGCCGGCGCGCTAGGTAAGTGCAGGTCGGGAGCTTACACCCGCAGGATGCCTCCAACCCGAATTTCTGGGCCAATGTATGTCTATTATTATGTGGGAAATTAAGAAAGGAACATGTGGCCCAGAGTTGTTGGCATTTTACATAAGGAATAGAGGCACAGAACTCACAGAACAAACTATATCAGTGACACAGCTCTTTGAAGGATGGATGGCTTGTTCCTGGGAGATATAGGCAAACTGTGGCTGATGACATCTCTGCATAATTGTTGTACACCAGCGGAGAACAGACATTAAGGCCGTGATTTCACCTTCCGAGGCGGGTTCAGCACGCCCGGGGCCGGTGGCGTGTCCCGATCCCGCTGCTGGCTCTATTGGCTCTGTGAAATTATTTTACGCTGATTGGGCTTGTTAAACTCGCCCAGTGCATTTGCCGGCCAATTGAAGGAAGCAGGTCTGATGACGTCTCTTGATGATGCGCCATCAGCTGGTTTCCTTAAAGGGACCATGCGCAAATTGTTTTTGACAGTTGTGCTGTCAGTGTTCTACAGCATTGAGGTGCTGCAAACACTGCACAGAGGTGCATAGCTGCACCCAGGCTCTCCCATGACTCCTCCCATATGCTTATGGAGGGAGTCACAGCATGCAGGGTGGTTCTCTTCCCATCCCATGGGCGAAAGAGACCTCCCCAGGAGAACAATGCAGCCTGGTTGCACATTGCACAGGAGGGCACAAGCAGGGATGTCATCAGGAGGGCCAGGCTGCAGTGGCGCAAACCTTTTAACGATCTCAGTAGATCATGAAATGTTGCTGCAAAGCCACACTCAACCTCATCCTGCTGTGCCGCTCATCACATCCACATCACTCTACTCCTGCACACCTTTACTTACACCAACTTACCTTGCACCTCCACCCACCCCTCTCTATCTACACTATCACTTCCCCATCTCACTAGCCACCCCTCACACTCACCCTCATCCTACTGCAAGGGTAGGCACTTGTGTGTTTTAGTCAATGTTCATGTGAAGTTTCTGTTAATGTGCTGTCAAACATTGAAATCTTTATTTTCAACACTTTGCATTCTTGGACAGATTTGTGTGTACCTTTGGAAGTGGCTTAATGAGTTGCAGTGAATGGTGAGACATAACAGTACCCCCCGCAATGCTGATGCATGTGAAAGGAATGGCTTGGGCATCGTAGGGATGCTTTATGGTGTTGGTGTGGGGTGGTGCCAACCTGGCACATCATGTGGCAGCCAGGGTGTACAGGGACAAGTGAAGTAAATCTGGCCATGGTCAGGCCATCCCTGGCATACCAGGCAGCAATGTGCATGGGTGATGATGCCCTATGTCCTATGCAGTGCCAGTTGATTGCAGAGAAGTTTGGTGTTGTTGTTCGTGCTGCTGGTGTGCCCCCCGGTGCTGCTGGTGTGGGGGCTGATCGTGGTGGGATTCTGAGGACCAAGGTGAAATTTTTTCAAGGGCAATGATGCTGATGGAATAGATGGCAGGTGAGGTTGAGATGACAGAAGCGATCTGTCAATGGTGAGAAAGGTTGTTCCAATGAAATGATACTGGATAGAGAGTTTGCTCCAAACACTTGCAAGCTGCATAAAGCTCAATCTGTCTTCCAAATGCAGTAAGCTACAGCTTCTAACCTTGGAAAGTGAACACCTATGAAATGGGAGTTTTTATAGACCATTTGCAGCATGTTGACACAACACCCAACCTCCTTACCAGACGTGATCCCCGAGCAGCGGGGAAGCCGTTGGCGAACTCTAAAAATCTAAAGGTGAGCTTAAAATACTAGTTCATTGCCTCTTAACAATCTCTCTAATGATGTAAATTGCCTCTACCGCAGTTTGGTGTCGGGTCTGTTCAATGATGACAGACCCGACATCTGGAAGACTAGTGTGGAGGCGGGTTGACAGCGGGTTCCCTACCCACTGTCAAAAAAATCTTTTCCCAGCCAACCCACCTCCAAATGCCCCCGCTGATGCCCTGAAAAATTCTCCCCTAACAATGCAGAAGGGAAAGCCAGGGCCCTCACTGAGCAGTTATTTGGAGTGCTGAAGATTCTTGAACTGGTCAGGAAGGACTTACAATATGCCTCAGAGTAGGTTTGGCTCTCTGAGCTCATTTTTCACAATAGTTTGGTAGGTTTAATTGATTCTTCAGTGGATTTGTAGTAGTTTCTGACCGGTTTTGATGAAGGGCAACACCTGAAACATTAACCTGTTCTTTCTTTTACACCTACTGATGAATCTCCAACATTTTATATTATATTGCAGATTTCCAGCATTTGCAGTTTTTTCTTTTTATTTGCACTGTTTGACTCACTTCCACTTCTCTTCCAGGAATATCAGCTTGAAGAAGTTCTGTTCTTCTCATCACTGTGATTTTCATTTGTCTCTTTTACCCTAGCCATCATCATCGTTGTCCCTTTCCCTTCTTTGGGACTGTGTATTTGCCCAAGTGTGATGAAGAACCTACATCTGAAACATTCATCTCTCTTTTCCCTTTCCAGCTGCCGACTACTTCCAGCACTTTCTGATTGTGTTGGTTCACAGTAGACTGCAAGGTTGAGTAAGTCAATGTTGTGTTTTAGTCTGTTGAGTATTGTTTGTAAGCCAGATTAAGCCTGAGGTGTCTTCTTCTCAAAATGGTTTAATTCCACTTTCCCTTGGCTTGCATCAACTTTCCCTTGTATTCCAGTAGTGATTTGTATCTGATCCTGGCAGTCCAATGTGTTTCAAGGGGATATATTTGTTCTCTGATGATTATAATGCTAGTTGTGTATTGAATCCAAACTAGTTGTGTGTGCATGTGTGTGTGTGTTGGGGTGGAGGAATACATCCAATCTGAAGTGACTCATATGCCATGCAGCCTCTGGCGGTTTTGTGCCAGTTTGCATCCCTGATCCAAATATTTCAGGCAAATCTCATTTCACGTAAATCAAATACATCTGTTTCCAAAACCAATATAAAAGTTTCTTAAAATAAATGTTCCTTTACATTGTTTATTCTTTTTTAGGCACTTGCAACTTTTGTTATTCAAAAAGCAATAAGTCTAATTATACTCAAAATCTGAGGTGAGATTTTATTGCTTCATTAAAGTAAATATCAGGAAGAAGTATGTTTTGTTGGAACGTTTATAATCAAAAACAAAAACATTTCTATTTGTAGCTGGTGAAATGTCATCCTCTGAAAAAACTGTCTTGGTTCCAGATCTGATCCATTGGGTTTGTCTGCAAGGTTAGTTTTGGGCTGGATTTAATTAGTAGCTGACATTTAAGACAAATGATTTCAATTGAACTGACAGATAACTATGCTGTGAATGTCCTTCTATCATTAACAGTATGGCAAGGATTGTATGCTTCCAAAGTTAATTTAACTTGCAGCCAGAGTTCAAGAAAGTGTCGTAAATTTTCAATGCACATATTTAGAAGCTCGGAGAATATCACTGGGAGCACAACATAATTATTTCAGTTGAGGGCAATTTGAACCCTATTGCATAATTTTCCAATCTGGTAGCGAAGTTATGAATTCTGAAATTGGAGTTACCTAGTCCAAGTTGTCAGATTGATATGTGCTTTAAAATGTAAATTCTGCATGTTAACACTAGCAGATTGAAATGATGATGAGCAATATAATATGTTAATGCATTCATTACTAATACTGCAGAATGCCGTTCCAGCCAACATAAGACTAATTTGCTTTTTAAGTAAATGTTTTTAAAAAAGATTTCTAGAAGAGTAATTTATATTGTATTTTTCCCAAGTTCCTGCTCTCCCACCCAGATTTACTGTTTTCCTTTATCCACCTATTTGGTTTGAGAAGCAGCCAACGGGCCTGTCCGACATGTGGCATGCTCCATGACCAATGTTGCTTCATGATCAGCCAACAGGAGACACCTGTTGTGGAACAAAGTGCTCTCAGTTTTTCTTCTCTAAGTTAGAACACTGTCAGAAAACATTAAATCCAATGTTCTAGATGACAACTCAATGATTTGTTGAGGTGTATAGAGAACACGTTGACCTGTAACTCTAAGAGGATAACTTGTTGAACAAAATATACTTCATTTTGCAGCACTTTTAAGGAATGTATACTTTCTCCTCACTTTCCCATCCAATTTTCAGTCCTGCCTTATGTTGGAGCACCTGGCCTCAGTTCAGCATCGCTTATACCACAACTGAGAACAGGAAGTCACCAGGTGCCAGGAGCTCCAATATATGTTTCCATTCTTCTGCCCTTAAATCTATGGGGTATTCATTATTGAATGTTATTTACTGGAGATTTTTACTCATGTTGAAATGAATGGAACATTTTCTATTTTGAGAAACCGAGTTCAGCATAAAGTACTCTTAGGTTGGTCACAGGCATGAAAAAAATGCAAAATGAAAACCCTCTCTACTTAGTCTTAATGGGAAACTAGGCAAGTACTGTACTGAAAAAGACTCTGCAGTCCACCTAGCCTGTCCCAGAAACTAGTAGGTGCCAATTGCCTACTAGTAAAGGTAGGCAAGGTCGTGGTCGGGGGCGCCAAGGTCACGATGGGGGGGGGAGTCAGGTTTACGATCAGGAGGGGAGTCGAGGTCGTGACCTGCGTAGTTTGAGTGTGGAGCCAAGAGGATCACTCCTGCTCCTCCTGACTCCACATTCAGTTTAAGTATTTTGAACAAACTTACCTTTTTGTTGGTGGCCTGCAATGGTCACTTTAAGGAACGTTTGTTAGGCCTCATCTAGTCCATGTTTTCCTGAATGCAGTCAGCCCAGTGCTGACTGCCTCAGGACAAACCAATATTGCAAAGGGGGCCTCAAACAGGCATTAGGCCTCTTATTTGCATATGGGCTTCTATTTGTTTGCCGATACCAATATGGCAAGTGGTGCAGTTTCAGCTTGTAATGAGCTATTGGAGGCATAGGTGCCCATTTAATGCCAGAAAATCAGGCGTGACTCCATTGAATTTCTAAACCCATCTTCCCTGTTCTGGGCTTGATCTGTGTCCCCTGTTTCTAGAGTTTGTGACAATCTCGAACTTATTATTGGCTTGAATTTATCTATTCCCTTAAGAATTTTGAATAATATCTCTCCATAGTCTTTCTTCTCCAGGTAAACAATCCTAGGCTCTTCAACCAGTCATCATAGCTCAGATGTTTTAAGTTAGATATTAGTTTGGTTGCCCTTTTCTGTACTGCCATCAATGCCTGGGTACCCTTGCTATAGTAGGTAATCAGAACTGTACACAGGGTTTGAGCTCCGGCTCAATCATTATCACCTCCTGGGATTTGTGCTTAATCCCTCTGGTTGTACATCCCAAAGCAAGTCAGTTTTTCTGACTGCTGCTGCAAATGGCCCTATTATTCACTCCCATATAATACTAAGGGAATAGATAAATTCAAGCCCAATAATAAGTTCACACTATTCTGGATATTTTGAGTGAAGTTTGATCATTTAACCCCCTCTTTCCTAGGACTGAATAATGATATTTCACTATATGGCAGCAGCAATCGGAAACAGGAGAGGGTTAATTGTGCAGTCACTTCCTACAGACGACAGTATATCATGTGAAGTCAGCACGGGAAGATCTGTGATATTCAGACTATTTGAGCTGACAGCTAGTTTGGTGCGTTGCAAGAGGAGATAGAGGACCAAATTTGGAACAGTGAATGGTGGGATAATTGGAAGTTGACCATGCTGTAATACTGTCGCCAGTGATTATCTTACTGCTTGTAGACATGTCACTTATATAAAAATTACTTTGCTCTGTGATGTTTAGTTTGCATCTTTTCTCTACCTGGTATATATTTGCATTTGAATGGTACAGAAGCTTGTTATAACTGCTTTAGAAAAGAAGGATTTGTGTCTTTAGCACATTTTATTATTTTTTCAAGCCTGTATTGATAATTATATCACTTGACTTAAAGCACAGTGCAATAAAACTATGTTATTCTGCATTGAATTATTTAAAAGTGATGGCAATACCTAAGATAAATAAAAATGAGATGCTGAACCAAGTATATTGTACAATAACATGCCCTTTCAACTTTTTTTGATCTAGCAAATTCTACTATAGTCAACTTTGACCTTTCAGAGTTGCAGCTGCCAAATTTGCCATTCGTTAAGATTCTTGTTCCTAAAAACAAAGGTTAATAATGTATTTCATATGCCCACAATAATCAAAACAATTTGGTCAGTTATCACCAGAAATATAACTTCCTTCCAATAAAATCTAATTTATTTTCTAACGTGAAAAAGATGGCAGTAAAATCCAAAATAGTTGACACCAGAGTATAGTCATACCCTGACATCTGGTTTGGAAAATTCCAATATTATATTCAAGAATCAAAGTTGAGAAAAGGTTAGTGCAGCAATAATTGTTTTTAGCGTTTTCTGAAGTGAAAGCTGGTGCAATATTTACCAAGCAGCTGGTAAAAACCAGCAGTGCACATGAATACTGCCCCAATCTTCATTTCTATCACATTAGCAAGCTATCCAATTTGTGCAGCTTGGATGTTTTGTTACTCGTTTTCTGGATTAGGGCAACACTGACAAGGCTACATTTATTGAACCATCCCTAGTTGCCCTAAGAAAGTGCTGGTAGGCTGTTTACTTGTTGGGCCACTTCAGATGCATTAAGACTCAGCCACGATTTTGCCGGTGCTCAGTATATGGGTTCGGAGGCGGGTCTGCTGTCAAAATCAAAATGATTGGCAGCGGGCTGGGAACCCGCTCCGAACCCATCTTCATGTAAGTTTATGAAAAGAAAATACTGCAGATGCTGGAAATCTGAAATAAAAACAGAAAATGCTAGAGATACGCAGCAGGTCAGGCAGCATCTGTGAAGAGAGAAACAGAGTTAACGTTTCAGGTCATTGACCCTTTGTCAAAACTGGAAAAAAGCAGAAAATGGAACAGATTTTTAAGTAAGTGTAGGAGCTGGGAAAGGGGGGAGGGGATAAAGGAACAACAGGGGATAGGATAGAAGGCAGGAGAGGTTAAGAGACATTAAGAGATATTCATAGCAAAAGGAGATGGTAATGGGACAGGTTAAGAAACAAAAGACGGCTCTAGATGAAGTGTAAATTGCACTGGCAGAATGAAAGACAGTGCCATGTAAGTTTCCTAAGTGTCGTGTTCGCGATTTCAGAACAGATCCGACACCAAGCAGTGGGGGAGGCATTTAAGACAGTTAAATACTTGTTAAACACTTATTAACTACTATTTTGCCAGCCTGTTTCTATTTCCCACTTTTTTTAACGGGGTTCATGTCGTTCGGCGAACACATCAGGTAAGTAGGTCAGGATCTCTGTGTATCCCCATTGCTGTGAATAGGTGACAGCTGCAAAAGTGGTGTGAAAGCTACCATTTCACAGCTGTTCACTTTCCAATGTCAGAAGTTTGAGCCTTCAGGACTTGAGCTTTATGCAGTTTGGAAGTGTTTGGAATAAACTCTCTATCCACTGCCACGTCCTTGGAGAAAGCTCTCTCACCATTGGCTTCTGTCATCTCAACTTTAGCTGCCATCTATTCCAGCAAATTCGGTGCCCTTGAAAAAATCTCACCTTGGTCCTCTGAATCCCTCCACAATCAGCCCCAACACCGACATCACCAGGCACACCAACATCACTGATAACGATTTCAACCTTCTCCGCAATCGCCTGATGCTGCTCAGGACAAATGGGATCAGCACCCGACAACATTGCTGCCCAGGAGGCCAGCAATTACATCACCATGGCCAGATTTACTTCACTTGATGCTTGTCACCCTGGCTGGCACATGATGCACCAGGTTGACACCACCCCACACCAGCACCATAAAGCATCCCTACAATGTCCAAACCATTCCTTTCACACTCATCACAATTGGGGGGCGGGGGGGGGGGAAGTTATGTCTCAACATTCACTGGAACTCACTAAGGGGGAAAAATTCGTTTGATTTGAGCCTCCTGTTAGAGAGGACGCCAATGGGGCGCAAAGCAACTAGCGCCCAGGCGTGGCGTCCCTAACGCCTCCCGCGAAATTCAGCAGGAAGTTAGCAGTGGCGGTAACTGTTAGCGCCCCATGGTGCGGCGTCTCCGACCACGACATCATCGCCATGCACAGTGCCCCGGCCGCGATCTTCGGTAACGCCCCCTGACTTACCGCCGGACGTTATGTCTGACAGGGTCAAGGGGACCTACCTGTGGCTGGGGCGGGGCAAATTAAAGGGAAGGTGCCGGCAGCCATTTTTGTTGCTGGCCACCTGCCAGCACCTGCCCCCGTTGCTGTCCCCGGCCTCTTGTGAAGCCCCCCGCGGGGTGCTGGCTGCGGGCCGTGAGCCTGGCACTCCTCTTGAGTGCCGGGCTCTTATGCTGGCACTCCGATTCCTGGTGGCCCAGCTGGGCCCTGGGTCGCGCTGCGCTAGGCCCCTCCCCTTTAATGAGAGGAGGAAGGCCTGCAGCACCGCGGCGCGACGTCGCGCCACGATATTCACACGCAGCACCCCAAGAGGGAGGCGGGTGCTTCCAGTAGCACCCCGCCTCCCTCTTGCGGCACTACCAGTGAATTTCAGGTGTGGGGGTGCTAATTTTTTTGGGGCGCTAAAAGTGGGGGTGACCCAATTTTTCCCCCTAAGACTCTTACAAAGATAAATGTAAGAAGTCACACAACACCAGGTTATAGTCCAACAGCTTTATTTGAAATCACAAGCTTTCGGAGCGCTGCTCCTTCTTCAGGTGAAGTGGAGAAATGCATAAAGACACAGCTTATATAGTCAGAGAATCGTGTCAGATGTTTACAGGTAACCTTTCCAACTGCCATTTATCACACCTCAGCAGAGAGATAATCACAGCAGTCAAAGGTATGAATGGTGTCCAAACAGGTCAGTCAGGGAAACATTACATCAAAGAACAATGAGGTGGGGTCACAAGGGGTCAAATATTGCAGATGCTGGGGTCTGTATGAAAAACAAAAAAACAGACAAAAAACATTTTTTTTGGCTGGAAATCACAGCAGGTCCGGCCGCATCTGTGTAGAGGGAACAAGCCAATGTCGACTCGAGTCAGATGACCCTGCATCAGGCGGGGTTACATGTAGCGTGACATGAACCCAAGATCTCGGTTGAGGCCGTCCTCATGGGTGCGGAACTTGGCTATCAGTTTCTGCTCGACGATTTTGCGTTGTCGTGTGTCTCGAAGGCCACCTTGGAGAATGCTTACCCGAAGATCGGAGGCTGAATGTCCTTGACTGCTGAAGTGTTCCCCGACTGGGAGGGAACACTCCTGCCTGGTGATTGTTGCGTGGTGTCCGTTCATCCGTTGTCGCAGTGTCTGCATGGTCTCGCCGATGTACCATGCTCCGGGGCATCCTTTCCTGCAACGTATGAGGTAGACAACGTTGGCCGAGTCACATGAGTATGTACCATGTACCTGGTGGGTGGTGTCCTCACGTGTGATGATGGTATCTGTGTTGATGATCTGGCATGTCTTGCAGAGGTTGCTGTGGCAGGGTTGTGTGGTGTCGTGGTCGCTGTTCTCCTGAAAGCTGGGTAATTTGCTGCGAACGATGGTCTGTTTGAGGTTAGGCGGCTGTTTGAAAGCGAGTAGTGGAGGCGTGGGGATGGCCTTAGCGAGGTGTCCGTCGTCATCGATGACATGTTGAAGGCTGCGAAGAACATGGCGTAGTTTCTCCGCTCCAGGGAAGTACTGGACGATGAAGGGTACTCTGTTGGTTGTGTCCCGTGTTTGTCTTCTGAGGAGGTCTATGCGATTTTTCGCTGTGGCCCGTCGGAACTGTCGATCGACGAGTCGAGCGTCATATCCCGTTCTTACAAGGGCGTCTTTCAGTGTCTGTAGGTGTCCATCGCGTTCCTCCTCGTCTGAGCAGATCCTGTGTATTCGCAGGGCTTGTCCATAGGGGATGGCTTCTTTAACGTGGTTAAGGTGGAAGCTGGAGAAGTGAAGCATCGTGAGGTTGTCCGTGGGCTTGCGGTAGAGTGAAGTGCTGAGGTGTCCGTCTTTGATGGAGATTCGTGTGTCCAGGAATGAGACTGATTCTGAGGAGTAGTCCATGGTGAGTTTGATGGTGGGATGGAGCTTGTTGATGTTATCGTGTAGTCTTTTCAGTGATTCTTCGCCGTGGGTCCATAGGAAGAAAATGTCGTCGATGTATCTGGTGTATAGCGTTGGTTGGAGATCCTGTGCAGCGAAGAAGTCTTGCTCGAACTTGTGCATGAAGATGTTTGCATATTGGGGTGCGAATTTGGTCCCCATGGCTGTTCCGTGTGTTTGGGTAAAGAACTGGTTGTCGAAGGTGAAGACATTGTGGTCAAGGATGAAGCGGATGAGTTGTAGGATGGCGTCTGGAGATTGGCTGTTGTTGGTGTTGAGTACTGAGGCTGTCGCAGCGATGCCGTCATCGTGGGGGATACTGGTGTAGAGTGCCGAGGCGTCCATCGTGGCGAGGAGTGTTCCTGGTTCAACTGGTCCGTGGGTGCTGAGCTTCTGTAAGAAGCCTGTAGTGTCGCGACAGAAGCTGGGGGTTCCCTGTACGATGGGTTTCAGGATGCCCTCGACATATCCAGAGAGGTTCTCACACAGGGTTCCGTTGCCTGATGCGATAGGACGTCCAGGTGTGTTGGCTTTGTGTATCTTTGGGAGGCAGTAGAAGTCTCCCACGCGGGGAGTACGTGGGATGAGAGCATGTAGGATGCTTTGAAGGTCTGGATCGAAGGTTTTGATCAGTCTGTTGAGTTGGCGGGTGTGTTCTTTGGTCGGATCTGCGGGTAACTGTCTGTAGTGTTCCTGGTTGTCCAGTTGTCGGTATACTTCTTTGCAATAGTCCGTTCTGTTCTGTATGACAATGGCACCTCCTTTGTCTGCTGGTTTGATGACGATGTTGCGGTTGGTCTTGAGAGCGTGGATGGCGTTGCGTTGTGCTCGGGTGACATTCTGGACTGTCTTGTGAGTGCGGCTGATGAATCTGGCGTTGATGCATCTCCTGACAGCTTGAGCATACATGTCAAGCTTAGGGCAGCGACCTTCCGGAGGGGTCCAATTTGACTCTTTCTTCTTCGGTTGCTGCACTGCGGATCCCTCTGTCTGCTGTTCTGGATCATTGATTGTCTCATTGGGTTCGCTGCTGACATCTTGGGATTTGTGGAAGAATTCCCGGAGCCTCATTCTCCTGATGAATTCCTCTGTGTCTGCCGCGAGACCGATGGGGTCCATTTTGGTGGTGGGGCAGAAATTGAGCCCTTGGCGCAAAGATAGGCACATATCTGTCCAATAAGATAAAGTGTTGAAAATATAGATTTCAATGTTTGACAACACATTAACAGAAACTTCACATGAACATTGGCCAAACCACCCAGGTGCCTACCCTTGTGTGTTGTTAGTTGGTATGCTTGCAGTAGGTTGAGGGTGAGTGTGAGGGTTGGCTAGTGAAATGGGGAAGTGGTAATGTAGATAGAGAGGGGTGGGTGGAGGTGCAAGGCAAGTTGGTGTGAGTAAAGATGTGGAGGAATAGGGTAGGGAAAGCAGAGTGATGTGGATGTGATGAGTGGCACAGCAGGATGAGGTCTAGTGTGGCTTGGCAGTAATGTTTAGTCATCTGCCCAGATCATTGAAAGGCTCACGCCATAGCAGCCTAGTCCTCCTGACGACATCCCGGCCAATTTTCTGACGTCGGAGGAGGCGGGTTTGGAGGCGGGAAAGGCGGGAAAATCAGATTCAAAGAGGTCGGGTTCGGAACCCGCCTCCAACCCGCTTCCGCGGGATTTTGCAGGTGCCGGTTTTGGAGGTCGGGAAACGCTCCCGCCTCCAGCTGTCCATTGCGCTGTTTAACATTCTTAAATGCTCATTAAGGGCCTCTCTAAGCCTATTTTGAGAGGCCCTCATGAATTTCCCAGCATTTCGGCGTCATCCACGTACCTCCTGAACCATGCCAGGTAAACCTGATGGGTTGACTCGTGGATGGCCTCCTCACTGCTGCAGGTCTAACAAGACATCGTTTATTGCAGCAAGGATTACTTGCAGGTGCCAGACCTTGGCTTTAAAAGGTCTCTGAGCACTTTTAGAAGGCCTTCCGAAGTCGGAGGTGCTACAGCTTGACTCCATCCACTGTCAGACCTCCTTGGAAGACCCTCTCCCCACTTGCAATGAGCGCTTCCCCAAAGGAGGCATCTACAAGCAGAATGGGAACCATTCGTTTTCTTTCTGCATGGACCTCAGATGAGGATATTGATGAGGAGGAGGAGGATCTGGAGGAGGAGGAGGAGGAGGAGGTCAGAGCGCTGGTGTATGCACCAGCGGCAGCAGCAGCACATGAGCACATGGCTGCCCAGGATGCAAGGGATGAACTTATCATGGCCAGATTTGCATAGGTTGCCCATGTTGGCGCATGTCCTCCATCCTAGGACATCATTATAGACCAGTAAGCCTGACATTGGTAGTGGGGAAAATGCTAGAGTCCATTATAAAAGATGTAACAGCAGAGCACTTGGAAAACAGTGACAGGATCCGACAAAGTCAACTTGGATTTACAAAAGGTAAGTCGTGCTTGACTAACCTACTGGAATTTTTTGAGGATGTAACTGGTAGAATAGATAAGGGAGAACCAGTGGATGTGGTGTATTTGGACTTTCAGAAGGCTTTCGATAAGGTCCCGCATAAGAGATTAGTGTGTAAAGTTAAGACACATGGGATTGGGGGCAAGGTACTGACTTGGATAGAGAACTGGTTGGCAGTCAGGAAGCAAAGAGTTGGAATAAACGGGTCTTTTTCCGAGTGGCAGGCAGTGACTAGTGGGGTACCGCAGGGATCGGTCCTAGGACCCCAGCTATTCACAATATATATTAATGATCTAGGCGAGGGAACTAGATGTAATATCTCCAAGTTTGCAGATGACACAAAGCTGGGTGGGCGTGTGTGCTGTGAGGAGGATGCCGAAAAACTCCAGTATGATTTGGACAGGTTGGGTGATTGGGCAGATACATGGCAGGTTCAGTATTATGTGGATAAATGCGAGGTTATCCACTTTGGTGGCAAAAACAGGAAGGCAGATTATTATCTGAACGGCAATAGATTGGGAGAAGAGGAAGTGCAACGAGACCTGGGTGTCCTTGTGCACCAGTCGCTGAAGGTAAGCATGCAGGTGCAGCAGGCGGTTACGAAGGCAAATGGTATGTTGGCCTTCGTAGCGAGAGGGTTTGAGTACAGGAACAAGGTTGTCTTGCTGCAGTTGTACAGGGCCTTGGTAAGACCACACCTTGAGTATTGTGTGCAGTTTTGGTCACCTTATCTGAGGAAGGATGTTCTTGCCATGGAGGGAGTGCAGCGAAGATTCACCAGACTGATACCTGGGATGGAAGGAATGACCAATGAGGAGAGATTGGGTCGATTGGGCTTATACTCGCTGGAGTCTAGAAGAATGAGAGGGGATCTCATTGAAACTTATAAAATTCTAACAGGACTAGACAGGCTAGATGCAGGAAGGATGTTCCCGATGGCGGGGTGTCCAGAACCAGGGGTCACAGTCTAAAGATAAGGGGTAAGCCATTTAGGACAGAGATGAGGAGGAATTTCTTCACCCAGCGAGTGGTGAACCTGTGGAATTATCTACCACAGAAGGCAGTTGAGGCCAATTCATTAAATATATTCAAGAAGGAGTTTGATATATTTCTTTATGCTAAAGGGATCAAGGGATATGGGGAGAAGGCAGGGACAGGGTACTGAGTTTGGATGATCAGCCATGATCTCATTGAATGGCGGAGCAGGCTCGAGGTACCGAATGGCCTACTCCTGCTCGATCTTCACTTGTTTCTATGTTTCTGTAGTAACCTGGGAGGTTATGAGTAACCTGATCCACCAGGTGGTGCTGTGGCAATTGGTCTCCTGAGTTAAGTCTGGTCTGTACTGGTTGTACTCTTTGTTTTTGCTGCCTCATGGCAGAAGCTTTTATGTGCAAGTATTGATTAAACCATGTTACGGAGTTAACCTGTGTCCGTCTCCATCTATGGCCACCTCAAGATACCACATATGGCGACGAGAATAAAGGACGGAAAAGTTTTGGTGGATCAGTCATAGTTATGGAGTATTCAGAAGAGGTGCTCGGGTTGGTTAGCAAACTAGTCGGAAAAGCACGAGGCTAGGCCGCGGGAGTCGAAACGGAGTTTGATTTTTTGGCTGAAGTGACTGGACTCCAAGGATGGCAGGAACGGTAGGCTCCATGGCACCTTTTGACAGCAAGTCGCAGTCTTGGGAGGAGTATTGTGAAATACTGAGCCATTTCTTTATGGTAAACGAGGTGGACAGTGCTGAAAAGAAAAGGGCCATTTTCCCGAGTTGTGTGGGAGCGCAAACCTATACATGGATGAGGAATCTGCTGAGCCCGGAGCGGCCAGGAGAAAAATCTTTTGACGAGTTGGTGAGTCTACTAAAGTGAAATAGTACAGAGATGGAAATTCAATTCGAGGATTAGGAGGCCGGAAGAAAGCATTACTGAGTATGTGGAGGAGCTTCGGAAGCTCGCACAGGACTGTAATTTTGGAAATATGCTCACAGTCATGATAAGGGACAGACTAGTATGCGGAGTTCACGACGACAGTATACAGCAAAGGTTGCTGTCAGAAGAAGGCTTAACGTTTGAGACGGCACTTAAAAAAGCACAAGCCATGGAGACGGCTAACAAGGACATTAAGGACTTAAACAGTATGAGCAAGGAGGAATGGAGTAAACCAGTGTGAGGAGCTGTTTTCAAGATGGAAGCTGGCGCGAAAAGTCCACCAGTCGGGGTTGGGGATTGCTACCGATGTGGCGGGACGAGCCATTATGCAAAGTACTGCAGGTTTGCAAATGCAAAGTGCCACAACTGTGGAAAAATAGGGCACTTAAAGAAAGTCTGTAAAAGAATAGTGAGTGAGAGAAGCAGTGCTAAAGGGGCAAAGCATGCTAAAGGGGGGAGGGAGAAGTACACAAAGCGAGCAAATTACATACAAGAGGAGGAAGAGTCTAGTGAGGAGGTTTTCACTATATACAGTATAGACACTTCAAGGCCCAACGTACCCCCTCTCACTCAGTATTTGATAGTGAACGGAGATCAAGTAAAGTTTGAGATTGACACCGGATGTAGTGTAACCATAATGTCGCACACTGAGTATGCCAAGCTATGGGGGGAAGCAAAAGTACCAGAGCTAGGTACATGCCCCATTAGTCTCAAAACCTACACAGGACAGGTGGACATTTTGGGGGCGGCCGAAGTACAAGTGGAACACAAAGGAGTCACCAAAGAGCTTACGGTGGTAGTGGTAGCAGGGTCAGGGCCAAACCTGTTAGGGCGAGGGTGGATCAGTGAGTTGAGTGTGGACTGGCAGGCAATGAATAAAATGGAGGACAGTACAGAGGCACTGCAAGAAGTGCTGATGAAGCATGAGTTAGAGTTCAAGGACGAACTGGGCACCTTAAGGGGAGCCACAGCCAAGATTCATGTAACCAATGATGCCACGCCTCGTTTCTTTAAACCAAGGTCGGTACCTTTTGCAATGAAAACCAAGGTTGAGGCGGAACTAGATCGCCTGCTAAAGGACAAAGTAATAGAACCAGTGAAATTTTCAGACTGGGCGGCACCAATAGTCCCGGTATTGAAGCCCGACGGTGTGTGGTGACTATAAGTTAACAGTGAACAGAGTATCATCACTGGAACAGTACCCCATTCCGAGAATGGAGGACATGTTAACATCGCTCGCTGGGGGAGAAAGATTCAGCAAACTGGACATGAGTCATGCGTATCAGCAGATATTGCTAGATGAAGAATCAAAAAAGTTTGTCACGGTGAACACGCACAAGGGGCTGTTCACATATGCCAGGTTACCATTTGGTGTCAGTTCTAGCCCAGCAATATTCCAATGGACTATGGAGGGCATTCTGCAGGGCATGCCAAAGGTGGCCGTGTACTTAGATGATATTCTGCTAACAGGAAGTGACGATCAGGATCACGTAAAAACACTGGACAAAGTGCTACAGCGGCTGGAAGAGGCGGGGCTATGCCTGAAATGGAGTAAGTGTCGTTTCATGGAGAAGGAAGTTACATTCCTGGGACATCGGGTGGATGCCACAGGCCTCCATCCATTACCAGGGAAAGTGCGGGCAGTGCAGGATGCACCTGCACCCACCTCAGTGACTGAACTGAAAGCCTATCTAGGGCTCCTGAATTATTATAACCGGTTTCTTCCAAACTTATCGATGCTGCTGGCACCCCTGCACAAACTGCTGAGAAAGGAGGAGCCATGGCGTTGGGGGCCAGAGCAAGCGAAAGCGTTTCAGCAGTCAAAGGAGCTACTTCAGTCCAGCAGGGTGTTAGTGCATTACGATGAGAAGAAGGAGCTGATAATGTCCTGCGACGCATCACCCTATGGAGTGGGGGCAGTGTTGGCCCACCGCATGCCAGATGGAGCGGAAAGGCCCATCGGGTTTGTTTCATGCATGCTCACAGCTGCGGAAAAGAACTATTCACAGCTTGATAAAGAGGGGTTAGCCATTATATTTGGAGTAAAGAAATTCCATAAGTACATATATGGGAGGAAGTTTGTAATCAGTACTGACCACAAGCCTCTTATTAGCTTACTGAATGAGATGAAAGCGGTGCCTCAAATGGCATCACAGAGAATAATGAGATGGGCAGTAATGCTAAGAGCCTATGAATATGTGATCACGTACAGAGCCGGCAAGGAAAACGGGAACGCTGATGCTCTCAGCCGCCTGCCCCTCTCAAAATCTCCTCGCAGTACTTCCCCTGAGGAGCATGTCCTGATGCTGGATCAGGAGATCAGTCCCCTGATGACTTCAGCACAAATCCAGGGCTGGACAGCCAAGGACCCCGTTCTGTCAAGGGTCCGTGAGTATGTGTTGAAAGGCTGGCCAGATCACTGTGAGGGACTGGAGTTCGCGCCGTACAGATAGAGACAGCACGAGCTCAGTGTCCAAGATGGATGTGTGCTATGGGGAGCACGCACCATAGTCCCAGAGCGGGGACGCTCTACTTTGATGGAACAGTTGCATCAATCGCACCCAGGAATGACTAGAATGAAAGGACTGGCTAGGAGCTACCTGTAGTGGCCTAACTTGGATGCTGAAATTGAGTCAAAGGTAAAGTCATGCACTGTATGTCAGGAACAGAGGAAAGCACCTGCCGGGGCACCACTCCATCCCTGGGAGTGGCCCAGCAAACCCTGGAGGAGAATTATCATAGACTATGCGGGACCTTTTATGGGCAAAATGTTTTTGGTGCTGGTAGACGCTCACTCAAAGTGGATCGACGTTTATCCAGTGAGCTCTGCAACGACTGATGCCACACTGGATTGTCTCAGGAACAGCTTCAGCACGCATGGTATTCCAGAAATGATTGTATCCGACAATGCACAGTGTTTTGTTAGTGAAGGGAGCAAAGAATTCATGGTAAGGAATGGAATCACACATGTCACCTCGGCTCCATATCACCCAGCCTCAAATGGGTTAGCCGAGCGAGCCATGCAGACTTTTAAGGAGCTCATGAGGAAGAGCTCAGGTGACAGCCTGGAGACCAAGCTCAATAGAGCCTTGTTTAGTTATCGTATAACACCCCAAGCTACCACAGGGCTTTCTCCGGCTGAGTTGATGATGGGGAGAAAGTTGCGGTGCACGTTAGACCTGATACACCCAGATCTCAAAAGCAAGGTTGAGACAAACAAACAAACCAAAAAGTGTACCATGACAAACATACTAAAGCTCACCATTTCGCCATAGGGGACTCTGTGTACACCCGGAACTTCGGCTATGGACCTAAATGGATACCAGGACTAATCCAGAACATTACAGGACCTGTGTCGTACTCCGTGTTACTAGGGGATGGTCGAGGGGTTTGTCGGCATGTGGATCAGCTTTTCAGCCGGCAGCAGGGGGAACTACCTCAGATGGAACAAAGGGCAGTAGAGGAGGCTGTTCCAGGACCCAGCACGGCTTATAAGGTGCCAGTGGACACTGGTACTGCCAGGCCACAGCGGGACAGAGTAAAACCAACATCAGAGACTACTCCAATCTCAAGTGCGAGTGAATTTGAGAATCCACCACAAGTGGAATTAAGACGTTCACAAAGGATTTGCAAGCAACCAGAAAGACTTATACAAACCTGTTAAATTAGTCAGGGGTTAACCATAGTTAGAGCATACGGGTTAATTAAAACGTAGTACCTAGTAAGGGTTATTGTTTAAGAATTGCATACGGCAATCTTAAGGGGGGAGGAGTGTAGTAACCTGGGAGGTTATGAGTAACTTGATCCACCAGGTGGTGCTGTGGCAATTGGTCTCCTGAGTTAAGTCTGGTCTGTACTGGTTGTACTCTTTGTTTTTGCTGCCTCATGGCAGAAGCTTTTATGTGCAAGTGTTGATTAAACCATGTTATGAGTTAACCTGTGTCCGTCTCCATCTATGGCCACCTCAAGATACCACAGTTTCTATGTATTATTGACAATGGACATGACTCTCTGGCCTCCTTTCACTCAGGCCACCAACCTGACAATGCAAGTGTGGCAGTGCCCGCAATGTGGAGCTGCCTAAGGCGAAAAATCAGATGGCATAACGTCAACATTTTGGCTTCAAATCATTTTAATGCTTTCCAGCAGGGATGGCATTTCATCAATACACAGAAACAGTCTCCCAATCTGCATACAGATCTGGAGGTTATATCCCTTGCCAGCTGTACCCACACAGCCTTGGTTTCTTTGGCAGGTCTCTTCCTCTGAGATGAGTGGAAGAGCACCTCCATGCTAGCTGTCACCCCCTCAAACAACATTTGTAGCGCCTCATCTGAGAGCCTCGGGTAGGCCCTTGCCTTGGAATTGGACATAGTGGTTTCTCAAAAGATGTTGGAGGTGGTGCAGGAGACGCAGAAATGCTGTGGAATGAGCCAAGGGAACAAGAAGCCATAAAATCAGACTGGAAAAGTGCTGTCAACAGAGGCGAGTTTCAGTCCCAAAACACTAATTGAGCAAGGACATCTCACACCTTTGAAATCAAGTGGCCAATCATGGGAAAGTCACAAATTTTTGAAACCTGTCAGTGGAGGCGAGTTTCAAACCCACCCAAATTGAAACCCACCTCCATCTCACCCCCAGTGGGAAAATCGTCCCCGTAGAACATAGAAAAATAGGAGCAGGAGTAGGCCATTCGGCCCTTTGAGCCTGCTCCGCCATTCAATATGATCATGGCTGATCCTCTATCTCAATACCATATTCCTGCTCTCTCCCCATACCCCTTGATGCCTTTTGTGTCTAGAAATCTAGCTATCTCCTTCTTAAATATATTCAGTGACTTGGCCTCCACAGCCTTCTGTGGTAGAGAATTCCACAGGTTCACCACCCTCTGAGTGAAGAAATTTCTCCTTATCTCAGTCCTAAATGTCCTACCCCGTATCCTGAGACTGTGACCCCTCGTTCTAGAACCCCCAGCCAGGGGAAACCTCCACCCTGCATCCAGTCTGTCTAGCCCTGTCAGAATTTTATACGTTTCAATGAGATCCCCTCTCATTCTTCTAAACTCTAGTGAATACAGGCCTAGTCGACCCAATCTCTCCTCATACGACAGTCCTGCCATCCCAGGAATCAGTCTGGTGAACCTTCGCTGCACTCCCTCTATGGCAAGTATATCCTTTCTTAGGTAAGGAGACCAAAACTGCACACAGTACTCCAGGTGTGGTCTCACCAAGGCCCTGTATAACAGTAGTAAGACATCCTTGTTCCGGTACTCAAATCCTCTTGCAATGAAGGCCATCATACCATTTGCCTTCCCAACTGCTTGCTGCACCTGCATGTTTGCTTTCAGTGACTGGTGTAGAAGGACACCCAGGTCCCTCTGGACCTCCCTGCGTGCTGTGACTCCCCCATAAGCATATGGAGGGAGTCATGGGAGGGCCTGGATGCAGCCGTGCACCTCTGTGTAGTGATTGTCAGTGTTTGCAGCACCTCAATGCTGCAGAACACTGACAGCACAACTGTCAAAATCAATTTGGACATGGGCTCTTTAAGGAAACCGGCTGATGACGCGTCATCAAATGACGTCACCAGACCTGCTTCCAATTAATTGGCCGGGAACCTCGCAGGGCGGGCTTAACAAGCCCAATCAACGGAAAATCGCTTGGAGAGTGTGGGCTGGAGCAGGCAGTGGGTTGGGATTGTGACACCGACCCCGGCCGCCCCGGACCCACCTCGGTCAGCAAAATTGCGGCTGTAGTGTGGGCTTGGAGTCACGTGTAAGCCAGACGAGACAGGTGTGGCAAATTCCCTTTCCTGAAGGATAATAGTGAGCCAAATGGGTTGCTACAACAAGTTTTCATTTTTTCTGGTGCCAGCCCACAAACTACCAGATTTATTGAATTCAGTTCCACAGTTTGCTGTGGTCGGATTTGAACTCATGACCTCTGGGTTGCTAGTCAATTATCATAACCATTAAATGACTGCACATAACATGGGCGCTCGTCGGGCAGAGCTCACGCAAAGTATTCTGCGCCTGCTCTGATTTGAACCTACCCGGATTAGGTTTGGATATTGAAAAAGCTCTAACACTTCTCCAGCCTATACCCTGGCAGGGGACTGTGCCCGGAACTAGGGGAAGAAAGCCTGAAAGGCCTGCAGCAGCTCCCGCTCCAGCACAACATTGCGATCATTCATCAAACTTTAAACTACTTTTAAAATAGGACATAAACTGGTCAATGTTGTGATGTTTTATAAAATAAAACTGACTAATATACAAATTTGTTTGGGGAGAATTTCTGCGATATTAAAATTATTAGTCTAGTAAAATCTAAAACTAAAGACTGATCTCAAGAATTCAGCCTCTTTTTGTTGCCTGGCACACAGATGCTCCCCGCAAATAGACGACCAGGAAATATGGATATGTACTCGCCATTAGACTGGCAGAGCTCAAAACAGATTCCTTCACAAAACCACCAAAGATAAAAAAAATAAATAAGTCATCAGATACACAAGTTTGCTTTCAGCCAGCAAGGACTTAGAAGCTCTCTCTGGACTGGACTGGCAGGAGTCCAACAACCTTCTGGACTGCCACAAATCAAAGCCCCAACTAGGCTGTCAGGAGTTGGATGCCTCCACTAGACCTTAGCGCACCTCATCCCTGCATTACTAGCTAAAATATTTTGTAACAACAAATACCCTTTGTTGCTGTAGCTCCAGCCGAGGACAATATGCCTTCACAGAGAAAAGACATCTGAAGTGGTCTGAATTGAGTAACATGTTGGTATTCGTGAATGAACTCAAACAATCTTATTCAGATCATAAATTCAGATCTCTGCTTTATATATTAATAAAAATGTTCCGCATAGCATTCTTGTAAATACATCAGCCCCGAGTCTGTGCGGAGCCAGCAGCCTGCTCCAAGTATAAGGCAGCCAGCAGCTCTGTCTGCCCCAAACACAGCCAATGATGTTGGAGTGGGCGGGACGAGGGGGGACAGAATTCCCATGCCAGAATTCCTACTGCCCCAGCCTCCCTTCTGCTGAGCAACCTGGAAATGGGCTTAATCCATTTATCTAAGGGGTGGAAGTGTGCACACCCACCGCCCCACCCCCCCTCCCCACCCCGTCTGTCCACAGGGTTTCAAAGCCAGAGTCCTGGTCTGGAGGACCAGAGAAACTGTTCTCTGCACTTTCCTTGATCAGCCCTTTTATTGCATCTTGACCGAACAGTAATGAATAGAGGAGACGGAATGTACCTTTTACTATTTACTGAGTAAATGGGTGGACATTACAGCACATTGTCTGCATGGCAGAACCCGAAACCAAAAGTGAAAGACAAAGTAAAACCGAGCCCCCCAGCACCCCCTTCAGGTAACACCCGGGAACTGGGACAAACTTAATTGAAGCAAAACTCAAAACACAACACTCCTTTCCCCCAGGTAAAACCCCTTAGTCCTCCAGGCGTCTGGGACAGAATCTAACCCGACTTGAGCGCCGCTGGACAGGCATAGTCGGGGTGCCACTGCTAGCCGCAGGAAAACCTTCCTCCGTGGCTGATGACTCCGTGACACCTTCTGTCGATGTGGCTTCCGTCGTTGTTGCAGGAAGCAGGCCGTCACTGCCTGGCAGAGGTGGCGGAGACAATGGCCTAGCCTGTGACGTCTCTGTTACTCTCACCGGAGTACGACCCCGTAGCTGGTCTACGTGGCGTCTGTGTAGCTGGCCATCAGGTGTACGGACGCTGTACGACAGGGGGCCCGTGGCCTGCTCCACCACGGCAGGCATCCATTTGTCTCCTCCTGCATAGCAACGGGCAAACACAGTCTCTGACGGCTCGAACTGCCTGGCGGTGCCCTGGTGCTTCTTAGCCAGCTCTTCTTGCTTTGTGTGCATCTCATCCCTGTAGTCCGGGTGTAGCCGGTCCAGTGCAGTTGCCAGCCGGCGACCCATCAGCATCTCGGCAGGACTCTTCCCCGTTGCTGAGTTTGGTGTGGTATGCTGTGATAACAGGAACCTGGCCAATCTGGTTTGCCAGTCCCCCACCGATATCCTCACCAGTGCCTCTTTTGTGGTTTGCACCATCCTCTCTGCCTGCCCGTTAGAGGAGGGGTGATAGGGCGCTGTGGTCGCGTGGCGGATCCAATTTCTGCCTGCAAAAGCCTTGAACTGCGCTGACGTGAAGGCTGCTCCATTGTCCGAAACCAGCACGTCGGGGACCCCATGTGTGGCAAACGGCAAACGCAACGCGTTGATCACTGCACTGGATGTCATGGAGCTCATGATAGCCACCTCCAGCCATTTCGAATGAGAATCCACCACTATCAAAAAGACCTTCCCCTGAAATGGCCCTGCAAAGTCAATGTGGAGTCTTGACCATTTACGAGTGGTCCACTCCCAGGGGTGAAGGGGAGCCTTGGATGGGCTATGGCGAGTCAGCTGACATGTCCCACAGCTCTTTACCACCTCCTCCACGTCTCGGTCCAACCCCGGCCACCAGACGTAGCTTCTCGCCAACGCTTTCATGTGCACAATCCCAGGGTGTGAGTCATGCAGCATTTTCAGCACCTCCTCTCTTGCGGTGGCAGGAACCACCACACGGCTTCCCCAGAGCACGCAGTTCTTGTGTGCAGACATTTCATGGCGCCTCTGAACGAAGGGCTTGAAATGCTCCTCCTGGACCTCGGAGGGCCAGCCATGCAGCAGCCAGTGTAGCACCCATGATAAGACTGGATCTTTCTGTGTGAGGCTGCCAATCTGCTGGGCATGGAGTGGGGCCTCCGGAACCTCCTCCAGTAGCAGCACCTCCAGGGGTGGTGGCGTCTTAGCCATCGGCCGGTTCAAAGGCAAGTGACTCAGAGCATCAGCATTAGCCAGCATCTTCCCAGGCCTGTAGCAAAGTTCATAACTGTAGGCCCCCAACATCAGACTCCACCGAAGCATACGCGGTGATATGATCTGGGGCATAGGCTTGGAGTGATGCAGGAGCCCCAAGAGTGGCTTGTGGTCTGTGTAGATGACGAACTGTCTCCCTAACAGGTACTGGCTGAACTTCTTTACCCCAAATATGATGGCTAGGGCCTCCTTGTCAATCTGGGCGTAATTACGTTCTGTTGTTGAGAGTGTTCTTGAGGCAAAACTGATAGGCGCTTCCCGGCCATCTGGTTCTATGTGACCCAACAGTGCTCCCAGCCCGTATGGTGAGGCATCACACACCAACACCAATGGCTTGTTTTCATCATAGTGTGTCAGAACCTTATCTGCTTGTAGCAGTTCCTTTGCCTGTCTGTAGGCTGTTTCATGAGCTGAGGTCCAGTTCCACACTGTTGCTTGGTCTAACAACCTGTGCAGTGGCTCTAAGATTGTGGCTTTGCCCTTGAGAAAACAACTGTAGAAGTTTAACAGTCCGAGGAATGCCTGCAGTTCGGTCTTGTTCTTGGGGGTGGGAGCGCTCCTGATAGCCTCCACCTTCTCCGTAGTCGGATGCACACCGTCTTTGTCCACTCGGAATCCCAAGAACTCCACCCCATTGGCAGCGAACACACATTTCTCCTTCTGAAGGCGTAGTCCTACCTCAGCCAGCCGGCGTAGTACTTCCTGCAGCCGCTCATCATGGGCTTCCTGTGTCTTGCCTGTAATCAGTATGTCATCCAAGTAAGGCTGAACTCCCGGAACACCAGCCAACAGGGTGTCCATGAACCTCTGAAAGATTGCCACAGCCGTAGACACCCCAAACTGCAGCCTTGTGGCTCGGAAAAGTCCTCTGTGGGTGTTGATTGTCAACAGTTCGGCTGACTCTTCATCCAGGACCAGTTGCTGGTATGCTTGCTTGAGATCCAGCTTGGTGAACAGAGTGCCTCCAGCCAGTGTTGAAAACAGCTCTGTAACTGTTGGTAAGGGATACACATCTGGTAACACAGCAGTATTAACCGTACATCTGTAATCTCCACAGATTCGCAGGCCCCCATCCTTCTTTGCAATGGGCACGATAGGGGTGGCTCAACGGGAGTTCTTCACTGGCAAGAGAACCCCTTGGTTCACCAGCTTATCCAGGGCCTCATCCACCTTCTTGCGCAATGCAAAAGGAACTGGTCGCGCCTTGAAGAACTTAGGCGCTACCCCTGGGTCCACTTCGATTGAGACTGGCGGTCCCCGACAGGCCCCAAACTCACTAAAAACCTCTTCATAGTTCTCCAACATAGGCATTATGGGCTGTCGCTGTACCGTGTGTACTTCTGTCACTTCAATACCGAGGGGCTCAAACCAATCTCTGCCCAGCAGGCTTGTGCCCTGCCCCGCCATCACATAAAGTGGAAGTGTGTCTTTGACTGTCTGATACTTAACTTCCACATGAATCATACCCAGCACCTGGAGTTGAGCTTGGGACCATTGCCGTAGCACGCCACTGACCTGAGCCATCGCCGGGGGTTCACTTGGCCACAGCCTATTGTAAGTCTCTTCACTTATCAACGAACACGCTGAGCCTGAATCCACCTCCATGCAGAGTGGTGCCCCATTCATGATCACATTTGCCGTGTATCCCCACCGTCTGTGGGGTAACTGCTCAGCTTCCGTGGTATGCACTGTGTACTCATCGTTGTCCTCCAGTGTCAGGGTGTGTGTCTGCGATGCTTGTGTTGGCTCTGCTGCAGCAGCCTGAGCTTTTTTCATGCAGACACGAGCTATGTGTCCTCTTTTCTTACAGAAATGACATACCGCTGACACAAATTTGCATGTAGTGGAATCATGGAGGGCCCCACAGCGGAAACATTTTCTTCCTGTCTCTTTAGTTGCCTCCATGTCTCTCGCAGCAGCAGCTGCGTGTGTGGTCTTGTGCACCTCCTCAGCGGCCTGAGATGGTGCTGCCTTTGTACGGAGCATACGTGTGTTCATCGATGCAGCCTCTGCTGCTAAAGCCTTCTCCTCGGCCAGTCGGAACGTCAGGGCCTTCTCCGCTAACAGCTGTCTCTGCAATGCCGAGTCCAGCACTCCACACACAATCCGATCACGGAGCATATTGTTTAACTGGTCACCAAAATTACAATGTAATGAGCGTTTCCTCAACTCAGCAATGTAACTTGAAATAGATTGTCCAGGCTGTTGTTTACAATTGTGAAAATGGAAACGCTGCACAATCTCTGAGGGTTTTGGGTTAAAATGTTTCTGCAGCTTCTCAATCAAATCAGCATAATCCACCTCACTAGGTTTACGAGGAGCCACCAATGAACGCAGGACGGAGTAAGTAGCAGCTCCGCATACACTTAGCAACACTGAGCGCTTCTTCTCTTCTTTGTCAATATTATTGGCCTCAAAGAAACACCCCAGTCTTTCTGCGTATTCCTCCCATGAACTGTCCTTATCCCCAGAGAACTCTTCAATACGTCCCAAGGTCGTCATAGTTTTAATGTGCACTGTCCCTTTAAGATCCACGGACTTTTTTCTTTTAAAAAAAAAAAATATTTTTCTCCTCCGGCCAGAGTTACGGTAGCTACACTCACGGTAGTTGCCTGGCCCACACAATACTCTGTCCGCCGTCTACGTCGCAGCTAGCCAACTATCAAAATGCTGTTGATGTTGCTAGCTGAGTGGCCTGCTCGTCGCAATTTCCAACATCACGGCTGTAGGTTCGCATGTCTATCTCCGTCCTTCTAGAGAGTTCAACAGCCGCATCTTGACCGAACAGTAATGAATAGAGGAGACGGAATGTACCTTTTACTATTTACTGAGTAAATGGGTGGACATTGCAGCACATTGTCTGCATGGCAGAACCCAAAACTGAAAGTGAAAGACAAAGTAAAACCGAGCCCCCCAGCACCCCCTTCAGGTAACACCCGGGAATTGGAACAAACTTAATTGAAGCAAAACTCAAAACACAACGGCCTAGAAATTGAGTTTGCGCTGCGCCAGGGCTTTAGCGCCGGAAGTTAGCACCAGCGCTAAGTCCCTTTGCGCGCGCCAAAAATTCAGTAGCGCCGCGCCCAAACGGCTGCCGGCGCTACTGAAGGGTTTTAGCGCCTGAAAACTGGCGCAACGCGCCGCATTGCGGCGCTATTCCGGCGCTGCGGCACCCGCTGCGGTGCGGCAGGCTCGGGAAGTGCAGGCCTCCTCCTTCCGTTAAGGAGGAGCTGCCTGCACCCGGCCGCGGCCCGCGCAAATCTCCTCAAAAATGAGCCCGGCACCTCGGACAAGTGCCGGGCTTGCATCTGCTCGGGGGGGGGGGGGGGAGAAGTCCGGGGAGGGAGCTGCGGGCAGGCGGCCGGCGGGAAAGCGGCCGGCCGCCGCGCCTCCTTAAAGCGCCGGCGCAGACTCCGGCAACACTCGTTTGCCGGAGTCTTAGTTGCGGCTGCCACTGGCGAGGCGGCCGCAACTGAATTTCGGCTTGGGGCCGGGTTACCACGGCAACCGGGACGCTGCGCACACCGATGACGTCATCGGTGCCGGCGCAGCGCTACCGGTCTACCGCCGCGGAAGGGCCCCAGGCAATTTAGGAACTGACGCCAATTGCAGCGCTAGGCCCTCTAGCGCCGCAAAATCGGTGCTAAGGGCACTGAATTTCTAGGCCAACACCTTTAATAACAGGGGAAATCATTTTTGCTGTAACAGCTTCTGGGGGGGGGCCTACCAGCAAACCTGCACCCCTCCCCCAAATGGCCATCCTGCACCACTTACCCCAATTTTCCTCCCCTGGTGGGTAAACAAGATGCATGCATTGTGGCACAGGAAGCAGCCCATGCCATGAAGTGATCTCCCCCTGACCCTGGCTACTCGGCAGGGTTAGGAGCGAAGGTCACCAGCATCCAATCCACCAGACTTCCACCAGTAACATTCGTGCCACACAAGTGCCAGGTAATGACTATCTCCAACAGGAGAGCATCTAACCTTGACATTCAATGGCATTACCATCATCGAGTCCCCCACCATCAACATCCTGGGGGGTCACCAGTGACCAGAAACGTAACTGGACCAGCCATATAAATACTGTGGCTACAAGACCAGGCCAGAGGCTGGGTATTTTGCAGCGAGTGTCTCACCTCCTAACTCCCCAAAGCCTTTCCACCATCTACAAGGCACAAGTCAGGAGTGTGATGGAATACACGCCACTTGCCTGGATGAGTGCAGCTCCAACAACACTCAAGAAGCTTGGCCCCATCCAGGACAAAGCAGCCCGCTTGATTGGCACCCCATCCACCACCTTGAACATTCACTCCCTCCACCACTGGCGCACCATGGCTGCAGTGTGTACCATCTACAAGATGCACTGCAGCAACTCACCAAGGCTTCTTCGACAGCACCTCCCAAACCCGTGACCTCTACCACATAGAAGGACAAAGGCAGCAGGCACAGGGGAACACCATCACCTCCCAGTACCCCTCCAAGTCACACACCATCCTGACTTGGAAATATATCGCTGTTCCTTCATTGTCGCTGGATCAAAATCCTGGAATTCCCTCCCTAACAGTACTATGGGAGCACTTTCACCACATGGATTGAAGCGGTTCATGAAGGCGGCTCACCACCATCTTCTCAAGGGCAATTAGGGATGGGCAATAAATGCTGGTCTTGACAACGACAACCACATCCCATGAACAAATAAATAAAAAGTTCAGTGGGCCCGTGAATCATGGAAAACAAATGTCTCCCCATCCACCAGGATATCAATAACGTCCCACACCATTGCTTGAAGTCGTGCAAGCCCTTTTGGGCCCACGCACTTAACCTTCGACGATGCGAGTTCAGCCGTGATGTTGCTTGGCAAGCCGAATGGAGGTCACAAGAGCTCACAAACAAACACCTTGTGAAAGACCTGACACCGAAGATCCTTGGCTTCGATCTTCTGTGAAGCTTATGGGCAACCCTAAACTACATCCGCACAAACCACGGCAGATGCAGATACTTGATGCACAAATGGAGAATTCAAAACTCTCCAGTGTGCAACTGTGGTCACCCAGAACAGACCATGGTACAAATAATGACTCAATGCCTGATTCACAAATACAAAGGAGGCATCACGGCAATACACTCCGCTACTCCTGACATAATTATCTGGTTTAAGCAGCTAAATGTAAAATTATAGCTGTTGCTCTACATCTACATCAACCATATGAAGTAGTAGTGGTGAGCCCTCATATTTCCAGAGTCATAGATCTCAGTCCATCTTGTGATACCCTCTGACACAGCAAATGAAAACACAGCTTATTCGGTACTGAACATCCTTAATTGCAAAATTTTTAATTTTTCCTTTTTTTAATATGGCTACGTGTAAAAATGCTGTACTTACAGATTTGTTTAATAGAGAATCTCTAATTTACATTTTATTCTTCTGAAAATCTTTTTATACAAAAACGAGGACTTTCAGCTCTTTATGAATTTGACTGTTAAGAACATAAAAACATAAGAAATAGGAGCAGGAGTAGGCCATTTGGCACTTCGAGCCTGCTCCGCCATTCAACAAGATCATGGCTGATCTTCTACCTCAACTCCATCTTCCCGCATTATCCCCATATCCTTAATTCCAGTAGTTCCCAAAGATTTATTGAACTCTGTCTTGAATATACTCAACGACTGAACACCCACAGCTCTCTGGGTTAGAGAATTCCAAAGATTCACAACCCTTTGATTGAAGAAATTTCTCCTCATCTCAGTCCTAAATGGCCGGCCCCTTATTCTGAGACTGTGACCCCATGTTCTAGATTCCCCAGCCAGGGGAAACAATTTCTCAGCATTAACCCTGTCAAGCCCCTTAAAAAAAATTTTCTCTTCCTCCTTTCTTAAATAGCAGGGTTATGTTTGCTACCTTCCAAGCCTTGGGGACCGTTCTAGAATCTAGGGAATTCTGGAAGATTAATACCAGTGTATCCACTATCTCTGCAGCTACCTCTTTTAAAACCCTAGGATGCAGGTCATCAGGTTCAGGGGATTTGTCATCACTTAGTCCCATTAATTTCTCCAGCACTACATCTTTACTTATCCTGATTTCTTTAAGTTCCTTATTCTCTCTAGACCCTTGGTTCCCCATTATTTCCCGAATGTTTTGTGTCTTCTACCATAAAAACAGATACAAAGGGCTAGAAATTAGGTATAGCCCCGCCAGCTCGCTTGCGCCCAGAATTTACCGCTGGGCGCGGAGCCACTCGCGCCCATCGGATATTCAGTTTCATCGCCCCAAGTCGAGGACAGCCGCTGTTCAAGGGTGTGGCCGCCCCCGCTTGGGGTGCTGAAACTGAATATCGGCGCGCTAGTTGCCGCAGCACCACCCGCAGCGGAGCGGCAGACTGCGGTACTGCAGGCCTTCCTCCCTCTCTTAAGGGGGAGGTGCCTGCAACAGCCGGAGCCCCGATCGCGAGTGCCGGCAAAAGAGCCCGGCACAACGGAGAAGTGGGGGTGGAGGAAGCCGGGAAGGAGGTGCGGGCAGGCGGCCACCGAAAAAGCGGCCGGCCGCACCTCCACCTTAAAGCGCCCCACTAAGGCTGCAGTACGGACCCGGTCTCTGAATGTTATTAGCGGCCGCCACGGAAGAGGCGGCCACTACTGAAGATGGGGGTCGGGCCGGTGTCGGGGCGGAACCGGGGCACTGCGCACACCGATGACGTCATCGGTGGCGGCGCAGCGCTACCGGCTACTGCTGCAATTAGCACGTCACTGAATTTAGCCCGAAGTTTCCAGACTGGCACAGAAGCCCTCTTTGGGCGGTAACCGGGCGCAAAGCCCACTGAATTTCTCGGCCAAAGTATTTGTTTAATGTCTCTGCTATTTCCTTATTGCCCATTATAATTTCTCCTGTCTCTGCCTTTAATGGCCCGTGTTTACTTTCACTAATCTCTTCCTATTTACATAAATATAGAAACATTTACAATCTGTTTTTACGTCTCTTGCTAATTTACCCACATTCTTTTTTCTCATTCCTTATCAATTTCTTGGTCCTCCTTTGCTGAATTCTAAAATCTTCACAATCCTCAGGCTTACTACTCTTTTTGGCAGCATTATAAGCCTCTTCCTTTGATCTAATACTATCTTTAACTTCTCTTGATAGCCACGGTTGGACCACTTTTCCTGAGGGGTTTTTGTGCCTTAAAGGAATTTGTTGTAAATTATGTATTAATTCTTTAAATGCTAGCCATTGCTTGTCTATCATCATACCTTTTAATGTAGTTTCCCAATCTACCTTAGCCAACTTGCCCCACATACCTACATAGTTTGCGTTGTTTAGATTTAAGACCCTAGTTCCAGCAATCTGTCCTCCAACAGATGGCTAGGAATGCTGAGCCACTGTCCTGGGGGAGTGGCAGTTGCTCCATGGAGCAAGAACCTGCTGTCCTCTCTCAGGATGACAGCATTGTACTTCCACCACTGCCACTCCTCCAGTGCCATTGCATTTGCCTGTCAGCCAGCCAGCCCAGTCTGCTGCCGCCCATGCCAAGGCTACAGCTGATGCAGTCTACAGCCGGGCCTTCTAGGCCCAGAGCTGCTCAAGGTTGTCCTGCAAGACCATCTGCAGTGTCCCCCCTGGAAAGTCAGCAGCCTTCCACCAGCCATGCTGCAACCACTAAGGGAGCACTTGAGAGGAGCGCTAGAGTAGGAAAAAGAACACGAAAAACAGACACTAAGGGAATGCACAAGGGTGGTTAGTTGACTTTGTTATGTAATAGTAGATTGTATAATTTATAAATTATGTTTTTAATGCTTGTTTTGTGGTGTCTTTCATTACAGCATGTGCCCAAGAAGACGCTTGATGTTCTGTGACAGAGGGATGGTAAGGTGGAGATGTTTGGAGCAACGGGGATCTGGGGAACAAGGGTCTGATGATAAGCTCATGGACATCCCATCTGGAATGGGGATTTGCAGGGTTCCTCCTCCTCCTTTTCTTCCTCTTCCTATTCTTCTTCTTCCTCTTCCTCCTCCTCCTCCTGAGGTGGTCATGGAACCCGTGGTTGCAAGGGCTGCATGATGGCCAATTTGTGGAGGATGCAGCAGACCACCACGAATTGGGACACCCGCTCCGGTGACTATTGGAGAGCTCCTTCCGAGCGGTTAAGGCAATGGAACCGTTGCTTTAGCACCCTGATGGTCTGCTCGATGAGGTTCCTCGTGGCAGCATGGCTCTCATTATATGAGTGCTGGCCACAAGTGGTGGTGTTGTGGAGGAGAGTCATCAGTCAGGTGTAGTGCAGATAGCCCCTGTCTCCGAGTAGCCACCCTCGGGTTCGACGTGTTAGCTGGAAGATTGCTGGCACAGCGGACTGGTGCAGGATGAAGGCATCATGACTGCTGCCAGGATAGTGGGCGTTCACCATCATGAAGTGCTGGGCGTAGATGCACATTAACTGCTCATTAAGTGCCTTTGCGGTTATGGTACATCTCAGCATTGATATGCGGCGCCCACAAAGCCACATGTGTGCAGTTGATGGTGCCCTGCACCTTGGGGAAGCCTGATATCCTGGCAAAGTCACATGTGCACGCCTCCTGCTTCTCTCTGTTTAGAGAGAAGACAATGACGTCCCCTCTCCTAGTGTACAGAGCCTCTGTGACCTCCCAGATGCAGCGATGGACGGCAAACTGCGAGATGTTTGCTATAAGAACATAAGAACATAAGAAATAGGAGCAGCAGTAGGCCATTCGGCCCATTGAGTCTGCTCCGCCATTCAATGAGATCATGGCTGATCTTCTGCCTCAACTCCATTCACCAGCCCTATCGCCATATCCCTTGATGCCCTTACTAGTCAGAAATCTATCGACTTCTGTTTTGAATATACCCAATGACTGAGCCTCCACAGCCCTCTGGGGTAGAGAATTACAAAGATTCACCACCCTCTGTGTGAAGAAATTTCTTCTCATCTCAGTCCTGAATGGCCTACCCTTTATCTTGAGGCTGTGGCCCCTGGTTCTAGACTCCCCAGCCAAGGGAAACATTCTCCCAGCATCCATCCTATCAAGCCCTATAATAATTTTGTATGCTTCAATGAGATCCCTTCTCATTCTTCTGAATTTAAGAGAATACAGGCCTAGTTTACCTAATCTCTTCTCATATGACAGTCCCGCCATCCCAGGAATCAATCTCATTAACCTTTGTTGCACTCCCTCTATGGCAAGTATATCCTTCATTAGGTAAGGAGACCAAAATTGTACACAGTACTCCAGGTGTGGTCTCAGCAAGGCCCTATATAATTGGAGTAAGACTTCTTTACTCCTGTACTCAAATCCACTTGTAATGTAGGCCAGCATACCATTTGTCTTCCTAATGGCTTGCTGCACCTGCACATTCACTTTCAGCGACTCATGTACAAGGACACCCAGGTCCCTTTGAGCATGTACATTCCCCAATCTTTCACCATTTAGGAAATACTCTGCCTTTCTGTTTTTTCTACCAAAGTGGATAACTTCACATTTACCCACATTATATTCCATCTGCCATGTTCTCGCCCACTCAGTGAGGCTGTCGAGATCCCCTTGAAGCCTCTTTACATCCTCTTCGCAACTGACACTGCCACCTAGCTTTGTATCATCAGCAAATTTGGAAATGTTACATTTAGTTCCCTCATCCAAATCATTGATATAGATTGTGAATAGCTGGGGCCCAAGCACTGATCCTTGCGGTACCCCACTAGTCACAGCCTGCCATCCTGAAAAAGACCCGTTTATCCTTACTTTTTGTTTTCTGTCTGTTAACCAAATCTCAATCCATGCTAGTATATTACTCCCAATTCCATGTGCCCTTATTTTGTTCAGCAACCTCTTGTGTGGGACCTTATCGAAGGCCTTCTGAAAATCCAGATACACCACATCTACTGGTTCCCCTTTATCTACTCCACTAGTTACATCCTCAAAGAACTCCAATAGGTTTGTCAAACAGGATTTCCCTTTCATAAATCCATGTTAACTGCCCAATCTTACTATTAGTTTCTAAGTGCCCAGTTATTGCATCCTTTATAATAGATTCCAGCATTTTCCCAACTACTGATGTGAGGCTAACAGGTCTGTAGTTCCCCGTTTTCTCTCTCCCTCCTTTCTTAAATAGCAGGGTTACATTTGCTATCCTCCAATCTGCAGGAACCATTCCAGAATCTATAGAATTTTGGAAGATGACAACTAATGCGGCAACTATTCCAATGGCCACCTCTTTCAAAACCCTACAAGGTAGGTCATCCGGTCCTTGGGATTTATCGACTTTTAGTCCCATTAATTTTGCTAGTACTGTTTTTTTACTAATAATAATTTCTTTATGTTCCTCATTCTCACCACACCCTTGGTTTTCTCGTATTTCTGGGAGGTTTTTTGTGTCTTCCTCCGTGAAGACAGAAACAAAGTATTTATTTAATTTGATAGCAAAATACTGCGGATGCTGGAAATCTGAAATAACAACAGAAGACGCTGGAAAAACTCAGTAGGCCAGGCAACATCCATGGGGAGAGAAATAGAGTCAACGTTTTAGGTCGAAACCCTTTTAATTTAATGTCTCTGCCATTTCCTCTTTCCCCATTATAAATTCTCCCGTCTCTGACTGTAAAGGACCTACATTTACCTTCGCCAGTCTTTTCCTTTTCACATACCTATAGAAGTGTAATACCCACTGGAAATGTTATGTACGCTAAGTATGGTTATCAATCTTTAACTTAGACACTGTATTATCATTGTTATAAATCCCTGGGTTAAAGTTGCCCATGTGAAGGTACGGCAAGAACTTTTAAGGACACAATGTGACTAAGAGCAGACTTTCCATAATTCTGCACCAGTATCAACTGTTGCAGACAGTGAGGCTGCGCAGTCTCCAGGCAGAAACCCCAGGAGGAAGGGGTGGAGTCGGGTTTTTTCGAGCGGGAAACAGGAGCGACTGGAAGAAAAGAGGGCAGGAGCTATGAAAAGAGGGCTCAGGAGGCAAATGGCTGCCGCATCCCGTCCCGGGCTTCCAAACTCGGCCGCCGCCCTTCGTATTAGTAGCTCTGCATCCAGAACTCAAAGTGGGATTCAGTGATCATGAAGAGAATTCAACGAAGGGGTTCAGAGTCGTAAGTCTTGCAGACATTATACATACCATGAGCTCCAACTTAAGTGCGCCAACGAAAGAGTGCACTCGAATTTGGACACAGGGACAGATTCTCCATTGAATCCATATAAATGGAGAATGTATGTTTATTATGTCTAGATTCATTCTAATGTATGCAAATGTCTAATTTAGGTCATTGACCCGTAATCTTCTTATACTGTCTGACGTTAAAACTATAAAGTAAGATAATTAGAATTAAGCCATTGTAGTAGTGATCTCTTTACTGGACTATAGAGTACTGTCTACAACAGAAACCACATCTCACATATATCTAGAGAACCGTGAAGGGGTTACAGAAGCTTTTACAATCCGTTTTTATATTTTTCGCTAGTTTGTGCTCATATTCCATTTTCCCTTTCTTTATCAATTTCTTTGTCCCCCTTTGCTGATTTCTAAAAAGATCCCAATCCTCAGGCTGACTGCTTTTTCTGGCAATTTTATAAACTTCCTCCTTTGACTTAATACTAGCTTTAATTTCTTTTGTTAACCATGGTTGGATCACTTTTCCTTTTGGGTTTTTATGCCCTAGAGAAATATATGTTTGTTGCAAATTATGCATTATTTCCTTGAATGTTAGCCATTGTATGTCCACCTTCATACCTTTTAGTGTAGTCTCCCAATCTACCATGGCCAACTTGTCCCTCATACCCTTGTAGTTTCCTCTGTTTAGATTGAAGACCTTAGTTTCAGATTGGACTACATCACTCACAAACTTAATGTAAATTTCAATCATATTATGGTCACTTGTCCCTAAAAGCCCCTTTACCACAAGATTATTGATTAGCCCTTTCTCATTACACAGTACCAGATCCAGAATAGCCTGTTCCCTGGTTGGTTCCTCCACATGCTGATCCAGGAAACCATCTCACATTCTAAGAATTCATCCTCCGTACCATTAGTGGTCATTTGATTTGCCCAGTCAATATGTAGATTAAAGTCCCCCATGATTACCGTATTGCCCTTGTTACATGCACTTCTAATCTCTTGATTGATACTGTGCCCTACATTACCATTACTGTTTGGTGGCCTATACACAAATTCCACCAATGTTTTCCGCCCTTTGCTGTTTCTTAGCTCCACCCAAACTGATTCCAGTTCTACATCACGATCTGCCAAGCCAAGATCTTTAATCTCTACCGTACCAATCTCGTCCCTATTAACAGCACTACGCCACCTCCTTTTCCTTTTTGTCTGTCCTTCCTAAATGTTGAGTACCCTGGAACATTCAGTTCCCAGCTTTGGTTACCCTGCAACCATGTCTCTGTAATGGCAATTACATCATACCCATTTACTTCTATTCGTGCCATTAATTCATCCACCTTGTTGCAAACGCTACGTGCATTTAGATAAAGTGCCTTCAACTTGCCTGTTTAATATTTTTCTGCACTTTGACCCTCTTTACTGTTGGCCTTTGTTTCTTACTAGTTTTGCTGACTACTTTTCTAACTTGCACTTCCAGCTTTGTTTCTCTCCATTCTGGGCCCACACTTAGGTTCCCAGCCCCCTGACAAACTAGTTTAAATCCTTCCCAACAGCACTAGCAAACCGCCCTGCAAGGATGTTGGTCCCGTTTCTGCCGAGGTGTAAACCGTCCAACTTGTACAGGTCCCACCTTCCCCAGAATTGGTCCCAATGCCTCAGGAATTTAAATCCCTCCCTCCTACACCATCTCTCCAGCCACGCATTCATCTGGTCTATTCTCCTATTTCTGCTCTCACTAGCATGTGGCCCTGGGAGTAATCATGAGATTACTACATTTGAGGTCCTGCATTTTAATTTATTTTCTAGCTCCCTATATTCTGCTTGCAGGAACTCGTCCCTCTTTCTACCTATGTCGTTGGTACCAATATGGACCACAACCTCTGGCTGTTCACCCTCCCCCTTCAGAATGTCCTGCAGCCGCTCAGTGACATCCTTGACCCTGGCACCAGGGAGGCAACATGCCATCCTGGAATCACGTCTGCGGCCACAGAAACGTCTATCTGTTCCCCTTATGATAGAATCCCCTGTCACTATTGCTCTCCCACTCTTTTTCCTCCTCTCCTGTGTAGCTGAGCCACTCGTAGTGCCACGGACTTGGCTCTTGCTGCATTCCCCTGAGAAACCATCTCCCCCAGCAGTATCCAAAACGGAAAATCTATTGGAGAGGGAGATGGACCAGGGGACTCCTGCACTACCTTCCTATTTCTTTTACTCTGTCTGGCGGAAGTGGCCCTAGAAATAGTAGATGCATTGCTGGTCATCTTCCAGAACTCGATAGACTCTGGAATAGTACCCATGGATTGGAGGGTAGCTAATGTTACCCCACTATTCAAAAAAGGTGGTAGAGAAAAAGCGGGGAATTATAGACCGGTAAGCCTGACATCGGTAGTGGGGAAAATGCTAGAGTCCATTATAAAAGATGTAATAGCAGAGCACTTGGAAAGCAGTGACAGGATCGGACAAAGTCAACATGGATTTACAAAAGGTAAATCATGCTTGACTAATCTACTGGAATTTTTTGAGGATGTAACTGGTAAAATAGATAAGGGAGAACCAGTGTATGTGGTGTATTTGGACTTTCAGAAGGCTTTCGATAAGGTCCCACATAAGAGATTAGCGTGCAAAATTAAGGCACATGGGATTGGGGGCAAGGTATTGACTTGGATAGAGAACTGGTTGGCGGACAGAAAGCAAAGAGTTGGAATAAACGGGTCGTTTTCCAAGTGGCAGGCAGTGACTAGTGGGGTACCGCAAGGATCGGTCCTACGGCCCCAGCTGTTCACAATATATATTAATGATCTGGACGAGGGAATTGGATGTAATATCTCCAAATTTGCAGACAACACAAAGCTGGGTGGGAGGGTATGCTGTGAGGAGGATGTCGTGAAACTCCAGTACGATTTGGACAGGTTGGGTGATTGGGCAGAAACATGGCAAATGCACTATAATGTGGATAAATGTGAGGTTATCCACTTTGGTGGCAAAAACAGGAAGGCAGATTATTATTTGAATGGGAATAGATTGGGAGAAGGGGAAGTGCAAAGAGACCTGGGTGTTCTTGTGCACCAGTCGCTGAAGGTAAGCATGCAGGTGCAGCAGGCGGTTAAGAAGACAAATGGTATGTTGGCCTTTGTAGCAAGAGGGTTCGAGTACAGGAACAAGGATGTCTTGCTACAGTTGTACAAGGCCTTGGTGAGACCGCACCTTGAGTATTGTGTGCCATTTTGGTCGCCTTACCTGAGGAAGGACGTTCTTGCCATGGAAGGAGTGCAGCGATGATTCACCAGGCTGATACTTGGGATGGCAGGAATGACGTATGAGGAGAGATTGTGTCGATTGGGCTTATGCTCACTGGAGTTTAGAAGATTGAGAGGGGATCTCATCGAAACCTATAAAATTCTGTCAGGCCTGGACAGACTAGATGCAGGAAGGATGTTTCTGATGGCCGGTGAGTCCAGAACCAGGGGTCATAGTCTAAGGATAAGGGGTAAGCCATTTAGGACTGAAATGAGGAGGAATTTCTTCACCCAGAGAGTGGTGAACCTGTGGAATTCTCTGCCACAGAGGGCGGTGGAAGCCAGTTCATTAAATATATTCAAGAAAGAGTTGGATATATTTCTTAAGGCTAAAAGGATCAAGGGATATGGAGAGAAGGCGGGGACAGGGTACTGAATTTGGATGATCAGCCATGATCTCATTGAATGGCGGAGCAGGCTCGAAGGGCCGAATGGCCTACTCCTGCTCCTATCTTCTATGTTTCTATGTTTCACCCATTCCCTGTCTGCCTGTGCACTCTTTACCTGCGGTGTGACCACCTCATTAAACGTGCTATCCACGAAGACCTCAGCCTCTCGGATGCTCCACAGTGACTCCAGCCGCAGCTTCAGCTCTGAAACGCAGATTTTGAGTAGCTGCAGCTGGAGGCACTTCCTGCACACATATTCGCCCTGGACACCGAAAGTGTCCCTGACTTCCCACATAGCATAGGAGGTGCACTCCACACTACCGAGCTGCCCTGCCATGTCCTACCCTTAATTTACTCCCTTTACTTCCTTTAAATTAAAGAATATTAAATATACTCGGGACCTTACTTCACTTTAAACACTGCTTACTCTAAACTAGAGACCTTACTTTTACTTTAATGATTGGACTGTAGAAATACTCACCAGGTCCTACTCACCAATCAGCTCCTTCCCTTGTGCCGACGTCACTTTTAATCTCTGACGTCACGTTCGAATGTTGCCTGTTGAGGTCTGCTCTCGCTGCTGCTCCCAATAGCTCGGTCTGGGCCTCGACCCTCGGGCTTTATTTCCTCGCTCCTCCTTCACCTGTTCCCTCACAGGTCGGTCCACTCTCACTGCTGCTCCCAATAGCTCGATCTGGGCCTCGAGCCTCGGGCTTTATTTCCTCGCTCCTCCTTTGCTTGTTCCCTCACAGGTCGGTCCGCTCTCGCTGCTGCTCCCAATAGCTCGGTCTGGGCCTCGAGCCTCGGGCTTTATTTCCTCGCTCCTCCTTCGCCTGTTCCCTCACAGATCGGTCCGCTCTCGCTGCTGCTATATCGCCTGTTCCAGCCTGGAAGAATCTGTTGGTGAAAATATTCAGGGCCACGGTCACTTGAGGGCCACTGGCAGAGCTGTCATTGCCCTGCTCTGAGGTTGCAGGTCTGGTGCCAAGAGGTGGCAGAGTTCTGTGACCACTTCCTTGGTGAAGCGGAGCCAATGAATAAACTGCTCATGGCTTAGGTGCAGGTAGGACTATTGCTCCCTGAAGACCCTAGGTGGGTAAAGCCTCCTGCTCAGAGCCCTCCCCCTCCTCCCTTTGTGAGCAGCTTGTCTTGTCTTTGCTGCCTCTGTTCCATCTCCCTGTATATGGAGTTAGGTCGTAGATCAGCCATGATCTCATTGAATGGTGGAACAGGTTCGAGGGGCTAAATGGCCTACTCCTGTTCCTATGTTCCTGTCATGCTGCAGCATAAGGGGGACTGCAAGTAAAGCCCCCATGACTGGGAGCAAGTGGTGTAGTCGGAGGCCTTCTAGTTGCAGCCAATGCCTTCCCAACATCCAGCAGCACTCCCTGCCCACTTTAACAGCGTTATAAATGTCTTCTAGCAAGCCAGTATAGATATAAACTCTGCAAGAGCCAGTACAAGAAAAATAATCAACTTACCTGCAAGTTGGATGTATCCCTTTAAAAAGTGCTGGTGAGGGGTTCCTCATGCAGTTGAACGCATGTTCAGCTGTGCGTGTTCAGGAGAGGGCGTTGTTTGGCATGGCGACGTTGAAAATGGCAGGTCGTGCTTCAAATCAGTGTTACATGCTGACTAATGTCACAATCTCCCTACTCTGCATACTTCCAGCACACCCACGTCCCACCCACGCTATTGCCCTCACCAAGATGGTGACCAGTGCAGGCCGTGCCGGAAGTGGCCGGAAGCGAGGCGGCCATCATTTTGTTCCCGAAACATGTCTTAACTGCTGGCACTTAGATGCCAAATTTCGCAGCCCTGCTCTTTCATTTTGAATGAGTTTTTGGCTCATTGACTACAGAAGGATTTCTGACTCATCTCTGCTTCAGACTGACTGTGAAATTGTCTGGCTTGCCCACCTATAACCATGCCTTCCCATTCCTTTGGAAATACATCTGACATTCAATGCTAGTCGCTAATGTTTACAGTCTACAAACACAAGACAAAGTGCAATTCATGTGCTGTAACATTCCAGGGTGCAATGATACGTTTTTGATTCAAACACTTATTGGCATATATATTTAATATAAGATTGAAAATTCCCTGAGGTTTTGCTCCACCGCTATATTAAAAGAACTTAAATACATCCCCTCCCTTTCCCATGACACCTTCCTTCACTGCACACATTTCTTTCTACCTCCTTCTGCTCCAAGACATGGCTGCAATGCAGGCTGTCACCACTGGAAGAGCGGGTGATGGACTTCGACGACAGGGGCGTATCAGGAGACTATGGGCTCGATTTTGTCAATGGGGAGCTTCTGGAGGTGGGACTCCCACTTTTTGGATTGTAGTCCCACCTCCATCGACTTGTGGCCAACCCACGCTACTTTCCCTTGATTGACCTTGTTAAGCTTGCCCAGCAGGCTCAACAGGCCAATTAAGGGACACCTGGTTACTGGTGATGTCAGCGATTGACATTTCATCTGTCAAGAGCTTTTGACAGATGAAAAATCAGTGTTTGACAGCTCTGTGAAGCTGTCAAACACTGACAATCTGTCTTCTAACTTGAGTCCTTCTACTCAGACTCAGTTAGAGAACTCTCCAGACCAGAAAGCAGAAGCTGCAGCTTTTGACAGTTCAGCGGCCATTCTGCTTTCTGTGCCGATGAGCTGAGGGACTCCCGAGACCTGAAGGAAGGAAGCCTGCAGGAAGAAGTAAAGGTAAGTGAAACTTATTGGCCCTGAAATTAGGATCGGAAGCTTGCCGCGCGTGCAAGCCCCCAATGTGCACTTACCCGGTGCGCTGACATTTGAATCGTGGCCCGCATTGCATTTCCTCTCACTGGCTCGCTTGAGGTCCTGCCGCGCTGTGCGTGCGTGACCCAGTGGCGTAACCCAGTGGCGTACTTAGTGCGATGAGCCGGCTGGGATCACGTGAGCACAGGGCAACCAATGGGAGGTTGCAAAAGTTCATTCATGAGTTTGACTGTAAGAGCTGTCAAACTCATGAAAATTCCTGGCCCCAAAACACTACTTAAACTTGAAAGAAAATTTAAAAAAACATTGCACTACTTAAATGAACCATAAATAACTGTAAAAAACTATTTTAAACAATAATTTTAAAATTTGAAAAAAATTATTATATAAAAAATCAGGGCTAAAATTAAACTTACCTTACTGTAAATTCTTTAAAAATAATAAACCTGTGGAAAAGAAATTTATAAATTGTATTAATAGACCACTTACCTGTAAAACTAAGTACTTACGTGTGGTTTTTCAATACGTAAAAGCCGGAGGCCTTTACACATGCGCAACTCTCTAAAAATAAAGGAAATCCAAGTCGCACGCGCAGACTCCTGCGCGCACGCGTTCAGCCTCTTAACCCCTTGGGTCAGAGGAGAGGAAATGCCAGTTTTCCCCGCATGCGCTGTGCATGCTGAAAACCGGCAATTCCTCTGGGCACACGCGTGAGTACCCCATCCGTACTCACGCATTGGGAGAGGAATTACTGGCCCAATAAAACACTTTACACTTACCTCACACACTTACCTCTGCATACATGCACCCATCACTCACCTGCACAATGGACATCTTGACCCCTCCAACCCCTGCAGATCGACGGTCCGCCTTGCTAACTTGGCATGGTTCAGAGCCGTCGGACAGCCCACACTTCAGGGCTAAAAATAGGGATTTGGCAAAAAACTGCCTGTTAACTACCTGTTAACAGACAGTTAATTGGCACTAATCCTCTTCCCACCTTGGGGAGGCGGCTCCCAGCACAGGTCGGGTACCCGCCTCCTGGGACATTGGCACGGAGGCGGGTTGGGGGCAGGATGGGTTCCTGCCCCCCGATTCTGCAATTTTCCCACCACTCCCGCCTCCAAACCCATCTCCTCGGGGCTTGGAAAATTGAGCCCATGTGTCTGGTGAGCCTGGAGGACAAGTCCTGTAGAGTTTTAAACCATCTGTTCCCTCATTCCCTTCTCATTTAAATGTCATCCTTACTCATGGTGCATGACAAATTGCTGCTGCTTTCAGAAGCCACTCATCTGTCTCTGATTACCCATTCCACTAAATGCTAACTCCTGTCCCTTTCTCCCAATTCAGGTCCAGAGGTCAAAACAGCCCTCAGGGAGCAGAAGAAGAATTGTCACTCAACCTAACATTTGCAGACACCAGCTCAGAGACTGGCACCCCGCATAGTTCAGAGACTAGGCTAGAGGAGATGCACCCAACACCAGTGCGCAGGAGCAAGGGCAGGGGGAGCGGATGGCCCAGGAAGCAGCTTGCCAGATGGAGAGCTCACATCTGAACTCTGCTGCAAAGGGTACAGATGAAGACATTGAGGGCCCACCATACATAAGACTGATGGCAATCCATACAGAGCCTCTAAGTGTATTAGTCAACCTGCCAGCGAGCATGTGCACAATGTCAGAGGGCATAGAGGAGTCCAGATCCACGTTGTATGCTGTCTTTGTGTGTGGCATTGAGACCCTGCAGTGAACCATGAAGCAACTGGTCAGCTCTATGAGCACTGCACAGGGCGCCAGAGTGATGGAGCATCTGAAGACTGTGTTGCTGAAAGCTCAGACTTCTGTCATCGTGGCTCTGGGGTAAAGCATCTCCTCTGACTTACAAAGCCTGAAGGAAAGTGTGGACAAGGGCATCGAGAGCTTCCCAATTCATCTGCACTCTGTTCTTGCGCAGAGTAGTGAGAGTTCTGAAGCTCAGCCCTGAGAGTAGCATTGGCTCCATGGGAGAGGCACCTGTTGCCCTGTCTCAGGATGACAGCATGCCTGCTCCCTCGCCAGTCTCTCAGCCAGTGCCCTTGGTGGTGCCAGATAGCCAGCTGGCTAGACTGCCTCAGCCAACACCGAATTCCAGCAATGTGCAGTCAGGTCCTTAACAGCCAGAGCTGTTTGAGGTCAACTACCATGGTCATCTCAAGTGCCCTCCAGCTGTTGGTCTTCATAATCTTAGTGATGTAACAGGGCATTGATATGGTGGGTGTCAGGACTGGATCAAATGGAAGGAGGGAGTGTTGGTGCTCAGGGGAGGGGAGGGACAATTCAGGAGAATCTCTCCTCAATAATTTGCTGCCTTACAACTCTGGCGCTGTACTCTTCCTCTGCATTCTCTGGTAACTCATCCCCTTGTTCAACTTCTTCCTCTACCTCTTCCTGCTCTGGATGCTCCTAGGCACCTCCTCTTTGTATTGCACGACTGCGGAGCATGCAGCAAAGGATTATGAATATTGACACACGCTCCTCCCGAGCCGTACAGACAGCAGACTGTTATTTCAGGATGGCAATAGTTTTCACAATCAGAACACTTGATGCTGCGTGGCTCTCGTATATATTGATGCTGGTTCCTGATGGGGAGCACGCAGGGCTATGTGCATGCAGTCTATGGTGCCCTTGTACCCGTAGAAGCAATGCGGGCAAATCCCAGTGCTCTCTCTTCCTGCTTGTCAGCCTCCATAGGTAAGGCAATGAGCTGTTGAAACCTCGCAAACAGAGCATCGGTAACCTGATGGATGGTTGTGTGCACAAAAACTAACTGATGCTGCTGATGCCACCAGAAGCATTTGGAAAAAGCCAGAGGCATAAAAATTTAGAGCAACAGAGATCTTCACTGCCACAGGCAGTGCAGTGCATGCCCTGGTGTTGGGCCCTAATTCTAGCCGCAACAGGTGGCACAAGAGTTAAATAGACAAACAGTCGCCAAAACAGCAAAAATCATGGCTAAAAAGCACCCTAGACTAAAATGACTAACCTTGATGGAAGTGAGGATCCCTTTAAATATTGCTTGTGAAAGCTGCTTACCACCTGTTCCCGCCATGATTTGCTGAGCAGGTCAAGGAAGTGACATTTCAGGTGTGTATGGACACCAATTTAACAAAGGGCCTGATTCAGGCATAGGACCCTTACTATCATATTTAAATCATATTTACTATCATTTGTATCAGGTGGCCGCCAGGGATGCCCATTAAAAGCCCGAACCAATGTGCCAGTCCGGGACAACGAGCTGCAAAATTCCACCTCTTGGAATTCAATTTGGACCCAGATAAAGTTCAAAACACAGAACAATTTTTACCCCCACTAGTCCGATACAGCCGCTGTTTATGGGAAAGATATATTTCTGTTTATTTATTCCAGGGTTATCTGTTAATCCTCAATATTAAAGTGTTTCATATCAAGAAAGATTGTTGTTTATATTTTAATAGAATAAGTTTCAAACAATGCTCGAACCTTGTGTATTATTGTACACTAGCTGAAGTGCCCGGCGGTGCCGAGGCTTTTTCGAGGGCATGTTGTTGTTGGAAGAGAGAGAGAGAGCGACTGGGGGGAAGAGAGAGAGCGACTGGGGGGAAGAGAGAGAGCGACTGGGGGGAAGAGAGAGAGCGACTGGGGGAAGAGAGGGAGGGGGGAGGGAGGGGAGGGGGAGGGGGAGGGGAAGGGAGGGCGGGGGGGGAGGGGAGGGAGGGGGAGGGGGAGGGGGAGGGCGGGGAAGGGAGGGAGGGGGAGGGGGAGGGCGGGGAAGGGAGGGCGGGGGGAGGGGAGGGGGGAAGGAAGGGAGGGAGGGGGGAAGGGAGGGCAGGGGAGGGGAAGGGAGGGCAGGGGAGGGGAAGGGAGGGCGGGGGGGAGGGGAGGGAGGGGAAGGGAGGGCGGGGGGAGGGGAGGGAGGGGAAGGGAGGGCGGGGGGGAGGGGGAGGGCGGGGAAGGGAGGGCGGGGGGGAGGAAGGGAGGGAGGAAGGGAGGGCGGGGGGGGGAAGGGCGGGGGGAGGGGAGGGGGGATGGAGGGCGGGGGGCGCCCCCCCCGAGGGTCGCGGCCCCCCCCCCGAGGGTCGCGCCCCCCCCCCCTCGAGGTGAAGACCGCCGATTGCGCGCGCAGCAGGAGCTGAGACGCGGCGTCTCTCTCGGCCGGCGGGCCCGGTTGCCAGGGCAACCGTGACGCTGACCAAGCCAGAGAGAGAGACGCCGCGTCTCAGCTGCTCCTGCTGCGCGTGCGGCCCCCCCCGAGGGTCGCAGCCCCCCCCGAGGGTCGCGCCCCCCCCCGAGGGTCGCGGCCGCCTCCCCCTCCCCCCGAGGTGAAGACCGCCGATTGCGGCTGTGCGAGACGTCCGGCGGGCCCGTTTGCCAGGGTAACGCTGGACGCTCAGCAAGCCCCGGCAGAGAGAGACGTCTCAGCTCCTGCTGCGCGCGCACCCTAGCGGCGCTGGGCTGAGGCTCGGCCCTCCAGCCTTCGAGTGGGGCCGGGAGGTGCCTAGCTCGGGCGTGGGTGCGGAGGAGACGCCGAGGCTTCTAGGCCTACCTGGAAAAATGGGGAAAGGTAGGAAAATTAATGAGATTAGATAAGTTAATTACTTTCTAAATCATTTTTTAAAAAAACAATATGTGTTTTAAAAGCAACGTTTTTTTTTTAAGACGCAGAAAGCGGGACAAAGAAAGGAAAAGTTTGGAATCAAGATGGCGGCAACTCACCTCGGTTCAGAACGATAAAGCCCGGCCACACGCGCACCGATTGGCCCGGCGGCACACGCCAGCAACCCGGCGTACGATTGGTCGAGCTCGAGGTCACTCTGTCGCTAATGAGCGGATAATGAGATGCTAATGAGCGGAATGTTGAAGGTTTTTGGGATACCGCGGGCGCAATTTTAGCCCGGCCGAAACGTAAATACGCTTAAAACCGTCTCGGAAGCGTAAGCTTTCTTTGGAGGTAATGCGCGCATAGGTACGCCCTGTAACTTTCGAGTGCATACCCACAACGCACACGCGATGACAGACAGATAGACAGATAGACAGATAGAATGACAGAAGTACCGATTTATATATATAGATATAGGGGTGTTTGAGTTTTATTTGTACATAATTTATGACCAAACAGTACAGTTCTTAAGGTTTTTTCCCCAAAGGGGAGATAACTGACATTATAGGCTGAATTTATTCCCCAACAGGGAGTTGAATGCTTCAGCCTTTATAAAAATGTCATAACAGTAGAAAGCAAAGATTAACAACGAGCAACAGAGCCTGAAACAATCCAGTTCTGCTGAAGTGAATCACTATTTGTCAGCAGGCAGTGTGAGAGAACATCAGCCATAGCAGCCCATGAAATTCCAGCACAGTGAGATGGTTCCACATTAGCTTTCATTTCCCAAACAGATCGCTCACTTCCAAGCTCATCTGTTTCAGTCTCGATGACCGAGGCGTGGGCGCCGTTCTTGATCAGCGTGGCTGCAAGTGACCAGGAAACTAGAGCGAATCAAGGAAATTTGCCACCGCTGCTGCTTTGCAAGGGAACGGGTCTATTATAATTAACTTTTATCTGTTTCGGCAAACGTCTCGGCGGAGCGACACAAATGGCCAAGAAAATTTGGCTTTTAATAATAACCTGAAACTCCTGCATTAGAAAAATGCTGTCGCCATAGAAGGATTATTACTGTGGCGCACGTTTTCAGGAATTCCGGGCGATCTTGTCATCCATTTTACAATCCCAGGTTTAACAGATGTAGCCAAAAAAAACTTATGGCACTGATGACATGATAAATTTACGAATTCACTTTCAGGAGCTTTTGTTGGATCGGGGTGTTATTTTTAGTAAACTAGTTAATGCATTCATTTTAAATTCCTGTCTTTGCTATTTTAATTCAACACAAATCATAGAATCATAGAAAGTTACAGCACAGAAGGAGGCCATTTCGGCCCATCATGTCCGCATTGGCCAACAAAGGGCTATCCAGCCTAATCCCACTTCCCAGCTCTTGGTCCGTAGCCCTGCAGGTTACAGCTTCCCAAGTGCACATCCAAGTACTTTTTAAATGTGGTTAGGGTTTCTGCCTCTACCACCCTTTCAGGCAGTGAGTTCCAGACCCCCACAACCCTCTGGGTGAAGAAATTTCCCCTCAAATCCCCTCTAAACCTTCCACCAATTACTTTAAATCTGTGCCCCCTGGTTTTTGATCCCTCTGCTAAGGGAAATAGGTCCTTTCTATCCATTTTATCTAGGCCCCTCATAATTTTATACACCTCAATAAGGTCTCCCCTCAGCCTCCTCTGTTCCAAGGAAAACAAACCCAGCCTATCCAGTCTTTCCTCATAGCTAAGATTCTGTACTCCCGGCAACATCTTTGTAAATCTGCTCTGTACCCTCTCTAGTGCAATCACATCTTTCCTGTAATGTGGTGACCAGAACTGCACGCAGCACTCTAGCTGAGGCCTAACTAGTGTTTTATAATATACACTACATCAAATGCACTACCCTCATCTACCCATATAACAACAGAAAATGCTGGAAAAACTCAGCAGGCCAGGCAACATCCGTGGAGAGAGAAATAGAGTCAACGTTTCAGATTGAAACCCTTCGTCAGGGCTGAGAAAACACAGGAAATGAAACAGATTAAAAGGCCAGTTTGGGGGCTGGGAAATGGGGATGAAAGAACAAAAGAGAAGTGAAGAGACATTAAGAGGTATTCAAAACGAGACGAGATGGTGATGGGACTAGTAAAGAGACAAAAGACGGCTCTAGAGGAGGTGTGAAATGCACTGGCAGAATGAGAGACAGCTGCCATGTGGGAGAGAAAAAAAAGGGGGAAGGGCACATCTCAGATCCATCCAGGATTACAAATATCTCCAAGATATTCATCGTTCCTCGAACTACTGCTCTCGCCGCATCTTGAGATGACTGTATCGGTGCCGTTTCCTGCTCTCACCCCGAACTAGACAATTTCATTTGCTTTGCCTCCAATTTCCACCCATCCCTCACCTTCACATGGTCCATCTCCGACTCTTCCCTTCACTTCCTCGACTTCTCTGTCTCCATCTCTGGGGATAGGTTATTGTCCAACATTCACTACAAGCCCACTGACTCCCACAGCTACCTGGACTACACTTCCTCCCACCCTGCCTCCTGTAAGGACTCTATTCCATTCTCCCAGTTTCTCCATCTCCGCCGCATCTGCTCCGACGATGCCACCTTCCACACCAGTGCTTCCGACATGCCTTCCTTTTTCCTCAACCGCGGATTCCCCTCTACCGTGGTTGACACGGCCCTCGACCATGTCCGTTCTATCTCCCGCACTTCTGCCCTCACCCCTGCCCCTCCCTCCCGGAACCACGATAGGGCTCTCCTTGTCCTCACCTTTCACCCCACCAGCCTCCACATTCAACGGATCATCCTCCGCTATTTCCGCCACCTCCAACGTGATCCCACCACCAAATGCATCTTCCCCTCCCCTCCCCTTTCAGCATTCTATAGGGACCGCTCCCTCCGAGACACCCTAGTCCACTCCTCTATCACCCCCAGCACCCCTTCCCCTTCGCTCGGCACCTTCCCGTGCAAGCGCAGGAGATGCAACACCTGCCCTTATACCTCCCGCCTTCCCACTGTCCAGGGCCCCAAACACCCCTTCCAGGTGAATCAGTGATTTAGTTGTACTTCTTGCAATCTAGTATGCTGTATTCGCTGCTCACGATGTGGTTTCCTCTACATTGGGAGACCAAACGCAGATTGGGTGACCGCTTTGCGGAACACCTCCATTCAGTCCGTAAGGGTGACCCTGAGCTTCCAGTCGTCTGTCATTTTAATTCACTGCCCCATTCCCACTCAGACCTTGTTGTATCCGTGTGTTAATGGGGACATGGAATGCAGGAGTTGGTTTAACAGGTGTTTACTGAACAAAGTCTGGAGGCGAACTAAAAGATACAAGACACTATACAGGCTTATATAGCCCGAGTGGCCACTACCGGCATTACAGTACACAGTGGCTCTTAAAGGCCCATACACCACAATTCCTCCCCTTTTAGACAACCAGTACATAACATTTTAAGTGATCATTAATAAGCATGTTTACAAGAACAATAATCTGCACGTTTGCTGCAGTTAATCAATTATAAGTCAGTCTCTCTGGAGGCTTCCTGACTCGGTCCGGATAACGCCTCGGTGGTGTAGTAGTTTTCGGTGGTGTAGTAGGTTCTTTTGGCAAGGTCGCTTCGGCTTGAATGCCAGTGTCGGGTTCATCTGGTTCCAGTATCACCGGATCGGAGGTAGATACTACGGGTATCTCTGCTTCATCATTAGGCGTATAGAGTTGTGGTGTAGGTTGTCCCTTTTCGGATGACTCTATGATCTGGTCAGCATGGCGCCTTATTATGCTTGCTCCAATGTCCACGGTATACATCAGCGGTCCTAGTCGTGTGCAAATAGTTCCAGGCTGCCATTTCTCGGTACGGTAGTCCCGGGCCAAAACTTGTTGACCTATCTGGAAGGTTCTAGTTGGCCTTTCATTCATGCCTTGAAATTGCCGGTTCTCTACGTCCCTTCTGATGTTTGGCTTGATCAAATCCAGCCGGCATCTTAGTCTTCTATTGAAAAACATCATGGCGGGAGTTTGGTTTGTAACCACATGTGTTGCATTCCTGTATGCAAACAAGAAGTTATCTATCTTATGCTGTAGATTTATGTCTTCATTACCCATGGCCTTTATGGCCTTCTTGAAGGTCTGGACAAACCTTTCAGCCAATCCATTGGTGGCGGGATGGTATGGGGCGGACGTGTAGTGCTTAACCCCATTGTTTTTGAAGAACTTCCTGAATTCTTCGGACACAAATTGCGGTCCATTATCAGAACAGATCTGTTCAGGCAGCCCATTCCTGGCAAATATGGTCCTTAATACTGTGATGGTTTTTTCCGTGGTGGTGGAGGACATCTTTATTACCTCCGGCCACTTGGAGTGTGCATCAACCACAATTAAGAACATTGAGTCCATAAATGGACCAGCAAAGTCGATGTGTACCCTTTGCCATGGAGATGAGGGCCACTCCCATGGATGTAGAGGGGCTTGTGGTGGGGCGTTTTGGACCTTCTGGCATCCTAGACAGCCCTTGGTCATTTCTTCGATGTCTCCATCGATACCTGGCCACCACACAAACGCTCTGGCTAGGTTCTTCATTTTCACTCCACCCAGATGCCCCTCGTGAAGCTCCTTTAGCACTTTATCCTGGAGTTTGGGTGGAATCACCACTCTGGATCCACACATCAAGGTTCCTCGGCACACTGACAGCTGTTCTCTTCTTTGCGAGAATGCTGGCAACAGTGGTTCACCATGTGCTGGCCATCCCTTCACCGTTAAATCGTAGACTCGTGAGAGAGTCGGGTCATTTCTCGTTTCCTTTTCAATGGTAGAATTTGTTACTGGTAGACATTCCACTGTGGTTGAGTGGAACATCTCCACTGGGTCCACTGTAGGTGCCTCTTCTACCATTGGCAACGGTAGGCGTGATAAACCGTCAGCATTTCCATGCTGTTTTGATCCTTTGTATTCTATGTCATATTGGTGTGCCCCTAGAAAAAGGAACCACCTCTGTAGCCTTTGCGCTGTCATAATGGGAACACCCTTTTTAGGGTTGAATATGGAGACGAGGGGTTGATGGTCAGTCAACAAGGTAAATTTTTGTCCGTGTAGGTAATGGTTGAATTTCTTCACTCCCCATACCAGGCTGAGTGCTTCCCTGTCGATCTGGGCATAGTTACGCTTAGCTGAGTTCAATGAGCGTGACACAAAAGCTATCGGCCGCTCCGAGCCATCAGGGAATCTATGCGATAATACCGCTCCTACGCCGTAAGGGGATGCATCGCACGCCAGTCTGATTGGTAGTGATGGGTTGTAATGAGCCAAAACTTCCTTGGACGTGATCAAGCCTTTGCATTTATGGAAGGCACGTTTACAGTCTTCGCTCCATTTCCAAATTACTCCTGTTTGTGGCAGTTCATTAAGAGGGTGTAGAAGAGTTGATAAGTTCGGTAAAAATTTCTGATAGTAATTTATCAATCCCAGGAACGACCTTAATTGTGAGACATTTTCAGGTGCTGGGGCTTTTATGACCGCTTCAATTTTTTCAGGTGACTTATGCAACCCTTCCTGGTTAATTATATGGCCACAATATGATATTTGTTTCTGGAAAAATTCGCACTTGGGGCGGTTTGCTCGTAGGCCCCATTCTCTCAGCCTAGTGAGCACCTGCTCCAAATTGGCAAGGTGCTCGTTGTCGTTTTCTCCTATTACAAGGATGTCGTCTAGGTAGCATTGAGTCCTCAGAATCCCTTGCAGGACTTGCTCCATAGCTCTTTGCCAGATAGCTGGAGCTGATGCTACTCCGAAAACCAGTTGATTGTACTGGTACAGGCCTTTGTGTGTGTTTATCGTGAGATACTTTTTAGAGGCCTCCTCAACCTCCATCTGTAGATATGCCTGTGCCAAGTCAATTTTGGTGAAACGTTTCCCTCCGGATAGTGAGGCGAAAATATCTTCTATCCTCGGAAGAGGATACTGTACCGTGTGAAGGACCGGGTTTACAGTCACCTTGAAGTCCCCACAGATGCGAATTTTTCTCTGTTCTTCAGATTTATCATTATTCAACGTTTTCTTCATGACCGGGACGATGGGTGTTGCCCACTCGCTCCAATCTATCTTGGATAACACGTCTGCCTTTTCCAAATTCGCCAGCTCTGCCTCGACTGCTGGACGAATTGCGTATGGCACCGGCCTCGCCTTAAAAAACTTGGGAATTGCCGCATCTTCCACTTTTATTGAGGCGGTGACGCCTTTCAAGGTTCCTAGTTCCTGTTGAAACACTTCTTTGGCGTTGTCCAAGATGTCTTTTAATCATTCAGGTATGACGTCATCATCATTTTTTTTCTTACTGGTCACCGTCAGTGCCTGAATGGAGTGCCAGTCTAAACGTATCTTCCTGATCCATTCACGTCCCAACAGCGGTGGACCACCATCTTGCAGAATGTATAAATACAACTTCTGTATTTCCTTGCCGTTGTATACAACAGGCACCCTTATTTTCCCTCTGGGGTATACTTTCTGCCCCGTATATGTTTTCAAGATAATGGATGTGTCTTTCAAAGGTATATGCGGAAATAGCCGCTCGTAATCCCGTCGACTTATGACGGTCAGAGCTGATCCTGTATCCAGCTCAATTTTAACTGGGGACCCCGCTATCGTGAGGGTAACCCAAATGGTCTGGTAATCTTCTTTGGCAATTACATTATGTAATTTGAGACAGCTTAGTCTCTTGTTTCTGGAGTTGCTATCGCTCTTCTGGTCTTCGGAGCTACTGTCCGTCATCATTTGTACCTTTTTGTACTGTTCTTTATTGATTTTTTTTTCTGTCAGTGGATTTTTTGTTTCCAGATCGGCATACACGTGCAATGAGTCCCATCTTTTCGCATTGTCTGCATGCTTTGTCCTTGAATCAGCAGTCCCTCTGGTCATGGGTGGATCTGCCGCAGCGCTAACATCTCTCGAAACCCTGTGTCATTTCATGGGTGCCGAAGTCCTGTGGCTTTTGCTGTATCTCTGCAGCTCCTCTTGCTGCTGCTTCGTATGATACAGTCACACTGAAAGCCTTGTCCAGTGTTAAATCTTTCTCAGAAAGTAGCCTTTTCTGTGTTCCTTCACTTAGGAGACCGCAGACGAATTTGTCTCGAAGAGAATCTGCCAGTCCTGCCCCGAATTGGCAGTGCTTTAACAGTTTCCTTAATTCGGTGAGGTAATCAGCGTTACTTTCATTCTTGTGCTGATTCCTCCTGAAGAATTTGAATCGTTCTGCTATCAGCAGCGGTGTTGGGTTTAAGTGCTCCTGTAGGGTATCAACAATCTCCTTAAAATTCTTGTCCATCGGTTTGGCTGGAGTGATTAAGTTTCATAACAGCCCGTTTGTCCTTGCGCCCATTAGATTTAGAAGTACCGATGCCTTTTTATCATCCTCTATTTCATTCGCTGTGCAATATACCTCCACTCTTTCCACATATGTGGTCCAATCCTCTCTATCACTATCGAAAGCAGTAATATTGCCAGTCTTAGGCATCCTGGAAAAAAAATGGCACCTCCCACGCTTTCCTTTCTTCCCTGCCGAGAAAAAACGGCGCCTCCCGCGCTTTCCCGCCGCTGCCGCTGCTGACAACGCTATTCTCCGTGGTTTTTATTTATACAGCTATTTTTAATAGTTGGAGACTCGTTCCCGCCGGACTCTCTGGGAGTTTTCCCTCCCTCTGCTTGGTCCGAGCACCGACCTGCTTTGCAGCGCCGGCCGTCTCCCGAGTGCTCCACCCTCCGCCTCTGTTTGCCTCTGCCTTCACTGCTCGGCCCTGCTGCAGAGCCAGCCGATCGAGCCCCAGCCCGCCGCCCAGGAAGGATTATTGCAGTACCTGCCACCAGCCCGGCTAGCTGGTGAAACCACAGTTTTTTCTTTTTTTTTTTCTTCGACCTTCGCCTGAGGAATCGATCTCCTTGAGGTGCTGCCGAATTGCAGGTAAGTCCGTTTCCAACTCGTCGCCACTGTTGTATCCGTGTGTTAATGGAGACACGGAATGCAGGAGTTGGTTTAACAGGTGTTTACTGAACAAAGTCTGGAGGTGAACTAAAAGGTACAAGACACTATACAGGCTTATATAGCCCGAGTGGCCACTACCGGCATTACAGTACACAGGGGCTCTTAAAGGCACATACACCACAGACCTCACCGTCCTCGGGCTCTTGCATTGTTCCACGGAAACCCAGCATAAGCTCAAGGAACAGCACCTCATCTTCCGTTTAGGTACTTTACAGCCTTCCGGACTCAATATCGAGTTCAACAATTTCAGATCATAACCTCGGCCCCTATTACATTTTTATATATATTTTTTCTCCACACCCTTTGTTTTGTGCCCTTCCCCCTTTTTTTTCTCTCCCACATGGCAGCTGCCTCTCATTCTGCCAGCGCATTTCACACCTCATCTAAAGCCGTCTTTTGTCTCTTTACTAGTCCTATCACCATCTCGTCTCATTTTGAATACCTCTTAATGTCTCTTCACTTCTCTTTTGTTCTTTCACCCCCATTTCCCAGCCCCCAAACTGGCCTTTTAATCTGTTTCATTTCCTGTGTTTTCTCAGCCCTGACGAAGGGTTTCGACCTGAAACGTTGACTCTATTTCTCTCTCCATGGCCTGCTGAGTTTTTCCAGCATTTTCTGTTGCTATTTCAGATTTCCAGCATCCGCAGTATTTTGCTATCACCCTCATCTACCCTCCTTGTTACCTCCTCAAAAAATTAAATCAAGTTTATCAGACACGACCTTCCCTTAACAAATCCATGCTGACTATCCTTGATTAATCCGTGTCTTTCTAAATGAAGATTTATCCTGTCCTTCAGAATTCTTTCCAATAATTTTCCCACCACCGAGGTTAGGCTGACTGGCCTGTAATTACTTGGTCTATCCTTTTCTCCCTTTTTAAATAAGTGTACCACATTAGCAGTCCTCCGGCACCACACCTGAAGCCAGAGAGGATTGAAAAATGATTGTCAGGGCCTCTGCTATTTCATCTTTTGCTTCGCTTAACAGCCTGGGATATATTTCATCCGGGTCTGGGGATTTATCCACTTTCAAAGCTGCTAAACCCTTTAATACTTCCTCTCTCACTATGTTTATTTCATCTAATATTTCACACTCCTCCTCCCTGATAGCAATGTCTGCTTCGCCCCTCTCCTTTGTGAAAACAGATGCACAAGAACCCTACTGACGTCTCCCACCTCCACACAAAGATCACCCTCATGATCTCAAATAGGCCCTACCCTTTCTTTAGTTATCCTCTTAATCTTAATATATTTATAAAACATTTTTGGGTTTTCCTTGATTTTACTTGCCAAGAATTTTTCATGCTCTCTCTTTGCTTTCCAAATATAATTTTTAATTGCACCCCTGCACTTTCTGTACTCATAGAAACATAGAAACATAGAAGATAGGAGCAGGAGTAGGCCATTCGGCCCCTCGAGCCTGCTCCGCCATTTAATGCAATCATGGCTGATCATCCAAATTCAGTACCCTGTCCCTGCTTTCTCCCCATACCCCTTGATCCCTTTAGCCTTAAGAAATATATCCAACTCCTTCTTGAATATATTTAATGTATTGGCCTCTACTGCCTTCTGTGGTAGAGAATTCCACAGGTTCACCACTCTCTGGGTGAAGAAATTCCTCCTCATTTCTGTCCTAAATGGCCTACCCCTTATCCTTAGACTGTGACCCCTGGTTCTGGACTCCCCAACCATCAGGAACATCCTTCCTGCATCTAGTCTGTCCAGTCCTGTCAGAATTTTATAAGGTTCAATGAGATCCTGTCTCATTCTTCTAAACTCCAGCGAGTACAAGCCCAATCGACCCAATCTCTCCTCATACGTCATTCCTGCCATCCCAGGTATCAGCCTGGTGAATCTTCGCTGAACTCCTTCCATGGCAAGAACATCCTTCCTCAGATAAGGCAACCAAAACTGCACACAATACTCAAGATGTGGTCTCACCAAGGCCCTGTATAACTGCAGCAAGACATCCTTGTTCCTGTACTCAAACCCTCTCGCTATGAAGGCCAACATGCCATTTGCCTTCTTAACCGCCTGCTGCACCTGCATGCTTACCTTCAGTGACTGGTGCACAAGGACACCCAGGTCTCGTTGCACTTCCCCTTCTCCCAATCTATTGCCATTCAGATAATAATCTGCCTTCCTGTTTTTGCCAGCAAAGTGGATAACCTCACATTTATCCACATTATATTGCATCTGCCATGCTTCTACCCAATCACCCAACCTGTCCAAATCATCCTGGAGTTTCTCGGCATCCTCCTCACAGCACACACGCCTACTCAGCTTTGTGTCATCTGCAAATTTGGAGATATTACATCTAGTTCCCTTGTCTAGATCATTAATATACATTGTCAATAGCTGGAGTCCAAGGACCGATCTCTGCGGCACCCCACTAGTCACTGCCTGCCACTCGGAAAAAGACCCTTTTATTCCAACTCTTTGCTTTCTGTCTGCCAACCAGTTCTCTATCCAAGCCAATACCTTGCACCCAATCCCATATGCCTTAACCTTACACGCTAATCTCTTATGCGGGACCTTATCGAAAGCCTTCTGAAAGTCCAAATACACCACATACACTGGTTCTCCCTTATCTATTTTACCAGTTACATCCTCAAAAAATTCCAGTAGATTAGTCAAGCACAATTTACCTTTTGTAAATCCATGTTGACTTTGTCCGATCCTGTCACTGTTTTCCAAGTGCTCTGCTATTACATCTTTTATAATGGACTCTAGCATTTTCCCCACTACCGATGTCAGGCTTGCCGCTCTGTAATTCCCCGTTTTCTCTCTACCACCTTTTTTGAATAGTGGGGTAACATTAGCTACACTCCAATCCATTGGTACTCTTCCAGATTCCATCGAATGCTGGAAGATGATCAGCAAAGCATCAACTATTTCTAGGGACACTTCCTTAAGTACCCTAGGATGTAGATTATCAGGCCCTAGGGATTTATCGGCCTTCAATCCCATCAATTTCCCTAACACTATTTCCCTACAAATACTGATTTCATTCAGTTCCTCCCTTTCATCAGACCCTATGTTCCCCGACATCTCTGGGAGGTTATTTGTGCCCTCCTTTGTGAAGACAGAACCAAAATATGTATTTAATTGGTCTGCCATTTCTTTGTTCCCCATTATAAATACCCCTGCTTCTGACTGCAAGGGACCTACGCTTGACTTCACCAATCTTTTTCTCTTCACATATTTATAAAAGCTCTTACAGTCAGTTTTTATGTTCGCTGCAAGCTTACTCTTATATTCTATTTCCCCTTTCTTAATTAATCCCTTTGTCCTCCTTTGTTGAATCCTAAACTGCTCCCAATCGTCAGGTTTACTGCTTTTTCTGGCCAATTTATATGTCCTCTCCTTGGATCTTATGCTATCCCTAATTTGCCTTGTTAGCCACGGTGGAGTCACCTTTTTTGTTTTATTTTTATGCCAAACTGGGATGAACAAATTCTGTAGCTCATCCATGCGGTCTTTGAATGTTTGCCATTACCTATCCACCGTCAACCCTTTGAGTGACACCCTCGCGCCTCAGACCATCGTAGTTTCCTTTATTTAAATTTAGGAGCCTAGTCTCTGAGTCGACTACTTCATTCTCCATCTTAATGTAGAATTCGATCATATTATGATCGCTCCGACCCAAGGGGCCTCGTACAACAAGATTGCTACTTAATCCTTTCTCGTTACATATTACCCAGTCTAAGATGGCCTGATCTCTGGTTGGTTCCTCGACATATTGGTCTAGGAAACCATCCCTTAAACACTCCAGGAATTCCTTCTCCACAGTATTGTTACTAATTTGGTTAGCCCAATCTATATGTAGATTAAAGTCACCCATGGTGACTGCTGTGCCCTTATTGCACGCTTCTCTAATTTCCCTTTTAATGCCATCCCCAACCTCCGCATTACTGTTTGGAGGTCTATATACCACTCCCACTAATGTTTTCTGCCCCTTGGTATTTCTCAGTTCTACCCATACAGATTCCACATCATCAAAGCTAATATCCTTCATTACAATTGTGTTAATCCCTTCTTTAACCAGCAATGCCACCCCACCTCTCTTTCATTTTTGCCTATCTTTCCTGAATATTGAATACCCCTGGATGTTGAGTTCCCAGCCTTGGCCACCCTGGAGCCATGTTTCCATAATCCCAATCAAATCATATCCGTTTACCTCTATTTGCGCAGCTAATTCATCCACCTTATTATGAATGCTCCTCGCATTAAGACACAAAGCCTTCAGGCTTGTTTTTTTAACGCTCTTAGACCTATTAGAATTATTATTTACTGTGGCCATGTTTGATTTAAACCCTTGATTTCTCTGACTGCCACTTTTGTTTTTCTCCTTCCTATCTTTTGCTTTTATCCTTGTTTCCCTTTCCTCTGTCCCCCTGCTCAGGTTCCCAACCCCCTGCCATTTTAGTTTAAACCCTCCCCCAGAGCACTAGCAAACACTCCCCCTAGGACATCGGTCCTGGCCCTGCCCAGGTGCAAACCATCCGGTTTGAACTGGTCCCACCTCCCCCAGAACCAGTTCCAATGTCCCAGTAATTTGAATCCCTCCCCCTTGCACCATTCCTCTAGCCACGTATTCATCTGAAGTATCCTTCTATTTCTACTCTGACTAGCACGTGGCACTGGTAGCAATCCTGAGATTATGACCTTTGAGGTCCTATTTTTTAATTTACCTCCTAACTCCCTATATTCCACTTTTAGGACCTCATCCCGCTTTTTACCTATATCGTTGGTACCTATATGCACCATGACAACTGGCTGTTCACCCTCCCCTTCCAAGACATTCTGCAGCCACTCTGAGACATCCTTGACCCTTGCATCAGGGAGGCAACACACCATCCTGGAGTCTCGCTTGCGGCCGCAGAAATGCCTATCTATTCCCCTTACAATAGAATCCCCTATTACTATAGCTCTACCCCTCTTTTTCCTCCCGTCCTGTGCAGCAGAACCACCCCTGGTGCCAGGAAGTTGGCTGCTGTTGCCTTCCACTGATAAGCCATCCCCCCCAACAGTACTCAAAGTGGTGTATATGTTTGAGAGGGGGATGTCCACAGGGGACCCCTACACTACCTGCCTATGCCTAGTACTCTGTCTGTTGGTCACCCATTCCCTTTCTGCCTGTCCAACCTTTGCCTGCGGTGTGACCAACTGATTAAATGTGCTATTCACGACATCCTCAGCTTCGCGAATGGTCCATTATGAATCCAATTGCAGCTCCAGCGCCGCAATGTGGCCTGCCAGTAGCTGCAACTGGACACACTTCCCGCACACATAGTTGTCAGGGACACAGGAAGTGTCCCTGAGTTCCCACATAGCGCAAGAGGAGCATACGATGGCACTGGGCTGTCCTGCCATGACTTACCCTTTAATTAATTGCAATTAAATTAAATCAAATCAATCCCACCAATTACACTACCGTTAAATAGTATATTTAAGGGCCCTGGTTTATAAACAGTCCCCGCTACACCACAGAGACTTTAGAAACTATAAACCACAGAGTTAAAGTTTATAAAGAGAGAAATACTCACCAACCAATCACTTACCTGCTTTCTGGCGACATCACACTTCGATTACTTTTTACTTCTCTCCCTCTGAGATTGGAGATTAGTAAACCTACCTGAGCCTCTGGGGCCTTTTTATAGTCGCTGCGATTCCCGCCGAGATTTCTCCCGCCGCCGCTGCTGACGCACTAAAGATTCTGGAGTATTTAGCCCTCAGTATCTGTCATACGCCTCCCTTTTTTTCTTTATCCTACCCTGTATGTCCCTAGACATCCAGGGGGCTCTAGATTTGTTAGTCCCACCTTTTTTCTTTAAGGGCACATATTTGGTCTGAACCCTCCGGATTTCCTCCTTGAATATCTCCTACTGCTCTGACACTGATTTACCTTCAAGTAGCTGTTTCCAGTCCACTATGGCTAAATCCCCTCTGAGCTTAGCAAAATTTGCTTTTCCCCAATTTAGAATTTTTATTCCTGGTCTATCCTTGTCCTTTTCCATAACTACCTTAAATCTAACTGAATTAGGGTTACTAGCACCAAAATGCTCCCCCACTGATATGCCTTTTATCTGCCCAGCTTCATTCCCTAAAACTAAGTCCAGAGCCGCCCCCTCCCTTGTTGGGCTTGCTACATACTGGCTAAAAAAGTTCTTCTGGATGCATTTTAGGAATTCCGTACCCTTTATACCATTCTCACAAATGTGTTCATCAGTTTACAAAAAAAAAGTGCCCAGAGCAAAATCAACATTTGGCTGAAAAAATGGATTTGAATCAAAGACAGAATTTAGATAAGGTGATTTCTGCTCAAAAAGGAATTCTGGGTCCAGGGAAAGACAGATCAGTAAGTATGAACCAGATGAGAAGTAATACAGTAAAAAGTAATGGAAATAAAATCTGAAAAAGGGATTAGAGAAGAAGAGAAAACAGACAGAGCAGTAGTGATCATTTCAGAACTATCACATTTTATTTAGGATTCTGTAAAATATATTTTATTGATAAATGGTAATGCTCCAGTAATAAAGTAAATCCTAACTGTTCAATAGGGTGTAAGGTGAAATATTTTTTTTAAATGGCCATCCCAGGAGTAGATACCTTGGAGCTGTTGATAATGTAATTTTAAATAATGTTGGGAGGAAGATTTCCTTTGTTTGCTATTTGTGGTGAAATTGTAAGCACTTTCAGGGTAGTTCTTGACTTTGTGCAATGGTGTAAAACAGGTAATAGTGAGTCAGCAGCCCGTTTTACATCACTCCCCATTTGTAATTCTGTTGATGTAAATCAGACTGCCGACTTGTGATCACCCATTTTACACTATTGCGCAAAGTCAAAATCTACCCCTTACTTTGTAAACACATTTATGATTTTATTAAAGAGAGGAAATCTTTCTCTATTTTTCTTTAATTTAGTTTATCTTCTGACACAGTGTAAGTAAGGATGAATAGAAAATAATAAAACAGGTGGAGGTAGCCCACAAACATGCTTATATACAAAGATGGATTATTACTTTCAATCGTAACCTTTAAAGGTTATTAGATCCCTTAAGCTCCAAAATCAGAATTTTTTTCTGAGACTGTCCATAAATAAATAAGCAGTACTAACCAGGAATAATACAGAGCACAGCTTCTTCTCTTAAGGGCTCCCAACCATACCTTTTCGATTAGTACTTTACATCTCTTCCTTGGAATGATGAATTTAACAAGTCCTCCTGCAGCCAGGTTGGTGGGACAATCTACCACAGACTTTTACACATCATCCTCTAACCAGGAGGGTTGGATGGTCCAGGTGGGATGGTCCGATACTGATTTTTCTACAGATAATTGTATGAAACTGATAAAACTCAACCAACTGAAGTGGGTGCAAATGAATGACAAGCTGCCCCGGGCTTGAATTTGATCTATTGGTTGCACTACCATGCCTGTCACTGTGATTATGAAAGGTGGAACCTATTTTGAAGGCAAGGGGTTTTATCCTATAGCCCACCTATATTGTGACCTGCAACGCACTGAATCCTGGCCAACATTTATCCCTTAAATAACACCAAAAACAGATGATTTGTTGCCATGGGACCTTGCTGTGCACAAATTGCTTGCCATGTTTCCTACATTACAACAGTGACTACATTTCAAAAAGTACCATCGGCTGTAAAGCACTTTGGGACATCCTGTGGTCGTGAAAGGTGCTATATAAATGCAACTCTTTCTGTCTTTTATTACTGCAGCTATAAGTAGGAATAACTATAACCCAATTGAATGCAAAAGCACAAAACAGTTGATTACACTGAAGTACATCAACACTTGTGAGTGGTCAATATGACACACACTCTTCTGGATTTTTTCTCCACTCTAAGCAAACAAAAAGAAAGGTTTTCCAAACAATTTTTATGATACTTTAATACACTCCATTTAGACTTCAATATGTTAACAAGATGGCTAGCAAAGTAATTCCTGATCATAGTTCATTTAGAAACATTGTAAAAATGAGCCTTATGGCATTAAGTATAAATACTGTAATGATATAAAACATGCTAATGCACTGTGGGGTATTTATACTGTCCCAGGCCACTTGTTGATTTACATGAGGGTGACTTTTTAATATAACATTTGCATCAGTATAATTTAAACACTTGTAAAAGTTGGATTTATACCAGTGTAATTTCCAGCGTTAAACAAAACACTCTCATTCAGGAACTAGTGTGTTGTGGGTTATAAAACCACTAATTTACCATAAAGGAGTGGATTGAACAGCCTGATAATGGGCAACCTCCACATGAACCTTTCCAAGTTAAACACTAAGTTGAAGGATAGGCCACGTTGTTCTTTTGGCTGCCACGCAACGCTCTCAGATTTTATCAATACTTACAGGATTTTTGGAGACTACTTCCTTGTCACTGGCCACCACCATAAGCTGGATAAGTGTAAAAACTGAGTTAAACACGTAGGAGAAAAATAAATTCTTATGGAGTGTTATCCTCTGACAGCTGAGGCTCCTAGAAAAAATCAGAGCAGAAGGTTAAAGTTAGTAGCGCACAGTCAGTTCAGGCTCTGTGAGAGGATTTCAGTTATTCACAAAGTGAGTATAGCTTATAAAAATGACAAACACAGTGCTCTGTATTATTCATGGTTTATAATAGTACTCACAATTAAACCCTTAACCACTCCAGACACAGAATAGCCCCTTTTATCTTTGTCCAGACAATAGGTTTGTTCCATTGCCACTAAGGAAATGATAAAGCACATCACACACTGATTATGACGGGTAGACTTTCATCATTGTCACCTGGGTGGAGCAGAGAGGAAAATCGGGCAGGAGTTTCCTCCCTGTGCTCAACACCCAAGACAATAAAGATGAAAGTCACACCTGAGGGACCTCGCTGAGGCTGACTGCCATATGCCAGTGAGTGCCAGAGACTATGACTGCATATGCTGGGTTAGCAGGCCAGCTTCGCAGCTGATTTACATTGTGTACTAATATAGTATTACAGGAGACTCAGTAATTTATGACCGTCTCCCAGTTCTCATCATGCCATAAAGTACTCCCAATCATTTACCAACTGTTTTATGCACCCAAAAACATCAGCCCACAGTTGTAATGTAGAGCTTCTGCACCCCTGGCTCTACATTCAGTTAAGTATAACATTTTTCACTTACTTTTTTGGTAGCAGTTATTAACAGAAGTGATCCCTTTAAAGACCATTGGTTTGGCTACTGTGAGCTTCAGAAAGCTGATGGCAGTTCGCAAGGTGCATGCTGCAATCAGTCGTGAAACAATTTCAGAAAGAGGCCTGAAAACAGGTGTTAGAGCTGCAATTTATGTAGGCAATGGGATGAATGTCAGTTAACGCTGAGGGCCCTGGATGACTATAGAGTGCCCTGACCAGTATAGCGTGTGGCACACTTCTGGCATGGAATGAGCGCGTGCACGTTGCATGCCATATTGGACCCGCAATATCTGTTATTTGCCTGAAAAATCGGCGCTCCATAAAAGAATTTGTAGGCCATTCTTTCTTCCACCCAGGTTATGCTCTTCACCATTTCCCCGTTGTTTTTCGCTGTTTGAGCAAGTAATGAGTCTCCTTCTTGGTGCTTCGATCATCAGTTTCCTCAATGGCATCTTTCTCAGAGGCCAAAATATAGTGGTATAGCTTTAGCCCTAATCCAGCTGTCTTTTCCTCCCCTCACACCTTCATCCCTTACCTCAGCTGGGTGACCCCCTACCCTTGTCTTTTCAACCCTCTTCATCCTTTGTGTTGATGGTTATCATGAAGTTGTTCTCCTCAACCTTGAATTTAATAAGAATTCAGCAACCCAATTGTCCCACCGTGGAGGAATATATAACAACCTTGTTGTTTTGGACTCTTCCTGACATGCAACCTCATCACCCGGTTAATTTGGGGTGATAAATTTCCCACAAGAATAGAATGTAGAGATAGTAATCTGTGCTTACGGCAGTCTACCAAATGAACTTGTGCTTTAAATCTCTTTTTACATAGCATTCTTACATAAATACTTTGAACTAATATTAATCCATGCTTACAGCAGTCTACAAAGTTAACTTGCACCAAATCTCTTTTAATAGCAACTCCCATTGTGGCAAGAGTTGGAGTGTAAACCCCTCACACAGCACATTTACTGACTAATTAAAGGGCTTGAACTGGACCATGGTGTTTAGAGCCATTATAGAGCATGAGGTGGCCACTACTAGGCCACCTCCCTCCACCAAACGGAATATTGGGCCTTTCACTGCTGCCTCAGGCCATATCGCCATCCCTCTCCTGATGGGGTTGGCAGCAGTTCCCAGACGCTACCTCCCTGCTGCCGTTACATGCAGGGGGGCAGTCAAGGGGTGGCTGGCTGCCTTTTGTGCTTCAGTGGAGGAAAGAAAACCCATGGCAGTGTTGGTAGGGGTTGGGATGTGGCAGCAAGCAACCCCACACAACTTGCGATCCTTGATTGGGTGACCGCTTTGCGGAACACCTCTGTACAGTCCGTAATGGTGATCCCGAGCTTCCGGTCGCCTGTCACTTTAATTCTCCGCTCCACTCCCACTCTGACCTCTCTGTCCTCGGTCTCTTATACTGTTCCAATGAAGCTCAACGTAAGCTCGAGGAACAGCACTTCATCTTTCAATTAGGCACTTTACAGCCTTCTGGGCTCAACACTGAGTTCAACTATTTCAGACCATAAACTCTGTCCCTATTTTTTCACATGGCAGCTGTTGATGATTCTACCATTCTTCTAGACTTATCTTTTGTTTCTTTACTTGTCCCATTACCATGCCCTTTTGCTTTGTACTATCATGCCTTTTGTAATTTAATTACTCTTGCCTTCTACCCTATCACAGACCTTCCTTTTTGTTCTCTCTTCCCCCTCCCCCCTTTCCCTGCCCCTGCACTTGCTTAAAATCTGTTATATCTCTTAACTTTTCTCAGTTCTGATGAAGGGTGTAGATTTTTTTAAAAACCTGTAAAACGCTGAAAGCCTGTTTGGCCCAGTGGTAAGGGCATGAAACGGTTAAACTTCGAGGCACAGAAAAGGTGCCAGTCATCAAAGTCTGCAGTTCTTGGAGAACACATTGATACTGGACAATGAAAGCTTTGACTCATGATTAACTCTGAAAAGGACATTGACATTGAACTGTGAGGCCTTGAATCATGATTGGTTTCGATGGGAAAAATGAACATCTAGACAATGCTCTGAGTTTAACTGAAACAATGGGGTCACGATCGACTTCCTGACACGAATGGAAGATACACAAGTCCCGAACGGACAATCAGCCAACCGCCCATCAACAGTAATAGAAATCACATTGAATATGCATTACAGAAAGCGGGAAAGGAAATAAGGAGTTATCTTCGATCTCACAACTCTGTATACCTCCGGTGATTGATGAGGTGTGAATGTTGGACAGTTCAGCAAACCGACAACCGAAACTGGTTGGGGGAGGCCCAGCATGGGGCCAGGTGACTAAAAGAGCTGTAAAAACGAACCACACCACAGCTCTCTCTCTCTTTTGCTTGGAAGCTCTCTCGGAAGCTCTCTCTCTCTCGGAAGCTAGCTCTGACTACAGCAACTGTCAGGTGTAAGAAGGATGGGAAGACGATCATCTCCAGCTCCCAGCCTGCAATCGACGTTGGCCACGACCAGCTGGACGGGTGATTGTAAGTATCAGTTGACTCTACAGGGGGTTTGCGCTGTGTAGGCAGCTGCAGTCAGATAAAGGAGGACGGGGACAGGTCATCTCCAATCCAGTAACGACCGGCCATATGGGTGATTGTAACTTTCAGCCAAATCTCAACCGGGTTTTGTCTGTGTTTTGTTGGTTTTAATAAACTAACAGTTTTGGGTTGAACCTAAACCTTTGTGTCGTCTACCATTTTGTTCCTGTAAAACCCAGAGTCAAAGAACCCTTGTAAGGAGGAGGAAACCAAACACCTTACAAGGGTCATCAACCTGAAACGTTAACTCTGTTTCTGTCTCTCCACAGATGCTGCCTGACCTGCTGAGTATTTCCAGCATTTTCTGTTTTTATCCCACACAACTTGCTTTGATTTTCCGTTGATTTCAGGTGGTAAAGTGGAGGAAAATCTAATAACCTTCTGTGTGGCAAGCATTCTTCTAACTCCCACCTTTGTTGCCTGAGTGATAATTCTGAATTCATGGCCTCTTACTGATTTTCCAATTTGCAGAAATAATCTTGCAGTATTCCCACTCTCAAAACCTTTCATAATTTTGGAAATTGCTATTAGATCCCCTTAATCATGTCTGTTTCACTGAAAAAAACATGCAATTTTTAAACTGTAATCTCTTATCTCTGGTATTGTTCTAGCGAATCTTTATCTACCTTTCCATAGCTCTGATATCCTTCCTATAATGAGGTGCTCAGATCTGCATGAAACATTTCGACTGTGGCTGAACCAATGTCTGGTATAACTTGAGTGAATTGCAAAATGGATGCAATTCATGCTTTAACAGCAGTGTTTCAGAAGCACAGGAACTTTACAAGTGTCTGATCTCTTGTATCATAACAATACACATTTTAAAGCTTGCTGCTGATCATCAGCTGGCAGAAATAAGCTCAATTCTCTTCTGACTAACATTTTACTGAAAATCTTTTGAAAATCTTAACATCAATTTAAAAGAATTGTGACTTTTATACTCTGAGAACATGAACAAAGACCAAGATAATGCACTTGTGACGGTTGACTTGTACTTTCAATAAATTGTGTTTATTTTCTTTGTTTACTATACCGGTCTGTTTTTAACACAGGGGCATCTCCATAAAGTTGTCCTTAAACACAGTCAGGTTGTTTGGAGCATTGTAACCTTATGTAAATAATTTAAAAATAAATAGACCATTCGCTGGGTTTGTATGCTTATCTAATTCCAAATTAGACTAATCCTGTCTTTCAAGTGAGACGTAAAACCAAGTTCCCACCTGTCCTCTCAGGTGGACATAAAAGATCCCATTGCATTATTTGAAGAAGAGCAGGGGAGTTCTCCCCGGTGTCCTGGCCAATATTTATCCCTCAACTAACATCACTGCAACAGATTATCTGGTCATTATCTCATTGCTGTTTGTGGCACCTTGCTGTGCACAAATTGGCTACCGTGTTTCCTACATTGCAGCAGTGACTACAATTCAAAAAATACTTTATTGGCTGTAAAGCGCTTTAGGACGTCCTGAGGTCATGAAAGGCACTACAGAATTGCAAGTCCTTTCTTTTTCTTTCTTTAATTGAAAAGCATTTTTTGCTGTAAAGTGTTTTGGAAGATGTAGTTACTAAATTTTTATTCACTTGTTAATGCTGGTAAAGAAAACTTAGGCTATTTCACTGCTTAGCAGGTAGTTTTCTTTAGACACTGTTATCACTCTTGGTATCCCATGGCTGACTGAGAACTGGTCCACTCCTGCACACCGACTAGTTTTCAGCTCAAGAGAGCTATTAGCAGAGTCAAGCCATCCATTTCCTGTTGTGGCACTTCACCTGCCCTAGCCCTGAACCCTGAGAATCTCTCTCCAGTTTTGATCTTACCACCCCCATACCCTCTCCAAGCTCACCTTGTCCCTGTGATCCATCTCCTACTCCCTTGACCCCAAACCACTAAGTGCTGACCATTCACTCTCCCTTCCTAGCCCCCAATCTAGCTGACATTATAAATGGTTCCTTCTCCTCAAGACTATTCCCCTTTCAAAACCATCGCCATCAGCCCCTCCTAACAAATAAACACCACTAAATTACCACCCTACTTTCAACCTCTTTTTCCTCTTCAAAGACCTTGAACGTGTTGTCACCTCCCAAATCTGTGTCCATCTTTTCCAAAACTCCATGTTTGAATCTCTCCAATCAAGTTTCTGCCCTGTGGCTATTAGAGAACGTCAGAGTCTGAGTATTTGGCAGCGAGTGGCTCACCTCCTGACTCCCCAAAGCCTCTCCACCACCTATAAGTCAGGAGTGTTATGGCATTCTAATCGAACCCGAGCTAAGCTTTTGATCCCATATACACTCTATCACAGAGACTAATTTCTTCCAACTTGGGTATATCACTCACTTCCAGCCCATCTGCTGCTAAAACCCTCATCCATGCCTTTGTTACCTTCAGACTCAAATATTTCAATGCTGTCATGGACAGCTTCACAATCTCCAACCTCTGTAAGACTCAGCTCATCTAATGCTCTGTAATCCACACCAAGTCCCACTCACCCAGCACCCTTATTGTCACAGACCGACACTGGCTCCTGGTTGCCCAACATTCCAATTAATAATACTCATCCTTGTGTTTAAATCCCTTCATGGCCTCATCTCTTCCTATCTTTTTTTAAAGTTTATTCATTCATGGGATGTGAGTGCCACTGGCAAGGCCAGCATTTATTGTCCATACCTAATTGCCCTTGAATCTGTGTGATGAAGGTACTCCGACTTTTCTGTTAGGGAGGGGTTTTGACCCAACAATGATGAAGGAGCAGTGATATATTTCCAAGTCAGGGTGGTGTGTGATTTGGAGGGGAACTTGGAAGTGTTGGTGTTCCCATGTACCTGCTGCCTTTGTCCTTCTAGGTAGTAGAGGTCGCAGATTTGGGAGGTGCTGTCGAAGAAGTCTTGGCGAGTTGCTGCAGTGCATCTTGCAGATAGTACACACTGCAACCACATTGTACCAGTAGAGGAGGGAGTGAATGTTTTAGATGGTTGATGGCATGCCAATCAAGAGAGCTGAATTGTTCTAGATGGAGTCGAGCTTCTTGAGTGTTGATGGAGCTGCACTCATCCAGGCAAGAGGAGATTATTCCATCATACTCCTGACTTATGCCTTGTAGGTGGTGGAAAGGCTTTCGGGAGGCAGGAGGTCAGTCATTCTCCACACTATACCCAGCCTCTGACCTGTTTTTGTAGCAACAGTATTTATGTGGCTGGTCCAGTTAAGTTTCTGGCCAATGGTGACCCACAGCATGTTGATGGTGCAGAATTTGCTGATGGTTATACCATTGAATGTCAAGGGGAGGTGGTTAGACTCTCTTTTGTTGGAGATAGTCATTGCCTGGCACTTGTGTTTGTTTTTTGTTCACTCCGGGATGTGGGCATCGCTGGCAAGGCCAGCATTTACTGCTCATCCCTAAAGCCCTTGAGAAGGTGGTGGTGTGCTGCCTTCTTGAACCGCTACAGTCCGTGCGGTGAAGGTACTCCCACAGTGCTGTTAGGGAGGGAGTTCCAGGATTTTGACCCAGCGACGATGAAGGAATGGCGATATATTTCCAAGTCAGGATGGTGTGTAACTTGGAGGGGAACTTGCAGGTGATGGTGTTCCCATGCACCTGCTGCCCTTGTCCTTCTAGGTGGTAGAAGTCGCAGTTTTGGGAGGTGCTGCCAAAGAAGCCTTAGCAAGCTGCTGCAGTGCATCTTGTAGACGGTACGCTGGTGGTGGAGGGAGTGAATGTTTAAGGTGGGGCAAATGTTACTTGCCACTTATCAGCCCAAGCCTGGATGTTGTCCAGGTCTTGCTGTATGCGGGCATTGTCTGCTGCATTATCGGAGGAATTGCAAATGGAACTAAACACTGTGCAATCATCAACGAACACCCCCACTTCTGACCTTATGATGGAGGGAAGGTCATTGATAAAGCAACTGAAGATGGTTGGGCCTAGGACACTGCCCTGAGGAACTCTTACAGCGATGTCATGGGGCTGAGATTATTGGCCTCCAAAAACCACAAATATTTTCCTTTGTGCTAGGCATGACTCCAGCCAGTGGAGAGTTGTCTCCCTGATCCCCATTGACTTCAATTTTACTAGGGCTCCTTGGTGCCAGACTCGGTCAAATGCTGCCTTGGTATCAAGGGCAGTCACTCTCACCTCACCTCTGGAATTCAGCTCTTTTGTCCATGTTTGGACCAAGGCCTGGAGCCAAGTGGTCCTCGTACAACCCAAACTGAGCATCGGTGAGCAGATTATCGGTGAGTAAGTGCCTCTTGATAGCACTGTCAATGACACCTTCCATCACTTTGTTGATGATTGAGTGTAGGCTGATAGGGTAGTAGCTGACTGGATTTGATTTGCCCTGCTTTTTATGGACAGGATATACCTGGAAAATTTTCACAGTGGGCCAAAGGCTAGATAGTTGGCACTTCTGGCTGAAGATGGTTGCGAATGCTTCAGCCTTATCTCTTGCACTCACGTGCTGGGCTCCGCCATCATTGAGGATGGGGACGTTCATGGAGCCTCCTTCTTCTGTTAGTTATTAAATTGTCCACCACCATTCATGACTAGATGTGGGAAGACTGCAGAGCTTTGATCTGAACCGTTGGTTGTGAGATGGCTTAGCTTTGTCTATAACATGCTGCTTCCGCTGCTTAGCATGTATGTTGTCCTGTCTTTTAGCTCCACCAGATTGGCACCTCATTTTCAGGTATGCCTGGTGCTGCTCCTAGCATGCTCTTCTACACTCCTCATTGAACCAGCCTGGCTTGATGGGAGAGTGAGGTATATGCCGGGTCATGAGGTTATAGGTTGTGGTGGATTACAATTCTGCAATTGCTGATGGCCCACAGCACCACAGCTGCTAGATCTGTTCTGAATCTATTCCACTTAGCATGGTGGTAGTGCTACACAACATGATGGAGGGTGTCCTCAGTGTGAAGACGGGACATTGTCTCCACAAGGACAGTGCGGTAGTCACTCCTACCAACACTGTCATGGGCAGATGCATCTGCGACAGGTAGATTGGTGAGGACGAGTTTAAGTAGGTTTTTCCCTCATATTTGTTCTCTCACCACCTGCCGCAGGCCCAGTCTGGCAGCTATGTCCTTTAGGAGCCTGCCAGCTTGGTCAGTAGTGGTGCTACCAAGTCACTCTTGGTGATGGACACTGAAATCCCCCACCCAGAGTACATTCTGTGCCCTTGCTACCCTCAGTGCTTCTTCTAAGTGGTGTTCAACATGGAAGAGAACTGATTCATCCGTTGAGTTAGGGTGTGTAGTGTATGTACCTTTAAGGGGAGAACTACTTTTTACACCTCCTGTATACTGTAGTACCGGCAGTGACCACACCTGTATATAAACCCTGAGTAGGGATCTGTACGTTAGTTTTAGAGTAACCCTCATCCAGTAAATACCTGTTGATTGTTCCTGCAGTCTCGTGTCTAGTTATTGAAGGACACACTACATCAAAAATACATGGATCTAACAGTGGCGATGAGGCAGATTCGAACCTACCTGCAACTCTGCATTACCTCCCAGGGATTCGCTCCTGGAGAACAGTGGAAGAAAGTTGAGGCCAGAAGCATGGGCGTCGACCACGAGCAACCGCCCAGTCATCCAGCAGAGATTGAGCATCGCAGGGGAGGCTGTTGAGAGCTGGGCTTGGTTCTCCAGTCACGGTGGTCCAGCGAAACGGGCTGGCAACAGGTACGGCGCAGACCCTTCCCGGACAGCGGTGGCTAGAGCCGACCGACAGCACAGAAAAGGCCGAGCAGCGTCGACGGGAGAAGAGAGAGGGTAGAGCACACAGGGCGCAGCCGGTGTTCAGGACCGAACGGCGTCGACGGGAGAAGAGAGAGGGTAGAGCGCACAGGGTGCTGCCAATGTTCAGGACCGAACGGCGTCGACGGGAGAAGAGAGAGGGTAGAGCGCACAGGGTGCTGCCAATGTTCAGGACCGAACGGCGTCGACGGGAGAAGAGAGAGGCGCGAAAGAAAATGCGCAGAGCGCAGCTGGTGTTCAAGGGACGAGCAGCGTCAGCGGGGAAGAAAGGGAAATGCGCAGAGCGCAGCCGGTGTTCAAGGGCCGAGCAGCCGCCGCAGAGAAGAAGGGAGAGCACGGGAAACGCCATTTTGAGCCGCAGCGGAGAAGAAGGGAGAGCGTGGGAAAACGCCATTTTGAGCCGCAGTGGAGAAGAAGGGAACCGCGGGAAAACGCCATTTTGAGCCAGTCTAACCACACACAGGGATGCCGAAGAGTGGCAGTATCACAGCGTTCGACAACGAAGTCGAAGATTGGACGACATATGTCGAACGCATAGAAGTGTACTGCAAGGCGAATGAAGTGCCAGATGAGAGGAAAGCGCTGGTATTGTTGAATTCCATGGGTGCAAAAACGTATGGCTTACTGCGAAACCTAGTAACCCCAGAGAAGCCAGTGGACAAGGATTTTGGAAACAAAGTGTCAACCCTACAGAACCACTTAAACCCCACACCGCTGCTGATAGCAGAATGATTTAAGTTTCACAAAAGGAACCAGCATAAAGATGAAAGTAATGCTGAGTATTTAACGGAACTGCATAAGCTATCGAAACACTGCCAGTTTGGAGCGGGACTGGCAGATACCTTAAGGGACAAGTTTGTGTATGGGCTTCAAAGTGAAGGAACCCAGAAACGGCTTTTATCTGAAAAGGACCTTAAGCTGGAAAAGGCTTTCAGCATGGCAGTATCACACGAAGCAGCCGCACGGGGCGCTGCAGAGATACAATGGAGACCACAAGAATATGGCACAAATGAAATGTCATACGGAACAGTGAAGTGTTATCGCTGCGGCAGAACAACACACGACCATAATGATTGCTGGTTTAAGGACAAAGTGTGCAGACAGTGTGGAAAAGTAGGACACATAGCAAGAGTCTGCAGGTCGGGAAAGAAAACCAGCAGCAAGAAATCTCCACAGGAGAAGTACAAGAAGGTACAGAAGGTGACGGAGAGTAGTTCAGACGAACAGAAAAGTAATACAGATTCCGGAAGCAAGGAGCTGGGTTGTCTGAAACTACATAAGGTGATCCAAACGGAGGATCATCAAACTATCTGGGCCACGCTCAAGATAGCTGGAGTCCAAGTGAAAATGGAATTGGACACAGGATCAGCCCTAACAGTCATAAACTGAAGGGACTACAAGCGGCTATTCTTGAGAGATACAGAGATTGTCTTGAAGACGTACACGGGGCAAAAAGTCTACCCCAAAGGAAAAATAAGGGTGAACGTTGTATATAACGGTAAGGAAACACCAAAAATGGACCTATATGTATTGCCAGATGGAGGGCCACCACTACTAGGACGTGAATGGATCCGGAAGATACAGCTAGATTGGCATTCCATACAAGCACTGACTGTAGATGCCAAAAAGGATGACGACGCCACACCTGGACAACTGTCAAAAATGCTAACTGATGCACAAGAAGTGTTCCAGGAGGGACTTGGAACACTAAAAGGCATAACAGCGACGATCAAAATAGAAGAAAATGCAAGCCCAAAGTTTTTTAAGGCCAGACCGGTGCCTTATGCGATCCGCCCAGCCGTCGAAGCAGAGCTGGAAGGTTTGGAACGTTCAGGAGTACTGTCCAAAGTGGACTGGAGTGAGTGGGCCACACCCATCGTTCCTGTAATGAAGAGGTCGTTGAGTAATACGCCTGGGGAACCAAAGAAAGTTCGCATCTGTGGGGACTTTAAGGTGACAGTGAACCCAGTCCTTCACATGGTACAATATCCGCTTCCGCGGATTGAAGATATTTTCGCCTCGCTATCTGGAGGGAAACGCTTCACTAAGATTGATCTGGCCCAGGCGTACCTGCAAGTGGAGGTAGAAGAAGCCTCGAAACAGTATCTCACGATCAACACTCATAAAGGTCTCTACCAATACAACCGGCTTGTGTTCGGGGTAGCATCAGCTCCGGCTATTTGGCAAAGGGCAATGGATCAAGTCCTGCAAGGGATTCCAGGGACCCAGTGTTATTTGGACGACATCCTGGTCACGGGCGAAAATGACAGTGCTCACCTTGCCAACCTGGAGCAGGTGCTCACGAGATTGAAGGAATATGGGCTCCGAGCAAATCGCCACAAATGTGAGTTTTTCCAGAAGCAGATCTCGTATTGTGGCCACGTTATTGATGAAGAGGGGTTACATAAGTCCCCTGAAAAGATTGAGGCAGTAGTCAAGGCTCCAGCACCGGAAAATGTGTCACAACTGAGGTCGTTCCTCGGGCTGGTGAACTACTACCATAAGTTCTTGCCGAATTTGTCTACAGTACTACACCCACTGAACACCCTACTGCAAACGGGGGTACCATGGAAGTGGAATGACGAATGTAAACGAGCTTTCCAGAAGTGCAAAGAATTGATCACATCAAAAGAGGTGTTGGCTCATTTCAACCCAGCACTACCAATTCGGTTGGCGTGTGATGCATCACCCTATGGCATTGGAGCGGTGCTGTCGCACAAGTTCCCGGACGGCTCGGAGAGGCCGGTAGCCTTTGCATCTCGGTCACTAACCTCAGCCGAGTGTAACTACGCCCAGATTGACAGGGAGGCCCTCAGCCTAGTGTGGGGAGTGAAAAAGTTCAACCACTATCTGCACGGGCAGAAGTTCACCTTGCTGATGGACCACCAACCACTTGTCTCCATTAAAAATCCAAAGAAGGGCGTGCCGGTAATGACTGCGCAACGGCTACAAAGATGGTCGCTTTTTCTAGGGGCGAACCAATATGAAATCGAGTATAAGGGCATGAAACAGCATGGAAACGCTGATGGGCTATCACGCCTGCCACTGCCTACTGCGGAGGAAGCACCAGCAGTGGACCCTGTCGAAATATTTCATTCGACTATAATTGAACGCTTGCCAGTAACTAACGCTGATATAGAGAAGGAGATCCGAAATGACCCGACACTGTCTCGGGTATATGACTTGACGGTGAAGGGATGGCCAACACATGGCGACTCATTGTTGCCAGCATTCTCATCCAGAAGAGAACTGCTGTCAGTATGCCAGGGGACATTGATGTGTGGATCCCAAGTGGTAATTCCACCCAAGTTAAGGGAGAGAGTGCTCAATGAGCTTCACGAAGGCCATCTGGGAGGGGTGAAAATGAAAAGCCTTGCTAGGGCTTATGTGTGGTGGCCGGGGATCGATCAGCAAATCGAGGACCTGACAAAGAGCTGCTCAGGATGCCAGAAGGTCCAAAATGCACCACCACATGCCCCTCTACACCCATGGGAGTGGCCCTCATCTACATGGCAATGGGTGCATATTGATTTTGCTGGTCCATTCATGGACTCAATGTTTCTAATAGCCGTGGATGCGCACTCGAAATGGCCTGAGGTGATCAAAATGTCGTCCACCACCACGGAGAAAACTATTGCAGTCCTACGGACCATATTTGCCAGGAACGGCTTGCCAGAGCAGATTTGCTCTGATAACGGACCACAGTTTGTGTCCGAAGAGTTTCGAAGATTCATGAAAAGGAATGGGGTAAGGCATTATACATCCGCCCCGTATCATCCAGCCACAAATGGATTGGCTGAGAGGTTCGTACAAACCTTTAAGAAAGCAGTAAGGGCCATGTGTGATGACGACATTCCACTGCAGCATAAGGTGGACAATTTCCTGTTAGCCTACAGAAATGTGACACATGCAGTCACCAACCAGCCCCCGGCCATGATGTTCTTTAACCGAAGGTTGAGATCTCGTCTGGATTTGCTCAGACCAAATGTACGAAGAGATGTTGAGAATAAGCAATTCCAGCACATCAATGAGAAGCTGACAAGGAGCTTCAATGTAGGGCAACCAGTCTTGGCCCGCGACTACCGAACAGGGAAATGGCAACCAGGAACGATATGCACACGGCAGGGGCCACTAATGTACACAGTGGATGTTGGGGAGAACATTGTGAGACGCCATGTCGACCAGATCCTAGAGTCACAGGAACGAGTCAACCCCATGGCTCGCGCACCTGGTGATGAACCCGACATACCGGTAGCATCTACCCCAGAAACAGTAGCATCGGAAGCTGATGAACCAACTGACGACAGGGGGCCTCCGCACCAAGAACAAGACACTCAGGAAAGGCGCTATCCAGAAAGGATTAGGAAGCCGCCCCAAAGACTGAATTTATAAATGGACTATTTTCAGTTAATGTGCATGTTAAAAGTGTTAATTGTTAAATGAATGTTATGGTACTGTCAATCTAAAAGGGGAGGAATTGTAGTGTATGTACCTTTAAGGGGCGAACTACTTTTTACAGCTCCTGTATACTGTAAGTACCGGCAGTGACCACACCTGTATATAAACCCTGAGTAGGGATCTGTACGTTAGTTTTAGAGTAACCCTCATCCAGTAAATACCTGTTGATTGTTCCTGCAGTCTCGTGTCTAGTTATTGAAGGACACACTACATCAAAAATACACGGATCTAACAGGGTGGTAGGTGGTAATCAGCAGGAGCTTTCTTGCCCATGCTTGACCTGAAGCCATGAGATTTCATGGGGTCCGGAGTCAATGTTGAAGACTCCCAGGGCCACTCCCTCCCGACTGTATACCACTGTGCCACCACCTCTGGTGGGCCTGGCCTGCCGGTGGGATAGGAGGAACAGGACAGGACAATGTGGGACATTGGCTTAAACTTACAATTCTGTGCGTATTGCTAATCTGTGGGATAGCTCTCCCAACTTTGGCACAAGTCCTCAGATGTTAGTGAGGAGGACTTTGCAGGGTCAACTGGGCTGGGTGTGCCTGTCATGTCCGAATACAATGCCGGGTGTTCCATCCAGTTTTATTCTTATTATTCTTTTTTGTAGTGGTTTGATACAACTGAGTGGCGTGCTAGGCCATTTCAGAGGGCTGTTAAGAATCACATATTGGCCAGACCGGGTAAAGATGGCAGGTCTCCTTCCCGAAAGGCCCAGTTGGGTTTAGCTTTTTATTCCCAATTTATTTAATTAACTGACTTCAAATTCACAAACTGCCATGGTGGGATTTGAACTCGTGGGCTGGAATTTTTCCACTGCAGTGCATGTGGGATTGGAGGTGGGTCGGCAGTAAAAGTCGGAAAAAATGGAGCGCGTCGGGAACCCGCCATCTTCCCGCCTCCTCGGCCTTTACCTCAGGCACATTTGCCAGTGCAGCATGGACTGGACTGGCACAGGCGGGCAACCTAATTTAGCTTATTAAATCCTTGTTGTCATACCCTTAACAGTGCTTTTTACCAGACCTTTTGAATTTCACAGGATGACCATGGCAATCATGCAGCTCGGAACCATGTCTGTCAACTTGAGGTGGAAGTTCAGTGGCCATTGTGCGAGGTGATTAATGCAGAGCATGGAAATCCCAATAAGTACTCCCAATGACACCTGCTTACTTGCCTATGGGAAAGGCTCTTGCTGAATACATTTTGAGCACAGATTTAGGTGTGTAGAGTGTAATGATCAATAACATGTCATTCTATAGTGGACACTAGGTGGAGCCGTAGAGCTGTATATAGCTGTATGTATAAGACTACACTACCCAGCTGTATGTATATTAAGACTACCTTACCCATGAGGCACTAGGCTATCCACAAGGCAGCAGTCAAGATGGAAGCCTCTACAGATAATGTACCTAGTCCACATGTGCTCAATAAAAGTGTCTAGCAAAAGCTAGCTGTGTTCATAATAAGAATGTCTATTTATTAATGAACATAAGATGGTACCAGGATGGTGAAGATCTGCTGAAAATTGTGAAAAGCGACATGGAGAATTTGAAGCCACCAGAACGTTTGAAACTCACAGGAAACATCGACTACAATTGGCAGACTCTTAAACAACAATTCGAACTCTACATTGCAGCCATCAGAATCGGTACGAAGCCAGACGCAAGGAAGATAGCGTTGCTGCTTACGGTTGCAGGCCCACAGGCGATAGAGGTATTTAATACATTTGTATTTAATCCAGAGGAGAACAGAGAAAAATTAGAAAATGTGCTAAAAAAATTTGATGCACATTGCTCTCCCAAAAAGAATGAGACCTATGAAAGATATATCTTCTGTTCTCGGACACAGCAGCAAAATGAGACTTTTGATAGCTTTATAACTGATCTGAAACTGAAAGCACAGACATGTAATTTCTCTGAGCTCAAAGCATCCATGATTCGTGACCAGATTGTGTTTGGTATTCATGATAAAAAAGTCAGGGAACGTCTGTTGAGAGAAACCGAACTAAATTTGGAAAATGCGGTGAAAATATGCCAAGCCAGCGAGCTAGCTCGAAAGCACGCGAAGACTTTCAGTGAAATCAATAATGATGCAATTGTAATGAGTGATAATGCTGCTGTCGGTGCTGTGTCCTACAAGGGGAAGAAACGTGGGCAGAACAGAAATGAAAAGCAATCGGAGGATGAAATTTTTAATTGTAAACGCTGTGGTTACAAACACCAGTTAAGACAATGCCCAGCGCTTGGAAAAATGTGCACAAAGTGTAATGGAAAGAATCACTTTGCCAAACAATGCTTTTCAAAAGTAAAAACTAAGAAAGGGCAACGAGTCAATGTAATTGAAGGCACTGATTTAAGTGAGACATTTTTTGTATGAATGGTGTCATGTGACAATATCAAAAAGGATACAGAAAATGTGCAGCCCTCAGAAATGGACAATGCTGAACATAAAGTTAATGCAGTAAAAGAGGACAAATGGATGATCCCACTGCAGGCAAATGGAGCATTAGTTACCTTGAAACTAGACACTGGGGCAAAAGCAAACTTAATCAGTATGAGTGACATTAACAATATGAAAGAAAACACCAAAATACAGAAAAAGTCAATACTACTGAAGGACTATAATGGACAGAAAATAGATAGCTTAGGTGTATGCAGACTCAAAGTGACAGTCAAAGACAAAGTGCATCATCTCATGTTTTCTGTTGTGGCTGAAAGACTTGATTCACTACTGGGTGACAAAGCTTGTGAGGACTTAGAACTGGTCAAGAGAGTCTACCGTATAAACTGTGCCATAAGCAGACCAGATGACTCGGTGGATTCTGTAGTGAATAATTTCCAGGATGTGTTCAAAGGATTTGGAGTTCTACCATTCACTTACAAGATCCAGCTAAAGGAGGATGCTCAGTCAGTGGTACATGCTCCATGAAGGTTTCCAGCACCCCTGCTTGACCGGCTCAAGAATGAACTGGACAGAATGACCACACTAGGAGTCATCAGGAAAGTCGAAGAGCCAACAGACTGGGTTAACTCCATGGTATGTGTAAAGAAAAAGAACAATGATCTAAGAATATGCATGGATCCAAAGGACTTAAATGCAAACATAAAACGTGAACACTACCAGATTCCCAAGCGAGAAGAAATCACCAGTGAAATGTCAGGTGCCAGATACTTTACAAAGCTCGATGCCTCACAAGGATTTTGGCAACTAAAACTGGATGAAGAGAGCACAAAATACTGTACCTTCAACACACCATTTGGCAGGCATTGTTTCCTCAGAATGCCTTTCGGGATAATATCTGCATCTGAAATCTTTCATAGAGCGATGGAACACATAATTGAAGGTCTGGAAGGAGTTCGGGTCTATGTTGATGGCATCATCATCTGGGGCTCCACACTGAAAGAACACAATGAGAGGCTGACTAAAGTGCTACAGAGCATACGCCGGAATGGACTGAAGCTCAACAAAGCCAAGTGTCAGTTTGGCGTCCAGGAAGCCACTTTCCTAGGAGATAATCTATCTGGTAAAGAAATAGAGCTAGATATGGAAAAAGTAAACGCCATACTCAAAATGCCCTGACCCACTGACAAAAAAGGAGTGCTACGCATCATGGGGATGATAAACTTCATTGGAAAGTTCATTCCTAACTTGTCAGCCAAGACAGCCTGTCTGCGAGACCTGCTACATAAAACAAATGAGTTCGCATGGACAGAAAGACATGAACAAGAGTGGATAAACCTCAAAACAGTGCTGACAACCACACCTGTACTCACCTTCTTTGACCCAACAAAAAGAATCAAAGTGTCAACGGATGCATCAAAAGATGGCCTAGGTGCGGTCTTGCTACAAGCAGAGGGTGAAGATTGGAAGCCTGTTGCCTATGCCTCCAGGTCTATGACTGATACTGAGTGTCGATACGCCCAGATTGAAAAGGAGTGTCTAGGCTTGGTAGTTGGACTAGAAAAGTTTCATGGCTACATATATGGACTTCCCACCTTCACAGTTGAGACAGACCACAGCCCTCTGGTTGCCATCATAAAAAAAAACCTGAATGAGATGTCTCCAAGGATTCAACGACTCATGATGAAGCTGCAAAGACATGACTTTGAACTGATCTACACACCAGGCAAATACATAGTGTTAGCAGATGCACTATCCCGAGCACCCACAATGAGTCATGTGAGCTCTACTGAAGAAGACGTGGATGTTCATGTGAGTATGGTCACTGCTGCGCTGCCCGTGTCAGACACAAAATCAAAGCAAATAGCAGAAGAAACAGTAAAAGATACAGTATTACAAACAGTAATAGAGAACATTCATCATGGTTGGCCAAAAGGCTCCTGTCCAAAATATTTTCACATAAGGTCAGAATTGAGTGTCGCAAGTGGACTATTACTAAAACAGAACAGAATAGTCATTCCACAGGCTCTACGTCAAGACATGCTCAAAAGGATTCATGAGGGACACCTCGGAATTGAAAAATGCAAAAGGAGAGCAAGAGACACTGTTTATTGGCCTGGCATAAATAAGGACATTGAGAACATGATAGGCAAATGTGAGACATGTCAGAAACACCAAAACAAACAAACAAAGGAACCAATGATAGTAGCTGACATACCAACAGCACCATGGCAAAAGGTTGGTATGGACCTTTTTCATTTAAATGGTAAAGACTATCTAATAGTGATTGACTACTATTCTAACTATCCTGAGATGGTGCTGCTCTCAAGCACCACAGCAAGCAGTGTCATAATACATGTGAAATCCATCTTCGCCAGACATGGAATTCCCAGGATTACCGTTAGCGACAATGGTCCGTGCTTCAACTGTAAGGAGTGGCAACAGTTTGCAGCACATTATGACTTTCAGCACATCACATCCAGTCCTTTGTATGCTCAGTCAAATGGTAAGGCAGAGAAAAGTGTTCAAGTTCTCAAGCAGCTACTGAAGAAAGCGACAGAAAGCAAGTCTGATCCTTATCTCGCCCTGCTGAGCTACCGAGCCTCACCTTTAGACTGTGGTTCTTCACCTGCTGAACTACTAATGGGTCACAAGTTGCGCACCACGCTACCCTGCTGTGCAAAAGAACAGCAAAGTGAGGAACTGAGACAGAGACTTCAACTGTTAAAGCTGAAACAGAAATCATACTATGACAAGTCATCCAAAACTCTAAAACCATTGACAAGGGATGATGTTGTCAGGATTGAGGATCCAGATGCATGGAGCAGGAAAGCTACAGTTCTTGAGGAAGTAGGACCAAGGTCATACACTGTTAGAACTGAGGAAGGACAGATTCTCAGGAGGAACCGCCGTTCCCTCCTAAAAACACAAGAGACTATTCAAGAGCAGATTGATGACAATGCCGCAACTGCATCTTGTCATTCACCGCCAGAACAATCTCATGAAGACACATCAGACTTACCCGTGTTGAGAAGATCCACACATGAAGTAAAAAAGCTGATAGACTTAATCTTTGAGTACAAGGTAAAGCTTTGAAAATGTGTTGACTGTTTTGAAAATGTTTATGTTTATAGAGCACTAACAAAAGTGTTACTGATATTATCTTTATTGTTTTCTTGAAAGTTGATTGATATTGATTTCGTTAAACCTCAAAGAAAGGGGGATGTAATGATCAATAACATGTCATTCTATAGTGGACACTAGGTGGAGTCGTAGAGCTGTATATAGCTGTATGTATAAGACTACACTACCCAGCTGTATGTATATTAAGACTACATTACCCATGAGGCACTGGGCTACCCACAAGGCAGCAGTCAAGATGGAAGCCTCTACAGATACTGTACCTAGTCCACATGTGCCCAATAAAAGTATCTAGCAAAAGCTAGCTGTGTTCATAATAAGAATGTCTATTTATTAATGAACATAAGAAGTTTGCAAGTATTTCTGCAACTTCGGAAGCCACTTTCATCTCATTGTTACTAACTATCACACCATTGACAGATTGCTTCTCTGATCTCTACTTGGCCTGCCATCTATTACATCAGCATGGGTGCCGTTTATACTGTCTCTTGGTCCTCAGGATCGGACAGGGATGAGCCCCAACACCAGCACCAACAACAACGCCACAAACAACCTTCTCCTCAATGACCTGATACTCCACAGGACAGAGGGCATCAGCGCAGGGCTGCACCGCACCACAGGCGATACCCCCAACACAGGGTATAGAGGCAGAGGATGAGCTTCCTCAACATGACTGAGCAGCAGTGCCAAAGGAGGCTCAGGCTATCGTGCCAGGTCATTGCAGACATTTGCAGCTTGCTGGAGCAAGACATGCAGCCCAGACGGTCTGCTGGACACTCCTTTCCAGTGACTGTCAAAATCACCAGTGCCCTGAACTTCTTCACCTCAAACTCCTTCCAGCAGATATTTGCGGCATCTTGCAGTCGGCCCCCCGCAGATGCATCACACAGGTCACCGATGCCATGTTTGAGAAGTCAGCCAATTATACCAACTTTACCACTGATGATGCCAGTGTTACTGAGCAGGCGCTCAGCTTTCCCACTCTGGCTGGCTTTCCACGGGTGCATGGCATCATCGACTGTACACATGAGGCCATCAGGGCACCCCCACATCACCCAGGAATGTTTGTGAACCATAAGGGCTTCCACTCCCTCAATGTGCAGCTCATCTGCAACCATAAAAAGATCATCATGCACGTGTATACCTGATTCCCTGACAGCTGTCATGACTCTTTTGTCCTGCACCAGTCCACCCTCCCTCAGCTAGAGGGTGACTATGAGGGAGTGTGGTGCCATTAGCCAAAGTGCCAATGCTAAATGGCCTCCCTGTGTGGTGTTAGTTGGTATGATTGCATTAGGATGAGGGTGAGTATGAGGGGTGGTTAGTCAGAGGGGGATGTGAGTATGTACATAGAGAGAGATGGAGGGTGGACGGCTAGGTATGTTGGTGTGAGTAATGATGTGCAGGAGCAGCCTTGGGAAGGCAGAGTGATGGGGATGTGGTGACAGGCACAGCAGGATGAAGGTGAGTGTGGCTTTGCACTCACCTTTCCTGATCTCATGAGATCACTGAAGCGCTTCCGGCACTGCACCCAGGTCCTCTTCACCACATCCCTGCTGTTCACCTCCTCTGCAATTTGGAGTCAGGCTCTTTTAGTCTCCTGGGGAGGTCTCTTCCGCCCATCAGCAGAGAAGAGGACCACCCTGTGTGCTCTGACTCCCTCCACAAAAATATGTAGGGAGTCATCGGAAAACCTGGGTGCAGCCCTCAGTCTTTCTGAAGCCACCTTTGCAAGTCTTTGCAAATAACCAGATCGTAATATATCCTCACTGCACACTCCTACATGAACCCTCAAATGCGATGTGGCCAAGACTGCTTTAAATATCCCCGCTGGAAATTAGTCATCGATGACGTCATCAGATGCGCACCATTTAATAGGGCCAGGAAAGACGCAGGCCTGCCTTAATAGGCTCCATTAACTGAAAGTCGCTCTGAGGAGTGGGATGATAAGAACAATGGGGTTCTGACCCATCACGTGGCCCATACACACCCAATCTGCCTAGGTAAGGAAAATTCTAGCCACTATCTCTGGATTACTAGTCCAGGCTTCGAGATTATTAGTCCAGTAACATAACCACTGTGCTACCGTACCATAAGGGTATCTCTATAACCTTTTTGAACTTTGATTTCTTGTGTACCCCCCTCCCTTTGCCCCACCTTTGGTGGTCATGCCTTCAGCAGTCTAGCCCCATGCCATGGAATTCCCTCCTTAAACCACTTAGGGGGAAAAATTGAGTCGCGATGGGATGGCAGGAATGACGTATGAGGAGAGATTGTGTCGATTGGTCTTATACTCACTGGAGTTTAGAAGGTTGAGAGGGGATCTCATCGAAACCTATAAAATTCTGTCAGGCCTGGACAGACTGGATGCAGGAAGGATGTTTCTGATGGCCGGGGAGTCCAGAACCAGGGGTCATAGTCGAAGGATAAGGGGTAAGCCATTTAGGACTGAAATGAGGAGGAATTTCTTCACCCAGAGAGTGGTGATCCTGTGGAATTCTCTAACACAGAGGGCGGTGGAGGCCAGTTCATTAAATATATTCAAGAAAGAGTTGGATATATTTCTTAAGGCTAAAGGGATCAAGGGATATGGGGAGAAAGCAGGGATCGGGTACTGAATTTGGATGATCAGCCATGATCTCATTGAATGGCGGAGCAGGCTCGAAGGGCTGAATGGCCTACTCCTGCTCCTATCTTCTATGTTTCTATGCTTTGGGGCACTAACTTTGCCGGGGCGCTACTTTTAGCGCCCCAAAAAAATTAGCACCCCCGTGGCCAAAATTCATCGGTAGCGCCCCAAGAGGGAAGCAGGGCGCTACAGGAAGCACCCCGCCTCCCTCTTGGGGCGCTGCGAGGGAATATATGTTCTTAAAGGGGAGGGGCCTTGCTCAGCACGACCCGGGGCCCAGCTGGGCCATCGGGGTCGGAGTGCCGGCAAAAGAGCCCAGCACTCAAGAGAAGTGCCGTGCTCATGGAGAGCAGCCGGCACTCCACGGGGGGTGGGGGGTTGTTGCTCAGGGGGCCAGGGATGGCAATGGAGGCAGGTGCTGGCAGGCGGCTGGCAACAAAAATGGCTGCCCGGCGCCTTTCCTTTAATTAGCACCGTCCAGGCCGCAGGTAGGCCCCCCTGACCCCATCGGACATAGTGTCCAGTGGTAAGTCAGGGGGTACTACCAAAGATCGCGCCGGGGTGCGAGCGGGGCGCTGTGCACGGCGATGACATCATCTCCGGCGGCGCAGCGCTGCGGGATGCTAACGGTTACCGCCGCCACTAACCTCCCATTGAATCTCGTGGGAGGTACTGGCGGCGCCACACTCGGGCGCTAGTTGCTTTGCGCCCCGTTAGCGCCCTAAGAGGGAGGCGCAAAGCAACTGAATTTCTCTCCCTTAGTTTCTTCATCTCACTCTCCCCGCTTAAAGCCCACCTCTTTGACCACGCTTTTTGTGTCCTCTCCTAATATATCCTTCTTTGACTCGGTGTTCATGACTTTGATTACACCTCTGTGAAGCGCCTTAGGACAATTTTCTACATTAAAGGTGCTATATAATGCAAGTTGTTGTACCTTGGCTGTCAAGAAAGTAACATGCCAAGAAGCAGCTACCAGGTCAGTCTCGCTGTTAGATTCTCTTTTTGTGCCTTGTTCAGAATTATGATTACTAAATTGATGTAAATCATTCACTCATATTTACAGTATTGAAGCAGTGGATTGACATAGATGTGAACAGCTTTAAATATAGGCTCCAGGGCCTCCATAATAAACTGGATATGCCCCTAAGTATTCAACTTCAATATTTCAGTTTCCCTATTCCAAGCAATGTGACACCAGAGTGATTAATCTCATTACACAGTAAGACACATTTCTAAGATATACCATGCTTCCCTATATAGTGCATTTATCACTGGATAGATTATATACATTGCCATATCTTGTTGGAACATGTAAGATAGCCTTTTCCCTCTGAGAATTTACCAGCATGAGGAAGATTGTTCACTTTCTTTACATTGCTTTCCAATCCAACATAACTGATTTCAGACACTTGAATTTGAAAGCTTCTTTGAGGTGACTTGCTTGAAGTATTCAAGATTATGAAGGGAATTTATATGGCCAAATGATTTTTTTAATCCATTTTGATAACATCATTCTATTTTTGATGCCTTGCACACTGCATCTCTTGCATCTGCATTTAGCTGCTGCCAATTTTATAAGTGTTTAAAACATTTTTAAAAAATCATTCTGCCCAAAGCTAATCACCAGTCATTCCTGCAAATGTTCTCCTGATATTCCACCATCATTTCAGCAGAAACCCTGGTAGAAACAGTGTAATTGGTCATTTACACTGTTTCTCCAAGGATTCCCCAATCTTGGGCTGACTTTATGGCAGGAGATCGAGGAATTCTCCCCCACAGAAATTCTACACCAATAACTTCTGTTAACTGCTGTAGAAGCAGGAAACACAGCAGAAACCCATGGATACATCCACCAATCTCATTCCCGTCAATATTTATCCAGCTCTTTTTTGAAGGAGGTAATCGGTATAGGAGCAATTGCTTTTGCATATATCCACAACTCTGAGAGGACAGATATTCTTCTGATCACTGGTCTCATTTGAGGCTTGGAATTTATGGGCCTCTGTCCTCTAGTCCTACACTCAGTCACATTCAGATGACGAGCTAGCATACTTATCATCTATGTTGCTCTGCTCTGAACTCTCTCCAACACATTAACAACAACAGAAATGTGCATTTATATAGCACCTTTAACATAGAGAAACATTCCAAATGTTTCACAGAAGCATAATCAGACAAAAAAAATTAGCACCGAGCCACAGAAAGGGGGGTGGGGGGAGGAGGGGGGGTGGTGGTGGGGGTGCATCCAAAAGCTTGGTCAAAGAGGTAGGTTTTAAGGAGGGTTTTATAGAAGGAGAGGTAGGTGGAGAGGCAGAGATGTTTAGGGATGGAATTCCCGAGCTTGCGGCCTAGACAGCACAGCTGCCAGTCGTGGGGCAAAGTGAGTGGAGGATGCACAAGACGCCAGATTTGGAGAAAAGCTGAATTGTTTGAGGGTTGTAGGGACTTATGGAGGCTGCAGAGACAAGGAGAGGGAGGCCATGGAGGGATTTGAACACAAGGATGAGAATTTTAATTTTGATGCACTGGGGGACCGGGAGCCAATATGTGGGTGAATGGGACTTCGTGTAGCGTTTTGTCTGAGCTGAAGTTTGTGGAGGATGGGAGGTCGGCCAGGAGAGCATTGGAATAGTCGAGTCTGGAGGTAACAAAAGCTTGGATAAGGGTTTCAGCAGCAGGTGGACTGAGTTAGGCTTAGAGACAAATGATGTTACAGAAGTGATGGAGAGCATATAGGGGGAAAAATTCGGTATCACCCCATATGGGGCGCCATTATTGGAGGAGCGCAAAGTTTAGCGCCTGGCGTTACTTATCGCCTCCGACAGCAAACTTGGCTGTTATCGCCCCTGGAGGTGATTGGAGCGCTAAATCAGGTGCTACACACCTCTCTTAAGGCGCTAAGGCCGAGGAGCGAGGCGCTACCTCAGAGGGCGGGCCCAGCGCAGGTGCTGTCAGTTAGCGATTGAACACAGACACACTGGCGCCAGTCAGTTCTTAAAGGGGAGTGTCGATCTTGCTCTGCGGCCACACCCTGCTCATTGGAGCCTTGAATCTCGGCCTGGGCAGATCTGTGGCTAAATCTAGCAGCCAAACACTATGGAGAGGGCCAGGGAGCGAGCACAGCGCTTCTGCGAGCGGGCCTTGAATGCTCTGGTTGGCGCGGTGGAGCACAGAAGATCCATTCTGTACCCAGAGAGTGGCAGGAGGCCTTTGCCACACGAGTACAGAAGAGTGTGGAGGGAGGTGGCTCAGAGCGTCTCCTCAAGCAGCATGGTGCCTAGGACCCATATCCAATGTAGGAAAAAGTTCAACGACCTCACTCGGGTCGTCAGGGTGAGTGCCTTTTTTTTCAAAACCTCTCCATCCCTCCATCTCAACCTCACTTTATGGCCAGAGGGTGTTAAAAGCCCCAATGCCCAACACCTATGGCCCTTTCATCAAACACACATGCACATTCCACACTTTGCATACAGTAAGGGCTATTCAACTATGGGAGGCATTTCAGGCAAGACCGTGGCGGCATACAGTAAGGGCTATTCAACCATGGGAGGTGTTAAGTCTGTGTGTTATATTGAGAATTAATACACAGACCACAAGAGTAAAATTTAACAGGTCTTTACTAGTCGAAGGTCAGGGCGGAACTGCCCAATAAATCATTACACAGCACTTATATACCGGTGTGGTCACCACCGGTATTACAGTATACAGCAGCCAAGATAAAGTAGTGCAACCCTTAAAATAGTTCTCTTAAAGGTGGAACGGTTACATACACTACAATCCTCCCTTTTTAGCTTAACAGTATATATTCCCCATTAAACATAACATCATAACATATATATACAACTTCATGTAAAAACAGTTTACAGATTCAGTCTCTCTGGAGGCTTCCTGACTCGGTCCGGATAACGCCTCGGTGGTGTAGTAGTTTTCGGTGGTGTAGTAGGTTCTTTTGGCAAGGTCGATTCGGCTTGAATGCCAGTGTCAGGTTCATCTGATTCCAGTATTACCGGATCGGAGGTAGATACTACGGGTATCTCTGCTTCATCATTAGGCGTATAGAGTTGTGGAGTAGGTTGGCTCCTTTCGGATGACTCTATGATCTGGTCAACATGACGCTTTATTATGCTTTCACCAATGTCCACGGTATACATCAGCGGTCCTAGTCGTGTACAAATAGTTCCCGGCTGCCATTTCTCGGTACGGTAGTCCCGGGCCAAAACTTGTTGACCTATCTGGAAGGTTCTAGTTGGCCTTTCATTCATGCCTTGAAATTGCCGGTTCTCTACGTCCCTTCTGATGTTTGGCTTGATCAAATCCAGCCGGCATCTTAGACTTCTATTGAAAAACATCATGGCGGGAGTTTGGTTTGTGACCGCATGTGTTGCATTCCTGTACGCCAACAAGAAGTTATCTACCTTATGTTGTAGATTTATGTCTTCATTACCCATGGCCTTTATGGCCTTCTTGAAGGTCTGGACAAACCTTTCAGCTAATCCATTGGTGGCGGGATGGTATGGGGCGGACGTGTAGTGTTTAACCCCATTGTTTTTTAAGAACTTCCTGAATTCTTCGGACACAAATTGCGGTCCATTATCAGAACAGATCTGTTCCGGCAGCCCATTCCTGGCAAATATGGTCCTTAATACTGTGATGGTTTTTTCCGTGGTGGTGGAGGACATCTTTATTACCTCCGGCCACTTGGAGTGTGCATCCACCGCGATTAAGAACATTGAGTCCATAAATGGACCAGCAAAGTCGATATGTACCCTTTGCCATGGAGATGAGGGCCACTCCCATGGATGTAGAGGAGCTTGTGGTGGGGCGTTTTGGACCTTCTGGCATCCTAGACAGCTCTTGGTCATTTCTTCGATGTCTCCATCGATACCTGGCCACCACACAAACGCTCTGGCTAGGTTCTTCATTTTCACTCCACCCAGATGCCCCTCGTGAAGCTCCTTTAGCACTTTATGCTGGAGTTTGGGTGGAATCACCACTCTGGATCCACACATCAAAGTTCCTCGGCACACTGACAGCTGTTCGCTTCTTTGCGAAAATGCTGGCAACAGCGGTTCGCCATGTGCTGGCCATCCCTTCACCGTTAAATCGTAGACTCGCGAGAGAGTCGGGTCATTTCTTGTTTCCTTTTCGATCGTAGAATTTGTTACTGGTAGACATTCCACTATGGTTGAGTGGAACATCTCCACTGGGTCCACTGTAGGCGCCTCTTCTACCGTTGGCAACGGTAGGCGCGATAAACCGTCAGCATTCCCATGCTGTTTTGATCCTTTGTATTCTATGTCATATTGGTGTGCCCCTAGGAAAAGGGACCACCTCTGTAGCCTTTGCGCTGTCATAATGGAAACGCCCTTTTTAGGGTTGAATATGGATACCAACGGCTGGTGGTCTGTCAGCAGTGTAAACTTCTTGCCCTGCAGGTAATGATTGAATTTCTTTACTCCCCACACAAGGCTGAGAGCCTCCCTATCTATCTGAGCATAGTTGCGCTCAGCGGAGGTCAATGATCTGGATGCAAATGCGACTGGCCTTTCCGAGCCATTTGGCAACTTGTGTGAGAGTACTGCTCCAATACCATAAGGGGAAGCATCACAAGCTAGACGAATAGGTAGCGTTGGGTTGAAGTGAGCCAACACTTCCTCTGAGGTGATCAATGCCTTGCTTTTGCGAAAGGCCTTCTTACAGTCCTCGCTCCACTTCCATGGTACTTCTTTCTGTAACAGAGCATTCAGCGGGTGCAGCACCGTGGATAGATTTGGCAGAAACTTATGGTAATAGTTAATCAACCCTAGGAACGACCTCAACTGGGATACATTTTCCGGAGCGTGGGCCTTCACAACAGCTTCGATCTTGTCAGGTGACTTGTGCAGCCCCTCCTGGTCAATGACATGACCACAGTACGAGATCCGTTTCTGAAAGAACTCACATTTCTGGCGATTAACTCGAAGGCCATATTCCTTCAACCTGGTGAGCACCAGTTTCAAATTTGCGAGGTGTTCCTCCTCGTCCTCTCCTGTAATCAGGATATCGTCCAAGTAACATTGAGTGCTTGGAATTCCCTGTAAGACCTGCTCCATGGCCCTCTGCCAAATTGCTGGAGCCGAAGCCACTCCAAAAACCAGTCTATTATATCGATACAAGCCTCTGTGCGTGTTGATTGTGAGATACTGGCGCGACTCTTCCTCAACTTCCATCTGTAAGTACGCTTGCGCCAGGTCTATCTTGGTGAAGTGTTTCCCGCCAGACAATGAAGCAAAGATATCCTCAATCCGCGGAAGCGGATATTGCACCGTGTGAAGCACCGGATTAACTGTGATCTTGAAGTCTCCACAGATGCGGACCTTCCCCGGTTCCCCTGGCTTGTTACTCGATGAACGCTTCATGACGGGAACAATGGGCGTGGCCCACTCACTCCAGTCCACCTTAGACAGTACTCCTGAATGTTCAAGCCCTTCCAGTTCAGCTTCCACAGCAGGTCGTATCGCATAAGGTACCGGTCTGGCTTTGAAAAATTTTGGGTTTGCATGTTCTGCAATCTTGATTTTTGCCTTAATTCCTCTCAGTGTTCCCAGTCCCTGTTGGAACACCTCTTTAGCCTCATCCAATATTCTGGACAATCGTTCAGGTTTGACATCTTTCTTTCCGGAATCTACCGTTATTGCGTTTAGGGAGTGCCAGTCCATATTTATTTTCCTGATCCACTCCCGTCTCAGAAGTGGTGGACCTCCCTCAGGTAGTACATATAAGTCCATTCCTTGGTGTTCTTTGCCCTTGTGTATCACCTTGACTTTTATCTTTCTGATGGGGTATACTTTTTGCCCCGTGTATGTCTGCAATACTATCTCCGTATCCCGTAGGGGAATATGTTTGAATAACTTTTTGTAATCTTGCTTATTCATGACCGTCAACGCCGATCCGGTGTCCAATTCCATCTTCACTTGGGCTTCTGCAATCTGCAGTGTGACCCAGATAATTTGTCGGTCAGCTTCCTTACTCATATTGTGAATTCTCAGACTACCCAGTTCCTTGCTGTTGGAGTCTGAATCCGAATTCTGTTCATCCGAACTCTTCTCAGCCACCTTATGTACCTTTCTGCACTTTTTCTGCGGTGACTTTTTGTTGCTGGTCTTCTTTCCTGACTGGCATACTTTAGCTATGTGACCAAGCTTGCCACATTTTCTACATTCCTGGTTTTTAAACCAGCATTGGTTCTGATCGTGTGTTGTCTTCCCACAACGATAACATTTCATTGTACCCGAAGCCATTTGATCTACGCTGAGTACCGCTGCCTTCAGCTGCATTTCCGCAGTGCCTCTCACTGCGGCTTCGTGCGATGCTGCAATAGTGACAGCCTTATCAAGTGTAAAATCATTCTCTTCAAGTAGCCGCTTTTGTGTTTCTTCTTTCGATGACCCACACACGAATTTGTCTCTCAGTGCCTCTGTCAGATTTTCCCCAAACTGACAGTATTTCGCTAGCTTACGCAGTTCAATTAAGTACTCCGCGTTGCTTTCCTCTTTCAGTTGCGTTCTCGCATAAAATTTAAATCATTCCGCTAACATCAGCGGTGTGGGGTTCAAATGATCCTTCAGGACAGCAACAATATTAGCGAAAGTCTGATCCGCCGGTTCAGCTGGTGATAGAAGATGCTTCAATAGCCCGTATGTCTTTGCACCCATTGAGTTTAGTAAGGTTAGTGCTTTATCTTCATTTGATATTTTATTTGCCTTACAATATATCTCTATGCGTTCTACATACGTGGCCCAATCTTCAACATCGGGGTCGAAATCATTGATGTTACCACGCTTAGGCATCTTCGCAATCTTCTTGAGAAAACAAAAAGAAATTTTTCTTTAACTTTTTTTTTCAAAACGGCGGTTTCCCACGCTTGTCTTCTTCCCCGCCTACTTTCAAAATGGCGGTTTCCCGCACTTGTCTTCTTCCCCGCCTCCGAAAATGGCGGCTTCCTGCGTTTGCCTTTCTCCCCCGCTGGCTGTCTCTTGTCACTACCGCTCGCTGGGTCTCGGGCTCCCTCGCTCGGTCTCCCTCGCTCGGTCTCGTTCTCCCTCGCTCGGGCTCTGTCTCTCCCGCTCGCTCGGGCTCTGTCTCTCCCGCTCGCTCGGGCTCTGTCTCTCCCGCTGGCTGTAACGGCGATTGCCGTATTGCTGCGTTCGCCCTCCCCAGCAGTTTTCAATCGTGCCTCCCAGCCCCTCTTGCAGTCCGGTCCTTTCCCCCCGGCTGCGGCTGAGTTCTCCGCGGTTTTTTCCTATTTTTTTTATTTTCCCCCGCGCAAGCGGTTCTCGATCGCTGCGCCTCGTGGCCTCGGTAGCTGCCCAGCCTTTTTTTTACCGGTCGCGGTCGAGCTTGCTGTCGATGCTGTTGCGTCTCCCAGCCCGCTTGCAGCCCGGTCTCTCACACCGGTTTCCGTGCCTTACGCTGCCCCAGTCTCAGCGCCTCTGGCCCCGACTTCTGTCCGGCTCTTTTCCCCGGCCGTGGTCGAGTTCTCCGCCCTTATATCCTCCGTTTTTCCCTCCCCTACTTCACAGTCAACATGGCCGACTCGCTGTTCGTCGCTGATTGGCTTACCCACCACCGTGATAGAAGGGATGATCCTGCCTGTTGCTGATGGAAGGCTTCGTGTTAGAATTCTTCCGTTGCTCTGCAGACCCGAGTCTTCTCTTAGCAGAATGATGAGGGTGGATGTCTCCTCTCGACGCCCGTTAAACTGCCTTGGATAGTCTCTGCCGCAGGGTAAGATCGTACTCGTCGCCACTGTTAAGTCTGTGTGTTATATTGAGAATTAATACACAGACCACAAGAGTAAAATTTAACAGGTCTTTACTAGTCGAAGGTCAGGGCGGAACTGCCCAATAAATCATTACACAGCACTTATATACCGGTGTGGTCACCACTGGTATTACAGTATACAGCAGCCAAGATAAAGTAGTGCAACCCTTAAAATAGTTCTCTTAAAGGTGGAACGGTTCCATGCACTACAGGAAGCATTTCAGGCAAGACCATGGCTGCATATTTACTCAGACGCCTTCCTTTTTCTTGCAGGTCAAGCTGTCTCATAACAGAAGATAGCAGCAACGGACCGGTGGAGGGCTGCCTCAGCTGCAACCCCTCAGCGAAATTGAGGAGCGCGTCCACAGGATTGTGGCAAGCCGGGTGATTGGTCCCATCGCCACTGGAGACGCCGACCCCGTTCTTGACAGCAATGGTAAGGTCATCACCTTTTTGTCCTCTCTCCTTCCACTTGTTCCTCACAACACCAGCCTTTGACACTTTCAATCCAAATCACTAAATCGCTGCACTCATGCCTCCCTTGCTGCCACCCTGTCCTCACGCTAAAGCCACTCTTTTACCTCCCTGCTTTCAGATGGTGATTCACCAGGTGAGGAGACGGGCCCTCAAGCTGCCAGTGGGAGTGAAGCTGAAGGCGAGGAGGAAGAGGAAGCCGGAGCATCAGCACCACCCTCTCCTGAGGTAGCCCATGCCCACACTGGGAACATGCCTTCCCTGGAGGGGAGCAGGGGGGAATGGTCTGATGAGGCTGAAGCTCCAAGACCCAGCGGGCTGCAGCAACGCGATGGGGGTAGGGAAGCTCGGGGGCCTTCTCCCCGGAGGGAGAGTATGGCTTCGAGTCCTGCTGCACTAGACGCAGAGGAGGAGCGGGTCCTCGCTGGAATGAGCGCCCAGGCGGAGCACAGGCACACTGAGCTCATGGCTGCAGTGGCAAGGGTGCCTGAATCAATTGAATCACTGGCAAGGAGTGTGGAGCACTTCGGTGTAGCACAGGCGGCTGCCACGCAAATGCTAAGTGCTCCAATGCAGTCAGTGGCTGGTCTCATGCAGACGCAGATTGAGGCCACACGAGCACTGACTGCTGCCACCCTCGCTGGATCGGGCACATTTCCCCGGGGCTCTCACCGCGCCGCAGCAGGCCAGCAATCTGTGCTCCATCAGATTGCTCCAGATGCTGAAGTGCTGCCCCGTGGGAGTGCCAGTGTGTCGGTCGAGCAGGGAGTTGCTGTCCTCTCTCAAGATGACAGCATTCCTGCTGCCACCACTGGCACTTCTCCACTGCAGTTGCCACCACCTGTAGGACAGACTGCTGCCACCCATGCAGAGTTGGTGCAGTCAGCAGCCAGAGCTGGTCGAGGCCGTCCTTCAAGGGCATCTGCAGTCTCAGTTTGCGACAATCAGCAGCATTCCCCCAGCCTTGCTCCAGCCACTGGGGTCCCATTATGGAGGAGCTGCAGGGTGGGAAGGGGGGAATATCGCAAGGGAAGGGGATCACCCTCGAAGGGCAAAAAGTAGGAGGTGTGACAAAATGCTTTTCATTGTTTTATTAACGGCCGAGGTTCTTGGTCAAATTTTTGTAAATGTTTTGGACATTGTCTCCAGGTTGTGAGAGCCAGTTACGTTAATAACTGTTTTTTTTCGTGTTTCTTTCTATTAGCTTGTCATGCAGAAATGAGACACACAGAGTTTGTGAAATAAAGAAGTGTCTGTATTCAAAATGTACATGTTTGGTCTTTGCAATCATTGTTGCCTTGACCGGCTTAGGGGTTGCGGGATGGTTTCATTCAGTTTGTTTGAATGGCAGAAGCCATTTCCTCAGAGGGATCCTAGAAGCGACTTGCTATGAGCCTTTGATGGACGGCTGATGCGCTATCAATTACTCATAAAAGACTGAGAGTTAAGAGAGTAACTAAAGGCTTTTATTAACAAAAGAATGAAGGTCTGCCTCGAGTGGTCGACCGGTCCAGAAATACAAAGGGCTGGGGAGCAGTCACCTTTATACTAGGACTTGTGGGAGGAGTCAGCCGAGGCATGTCCAGGCATGTACACAGTGGAATACAAACAGTGGTTTACCACATTCACCCCTTGTTTAAAATTGAGTCCGGCGGGGTGAAGTGTATTAAAAGTTAGTGTATTGGAGTCTCTCCGGAGGTCTTGTCTGCCGCTGTGATCGGCGTGGCGATGGCAGGGGTAGTGGAGCTTCCGGCGTCGAGTCCTGCGTAGGCTGTGGCACAGGCGTGTCGTCCTCGTAGATGTCGAGCGGGTCGCGGGGCCCAGGCCTGCCGTCTGCTGGGGTTGGATATCGGATCGTGGGGGGGGGGTGGTAGTGAGTAGTGGGTTACTGCGGCCCCCGAGGGTGCAAGGTCTCTTATGGAGACTGTGTCCTCCCGCCCGTCCGGGTATGCAATGTAAGCATACTGGGGGTTGGCGTGGAGGAGGTCGACCCTCTCGACCAGGGGGTCCGTTTTATGGCTCCTCACGTGTCTTCTCAGTAGGACCGGCCCTGGGGACGTCAGCCATGGCGGTAGCGATGTCCCCGATGTGGACTTCCTTGGGAAGACAAACATTTTCTCATGAGGGGTGGCATTTGTGGCAGTGCAGAGCAGTGACCGGATAGAGTGGAGCGCATCGGGGAGCACATCCTGCCAGCGGGAGGTTGGAAGGCCCCTAGACTTTAAGGCTAGCAGGGCGGCCTTCCAAACTGTCGCATTTTCTCTTTCCACCTGTCTGTTCCCCCGGGGGTTGTAACTGGTGGTCCTGCTTGTGGCAATACCCCTAGTTAGCAGGTACTGACGGAGTTCGTCGCTCATAAACGATGAGCCCCGGTCGCTATGGATATAGCTGGGGAAACTGAACAGGGTGAAGAGGTCGTTCAGACATTTAATGACCGTGGCACTGGTCATGTCCAGGCAGGGGATGGCGAACGGGAAACGGGAGTACTCATCAATAATATTGAGGAAGTACACATTGCGGTCGGAGGAGGGGAGAGGCCCTTTAAAATCAACGCTCAGGCGCTCGAAGGGGCGAGTGGCTTTTATCAGGTGGGCCCTGTCTGGTCTATAAAAGTGCGGTTTGCACTCAGCGCAGACTTGGCAGTTCCTGGTCATGGTCCTGACCTCCTCAATAGAGTAAGGCAGGTTGCGGGCCTTGATGAAGTGGAAGAACCTGGTGACCCCCGGGTGGCAGAGGTCATTGTGGAGGGCCCGCAGTCTATCGATCTGCGTGCTGGCGCAGGTGCCACGCGATAGCGCATCCGGGGGTTCATTGAGCTTCCCGGGCCGGTACAAGATCTCATAATTGTAGGTGGAAAGTTCGATTCTCCACCTCAAGATCTTGTCATTTTTGATTTTGCCCCTCTGCTTGTTGTTAAACATGAAAGCAACTGAACGCTGGTCAGTGAGCAGGGTAAATCGTTTTCCGGCCAGGTAGTGCCTCCAATGACGCACAGCCTCCACAATCGCCTGGGCCTCCTTCTCAACAGCGGAGTGTCTGGTCTCCGGGCCTTGGAGGGTTCGTGAAAAGAAGGCCACGGGTCTCCCCGCCTGATTGAGGGTAGCGGCCAGGGCAAAGTCGGACGCGTCGCTTTCCACCTGGAAGGGGATGGATTCGTCCACTGCGTGCATGGTGGCTTTGGCAATGTCCTCCTTGATACGGTGGAAGGCTAAGCGGGCCTCTGCCATCAAGGGAAAAGAGGTGGACTTGATCAGCGGACGGGCCTTGTCCGCATAGTAGGGGACCCACTGGGCGTAATAGGAGAAAAACCCTAGGCACCTCTTCAGGGCCTTGAGGCAGTGGGGCAGTGGAAGTTCCATAAGGGGACGCATCCGGTCGGGGTCGGGGCTGATGACTCCGTGTTCCACAACACAGCCAAGGATGGCGAGGCGGTTTGTGCGGAATATGCACTTCTCCTTGTTATATGTCAGGTTCAGGAGTTGGGCGGTGCGGAGGAATTTTTCGAGGTTTGCGTCATGGTCCTGCAAGTCACGGCCGCAGATGGTCACATTGTCCAGATATGGGAAAGCGGCCTGCAACGCATTTTGATCTACCATCCGGTCCATCTCCCTTTGGAAGACGGAGACCCCGTTGGTGACGCCAAAGGGAACCCTAAGGAAGTGATAGAGGCGGCCGTTTGCCTCAAAGGCGGTATACTGGCGGTCCTCAGGGCGGATAGGGAGCTGGTGGTACGCTGATTTCAGGTCAATGGTCGAGAAGACGCGGTACTGCGCGATCTGGTTGACCATATCAGCTATGCGGGGGAGTGGGTAGGCGTCCAGCAGGGTGTAGCAATTTATTGTCTGGCTGTAGTCGATGACCAGGCGCTGCTTCTCGCCAGTCTTAACGACCACAACCTGGGCTCGCCAGGGGCTGGTGCTGCCCTCAATAATCCCTTCCTTCAGGAGCCGCTCCACTTCAGTTTTAATGAAAACCCTGTCCCCGGCACTGTATCGCCTGCTCTTTGTGGCGATGGGCTTACAGTCGGGGGTGAGGTTAGCAAACAGTGGGGGGGGGGTGACTCTGAGTGTGGAGAGGTTGCACCTGGTGCGCGGCGGGCAATTTGGAAGCTGCTGGCTGCGGACTGTGAGTGGGGGTAGGGGTCCACCGTACGCCATCGTAACACTTTTAAGGTGGCACTGAAAATCTAACCCCAGCAGGACGGCAGCGCAGAGGTCGGGCAGGACCAGAAGTTTAAAATGATTGTACACAGTCCCGTCTACTACGAGTGTCACCACGCAGTAGCCGCCGATGTCCGCCGACTGGGACTCGGAGGCCATAGAAATCCGCTGGTGCGCAGGCAGGACTGGGAGAGAGCAACGCCGCACCGTGTCGGGGTGGATGAAGCTCTCCGTGCTCCCAGAGTCAAAAAGGCAGATTGTATCGTGACCATTTACCTTAATGTCCATTGTGGAACTGGCCAGCTGGTGCGGTCTCGCTTGGTCCAGTGTAACGGATGCCAGCGTAGGGGTCGGTGTGTCGCTGCGGGTATCAGATGAGGCGGTGTTGGGGGCCTGCTGCGTTCCGGCTGTCGTCCAAGATGGCGGCGTCCATGATCCCCATGTGGCTGGAGGCGTCCAAAATGGCTGCTGTACCGGTGGTTCGCACATGGCCGGGGAGGCCCAAGATGGCGGCCCGCATGGCCCACACGCGGCGCTGCTGGGGTTCGGGGTGGCTTTGGCCCTGCAGACGCTAGCGTAGTGTCCCTTCTTCCCGCAGCCCGAGCAGATCGCGTTTTTCGCCGGGCAGCGCGCTCTGGGGTGTTTTGCCTGGCCACAGAAGTAGCATTTCTGGCCTTGGGGCACTGCTGTCTGGCCTTGGGACACTGCTGCGGTAGTTGGGCCATTGCTGGGGTGTGGCTGGGGTGGCACGGCGCTATGAGGCGGTCCTACCGTGTCCCAGGCTGTCATTCCCCGCGGCGTCCACGGTGCAGAGGAGTAGGCATCCATGCCCCGGTAGGCTGCATCCAATGATAGTGCGAGTTCAGAGGCCTTGTTGAGGTCGAGGTCACTCTGCTCCAACAGTCGCTGTCGGGTGTAATTGGATCTGTGGCCCGCTACAAAAGCGTCCCGGATAAGTTCCTCTGTGTACACGGCGGCCTTTACATCCTTACAACCACAGGCCCGGCCAAGCACAGACAGTGCCTGAAGGTATTCCACGGTCGATTCCCCAGGTTGTTGTTTACGACTCCCCAGAAGGTGCCTGGCGTACACTTCATTCACTGGGCACGTGTACTGGTCCTTGAGGAGCTTGATAGCGTCCGCATACGAGGTCGCGTCTTGGATGACCGAGTACACTCGGTGGTTCACTTTGGAGGTCAGGACATCCAGTTTGTCCTCGTCCGATTTGATTGCTGCGGAGGCGGTCAGGAATTTTTCGAAACACTTAAGCCAGTGAGTAAACTTGGTGGATGAGTCCGCCTCCCGATGATCTAAGTCCAGGCATGCTGGTGTGAGGATCTTCTCTATTATAAAAATTTTGTTAATAAAATTGATGCGCTATCAATTACTCATAAAAGACTGAGAGTTAAGAGAGTAACTAAAGGCTTTTATTAACAAAAGAATGAAGGTCTGCCTCGAGTGGTCGACCGGTCCAGAAATACAAAGGGCTGGGGAGCAGTCACCTTTATACTAGGACTTGTGGGAGGAGTCAGCCGAGGCATGTCCAGGCATGTACACAGTGGAATACAAACAGTGGTTTACCACAACGGCCCTTCCACTTTGTACATTGTGTGCCTCCCTCCCACCTTGGTGCTGCTGATGATCATCCTCCTCATCTTCCTCCTCCTCTTCCTCCTCCTCCTCTGCTGGTGCTCCAATGCCTGGTGGCATTGGCTGGGTCCTGAGGATTGCAAGGTTATGCAGCATGCAGCACACAACAATGAAGTGAGAGACTCGCTCAGGCAAGTACTGCAGGGCTCCTCCAGAATGGTCCAGACAGCGGAACCGTTGCTTGAGCACGCCGATTGTGTGCTCAACGATGTTCCTGGTAGCTTGATGGCTCTCGTTGTATCATAGCTCAGCAGGGGTGCTGGGCGTACGGAGCGGTGTCATCAGCCAGGTGCACAGAGGATATCCCTTGTCCCCAAGAAGCCAACTTCCTGGGTGATGCGGTGCCTGGAAAAGGTCTGCCACAGAAGTCTGGTGCAGGATGAAGGCATCGTGGCTGCTGCCAGGAAAGTGGGCATTGACAGCGAGTATCAGCTGTCTGTGGTCACAGACCAACTGGACGTTTAAGGAATGGAAGCTGTTTCGGCTGGGGAAATCCTCGGCATTCTCTTGCAGCGCATGCAAAGCCACATGCGTGCAGTCAATGGCGCCCTGCACCATGGGGAAGCCCGCTATCATCGCAAAACCCGTTGCGCGTTCTTGCTGCTTGTCCGGGGTCATGGGGAAAGAGATGTACTCTCATCTCCTTTTAAAGAGGGCATTTGTTACCTGACGGATGCAGCAATGCACCGCGAACTGGGAGATATTGGCGATGTCCCCAGTAGCTGATTGAAATGAGCCGGTGGCATAAAATTTGGGAGCCACTGTTATCTTCACTGCCACCGACAGAGATGTCCTGCTCCTCAGTTGAGGCTACAGATCTGGCTGAAGCAGATGGCAGAGCTCAGTGACCACCTCCTTGCTGAAGCGCAGCCTTTGCAAACACTGCTCCTCAGACATATTAATGTAGGAGAACTGTTGGCGAAAAACCCTGGGAGGGTAAGGTCTCCTGTACAGAGGCCTGTTGACCCTCCTCCATCTGGCCATGATTGCCACTCTTTCTCTGCATCTCTGTGCCCTCCGAATGTGATGGAGAAAGACGACATTCCCATCCATTGCAGTCCCCATAGTATCTAGGCAATCAAAGTTATGAAGGTCAAAAACCAAAGTACCTGCAAAGTTATGGTCAGAAGCCAAAACTACCTGAGGCAGCGTTGACTCAATGCAGAAGTCTCTCTTTCTCTCTTTGTCTCTCTCAAAATCTCTCTCTCTCTCTCAGAACGAGTGGTGCAAAAATGGCTACCACACAAAAGCCAGGAAGAGGCCCCCTTTAAATAGCACCCCCCCCAGCCCCACAGTGACTGGGAAGTGTTCCAGTCAACCTGTCGTTGGTTGCGCCAGGCGGAAAGGAGGGGGGCGCCACTCAATTTCTGGTCCGGGGCATCACAAGGGCGTTGCACTGTCGAATGACGTCAAGAGCTGCGAGCGCAGGAGATCGGGCGGTATTGTTTAGCGCCAGCGCAAAATGTCCAGTCAATTTCACGAGAGGCGCAGATATCGCCGCGCCCAGTCGCTAGTTGCTTTGTGCCCCACTTGGCGCTCTCTTAAGGCGCTAACGCGAGGCGCTACCAACCGAATTTTTCCCCCCAAGGGTCTAAAACCCAGCTCAGAATCGAATAGGACGCTGAGGTTGCTAACTGTCTAGTTTAACCTCAGACAGTAGCCAGGGAATGGGATGGAATCAATAGCATTGTGGTAGGGGCTGAAGACCAAGGCTTTGGTCTTCCCAATGTTCAACTGGAAGAAATTGCAGCTCATTCAAGAGTGAATGCTGGACAAGCAGTCTGACAACACAGAGGCAGTAGTGGATTCAAGTGAGGTGGTGGAAAGATAAAATTAAATGTCGTCAGCATATATGTAGAACCTGATCCCATTCTTCAGATAATGTCACCAAGGAGCTGCATGTAGATGAAAAATAGGAGGGGGCCAAGGATAGGTCCTTGGGGTCTCCAGAGTTAACAGTGTAGGGTGGGCAGAGAAAGAGAAGCCGTTGCTGGAGATGCTCTGACTGCGATTGGATAGGTAAGAGAGGAACAAAGTGAGGGCTGTCCCACCGAGCTGGCCAACAGAGGAGAGGCATTGGAGGACAATGATGTTGTTGACTGTGTCAAAGGCTAAAGAGCGATTATAGAGGACGAGGAGAACTTGTGTATCAACCGCACAGATTTGGGAGTCAACAAAACATTCAAACAAAGGAAGGTTGGAGATGGGGCGGAAGTTTGCAAGGACAAAGGGAACGAGGTCTTTTTTAAGGAAAGGGGCGGTGACGGCATTTTTGAAAGGAAGTGGAACAGTACCTGATGAGGTAAAATTGTTTACAATGCCAGCTAACTTGGGGGCCAGGAATGGAAGTTGGGTGGTCAGCAGTTTAGTGGGAATGAGGTCACAGGAGCATAGGTAGATTGCAAAGTAAGATGAGCTCAGAGATGAGATGGGAGAAGTACTAGAGAAAGTTGTGGGTTTGGGAGTACGACAGGGAGATCCTTGGGTAAGAATTGGCTTGGTGGGCTAGGGAAAGTGAGGGATGCAGCAGAGGCAGCTGAACATATGGTCTTAATATTAGTGACAAACAAGTCCAGGAGTTGTTCTCACTTTTTGTTAGAGGGAGGATGGAGAGGGCAGGGGATAGGGGTTTAAGGTGATGGTTGGTAGCAAAGAAAAGAAAAAAGAAGCCATGGATTGGCTTTGCTTTCCAGTCTTGGAGTAGTGAGAAGTTTTGAAAGAGGGGCGCACCAGATACAATCAAGTTTGCGTCCCTTGTACTTAAGGGAGCAAAAATGGCGATGTACCAGGAGTGGGGGCGAACAACCAGGGTGGGAGACAGTAAGGGTTTTACTGGGGACAAGGGCATCAAAGGTGGAAGCAAGGGAGCGGATGGGCAGATTGACAGTTGCAGAATTATTGTAGCGAAAGGAGTGCCAAAGTACCATTGTAAGTGATTTAAGAACATAACAAATAGGAGCAGGAGTAGGACATTCGGCCCCTCGAGCCTGCTATGCCATTCAATAAGATCATGGCTGATCTGATCTTGGTCTCAACTCCACTTTCCTGCCCGTTCCCCATAACCCTTGGCTCCCCTGTTTTTCAAAAATCTATCTATCTCCGCCTTGAATATATTCAATGATTCCGCCTCCACAGTTCTCTGGGGTAGAGAATTCCAAGGATTCACGACCCTCTGAGAGAAGAAATCCTCCTCATCTCCATTTTAAATGGGCGGCCCATTATTCTGAAACTATGCCCCCTAGTTCTAGATTCCCCCACGAGGGGAAACATCCTCTCTGCCTCTACCCTGTCAAGCCCCCTCAGTATCTTATATATTTCAATAAGATCACCCCTCATTCTTCTAAACTCCAATGAGTAGGCCCAACCTGCTCAATCTTTCCTCATAAGACAACCCCTTCAACTCAGGAATTAACCTAGTGAACCTTCTCTGAGCTGCCTCCAATGCAAGTATATCCCTCCTTTAAATAAGGAGACCAAAACTGTACGCAGTATTCCAGGTGTGGTCTCACCAACACCCTGTACAGTTGTAGCAAGACTTCCCTACTTTTATATTCCATCTCCCTTGCAATTAAGGCCAACATTCCATTTGCCTTCCTAATTACTTGCTGTACCTGCATGCTAACTTTTTGTGTTTCATGTACGAGGACACCCAGATCACTCTGTATCGCATCATTCTGTAGTCTCTTTCCATTTAAATAATATTTTGCTTTTTATTCTTCCTACCCAAGTGGATAACTTCACATTATACTCCATCTGCCAAATTTTTGCCCACTCACTTAACCTATCTATATCCCTTTGCAGACAATGGCCTAGAAATTCAGTGGCCTGCGCCACCAGTTTGCGCCCAAAGAGGGCACTCAGTGGCTTTTGCGCCACTGGCCACACCTATCGCGATATTTAGCGGGGCGCTAATGGCGGCGTTAGCCTGTAGCGCTGCACCGCCACCAATGACGTCATCGGTGTGCGCAGCGCCCCGCTATCGCCCCGATGGCCATATTTGGTTGCGCCCGCCTCCTCAGCGCCGGCCACAAATAGCGACCGGTACACAGGGGCCTACCTGTGGCGGTAGTGGCGCTAGTTAAGGTGGAGGTGCGGCCGGCCGCTTTTTCGGCGCCTGCCTGCCCGCACCTCCGTCCCCGGCCTCCTACACCGCCCCCCCCCCACGGCATTGCCGGCTGTTTCCCAAGAGCCCGGCACTTCTCCTTGGTGCCGGGCTCATTTGCCGGCACTCGCGATCGGGGATCGCGCTGTTGCAGGCACCTCCCCCTTAACAGTGGGAGGAAGGCCTGCAGTACCGCAGCGGGCCGTGCCGCAGCGTGTGGCGCTGCGGCCCTTAGCGCGCCGATATTCAGTTTCAGTGCCCCAAGCGGGGCACGGGAAGCCTCGTTTAGCGGCCCGCTTCCATTTGGGGCGCAGAAACTGAATATCCGGATGGCGCAAGTGGCTCCGCACGCAGCGGTAATTCCGGCGCCCAGGCGAGCTTGGCGCCCCAAACTGAATTTCTAGGCCACTGTGTCCTCCTCACAAATTGTTTTCCCACCTATCTTTGTATCCTCAGCAAATTGGGCAACAGTACACTCGCTCCCTTCATCCAAGTCATTAATATAGATTGTAAATAGTTGAGGCTCCAGTACTGATCCCTGTGGCACCCCACTAGTTACAGTTTGCCAACCTGAAAATGACCCATTTATCCCGACTCTCTGTTTTCTGTTAGTTAGCCAATCCTCTATCCATGCTAATATATTACTCCCAATACCGTGAACTCTTTTCTTGTGCCGCAACCTTTTATGTGACACCTTATCGAATGCCTTCTGGAAATCCAAATACACTACATCTACTGGTTCCCCTTTATCCACCCTGCTTGTTACATCCTCAAAGAACTCTAGTAAATTTGTCAAACATGATTTCCCTTTCATAAAACCATTTGGAGGAGAATTTTTCCAAGGGTGGACACTGAAGGAAGTGGGCTTAAAAGTGAATAGGACAATGAATGTGAGTGGTGAGAGATACAAGGAAGTGGTCGGAGATGGCCTTGTTTATGATTGAGCTGATGGGAGTAGACACGCCACGTGATATGGCAAGGTCGAGGGGCTGGTTGTGAATATAGGTGGGAGAGTTTATATGGAGGGAGAGGTTAAGGGAGGATAGGCGGGCAGTTAAATCAGAGGTAAGAGGGCAAGGTGAGTTGAGACAGAGGCTGAAATTGCCAAGAATAGAGAACCCTTTTGAAGGTACATTGCCCAAAATTCTACAGAATATTCAAAATGTTGCCTCAGCAATGATTTATACAAAGTTAGAATTAATGGGCCAAAACTTCAGGTCCCCATGGGTGAGTATGCGCTGGGTACTCATGTGTAGGCCCAACGAAAGTGCCGGTTTCGTGCATGCACTGCGCATGCAGGGGAAACCGGAACTTCCGTTCCCTTAAAGGAAGGGGTTCACAGATCGAACACGTGCGCCAGAGAGGCAGCACGTACGCCTGGAACTTCCTTTTTCTTTGCAGTTTTTTCCGGGAGGGTAAGTCTCCAGCAGCTACGCTTCTAAAAAGCAGTCGCAAGACCTGCTTTTAACAAGGTAAGTGGTGAATTAAGTAAAATAAAAACATTTTTTCCACAGGTTTATTATTTTTAAATACTTTAAAGAAAGGTAAGTTTATTTTTAGCCCCGTTAGAAAATGTAATTAATTTTTTCAAAAATTTAAATTATTGTTTAAAATAGTTATTTTATGTAATTTATAGTTATTTTAAAAATGTGATTTAAAAAAAAAATCTATTTGAAGTTTTAGTTATGTTTTGGGGCTGAATTGTAGTCATAGATTTGACATCCCCACCGACACCTGGGAATCCCTGGCCCAAGACCGCACAAAGTGGAGGAGAAGCATCCGGGAAGGTGCCGAACACTTCGAGTCTCTTCGCCGGGAGCAAGCGGAAGCCAAGTGCAGGCAGCGCAAGGAGCGCCAGTCAAATCTATGAATACAGATTCCCTGCTACCATTGGCTCTCCATGGCCCACGTGATCCCAGGGGATGCTTCGAACTAACTGCGCCCCTGGGATACGCAAGTACTGCATGCCGGCAGTTGGAGCAGGCCCAGGATCGGAATCCCACACGGGCCCACAGCACAACAGCCGGCGCGCTAGGTAAGTGCAGGTCGGAGGCTTGCACCTGCCGGAAGCCTCTGACCTGAATTTCTGGGCCGATTTGTTTCAACTGATGTCCAAGTGCCCTTGGCATAAATCCTAAAATGTATTTAGTTTTGCTGGTAGTAGATTTATGTAAATAACCATCTTTGCTGATGAACACACTTCCATTATGTATAATGGGGTAAACTATCCCTCCTCGTCCTTCTCAAACTGTCTGCAGTCTTTGACACACTCCATCCTCCTCCAACGCCGCTCCACCATCATCCAGCTGGGTGGGACTGCACTCGTCTGGTTCCATTCTTATCTATCTAATCATAGCCAGAGAATCAACTGCAATGGCTTCTCTTCCTGCTCCCATATCGTTACCTCTGGTGTCCCCAAAGGATCTATCCTTAGCCCCTCCTATTTCTCATCTACATGCTGCCCCTTGGCGACATCATCCAAAAACACAGCGTTAATTTCCACATGCACGCTGATGACACCCAGCTCTACCTCACCAACACTCCTCTCGACCCCTCCACTGTCTCTAAATTGTCAGGCTGCTTGAGTACTGGATGAGCAGAAATTTCCTCCAACTAAATATTGGGAAGACTGAAGCTATTGCCTTCAGTCGCCACCACAAATTCTGTTCCATAGCCACCAACTCCATCCCTCTCCCTAGCTTCTTTCTAAGACTGAACCGCACTGTTCGCAAACTTGATTTCATATGTGACCTTGAAATGAGCTTCCGACCACATATCTGCGTCATAACTAAGACCACCTATTTCCACCTTTGTAACACTGCCCGACTCTGTCCCTGCCTCAGCTCATCTGCCACTGAAACCCTCATCCATGCCTTTGTTACCTCTAGACTTGACTATTTCAGCGCACTCCTGGCTGGCCTCCTACTTTCTACCCTATGTAAACTTGAGGTCATCCAAAACTCAGCTGTCCATGTCCTAACTTGCATCAAGTCCCGTTCACCCATCACCCCTGTGCTCGCTGACCTACATTTAAAATTCTCATCATTGTTTTCAAATCCCTCCATGTCCTCGCCCCTCCCTATCTCTGTAATCTCCTCCAGCCCCACTGTTGTGTCTGTGTGTAATAAGACACAGACTGCAGGAGAACGGTACAACAGGTGTTTACTCAACGTGGCTCACACTGGAACTGATCTGTACAGATTACTACTCAGTGCTATATACAGGTGTGGTCACTGCCGGTACTGCAGTATACATGAGCTGTAAAAGATAGTTCCCCCCTTAAAGGTATATACATGGGTGTAGGGGGGCCTGTGGTGATGCATTTTGGACTTTCTGGCATCCTGAGCAGCTCTTGGTCAGGTCCTTGATTTGTTTATCGATTCCTGGCCACCACACATAAGCCCTGGCTAGGCTTTCCATTTTTACCCCTCCCAGATGACCCTCATGAAGCACATTGAGCAATCTATCCCTTAACTTGGGTGGAATTACCACTCGGGATCCACACAGCAAGGTCCCCCGGCACACTGACAGCTGTTCTCTCCTTGTCGAGAATGCTGGCAACAGTGAGTCGCCATGTGCTGGCCATCCCTTCACCGTCAAATCATATACCTGAGACAGTGTCGGGTCATTTCGGGTTTCCTTTTCGATACAAGCGTTAGTTACCGGTAGGTATTCAACTATAGTCGAATGGAATATTTCGACAGGATTCCACTGCTGGTGCTTCCTCCGCAGTAGGCAGTGGCAGGCGTGATAGCCCATCAGCATTCCCATGCTGTTTCGTGCCCTTATATTCAATCTCATAGTGGTGCGCCCCTAGAAAAAGTGACCATCTTTGTAGTCGTTGCGCAGTCATCACCGGAACGCCCTTCTTCGGATTAAAAATGGAGACAAGAGGCTGGTGATCAGTCAGCAAGGTGAATTTCTGCCCGTGCAGATAGTGATTGAACTTTTTCACTCCCCACACTAGGCTGAGGGCCTCCCTGTCAATCTGGGCATAGTTACGCTCGGCTGAGGTTAGTGATCGTGATGCAAAGGCTATTGGCCTCTCTGAGCCGTCCGAGAATTTGTGCCACAGCACCGCTCCAATGCCGTAGAGTGACGCATCACATGCCAACCGAATTGGTAATGCCGGGTTGTAATGGGCCAATACCTCTTTCGATGTGATTAGTGTTTTGCTCTTCTGGAAAGCTCATCTACATTCGTCACTCCACTTCCATGGCACCCCAGTTTGCAGTAGGGTGTTCAGTGGGTGTAGTATTGTAGACAAATTTGGCAAGAACTTATGGTAGTAGTTTACCAGCCCGAGGAATGACCTCAGTTGTGACACATTTTCCGGTGCTGGAGCCTTGACTACTGCCTCAATCTTCTCTGGGGACTTATGTAACCCCTCTTTATCGATAACGTGGCCACAATACGAGATCTGTTTTCTAAAAAACTCGCATTTGGGGCGGTTAGCTCGGAGCCCATATTCCTGCAACCTAGTGAGCACCTGCTCCAGGTTGGCAAGGTGATCACTGTCATTTTTGCCCGTGACCAGGGTGTCGTCCAAATAACACTGGGTCCCTGGGATCCCTTGCAGGACTTGTTCCATTGCCCTCTGCCAAATAGCCGGAGCTGATGCTACCCCGAATACCAGCCGGTTGTATTGGTAGAGACCTTTATGGGTGTTGATTGTGAGGTATTTTTTTGATGCTTCTTCTACCTCCATTTGCAGATACGCCTGGGCCAGATCAATCTTAGTGAAGCGTTTCCCTCCAGATAGCGAGGCAAAAATATCTTCAATCCGCGGAAGTGGATATTGTACGGTGTGAAGGACCGGGTTCACTGTCACCTTAAAGTCCCCATGGATGCGAACCTTCCTTGGTTCCCCAGGCGTGCTGCTCAACGACTTTTTCATCACAGGGACGATGGGTGTAGCCCACTCGCTCCAGTCTACCTTGGACAGTGCACCTGGATGTTCCAGACTCTCCAGCTCTGCTTCGACGGCTGGGCGGATCGCATAAGGAACTGGTCTGGCCCTAAAAAATTTTGGGCTTGCGTTTTCTTCAATTTTAATCGTCGCTGTCATGCCTTTTAGTGTTTCGAGTCCTTGCTAGAACATTTCTTTCGTGTCAGTTAGGATCTTTGACAGTCGCCCAGGTGTGACGTCGTCATCCTTTTTGTCAGCCACAGTCAGTGCCTGTATGGAATGCCAATCCAGTTGTATTTTCCGGATCCATTCACGTCCCATTAATGGTGGTCCTCCATCTTGCAATACATACAGGTCTAGTTTTGGTGTTTCCTTACCGTTATATATAACGGTCACCCTTATTTTTCCTTTGGGGTAGACTTTTTGCCCCGTGTACGTCTTCAAAATAATTTTTGTGTCTCTCAAGGGTATGTGTGAGAATAGCCGCTCGTAGTCCCGTCGGTTTATGACTGTTAGGGCTGATCCTGTGTCCAATTCCATCTTTACCTGGACTCCTGCTATCTTGAGAGTGACCCAAATGGTTCGGTGATCCTCCGTTGTGATCACATTATGTAGTTTCAGACAACTCAGTTCCCTGCTTTCGGAGTTGTTATCACTCTTTTGTTCATCTAAACTATTCTTCGTCATCTTATGTACCTTCTTGTACTTTTCTTTGGTAGGTTTCTTATTGCTGGTTTTCTTTCCCGACCTGCAGACTCGCGCTATGTGTCCTACTTTTGCACACTGTCTGCACACTTTGTCTTTGAACCAGCAATCATTCTGGTCGTGTGTTGTTCTGCCGCAGTGATAGCACTTCTCTGTTCTATATGACATTTCGTTTGTGCCATATTCTTGCGGTCTCTGTTGTATCTCTGCAGTGCCCCGTGCTGCTGCTTCATATGATACCGCAATGCTGAAAGCCTTTTCCAGCATAAGGTCCTTTTCAGATAAAAGCCGTTTCTGGGTTCCTTCACTTTGAAGCCCACACACAAACTTGTCCCTTAAGGTATCTGCCAGTCCCGCTCCAAACTGGCAGTGTTTTGATAGCTTGCGCAGTTCTGTTAAATAATCAGCATTGCTTTCATCCTTATGCTGGTTCCATTTGTGAAAGTTGAATCTTTCTGCTATCAGCAGCGGTGTGGGGTTTAAATGTTCCTGTAGTATCGTTACTATGTCTTCAAAACTCTTTTCCATTGGCTTCGTTGGGGTTACTAGATTTCGTAATAAACCATACGTCTTTGCACCCATTAAATTTAACAATACCGACGCTTTCTAGTCATCTGACACCTCATTTGCCTTGCAGTACACCTCTATTCGTTCGACATATGTAGTCCAATCTTCGACTTCATTGTCAAATGCGGTGATACTGCCACTCTTCGGCATATTGGGTGTGGTTTAAAACGGCGTCTCCCAATGGCTTAAAATGGCGTCTCCCGCGCTTTCCTTCCTCCCCCGCTGCTGCCAACGCCGCTCCCGGCGGTCCTCGTGGCAATGGCGGTGCCTCGCGGGTTTCTGCGCATCTCTCTCTCCCTCTCTTCGACGCTGCTCGGCCCCTGAACACCGGCTGCACCCTGTGCGCTCTGCCCTCTCTTTCTCTCCCCCGTCGACGCTGCTCGGCTCTTTGCTGTGCCGCTCGGTCGGGCTCTAGCCCGCCGCTATCCGGGAAGGGTCTGCGCACTATCTGTTGCCAGCCCGTTTCGCTGGACCACCTCGACTGGAAAGCCAAGCCTGGCTCTCGACAGCCTCCCCCGCAATTCTCGAGTCTCTGCGGGATGACTGGGCAGTTGCCCGTGGTCGACGCCCGAGTCTCAGGCCTTAACCTCCAATCCACTGATCTCCAGGAACGAATCCCCGGGAGGTGATGCAGAGTTGCAGGTAGGTTCGAACTTGCCTTGTCGCCAATGTTGTGTCTGTGTGTAATAAGACACAGACTGCAGGAGAACGGTGCAACAGGTGTTTACTCAACGTGGCTCACACTGGAACTGATCTGTACAGATTACTACTCAGTGCTATATACAGGTGTGGTCACTGCCGGTACTGCAGTATACATGAGCTGTAAAAGATAGTTCCCCCCTTAAAGGTATATACATTACACCCACCACCCTTAGAGTTATCTGTGCTCCTCTAATTCTGCCCTCTTGAGCATCCCTGATTATAATCACTCAACCATTGGCGGCCATGCCTTCAGCTGTCAAGGCTCTGGAATTCCCTCCCTAAACCCCTCTGCCTCTCTATCTCTCTTTCCTCCTTTAAGACGCTCTTTGTCTGTCCTAATATCTCCTTATGTGGCTCGGTGTTAAATTTTGTCTTATAATACTCCTGTGAAGCGCCTTGGGATGTTTTGCTACGTTAAAGGCGCTATATAAATACAAGTTGTTGCTGTTGTTATATGCTTCCTGATCCAATATCTATGTTTTGTCTACATTAAAACTCATCTACAATTTCTTAATCTATCTGCTTGATTGTTCCAGATCTGTTCGAATACTGTTTATCTCCTTAATATTTATCACCATGCCACACAGTTTGGTGTCATCAGCAAATTTTATGTTATTAAAAACTATTTACTCTCCTCCATGCCATTTATGCATAATGTAAACCACAGGAGACCTTAGAACAGACCCCTGCTGTTCTACAGTAGTTACTGGCCCACAGCCAGAGCCGTTTCCATTCATTATCAGCTTCTGCTTCCTATTGCCAAGCCCATTTTAATCCAGCCAGCATAATTATCAGAGCCATCATACTCAGGCTAAAGTGTTATTTTTAACTCACACACTGGTGATTAGACCTCAATTACAAGTTCAGAAAATATTGGAAACATGAACTCGGAGCTGAAATACAAATTAAAATCATCAAAAATTTCCTTTTATAAGTATTCACATTCTGTCATTTGTGTCAGCATTTTGTATGTGTTACATTGTTACAAACCAATGGATCGTATTCCTTTAGGAGTGATAAAAAGAACTGGCCTCGGATTAATTAAAAACTGACTCCACGGGCCATTAAATCCTAGGATCTGTACATTGTCAAAGTCATGGGCTGGATGTGACCAGGCTAATCTCTGATGCGATGTTGAGCAGGGACTTGCTACTGCAGGATGAGTTATGTCACCCATGGTGCCAGTGGTGAGATGGTGCCCCGAGGCGATAACTCACTCACAGAGTTAAAAGCTGCAAATGTAAAACTTTATTGAATATTCTTTTAGAATCCAAGTAAATTACATCCACTAAACAGCGCAGCCTAGGCTGTCGTGTCCACCAATTTGGCTCCTCAACAATTCTGATAGATTTGTGAAGCATGGCCTATTGCTTCTAAATTGATGATGCCTTTGCATTCATTCTATAAATATTGAAAGCATCTTATAAAATGCTCCCCACTATTTTCTCACTATTAAGATCAAACTAACAGTTTTGTAATTCCCCAATTCACGTCTCACTCCTTTCTTAACGATATAGATTGTCCTTCTTATCCTCAGACACTGAGGTCGAGTTTCCGCTTTCGGCGCAATCAGCAAAACGGGTGCAAATTGCGCTTGAAATTGCGCTGGTTTTCTGAAGTGAAGTTATGGTTCAAGTTTCCAATCAAACTCATTTGCATAATCACAAACATAAAATCTTCCATGAACCAATGCATGGGGCAATGTAATAGAATGGAATTGTTTATTTTTTTCTTGCTATATTTCCTTGATATATTTAAGAGTGGTTTTATTAATACAGCTGAAAATGGGTTTATCACAAAAAATAAGCTTTTTTAATAAGAGTGTCTACTCCACCACCTGTGAGTAACCCCATTTCAAATCACTGAAAATGACTTAAAAAAATTATATTTACTAGTTTCATTGGTGTACACTAGTGAGTTTTTTAGTAAAATAAATATTTTTTAATTTTTAAAAACTTTAAAAACGTGCCTACTAGTGCCTTTGCACCTAAAAAAACGAGCTTAATTTGAAGACCCTTCTCGAACAATTGCAAGCAGGCACGATCGACGGAACCTCGCCATGTTCATTAATTCAATCCAAGGGCATGCCCAGTTTTGTGGGTGGGGCCAGCTTCCAGTGCGATGATTTTTAAACTAGTGTTAAAGATCGCAGAAACTCTACCCTCAATGAAGCTTGCGCTTAAAATTCCTCAATTTTTTATGCTGGTTTGGCCGATTTCAGGCACAACTAGCGGAAAATTTCTTGGCCACTGTTTATGAAGCTTCTAAAAGAACTAGCCACCCATTTCATCTCCTGTTTAATTATAGGATTTATCTCATCTGATCCATTGGACAGGTAATTTTCAATTAACTTTCGTTCATTGTGTTGAAGTGCCCCGGCCCTCTTCAACAATTGTCTATGGAGCTATCCCAGCTCAATAATTTTAAACCAATAACAGCTGGTATGAAACCGATAGCTGGAAATGTCTTTGTGTGTTTTCTTTTGATTTTGAGAATATTCCTCTGGGTTAGCTAATTCTGCAGCTTATCCTTATTCACGGGGAAGAATGTCTTATTGGAATTTGGAAGGTAAGTTACATTTCTTTATTCTATATTGACAGCTTTTTGTGTATTTAAAATTGATGTAAGTATCTTTGTACGCAAGTGATCAAATAAACAAAGAATTTAGAAAAGGTCATGTTGGGTTTGAAAGCTTGAAGACTGCCTGCCATGGAACATTAAACACCCAGCAAACCGTAACTTGCACTTTGATTGTTTAACAAAGAATCCCAGCATGAAACAGTACATACTTTTTCAGATGTGTAATTTTTTTTTCGTCTTCCAGCATATCTACAAAGTTCATATTTCACTTAAGAGTTTCTGTTCACTTTGTTGGCCAATGTAGGTGTTTATTGGACAAATAAAAAGGGTAACCTTCACAGAATCCTTTAACTATACATCACCCTGCTCAATGTGAAGCTGGTGGATTATCTTGGCAGTGTTCTATGTTGTCTTTGATCAAATGTTAAAAGCAATACTCTTGACACTTTGAGAAAGGCAAAAATATGTGCAAGAGGACCCTGTGGAGATATAATTTGTCATTGCTGCAGATTAAAGTCTCCATCAGGCCACAGAAAGAATTAAACAGCATATTTGTCTTTCAATGTATCATGCCAAATTAATTCAATAATTTATACTGAGACAAGTAAAAAAGGTACAAATCATTGTGTTAAGCATTAAAATATAGCACCATCTGAAAATGTTTATCTCCTCTACGGTGCACAATGCCTGATTACTCTACATGTTAAACTTTGTCCATTTCCATGTGTAAAGTTAGATTTGACTGCATGCTGCTGCTGGTACCTGCAGGTAAAACCTTCTTTTTTCTACCCATAAAGCTCAAAGTTGGAATCATTCGTAGAAGTTAATAGAGTCAAAATTAGAAGAGGTAAAAATTTACCTTCAGAATGTTGAATGTGGTGAATCTTTAACTGGGATTTTAAACAAGAAGTACCAAACCGCAAGAAAGCTTGGTGCTTCAGTCAAACTATGAATGTTCGACAGTCATGATCACTGACTTTTTTTCACTCCTAATTGTTAATACACAGCAGAGGGGAATGGGAATCCAGGTCATCATCATAACCCATAACAAGAAAAGAAAACAATATTTAACAAAATCCCCCACATAACTTTATTTGGCCAGTGTAGCAAACTTGTGGGCTTGTTCTTAGCTTATGGTTTCTGTGCGGCTGGAGTGTGAAGGCAATAATGTCTATGGAGACCAGCAGCCAAGGATGACTAATAGTAATTTGGGGGTTGGAGAGAAATTCCAGTGTTTTGCTTGATAATCTTTGAGAATCAGGGGTTATTTATGCAGAATGTTCCCGCTGGATATTAAATGGATGGGGTAGAATTGATGACAGAGTGACTGAACACAGTCTGTGGTCAGAGTGGGCTTGATGGGCTGATTCATCTTTTCAATGTTAGTTTGACTCACTCACATTTCTGACACTTAGGGGATAATTCTGAATTTGTGCGATAGTGTAAACCGGGTGAAAGCGAATCAGCAGCCCAATTTACATCTCTCCCGATTTTTATTTCCATCAACTTCAATAAAAATCGGGAGCATGGTAAAATGGGCTGCCGATTCGCAATCACCCATTTTATACAATAGCACAAAGTCAAAACTACCATCAGAAGGTTAGGGGGAAAAATTAATTAGTGACCATTTTGGGGCACTAACATCGCCCGGGCGCGAAATTTGGCGCCCTGCGAAAAATATTGCCGGCAATCGCTAACTTCAGTTTTAGCGCCCCAAGAGGGAGTTGGAGCGCGAATTCAAGCACTCCACTTCCTTCTTAGAGCGCTAACCCCAAATATCGGGGCGGTGCATTCTGCAGCGCTACACACTGGGCCACTTAGCAGGGCTCTTCCCCTTATTAAAGGGGAGGGACAAGCCCACAACTCAAGAGGAGTGCTGGGCTGCCAGATCGCGGCACAGACCCCACATTCAGAGACGCAATGGGCCGCGACAAGTAAGTTGGCCGATTTTTTTTCCCCCGTCCGCCACCTCCCCTTTAGTTAGTGCCCCGCGAGCCTCCAGCTGCTCCGTTCCCACCCCCTGAATCGGTCTCTGTCATCGCCCGGCGCAGATTCAGAGGGAGCGGGCCAATTTTGCAGGCGGGGCGAAAACAGGGCACTGGGCACGGTGATGGCATCATCATCGCCTGCGCAGCGGAGCGGGGAGTTACCAGTTTCCGCCGCCGCTAAACTCCTGCTGAATTTAGCGGGAATCCTTAGCGGCGCCACAGCTGGGCAAAATGTTGTTTGTGCCCCGTTAGTGCCCCTGGGGGCACAAACAAGAGGCGCAAACACACCGAATTTCTAGCCCCAAGGTTCTAAACTCCACTACAGACTTGAGCATATGATGTAGGCTGATACTTCAGTGCAGAACTGAGGGGGTGATGCACTGTCAGAGGTACTGGCCTCGATTTTAATTCTGCAATGCGCTGGGAGTGGGGAGAGGTGGGGCAGGGGGGCTAATAGTGTGCGGGAAACCCAGAAGTAAATGCAGCACCTCTCTCAGTGGCTTTTTAACTCAGCCACCTCATTATAATTTTACTTCTGGGTTTCCTGTCTAATCAGCGGCTGGGGGCATGATGTGGACCCACATGACACCATCTCAACTCCAGTATTTAAAGGGACACTCCAAACATGCAAGTTGAAGGAGTTTGGAGTTGGGAAGAAAAATGAAGCAAGTGGCAGAATGGAGTTCAGATGGGCAAAGGTTGCACCTTGTTTCAGCGATGCATCCCTGGATGTGCTGCTGGGGTCTGTGAGGAGTAAGAGAGATATACGGCTGAAAATTCAGTAGCCTTAGCGCCTCATTTGAGGCGCTAGAGGGCCTTGCGCCGGAGTTATGGCCAGTAGTGAAATTCCCTGGGGCCCTAAATCGGCGTTGCTCCGGTAGCGCTGCGCCGGCACCGATGACGTCATCGGTGTGCGCAGCGTCCCGGTTGCCGTGGTAACCCGCCCGAACTCCGAAATTGAGTTGCGGCCGCCTCGCCCGTGGCAGCCGCAACCAGCGTTTTGTCAGAGGTGCCTTACTGCAGTTAGCGCCGGCGCATTAAAGGCCCCGCGGCGGCCGGCCGCTTTCCCGCCGGCCGCCTGCCCGCAGCTCCCTCCCCGGACTTCTCTCCCACCCCCCCCCCCCGGAACAGATGCAAGCCCGGCACTTGTCCGAGGTGCCGGGCTCATTTTCAAGCAGATTTGCGCGGGCCGCGGCCGGGTGCAGGCAGCTCCTCCTTAACGGAAGGAGGAGGCCTGCACTTCCCCAGCCTGCCGCACCGCATCGGGTGCCGCAGCGCCGGAATTGCGGCGCGAAACGGCAGTTAGCGCCCTTTTCCAGGCGCTAAGACCCTTCAGTAGCGCCGGCAGCCGTTTGGGCGCGGCGCCACTGAATTTTTGGCGCGCGCAGGGGACTTAGCGCCGGCACTAATTTCCGGCGCTAAAGCCCTGGCTAAGCCAAAACCCAATTTCTAGGCCATACTCTTCCCTACCAACGGGAAGAAGACACCTGCAGCTGAGACCAAGACAGTGTGGTTGGAGGTTACGGAGGAGGTCAGCAGCAGGAGCTTGGGGCCACGGTCCTGATTCAGTGCAGAAAGCACTTTAATGACCTAAGCAGATCAGGTAAGGTGAGTACAGTTGCACATTCACCTACATCCTGCTCTGTGCATGACCCCATCCCCTCACTCTGCCTTGTCAAGCCTATTCCATCATAACAGTCCTCATACCCGCTTACCTTGCAGGTGCACCCATCCTTCTCTTTCTATGCACTTCCTCACATTTCCATCTATCCATCCACCATGCCCACTCACCCTCATCCTTGTAATGTTATGCCTCTCCCTCATAGTCACCCTCACCAAATGCACTCCATCCATTGGATGAGCACATGTTATTACACTCACTCAAAGGTCCGTTCTTTCCCTCCTTGTAGTACAAGTGAGCCCAGAACACCATGAAGAGGGAGAGAACCAGAACAGGCCCTCCGCAGATAACGCAGCTCACAACAGCAAAGGAGGAGGCACTGGAAATAAGTGGAGTTTCAGCATCCTTGGTTGTCGGAGATGGGGAGTTGGGGAGTTCCCAACTATCTGGTGACACAATTAAATAAAAGCCACCCACAAGTGATATGGCACTCAGTCGTGTTGACTTGGTTTCAACAGTGAATGAAATATGATCATGTTCATAATGATACGTTGCAACATTCCTACCTTGCCAGGACTAATTCATGTCTTTTATCTCCCACAGAGCCTTCACACGTGCAGCACAAGTCAGTGGGCGTGGCGGGAGCTGAGTCCTTCTGAGGGTGCACCGTCACAGGACTCATGCAGACCATGCACCAGCACAGATACTCACACTTCAGTGGGATTATTAAGGCAGATAGTTGAGTTTTCACCTGTTGACTCACACTTTACAAGTGAGCAAGAGCAGATGTTGGAGACAGGGACAGCGGTGGAGAGTCTTCGTCGGAGGGTGCAGCCCTCTCCAAGCTCTGGTCAGCGGGACACAGATGCTGTACCCTAGGGGTTGTCGATGAAGAGGAGAATCATTGAGTAGCAGTAGACAATGTGCTATGCGCTGATAGACCTTCAAAGTGGACGCACCACGATTTCAGACAGATTGGAGCAGTCCACCTCAAGCATGAGGGGGGTGATGTCACAGGCCACTGAGATGATGTCTTCTTCCATGGATAGAGTGCCAACGCCACGGACCATCATACGCTCCAATCAAATGAGTCCATGCACGCCTTCAACACCACCGTGCAGACTCTGGATGCCAGCATGTCGGCCTCTTTAAATAGGTTGACATATACCTTAGCCTTGGCATTACAGGGCACACTGATCTGCACTAAAGTGTTCTCCAGCACAGTGGTAGCAGTGAAGTGCAGCTGGTCCATGGGAGGGATGTTGGCGAAAGGAGTCATGGAAGTGGGGAACTCCACTCAAAGTGCTTTGACTTCTCACCCACAGTCCACCGCTCAGTCAATAGCCCACATGCTGGCTTGTCTCACAATGGCCAAGTCTGCCCCTGCGCGGGTGCAGATAGAGCGGTCTTTGACAGGGCCCTCACAGGCTCCAAAACACAGAGGACATCGGCCAAGAGCATCTCAGCAGTCAGGGCAGGGATCTGAGCAGCCTGCCTCTACCTATGCTGAAGCCACAAATGATGCACCATGTAGGAGTAGCAGAAAAAGGAAGAGTAAGGCTTTCTAATTACACAATAGGTGTATGAGAAAATGTTGTTTTGATAAGTTTTTGTTCTTTATTGAGCTCACATAAAGTTTATTCTTTTTCATCACTTTCCTGTCTTGTCCATTCTTGCGTGCTGGGTGGTAAGTGGCCATCTAACTTGTTTGATGATGAATGTGAAGATATGAATTGATGGGGACCAATGAGGGTTGTTCAAAGGGTGGTTGGTTGTTTGCAGGATTGCTTTGTGTCAGTGGCATTGGGGGTTGGGGGTGGCGAGGGGAAAGAGTGACAGTTGCATTTTCTGGTGACATGGGTGCACTCGTGCAACCTAAGTGAACCTTGCATTAATAATGCCATCCCTGGCTGCAATGTGAGCAGCTGTGGATGCATTGCCCTAATCACCCTCCTCCTCTTCTTCTTCCTCCTCCCCCTCTGAATCATCCGAGGAGGATTTGAGCTCTTCGCCTTGTTCCCCCTGCAGGTCCAAGCCTCGCTGTTGCGCAATGTTGTGCACAGCGCAGCAAACCACGACCGTTCTGGAGACCCTGGCTGGTGCATACTGAAGGGCGCCTCCAGATCTGTCCAGGCATCTTCAGCATGCCAATAACCTGTTCAGTCACACACCTGGTGGTAATATGGCATTCATTGTAGCGCTGTTGGGCTTCAGTGGTCTGGTTTCTGATGGTTGCCATGAGCCAAGTTTAAAGTGGGTATCCTTTGTCGCCTAGCAGACACCCCTTAACTCTGCTTCCAGGTGCGAAGAGATCAGGGAGCTTGGGCTGCCACAGGACGAAAGCATCATGGCAGCTGCCCGGGAATCTTGCGCATAAACATCTTTTTGTGGTTGCACACCAACTGCACATTGATGGAGTGGAAGGCCGTATGGTTAACGAATATTCCTGGTTGTTCTGGGGTTCCCGGATTTCCACATGTGTGCAGGCGATGGTGTCCTGCACCTGTGGGAAGCCAGCTGGAGCTGCAAAGCCAAGCACCCGCTTGTTCTGACTGGCATCATCGGTGGCAAAGTTAATGTAATTGCTGACACTGGCAAACAACTCATCAGTGACCTGTCGTATGCATTTGTGGACAGCCGACTGGGCGATCCTGGCTATGTCTGTGGTAGAGCCCTGGAAGGATCCAGAGGCAAAAAGTTGAGGGTGGTGGTGATTTGACAGCCACTGGTAACACGTGGCCACCAGGTCCAGCAGGCAGCAGGTGTTCTTCTAGGAGGCTGCAGATGTCTGCCACCACCTGACCTGGCAACCTGAGCCTCGGAGACACTGGTGTTCAGACATGCCAAGGAAACTGAGCCTCCTTCTGTAGACCCTATTTCGTGGGTAGTGCCTCCTTTGAGCTGCACCTCTCCGCTGGTTCCCTGTCTGCTGGTCTCCTCCCTGCTGGTCCCCTTTCTGCTGGTCCCCTCTCTACTGGTCCCCTCTCTGCTGTGCAGTTACAGGTTTGTGACCAGCAGGCTGCAGGTGCTGTTGCTGGTGCTGTTCATCTTGACCCACATCTGAGGTCCAATCAAAGGCAGCATAAGCGGCCCCCATCCTGATGCGATAGAGCAAACCTCCAAAGTGTGGAAAGTAACCTCTCAGGACAAGTGCTGTGAACAAACCCTTTCCCACTAACAGGTAAGAAAGCCGCTGTGAGTACTGAGTATTTATTGGTATATTTCCCTGAGATTGCTTCAACGCCCCCCCCGCCCCCCAATTGCCGCTGTGTACTCGCCTTGGTTTCACTGGCGAGTTTCAAGAAGACCGGGAAACCCATGGACCCGATGTTAAACTCAAAGAGTGTGTCAATATCACTCTAATTGAGCGATTGCCATATGGAAATTGACAACCCGCCTCTCGAGGGAGTTGCACGCACGCAGACTAACGCATTCCTGTCAAATGCGGAAGTTGGTGGGCTGGAGCCGGCTTCCTGATGCGCTGTCAATTTCGCTGGTTTTATCCCCCTACGCACACCCAAAGCCTCGCGCTCCAACAGATTAAAATTTAGCATACTGTCTTCCACAGGAGATGTTGGTCCTGTCTGCCTGCTCAGATGTAAAACCCCCCACAGTACTATTTGAAGGAGAGCAGGGGAGTTCCCCTGATATGGTCAACATTTATCCCACAATCACCACCAGAAAAAACAGAATAACTGGTTATTTATCTCATTTGATGTTTGTGGGACCTTGTTGGGTCCAAATTGGTTGCCATGTTTGCCAACATAACAACAATGACTGCACTTCAAAAGTACTTCATTGCCTGTGAAGCGCTTTGAGATATCCTGAGGATGTAATAGCTGTTCATTTATTTCTCAATCCATGTTTTATGTTTTTAAGAATACCTTAAATCAGTCACTGTTTTATATGTCAAAATGTGATTGTCCCCTCTTTCCATTTGTAACTCTTACAATGTTAGCCCCCAAGACACTTATGTGAGCATTTGTGCTGGCCAACTTTCTAGTTCATATTACACTTTGGGGTAGAAATTAGACCTCGATGCACCCATTTTATGTGTGTAAAATGCCACAAGAAGAGCCAGTTTCAGGAACCAACATTCTGGGCCCCAAGGATACCTGAAAGACATCCGTCCTGATAGTAGGATGTCTGGGATGGCCACTTAAAACAGGCTTTAGGCCCTTTCCATATACTAATGAGGGGCCCAATGCCTGTTTTAGAACCCCTCTGGGAAATAGAGCGGTCCCGAGTGCAGCAGGAGCTGGGACTGCTCTGCTCAGATTTTACTGGAATGGATGTGGCCTAGCAGCTAGGTAGAGTGCCCAAATGATTGAACTGAATGCCTGAGGCCTAATTTCTGGTGAGCCTCGGCCCTCACATTGTCTGCGCCCCATTGGATATGCGCCCATATATGGGCCATAACCAATTTATAACCTTTTACCTTTTATTTAAAGTATATCAGCACAAGTTGGTAATACACTTCTTCCTGTTTGGGTTAAAAAAGTACTAACTACAAGTTGATATACTTACTTGAAATAGAAGAATATAGCCAGAGAAATCAATAACGATATAATTGATAGTGTGTGACCCACAACAGCCATGTAGTAAAGGATGCGTGCCATCTAGTAAGAGCAAAAGATAACATTACTTACAAAGGAACGGTCATGTAACTGCATAACCAATGTCTTTTTTAAAGTTTTTATTATTAATTCTGTAAGTATCATTCCTGAATTTTAGTTGGAAATGAACTTAATTTGAAGATGACGAACATGCAGCTGAAATGATTATAAAAATTGCACTGGTGTTATAATTTTCAAAAAATTTAGATTTCCGAGAATCTTTATCTATATTTTATAAGTGACTGGGTCAAAATGTTTGTGCACATAAATAACTATAATATTTACATGTTCCTTGTGGTGCTCTTCACATATGAGCATTTCTTCAAGTTAACCTGTTTTTCTCTTGATATTGCATTTGAATTTTGTTAAAGAGACAACTTTGCTTCAGCTCTAACTATGAATCACATGAAAGGAGACATACCTTATACTGTGTCTTTGTTTCAAATAAACTGAACAAAGTTGTTGGTGCCAAAGGATGAAGGGACCCCAACTAAGATTCTGAGATAATAATGAGGCTGATTTAAATAGCCTCCCACATGATTGTAGAAATAGGCCTAGAAATTTGGGGGTTTAGCGCCAACGGTTACCACCAGATTCAGGCAAAAAAATGGCAGCCGCTGCTCTTTAGCCCGCTGCTGGTGGGTCCCGTGGCGGCTGCCATTTTCAGATGGCCAGCAGCGCTGCCGATGTCCGTGCATGCTAGATGTAGATTATGCAGATTGTGATATCAGTGAGTGTGCAATGCTCACTTGACGCCCGATCTGCGAGTTTCGAGTGCGCAGCTCCACTTCTCAGCATGCCTCAAGTACGATGACCTGAGCAATCATTGACACGCAGGAAGGAGACTCCAGCAATGGTATTTAAAGGAATCATCAGCAACAACTTGCACCTGATATGTTTCTGCAGTTTGACTGGCTCTGTGCAACTTTCTGCAACTCCAGCAGCTTTATTAACTTGTTTCAAGGTTCTAAGGTAACAGCGAGTGCTGTTGCAAGTGGAGAATGCCTTCATTATTATTCTGCTCACAACACTGCCTCACAGTCATGGGGGCTCTACTGGCAGTCCTCTTCGCGCTTGAGTATCTTCGGGAGAGGGAGCGGAGGCAGCTAAGAGGACAAGAAGATGCGTGCAGAGGGAGGAGGAGGAGGGCCAGGAGGGCTCAACAAAAGGCCTTACCCACCTAGGGTCTTCCGAGAGCACTTCTCTTACCTCCACTTAAGCGAGGAGCAGTGTATTAGGAGGCTACGCTTCACCAAGGAGGTGGTCACTGAACTCTGCCAGCTCCTGCAACCAGACCTACAGCCTCCAAGCAGGACAACCATGGGTCTCCCAGTGGCAGTCAAGGTCAACGTGGCCCTCAACTTCTTTGCCAGCAGATCCTTCCAGTCTACACCAGGAAACATAGCTAACATCTCACATTTCGCCATCCATTGCTGCATCCGGGAGGTTACTGAGGCTCTCTACACCGGGAGAAGGGACTACATTTTCTTCTCTCTGAGCAGAGAGAAGCTGAATGAGCGCATATGTGGCTCTGCCAGGATAGCGGGCTTCCCCATGGTGCAGGGTGCCATCGACTGCACACACGTGGCTTTGCGGGCGCCGTATAACAATCCTGAAATTTTCCATAACCACAAAGGCTATCACACAGTTAATGTGCTGTTGGTGTGTGACCATACCCAGCAATTACTGATGGTCAATGCCCACTATCTTGGCAGCAGCCATGATGCCATCATCCTGCTTCAGTCCAGTGTACCAGCAATCTTCCAGTCACCACACCAAACTCGAGGGTGGCTGCTCAGAGACAAGGCTGCTCTCCAGTTGGCTCATGACTCCCCTCCACAATCCACCACTCGTGCCCAGCACTCATATAATGAGGTCCATGCTTCCACCAGGAACATCATCGAGCAGACCATCAGGCTACTGAAGCAATAGTTCTGCTGCCTTGACCACTCGGGAGGAGCCCTGCAGTACTCGGCTGAGCGGGTGTCCCATTTCATGGTGGTCTGCCGCAGGCTCCACAACTTAGCCATCATGAGGGCGCAGCCCTTGCCACCAGGGATTGTGGAACCACCTCAGGAGTAGGAGGAAGGCGAGGAGGAGGAAGAGGAAGAGGAAGAGGAAGAGGAGCAAGAGGAAGAGGAAGAGGAGCAAGAGGAAGAGGAAGAGGACAAGGAGGGAGCGAGGAGGCAGGTAGCCAATCCCCCTTCTGGAGGCATTTGCGGACAGTCTGTCATCAGACTCCGATTCCAATGAATGAAACCCCAGATCCCCGTTGCTCCCCACATCCTCATCATACCTTCCCTCTGTCACAGAATATCACAGCGTCTTCCTGGGCTCAAAGCTGAAATGAGAGACATCACAAAAGATTCCAAACAAAATTAATACATTTATCCAAAATCATTTGACACATATTTACACTTACGATATGAACTAATCACCCTTGTTCAATCTCTTAGAGCCTGTCGTTCGGTGCCCTTTCCTGTCCTAGTGCTCCTATGAAGTGCTCCCCCAGTGGCTGCAGCTTGGCTGGTGGAAGGCTGCTGAGTTTCCATGGGGGAGACTTCAGATGGCCTTGCAGGATGACCTCCAGCAGCTCTGGCCCCAGAAGGCCCGGCTGTAGGCTGCACCACCTTGGCATGGGTGGCAGCAGTCTGAGCTGGCTGGCTGACAGACAGTGGCAAGGGCAATGGCGGAGTGGCAGTGGTGGGAGCAGGAATGCTGTCATCCTGAGAGAGGACAGCAGGGTCCTGCTCCACTGACCCACTGCCACTCCCCCAGGGCAGCGCCTCAGCATTCCTAGCAATCTGTTAGAGCACAGACTGCTGGGCTGCTGCGACATCCTGTAAGCTCCAGTCGACACTCGTAAACACAGCCACAATCGCAGCAGTCTGTGCTTGGGTGGCATCAAGCTGAGACTTCATGAGAACGGTCTGCACTTACGCTGCATCACTAAGACGTTGGGTCAATTCTGCCTGTGCTGCAATGACAGCCGTGACATTGCCCATCACACGCAGCATCATGTCTGGGTCAACATAGTCTCTCCGGGAATTCTGCATCATTTCCAGCCTGGAAATCCTGGGCTCCAGCTCTGCGCAGAGCCCTATGCAATGTTGGAGGCAGACTCCTCCAGGCTCCTTGATATTGCCAAGAGGCTCTCTGGTTGGCTTGCCATTGCACCTAGCAATTTGGTGGGCCTGCCCATCACCCTTCTTCTGAAGACCGCCCCTTCGAGGTTTTCATCTGAGTCCTGTGCAGCAGAACTCACGCGTGTACTCGCCCTCCGGGGAGTTGGCCCCCAAGCTATCCATTCCTCCTGGCCTTGCTACAGCCCACTCCTGCCTGGTGCCTCACCCTGTGCAGATCCAGCTCCTTCACTAGCATCTAAAATACGCGCAGAGCCAGTTTCTGAGCTGGTGTCTGTGAGTGACAGATGCAGTGATGCTGTGTCTTCTTCTTCTTCTCCCTCGCTCTTCTGCATCGCCTCAGGGACAGGCTGCTTGGGTGCTTGATCTTGATTAGCTGAAAGCAGAAAGGCACAAGAGTTGGGTTATGATGAGGGGGGACAAGGAAGCAAGATATGCACGCATACAGCATCAGCAGCTTGAAAGTGAGAAGTGATTGTGGGATGAAGGGGAAGTGGGATGTGAGAAAAAGGATTAGGAATGAGAATACTGTTGTTGTCCCCAAGGGGTTCAACCTCACCCATTGCCACAGCCTCCATTATCTTCTGCCCAATGATCTCCAGAACTCTCTCCTCCAGCTGGCTGAGGTCCTGGATGGCAGCTTGCCCACCCCCCCTCCCCCCACCAGTTATCTGCCGCTGCTCTCACCGCTAATGCGCCATCTTAGCCTGTAAGAGAAAGAGAAGTGTGTGACTGAGTGTGGTGCAATGTGTTTGGTTGATGTGCCTGCCATGGTTGAATAGCTGTCAGTGTGTGCAAGGTGTGAGATGTGGGTGTGAGTGTTGCAACAGTGGTAAGGTTGGAATGCTGTACTGAAGCTATGATTGTGAGGTCTGAGTGGTGATGGGTAAAGATTGTTGGTAGGTGCGTGCTGGGGATGTGATGTATTGAGCAGTGTATGAGGCTTGTGGTGCAGATGGTGGGATATGGCACTTGCTGAAGCCTTCACTCACCTTGACGTGCCGTATGAGGTCAGTAAACTTCTTTCGGCACTGGATGGCCGATCTGGGGACCACAGTGCTGATCGTCACATAGACGGATTTCTCCTGCCAGAGCCTTTGAGATGTGTGTGGTGAAGGCTTCCTGCCAGTGTACGGGAAGAGGGCAGCCTGCCTCCTCTCCACAGCCACGAACAGTGCCTCAAGAACCCGTCTGAGAATCTGCGGGCTCTCTCCCTGTGCTGAGGCTCCGCCATGTGTCTTCTTCCAGCTGAAGTTGTAAGTGGATTGACCATGAGGTACTGTAGCATCAATGCACCGCCCCTTTAAGTACGGAATTAAGCCTGTGCCAAACATGACTGGGAATTAGACTGGACCCGATATTGGCCCACCTGCTGAGCGGTAAGCCAATGAGCAGCGGTTTTAGTGCTGAGATCAAGACTACAATCATGTTAATGAGGACTGAGCACAAAGTTTTTGTGCTACCGAGACCATTTTGACCTGGCGCAGCTTAACATCATTGGACCTTAACACTACCCGTTTCGTGGCCATATCCAATTTCTAGGCCATAAAGTATTAAAGAAATAGGAAAAAGAGAAATCAAAAGGAACTTGCTGAGCCGAACTTTGACAAAAGGTAAATGACCACCATTTCAAAAATGAACAAAGGATAGCTTATAAGGGCCAATTTTCCATTCCTCCCCTTCCCCTCCCCTCATTCAAGCTCTAGACTGGCGCAGAGCTCCTGACGTGCACTACACCTACCAGCGCCTCTCTGTGCCTGATTTTGCTGTTCTGGACAAATGTGTCCAGGAAACCACCCCACCCCCTACCAACCCCCACCCACCCCTCTCCCCACCCCTAGGAAAACTGCATTAACACTATCTGTGTGAGTTAATTTACATATAACAATTAACATGCAAATCCAAGACAAGTTGCTTTACACCAAACATTTCCGATGTGTGGAGGCTGAGTTAAGAGTGGGTGAGACCTACCTTTATTTTATAATCTGTGAATTTATTACAAAATGTATAGTTGGACCAAGTTCGATTGGTTTCCGGATGTTTAAACCAGTTCCCGTTTTCATCACAGTATTTTGTAGCTTTTTCTTGAAAAAAGATAGAAAATATATTTAAGCAATTGCTCCATTTTATAAACAAACAGGAGCTGAGGCAATCTAGACCGCACAGTCCGCTCCTGATAATTCAAAATTGTTTTTACATAAAGAAAATAACATTGCCCAATGGTTTGAATTAAGCAATGCAAATAATACACCAAATTGGGAATTTGGTGCCAAAACCTGATTTATTAGAAAAGTTAAATGAAGCAACTTTGAATTAAGGGGAGTAGACTATTTGAACTGGCTTGCTGCTTTACAATTATAGAGTTGAAATATGTATTTTTTAACTCAGACCAATGTTTAGTTAGTATGAGAAGGGATTATTTGAACCATGCCAAATTTTACACTTTGCAAGATTAGCTCAATTTAATTACTTTTGGGGATTGTCATTGAGCGAAAATAGCCTGATCTCTATATATTTAAATAGGATTCTACTCTGTCTCATACTTACATTTCTAATTGCCACTGTTGGTAGTTTACTGACATTGCCATTGGTACAGAACACAATGGGCTATTCTTTCCACTGTTTTATAGCAATGAATACAATTGCACTGTTTTCAGATCCTAATATAAATAAGTTAATTGATTAATAATTGTCTGTAGTTTCATTTAGAGTTGGGAACAGGCCAATAAAAATACTTTCAGGTAAGCTTTGCTTATTTTGGGCTTTGCTTAAGAAATTGTGGTAGCAAATACCTGCTTACTGCAGCTCTGGGGGTTGAGTTTTGAGTCACATATCAAAAAGAGCAGTGGTCCTAATACCGACCTCTGGGGAACACCATTGTATACTTCCAACTAGTCTGGAAAACAACCGTTCACCACTACTCTCTGCTTTCTGTCCCTTAGCTAATTTTGTATCCATGCTGCCATTGTACGTTTAATTGCATGGGCTTTAATTTTGCTAACAGGTCTATTATGTGGTACTTTGTCAAACCCCTTTTGGAAATCCATAGACACAACATTAACCACACTACCCTCATCAACCCTTTCCGTTACTTCATCAAAGAACTCAATCAAGTTAGTCAAACACGATTTGCCTTTAACAAATCCATGCTGACTTTCATTTATTAGCCCATATTTTCCCAACGGCCAATTCATTTTGTCCCGGATTATTGTCTCTAAAAGTTTCCCCACCACTAATGTTAAAATGACTGGCCTGTAGTTGCTGAGTTTATCCCTCTCCCCTTTTTTAAACAGGGGTGTAACATTTGCAATCCTCCAGCCCTCTGGAATCACCCCCATTTCTAAGGAGGATTGGAAAATTGTGGTCAGATCCTCCAAAATTTCCATCCTTACTTCCCTCAGTAACCTAGGATGCATCCCATCTGGACCGGGTGACTTTGAACACTGCCAACCTTTTAAGTACTTCTTCTTTATCTATTTTTATCCTACCCAATATCGCTACTACCTCCTCCTTTACTGCTACATTTCCAGCACCATCTTCTCAAGTGAAGACAGATGCAGAGTACTTATTTAGTACCTCAGCCATGCCCTCTGCCTCCACAAGAAGATCTCCTTTTTGGTCCCTAATCAACCCACCCTTCCTTTGACTCCCCTTTTACAACTTACAGAGTGTTCTCTCTTCTTTTGGTAAAACTTCCCTGTTTATACTGCAAGGTAGTTTCAAAAGGAAAAAGAAAACGATGGGAAAAAAAAGAAAGCTATGCTAATTCGCTACCACTAATTTGCTAATGGAGCCTGCCAGCATTTATAGCATCAGGAAATCAAAGGACATCTGACTTTACAAACTGTGATGGAGGATGCTGAGCAGTGGGACATTGTGCTCCTTAGGGTATCACCAAAAGGATGAGTTTCATTTGTCTCAGTTTTTCTATATTTTTGATATGGCCATTTGTACAGTAATAAACAGCAATTAAATCATCTGTGTTTTCAGGGCAATTCAGGTCCCATTTGCCATGATAAATAAAGTAATAGATACTGACACAACTTTATCAGTTGCTCTGCAGCAGTCGCAAAGGGAGCCAAGTGCATTAACTGCAATATCATGCACAGCCAGACGAGGCAAGATAGAGATACTTCGTCGGTCTAATTAGCATATACATAATAGTCTCTTTCTGGAAGTGTGAATTATTCATACACTCAGTCTACCAGCTAACTATAACTCCCTGAAGAGCTAATTGGAATATTATGCAATACCAGTTTTCTGCTGTAGTTTAGCTCCTGGGTCAAATGCACTCCAATGCTAACTGAACCATTCATTGATTCAAGAAAAAGTTTGTGATTTCATACAGTTGGATCCAACTCTCTATCCCAAGAGCTCTCTCCAATCACAACAGTTGTACATGCACTGGAAATCTCACACTGGAGAGGGGGGAATTTTTCTGGTTGCATCAGCAAATCTCCAACAACAACCTGCATTTATACAGCAAGTTTAACATAGAAAGAAGTCCCAAGATGCTTCACAGAAGTGTTATCAAACAAGAATCAACATTGAGCCAAAGAAGGAGTTATTAGGAAGAGTGACTAAAAGCTTGGTCAAAGAGATGGGTTTTAAGGAGGGTCTTAAAGGAGGAGACGGAATTGGAGAGGCTAAGAGGTTTAGCAAGGGAATTCCAAAGTGTGGGACTTAAACTTCTGTAGCCATAGCTGCCAATGGTGGGGTGAAGTGAATGGGGGATGCACAATAGGCCAGAGTTGGAGGAACAGAGAGTTCTTGGATTGCTGTAGGGCATTACAAAGATAGGAAGAGGCGAGGCCATGGAGGGATTTGAACACAAGATTGAGAAGTTTGAATTTGAGGCATTGGGTGACCAGGAGCCAAAGTAGATCAGTGAACACAGGAGTGATGGCTGACCAGGACTTGGGGGCAGAGAGATTGATATAGTGATGGTAATTATTTAGCGTGAATTTGAGGCAAAATGGAAATGAATGTTTTATATTAAATCGTGTTTTCTGGTCAATTTTAAATACTTTTTTAGCTAGCACTTCCCCAAAAGCTACCACAACAGCTATTTTTTCTCCTCCCTTCATACAGGCGTTCTGTCCTTGTAGCCCCTTCCTCACAATTCATGGAAGCTCTCTGAAGCTTCTGGCAGTTCACAGAGACACTCTCCCCTGCCATATCCTCTCGCTCACAGAGGTACTGCTTCCTCGAAACCCCTCCCCTCAGCTCATAGAGGCACTGTGCCCCTCCAACTATCCCCTCCAAGTCACAGAGACATTCTCCAACTCTATCATCCCCAAATCACAGAGACACCCTCCACTCTAAATCTCTCTTCAGTTCACAGAGACACTGGAAATAGATATGAAAATCAGGAGAGATGTATAACAGGTGGCTGGATTGATATTGCCCATTTTACCCTATCATCCAAAGTCAAAATTACCTCAAGGGAGTTGTCACCACCCTTACACTGATGGGCAGGTCTAAGCTCCACCTGCACAAGGCCAATCAGGAATTCTCACCTTAGACTGGGACTCAATGGGGATAATTTTAACCCCAAGAATGGGTGAGATTAGGTCGGGTGAGAAGTTAAAATTTGAAAAATTTCAAACCTGACCCCAAACCGCCTTCAAACTTCTGGTTTTAATGGAGGCAGGTCGGGTGGAAGGGGGGAGGGACTAATCCGCTTTCAGGAGGCGGGTTGGTCAGTGAAAGCATTTAAGGAGGTTACATGCCTCCATTTTTACATGTGTTTTATTTTTTATCCATTTCAGCTTGGTTTCCCGAGCCTCGGGAAACCTGGCAGGTAGCAGATGGCAAGAAGGGCTGGATTGATAACGTAAGTGCATTTACAGTACTGCTTGTGGGCCAAGAGGAGCAGGAGTGTTTCTTCCAGGTCCAACAAGTGTGCCTGCTTCCTTCCCAGTGAGAGGTTGATCCCCACCTCCACGATCTCCGACTGCCTGCGATCTCCGACCTCCCCCCCGATCTAACCACGCGATTTCCGCCCATCTCAATGCTCCCCCCCGTGATCTCTCCCCTGACCACTATCTGCCCCCCCGACTATGATCTGTTCCCCCCTCAACAATCTCTCCTCCCCTGACCATCATCGCCTCCCTCCTCACCATGATCTCTCCCTCCCTCCCTCCCAGCTCTCTGCTCCTTGGCTGCAGCTTTCACGGCCGACAGGCAGGCAGCCTGTCAATCAGGTTGGCTTTCGGGCAGGAAATCTGATGAAAAAAATTAAAATACGCCCTACAGTTAATTTCTGCAGACCTCCGGTAATCCCGTACTTCCTGGTTTCCCATCCTTCGCCCCCCTACCCCCCACCCTCGCCTCCGCTCCCTCCCCATAAATATCAGGAACAATGTATCCAGGTCTCAGTCTAAATTGTGGCCCAGTCTGTGAATTCCTACCAAAATTATCTCTGTGTGCAGATTTTAGTACAATGTTTGATGTTTGTGTCATTGTGCCGTGTGCATCAATAAAATGCAGACACAGGAATTTAACACAAACGTGTTAACCAGTGCCCTCGAGATAGACCACTGAGGAACTTCAACCTGCTTAATGGAAAACAAGAGCTGGTCCAATTCATACTTTATAATAAAAATAGCATATTTTGTTTTCTTTTACATTTGGATAAGTGACGACCTATGTCTCAGCGACTGGTGTCTATGCTCGTAATTTGTTCTTCCATTTTTATGTCATAGAGATTGGAGACTTGAGATTATGATTGTGACAATAAATACTTCTGTAATAAATATGAAGTTGCTTTATGAGAACAGAAGTGCAGTAGAATTCTCACGAGTTATAAAGGGAGCGCAAAGATACAAGTCTCTTACCAGTTTCATCAAAATCGGTAAAATGGTTTGGGCAGTTCTGCATGTTTAGTGTTCCAGCTGGTGTATCATCCCAGCATAACCATCCGTCCCAGGTTCTGTTACAGTATGGGCCTGTGATGTCAGAAAGCACGGCTGATTATCTAATATTATTTAAGCAACAATGTTACCAGAGAACCAGAGTTATACCAACTTGTTGTCACTTACCTGGTTTATTGTATGAAGAATCCCTGATCATTTTCTCATAACACTTAAACTGTGCATCCATTATCTTTTGCCTTATTAGGTTTTGTGCAGTCTCAACAGATGGAGGCTCGGTTGTACTTACATCATAATTTTCAGTCGATGCAAGGCTTGACATAATTCTCTGTGAGGTAAAGAGAAGTTGCTTATTTTAGTGTTTAAATTTATCTGCCAAAAATGCATTGCCTGTTCAATCCTCAAACTAGTCACTGAATCAAATCTCACTCAAAACTGTGCAAGCTGCTTGTCAAAATGAATTGTCTATTCAACGTCAACCACAATGACTCTTAGCACGGCAGTGATAACACTCTCTGACACTGTGGAGTATATTTTACAACCAGCGCTATTGGACACTTAAATGCACTTGTACTAAATTCCTCCCTGTGCTTTGAAATACTGGTGTTAACCCACTTACTTTAAACAGATAAACGGTGCATTAAAAAAGTGCCAAAATAAATTTATTACAAATGTGTTAAGAGTTCATATGGGAGCAGAGTTGTTTGGAAATTTACCCTAAGGTAATGCTATAAAAGGTAGTTTCCCTCCGAAAATCTTGGGAAATTTTAATAAATTTAATAAACCTCTCTGAATTAAATATTAATCTACATTAAATACATTTGTTGAAGTTTTATTTCTTGTGCAGTTGTATATAACAAACTATATAATGCTTGGCTCTCATATAGTTGGTATGACTGCCAAAATTGCCTTTGTAAGAAATTTATGACTTGTTAGAGGCTGAGAACTTTACGTGATCCAGTTGCAATATCTGGTTATCTGCAGCTGTTTTTTATTAATGGGAAAATGCAAACTATTCATGTTTCCTGCCCCACCCCCACAGTTTCAGGTTTTAGGCAGAGTCTAACACCTCAGAACATGAGCACATTGAAGATCTTTGATACTCAATTAGAGAGAAGCAAGGATTCTTTTCGGGGGGGGGGGCGGTACTTTGAATCTAAAATGTTCCTTTCAGAAATATGGTCAAGCTCTGGTGGCTACCATTCAGCTGATCATCATTGACATTATCCTTGGTTTTAAATTTCAATCCTAACACTCAAGCTCAAAATTTGGTACAATGTTGAATTGCCGATTTTCCTCCCCCTGCTCCCCCCCCACCCGCCCCACCCGCCCCACCCCGCCCCACCCCGTCCTTTGATCGCCCCAGAATTTTGCAAGCATACAACTTGCGCTCCACTCAACTCGGCTGTACCCCTACTCATTTGAATCTACAGGTCAAATGCTGGGTATGAATACTGCCTCACCTTTGGTGCTTGCTCCAAATGCGGGCAGGAATTTCAAAGTTCAATAGTGGCTGCTGTTTTGGACAGCATCAAAATCCCATAGACTCACAAAGTGAAGCAAACTGTCTCATAGAATTTGTAAAATTGTTACATTAAAATCACAGATTCTGCCTGCCCTTTAATGATCTTTGGAACTCAAAGAATAGCCTAGCAGTGTCTAAAAACCACTGGGGCTGGATTTTGTCAATGGAGACATGCTGGAGGTGGGACAACTGGTTTCCGGATTTCAGTCCCGCCCCAGTGACGTCTGACCAACCCACGCTGTTTTCACCGGCCAATTAAGGGAAAGCCGGTGACAGATGACGTCAGCGTATGATGCTTCATCTGTCGAAAAAATTTTGACAGATGAATTATCAGCATTTGACAGCTTTGAGAAGCTGTCAAACACTGACAATCTCTGTTCTAAGGTGAGCCCCTGCACAGAAGGCTCACCAAGACCTCTCTCAGCAGAAAGCAGATGGCTGCTGCATCTGAGATGAGGCACCTCCGGATCCTCAAAGGTTGAAGCCTGCAGAAAGAAGCAAAGGTAAGGAAACATTTTCCAACACTTTACACTCACCTCTCATACTTACCTATCCACACTTGCACCCATCACTCACCTCTGCAGCTGACTTGCCAATCACTCTCAACCCAACAGACCCACTGCTCGCCTCGCTGACCCTGGCGAGGTTTGCAGCCATCGGGAAGCCCGCAATTGCAGGCGTAAAATGGGGAAAAGCCTCAAAACTGCCTGTTAACTACCTGTTAACAGGCAGTTAATTGGCTCTAATCCTTTTCCCACCTCGAGGAGTCGGATCCCTGTGCGACTCGGGGACCTGCCTCCCGGGAAGATGGCACGGAGGCAGGTTGGGAGCGGAGTCAGTACCCGCTTCCAGTTTCTGCCATTTTCCCAGCAGTCCAGCCTCCATACCTGCCTCCCCACGGCTGGGAAAATCTCCCCCCCCCCCCGGGTTTCTTTGGGCGTTCTTCAATCCAGGGATCCATCCAATGTTAGGGCTGGAAAATTACGTGAAAAGTGTCAAGATATGGGAGTAATTTCCAAGTTCACTGCATTGACGGTAACCTGACGAAGTGAATTGCCCGCCCTTTGTAGAACCTGCCCGATTTTCATCGCATTGAAATCAATGGTTGTAAACCAGGCGGGATCTACAATGGGCAGGCAATCTGCTCTGCCAGGTCATTGTGAAGGCGGTGAAATTGAAAATGACCCCTGTCAATTCGGCATCATTTAAATAGTCCTGCCTATTTCAGATGGGAACTTCCTATGGCCAACTGCTTGGACCCTGGAATTACAAGCCTTGTGCAAAATGGACAGGGAGCCAGAATTATGGGTCTATGCTCCAGTTCCTGTCCATAATTGCCAGAGAATTGGCACACACGGGGGGTGTTACAGACAGAAATATCGTTCCCGGTAGGTCTGCAGTCGTCCTCTTTTACACAGACAGAGAATATCTGTTCTCAAATGGCAGATGTTTAAATCAAGTCTGTCTTTCACAGTCTTTCTGGGAGCATACTTAAGATCCAAAGTGCATACTTTAAAAGTACTATTTTATACATATATTTTGGAACAGTTAGGTTGCTAATTGTACTGCTAAAGTTGGGCCTTTAGATTAACGGAAAGTTAACTATTTTAACAGTCTCTGTGAACATTAAATAGCTTTATAAATTCCAGTAAGTAAATCACCCCAGATGTATGTTGTTTTGAATTAATCATTTCTGATGAACTTATGTAAATTGTTGATATTTATGACGACATTAATTTCATTATAAGCATTTCACATACCCAATAATAAGACACTGGGTTTAAGATGGAAATTGTGAGTTTACCATCTAGTTTATAGAGTTCTTAGCTGTGCACCAGCTGTGCATCAGTAAATTGTCCTTCCTTTTTAATAAAAGTCTGTGGATTATTGCTTCTTAAGTACTCAGCCTTAATCAGCACTCTGCATGTGTATGTTGTAAATCAAAGTTTACAGTAGATGCTGGATGAGACGAGAACCAGGATATTTATTCATAAGTTAATGAAAGTGCAATATAAATATACCATAAGAGGTCCCTACTTCACATGTGGAGAGCTGTTGATCTATGGATTAAACTGCCACCTAGCATGATGAATATGAACTCTGTCCTTAAAAATGTAATGGGTAGATTTGTAATTCATTGTAAAGAAGAGGGTATGGGCTTGGCTGGTAGATAGAAGGGCAATGAAAATGATTGTAATCTGTCCCTTATTTATGAAAGGTAAGCCCAATGAACAATCTGTGGTTCCTATTTCAATTTGTTCTTATCTACAAAGTCTGTAAATTATAGCATTTATTTATTTCTATTTATATGTATTTCTCCTCTGTCAAGGAGCTTTCCTGTTTCCATTGCAAGTCCACAATAAAATGTTCACCATTGTCAAACAGCGGCAAGGAAACCTCCTGCTGATTACCACCTACCGCCCCCATCCCCCCCCCCCCTCAGCTGATGAATCAGTACTCCTCCATGTTGAACACCACTTGGAAGAAACGCTGAGGGTAACAAGGGTACAGGACATACTCTGGGTGCGGGAACTTCAATGTCCTTCACCAAGATTGGCTCGGTAGCACCACTACTGACTGAGCTGGCCGAATCCTGAAAGACATAGTTGTCAAACTGGGCCTGCGACAGGTGGTGAGAGAACCAATACGTGGGAAAACCTACCTGACCTCGTCCTCCCCAATCTACCTGTCGCAGATGCATCAGTCCATGACAGTATTGGTAGCAGTGACCACCGCACAGTCCTTCTTGAGATGAAGTCCCGTCTTCACACTGAGAACACCCTCCATCATGTTGTGTGACACTACCACCGTGCTAAATGGGATAGATTCAGAACAGATCTAGCAGCTCAAAACTGGGCATCCATGAGGCACTGTGGGCCCTCAGCAACAGCAGAATTGTATTCCACCACAATCTGTAACCTCATGGCCTGGCATATCACTCACTCTACCATTATCATCAAGCCAGGGGACCAACCCTGGTTTATTAAGAAGTGTAGAAGAACAGGACCAGGACCAGGCATACCTAAAAATGAAGTGCCAACCTGGTGAAGCTACAATACAGGACTACATACAGGCTAAGCAGCAGAAGCAACATGCTATAGACAGAGCTAAGTGATCCCACAACCAAGAGATCAGATCAAAGCTCTGCAGTCCTGCCACATCCAGTCATGAATGGTGGTGGACAATAAAACAACTAACAGGAGGAGGAGGCTCCATGAACATCTCCATCCTCAATGATGGCAGAACCCAGCACGAGAGCAAAATACAAGACTGAGGCATTCGCAACTGTGGTGTATGTACCTTTAAGACAGAACTACTTTTACAGCTCCTGTAGTACCGGCAGTGACCACACCTGTATATAAGCCTTGCGCATGCCTCTGTACCCCCAGTCTTGAGACTACACTCCTCCAGTAAATACCTGTTTATTGTTAAGTTACAGCATCCGTGTGGTTATTGAAAAACATCATACTCTCAGAATCACGGATCTAACAGTGGCGACGAGTGTCGATTCGAATCTACCTGCAACTCTGCATTTCCCTTCGAGGATTCGCTCCGGGAGGGCGGTGTAAGAAAGTCGAGGCCAGGAACACGGGCGTCGACCACGAGCAACCGCCCAGTCGTCCGGCAGAGAGTGAACATCGCAGGGGAGGCTGTGGAGAGCCGGGCTTGGTTCCCCAGCCACGACGATCAGCAAGAGACTGACGACAGGTCCAGTGCAGACCCTTCCCGGACAGCGGCGGCTGGAGCCGACCGACGGCGGAGAGAAAGCCGAGCAGCGTCGACGGGGTAAGACAGAGGGTGAAGTGCACAGGGCGCAGCCGGGGGTTGAAAACCAAGCGGCGTCGAGAGAGAAAAAAAAAACGGAGAGAGAGAGTGTAAAGCAACAGCCGGGTTCAGGACCGAGCGGCATCGAAAAAAAAAAAAAAAACCGCGCAGAGCACAGCCAGGGCTCAAGGGCTGAACAGTGTCCGCGGGGAGAAGAAGGGAGAGCGCGGGAGATGCCATTGAGCCACGGAGAAGAAAGAAGAGCGCGGGAGATGCCATTTTTAGAAGCCGCAGCGGAGAAGAAGGGCGAGCGCGGGAAGGAAGGAAAGCGCGGGAGACGCCATTTTGTGCCAGCGGAGAAGAAGGGAAAGCACGGGAGATGCCATTTTTGACAGTAAATCACACCCAGGGATGCCGAAGAGTGGCAGTATCTCTACGTTCGACAATGAAGTTGAAGATTGGGCGACATATGTGGAACATATTGAGGTGTACTGCAGGGCGAATGAAGTGCCAGATGCTAGGAAAGCACTGGTTTTGTTAAATTCCATGGGTGCAAAAACTTATGGGTTACTGCGGAATCTAATAACCCCAGAGAAGCCGGTGAACAAGAATTTCGAAAGCATAGTAGAAATCCTACAGGACCACTTAAACCCCACACCGCTGCTGACAGCAGAACGATTTAAGTTCCATAAAAGGAACCAACACAAAGATGAAAGCAATGCTGAGTACCTAACGGAACTGCGCAAGCTATCAAAACACTGCCAGTTTGGAGCGGGACTAGCAGATACGTTAAGGGACAAGTTTGTGTGTGGGCTACAAAGTGAAGGAACCCAGAAACGGCTTCTATCAGAAAAGGATCTTACGCTGGACAAGGCTTTCAGTATGGCAGTATCACACGAAGCAGCCGCAAGGGGCGCTGCAGAGATACAACGGAGACCGCAAGAATATGGCACCAATGAAATGTCCTATGGAACAGGGAAGTGCTATCGCTGCGGCAGAACAACACATGACTAGAAGGATTGTTGGTTCAAGGACCAAGTGTGCAGACAGTGTGGAAAAGCAGGACACATAGCAAGAGTCTGCAGGTCTGGGAAGAAAACCAACAGTAAGGAATCTCCACAGGAGAAGTACAAAAAGGTACACCAGGTGATGGACAGTGGTTCAGATGAACAGAAAAGTGACACAGACTCCGAAAGCAAGGAGCTGGGTTGTCTGAAACTACATAAGGTAACCAAAATGGAGGATCACCAGACTATCTGGGTTACACTCAAGATAGACGGAGTCCAAGTGAAAATGGAATTGGACACAGGATCAGCCCTAACAGTCATAAACCAAAGGGACTACAAGCGGCTATTTTCACATATACCCTTGAAAGCTACAGAGATTGTCTTGAAGACGTACACGGGGCAAAAAGTCTACCCCAAAGGAAAAATAAGGGTGAAAGTGATAAATAAAGGCCAGGAAATACCTAAAATGGATATATATGTATTGCCAGATGGAGGACCACCACTGCTAGGACGTGAATGGATCCGGAAGATACAATTAGATTGGCATTCCATACAGGCACTGAAAGTTGAGGCCAAAAAGGATTATGACGTCACACCTGGACTGTAGTGTATGTACCCGTCTACCTTTAAGGGAACTATTGAATGTAACCGTTCACCTTTAAGAGGACTACTTTCGGGTGGCACTATTTGTTTGGCTTCTGTATACTGTAATACCGATAGTGACCACACCAGTATATAAATGTTGTGGCATGATTGCTGGGGCAGATTCGCCCGGACCTTCGAATAGTAAAGACCTGTTTGTTTGTTACTTCTGAAGTCTGTGTATTTATTAACTGCACAACCCACAGACTTTACATGGACGACTGTCAAAAATGCTAACTGACGCAAAAGAAGTGTTCCAGGAGGGACTCGGAACACTAAAAGGCATAACAGCAACGATTAAAATAGAGGAAAATGCAAGCCCAAAGTTTCTTAAGGCCAGACCAGTGCCTTATGCGATCAGACCAGTTGTCGAAGCAGAGCTGGAAGGGTTGGAACGCTCAGGAGTGTTATGTATTTTGTGTTCTCCTCCCACCTGTGGTGGCGCTGTCACAGGAGATAAATGGTTCGGTGTTCTCTGTTAAGTTTAGCTCTCTTTGTTCGGAACTTGCCAGAACTTCCTTTCCTTCCAATAAAGCACTTCATGTTTGAATCTCTGAGTTCTGAGTCCTAAATTGTGTCTAGATAGAAAGGTACCGACACAACAAGTGGCAACGAGGAGCGGATGCATCTGTGTACATTACGGGTGCAGTGAGTAAACAGAAATTTTAATTTGAAACGTGAGATGGCTACTATATTAGGAAACATCGGTGATTTTGATTAAAATGTGGAGCAATGGAGCGCATATACGGAACGTTTTGACTATTTTGTATTGGCGAATGCGGTGGCAAATGAAAAGGTCGTGCCTACCTTTTTGAGTGTAATCGGGCCGAAGACATTCAATTTACTTCACAGCCTCGTGCAGCCAGATAAGCCAGGAACTAAAACATATAAGCAACTAGTGGAAATTCTTGGAGCACATTTTTCACCGAAATCTCTGGTTATTGCTGAGAGATTTAGATTTCACAAACGGAATCAAGAGGAGGGGGAATCAGTGACAATGTTTATTGCTGCTTTAAAAAGGTTATCAGAACACTGCGAGTTCAAGGAGGTGCTGAAGGACACCATTAGAGACAGACTCGTGTGTGGTCTGCAAAATGCAGCCACACAGAAGCGCCTTCTTACTGAGGACAACCTTACTCTTGAAAAGGCCATTAAAGTTAGTGTCTCCATGGAGATGGCGGAAAAGGAGGCTCACCAGTTGAGTTCAACAGGGAGAGTTCACAAGGTGTCGTCTGAGCCTAAAGGTGCGCAGAACGGCACATGTTACCGTTGTGGGAAAACGGGCCATCACGCTAATGACTGCTGGTGTACGGAGCTGGAATGCCGAAATTGTGGCAAAAAGGGTCACATTGAACGCGCCTGTAGAGGTAAAAAAAGAACAGACAGAGCTGGGAAGCATGGAAGCAAAATGTCTGTATTTGGACAAGAGAGAAAAAAGAGTGTTCATTCAGTGCAGTATGATGGAACAAGCAAAACAGAGGGGAGCGACACCTCTGAGGAGGAAGAGGTGCACATACTGACGGTTGCAGGTGATTCAAATGGCTGCTGGGTGTCACCACTGGTGGAGGGACAATCAGTGCGGATGGAGGTGGACACAGGCGCGGCTGTGTCCCTTGTTTCAGACACTGTCTACAACAAAATGCTAAAGCATCTTACCCTTCAGCCAACAAACATTGTGCTAAAGACGTATACCGGCGAACCTGTGGCCATGAGAGACGTCATTGAGGTGACAGTTAAATTGAACGGACAGACTGCAAAGCTGCCGCTATATGTGGTAAAGGGAAATTACCCATCGCTACTGGGACATGCGTGGCTAGAGAAAATCACGCTGGACTGGCCTGCAGTCCGCATGATGTCAAAAGGGGAGTCAGGTCTGACTGCAGTGTTAAACAAACATGCAGAACTCTTCGGGGAACTTGGGAGCATGAAAAAGATCAGCGTGAGACTGGACATTAAATGTTAAGTCTGTGTGTTCCAGTTATATTTAAGGTCAATTACTGACACAGACTACAAGAATAACTTTTCAATAGGTCTTTACTATTCGGAGGTTAGGGCTGTACTACCCAGCAAATTACTACACAGCACTTATATACCGGTGTGGTCACCACCGGTATTACCGTATACAGCAGCCAGAGAAAGTAGTACATCTCTTAAGGTGGAACAGGTTTAAGTTCTCTTAAGGTGGAACAAGTTACATACACCACAATCCTCCCTTTTTAGCTTAACAGTTATATCCCCATTTAACATAACATAATAACATATATACATATACAACTTCATGTAGAAACAGTTCAAAGGTTCAGTCTCTCAGGAGGCCTCCTGATTCGAGTTGGATAATGCCTTTCAGGGGTCTCTGATTCTTGTTGCTGAGGTGACTCCTCTAGTTGGTCTCTTATGTCTTGGACATCATCATCAGGTACATTCACTGCTGAGGTAGATGCTTCAGGTTCACTAACTTCTTCCAGGGTTGTCTCTGTCGTAACCATGGGTTCGACCCTTGTTCTCGATTCTACCAGTTGGTCAGCATGACGCCATATTACATTTTTACCAACATCTACCGTGTACATCAGGGGTCCTTGTCTGGCCCGAATTGTTCCGGATTGCCGTTTCTCGTTTCCATAGTCCCTGGCCAAAACTGGTTGTCCTACCTCGAAACTCCGAGTGGTCTTGTTATTTATATGCTGGAACTGTTTGTTTTCAACTTCCCTCCGCACATTTGGTTTTAACAAGTCCAACCTGGACCGCAACCTCCTGTTATAAAACATCATGGCAGGACTTTGGTTTGTCACTGCATGAGCGGCGTTTCGATATGCCAGTAGAAACTTGTCCACCTTATGTTGTAGTGGAATCTGATCTTCGCTCATGGCCTTTATTGCCTTTTTGAATGTTTGTACAAATCTCTCAGCCAACCCATTTGTAGCCAGATGATATGGGGCAGAGGTATAATGTTTCACCCCATTCTTCTTTAAGAATTTTTGGAATTCTTCTGACATGAACTGTGGTCCGTTGTCGGAACATATTTGTTCTGGCAATCCGTTCCTTGCGAATATCGTTCTTAACACCACAATTGTCTTTTCTGAAGTAGTGGTAGTCATCTTGATCACTTCTGGCCATTTAGAATGTGCGTCCACCGCAATTAGAAACATGGAGTCCATGAATGGACCAGCAAAGTCAATATGTACGCGTTGCCATGGGGCTGAAGGCCATTCCCATGGATGCAATGGTGCAATCGGAAGTGCATTTTGCACTTTTTGGCACCCTGAGCAGCTTTTCGTCAGCTCCTCTATCTGTTGGTCGATACCCGGCCACCACACATAAGCCCGAGCAAGGCTTTTCATCTTGACTCCCCCCAGATGACCTTCATGCAGTTCCTTTAGAACTCTTTCCCTTAACTTAGGAGGAATAATCACTCTCGTTCCATACATCAATGTTCCTTGACAGACGGACAGCTGGTCTCGTCTTGCCGAGAATGCCGGTAACACAGAATCACCATGTGCTGGCCATCCCTTCACTGTCACCTCGTAGACTCGGGACAGTGTCGGGTCGTTCCTGGTTTCTCTTTCAATACTTGCATTGGTGACTGGTAAACACTCGATGATGGTCGAGTGAAATAACTCAACAGGGTCAACCTTCGTTGTCTCCTCTTCTTCAGGTAGTGGCAGGCGCGACAGCCCATCAGCATTACCATGCTGCTTTGTACCTTTGAATTCTATCTGATATTGATGTGCCCCTAGGAAAAGGGACCACCTCTGGAGTCTCTGTGCTGTCATCACCGACACACCCTTCTTAGGGTTAAAAATGGATACCAACGGCTGATGGTCTGTCAGAAGCGTAAACTTTTGGCCCTGCAGGTAATGATTAAACTTCTTTACTCCCCACTCAAGGCTGAGAGCCTCCCTATCTGTCTGAGCATAGTTGCGCTCAGCGGAGGTCAATGATCTGGATGCAAACGCGACTGGCCTCTCCGTGCCATTTGGCAACTTGTGTGAGAGTACTGCCCCAATACCATATGGAGAAGCATCACAAGCCAAACGAATAGGCAGTGTTGGGTTGAAGTGAGCCAACACTTCCTCTGAGGTTATCAATTCCTTGCTTTTGCGAAAGGCCTTCTTACAGTCCTCGCTCCACTCCCATGGTACTCCCTTCTGCAAAAGAGTGTTCAGCGGGTGCAGTACCGTGGATAAATTTGGCAGAAACTTATGGTAATAGTTAATCAATCCTAGGAACGACCTCAACTGAGATACATTAACCGGAGCGGGAGCCTTCACAACCGCTTCGATCTTGTCAGGAGACTTATGAAGTCCCTCCTGGTCAATGACATGGCCACAGTACGAGATCCGCTTCTGAAAGAACTCACATTTCTGCCGATTAACTCGAAGTCCATATTCTTTCAATCTGATGAGCACCAGTTCCAAATTTGCGAGGTGTTCCTCGTCACCATCTCCTGTAATCAGAATATCGTCCAGGTAACATTGTGTGCCTGGAATTCCCTGTAATACCTGCTCCATGGCCCTCTGCCAAATTGCTGGAGCCGATGCCACTCCAAAAACCAGTCTATTATACCGGTACAAGCCTCTATGCGTGTTGATCGTGAGGTACTGGCGTGACTCTTCCTCAACTTCCATCTGTAAGTACGCCTGCGTCAGGTCTATCTTGGTGAAGTGTTTCCCGCCCGACAATGAAGCGAAGATATCCTCAATCCGCGGAAGCGGATACTGCACCGTGTGAAGCACCGGATTAACAGTGATCTTGAAATCTCCACAAATGCGAACCTTCCCTGGTTCTCCCGGCTTGTTGCTCGAAGGACGTTTCATCACGGGAACAATGGGCGTAGCCCACTCACTCCAGCCTACCTTAGGCAGTACTCCTGAACGTTCTAGCGCTTCCAGCTCCGCTTCCACAGCAGGTCGTATCGCATAGGGTACCGGTCTGGCTTTGAAAAATTTTGGTTGTGCATGTTCTTCAATCTTGATGTTTGCCGTAATTCCTCTGTGTTCCCAGTCCTTGCTGGAACACCTCTTTAGCATCGTCCAATATTCTGGACAATCGTTTAGGTTTGACATCTGTTTCCCTGGCATCTACCGTTGGTGCTTTTAAGGAATGCCAGTCCATATTCATTTTTCTAATCCACTCCCGTCCCAGTAGTGGTGGACCTCCTTCAGGTAGCACATATAAGTCCATTCCTTGGCTTTCTTTGCCCTTGTGGACCACCTTTACCTCTATCTTTCCGATGGGGTATACTCTTTGCCCTGTGTATGTTTTCAATACAATCTCCGTATCCCGTAGGGGAATATGTTGGAATAACCTTTTGTAATCTTTCTTATTCATGACCGTCAATGCCGATCCAGTGTCCAATTCCATCTTCACTTGGACTCCTGCTATCTGAAGTGTGACCCAAATTGCCTGGAGGTCTGCTTCCTTACCAACGTTGTGTACTCTTAAGCTACCCAGTTCATTACTGCTGGCGTCTGAATCTGACTTCTGTTCGTTCGAACTGTTCTCTGTCACCTTGTGTACCTTTCTGTACTTTCCCTGCGGTGACTTTTTGTTGCTGGTCTTCTCTCCTGACCGGCATACTTTAGCTATGTGACCAAGCCTGCCACATTTTCTGCATTCCTTATTTTTGAACCAGCACTGGTTCTGATCATGCGTTGTCTATCCACAACAATAACATTTTACTGTACCCAAGACCATTTGATTTGTGCTGAGTTCCGGTGACCGTAGCTGCATTACCGCCGTGCCTCTCGCTGCGGCTTCGTGCGATGCTGCCATAGCGACAGCTTTATCAAGCGTCAGCTCATTCTCCTCAAGCAGTCGCTTTTGTGTCTCTTTTAACAATCCACACACAAATTTATCTCTTAGCGCATCTGTTAGTCCTGTTCCAAACTGACAGTACTTTGCTAGCTTACGCAATTCAATTAAAAATTCAGCATTGCTTTCATCTTTCAGCTGCTTTCTGCTGCAAAATTTAAATCGTTCTGCTAGCATCAGCGGCGTGGGGCTTAAATGATTTTTCAGGACGGTAACAATATCCGCGCAAGTCTTATCCGCCGGTTTCTCTGGTGATAGAAGGTGTTTCAATTGCCCGTATGTCTTCGCACCCATTAAGTTTAATAAGGTTAGTGCTTTCTCCCCATCTGGTATCTAATTTGCTCTACAATAAACTTCTATGCGTTCTACATACGTGGTCCAATCTTTGATGTCGCTATCAAAAGTATTAATGTTCCCATGTTTAGGCATCTTTGCAATTTTTTTTTTTCCAAAATGGCGGCTTCCCGCGCTTGGCGGTCTTTCCCGCGCTCGTCTTCTTCACCCGCTGGCTGCAATGGCGATTGCTGTGCTGCTGCCGGTCTCGCCTCCCCAGTGGTTAACAACTCCCCCGACGCTGCTTCTACTCCACCGCGGTTCCCGTGGGCATTCGTGCTTCCATGCCGTCGCGCCTCGCAGCCCTTCTTGCAGCCCGGTTATGTGCACCCGCTGCGTTCGAATTCACCGCGGCTCTCGCGCCTTCAGCTGCCCCAGTCGCTGCGCCTTTCGGCCCGAATGCGGCCCGGCCCTTTTCACCGGCCGCGGTCGATTTCACCGCCCTCTTTCCTCTGTCTTCCCTCCCCTTTGCTACAGCCAACGCGGCCGACTTTCGCTGATTGGCTTACCCACCACCGTGGTAGAAGGAAGATAGCTGTCTGCCGCTGATGGGGGCTTCGAGTTCAGAATTTCTCTTCTTCACTCCGGGTCCTCGATGCCTCCCGCGCGACGTGCTGTTCAGCAGGATGATGAGGGTGGATGCCTCTTCTCGATGCCCGTTCTGAGGACGAAGCTGCCGTGGATGTAAACTGCCGCAGGGTAAGGTCGGACTCGTCGCCACTGTTAAGTCTGTGTGTTCCAGTTATATTTAAGGTCAATTACTGACACAGACTACAAGAATAACTTTTCAATAGGTCTTTACTATTCGGAGGTTAGAGCTGTACTACCCAGCAAATTACTACACAGCACTTACATACTGGTGTGGTCACCACCGGTATTACCGTATACAGCAGCCAGAGAAAGTAGTACATCTCTTAAGGTGGAACAGGTTTAAGTTCTCTTAAGGTGGAACAAGTTACATACACCACATTAAACCTGACAGCAAGCCGAAGTTTCACAAAGCCCGACCTGTACCCTATGCAATTAGGCCAAAAGTTGAGGCTAACTTGGAGGCCTTAGTCGAGAATGGAGTCCTGGAGCCGGTGAGCGTGAGCAAATGGCCACACCCATTGTTCCTGTCCTGAAAAAGGATGGATCTGTTCGAATCTGCGGGGATTTTAAAGTGACTATTAACCCGGTGCTGTCTGCGGATCAGTACCCTCTTCCCCTCATTGATGATCTTTTTACGGGCCTGGCCAGAGGGCAAAAGTTCAGCAAAATAGACTTATGCCAGGCTTATCTACAAATGCATGTCGATGACAAATCAAAGGAGCTGCTGACAATTGTGACACACAAGGGGCTATACAGGTACTGCTGCCTTCCGTTTGGAATTACGTCGGCCCCTGCTCTATTCCAAAGGGCAATGGATCAGATTTTGAGTGGACTGGACCTGGACGACATCCTTGTCACTGGGACAAATGAGGAGGATCATCTTCTGAACTTGGATGGGACACTACAACAACTGAAAGAGTACGGACTCAGAGTTCGTAAAGACAAATGTGAATTCTTTCAGTCTTCAGTTGAGTACCTGGGGCATGTGATTGACGCTACTGGCCTGCATAAGGCGCCATCAAAGATCAAGGTGATCGTGGAGGCCCCAGCACCCCAGAATATGAGCCAGTTATGTTCATTTCTGGGGCTACTTAACTACTATGGGAAGTTTATTCCAGACTTAGCAACATTGCTGAAGCCGTTACATCAGCTGCTATGTCAAGGCAAAACATGGAAATGGACTGAACTATGTAACGAAGCTTTCGCCCAAGCAAAGAAAGCATTGCTGAAATCGGAGGTCCTGACACACTTCGACGCAAAGCTACCCGTGCAGCTAGCATGTGATGCATCACCATATGGTGTGGGAGCAGTCATATCCCACATCATGCCTTCGGGTGAAGAGAAACCTATCGCCTTCGCATCACGCACCTTGAACAAGGCCGAGAGTAACTATGCGCAGATCGAGCGCGAGGCCTTGGGAATCGTTTTTGGAATTCGAAAATTTCATCAGTACCTGTTTGGGAGAAGGTTCACACTCCTGACGGACCACTGTCCATTGACTTCAATCTTCGGGCCCCACACCGGAATTCCGTCTCTCGCTGCAAGCAGGATGCAAAGGTGGGCTTTACTGTTGTAAGGACACACATACGACATCAAATATCGCAAATCAGGCTTGCACGGCAACACAGACGGTCTCTCTCGAGGCTACCCTTGCCTGTACTCCCCCAGAGCCTCGTCAGATAGACATCTTCTACTTTAGACAAGTGGAGGGAGCACCTGTCACTGCAGTTCAGGTGCGAAGGTACACCCGCAACGATCCAGTCCTGTCTGAGGTAATGGACGATGTCATTCGAGGGAGAGCTATAGGAGATTCTCCTAGTTTGAAACCTTACGTTTCAAAAAGAAATGAGCTCTCCATCCAGGCAGGTTGTCTTCTTTGGGGACGCCGTGTCATCATTCCGCCACCTATGAGGGAACCTATACTGCAACAACTTCATACAGGCCACAGTGGGATGGTTCGGATGAAGGAAATGGCAAGAAGCTACTTCTGGTGGCCAGGTCTCGATGGGAATATTGAGGAGAAAGCCAAAACATGTTCCCCATGTCAAAGGGTCCGGAATGTTCCACAGCTGGCAACCCTACACCCCTGGGATTGGTCTGCAGAAGTGTGGCAGCGAGTACATGTGGACTTCGCCGGTCCTTTCGAAGAGAAGATGTTTATGGTGGTTGTAGACGCTCGTAGCAAGTGGCCGGAGGTCGCTGTGATGAGGTCTACCACGGCAGAGAAAACAATTGAGAAACTTGGTGAGATGTTCAGCCGTTATGACTCACCAGAACAAATCGTAAGTGACAACGGTCCACAATTTGTATCACAGGAGTTTGCAACCTTCCTGCATGTGAATGGTGTCCAACACATCAGGTCTGCGCCCTATCATCCCTCTACTAATGGCCAGGCAGAAAGGTTCGTGCAAACTTTGAAGCATGCCTTGAAGGCATCGCAAGGTCAGGGCTCAATCCACCAACGTCTGAACAGCTTCCTGTTGTCCTACAGGAACGAGCCGCATGCCACAACCAAAACTTCCCCCGCTTCGCTCATGATGAAGAGGCAGTTGCGGACAAGTTTTGACTTACTCAAACCTCCAAGGGCAGAGCAGTTTGTCCATGGTCAACAACAAGCTCAAGTTGAAAAGAGAGAGAAAAGAGCCAAGGAGAGACGGTTTCATCCGGGAGAGCACGTCCTAGCTCGAAACTACAACACTGGACCGAAATGGGTTCCTGCTACGGTGATCGCGCAGACGGGCCCTGTGTCTTACACGGTTGAGACTGCTGAGGACGTCGTCTGGAGAAGACACACAGATCAACTGTTGCTATGAGCAGAGACCGCCACAGAGGCTCCAGCGGCTGGTTGGCCTGAACTGTTTCCGGATGATACCACAAACCAGCATCCTTTGCCACAGTGCTCTTCTCCAACACAGGAAGTCAAAGAGACTGTTCCACCTGTGCAAACTCCTGACTTTCGACTGACACAGGCACCTTCTCCATCCAGGCCTGTGTCAATGCCTACTGCTGTGGAGGCCAGCGATGACCACCGGTATCCTGTCAGAGAGCGGCGGCCTCCAAGACGCTTGGATCTGTAGGCTTAGTGACTTACCCGCAAGACTGGGGCAGAATAAACCCCAGGGTAAAGTCAGGGGTTGAGGCAGTCTACCTCTACCCTAGGTTCGTTGAGTGCATTGAAAGTAACTTACCTGTTGAGGACTAATGTGGACCTTCCATTTAAGAGGGGAGGAAATGTTATGTATTTTGTGTTCTCCTCCTACCTGTGGTGGCGCTGTCACAGGAGATAAATGGTTGGGTGTTCTCTGTTAAGTTTAGCTCTCTTTGTTCAGAACTTGCCAGAACTTCCTTTCCTTCCAATAAAGCACTTCATGTTGGAATCTCTGAGTTCTGAGTCCTAAATTGTGTCTAGGTAGAAAGGTACTGACACAACAAGGAGTACTGTCCAAAGTGGACTGGAGCGAGTGGGCTACAACCATCGTTCCTGTAATGAAGAGGTCGTTGAGTAATACGCCTGGGGAACCAAAGAAGGTCCGCATCTGTGGGGATTTTAAGGTGACAATGAACCCAGTCCTTCACACGGTACAATATCCGCTTCCACGAATTGAGGATATTTTCGCCTCGCTATCTGGAGGTAAACGCTTCACCAAAATTGATCTAGCCCAGGCGTACTTGCAAATGGAGGTAGAAGAAGCTTCGAAACAATACCTTACGATTAACACTCATAAAGGTCTCTATCAATACAACCGGCTGGTGTTCGGGGTAGCCTCGGCTCCGGCTATCTGGCAAAGGGCAATGGATCAAGTCCTGCAAGGGATTCCAGGGACCCAGTGTTATTTGGACGACATCCTGGTCACGGGCGAAAATGACAGTGATCACCTCGCCAACTTGGAGAAGGTGCTCACCAGATTAAAGGAGTATGGGCTACGAGCTAATCGCCACAAGTGCGAGTTTTTCCAGAAACAGATCTCGTATTGTGGCCACGTCATCGATGAAGAGGGGTTACATAAGTCCCCTGAAAAGATTGAGGCAGTAGTCAAGGCTCCAGCACCGGAAAATGTTTCACAACTGAGGTCGTTCCTCGGGCTGGTAAACTACTACCACAAGTTCTTACCAAATTTGTCCACGGTATTAAACCCACTGAACACCCTACTGCAAACAGGGGTACCATGGAAGTGGAATGACGAACGTAGACGAGCTTTCCAGAAGTGTAAAGAATTGATCACATCAAAAGAGGTGTTGGCCCATTTCAACCCAGCACTACCAATTCGTTTGGCATGTGATGCATCACCCTATGGTATTGGAGCGGTGCTGTCGCACAAATTCCCAGACGGGTTGGAGAGGCCAGTAGCCTTTGCGTCTCGGTCACTAACCTCAGCCGAGAGCAACTACGCCCAGATTGACAGGGAGGCCCTCAGCCTAGTATGGGGAGTAAAAAAATTCAACCACTATCTGCATGGGCAGAAGTTCACCTTGCTGACTGACCACCAACCACTTGTCTCCATCTTTAATCCTAAGAAGAGCGTTCCAGTGATGACTGCACAACGGTTACAAAGATGGTCCCTGTTTCTAGGGGCGAATCAATATGAAATAGAATATAAAGGCACGAAACAGCATGGGAACGCTGATGGGCTATCGCGCCTGCCACTGCCTATTGTGGAGGAAGCACCAGCAGTGGACCCTATCGAGATATTTTATTCGTCAATAATTGAACGATTGCCAGTAACGAACGCGGATATAGAGGAGACCCGCAATGATCCGACGCTGTCTCGGGTATATGATTTGACGGTGAGGGGATGGCCAACACATGGCGACTCACTGTTGCCAGCATTCTCATCCAGAAGAGAACAGCTGTCAGTATGCCAGGAGACAGTGATGTGTGGATCCAGAGTGGTGATTCCACCCAAGTTAAGGGAGAGAGTGCTAAATGAGCTACATGAAGGTCATCTGGGGGGAGTAAAAATGAAAAGCCTTGCTAGGGCTTATGTGTGGTGGCCAGGAATCGATCAACAAATCGAAGACCTAACTAAGAGCTGCTCAGGATGCCAGAAGGTCCAAAATGCACCACCACATGCCCCTCTACACCCATGGGAGTGGCCCTCCTCCCCATGGCAACGGGTGCATATTGATTTCGCTGGTCCATTCATGGACTCAATGTTCTTAATAGCAGTGGATGCTCATTCGAAGTGGCCTGAGGTGACAAAAATGTCCTCAACCACTGCAGAGAAAACGATTGCAGTCCTACGGACCATATTTGCCAGAAACGATTTGCCAGAGCAGATTTGCTCTGATAATGGACCACAGTTTGTGTCCGAAGAGTTTCGAAAATTTATGAGAAGGAATGGGGTAAGGCATTACACATCCGCCCCGTATCATCCAGCCACAAATGGATTGGCTGAGAGGTTCGTACAAACCTTTAAGAAGGCGATAAAGGCCATGTGTGATGATGAAATTCCACTACAGCATAAGGTGGACAATTTCTTATTAGCCTACCGAAACGCGACACATGCAGTTACCAACCAGACCCCGGCCATGATGTTCTTTAACTGAAGGTTGAGATCTCGTCTGGACTTGTGGAACCCGATGAACTACCCGATGAAAAGGGGCCAGAATCGCCTCTGCACCAAGAACAAGAACCTCAGGAAAGGCGCTATCCCGAAAGGGTCAGGAAGCTGCCCCAAAGACTGAATCTAGAAAAGGACTATTGTTGTTTAATGTACATGTTAAAGTGTTAATTGTTATTTGAATAGTAGGGGTACTACTAATCTAAAAGGGGAGGAATTGTGGTGTATGTACCTTTAAGACAGAACTACTTTTACAGCTCCTGTATACTGTAGTACCGGCAGTGACCACACCTGTATATAAGCCTTGCGCATGCCTCTGTACCCCCAGTCTTGAGACTACCCTCCTCCAGTAAATACCTGTTTATTGTTAAGTTACAGCATCCGTGTGGTTATTGAAAAACATCATACTCTCAGAATCACGGATCTAACAGCAACCACCTTTAGCCAGAAATGCTGAGTGGGTGATCCATCTTGGCCTCCTTCTGAGGTCCCCACCATCACAGAAGCCAGTCTTCAGCCAATTCGATTCACTCCATGGGATATCAAGAAATCATTGAGCACACTGGATCCTGGCTGTCGTGCTGAAGACTTGTGCTCCAGAACTAGCTGCACCTCTAGCCAAGCTGTTCCAGTACAGCTACAACACTGGCATCTATCCGACATTTTGGAAAATTGCCCAAGTGTGTCCTGCCCACAAAAAACAGGATAAATCCAATCTGGCCAATTACCGCCCAATCAGTCTAAGTGATGGAAGGTGTCATCGACAGTGCTATCAAGCGACACTTACTCACCAATAACCTGCTCACTGATGCTCAGCTTAGGTTCCGCCAGGACCACTTGGCTCCAGACCTCATTACAGCCTCAGTTCAAACATGGACAAAAGAGCTGAATTCCAGAGGTGAGGTGAGAGTGACTGCCATTAACATCAAGGCAGCATTTGATCGAGTCTGGCATCAAGGAGCCCTAGTAAAATTGGAGTCAATGGGAATCAGGGGAAAAACTCTCCACTGGCTGGAGTCATATCTAGCACAAAGGAAAATGTTTGTTGTTGTTGGAGGCCAATCATCTCAGCCCCAGGACATTGCTGCAGGAGTTCCAAAGGGCAGTGTCCTAGGCGCAACCATCTTCAGCTGCTTCATCAGTGACCTTTCCTCCATCATAAGGTCAGAAGTGGAGATGTTCGCTGATGATTGCACAGTGTTCAGTTCCATTCGCAACTCCTCAGATAATGAAGCAGTCCATGCCCGCATGCAGCAAGACCTGGACGACATTCAGGCTTGGGCTAATAACTGACAAGTAACATTCGCGCCACATTCAATGGCATTGTCATCACCGAATCCCCCAACATCAACATCCTGGGGGTCACTATTGACCAGAAACTTAAATGGACCAGCCACATAGATACTGTGGTTACAAGCGCAGGTCAGAGGCTAGGTATTCTGCGGTGAGTGTCTCGCCTCCTGTCTCCCCAAAGTCTTTCCATCATCTACAAGGCACAAGTCAGGAGTGTGATGAAATACTCTCCATGTGCCTGGATGAGTGCAGCTCCAACAACACTCTAAAAGCTCAACACCATCCAGGACAAAGCAGCACGCTTGATTAGGACCCCATCCACCACCTTAAACATTCACTCCCTCCACCAACATCACACCGTGGCTGCAGCGTGTACCATCTACAAGATGCACTGCAGCAACTTGCCAAGGCTTCTTCGACAGCATCTCCCAAACCCGCGACCTCTACCACCTAGAAGGACAAGGGCAGCAGGCACATGGGAACACCAGCACCTCCAAGTTCCCCTCCAAGTTTCACACCATCCTGTCTTGGAAATATATCGCCGTTCCTTCATCATCACTCAGTCAATATCCTGGAACTCTCTCCTTTACAGCACTGTGAGAGTACCTTCACCACGGAGTGCAGCAGATCAAGAAGGTGGCTCACCACCACCTTCTCAAGGGCAATTAGGTATGGTAATAAATGCTGTCCTTGCCAGCGACACCCACATCCTGTGAACGAATTTTAAAAAAGTACAACAACTTGTTTCCATTGAAATTGAGGGTTTTGAATATGACATCCTAGTCCATATTGATCTCAGCCTGGACATGCGTCAAATGGTACATTTAGCATCTATGACCCTGGGTTAGGGAAGAAGGCTTCTGTGATGAAATATATGCCTTCATCAGCCCCTGTGTTTTACCTGCTTTGTATTGTGTGTACCGTCCCCTTTTTCTTATTGTGTGTATTGGCTACGCCCCTGTCTTTTGTCATATAAAGGTCTCAAGAGCTGTATGAGTCATTCTATCAGACGAACCCGATGTGGAAAGACCTGCAATGTTCTTAGTGATTAAAAGCCTTCAGTTGAATCCTTTAAACTCCTTGTCTTTGAGTTATTGATGGCACATCAATTTTAATCACTAAAACACCAAGATGGATCGACTCCTGAAACCAGAGCGCTTGGATCTGGACCCCCATGCCTCAGACGCAGCCACACAGTTCGGACACTGGTTCCAATGCTTCGAATTTTTCATCGCAAACTCATCCACCGCCATAGCAGCCGCAACCGCCACCGGAGACGTGAAACTGGGAATCCTGCGAAACTGGGTGAGCCATCGGGTCTCCCCTCTCATCCAAGATGCCACCAGCTACGGGGATGCCTGCACCATTCTGAAGGCCCACTACGTGCGGCCAATAAACGAGGTGTACGCCAGGCATCTTCTGACTACTCGCACGCAGCGGCATGGTGAGTCACTAGAGGACTTCATGCTAAGCCTAAAAGTACTGGGCAGAGACTGTAACTGTAAGGCCGTGTCTGCCATCGTGTACACGGAGGAGCTGATCCGAGACTCCTTTATTGCGGGCCTCAGTTCAAATTACATTCGGCAGAAACTGTTTGAAAAGGAGGGACTGGACTTAAAACAGGCTATGGGTATAGCGCGATCGCTGGATATGGCCCAGAGGAACTCTGAATCCTGTTCCTCAGGCCACGCGGCCCACTCAGCCTCGTGCGCACCGTGGGAGCCGCCATCTTGGAAGCCATCTTCACCTCCCAGGTCTCAGGCCAGCCCAGCACCATCGGAGCCCCAGCCCCCACCCAGGAGCCCCACTACTGCCGCGATGCATCGGGGCCCGAAATGCTACTTCTGCGGCCAGGACAAACACTCCAGGTATCTGTGCCCAGCGAAGGGCACCACCTGTTTTAAATGTGGGAAGAAAGGACATTTCAGCAAAGTCTGCAGAGGGAACCCCGCCTCCAACTCCACCACCGCCACGTGCGCGCCGTGGGGGCGGCCATCTTGGACGCCATCTTGTCCACCCTCATGGAGTCCACCATCTTGCCCCGACTACATGGACCTCCAGGACCCACTGGTGGCCTCGATCACAGTGGATCAATCCAGGCCGCATCCATTGTCTAAATCGATGATGGACATAGAGGTAAACGGGAACAAGGCTAAATGCTTGATTGACTGTGGGAGCACCGAAAGCTTTATTCATCCTAGCCTGGTAAAACGACTTTCACTAACGATAGTCCCCACACAGGGCAAAATCGCCATGGCTGATAAGACTCATACCTCAAAAATTACAGGTTTCTGTGCGGTTATGTTGTCGGTAAAAGGCACTGATTACAGAGATTTTAAACTATTGATAATGCCAGATCTCTGTGTGAGCGTGATCTTGGGTCTGGACTTCCAGTGCCACCACCAAAGTATCACGCTTACCTACGGTGGGTCCCAGCCGCTCCTCACAGTGTGCGGTCTGGCTACCCTGAAGGTCAAGCCGCCCTCTCTGTTCGCCAACCTCGCACCCAACTGTCGACCCATAGCGACCAAGAGTAGGCGGTACAGCTGGGAGAATAGATGGTTCATTGCGTCGGAAGTAGAAAGACTCAAGCGGGAGGGTATCATGGAATGCAGTACCAGCCCGTGGCGTGCCCAGGTAGTAGTAGTTAAGGGTAGCGAAAAGAAGCGGATGGTGATAGATTATAGCCAGACGGTTAATCTATACACCCAGCTAGACCGGGTGTTTTCCACCATCGACCTAAAATCGGCATACCACCAGCTCCCCATTAGGCCGGAGGACCGTCCATACACCGCCTTCGAGGCGAACGGACGCCTCTACCACTTCCTCAGAGTCCCCTTTGGGGTAACGAATGGGGTCTCGGTCTTCCAGCGGGAGATGGACCGCATGGTCGATGAGAACCAGTTAACAGCCACCTACCCATACCTAGACAACGTCACCATCTGCGGCCACGACCAGCAAGACCACGACTCGAACCTCGCGAGATTTCTGAACACCGCCCTCAGACTCAATCTCACCTACAACGAGGATAAGTGTGTCTTTAGCACCACGCGCCTCTGTATCCTGGGCTGCGTGGTGGAAAATGGGGAAATCGGCCCGGACCCCGACCGATTGCGCCCCCTACGGGAGCTACCCCTACCAAACACTCCCAAGGCCCTGAAAAGGTGCCTGGGGTTCTTCTCCTATTACGCCCAATGGGTCCCCAATTATTCCGACAAGGCCCGTCCCCTCCTGAAATCAACGTCCTTCTCGCTCACGGCCGAGGCCCACGCCACCTTCAACAGCATTAAACACGACATTGAGAAGGCCGCGCTGCAGGCAGTGGACGAAAACATCCCTTTCCAGGTCGAAAGCGATGCGTCCGACTTCGCTTTAGCAGCCACCCTCAACCAGGATGGGCGGCCCATAGCCTTTTTCTCAAGAACCCTCCAAGGGCCCGAGATCAGGCACTCCTCGGTAGAGAAGGAGGCCCAGGCCATAGTGGAGGCAGTGCGGCACTGGAGGCACTACCTAGCCGGCAAACACTTCACCCTGCTTACCGACCAGCGGTCGGTAGCCTTCATGTTTAACAACAAACAGAGGGGGAAGATCAAGAACGACAAAATTCTCAGGTGGCGGATCGAACTCTCCACGTTTGAGTACGACATAATATATAGGCCAGGGGCCCTCAACGAATACCCCGACGCCCTATCACGAGGGATGTGTGCCAGCATCCAGGGGGACAGGCTACAAGGCCTCCACAATGGCCTCTGCCACCCGGGGGTCACCCAGCTATTTCACTTTATAAAATCCCGTAACCTCCCCTATTCCATCGAGGAGGTCCGGTCGATGACCAGGGACTGCCGCACCTGTGCGGAATGCAAGCCCCGTTTTTTCAGGCCCGACCGAGCCCACCTGATAAAGCTACACGGCCATTCGAGCGCCTGAGCTTAGATTTCAAGGGACCACTCCCCTCCACCGACTGCAATGTGTACTTTCTCAACATTGTGGACGAGTACTCCCGCTTCCCATTCGCCTACCCCTGCCCAGACATGACCAGTGCCACGGTCATCAAGTGCCTCAGCAACCTGTTTTGCACATTCGGCATGCCTAACTACATCTACACTGACAGGGGGGCGTCGTTCATGAGCGACAAACTGCGCCAATACCTGCTGTCGAAGGGGATAGCCACGAGTCGGACCACTCGTTATAACCCCCGGGGTAATGGGCAAGTGGAGAGGGAGAACGCGACAGTGTGGAAGGCGGTCACCTTAGCACTAAAGTCTAAAGGCCTCCCCACCTCCCGCTGGCAAGAGGTCCTCCCAGACGTACTCCACTCGATAAGGTCGCTACTGTGTACTGCTACTAACGCCACTCCTCATGAGAAGATGTTTGTTTTTCCCCGCAAATCAACCTCAGGAGTGTCCCTACCCTCGTGGCTCTCCACCCCAGGGACAGTCCTATTACGGAAGCATGTGAGGGGCCACAAAACGGATACCCTCGTGGAGGCAGTACACCTACTCCACGCAAACCCACAGTACGCGTACGTCAAGCACGCCGACGGGCGTGAGGACACCGTGTCCATAAAGGACCTCGCCTCGGCAGGAAGCGACGACGACCCTTCACCACCCCCAGAAGAACCTCCACCATCCCCAGGCTCACCACCCCCAGAAGTACCTGCAACACCCCCAACACATGGGTATGCCCAGGAGGGCACCACGGACTCCCGGTCGGAACCCGAGGTACTGTTGCGACGTTCAGGAAGGACTATCACACCCCCGGACAGACTAAATCTGTAGAAGAGGTGAATGTGATGAAATGTATGCCTTCACCAGCCCCTGTGTTTTACCTGCTTTGTATTGTGTGTACCGCCCCCTTTTTCCTATTGTGTGTATTGGCTACGCCCCTGTCTTTTGTCATATAAAGGTCTCAAGAGCTGTATGAGTCATTCTATCAGACGAACCCGATGTGGAAAGACCTGCAATGTTCTTAGTGATTAAAAGCCTTCAGTTGAATCCTTTAAACTCCTTGGCCTAGAAATTGGGTTTTGGCTTAGCCAGGGCTTTAGCGCCGGAAGTTAGTGCCGGCGCTAAGTCCCCCTGTGCGCGCAAAAAATTCAGTAGCGCCGCGCCCAAACGGCTGCCGGCGCTACTGAAGGGTCTTAGCGCCTGGAAAAGGGCGCTAACTGCCGTTTAGCGCCGCAATTCCGGCGCTGCGGCACCCGATGCGGTGCGGCAGGCTGGGGAAGTGCAGGCCTCCTCCTTCCGTTAAGGAGGAGCTGCCTGCACCCGGCCGCGGCCCGCGCAAATCTGTTTAAAAATGAGCCCGGCACCTCGGACAAGTGCCGGGCTTGCATCTGTTCCGGGGGGGGGGGAGAAGTCCGGGGTGGGAGCTGCGGGCAGGCGGCCGGCGGGAAAGCGGCCGGCCGCCGCGGGGCCTTTAATGCGCCGGCGCAAACACATGTTGGACTCTGTTGCCAGAGTCTTAGTTGCGGCTGCCACGGGCGAGGCGGCCGCAACTGAATGTCGGCGCTGGGGCCCGTCGGCATGGCAACCGGGGCGCTGCGCACACCGATGACGTCATCGGTGCCGGCGCAGCGCTACCGGTGCAACGCCGCTTTAGGGCCCCAGGGAATTTTTCAACTGGCCATAACTCTGACGCTAGTCCCTCTAGCGCCTCAAAAGCGGCGCTAAGGCTAGTGAATTTCTAGGCCCATGTCTTTGAGTTATTGATGGCACATCAGCTTCTACGCCTGATTCCATCCCAATGGTTCCTCTAGAATGTATACATGTGTGAACATCAGGTGAAGACAAGATTTGGCTTGGCTGTGATGCAAGATTCACATGCATAAAATGACCACTTGGTCAAAATACTAGAGAAAACCTGTACCCACCGACCAGTACACCACTAGGAGTTAGTGCCTCCAGGAGACAAGGGACAGAAGAAACGGAAAGAACATTGGCAAAAGAGGGCATTTGACCAAGTTGACAAGCACTGAAGGGTATGAGATTTGGGGAATTGTTTCTCAAATGGGTCCACTTCTTTTATTCTAGTTCTGGATCTTCATTCTTACAAACAACACAGTATTACCATTTTCGTCCTGTCCAAAGGTCAAACCGTCTTATTTTATATTGTAATTGAATCTCTGGCCATTGATGTTCATATCTTCCAAGATATTGAAGAGATAAAAGTGAGAGCACAAAATGCTCTGTCTGCCTTGGTGTAGCTTCCTCATGACCAGAATAAAGCAGTAATCAGCATTTCTATCCCATCCAGCACTTCTAAAATTAGCCTCTATGACAAAACCTTGCTGTTATCCCATCAGCAGAGGGAAAGAGACTTGGGTCAAAACACAATAGAGACAGTAAGTATCTTTATCAGTTGACCGGTAATAGTAATCTCAATCACTAAGAAGTACTGCCAATCAAAAATCAAAAACATACTTCTAACTCGAAAGGACACTTTTCTCCAATACCTCAAATTCAAAACTTTTGAGGTAAATTTCTACTGTGTGTTAAAGGTCAATGTTAGTAATTTTGTGTGGTAATGTAAGTGACTATCATTCACTTTGAAATTATTCATGTGCCTGGTTGTTACACATGTTAATCCACAAATTTTATTTTTACAAAAATGGAATGACATTTATCCATAATTTATGGTGCCTCTTTTTGAACTCTGCTCTTCATCTTAATGGATTCGCTTAAGGAATATATCACTCTCAAAAAGACTTCTGCAACTGTTTTATGGGAAATTGGCTCATATTGCTTTGATTTTGCTTGAAATCTATCAGAAAGAAACCAGTCAAGCCAAAATTGTTGACAACAGACATTTACAAATCACCCAACTGTAAAACAATGAACATATCATTGTCACAGATATTACACTCTAGAGTGCTGACTCTGTGCTTTTAGTTGAACTTTTATGACAGGAGTATGAATGTGTCTGTGTTTCCAGTAAAGGAAAATTTTCATAAATAAAAGCTTTAAAAAGGCACAAAGACCCTCACATTTTCATACTAGACAGATATCTGAGGACGATTGAAGTGGCTGAATATCCACAGAGGTAGAAATTATGAGATGGGAGCTGGGTACTGCAGTTGAATAAAAACTAACCTTTTACCTCCAAGACTTGGGTTCAGACATTTGAATTTCAATTCCCCTCTGTTTGCAATGTGGCGTATGTTTGGCAATCTCTAGATCCTTGTGGGCATGGGTCTACATCACAAAATTATCCCTAATGTGGTCACATAATTGATGTTGGAAACTGAAAACATCACATGGTGCAGTTGTTGTGTCTGTACCTTTCTACCTAGACACAATGGCCCTGAAATTAGGATCGGGAGCTTGCCGCGCGTGCAAGCCCCCGATGTTCACTTACCCGGCGCGCTGACATTTTAATTCTGGCCCGCATTGCATTTCCTCTCACTGGCCCGCTTGAGGTCCTGCCGCGCTGTGCGTGCGTGACCCAGCGGCGTACTTAGTGCGATGAGCCGGCTGGGATCACGTGAGCACAGGGCAACCAATGGGAGGTTGCAAAAGTTCATTCATGAGTTTGACAGTAAGAGCTGTCAAACTCATGAAAACTCCTGGCCCCAAAACACTACTTAACCCTGAAAGAAAATTAAAAAAAACATTGCACTACTTAAATGAACCATAAAGAACTCTGAAAAACTATTTTAAACAATAATTTTAAAATTTGAAAAAAAAATTTATGTAAAAAATCAGGGCTAAAACTAAACTTACCTTACTGTAAATTCTTTAAAAATAACAAACCTGTGGAAAAAAAATTTCTCAATTGTATTAATAGACCACTTACCTGTAAAACTAAGTACTTACGTGTGGTTTTTCAATGCCTAAATACCGGAGGCCTTTACACACGCGCAACTCTCTAAAAATAGAGGAAATCCAAGTCGCACGCGCTGCCCGATACCGCGCACGCGTTCAGCCTCTTAACCTCTTGGGTCAGAGAACAGGAAATGCCGGTTTTCAGCGCATGCGCTGTGCATGCTGAAAACCGGCAATTCCTCCGGGCACACGCGTGAGTACCCCTTCCTTACTCACGCATTGGGCCTGGAATTACTGGGCCATTGAGAACTCAGAACTCAGAGATTCAAACATGAAGTGCTTTATTCAAAAAGAAGGTTCCGGGGAGTACCGAACAAAGAGAACTAAAACTTAACCAAGAGAACAACCCCAACCATTTATCTGCTGTGACAGCGCCACCGCAGGTGGGAGGAGAACACACAATACATAACAGCAGTAACCGGTGTACTTCCATGGTTGACACCGAGGCACATTATCGGGGCAATGTAAAGAGAGCTGTCCTTTGCACCTAACCATTCTATTCCCGACCCGAAAGTGCCTGATGCTATAAATGGATAACTGAAATGAAAAGTGCTCTATTCCCCAACATAAATATCCCTCATCTTGATGAGCATAAAATTCAAACAAAAGAATTGTAGCGGAGTAATCTGCATGTTAACAGATAAGAGCGTGTAGATTGAAAGAACAGAACTTTCTGGAAACAAAGTATAATAAAGTAATGAGGGCTATTTGTGTTTAATCCCCAATCTATGCATAATTCTGTTGTATGCAGTTACCCCCATATCTGGATTCCACTAAATAATATCTATTCAGCCTTCTTGTGCCCAAATATGTTGTCTTTCCTAACATTTATAATAGGGCTCTGCTGTTAGATTTAATTACTCATATACTTTATCTTTTTGAACTGTAAATACGAAATTTCAAATGAAGAATTTATCAGCAGTTGCATTTTGAAAGACCCTTAGGTATTGTAGTAATACCACAGAAACTGAAGGAACCATCATTCACTTTCAAATGATTTAACAAAGAAACCAATCTTACAAAGTAACAACAAAAACCAGCCGCATGTCAGTCAGAATTCTTAATTATTGTTGGCACTGTGATAAAATGGTAGCCTAGGCCTCAATTTCCTGTTCTCTATTTATTGATTAACTGGAAAGCGTGTCACCTACACCCTGAAAGATTGTCAGAAGACGTTACCAGCCTAATGAGTGAGTGCGCTGAATGAGTCAGTTCATTTTATTTGGCTGTAAATGTAATCTAACACAGGAGTTCTGTATGATATCGCTTTTGCTAACAATGAAATGCTACATGATTCCATTACTTGGTCCGATGCTGCCTGTGGTTATTTGTGTCATTCATGAAATCCATGTATCACCACGACATTGTCCTCATGTTGTTTAAAGAAGATTATAGGTCTGATAATTGTTCTCTTCATAACAAAACCGCACCTTCGTTTCAGTTCAACAAAGTAATATTCTTATAGCAATTCATCCTGCACAGTTACAAAGACCAAAGTTTTGAGATACATTGGTTGACTTGGAACTACTTCAGACTAATTCCATACATTTTGAGCTGTGCTAAAGGACTTATCTCGTACCCCTTAGCTAGTTAGGCCATTTCTATCACTAATCCAGTAGCCTGAAAAAGCTCCAGCTGTTCCTGATAATATTGGGGGAATTTTAACACTCCCCAATTGGTGAGAAAGGATTCCTGTCAATTCCCCATTTTAACTCTGCTTGCATTGGCGGTGGATGAGGTTCTCTCCCTTCCCTGCCACACCACCCTCACAGTACTTCCCGCCACCAGACTCACCTTGCTGCCATCAACCTTTCCCCCCCACCATCCCCGCTGGCCAGCTGCCAGTAAATGGGCGAGCAGCTGACTGGCAGCATTGAAATGAAGCCCAGCAGTTAAAATCTGCCGGGCCTCAACCAATTAGTCCTGCACGGGATTGCCGTTCACTCCTGCCAGCTTCCGGCCAGGAGTTAAAATTGGTCGTTATATGTCTTATTACATCATATGTAGCAGTGCCCGTGTGCTGAATAATGTGTTGACATTGTTGTTGTTTTTGTATCTTCACACTTTGCCTTGGACAATAGCGTGAAGTAATGAAAGGATTCACAGGCTGTTTAACAGTCTGACAGGCCGCTACGTCGGCATTCCTTTCAAGGCCGTAACCATCTGTATACGAGCCAATAGAGTGTTTAGTCCTATACATTGGGAGCGTTTTATAGGTTCCTACAACCCACACGGACTCGCTGAGTGTCAACCCAGAATTCCGAGCCAGAGCTCTGGTCTCCTGGCCTGGAGTGTCTGGAGCAGGGTTCAAACCCTGTACCTTCTGACTCAGAAGCGGGAATCCTACCGTTAAGTCAAAGGCTCGCTCCCATGTTGATGTTGAAATATAATATTAGCCTAGAAGTTGCTGCCAGCAGAAATATTTTGCTTGTTCTCAGGATTTGGACAATACTGGCAAGGTTGCATTTATTGCCCACCCCTAGTTGCCCCAGCAATTGTTTTTTTACAACTGAGTGGCTGGTCACGCTACAGGTAAGGGTGACAGGATCTCCTCCATAAAGGTCATTAGTGAACTAGTTAAGATATTACAACAATCTGGTAACATTCATGGTCATTTTTTCTGTGTATCAGCATGCAAATTACTAGATTCATTAAGTTCAATTTCCTAACTTGGGTCTGGGTCATTAGTCCATTACCATAACCATTATACCACTACATGTACAATAGTGCTCACACTGGCAGCAAAAGTGCAATAGAGGCCAGCGATGGCAGGAGTCATTATGTGGATTTGCACACCTTTCCCACCTGCTTTTTGCTTGTTCTGCAATTGCTGTGCAGGTGCTGAGGATGGTGTGTGCTACTGCATTTAAAAGGTGTGCTAGCTTTGTTGTAGTTAGCAGTTGTCAGGATAATTGCTATTTAAGGGAACAGTGTGCCAAATTACAGTATTCGGGTCATACCTCTAACACCTGAATCGCCTGTTGAGGTTGAACCAGGTTCTCATTTATGAAGATTCTGAAGGGACAAAAAGTCTACTACAGTGGGGAGGGACGGGGGGGGGGGCGGCGGGTGGGGGAGTGTTGCTTTTAGCGCTGCCTAACACATGACTTAGCTGAGGAAGACTAGCAGAAACAGAGAAGAGCTATCACATGTAGATATGCCACCCATCACAAGGCTACCTATCAATAATTTAAGAGCACTACCTCAGGAGACTGAGGTTTAGTAGGAAGGCACTTAGAGAACTGTGCCATCTGCTTCAGGAAACTATTCCGAAACCATTATAGCGCTGGAGAGGGATGATGTAGTTGATGGGTCAATGACAGGATTTATTTGGTTAGAATTAAGGAACAATAGAGGAGCTATTACACTACTGGGTGTATACTATAGGCTACCAAATAGTGGGAAGGAGATAGAGGAGCAAATTTCAAGGCAAATTACAGAAAGATGCAAGAACTACAGAGTAGAAATAATGAGGGACTTCAATGATCCTAATATAGACTGGGATAGTTACAGTGTAAAGGGCAAAGAGTGGGGGAATTCTTGAAATGTGTATAAGAGCAGTGTGTTTCCAGTCCAACGAGGAAGGAGCAGTGCTGGATCTAGTTCTAGGGAATGAAATGGAGCAAGTGGAGCATGTTTCAGTGGAAGAGCATTTGGGGAACAGTGATCATAATATCATCAGGTTTAGAATAGTTATGGAAAAGGACAAGAAACAATTAAGTATAAAAATACTTAACTGGAGGAAGGCTAACTTCAGTGAGTTGAACAGGGTTCTGGCCCAGGTGGATTGGGATCAAAAATTGGTAGGCAAAATAGTAATTGAACAATGGGAGGCCTTCAAAGAGGAGATGGTTCAGATATAGAGCAGACACATTTCCACGAGGGGAAATGAAGGGCATCCAAAGCTAGAGCTCCCAGAATGACGAAAGATATAGAGGTTAAAATGAGACCGAAAAAGGAGGCTTATGACAAATGTATGGTTCATAATACAGTAGAGAACCAAGCTGAATATAAAAAGTACAGAGGAGATCTAAAAAAGGGAATAGGAGGGGCAAAGAGAGTGTTCCAGTTTGATAAGAAAACAATGGATAAATGTAAGCTTTTTCCTTTGTTCAAGGGCAAGAAAAGACCAATGCTTAGGTTTGCATGTTTTATCTGTGACTATACTCTGCTTGTAAATTGCTTTCTATGCTGAAGTTAAAGAATAAAATGATTATAACCAGAAGACTGAACTCGTTACTACTCAAGTGAACAAACAGAACATTGTTTAAGACAACACCGAGGTACTAAAAAAGTACTTTGCATCTGTCTTCACTAGGGAAGAGGATGCTGCCAATGTAGCAGTAAAGGAAGAGGCAGTAGTGATATTGGATAGGATAAAAATAGATAAAGAGGAGGTACTTAACAGGTTGGCAATTCTCAAAGTAGAAAAGTCTCCCAGTCCGGATGGGATGCATCCTAGGTTGCTGAAGTAAGTAAAGGTAGAAATTGAGTAGGCTCTGGCCATAACTTTCCAATCAATGTTCCCTTTAAGCAGCACTCCAGGGATCCTGCACAGCCAGCTTGCAGGCTTTTCAATGCAAAAACTGCGCCTGCGCGGTATTTTGGATGGGCCGTGCCAAAAAAATTACAGGGAACATTGCTTCAAATCCTCCTCGGATATGTGGGTGGTGCCAGAGGACTGGAGGATTTGCAAATGTTACACCCCTGTTTAAAAAAACGGGAGAGGGATAAACCCGGCAACCACAGGCCAGTCAGCCGAACATCAGTGGTGGGGAAACTTTTAGAGATAATAATCCGGGACAAAATTAATTCGCATTTGGAAAAGTATGGGCTAATAAATGAAAGTCAGCAAGGATTTGTTAAAAGCAAATCCTGTTTAACTGACTGAATTGATTTATTTCATGAAGTAATGGAAAGGGTTGAAGAGGGTAGTACGGTTGATGTGTGTATGAATTTCCGAAAGACGCTTGACAAAGTACCACATAATAAACCTGCTAGCAAAATTAAAGCCCATGGGTTTAAAGGGACAGTGGCAGCATGGATACACAATTGGCTAAGGGACGGAAAGCAGATAGTGGTGAACAGTTGTTTTTCAGACTGGAGGAAGTATATAGTGGTGTTCCCCAGGGGTCGGTATCAGGACCACTGCTCTTTTGATATATATTAATGACCTGGACTTAGGCATACAGAGCATAATTTCAAAGTTTGCAGATGACACAAAATGAGGAAATGTAGTAAACAATGAAGAGAAGAACTTGGAGAAGGAGGGGAGGGTCCAGTTGTTGTGGTCCACGTAGGAACCAACGACATAGGTAAAAGTAGGAATGAGGTTTTGCTGAGGGAATTTGAGGAGCTTGGGTACAACTGAAAAAGCAGGATCTCAAAGGTAATAATCTATGGATTACTACCTGAGCCACGAGCAAATTGGCATAGGGACAAACAGATTAGAGGTTTAAATGGGTGGCTGAAAGAGTGGTGTGGGAGGCAGGGGTTACCATTCATGGGGCACTGGCAGCAGCACTGGGGAAGGAAGGAGCTGTTCCGTTTGGGACTGGCTCCACTTAAATTGGGCTGGACCCGTGTCCTGGTGAATCGAATAACTAGGGCAATAGAGAGGGCTTTAAACTAATAAGGGCAGGGAGGGGTCAGGTAAGGATAACATTATAAGTCCGAAGAGAAAAGTCAAGGCTGTAGAGCTGAGTAGCGATTTGGGTAAAATCAAGCAGATTGTGTTAGTTAGGGGACGATTTTCCCAGTGGAGGCGGGTTGGAGGCAAGTTTCGGTTTGGGTGGGTTCCAAACTTGCCTCCACTGAGAGGTGGAAAAAATTTGCGATTTTCACCTAATTGGCCAGTTGATTTCAGAGGTGTAGTTTCCCCTGGGCCAATTAGTGTTTTGGGACTGAAACTCGCCTCTGCCGACGTCACTTGTCCAGCTTCATTTAAGGGCTGCTTGTTGCCTTGGCTCATTCCACTGGTATTTGGTCAATGCTGCACCACCTCCAAGCTGTTATCTCCTTGAAGAATGGCCAGCTCCAAGGCAAGGGCCTCCCCGAGGTTCTCGGATGAGGCAATGGGTATGCTGGTTGAGGGGGCGAGAGCTAGCAGGGAGGTGCTCTTCCCCTCATCTGGGAGGAAGAGGCCTCCCAAAGAAACCAAGGCTATGTGGGTCCAGCTGGCAAGGGATATAACCTCCAGATCTGTGTGCAGATTGGGTGATTGTTTCTGTTTATTGATGAATTACCATCCCTATGGGAATATATTAAAATTAGGTGATGGCAAACTGTTGGCGTGATGGCATCTGTTATTTCAGCTTAGGCAGCTCCACATTGCGGGCTCCGCGACACTTGTGTGGTCAGGTTGGTGGTCAGAGTGAAAGGAGGCCAGAGAGTCATGTCCATTGTCTATCATGTGTTAAGAAGGAGCCAAGCACATGTGCCACAATGGGCAACCTATGCAAATCTGGCCAGGATGAGTGCATTTCTTGCACAATGTGCTTCCATGCGCTGGCACCTTCTGCCCTGTGCAACATCAGGTGGGTGAGCAGGAGGTTGGCGCTCCTGCTGCTGTTGCTGCTGAGCTGCCTGGTTCTGCTGCTGCCATGACTGCTCCACATCTGAATCTGAGATTCATGGTGGAAGGAAATAAATGGTTCCCATGCTGCTGGCAGATACCTCCATTGGGGAAGTGCTCAGTCCAAGCAAGGAGAGGGTCTTCTAAGGAGATCCTTCAGTTGAGAGATAGAAGCTGCAGCAGCTCTGACTTCGGTAGGCCTGCTAAAAGTGCTGAAAGACCTTTGGATAAAAGTTCTGCCACCTGCAACTGATCCCTGATGAAAGCTCTGTTTTAATGGTGGAGCTGCAGCTGTGAGGAGGCCACCCACTTGTCAACCCACCAGGATTAGCTGGCGTGGTTTAGGAGGGTCCTGCAACACGCTGAAAATTTGGTAAAATAACGAAGGCCTGTCAAAATAGGATTATAAAGGCCTTTAACTACTATTTAAGGGTGTTAACTACCTCTCCCGACTGAGGGAGGCGGGATCGAATTCGTACCCATCAAACCCGCCTCCGGCAAAATTGCGCGAAGGTGGGTTGAAGGCGGGTTCCGAACCCGCCCTCAGTTTTTGCCATTTTGTCAACTGTCCCACTTCCAAACGCACCTCCTCGGGGCTGGGAAAATCGCCCCCTAAGGGACAGAGGCAGTGAAATTCAGCACCTTAGCTCCAGCTGATGAGGCCAGTTTCTGAGAAAAAAAGGCGACTGCCTCACTTTTGCCTACTTCCGCTGCGGAAGGCAGCGGCTGCTACTTTGGGCAGGTCGGCAACACTGCCATTGCCTGCGTTCGCTGGAAAAATGGTAATTAGTCAGATTGTAATGTCAAGCAGCGTGTAACGCTGAATTGACGCATAACCTGCTATTTTGGATGTTGCCGCTGTTGGATGTTTGCAAGGCTTTTGTCTTAAAGGAAGGTCTCTGAGAACACCACTTAGTTGCTCCAGTTGCAGTCCCCCTTGAGCTGCAGTATGGAGATGGAGCAGAGGCAGCAAAGGGGACAAGCAGCTCGCAGAGGAAGGAGGAGGAGGAAGAGGAAGAGGATGATGATGAGGAAGAGGAAGAAGCAGAAAAGGAGGAAGCCAAAGAGGAGGAAGCAGAAGAGGAGGATGTGGAAGGAAGGAGGCAACCCAGATAGTGCCTTTCTGGCTGGGATCTCCAGGACCAAATCATCTGCCTGTGGTACCTGTGAAAACAACCCCAATTCACCTTTCAACATTTGCCCCACACCTTACTTTCATTCTGTTACTGACCATCACAATGTCCTCTTGGCCAAAATGCTGAAGTAAAAGCCACCACAAAGCAAACTTTCCAATTCAACTTTATCTATATATGCATCCAATATTACATCAAAAAATCAGCTAATCACCCTGGTGCATTCCCTTACTAAGTGTCTTGCGTATGCCTTTGCCTATCCTAGTGCTCCTATGCAGTGCCACCCCAGTGGCTGCAGCATGGCTGGTGGAATGCTTCTGACTTTCAGTGGGGGAGACTGCAGATGGCCTTGCAGGATGACCTCGAGGAGCTGGTGGCTGGGAGTGTGGAATCTTCACTCTCCTCTCCCTCTTCTTGTTCAACCACTGGCTGGGCAGGCTGGATGTCTTGGGTGTCTGAAATGATGAAGGCACAAGGGTAGGGTTGTGGTGAGAGGGGAGGGGGGTAAAGCAAGAGGTGTATGCTTATGCCATGTGCAGCTTGTAAAACAGAAGATAATGTGGAAGTGGGATGTGTGAAGGAGGATAGCCACTGGCCAAAGACTCAGCCATGCCCCTGCCAAGAATGGCCAGCATCGTCTCCTTCAAGGGGATGAGGTGAAGCTAGGAATGTGAGTTGTGCCTCATGTTTGGTGGAGATTATTGGTAGGTGAGTGATGGGGTGGGTTGTGCATTGAGCAGTGTGTGAGGCTAATGGTGCAGTTGGTAGGAGATAGCTTTTGAAGATGCATTCACTCACCTTGACCATTTGTCTGAGGTCATGAAACTTCTTTGGGCACTGGAGCCACAACCTGGGGTGGGGGGGGGGGGGGGGAGAGAGGGGGCATCACTACTGGCAGTGACTGCCTCGGCGATCTAATGTCACATCCTTCTTTCTGGAGGGCTTCCTGACCTCCTGTGGGTAGAGGACCTCTCTTCCAGTGTTCACCCCCTGCAGAATGGCCTCGAATGCAAGTCCAAGACCCTGGGGGTCCTTTCACTGGCCTGTTGAGCCATTTGGGTTAGTGCTGAAGCACTTATAACATCTTTCATTACCCGAAGGCAGCTCACCTTTAAGAGGTGCAGACTGCCTTTAGGAGATGCACGGTAGCTTTAAGTAAAGCTAGCCTCACACTAACATTGAGAACTTCGGCCCTCTGCTGAGTGCACAGCCTGTCAACAGTGCATTCAGTGCTGGGCTGTGCGTTACAATCATTATAATTAGCAGGCAGCATGATAATACAGTTTTATCCAATTTCACTCCCAACGAGTTCAATAATGGCAATAGGGCATTAACAGCCAAGGCCACATCAGGGGAAAATAATAAAATTGATGGCATTGTATTTGAATGCACAAAGCATTCATAACAAGATACATGAATTCATTGCACAAATAGAGATAAATGGGTTTGATCAAATAGCCATTACTGAGATGTGATTGCAGGGCGACCAAGGTTGAGAACTAAATATTCCAGGATACTTGACATTCAGAAAAGATTGGCAAAATGGAAAAGGAGTTGGGAGTACTCTGATCATAAAGGATGAGATAAAGGCAGCAGGGAGCAAGGATCTTAGCCCAGAAAATCTGGATGTAGAATCAGTATGGGTGGAGCTAAGAAATAACAAAGGGCAGAAAAAACTTTATAGCCCCCTAACAGCAATCATAGTGTTGGACAAAGTATAAATTATGAAATTAAAGCAGCATTTAACAAGGGGAATGCATTAATCGTGGAAGACTTTAATCTTCATATAGACTGGGCAAACCAAATTGGCAAAAGTAGCTTGGAGGATGAGTTCGAGATAATTTTCTAGAACAATATGTTGAGGAACCAACTAGGCAATGGGCTATTTTATATCTAATATTGTGCAGTGAGACAGGGTTAATTAGTAATCTTATAGTACAGGAATCTCTGGGGAAGAGTGATCATAATATTATAGAATTTCATATTAATTTTGAGAGTGATGTGGTTAAGTCCAAAACTAGGGTCTTAAATTTAAATAAAGCTAATTATGGAGGTATGAGGGGCAAGTTGGCTGAGGTAGATTGAGAAATTAAATTAAAAGATATAACTGTAGATAAGCCATGACAAACATTTAAGGAAATAATTCATAATTCTAAACGAATATACATTTCCCTGAGGAATAAAAACTCCACAACCATGGCTAACTAGAGAAGTTAAGCATTAAAAGAGGCTTACAATGCTGCCAAAAAGCATAGTAAGCCTAAGGATTGGGAGGGTTTTCAAAATCAACAAAAGATGACCAAAAAATTGATGAGGGGGAAAATAGAATGAGTGTAAACCAGCAAGGAATATAAAAACAGATTGAAAGAGATTTTACAAGTATGTAAAAAGGAAGAGAGTAGCAAAAGTAAACGTGGGTCCCTTACAGGCAGAGAAAGGAGAAATTATAATGGGGAATAAGGAACTAACAGAGACGTTAAACAAATATTTTGTATCTGTCTTCACAGTAGAAGACACAAAGAACATACTAGAAATTGTGGGAGCGACTGACACCATTAAACTTGAAAATGTATCTACGGCATACCGTATTTGTGATAATCATTCTTCTGTTTCTATAGGTGTCACAGAAGAAGAAGCTACAGGCTCGAGTGGCAGCCCTGAAGCCAACAACTCACAATACTCAACATCACTCATTCTACCCATAGCAAACACCAGCACAGGTACATCCACCTTATGGATTTAAGTTGGCAGCATGAGCTGGCTACACCAGGTGAAGCACAGAGTGCAAGTGAGTAGGAGTGGGAGCAGAACCGATTGACTGAAAAGGCAGCTTGTGTCCATCCTGAGCTGATAATCACTGGGATCCTAACCTCATGGAGCTGGCACTTAAAGCATATATTACCTGAGCACTAACATTTACAATCATTAGTACGTGTGCCAAGAATACTACAAGGTCTGATATGTCTGTGGAGAAATCCACTACCCATATCTGTGTGGTCAGTCATGACTGTTTATCTGAACAAGTCAATGTGGAAACAGTGAGCAAGGCTTATAATAGGCAGCCAATTCAATATCGCCCATCTTACAGTATAGCCCAAAGTTAAAATTACTCCCCATGCATTTAAAGGACTCCCAGGGGGAGAAATTCAGTATCACCACATTTGGGGCGTTATACTCGAACGGACACGAAATTTAGCGCCCAGCGCAAATTATCACCACCTACTGCTAAATTGACCCGCTTCGCCCCAGGAGGTGCTTGGAGAGCTAAAACAGGCGCTAAGCCGGAGAAGCGAGGCGCTACCACCGAGGGCGGGTGCAGCACAGGTGCGGCCAGTTAGCGATTGCACACAGACACGCTGGCGCCGGTCAGCTCTTAAAGGGAAAGTTTGATCTTGGATTGCAGCCACACCCTGCGCATCGGAGCCCTGATTCTCGGCCTGGACAGACCTGCTGCCACATTCTAACGCCTAGGACCATGGAGAGGGCCAGGGAGTGAGCGCAACGGTTCAGTGAGGGGGCCCTGCAGGTTCTGGTTGGCGCAGTGGAGCGCAGGTGATCTATCCTGTTTCCAGACAGTGGCAGGAGGCCGCTGCCCAACGACTATTGCAAAGCTTGGAGGGAGGTGGCTCACAGAGTGACCTCCAGCAGCATGGTGCCTAGGACCCCTGTGCAATGCAGGAAGAAGTTCAACGACCTCACTCGGGTCGTCAGGGTGAGTACCCTTTTCAGTATCCTCTTCATCCCTGCATGTCCACCTCACTTTATGGCCAAAGGGTCCTGAAAGCCCCAATGCCCAGCCCTCCTCCAACACCTATGGGCCTTTCATGAAACTCACATGCACATTCAGCACTTTACACACTGTAAGGGCTAATCGACCATGGGAGGCAGTGCAACCAAGATCAGGGCTTCACACTGTAAGGGCTATTCGATCATGGGAGGCAGTGCAGCCAAGATCAGGGCTTCACACTGTACTCAGAGCCCATCTTTTCTCTTGCAGGGCAAGCTGGCCCATAACAGGAGGCAGCAGCAACAGACCGGGGGAGGCCGGCCTCACCTTCAAGACCTCAGTGATCTGGAGCAGCGAGTCCAGCGGATTATGGCAGGCCGGATGATTGGCCCCGTCACCACTGGAGATGCCGACCCCGTTCTGGACAGGTCATCACCTTTTTGACCTCTCTCCTTCCACTTGTGCCTTACACCAGCATCCTTTGCCACTATCGAACCAATACAGTGCATTGCAGCAGTCATGCCTCCCTCGCTGCCGCCCTGTCCTCACGCTAAAGCAACTCTTGTACCTCCCTGCTTTCAGATGCTGATTCACCAGGTGAGGAGGCGGGCCCTCAAGCTGCCACTGTGAGTGATTCTGAAGGCGAGGAGGAAGAGGAAGCCGGACCATCAGTGCCACCCTCAGCCAAGGCAGCCCATGACCATAATGGGGGCACGTCTTCCCTGGAGGGGAGCAGGGGGGAATGGTCTGAGGAGGGCGAAGCTCCGGGGCCCAGCGGGCTGCAGCAACGCGGGGCGGGTAGGGAAGCTCGGTGGCCTTCTCCCCGGAGGGAGAGTCTGGCCTCGAGCCCTGCTACAGTGAGCGCAGAAGAGGTGTGGCTCCTCGCTGAAATGGGCGCCCAGGCGGAGCACAGGCACACTGAGCTCATGGCTGCAGTGGCAAGGATGCCCGAATCCATTGAGTCACTGGCAAGGAGTGTCCAGGACTTCGGCGCAGCACTGGCAAGGTGTCTGCAGGACTTCAGCGCAGCACAGGCAAGGAGTCTCCAGGGCTTCAGTGCAGCACAGGCGGCTTCCACGCAAGTGCTTAGTGGTGCAATGCAGTCAGTTTCTGGTCTGATGCAGATGCAGATTGAGGCCACACGAACACTGACTGCTGCCACCCTCGCTGGATCGGGCACGAATCACCGGGGCCCTCACCGCGCCGCAGCAAGCCAGCAGTCTGTGCTTCAGCAGATTGCTCCACATGCTGCAGTGCTGCCCCATGGGAGTGCCAGTGTGTCGTCTGACCAGGGAGTGGCTGTCCTCTGTCAGGATGGCAGCATTCCTGCTGCCAGCACTGTCACTTCTCCACTGCAGCTGCCACCACCTGTAGGACAGACTGCTGCTGCCTATGCAGAGTTGGAGCAGTCAGCAGCCGGGCCCTCCAGGCCCAGAGCTGGTCCAGGCCGTACCTCAAGGGCATCTGCCGACTCAGTTTCTGACACTCAGCAGCCTTCCCCCAGCCTTGCTGCAGCCACTGGGGTCCCATTGTGGAGGAGCTGCAGGGTGGGAAGGGGCCAATCTCGCAAGCGAAGCAGATCACCCTCGAAGGGCAAAAAGCAGGAGGTGTGGCAAAATGCTGTAAATTTTTTTACTGAAGGCCGAGGGTCGTGGTCATTTTTTGGTTACGCTTTTGTTCATTGTCTCCAGGTTGTGAGAGCCAGTTATGTGTCTGACTGCTTTTTTGGGGGTTTCTCTTGATTACTTTGTCATGCGGGAAGGGCACACAGTTTGTTAAATAAAGAAGTGTCTTTATTCAGATTGTGCATTGAGAAATACTGAGGGGAAAAAAACATTAGTGGGAGTGGTATATAGACCTCCCAACAGTAAGGCAGAGGTTGGGGATGGCATTAATAGGGAAATTAAAGAAGCGTGCAATAAGGGCACAGTAGTCATCATGGGTGACTTTAATCTACATATAGATTGGGCCAACCAAATTAGTAACAATACTGTGGAGGAGGAATTCCTGGAGTGTTTACGGGATGGTTTCCTGGACCAATATGTCGAGGAACCAACCAGAGATCAGGCCATCTTAGACTGGGTATTATGTAACGAGAAAGGATTAATTAGCAATCTTGTTGTACGAGGCCCCTTGGGTCGGAGCGATCATAATATGATCGAATTCTTCATTAAGATGCAGAATGAAGTAGTTGACTCAGAGACTAGGGTCCTCAATTTAAATAAAGGAAACTACGATGGTCTGAGGAGCGAGTTGGGTAGGATTGATTGGGGAATGGCACTCAAAGGGTTGACGGTGGATAGGCAATGGCAAACATTCAAAGACCGAATGGATGAGCTACAGAATTTGTTCATCCCAGTTTGGCATAAAAATAAAACAAAAAAGGTGACTCAACCGTGGCTAACAAGGGAAATTAGGGATAGCATAAGATCCAAGGAGAGGACATATAAATTGGCCAGAAAAAGCAATAATCCTGAGGATTGGGAGCAGTTTAGGATTCAACAAAGGAGGACAAAGGGATTAATTAAGAAAGGGGAAATAGAATATGAGAGTAAGCTTGCAGGGAACATAAAAACTGACTGTAAAACCTTTTATAGATATGTGAAGAGAAAAAGATTGGTGAAGTCAAGCGTAGGTCCCTTGCAGTCAGAATCAGGGGAATTTATAATGGGAAAGAAAGAAATGGCAGACCAACTAAATTCATATTTTGGTTCTGTCTTCACAAAGGAGGACACAAATAACCTCCCAGAGATGCCAGGGAACATAGGGTCTGATGAAAGGGTGGAACTGAAAGAAATCAGTATTTGTAGGAAATGGTGTTAGGAAAATTGATGGGACTGAAGGCCAATAAATCCCCAGGGCCTGATAATCTACATCCCAGGGTACTTAAGGAAGTGGCCCTAGAAATAGTAAATGCATTGCTGGTCATCTTCCAGAACTCGATAGACTCTGGAACAGTACCCATGGATTGGAGGGTAGCTAATGTTACCCCACTATTCAAAAAAGGTGGTAGAGAAAAAGCGGGGAATTATAGACCAGTAAGCCTGACATCGGTAGTGGGGAAAATGCTAGAGTCTATTATAAAAGATGTAATAGCAGAGCACTTGGAAAGCAGTGACAGGATCGGACAAAGTCAACATGGATTTACAAAAGGTAAATCATGCTTGACTAATCTACTGGAATTTTTTGAGGACGTAACTGGTAAAATAGGTAAGGGAGAACCAGTGGATGTGGTGTATTTGGACTTTCAGAAGGCTTTTGATAAGGTCCCACATAAGAGATTAGCGTGCAAAATTAAGGCACATGGGATTGGGGGCAAGGTATTGACTTGGATAGAGAACTGGTTGGTGGACAGAAAGCAAAGAGTTGGAATAAACGGGTCGTTTTCCGAGTGGCAGGCAGTGACTAGTGGGGTACCGCAAGGATCGGTCCTAGGACCCCAGCTGTTCACAATATATATTAATGATCTGGAGGAGGGAATTGGATGTAATATCTCCAAATTTGCAGATGACACAAAGCTGGGTGGGAGGGCAAGCTGTGAGGAGGATGTCGTGAAACTCCAATACGATTTGGACAGGTTGGGTGATTGGGCAGAAACATGGCAAATGCACTATAATGTGGATAAATGTGAGGTTATCCACTTTGGTGGCAAAAACAGGAAGGCAGATTATTATTTGAATGGCAATAGATTGGGAGAAGGGGAAGTGCAAAGAGACCTGGGTGTTCTTGTGCACCAGTCGCTGAAGGTAAGCATGCAGGTGCAGCAGGTGGTTAAGAAGGCAAATGGTATGTTGGCCTTCGTAGCAAGAGGGTTCGAGTACAGGAACAAGGATGTCTTGCTACAGTTGTACAGGGCCTTGGTGAGACCGCACCTTGAGTATTGTGTGCAGTTTTGCTCGCCTTACCTGAGGAAGGACGTTCTTGCCATGGAAGGAGTGCAGCGAAGATTCACCAGGCTGATACCTGGGATGGCAGGAATGACGTATGAGGAGAGATTGTGTTGATTGGGCTTATACTCACTGGAGTTTAGAAGATTGAGAGGGGATCTCATCGAAACCTATAAAATTCTGTCAGGCTTGGACAGACTAGATGCAGGAAGGATGTTTCTGATGGCCGGGGAGTCCAGAACCAGGGGTCATAGTCTAAGGATAAGGTGCAAGCCATTTAGGACTGAAATGAGGAGGAATTTCTTCACCCAGAGAGTGGTGAACCTGTGGAATTCTCTGCCACAGAGGGCGGTGGAGGCCAGTTCATTAAATATATTCAAGAAAGAGCTGGATATATTTCTTAAGGCTAAAGGGATCAAGGGATATGGGGAGAAGGCAGGGACAAGGTGTTGCATTTGCAAAGATAATCCAGAGACCATCAGTGAGTTCAGTTCATGCTGCTTTTAATATGGTTGCCACCCACACACACTTCCAGGCACAAGCAATCGAATTCCTATACACAATACAATGATCACAGCACTATCAAACTCCATGTGCTCAGGCCAAGGCAATCGAGTACCTATCATGAAATGTCAGACATAACATTTCCTCCCCCCTCACAGAATTTCAAACATGAAATGTAGTGACAAAGTCCTGTAGGTGGCCAGGGCGAGAACGTGTATGAACAGGCCGAGGTGTGGACTGGTGAGGAGCAGGCTGAGGCACAATATCTGCTTGAGGGTTGGCTGGCTGAGCCACATGTGCATCCCGCCACTCTGGGGGTAAGGCTTGGGGTTTAGGTCCGTATAATCCCGCATCAGGGGGTGCTGGCACCTTCCGAAGGCGGCTGGCATTCCACCGAGAGCCGTCAGTGAGCAGAAAGTGGCTGGTCCAAATTGGCGGCTGATTTGGAGAGAGGAGGACCAGAGTTGTTGTGTATGTACCTTTAAGGGAATAACTGGTCTCAGACTGCAGTACCGGCAGTGACCACCCCTGTATAAAAGGCCCGAGCAGGCTTCTGTATTTTCAGTTTCTAGGTTGTTTCCATTCAGTAAAGACTTGTTATAATCAACTCCTGCAGTCCGTGTCTCAATTATACACGGACATAATACTGGCGACGAGTAAGAAACGAACTTACCTGCAACTCAGCAGCACCTCAGACGACGCTATTGAAGGTCAAAGCAAGAAGAAAAAAAAAAAAAATTAATCCAAAGAAACTCGAGAAACGGGCGTCAACCGTGGGCAACCGCCCTCCAAATCATCGAACTGAAAAGTGCAGGAGAGACTGTCGAGAGCCAGGCTTGGTCTCCAGTCTGTGGTTTCCCAGCTAATCGGGCTGGTGGCAGGTAGTGCACTGATCCTTCCTGGGCTGCGGCGGGCTAGAGCTCGATCGGGTGGCTCTGCAATGGGGCCAGGCAGCGAGTCGGGAAGCAAAGAGAGAGAGAGAGGGTGGAGCATACAGGGCGCGGCCGGTGCTTCGCATCCGGGCAGCGTTCGGACCTAAGAAGAGGGAGGGAAGTGTCTCAGAGGGTCCGCTCCACGGCGGGAGCGGTTCTTCAATTAACGGAGCAAATATTGAAGCGCGATAGAAAAATAAAAATACCGCAGAGAGCGGCGTTGGCAGCAGCGATCGGGGAGGCGCGAAGACCATAGGGCGTCGCCATTACAGGATAGTAAAATAAATATAATCGCCAGCAACAGCGTTGGCAGCAGCGGCAGCGGCGGGAAAGCGCGGGAGGCGCCATCTTAACTCGGCGGGGAAGAAGGAAAAGCGTGGGAGGCGCCATTTTGATCCATCGGGGACGAAGGCAAAGCGCGGGAGGCGCCATCTTAGATTTTCAAGATGCCAAAGACTGGCGATATCACTGCCTTCGATAATGCAATAGAAGACTGGACCACGTATGTGGAAAGAGTCGAGGTATATTGCGAGGCAAACGAAATAGCCGATGAGAAAAAGGCATCGGTATTGCTAAATTTAATGGGCGCAAGAACGTACGGCCTATTGCGGGACCTGATTGCTCCAGCCAAACCGAAGGCGAAGAGTTTTAACGAAATTGTTGCTATCCTACAGGAACACCTAAATCCTACACCGCTGCTGATAGCAGAAAGATTTAAATTCCACAGGAGAAATCAGCATAAAAATGAGAGCAATGCTGATTACCTTACGGAACTACACAAGCTATCAAAGCACTGCTAGTTCGGAGCAGGACTGGCAGATACCTTACGGGACAAATTTGTCTGTGGACTCCTGAGTGAAGGAACCCAGAAGAGGTTACTCTCAGAGAAAGAGCTGACGCTAGATAAGGCTTTCAGCGTGGCAGTATCGTACGAAGCAGCAGCAAGGGGAGCTGCGGAAATACAACAAAAGCCACAGGAATACGGCACCCACGAAATGACATGGGGATTTGCAAAATGTTATCGCTGCGGCAGAACAAACCATGACCAGAAGGACTGCTGTTCGAAGGACAAAATATGCAGGCAATGCGGAAAGATGGGACACATTGCATGTGTTTGCAGGTCTGGGAAGAAGACCAACGACAACAAAAAGGCTACTAAGGAACCGTACAGGAAAGTACAAAAGATGACGGACAGTAGTTCCGAAGACCAGATGAGCAATAGTGAATCCGGGAACAAGAGACTAAGCTGTCTCAAACTTCACAACGTAATCACAAAAGAGGATCACCGAACCATTTGGGTCACCCTCACGATAGCAGGGTCCCAAGTCAAAATGGAATTGGATACAGGATCAGCTCTAACCGTCATGAATCGACGAGACTATGAGCGGCTATTCTCACACATACGCTTGAGAGAGACATCCATTGTCTTGAGGACGTATACGGGGCTAAAAGTGTACCCCAGAGGAAAAATAAGGGTGCCTGTCGAATACAACGGCAAGAAAATACGGAAATTGTATCTCTACATTCTGCAAGATGGTGGACCACCGTTATTGGGACGTGAATGGATCAGAAAGATAAGTTTAGACTGGCACTCCATTCAGGCACTGACGGTGGCTGGTAAAAAGGATGACGACGTCACTCCTGGACGATTGTCAACAATCTTAGCTGACGCCAAAGAGATATTTCAACAAGAACTGGGCATTCTTAAAGGCGTAACCGCCTCGATAAAAATAGAGGAGAATGCAATTCCCAAGTTTTTCAAAGCAAGACCGGTACCATATGCAATTTGCCCAGCCGTCGAGGCAGAGCTGGAGAATCTGGAGAATGCAGGCGTGCTATCTAAGGTAGACTGGAGCGAGTGGGTGACACCCATCGTTCCTGTCATGAAGAAAACGTTAAACAATAAGTCTGAGGAGCCAAGGAAGGTTCGCATCTGTGGGGACTTCAAGGTGACGGTGAACCCAGTCCTTCACACAGTACAATATCCTCTTCCAAGGATAGAAGATATCTTCGCCTCACTATCTGGAGGGAAGCGTTTTACAAAAATTGACCTAGCACAAGCATATTTGCAGATGGAGGTTGAAGAATCCTCTAGGAAGTATCTCACGATAAACACTCACAAAGGTCTTTACCAGTATAATCGACTGGTATTCGGAGTAGCATCAGCTCCGGCTATATGGCAAAGAGCGATGGAACAAGTCCTGCAAGGGATTCCAGGGACTCAGTGTTACTTGGACGACATCCTAGTGCCAGGTGAAGATGACAGTGAGCACCTTGCCAACCTAGAGCAGGTGCTCACTAGACTACGTGAACATGGGCTACGAGCCAATCGCCCTAAGTGCGAGTGTTTTAAGAAACAGATATCGTATTGTGGCCACGTGATTGATGAAGAGGGGTTGCATAAGTCCCCTAACAAAATTGAAGCGGTAGTTAAGGCTCCAGTGCCTGAAAATGTGTCGCAACTGAGGTCATTCCTCGGATTGGTGAATTGCCCCACCACAAGCCCCTCTACATCCATGGGAGTGGCCCTCATCTCCATGGCAAAGGGTGCACATTGATTTAGCTGGTCCCTTTATGGACTCGATGTTTTTAATTGCGGTGGATGCACATTCAAAGTGGCCAGAGGTAATAAAAATGTCCTCAACCACCACAGAAAAAACTATCACAGTCTTACGAACCATATTCGCCAGGAATGGGTTGCCTGAACAGATTTGCTCTGACAATGGACCACAGTTTGTGTCTGAAGAGCTCCGGAGGTTCTTAAAGAACAATGGTGTTAAGCATTACACATCCGCCCCATATCATCCAGCCACTAATGGATTGACCGAGAGGTTTGTTCAAACATTCAAGAAGGCTATCAAGGCAATGTGTAATGAAGATATACCCCTACAACACAAGGTGGATAAATTCTTGCTTGCCTACCGGAATGCGACACATGCGGTTACCAACCAAACTCCAGCCATGATGTTCTTCAATCGAAGACTAAGATGCCGCTTGGATTTGGTTAAGCCAAACATCAGAAGAGATGTGGAGAACAGGCAGTTTCAGAATATGAATGAAAGGCCAACCAGGAGTTTTAAGATAGGTCAACCAGTTTTGGCCCGGGACTACCGCACAGAGAAATGGCAGCCAGGAACGATTTGCATACGATAAGGACCTCTAATGTATACCGTGGACGTTGGAGAGAGCATTGTAAGACGCCATGCTGACCAGATTCTAGAGTCACTGGAAAACGTCAACTCCACACCACGATCTGATACACCTGGCGATGAAACCGAAGTACCAATTGCATCTACCGCAGAATTGGTGATATTGGAAGCAGACGAACCAAACAACGACATTGATCCCGACTCAACCTTGCCAGAAGAACCTGATATCCCAAAGAGGCGTTATCCAGATGAATCAGGAAGCCTCCTCAAAGACTGAACTTACAATTGCTTAACTTCAACCAATGTATCTCGCAACCGTAATTGTAATTAGCTATTATTTAGTTGTTAAATGAATGTTATGTACTGTTTATCTAAAAGGGGAGGAATTGTTGTGTATGTACCTTTAAGGGAATAACTGGTCTCAGACTGCAATAACGGCAGTGACCACCCCTGTATAAAAGGCCCTAGCAGGCTTCTGTAGTTTCAGTATCCAGGTTGTCTCCATTCAGTAAAGACTTGTTATAATCAACTCCTGCAGTCCGTGTCTCAATTATACATGGAATAATAAAAATGACGCCATCTTATTATTGCGGTGAGGCCTGCGGACTCTGACCCAATCAGAGACTGAGATGTTGGGCGCCTTGGCCCTCTTCGACTGGTCGAAGCGGAGTTTCATCTTCTCCTGCTGTCTAGCGACTGTGGCTTGAGCTGGTGGAGCAGGGCTCTGAGCTAGCGAGGGGCGGAGCCTGCCAAGGGGCAGTGTGAGCTCACGGCCTAGCATGAGGGATGCGGGTGAGACCCCTGTAGTGGAATGCTGGGAGGCTCTGTAGTGCAGCAGTGTGTGGAGGAGGGCCTTGTCAAACGCACACCCCTGGGGTAGGTGTGCTCTGAGGCCATTTTTCAGAGTCTGGTTAAAACGCTCCACCCCCCCATTTGACTCGGGGTGGTAGTACGCTGTGCGAATGTGACGGATGCCCTTGCTCTCAAGGTAAGAGGAGAGTTCCGAAGAGACCATTTGGGGGCCATTGTCTGTGGTGATGGCCTTTGGATGCCCCCAGCGGGAGAAGAGGGACTCAAGGATATCAATGATGACCCGAGAGGTGACAGAGCCCACGGCAGTGACCTCTGGCCATTTTGAGTGCAGGTCATAGGTCACCACTAGGAACCATTGATGGTGGGGGACACCATGGATCTCCCCGCCGACGTCCAGCTGCAGGTGCTCCCAGGGCTGAGAGGGCCAGGCAAGGGGTTGCAGGGGTGGGGGAGCTTGGTGGCCAGCCTTGCCACTTACAAGGCAGGCTGCACAGTCCTTGACCAGGGCCTCGATTTCCCTGTCGATACCCGGCCACCACACTAGGTCTCAGCATTGTTGTTTGAGCTTCACTATGCCCAAGTGGCCCTCATGCGCCATGGATAAAACACGCGCACGAAGGGCACTTGGGACCACAGTGCAGAGCCCACGTGCAACGCAGGAGTCATTCCAGCAGGAGAGCTCCTCTTTAACTCTGGAGTAGGCAGACAGTTCCTCAGGCACCTTGCGAGGCCCGCCATCTCTGATGAAGGTGCACAGCTGGGAGAGGCCTCTTTGAGCACCTGGAGAGAGACTGGTTTGGAGAGGCGTGTGCAGCATCTGGACGATATCCTGTTCCACTTGTTCAGACCCGACGAGTGGGGCTGGGGCAGAGACAGTGCGGGAGAGCAGATCTGCAACAACATTGTCACGTCCTGGTGTGAACTGGAGACTGAAATTGTATTGGCGGAGGTGGTCAGACCAGCGGTGTAGACACAGTGGTCTGTGGCCCGTGCCGGATGTCGACAGCAGGGCAGTGAGAGCCTGGTGACCGGTTCGCAGGGTGAAGGCACGGCCATACGTATACAGGTGCCACCGCGCACATGCCCAGACGCACGCCAGCGCCTCACACTCGCCTACTGAGTACTTCTGTTTGGTGGGGCTAAGGGCTCGGGAGGCAAAGGCGATTGGTTTCTGCACTCCATTCTGTATCTGCGATAACACCGCCCCCACAGCTGCAGCGGACGTGTCGCAGGTGATGAGGGTGGGGCTGGCGACGTCAAAGTGAGCCAACACTGGAGGCGGCGTGAGCTGCGATTTGAGGAGGCGAACAGCTTCCATACAGGCTTGTGACCACACCCAGGGCTCATCCTTTCGCAGGAGCTGGCGCAGTGGGGCTGTGGTGGCTGAGTACTGGGGCAAAAACTTCAGGTAGTACCCAGTCATGCCAAGGAAGGAGGCAACCTGTGCTGCAGAGCTGGGTTCTGGGATGCTGTGAATGGCATCCACGTTTGACTGGAGTGGGGATATACCGTCAGCCGACAACCGAAACCCCACAAATTAGATCTCTGAAACAGCAAAGGCACACTTTTCGTCATTCAGTGTGAGCTTGTGTTTTGCTAGAGCTGTGAAAACTCTGTGAAGGCGTTCGTCGTGAGTGGAGGTCGAGGGCCCATGCTCGACGATGTCATCCAGGTAGATGGGCACCCCAGGAATGCCCGCGAGCACAGAGGCCATCACCTTTTGGAAGCAGCTGGGTGCAGAGCTAAGTCCAAATGGCATCCTGGTGCACCGAAAGACGCCAGCATGTGTCACAAAAGCAGTGAGGTCGCTGCTGCTGGGGTGGAGGGGAACCTGTAGATAGCCCTGTCGAAGGTCCAGTTTCGAGAACAGGATGGAACCATAGAACCGCGCTGTGAGTTCCTCTGACGTGGGCAGTGGATACTTGTCAGGGATTACGGCCTTATTCACTGCTCGAAGATCGACACAGACGCGTAGACCACCTGACTTTTTCGTTGCGACCACCAGGTTGGAGACCCATGGGGAGGCATCAACTGGTTCGATGATGCCAGCTTCCAGTAGCTGCTTTAGTTCAGCTGTGACCCCGTCATGGAGAGCAAGCGGGATGCGGCGCAGTGGCTGAATGACAGGGGTAACGGTGGAGTCAACCATGGGCTGGTGGGTGAAGGCAGTCAGGCAGCCCAGACCCTCGAAGAGTGCTGGCCATGTTTGGCGCCACGGTGAGGCGACGTGCAGAATCGCAGACCCGCCGGTGTCCAAGAGAGAAAAACTCAGGTCAGTGAAAAGATCCAGTCCCATCAGGTTAGCTCCTTGGTGTGCCACATGAAAACAAAAATCTGGCAAAACTTTTGTTCCATAGCGTACTGTGAGGTTGACTGAGCCCACTAGTCTAATTTTCGAATTACCATACCCGCAAAGGGTAGTGGAGAGCGCAGAGAGTGGCAGGGAGCTGAAAAAGCGTTTGAATGTGTCCACATTCAGCAGTGAGACGCTGGCACCGGTATCCAACAACAGCGGGATGCACACATCATTCAGGTTAATTGTGCATGATTTGAAAGCCACTACTTGCCCAGAGCTCACGTTGTGAATTGTAGGCCAACTGCTTGAGGACTGAGAGTGTTTATCTGTAGCAACAGGGGCAGAGCGGCAGACCTTGGCAAAGTGATTTTGTTTTCCACAATTGTGACAGGCTTGGCCGCGCGCGGGGCAATTCTGCGCTCTGGTAGCTGTGAGCTCACAGTTTCTAGTCCAAGAGCAATGAGGTAGGTTTCAAAGGACTGTAACCAGCGAACCCATGGGATCGGGGGCTCACCGGGTAGTGCATGGAAGGGAGGAGGTGGTGGAAAAGAGATTTCAGCCATCCTTGTCGCCAAATGTTGCATTTGCAAAGATAATCCAGAGACCGTCAGTGAGTTCAGTTCATGCTGCTTTTAATATGGCTGCCACCCACACACACTTCCAGGCACAAGCAATCGAATACCTATACACAATACAATGATCACAGCACTATCAAACTCCATGTGCTCAGGCCAAGGCAATCGAGTACCTATCACCAAATGTCAGACATAACACAGGGTACTGAATTTGGATGATCAGCCATGATCTCATTGAATGGCGGAGCAGGCGCGAAGGGCCGAATGGCCTACTCCTGCTCCTATCTTCTATGCTTCTATGTTTCTATGTTGTTCTTTGAACTATTTGTTGCCTTGACTGGCTCAGGGGTTGCGGAACGGTTCCATTCATGTTCTTTCAATGGCACAAGCCATTCCCTCAGAGGGGGCCTAGAACCGACTTGCAATAAGCCGCTGACGGACAGCCCTTGCACTTTGTGCCTCCCTCCCATCTTGGTGCTCCTCCTCCTCCTCTGCTGGTGCTCCAATGTCTGGTGGCAGTGGCTGAGTCCTGAGGATTGCCAGGTTATGCAGCATGCAGCACACTACAACGAAATGGGAGACTCGCTCAGATGAGTACTGAAGGGCTCCCCCGGAATGGTCCAGACAGCGGAACCGTTGCTTTAGCACGCCGATTGTGTGCTCAATGATGTTCCTGGTCGCTTGATGGCTCTCATTGTATCGTTCTTCAGCAGGGGTGCTAGGCGCACGGAGCGGGGTCATCAGCCAGGTGCACAGAGGATAGCCCTTGTCCCCGAGAAGCCAGCCTCCTGGGTGAGCCTGGGCTTCGAAAAGGTCTGCCACAGAAGTCTGGCGCAGGATGAGGGCGTCGTGGCTGCTGCCTGGAAAGCGGGCATTGACAGCGAGTATCAGCTGTCTGTGGTCACACACCAACTGGACGTTCAACGAATGGAACCCCTTCCGGTTGCGGTAATCCTCGGCATTCTCTTGCGGCGCCCGCAAAGCCACATGCGTGCAGTCAATGGCGCCCTGGACCATGGGGAAGCCCGCTATTCTTGCAAATCCCATTGCGCGCTCTTGCTGCTTGTCCAGGGTCATGGGGAAGGAAATGTACTGATGTCTCCTTTTAAAGAGGGCATTCATGACTTGACGGATGCAGCAATGCACCGCAAACTGGGAGATATTGGCAATGTCCCCAGTAGCGGATTGGAAGGAGCCAGTGGCATAGAAGTTGAGAGCCACTGTCACCTTCACTGCCACCGACAGAAACGTCCTGCTCCTCAGTTGAGGCTACTGAAGCAGGTGGCAGAGGTCAGTGACCACCTCCCTGCTGAATTGAAGCCTCCGAAAACACTGCTCCTCAGACATGCTGAGGTATGAGAACTGTTGGCGGAATACCCTGGGAGGGCAAGGTCTCGTGTGCTGACGGCTGTTGGCCCTCCTCCATCTGGCCATGATTGGCATTCTCTCTCGGCATCTCTGAACCCTCTCAATGTAATGGAGAAACCCAACGTTTCCACCCATTGCAGCCCCCATAGTATGTGGCCACTCAAGGTTATGCCAGTGAAAAAGCAAACCAACTACAAAGCTCTGGGCTGAAGCCAGAAGTACCTGTGCGAGCGCTGAGTCAATGCAGAAAGCTCTCTCCCTTTGTCTCTCTGCAAATCTCTCTCTCTCTCACAGAAGGAGTGGTCCAAAAATGGCTACCACAAAGAAGCCAGGAAGAGCCCCCTTTAAATAGCGCCCCCCCAGCCCCACAGTGACTGGGAACCGTTCCAGTCAACCAGTCGCTGGGAGCGCCAGGTGAAAAGGAGGGGGGCGCCACTGAATTTACGGTTCGGGGCGCCCCAAGGGCGTTGCACCATGAAATGACGTCAGGATCTGCGCGCGCAGCTGAGCGGGCATTGCGGATTTGTGCCGCCGCTAAATGTCTGCTCAATTTTGCGAGAGGCGCAGGTCTCGCCGTGCCCGGGCGCTAGCCGCATCGCGCCCCACTTATCGCCCTCTTAAGGCGCTAACGGGTGGCGCAAACAACTGAATTTCTCGCCCCCAATGTTTCAGATTAGGGCTAGATGTACCAAATTTGTGTTTCTGATGGAAAGACAAATAATTCCATGATTATGCCCATGATGCATTATTTAAATTAACAGTTTTTAAATATGGCTTCCCAGAATACATTGTGAGATCAGTGCAGCTCAAACATTATTGCCAACATCCAGCTTATCGAGCCTCCCGAATTCTTTTATTTTAATTAGCAATAACCATGATATACTAGCAATGTTATGCCATTAAAATTCATATGTAATTGGTTATATTAATTTTTCAAATTAAATATTTATTAATGTTGGAACTCAGCTGGTGTGGGAAACTGTGACTGATATTTGCGACGATTCCCAGAGAGAAGTGGCGAAGCCAACAGAGCTTTTGGACAACTTATTCCTTGACAGAACACGTGCTGACTTAACAAAATTTCTCTCAGATGTAGTTCCAATTTTGTTTGCAATGTCCTTTTTTTGACTCAGAACATTGTTCGCAGTTCTCCTAATGACAAGTGCTATATACAAGTAATTGCTCAGCCTGTACACCAGATGGTGCTGTTCGATGAATTTTTATATATATGCTACCTATTAGCCACTTCAGCATAGCAATTTACCTTGCTGCACTGTTTTTCTCTGGCTTTTTTAATTAACCATTGTCAATCAAACATTCAGCACAATGAGATCAAACTAGAAGGTCACTGGAGAAGAAAACATGAATATGTTTACTGGCCAAGAATGAACGCAGAACTGAAAAATTACATTTAGAATTGTGGGCCTCGAAATTCGTTAGCCCCTAAAAACGGGCATGGGGATTGCGATGCGTGATCAGCCCACGCCCGTTCAAAGGAATGCAGGCAGCGAACTTCATGTTACCTGCTGATTAGCATGATTGCATTGTTCAGCTAACTCAAGGAGATGGGTGCTGTTTCCACAGGGGTCCAGGAGGCCCTCCAGGGAACAGTGTAAAGTCCAATGGGAGCAGATAGTCGCTGTGGTGAATGCCAGAACTTTAGCCCTGAGGACCTGGATGCCGTGCAAGAAGAAGTTTAATGACCTCACATGACTGATCAAGCTCAGTGAATGCAACTTCAAATGCCATATCCCACCATTTGCACCACTAGCCTCACCCACTGCTGAATGCACCATGACCCCATCACTCACCGACCAACAATCTCTACCAAACACGACTCAAACCTCACATTCATAGCTTCACCTCAACCTTATACACTTACGACTGCTGCAAGCCTCACACCTACATCTCACAGCTTGCACACACTGTCAGCTGTTCAACCATTACAGGCATATCACCCAAACACATCATACCACACTCATTGACACACTTCCCTTTCTCTTGCAGGAAAAGGGAGCTCACAACTGGCGCCAATAGGACCTAACACCAGGGCGACAGGTGCGACTGCATAACCTAACCTCCATGGAGGAGACGGTGCTGGCCATTATTGGTAGGGGCATTGCTCAGTCCGTGGTCAACGGCGGGGCTGAAAGAATACAAGATGCTGCTATCCTCATTCTTAATCCTCCTTCTCACATCCCACTTCCCCCTCATCCCACATCTCTTTTGAGTTACAAGCTGCACATGGTATAAGCATGCACCTCTTGCTTTTCCCTCCTCCCCTCACCACAACCTTAGCCTTGTGCCTTTCTCCTTTCAGATAGCCAAGAACTGCCACCTGGCCAGGCACTGGTGGAGGAGCAGAAAATGCAAGAGGAAGAAGGCAGTGATGCAGAAGACACAGCACCGTCACTCGATTTCACACTCGCAGCCACCAGCTCAGATACTGACACTCCGCATAGTTCAGAGGATGCGTTAGAGGTGGGATCTGCACGTGGTGAGACACTGGGCATGAATGGCCTGCAGCCAGGGCAGGAGGAAAGGGTAGCGCAGGTGCCAGCTCCCAAAGGGCGAGGTCGCACATGAGTTCTGCTGCACAGGACTCAGGTGAGGACTTCGATAGGGCGACCTACAGAAGAAGATTGATGGGTTTGCACAATAAAATGCTTGGTTCATTGGCAGTCCTGCCAGTAAACCTGAGTGCAATGTCAAGGAGCATGGAGGAGTCCAGCACCAACCTTGTACAGGGCATTGCGCAGAGCTTAGAGCCCATGATTTCCAGAATGGCAGTGATGGCCAACTTCTTTAGTGCACTTGTGGACCCAACCATGATGCAGTGTCTGATGGCTGATGTCTCCGCTTCCATTGCAGCACAAGCAGAAGCCACCCAATGTCTGTGTACTGCAGTGGAAGCTCAGACTTCTGACATGCAGTGTGGAAAGGGGCTTGCAGGGTATCACAGCAGTCCAGCAATCTGTCCTCCAACAGATTACTAGGAATGCTGATGTGCTACTCCGGGGGAGTGGAAGTGGCTCCGTGGAGCACGAGCCTGCTGTCCTCTCAGGATGACAGCATTCGTCCTCCCACCACTGCCACTCCACCAGTGTCCTGGCTGTTGCCTGTCAGCTAGCTAGCCCAGACTGCTGCCGCCCATGCCGAGGTGGTGCAGTCCGAAGTCGGGCCTTCTAGGCCTAGAGCTGCTCAAGGTTATCCTACAATGCAACCTGCAGTGTCCCCCACTGAAAGTCAGCAGCCTTCCACCAGCCCTGCTGCAGCCACTGGGGTAGCACTTCGTAGGAGCACTAGGACAGACAAAGCATGCAGAAGATAGGCACTAAGGGAATGCACAAGGGTGATTAGTTGACTTTGTTATGTAATATTAGATGGATAGATGTATAAACTTGGATTGGAATGTTTCTTTTGTGGTGGCTTTTATTTCAGCATTGTGGCCAAAAGGCTGCTATGATGCTCAGTAACAGAGGGAAGGTAAGGTGTGGGACTTTTGTTGAATGGGGAATTGGGGTTGCGTTCACTGAACCCACAGTCAGACGAGTCAATCACAGACAGCCCGGGCAGAAAGTAGCTGTCTGGGTTGCCTCCTCCCTTCCGCTTCCTCCTCTTCCTCCTCCTCCGCCTCCCCTTCAGCTGATTGCCGTATGCCTGGTGGCAAGGGCTGTGCGCTCATGATGGCAAGGTTGTTGAGTATGCAGCAGACCACAATGAATCTTGAGACATGCTCTAGTGAGTACTGCAGGGCTCCTCCAGAGCGGTCCAGGCAGTGGAAGCATTGTTTAAGGATGCCAATGAGCTGCTTTATCAGATTCCATGTGGTAGCATGGCTTTCGTTACATGCATGCTGCCAACGTGTGCGTCATGAGCCAGGTGGTCAGCGGATAGCCCTTGTCGCCCAGTAGCCATCCTCTGTTGTAGTGGCTCAAAGACTGAGGGAACAGCGGACTGGTGCAGAATAAAAGCATCATGACTGCTGCCAGGATACTGGGCATTCGCCATCATGATGTGCTGAGCATGGTATATCTCAGCATTTAGATGCGGCACCCGCAAAGCCACGTGCGTGCAGTTGATGGCGCCCTGCACCATGGGGAAGCCCGCTCTCCTGGCAAAGCCATGCGCACACTCTGCCTGCTTTTCTCTGATCAGAGAGAAGACAACAAAGTCCCCTCTCCTGGTATAAAGAGCACCTGTCACCTCTCTTATGCAGCAGTGGATGCCTAACTGTGAGATGTTGCAAATGTTGCCTGCTCCAGCCTGGAAGGAACCCAACACAAGGAAATTCAGGGTCACGGTCACCTTCACAGCCACTGGCAGCGCTGTCCTTGCCCTGGTGTGAGGCTGCAGGTTTGGTTGCAAGAGGTGGCAGAGTTCTGTGAGCACCTCCATCGCAAAGTGCAGACGCCTCGCACACTGCTTCTGACTCAGTAGAGGTACTTCAGAGGCAGGAGAATTGCACTTGGAAGACCCTAGATGGGTAAGACCTCCTGCTGAGAGCCCTTCTCCCCTCCTCCTCCTCCCTCTGTGAGCAGCTTGTCCTCTTCTTCGCTGCCTCTGCTCCATCTCCCTGACATGCTGCAGGCCAAGGGGGATGACAACTAGAGCACCCATGACTGGGAGCAAGTGGTCTGACCAGAACCCTTAAAGTCAGAACCAAGCACTTCTCCACTTGCAGCACCACTCCCTGTCACCTCACCAACTTTAAACAACTCTGGAATGCCCCAAATAATTCCACAAACTTACACATAGCCAGTAGAAATTAATCAACAACTCACCTGAGAGTGGTTGCTGATCCCTTTATATATCGCTGGTAGGAGGTTCTTGCTGCTGCTGAACGCATGTTCAGCTGTGCGAGGTTAAGACAGGGTGTTAACTCCAGCATTGAGGATGAAAATGGCAGCGACTAAGGTCGATAGATTTTTGGGCACTCAGTGAATCAAGGGATATAGAGGGCGGGAAAGTTGAGTTGATGTAGAAGTTCAGCCATGACCTTATTGAATGGCGGACCTGGCTCGATGGGCTGTATGGCCTACACCTGGTCCTAATTCTTATGTTCTTATGATCTTATGATAGTAACAGACTTCAGGAGGACATAGGCAGATGCATGGCAGATGAAATTTAAAACAGAGAAGTGTGAAGTGATACATTTTGGTAGGAAGACTGAGGAGAGGCAATATAAAGTAAATGATACAATTTTAAAGGGGGTGCAGGAACAGAGAGATCTGGGGGTGAATGTACACAAATCTTTGAAGGTGGCAGGACAAGTTGAGGAGGCTGTTTAAAAAGGCTTACGGGATCCTTGGCTTTATTAATAGTGAAATAGAGAGCAAAAGCAAGGATGTTATGCTAAACCTGTATTAAACACTGGTTTGGCCTCAGCTGGAGTATTGTATTCAATTCTGGCCACCACACTTGAGGAAGGATGTCAAGGCCTTAGTGAGGGTGCAGAAGAGATTTACTAGAATGGTACGAGGGATGAGGGACTTCAGTTAATGGAGAGACTGGAGAAGCTGGGGTTGTTCTCCTTAGAACAGAGAAGGTTAAGAGGAAATTTGCTCGAGGTGTTCAAAATCATGAACAGTTTGAGAGAGTAAATAGGAGAAATTGTTTCCAGTGGCAGAAGAGTCGATAACCAGAGGACACAGATTGCAGGTGTTTGGCAAAAAAAACAAAGGCGACATGAGGAAACTTTTTTTTTACACAGCAAGTTGTTGTGATCTGGAATACTCTGCCTGAAAGTGTGGTGGAAGCAGATTCAATAGTAACTTTCAAAAGAGAATTGGATAAATACTGGAAGGGAAAAAAAATTGCTGGGCTATGGGGAAAGAGCAGGGGATTGGGACTAATTGGATAGCTCTACCAAAGAGCCGGCATAGGCACGATGGGCCGAATGGACTTCTTCTGTGCTGCATCATTCCATGATTCTGGGAAGACCTGCAGAAAGTCACACATAATATTGCTGGTGGCCTTCAAGGTAATCGGACTCCTCAATGTTTATGCCTCTAGTTTCTTCACAGGCTAGCACAGGGGTCAGCAGCAGTATCAGTCAATTTGCTGTCCATAGATTCATCAAATAAGCTCCATTTAAGAAAGCCAACACCTTCACTCGCTTTCCCAATGACTAGCAGTAATAACATGACAGGACTGCCCAATTCCACTGGACTGCTGGATTTCCTAAAGTACAGGGGTGACTGAAAGCACACATGTGGACATAATGCAATGGCCTATGTGAACACAAAAGAGTGTTATCCTGTCAATATGCAGCTAGTCTTTGACCAACTGTCTCATTTTGTGCAAGTCAATACCTGCTTTCCAGGAAGTACCATGGTGCATTCATTTTGTGTCTGTCATCTGTACCAGGTTTATCTGAAGGAAAATAAAGACTTCAATGAAGGCCCCATAGAAATCAATGCCACCCTAAACAACCCTGGCTAATGACATCCTTACAGCAGCCACAGACAGAAGCAGAGCAGCAGTACAATGAGGCCCATGTGACCACCAGGATCATCACTAAATACAACACTGACATTGACGTAAGAAAACTACTAGGCACTTGGTCAGAGTATTAAACAACTGTTTCACAACATGGAAGTCTAGTTATCCTTCGCTAGTTCCTATTTACAAAATGTCCCTGAGCAAGCTGGGCCTGTGCCCTAGTATTTATACTCTCCCTGGACAGCGCCACCAGCAGGCCGCCCAGTATATTTCATAAGTAATTTCTACATGAATGGTACGATTTATGACAGACATCTTGAAGTAGTGGGCCGGATTGTAATTTGCAGACACGCTGGAACCAGGGGCCCTGATAGTGCGTGGAAAACCTGGAAATATGTGAAGCACATCGGTCAGGAGATTTTAACGCAGCCATTTCATTAACATCTTATTTCCAGGTTTCCCATCCAATTAGCATCAGCGGCCGTGATGACGACATGCATGACACAATCTCAACTCTATTATTTAAAGGTACCCTCCAAACATGCAAGTTGAAGCAGTTGGAGTTGGGAAGGATGGAGAAAGAAATGTTGCCATAGAGGTAGACGGACAAAAGCTGTGCTCCGCTTCACCGACGCCTCCCTGGATGCGCTGCTGGGAGGCTGTGAGGACCCGGAGGGAGATACTGTTCCCCAGCAACAGGAGGAAGACGCCAGCTGGGGAAATCAAGAAGGCGTGATTGGAGGTGGCACAAGAGGTCAGCAGCAGGAGTGTGGTGCCACGCTCCTGGATCCAGTGCAGGAAGCGGTTCAATGACCTAAGAAGGGCAGGAAAGGTAAGAGCAATGGTACATTCATCTACATCATGGTGTGCATATCACCCCAACCCCCTCACTCTGCCTTCTCAAGCCTACTCTAGCACATCTCTCCTTACACCAACTTACCTTGCAGGTGCACCTAAACCTCTCTGTCTATACACTTCTTCACATCCCCATCTATCCATCCACCACTGACATTCACCCTCAACCTAATGCAATATCATGCTTCTCCCTCATAGTCACCCTCAACAAATGCTCTCCATCCATCGGGTGATGACATGCCATTACTCTCACGCATAGGTCTCTTCTTTCCACCCTTGCAGGAGAAGAGAGCACAGAACACCAGGGAGAGGCAGAGAACCGAAGGTGGCCCTTCAGCCAACTCGCAACTAACATCTGCAGAGGAGGAGGTGCTGGAGATCAGCAGAGTCTTGGCATGCCTGGCCATCAGAGATGGGGAAATGGGGGCCTCCCAGGTACCTGGTGATATAATTAAATATCAGACAGCCACATCGCATAGACCACTTATCATGTTGATTTGATGTGAACAGCGAGTGAAATATGATCATGTGTATAATGATAACTTCAAACATTCTTGCCTTGACAGTACTCATTCATGTCTTTTATCTCCCACAGGACCTTCACACATCCAGCAGGAGGTGGTCCAGATCGCCGATGATGACGATGTTGACAACGACCCCTCTGAGGGTGCACCATCACATGACTTATGTAGACCATGCACCAGCTCAGATACTCGTACCTTGGTGGGACTAGTGAGAGAGATAGTTGGGTTTTCACATGGTGACTTGCACTTCACAAGTGAGCAAGAGCAGTTAGTGGAGTCAAGGACAGCAGTGGAGAGTCCAGGTCGGAGGGCGCAGGACTCTCCAAGCTCTGCTCAGCTGGACACAGATGCTGTATCCCGGGGGCCATCGATGAAGTGGATAATCATTGAGCAGCAGCAGAGATTGTGCGATGCACTGACAGGCGTTCCAATCGCACGATTGCAGAGAGATTGGAGGAGTCCACCTCAGGCATGAGTGGGATGCTGTAGCAGGCCATTGCGATGATGTCTCCTTCCATGTATAGAGTGGCCAACTGCATGGAGCATCAAATGCAGCAATCAAACGAGTGCATGTAGGCCTTCAACAAGGGCTTGCACACTCTGGATGCCACCTTAAATACGATGCATGATACCCTAGCCTTGGCCTTTCCGGGTCCCACTGAGCTGCAGCAAAGTGTTCTCCAGCACAGTGGTAGCAGGGAAGCGCAGCTGGGCCATGAGAGGGATAATGGCGAAAGGAGACATGGAAGTGGGGACTCTGCTCAAAGTGCTTCCACTTCTCAACCGTTACAGCCCTTCCCTGTTCAGTAACCCACATGCTGCCTCATGTTTTGATGGCCGAGCCTGCCCCTGCACAGGTGCAGGTGGAGCAGTCTTTGGTGGGGCCCTCACGGGCTCCAAAGCCCACAGGATGTCAGCCAAGAGCAATTCAACAGTCAGAGCAGGGATGTGAGCAGCCTGCCTCTACCTCTGCTGAAGCCACAGGGGTTGCACCACGTAAAAGCAATAGGAAAAGGAAGAGTAAAGATTTGTAGTTGCACAAGGGTATGCACATGGGTGTGTTACACATTTTCTACTGATAAGTCTCACTTGTTCATTTGATGCACATAAATATTATTATATGTACTACTTTCCCATGTTGTCCACTCTTGGTTTCTGGTGGGCAAGAGATTGGAGGAGTCCACCTTAGGCATGAGTAGGATGCTGTAGAAGGCCATTGCGATGATGTCACCTTCCATGTATAGAGTGGCAACTGCATGGAGCATCAAACGCAGCAGTCGAACGAGTGCATGCAGGCTTTTCACAAGGGCTTGCACACTCTGGATGCCACCTTGAATATGATGAATGATACCCTAGCCCACTGAGCTGCAGCAAAGTGTTCTCCAGCACAGTTATTTGATGATGAATGGGAAGACCTGAATTGACAGCGAACAATGAGGGGCTGTGAAAGGGATGCTTGGTGGTTAGCAGGACTGCTTTGTGTTAGTGGCATTGGAGATGGGGGGAGGGGTGTGCAAAAGTGGCTTTTGCATGAGGTTGTGAGATGGGTGCACTGTTGGAACCTAACTGAACCTCACAATAATCAGGGCACCTGGGCAGCAATATGCGCGCTGGCAATGCATTGCCCTTATCACCTTCCGCCACCTCGTCTACCTCCTCCTCCTCCTTGTGCTCCTCCTCCTCCTCCGAAGAGGCTCTGTGCTGTGCACCTTGGTCCTGCTGCAGGTCCAAACCTCGCTGCTGGGCAATGTTGTGCAGAGCGCAGCACACCATGAACATTCTGGAGACTCTGGCTGGTGCATACTGAAGGGCACCTCTAAATCTGTCTAGGCACCTGAAGTGCATCTTCAGCATGCCGATGGCTTGTTCAATGACACATCTGGTGGTGATATGGCATTCATTGTATCACTCCTCAGCCTCATTCCTCGGGTTTCTGAGAAGTGTCATCAGCCACGTTTTAAGTGGGTGTCCCTTGTCTTCGAGCAGCCAGCCGGTAACTTTGCTTCCAGGTGCATCGAGATCAGGGAGCTTGGACTGCTGCAGGTCGAAAGCTTCATGGCAGCTGCCCAGGAATCTTGCACACACCTGCATAAAGATCTTTTTATGGTTGCACACCAGCTGCACATTGATGGCGTGGAAGCCCTTGCAGTTGAAGAACACTCCTGGACGATCTATGGGCGCCTTAACTGCCATATGTGTGTAGTCGATGATGCCCTGCACCTGTGGGAAGCCAACCAGAGCCACAAACCCGAGTGCCTGCTCATTCTGACTGGTGTCTTTGCAGGAAAAGTTGACATAATTGGCGACCCTGGCAAAGAAGCCATCAATCACCTGCCTTATGCATTTGTCCGCCGCCGACTGCAAGATCTTGCAAGTGTCTCCAGCACAGCCCTGGAAGGATCCAGAGACAAAAGCTTTGAGGGAAGTGGTGACTTTGACAGCCACTGGTAAAGCGTGGCCACCAGGTCCAGCTGGCAGCAGGTCTTGTTCCAGCAGGCTGCAAATATCTGCCACCACATGACGCGACACCCTGAGCCTCCTGATATACTGGTGTTCAGACATGTCGAGGAAACTTATCCTCTGCCTGTAGACCCAGGTATAGCCTCCTGCTAGCTGCACCTCTCTGCTGCTCCCCTCTCAACTGTGGAGCTACAGGTCTGTAACCAGCAAGCTGTTGCTGGTCATCTTGGTCCTTATCTGACGTCCAATCTAAGGCAGCATAAGCGGCACTCTTGCTGACCTGATAGACCAGAGCTCCAAAGTGCAGATTAAACCTCCAAACCTCCACAAAGTGTAGATGACACCCCCAAAGTGTTGAAGAAACTTCCAAAGTGCGCAAAGTAACCTCTCAGCACAGGTATTGTGAACAAACCCTTTCACACAAGCAGATAAGAAAGCAGCTGTGAGTACTGAGTAGTTTTCGGCATATTTCCCTGACATGGCTTCAGCCCCCTCAATTGCCGCTGTGTTCTCACCTTCCTTTCAATGGCGAGTTCCAGGAAGCCTGAGAAACCTGAGGGGATTGCTAACACAAACCGAACGCGCTGCAGTGAAACCCGGAAGTCGGTGGGTTGGAGCCGGCTTCCCGGCGCGCTGTTAATTTCGCTGGTTTTAACCCGGTCCCAAACCCACGTGCTCCTGCATATTAAAATCCAGCTCAGAGTGTTAGATGTTTGGATAGATCAAAGGTGCAATAAAGTACAGCCAACAACAGGGAGACTGGTGTCAACTGCTCATGAAAGGTACATTTAGCTGAAAGCTGAGGAACCCTTTTATCTACATTACAAAATAAAGTGTCCCAAAGTACTTTCTGCGACACTGCCCTCTATACTTCCTACCATTAATGCCCAACCTTTCCTCTACTGCTACTTTATTCTGTAGAATCATAGTCATTTTCAGCATAAAGCATAAATCGAGTACAACCAATTTATTTTCCTATTTCTATGATATATGGGTGATGTCCGAATGTGTTATCCTGCTGCTTCCTCTATTAATAAGAACATAAGAAATAGGAGCAGGAGTAGGCCAATTGGCCCCTCGAGCCTGCTCCGCCAATCAGTAAGATCATGGCTGATCTTGTACCTCAACTCCACTTTCCTGCACTATCCCCATATCCAGTGATTCCCTTAATATCCAAAAATCTATCGATCTCTGTCTTGAATATACTCAACGACTGAGCCTCCACAGCCCTCTGGGGTAGAGAATTCCAAAGATTCACCACCCTCTGAGAGAAGAAATTTCTCCTCACCCCAGTCCTAAATGGCCGACCCCTTATTCTGAGACTGTGACCCCTGGTTGTAGACTCCCCAACCAGGGGAAACATCCTCCCTGCATCTACCCTGTCAAGCCCTGTAAGAATTTTGTATGTTTCAATGAGATCACCTCTCATTCTTCTAAACTCTAGAGAATATAGGCTTAGTCAACTCAATCTCTCCTCATAGGACAATTCCCCCATCCTAGGAACCAGTCTGGTGAACCTTTGTTGCACTTCCCCTATGGCAAGAATATCCTTCCTTAGGTAAGGAGACCAAAACTGTACACACGACTCCAGGTGTGGTCTCACCAGGGCCCTATATAATTGCAGTAAGACATCTTGGCCTAGAAATTCATTATAGCCACTTTTGGGGCGGTAAAGTCGGGCGGCCGCTAAAGTTTGCGCCCGGCGCAAAGTCGAGGCCACTTCGTCGATATTCAGTTGCATCGCCCTAAGAGGTTGCTGCTGCGCTAAAACAGGCGACGCACGACTATCATTAGGTGCTAAGCCGGCAGCCCGGGGCGCTAACACCAGAAGTTGGGCGCAGGGCAGGTGCGGCGAGCTGCTGATTGCCGGCAGACACTCTGGCTCCGGTGAGCTCTTAAAGGGGGAGGGTGGATTTGTTTTTTTGACAGGCCGAGACTAGTGTATTTGTGTTTTTGGGGAGGGCTTCTCTCCATCACTTTGTTGTTGTTTCTCCTCCTCCTCCTCCTCCTCCTCCTCCAGAAGGAGTGTTGCAAAACGGCTGCCTTTTCTACTGCAGGAGTGCCCTTTAATTTGCGCTCCCCGCGGCCCGCCTCGGCTGTGTACCGTTCCACTTCACAGTTGTTCGGGCCGCCAGGCGCACAATGGGGCGGCGCGAGTGAAGTTCCGGTTCCGGGCGCACAAAGGGCGTTGCACGACGAAATGACGTCATGATCTGCGCGCGCAGATGAGCGCGCGCAATGACTTTGCGCCGGCGCTAAATGTCTACTGAAGTTGGGGCGAGGCGCAGATCGCGCTGCGCCTGGGCGCTAAGCGCCTAGCGCTCGAGATCTACTCCTAAGGCGCTAACGGCTGGCGCAGCCAACTGAATTTCTAGGCCCTTTACTCTTATACTCAAATCCTCTTGTAATAAAGGCCAACATACCATTTACTTTCCTAATTGCTTGCTGTACCTGCATGTTAACTTTCAGTGATTCGTGTACAAGGACACCCAGGTCCCGCTGAACACCAACATTTCCCAATCTCTCACCATTTAAAAAATACTTTGCTTTTCTATTTTTCCTACCAAAGTGGATAACTTCACATTTCTCCACATTATATTCCATTTGCCATGTTCTTGCCCACTCACTGAGTCTGTCTATATCCTCTTCAAGCCTCCATGCATCCTCCTCACAATTTACATTCCCACCTAGCTTTGTATCATCAGCAAACTTGGATATATTACATTTGGTCCCCTCATCCAAATCATTGATGTAGATTGTGAATAGCTGAGGCCCAAGCACTGATCCTTGCAGGACCCCACTAGTTACAGCCTGCCAACCCTAAAATGATCTGGTTATTCCCACTCTCTGTTTTCTGTCTGTTAACCAATCCTCAATCCATGCTAGTACATTACCCCCAATCCCATTGAGTGGCACCTTATCGAATGCCTTCTGAAAATCCAAATACACCACATCCACTGGTTCCCCCTTATCTATTCTGTTAGTTACAACCTCAAAAAACTCTAATAGATTTGTCAAACACAATTTCCCTTTCAAAATCCGAGTTGACTCTGCTCAATCCTATTATTATTTTCTAAGTGCCCTGTTACCACGTCCTTAATAATAGATTCTGGCATTTTCCCTACTATTGATGTCAGGTTAACTGGTCTGTAGTTCCCCATTTTCTCTCTCCCTCCTTTCTTAAATAGTGGGGTTACATTTGCTACCTTCCAATCCGCGGGAACCGTTCTAGAATCTATGGAATTTTAGAAAATGATAACCAATGCAGCCACTATCTCTATAGCCACCTCTTTCAAAACCCTAGGATGTAGGCCATCAGGTCCAGGGGAATTATCACTTTTCAGTTCCATTAATTTCTCCAGTACTACGTTTTTTCTAATACTAATATGTTTCAGTTCCTCATTCTCGCTAGACCCTTGGTTGCCCACTATTACTGGGAAATTTTTTGCGTCTTCTTCTGTGAAGACAGACACAAAGGGGGTGATTTTCTCAGCCCCGAGGAGGCGGGTTTGGAGGCGGGAAAGGCGGGAAAATTGGAAAAAATGAGTGCTGTTTCGGAACCCTTCCTCCAACCCACCTCTGCGGGATTTTGCCAGTGCCGGTTTTGCAGGGTGGGAAACGATCCTGCCTCCAGCAGGCCAGAGAGGTAGTTAAGAGCCTTAAATGGTCATTAAGGGCCTCTCTAATCCTATTTTGAGAGGCCCTCGTTATTTTTTGACATTTTTAGCATGTTTCACGCCCCTCCTAAACCACGCCAGCTAAACCTGGTGGGTTGACAAGTGGGTGGCCTCCTCACAGCTGCAGCTCTGCCATTAAAACGGAGCTTTCATCGGGGATTAGTTGCAGGTGGCAGAACTTTGCTTTAAATTGTCTTTCAGCACTTTTAGCAGGCCTTCCAAAGTCAGAGGTGCTGTAGCTTCTATCTATCAACTGTGGGACCTTCTTGTAAGACCCTCTCCCCACTTGCAATGAGCGCTTCCCCAACGGAGCCATCTGCAAGCAGCATGGGAACCATTTATTTCCTTTCACCATGGATCTCAGATTCGGATGAGGAGCATCCAGGGCAGCAGCAGAATCAGGCAGCTCAGCAGCAACAGCAGCAGGAGCCCCAACCTCCTGCTCACCCACCTGATGCTGCATAGGGCAGAAGGTGCCAGCGCATCGAGGCACCTTGCCGCAGGAGATACCCCCAACAGAGGGTTTACAGACAGAGGATGAACTACCTCAACATGAGTGAGCAGCAGTGCTAAAGGAGGGTGAGACTTTCGCGACAGCTTGTCTGAGAAATCTGCAGACTGCTACAGCAAGACCTGGTGTCCAGAGGATCCGGTGGACACCCCTTACCAGTGGCTGTCAAAGTCACCACCACACTCAACTTTTTTGCCTCAGGCTCCCTCCAGGGATCATCAGCAGACATCAGCGGCATCTCCCAGTTGGCTGCCCACAGTTGCATCACGCAGGTTACCGATGCCCTTTTTGCAAAGGCCCACAATTACATACACTTCTCAAGGGATCAGTTGACTTTGCAAATATGGCAGGCTTGCCAATGGTGCAGGGCGTCATAGACTGCACACATGTGGCCCTTAGGGCACCCCATCAAAACCCAGCTATCTTTGTCAACCGCAAGGGCTTCCACTCCCTCAACGTACAGCTGGTGTGTAACCACAAGAAGGAGTTTTTCATGTTTGCACCAAGTTCTTTGGTAGTTGCCATGACTCTTTCATCCTGCGGCACTCTAGTGTTCCTCCGCGTTTCAATCCACCAAACCAACTTAACGGATGGCTCCTTTGTGACAAAGGCTATCCCCTGAAGAAGTGGCTAATTACGCCGATCAGGAGGCCAGCTAACAAGGCTGAAGGGCGCTACAATGCCAGCCACACTTCGACCAGGTCCATCATCGAGCAAACCATTGGGTTGTTGAAGATGCGCTTCTGATGCCTTGATCAATCAGCTGGAGTCCTGCAGTATACACCATACAGGGTCTCCAGAATGGTCATGGTCTGCTGTGCACTGCACAACATGGCACAGCGTCGTGGCTTGCAGCTTCCTGATGAGCAAGTGGCTCAGTTCCAGGCCTCCTCAGATGAGGAGGAGGATGAGGAGAAGGAGGAGGATGATGAGGATGCTGAGGAGGTGGAGTAGCAGGAGGAGGAACGAGCGCCAGTCTATCGACCAGCAGCAGCGGCAGCACGCGAGCACATAGCTGCCCGAGATACAAGGGATGCACTTATCCTGGCCAGATTTGCATAGGTCCTCGGCTCCATCTTAAGACATCATAGACAATGGGCATGACTCTCTGGCCTCCTTTCACTCTGGCCACCAACCTCACAATGCAAGTGTCGCGGAGTCCGCATTGTGGAGCTGCCTAAGGCGAAAGAACAGATGCCATCATGCCAACATTTTGCCATCAAATCATTTTAATGCTTTCCAACATGGATACACATAAACATTCACCCAATCTGCTCACAGTTATATCCCTTGCCAGCTGGACCCACATAGTCTTGGTTTCTTTGGGAGGCCTCTTCCTCCCAGATGAGGGGAAGAGCACCTCCCTGCTAGCTCTCACCCCCTCGACCAACATTTGCAATGCTTCATCCGAGAACCTCGGGCAGGCCCTTGGAATTGGACATGTGGTTTCTCAAAAGATGTTGCAGGTGGTGCAGCATCGACAGAAATCCAGTGGAATGATCCAAGGCAGCAATCAGCCCTTAAAAGGGGCTGGAAAAGTGACATCAGCAGAGGCGAGTTTCAGTCCCAAAACACGAATTGACCATGGGCTACCCACACCTCTGAAATCAACTGGCCAATTAGGGGAAAATCGCAATTTTTTCAAACCTATCAGTGGAGGCGGGTTTGGAACCCGCCCCACCGAAACCTGCCTATAACCTGCCTCCAGTGGGAAAATCGTCCCCAAAGTATTTGTTTAATTTCTCTGCCATTTTCTTATTCCCCATTATAATTTTGCCTGTCTCAGTCTGTAAGGGACCCACATTTACTTTCGCTAATCTTTTCCTTTTTACATACCTATAGAAGCTTTTACAGTCTGTTTTTATGTCTCTCGCTAGTTTACTCTCATATTCTATTTTCCCTTTCTTTATCAATTTCTTGGTCCTCCTTTGCTGAATTCTAAAATCCTCCCAATCCTCAGGCTTACTACTCTTTTTGGCAGCATTATAAGCCTCTTTCTTTGATCTAATACTATCTTTAACTTCTCTTGTTAGCCACTTTTCCTGTGGGGTTTTTGTGCCTTAAAGGAATGTATATTTGTTGTAAATTATGTATTAATTCTTTAAATGCTAGCAATTGCTCGTCCACTGTCATACCTTTTAACGTAGTTTCTCAATCTACCTTAGCTAACTCACCCCTCATACCTACATAGTTTGCTTTGTTTAGGATTTAACTAAGTCACTTTCAAACTCAATATAAAATTCTATCATATTATGGTCACTCTTCCCTAAAGGCCCCTTACTACAAGGTTATTAATTAACCCTTTCTCATTGCACAATACTAGATCTAAATTAGCCTGTTCCCTAGTTGGTTCCTCAACATACTGATCTAGAAAACTATCTTGCATACATTCCATGAATTCATCCTCCACACTATTACTGCACATTTGGTTTGCCCAGTCTATATGTAGATTAAAGTCCCCCGTGATTACTGTATTACTATTGTCACATGCACCTCTAATTTCCTGATTTATACTCTGCCCTACATTACAACTACTTTTTGGGGGCTTATAAACAACTCCCACCAATGTTTTCTGCCCCTTGCTGTTTCCTAGCCCCACCCAAACTGATTCTACTTCTTGATTTTCAGAGCTAAGATCCTTTCTCTCGACTGTCTTTATCCCATCCTTTATTATCAGGGCTACCCTTCCTCCTTTTCCATTTTGCTTATCCCTTCTAAAGTTATGTATCCTGAAATATTTAGTTTCCAACCTTGGCCACTTTGCAACCATGTCTCCATTACGGCTATTAGATCAAACCTTTTACTTTCTATCTGCGCTATTAATTCATTAATTTTGTTGTGAATGCTTCATGCATTCAGATATACCTTTAGCTTTGACTTAGTTCTCTTTTTCCCTGATGTCACCTTAGTCACTGATGCCTTATTACCTTTGTTACTCTCTCTGTCCCTTCCTGACCCACTTTGCTTATTTTTACCCAAAACTCTACTCTGCTCTACAGCCTTGACATTTATCTCGTTGTTGTTAAATTTATTCTTTCCTGAACCCTCCCACCCCCCTTTCATTAGTTTAAAGCCCTGTCTACTGCTCTAGTTGTTCGGTTCACCAGGACACTGGTCCCAGCCTGGTTTAAGTGGAGCCAATGTAGGGGTTCGCAAAATCCCCTCAGCCCCGAAGATCGGGAAATATTAATCCACATCGTGGACGAAGACTTGTGGAATTTTAATTGTCTCTGGGTTGGACAATGTTTTTAAAATGTGCCCAGAACCACAAAAGGCTGCGTTAAGGAGCCTGTGAGCTAAGCAGCACTTGGACACCGGAATCAAAGGACTTTGTGAAAATCGCACGCTTTAAAGATAGTACATTTTATTAAAAAAATAAAGATGTACTCTTGAGTTTTGAAACAGAATTTTCAGCAGGAAAAAAGACAGACAGGCCATTAGCATTTGAATGGGGCCCGAGCTGTCAATCACCCTGTGGTATTTGGGAGGGTCAGGTAGCCTACAGCTGCTTGTTTACACTGGGGAGTAGCCCGTTTGAATCTGCCAATCAAAGGCAGTTCGGGAAGCCCCTCCCAGCAGAGACAATCGATGTTTGTTTACAGGAAACTACTACAAGGATGTTTGCATAAGGGATTAAACCACTTGAGACTGCAGTTTCAGTGACCACAATGGGTTTCTGTTTACTTAGTGATACAACCCCATTCAAACCCATCAAGATGAATGAAGACACATTCAAAACCCCTGCAGTTTTATCGACAGCCATCACAGACAATGGCAACTTTATTCAAACCCATCCCAGACAATGGGGACGGTTCGGATCCCTTTGTTTTAGTCCAGAAAACTCCGGATGTGGGCGGGAACATTTCGGCCCCAGAATGAAGACACATTCAAAACCCCTGCAGTTTTATCGACAGCCATCACAGACAAAGACAACTTTATTCAAACCCATCCCAGACAAGGGGATGGTTTGGATCCCTTTGTTTTAGCCCAGAAAACTCCAGATGTGGGCGGGAACATTTCGGCCCCAAAATTGGGGTATATAGAGATAGCTTCTCGGAGGCCTCTCTCTGGCTTGCCTCTGTGTGTCTTCTACAGTGTGGAGTCTGTCTGTGGAAGTTAAACACCAGCAGTTTACTTTTAAACACTGGGGTGTTTTCACTTCTGGGCAGTGAAGATCTAAGATCGCAGGGCACGGAGCTAGCATTGCAAGTGGTGAGCATATATTTTTCTGGCCTTCCACAAGGCAACTTAGGGTAGGCTTAGTGGTGGGGGTAAAGTGGGGATTTCGTTAAGAATTGTTATTTTAGTCGTTTTTCCCTCGTTGTGTCCGTTTCTTTCCCTCCCCTATTTAAGCAATTTTACAGTGATTACTTTGATCATGTGGTGTAGTTTATTTAGTTAATAAAGTTTGACTTTCTTACATCCAGATCATTTGTCCGTTTTTAATATATCATTAATTATAAGTTCCTCCAGTCAGAACTGGAAGGGTGGGTTTAGCGATTCGAAACCACTGATTGGTATTGGTCTCAGTCTGTGAAACAAAAGCTGCCTGACCAGGTAAATTACCGTAAACCAGGTGAAGGAAGGTAAATTACCGTAAACCTGGTAAAAGATGTCCCCCTACACCCGTCCCAACGGAACAGCTTCCTCTTTCCCCAGGACTGGTGCCAGTGCCCCATGAACCAAAACCCCTTCCTCCCACACCACTCTTTGAGCCACGCATTTAAACCTCTAATCTGTTTGTTCCTATGCCAATTTCTGCATGGCTCAGGTAACAATCCAGAGATTATTACCTTTGAGGTTTTGCTTTTTAATTTGTATCCTAGCTCCTCAAACTCCCTCAGCAGAACCTCATTCCTAATTCTTCCTATGTCGTTGGTTCCTACGTGGACCACGACAACTGGATCTTCCCCTTCCACGCCAATTTCTTCTCCAGCAGCAAGGAGATGTCTTTAACCCTGGCACCGGGCAGGCAACACAACCTTTGGAACTCTCGGTCGTGGCTGCAGAGAACAGTATCTATCCCCCTGACGATACTGTCCCCTACTAGAACTACATTCCCTTTCACTCCCCCCACTTGAATGGCCTCCTGCAATATGGTGCCATGGTCAGCCTGCTCATCCATCCTACAGGCTTTTCCCTCATCCACACAAGCAGCAAGAACCTCATACCTGTTGGACAAGGGCAAAGGCTGAGTCTCCTCCAGCACTGCACCTGGGGTTCCCCTTACCTGCCTGAGTTACAGTCCTACCCTCCTGTCCCTGAGTACTAACCAGACCTGTACCACTACCGAACCTAAGGGGTGTGACTGCCTCCTGGCTCAAAGTGTCCAGGTAACTCTCCCCATCCCTGATGCCCCCCAATGTCTGCACCTCAGACTCCAGCTCAAAAACTCTGAGCTGAAGTTCCTCAAGATGCAGGCACTTACTGCAAATGTGGTTGTCCAGGATCACAGTGCTCTCCACAAACTCCCACATGCTGCAGTTGCGGCACACCACCTGCACTGCCATCCCGATATGACCTTGATTTATTTAATTAAATTGAATTAAATTTGTAATTAGGTCACTTAGTTTACAGTGTAGTTTCCTGACTACTTACTTGATCTAGATTAAGTTATGCGTGCTGAAATTAAATATCTAACTATAACACAAAGCACTACAAGCAGTGTAGGCAAAAAGCAACAACACCTTCCCCCTCTTCTCCAAATTCCCACTCTTTCCAAATTCCCAACCAAAGCACTCTGTTCAAGTCCACTCCGTTTACTCCCGCTCTGTGCAGACCGCTCAGATTGTTGGTGCATCGTGTACAATGCCTACTCACCTAATCTACTACTTCTGAGAATGCTGAACCCAGATCAGAAAGGCTCTCTTAGATTTGAGCCCAGTGGTCTGTGCATTCATGAGAGATACTCCCATTGTGCTTAGACCCTGTGCTGCTGAGGATTCCTCTGCAGATACCTCAGGAGCTGCCATGTGCTCAATGGCAGAGCGAAGTGCAGACAATGACTGATCCATTACTGCATAGATCGAGCACCTTCGTAGTCCTCGCCAGATCTTGCAGGGTATTTTACTCAGATGACAGTTAACTCAAGTAGGTGATTCTGCCCAGGCAGAAGTCTCTCTTTATAGAGAGTGGTGTTCTGGATGAGACATTTAACCAAAGCTCCATCTGCCGGTTTAAAGATCCCATTGCGTTATTCGAAAAGGAGCATAGAGTTCTCCCGGTGTCCTAGCTAACATTCATCACTCAACCAACACTACCAATAACACAGGATTTGATCATTTTATCTCATTTCTGTTTATGGGACCTTGCTGGCTGCTGCGTTGACCACAAAACAACAGTGACTACCCTTCAAAAGTGATTCATTGACTGTGAAGTGTTTTGGAATTGCCCTGAGTATATGAAAGGTGCTACATAAATGCAAGTTCTTTCTTCCAAAAGGAGGTCCTGTAAGCTCAGAATCCTTATGTGCTGCAGTGGAGGCAGGAATTGTGGTGGCACTCCAGGCAGCAGATGCCTGTTCTTCAGCTGCAACCACCCATGTCCTCACCATGGCCTGCAACTCACTCGATGCTATCTACTCAAGCTCACTAACTACAGCTGTTGGTGTGTGAGCAGCAGTGCTCATGGTTGAGAAAGGTGGTGAAAGTGATGAGGGTGCTGACTTCCTTGGAGTGGCTATAGTGTCACTCCGCTCTTCTAGATCACCAAAAACAGAAGGGGAACATATATCAAAAAGTTGCATTAAAGAAGCCCTTCCAAATCTTGTGTTGCAATATGCTATGTGTGCTTTTATTGAAGTTGATTGTATGCCTGTGTGTTAGTGACAGAGCAGGACAAGACAGAACAAGAACATAATGTTACTAGGCCTGAGCTTTGGAGAGGCCTCTGGCTCCACCCTCCCATACTTTCCTTGACACTAGTGCTCTATGACGTTCATATGAAGTGGCCTTCTCAACAAGAGTCAAGGGCTTGTAATACCTGTGCCCTCCTTCAGTTCTATTATGTACCATCTTGTCATGCAAACAGATAAGTAGTCTTGAGATTTTGCAGTTTAGATATCACAGTGACATACAACTGGCCACATAACAGCCCATACTGTCCAACACTAAATGAATAATGAGAAGCAGCAGATTCAACCAGAAACTTTGATTGACCCTCCAGTAGTGCACTAGTAGTGGTTTTTAGGCCATCATCACATCAGGTTGTTTACTTTATTCCTTTATTATATTGCTAGGTTGTCATACAAGGATTTCTTGTGTGAAGGCTCTTTAAAATTGTTATAGTTAGTCAGTTTGATTTGTAAAGTTACTCGATGTATTTCTCCCTTGCTGCTGAATGGTCATGCATGGTAAGGATTCAGCGTCCTGTTTCTCTCATGGCAGTGGTACATAGGATAAGCTTCTATTAATAGTTATCAAGGTTCAGTATAAAATTAAATACAGTCTAATGGCATGCATGGCAGGTAATGTTCATTCAAAATGACTTCATCCTTAACTTAGCTGCTTTTTTGATGTCGACTATCTTGTTCCTAATATCTCTCTAGATCTGCCAGGTTCTGGAGTCCGAATTTACCCCTTTTGTTATTTTCTCTCAAGCCTGCTCCATAGGCATTTCTGTGAAAGGTCCCTATCAGCTCCATACAGTATAGCCTTCTCTTCCTTTTTTCCTGGATCAACAATTTTAGCATCGAATTGGCAAAATGACTCTTGTGAGCCTTAGCTGCATGCATCACTGAGTAAATCCCAAGCCTGCTCTCCCCTCTACAAATGAAGGGGTATAAATGCCTCCTTAATGAAGATAATAGTGGTTCTACCTTATTATTTCTGCTGTTTCATTGCTCAGCTCAGTGTGTGGGCATTATGGCGCACAATTTACTTCTGATACTGAAATCAGTAATATTGAGGTTAATGAGAAGCAGCAGACTCAACCAGAAACTTTTATTAACCCTCGAGTCGTGCACCAGTAGTGATTTTTAGGCCATCATTACATCAGGTTGTTTACTTGATTCACCCTGGAAGCAAGAAAACAGATAATACCAGACATTAACCGATAAGCACGTTTGTTGTGTACATTGCTGGCTCACACACAGAGCCCTTAGGAAATAATTTAAATGTCGATTGTATCTTAATGAGAAAGCCTGAAAAGAGGATAATGATAATGAATCGCAATTTACAAAACAGGCAAAATACCACTGTGTTCCCATACCATTGTTTTTTCTGGGGGAAAGGAGAATGTATTTCATTTTCTCCTCTTTTTGCTTCATACAGTCCCCTAATCGTCTACATTTTCCTGATTGAGAGGCAGGAGAGCAACCTGCTCCTACAGACTTCTTTAAAAGCAGTGGCCAGCCTGTATACCTGGCCTTCCAATTTTCCACCCCAGTGGGGAAGTGCTTAGCCTGGGCATGGTTTTGATTTGGAGCTGTGTCACCACATCTAGCACAGGCCTCTTAGAAAAGCAGGAAATGATTTCTACAGTGAGTTTTATTCTTCTTCTAAACTCATGCTTCCCCTACAGAAAAGGTATGATCCAAAACTGAAAGTAGTGAGAAAATGTTCTACTAAAAATCCTTAGCACCAATTTGAGGAGTCTGTGAATGAAACATTTGTTGAGATCTTTTCTGAAACCTGTTACCATTTTTATTCCTGTAAGTTATTATCTCCTGTCTACTTACAATCCTCTGGATCATACACCCTTCACTGAGAGGCCTGTGCACAGGCTGCGAGGAGGTTCAAACACAATGTGGGCTTGCTGATCACTGATCTTTCCATTCCTGTGAACTCATTCCATGTGCTCTAGGGCAAGGCAACCCACATCTTGCCCAAATGTAGCTCAGCACCAAAATAAACTGGGCTTCCTGAGTTTTTTATCGATATATTTTCACTGTTTATTTATTCCCCACAACACTCCATTTCCTTCAACCAAGAAGCACAGGACGCTTTAGTTTGGGATTACATAAAATCCTTTACTGCCATATACGGACCTTATTCTAGACTATCCCACCTATTTAACCTCCTGAGGGAAAGATCTGCATAAATGGTTATAAAGAAAAGTTCCAAACCATTCATTTGTCCTCACATTTCCACTATTCAACCCTAACTTACTGCCCTTTGTAGATTATAGTTGGGGTTGCTGGTTGGATTATGGTGAGCTAACAGGCAATACATCTTCGTGCCTATTTTCATTGTCTTTAAAATGAAGTACTTCACTATAATGAAGTGTTCGATCATCCGGTGCCCTATTCCATAATCTATCCACAAAAGCCTGTATGCTTGAACGTCAGCCATTATTGCAATTGAACTCTTGTAGGAGTCTCTGCACTCCTAGCAAAGAATCTATAAACTCACTGGAAGTTAACAGAGTTTAATGTATTAAAATTTTACAAAACAAGAAAATGCAGGAGAAGCTCTAAACAGGTCTTTACTCTATATCTTCACACGAGGACTGGCTGGCCACGCCCTCTACCTCTGACGTCATGACGTCATCACGTTTCCTGCCATTGGGGAGTCACATGACCCACGTGATGACATCATCGCGTCAGATCGCGATTTTGTCGATCTAGCTGTTTAACCAGAGCTAACATTGAAAGGTAATAAACATGATTAAAGGCAATTATACAAATCACTGTGAGTCTCTTAGTGGCTTTGCCACATACGCCCCCCCAGAATTATCTTTAACGAAAAGAGTCAATCGCTGAGGAGGTCGGACGAGTCTGTTGGACCGACTCCTAACTTCCCGGAGGCGCCGATCGCCATCGTGGCCACGGGGGGAGTATCGGGACCGGCGTGGTTGACTCGTGGCGGTCTATTCGACGGTCTGGTAACGAAACTGCACAGTGGGCGGAAGCAGCGGGCCTACGGTCCGAAACGAGCATGGTAGTAGCAGTAACCGGTCATTGGAGGCGCCGTGGTCGGAGCCGGGGCCGGGCTCCTCGTGGCGGGGCATTGTGCGAGGGCGCGGTACTGTTGCCGGACCGCGTAAATCTTATCCGCCTCTTCGGCGAGCGCGACGCAGTCTGCGGTTTCTGCTCGGGCAAGGGCCACCTGGACTTGCTCGGGGAGTTGAGTAAGGAACAGCTCGCGAAACAGAAAGCACTGGGGCTCGGACCCCAGGAGAGTCAGCATATGACTCATAAGCTCTGAGGGTTTGGAGTCACCTAACCCTGGTAGCGTCAGTAAACAGCGAGTGCGCTCTGCTTTGGTAAGACCAAATACCTGCAGCAATCGTGTCTTGATGGCGACATACTTGTCAGCATTCGGGGGACTCTCCAGAAGGCTGATGATTCTCGACGCCATCAAGCTCTCGAGGGCGGAGACAACGTGGAGATATCTGGTCTGGTCCTGTACGATGTTGCGGAGCTCAAATTGCGCCTCGGCTTGCACAAACCAAGAGGCTGCCTGTTGTTCCCAGAATTGGGGGAGCTTCAAGGCCACTGCATTGGCCTCCATTACTGGCCCGTTCTCTGCGTTCACCGTGAAAAACGATCGCGAGGATTAGGGGTCACCAATGTAGGAGTCTCTGCACTCCTAGCAAAGAATCTATAAACTCACTGGAAGTTAACAAACTGAGTTTAATGTATTAAAACTTTACAAAACAAGAAAATGCAGGAGAAGCTCTAAACAGGTCTTTACTCTATATCTCCACACGAGGACTGGCTGGCCACGCCCTCTACCTCTGACGTCATGACGTCATCACGTTTCCCACCATTGGGGACGTCACATAACCCACGTGATGACGTCATCACGTCAGATCGCGATTTTGTCAATCTAGCTCTGTTTAACCAGAGCTAACATTGAAAGGTAATAAACATGATTAAAGGCAATTATACAAATCACTGTGAGTCTCTTTGTGGCTTTGCCACACTCTGCTCTTATGAGTGAGGGAGTTCAACACTCTCCCAAAGCAGCCAACAAATACAGCCACAAGAATAAACATAGCCTAACTTAATTCAAGACACTCTTAAGACCCTTATCATTGGACTGGAGTGACTAATCTAACTCTAAAGCCTGCACATCTGCCAATGCACTTTATTATGGTTATGTTTATGTTAATGTATTACAAGCCAAATGTATGTTGAATGTTTAAATGTCTTAATCTAAATGTACACTCTCGGGAGCCGCAAGCCTACATTTCGTTGTACTGCACTTGTGCACTAACAATGACAATAAAGCTGATTATTATTATTATTATTATATATTGTTACAATAAATAATAATCAAGAACAGAGTGAATTGTTGGGCACACCACGTTAACACATGGATAACTCTGGGCTTTTAATTATTTTCATAGGGAACCTATAAACATTTATTTGCTTAGTTTGTTTGACACTTCAGGTGAGAAAGGGTTGAGGTTGCATATTTATGAGATATGTCTAACAGTAAGGATTTGATACAAAAATAAGAAGCAAAGATAAACACTCTTCTGTAATGGAGGATAATGTTTCAGTGTAAACATGCTGTAATAACAACAGAAAATGCTGGAAAAACTCAGCAGGCCAGGCAACATCCGTGGAGAGAAAATAGAGTCAATGTTTCGAGTCAAACCCTTTGTCAAGACTGGAAAGGCACAGGAAATGAAATAGATTGAAAGGCCAGGCTGGGAGAGAACAAAAGAGAAGTGAAGAGACATTAAGAGGTATTCAAAATGAGACAAGATGGCGGTAGGACTAGTGGAGACAAAAGACGGCTGTGTCTTGTTGATAACATGGTGCCTTTATAGTTTGGCATTGTTTACTTACCAAAGTAAACGCCATTGATAACAGGAAACTGCGCACAAGTTGTTTTGCCATAGTTGATTCTACAGCCTTGGTGCCAATCACCGGAAAAATCTGCAAATGGAATAAAACTAAAGATGAATATATAGAATTACATAGAATATACAGCACAGAAACAGACCATTTGGCCAAACCAGTCCCTGCTGGCGTTTATGCTCTACTCGAGCCTCCTCCCATCCTTCCTCATCTAACTCCATCAGCCTAATCCTCTATTCCCTTCTCACACATATGCTTATCTAGCTTCCCCTTAAATGCATCTATACTATTCGCGTCAACTAATCCCTATGGTAGCGAGTTCCACATTCGCACCACTCTCTGGGTAAAGAAATGTCTTCTCAATTCCCTATTTGATTTTTTGGTGACTATCTTATGTTGATGGACTCTAGTTTTGCTCTTCCCCACAAGTGGAAACATTCTCTCTGTGTCTACTCTATCAAAACCTTCCATAGTTTTAAAGACCTCTATTAGGTCACCCCTCAGCCTTCTCTTTTCAAGATAAAAGAGACCCAGCCTGTTCACCATTTCCTGCTAGGTATAACCTTGCAGTTCTGGTATCATCATGTAAATCTTTTAATTACCCTCTCCAGTGCCTCTAAATCTTTTTTATAATATGGTGACCAGAACTGCACACAGTACTCCAAGTGTTGTTGAACCAAGGTTCAATACAAACTTAGCATAACTTCTCTACTTTTCAATTCTATCCCTCTAGAAATAAACCCTAGTGCTTGGTTTGCTTTTGTTATGGCCTTACTGACCTGTATCACAACTTTTAGTGATTTGTGTGTTTGTACTCCCAGATCCCTTTGCTCCTCTACCCCATTTAGATTCTTATTTTCCAAGTAATATGCGACCTCCCTATTTTTCTTACCAAAATGTAATATCTCACAGTTATCTATGTTGAAATTAATTTGCCAATTATTGCCCATTCTTCATGTTTATTAATAAATTCTAAATGTTTAGCTATAATCTAAGATCTTTAGTTCCCTTGAGATGTTCTATCTCCCTTCTTAAATATAGGTATGGTGTTAGCTATCCACCAGTTATCTGGCACTACACCTTTTTCTAATGAATTATTAAATATGTGTAATAGTGCCTTTGCTATCTCTACCTTAGAATATTTTAAAATGCACGGATACAATCTGATCGGACCAGGGTTTTATCCTCTTTGCGTTTGATTAGTTTCTTTAATATTTCTCCTCCTTTTATTTAAATGTGGTTATATAATTTCTGATCTCATCATCCAATGTCATGTCCAGCTGATCTGTCTCCTTGGTAAATACTAAAGCAATTACTTAATACTTCTGCCATTTTGCGATCGCTGCCTGTGATTTTATTGTGATCCTCCCTCAGTGGCTCTATCCCCATCCTGACTTTCCCTTTTTTATTTATGTGCCTGTAGAAGGTGTTACTATTTTGTTTTATGTTCCTGGATAATTTAATTTTATAGTCATTGAGTTTATAGTCGTTGAGTATATTCAAGACTGAGATCGATAGATTTTGGACACTAAGGGAATCAAGGGATATGGGGATAGGGCGGGAAAGTGGAGTTGAGGTCGATGATCAGCCATGATCTTATTGAATGGCGGAGCAGGCTCGAGGGGCCGTATGGCCTGTTCCTGCTCCTATTGCTTATGTTCTTATATATGGCCCCTAGTTTTGGTTTGTCCCACAAATTAAACCATCTTCACTATGTCTACCCTATCAAACCCTTTCATTATCTTAAAGACCTCTTCAGGTCACCCTTCAGCCTTCTCTTTTCTAGAGAAAAGAGCCCTAGCCTGTTCAATCTATCCTGATACATACAACCTCTCAATTCTGGTATGATCCTGGTAAATCTTTTTTTCACCTCCTCCAGTGCCGAGGTGGGTAGGATTGATTGGGGAATGTCACTCAAAGGATTGACGGTAGATAGGCAATGGCAAACATTCAAAGACCGCATGGATGAACTACAGAATTTGTTCATCCCAGTTTGGCATAAAAATAAAACAAAAAAGTTGACTCAACCATGGCTAACAAGGGAAATTAGGGATAGCATAAGATCCAAGGAGAGGACATATAAATTGGCCAGAAAAAGCAGTAAACCTGAGGATTGGGAGCAGTTTAGGATTCAACAAAGGAGGACAAAGGGATTAATTAAGAAGGGGTAAATAGAGTATGAGAGTAAGCTTGCAGGGAACATAAAAACTGACTGTAAAAGCTTTTATAGATATGTGAAGAGAAAAAGATTGGTGAAGTCAAGCCTAGGTCCCTTGCAGTCAGAATCAGGGGAATTTATAATGGGGAACAAAGAAATGGCAGACCAATTAAATACATATTTTGGTTCTGTCCTCACAAAGGAGGACACAAATAACCTCCCAGAGATGTCAGGGAACATAGGGTCTGATGAAAGGGAGGAACTGAAAGAAATCAGTATTTGTAGGGAAATGGTGTTCGGGAAATTGACGGGATTGAAGGCCGATAAATCCCCAGGGCCTGATAATCTACATCCAAGGGTACTTAAGGAAGTGGCTCTAGAAATAGTAGATGCAGTAGAATCTGGAAGAGTACCCATGGATGGGAGGGTAGCTAATGTTACCCCACTATTCAAAAAAGGTGGTAGAGAGAAAATGGGGAATTACAGACCGGTAAGCCTGGCATCGGTAGTGGGGAAAATGCTAGAGTCCATTTTAAAAGATGTAATAGCAGAGCACTTGGAAAACAGTGACAGGATCGGACAAAGTCAACATGGATTTACAAAAGGTAAATTGTGCTTGACTAATCTACTGGAATTTTTTGAAGATGTAACTGGTAAAATAGATAAGAGAGAACCAGTGGATGTGGTGTATTTGGACTTTCAAAAGGCTTTCGATAAGGTCCCACATAAGAGATTAGCATGTAAAGTTAAGGCACATGGGATTGGGGGCAAGGTATTGACTTGGATAGAGAACTGGTTGGCAGACAGAAAGCAGAGTTGGAATAAATGGGTCTTTTTCCGAGTGGCAGGCAGTTACTAGTGGGGTACCGCAGGGATCGCTCCTTGGATCCCAGCTATTCACAATATATATTAATGATCTAGATGAGGGAACTAGATGTAATATCTCCAAGTTTGCAGATGACACAAAGCTGGGTGGGCATGTGTGCTGTGAGGAGGATGCTGAGAAACTCCAGTATGAGTTGGACAGGTTGGGTGATTGGGCAGAAGCATGGCTGATGCAATATAATGTGGATAAACGCGAGGTTATCCACTTTGGTGTCAAAAACAGGAAGGCAGATTATTATCTGAATGGCAATAGATTGGGAGAAGGGGAAGTGCAACGAGACCTGGGTGTCCTTGTGCACCAGTCGCTGAAGGTAAGCATGCAGGTGCAGCAGGCGGTTAAGAAGGCAAATGGTATGTTGGCCTTCGTAGCGAGAGAGTTTGAGTACAGGAACAAGGATGTCTTGCTGCAGTTGTACAGGGCCTTGGTGAGACCACATCTTGAGTATTGTGTGCAGTTTTGGTCGCCTTATCTGAGGAAGGATGTTCTTGCCATGGAAGAAGTGCAGCGAAGATTCACCAGGCTGATACCTGGGATGGCAGGAATGACGTATGAGGAGAGATTGGGTCGATTGGGCTTATACTCGTTGGAGTTTAGAAGAATGAGAGGGGATCTCATTGAAACTTATAAAATTCTGACAGGACTGGACAGACTAGATGCAGGAAGGATGTTCCCGATGGTCGGGGAGTCCAGAACCAGGGGTCGCAGTCTAAGGATAAGGGGTAGGCCATTTAGGACAGAGATGAGGAGGAATTTCTTCACCCAGAGAGTGGTGAACCTGTGGAATTCTCTACCACAGAAGGCAGTGGAGGCCAATTCATTAAATATATTCAAGAAGGAGTTGGATGTATTTCTTAAAGCTAAAGGAATCAAGTGATATGGGGAGAAAGCAGGGACAAGGTACTGAATTTGGATGATCAGCCATGATCTCATTGAATGGCGGAGCAGGCTCGAGGGGCCGAATGACCGACTCCTGCTCCTCTCTTCTATAGTTCTATGTTTCTATATCATTTTTATAATATGGAGACCACAACTGTCCACACTACCCTTGCACTCTCACCAAGGTTCTATACAAGTTTAACATAACTTCTCTGCTTTTTAATTAATTGGGTGCACAAGGCACAATTTCAAAATTTGCAGATGACACAAAACTTGGAAGTATAGTGAACAGTGAGGAGGATAGTGATAGATTTCAAGAGCACATAGACAGGCTGGTGGAATGGGCAGACACATGGCAGATGAAATTCAATGCAGAAAAGTGCGAAGTGATACATTTTCGTAGGAAGAACAAGGAGAGGCAATTAAACTAAAGGGTACCATTCTAAAGGGGGTGCATGAACAGAGAGAGCTGGGGGTATATGTGCACACATGGTTGAAGGTGGCAGGGCAGGTTGAAAAAGCAGTTAAAAAAGCCTATGGGATCCTGGGCTTCATAAATAGAGGCATAGAGCTGGATTTTCATTGAGGAGGCGAGTAGGAGGCGGGACTACAACTTTTGGGGTTGTAGTCCTGCCTCCACCGAGTTCTAGCCAACCCACGCGATTTTGACTTGATTGACCTTGTTGAGCCCACCCAGCGGGCTCAGCAGGCCAATTAAGGGCCACCCGGCAACAGGTGACGGCACAGATTGAAATTTCATCTGTCAAGACCTTTTGACAGATGAAATATAAGCGTTTCACAGCTGTTTGAAGCTGTCAAACACTGACAATCTGTATTCCTGGTAAATTCCTTCCTCTCAGGATGATTTAGAGATCTCCCCGGAACAGAAAGCAGAGGCTGCAGATTTTGACAGCTGGTGGCCATTCTGCTTTCTGTGCCGGTGAGATGAGGGACTCCCGAGACCTGAAGGAAGGCTGTAAAGGTAAGTAAAGGTTAGTAGAACTTCTTTAAACACTTTACACAGACCAAACACACTTACCTCTGCACTCATGCTCCCATCACTCACCTGAACACCGGACATCTCGACCCCTCCAAGCCCTTCATCCCGACGGCTCGCCTCGCTAACTTGGCGTGGTTTGGAGCCGTCGGGAATCTAACATTTCAACAATGAAAATAGGGATTAGGCTAAAAACTGCCTGTTAACTACCTGTTAACAGGCAGTTAATTGGCACCAATCCCCTTCCCGCCTCGGGGAGGTGGGTCCCAGTGCAGGGCGGGTACCCGCCTCCTTTGAAACTGGCATGGAGGCGGGTTGGGGGCGGGATGGGGCCGGCACCCCCAATTTCGGGATTTTAAACCCCCACATGCCTCCAATCCCAACTCCACGGCCCAATGAAAACCCAGCCCTATATAGAGTACAAAAGCAAGGAAGTTATGATGAACCTTTATTAAACACTGGTTCAGCCTCAACTGGAGTATTGTGTCCAATTCTGGGCACCACAATTTAGGAAGGATGCAAAGGCCTTAGAGAGGGTGCAGAAAAGATTTACGAGAATGGTTCCAGGGATGAGGGACTTCAGTTACGTGGATAGACTAGAGAAGCTGGGGTTGTTCTCCTTGGAGCAGAGAAGGTTGAGGGGAGATTTGATAGAGGTGTTCAAAATCATGAGGGGTCCAGACAGAGTAGATAGAGAGAAACTGTTCCCATTGGCGGAAGGGTCGAGAACCAGAGGACACAAATTTAAGGTAATTGGCAAAGGCGACATGAGGAAAACTTTTTTACGCAGCGAGTGGTTATGATCTGGAATGCACTGCCTGAAAGGGCGGTGGAGGCAGATTCAACCGTGGCTTTCAAAAGGGAATTGGATAAGTACCTGAAGGAAAACAATTTGCAGGGCTACGGGGAAAGGGCAGGGGAGTGGGACTAGCTGATGTGCTCTTGCAGAGAGCCTGTACGGGCTCGACGGGCCGAATGGCCTCCCTCTGTGCTGTAACCATTCTATGATTCTATATCCCATCAGAAATGAACTCCAGTGTATAGTTTGTTTCTTTTTATGGCCTTATTAAACTGTGTCGCTACTTTTAGTGATTTGTGTATCTGTATCTGTAGATCCCTTTGCTCTTCTACCCCATTTACACTCTTATTTTCCTTATTTTTTCCTACCAAAATGCATCACCTTACATTTATCTATATTGAAATTCATTTGCCAATTACACACCTATTCTGCAAGTTTATTAATGTCTTCTTGTAGGAACGTGGGTTCCTAACTAAAAGACAGTTCTACTCAGGCGATCAAACAAAACGAACTTTAATGAAACAAACAGGCTTTAACAAGAACCTGCAGGATAGCATCGAATGTAGGTCTGCTCTCTCTGGAGGCTCCACGAGGACTGCCCCTGCAGTCCTGTGGCTGACGTCATGACGTTTTCCCGCCAGTGGGGGATCACGTGATGAACGTCGTGACGTCATCACGTTTTAGCCGCGCTGTTAAAGCAACCACACTCTGTACAGTTAAACGGCATAAATAAAGATACATGTGATGAAATATTCCATTCACCACTGCCTGTGACTGAGATCGGTTTCAGTGTCATTTCCCTTCCCCCAGACCTCATTGTATTGTGTACTGGAATGTGCTGTATTGTATACTGGAATGTGCTGGAATGTGCTGTGTGTAGGGCTCCGCCCATACCTGGCCCCGTTTGTAAGCTAGCTTCAGTCTGGCCTCAGTCTCCAGAAGGAAGACATCTCTCTCTCTTACGTGTTACTTTCTAAGTTAATAAAAGCCTTGTTTTTGTTCTGCTAACTTCGAGTCTCGGAATTATTGAGGCACATCAATTTTATTAACTTATTTTTCAACACTATGGATCAACTCCTGAAACCCGAACGTTTGGATTTGGATCAACATGCTCCGGACGCATCAGCACGCTTCGGACACTGGTTTGAGTGTATGGAATTCTTCCTGGACAATTCCGCAGCCGTCAAAGACGCTACGGATGCTGCGAGGATGAGACTCGGAATTCTGCGGAATTGGGTAAGCCACCGGGTTTACCCCCTCATCCAAGACGCCGAGACGTACCTGGCCACCTGCGACATCTTAAAGGCGCATTACCAGCAGCCTACGAATGAGGTGTATGCTAGGCACCTGCTCGCTACCCGCGCACAGCGACCTGGGGAATCGGTGGAGGAGTTCCTAAGCACCCTGAAAATGCTTGGCAAAGACTGCAAGTGCCGAGATGTAAAAGCCGCAGTGTACACTGACGAGCTTGTTCACGATGCCTTCATCACAGGCCTCAGCTCCACTTACATCCGGCAAAGACTGCTGGAAAAAATGGGGTTGGACCTGAAACAGGCTGCGGACACCGCGCGATCCCTGGATGTGGCCCAGAGAAACTCGGACGCCTACTCTTCAGCCCGCGCCATCCACGCCGCCACGTGTGCACCGAGGGCGCCGCCATCTTGGAAGGCATCTTCCCCGCCCGACAGCCCGACACCGGCTGGGCCCCGCTCTCCCCCCAGAAGCCCTACGACAGCCGCGACGCGTCAGGGACCCAACTGCTACTTCTGCGGGCAGCCAAAGCACACCAGAAACCTGTGCCCGGCGAAAGGCACCACCTGCTTTAAGTGCGGTAAGAAGGGGCACTTCGGGAAGGTGTGCAGAGGGAACCCCGACAGAAAACCAACCGCCGGAAAACCCGCCACCGCCGCGTGTGCGCCGTGGGAGCGGCCATCTTAGACGCCATCTTGCCCGACCTTGTGGGGTCCGCCATCTTGTGAGCAGACAGCGTGGACGCCATCTTGTATCGATCAGGGCCCTACAGTGGCATCGGTCACAGTGGACCAGACCAGGCCGCACCCGCTATCCAGATCAATGGTGGACATCGAGGTAAACGGGTGCCGGGTTAAATGCTTAATTGACAGTGGAAGCACGGAGAGCTTTATCCACCCAGAACTGGCACAACAACTCTCCCTAAAGGTGGTCCCTACTCAGGGTACCATCTCTATGGCTGATAAAACCCAGACATCGACCATTCTGGGTTACTGCACGGTACAATTGTGCGTTAACGGAACTGTATATGATAATTTTAAAGTATTAATCATGAAGAACCTATGTGCGAGCGTGATCTTGGGCCTGGATTTCCAGTGCAACCACCAAAGCATCACGCTCAAGTACGGTGGGTCCCAGCCGCCCCTCACAGTGTGCGGTCTGGCTACCCTGAAGGTAAAGCCGCCTTCGCTATTCGCGAACCTTACCCCTAACTGCTGGCCAATAGCGACCAAAAGCAGGAGGTACAGCTGGGAGGACAGGCGGTTTATCGCGACCGAGGTAGACAGGCTCCTGAAAGAGTGCATTATTGAACGCAGCAACAGTCCATGGCGCACCCAAGTGGTAGTGGTAAGGGGTAGCGAGAAGAAACGGATGGTGATCGACTATAGTCAAACGATCAACAGGTACACCCAACTAGACGCCTACCCGCTACCCCGCATATCAGAAATGGTGAACCAAATCGCCCAATACCGGGTGTTCTCCACCATCGACCTCAAGTCAGCGTACCACCAGCTCCCTATCAGACCAGAGGACCGCCCGTACACCGCCTTCGAGGCGAACGGACGCCTCTACCAATTCCTCAGAGTCCCCTTTGGGGTGGCGAATGGGGTCTCGGTCTTCCAGAGGGAGATGGACCGCATGGTCGATGACCACCACTTGCAGGCAACCTTCCCCTACCTCGACAACGTCACCATCTGCGGTCACAACCAGCAGGATCACGACTCGAACCTCGAGAGGTTCCTGAAAACCGCACAAAAACTCAACCTCACCTACAACGAGGACAAGTGCGTTTACAACACCACGCGCCTCTGCATACTAGGCAGCGTGGTGGAGAATGGGGAAATCGGGCCAGACCCCGACCGACTGCGCCCCCTACGGGAGCTGCCCCTGCCCAACACTCCCAAAGCCCTGAAAAGGTGCCTGGGGTTATTTTCTTATTATTCCCAATGGGTCCCCAACTACTCCGACAAAGCCCGCCCCCTCTTGAAAGCATCCTCTTTCCCGCTCTCTGCTGAGGCCCACGCCGCCTTCAAAAGCATTAAGCAGGATATTGAGCGGGCCACGCTACAGGCAGTGGACGAGAACACTCCATTTCAAGTGGAAAGTGATGCGTCTGACTTCGCCTTGGCGGCCACCCTCAACCAGGCGGGGCGGCCCGTAGCTTTCTTCTCGAGGACCCTCCAAGGGCCCGAGATCAGACACTCCTCCGTGGAAAAGGAGGCCCAAGCCATCGTGGAGGCAGTGCGCCACTGGCGCCACTACCTAGCCGGCAAACGCTTCACCCTACTTACCGACCAGCGGTCGGTAGCGTTTATGTTCAATAATAAACAGAGGGGGAAGATTAAAAATGATAAGATTCTTAGGTGGCGGATCGAGCTCTCCACCTTCGAGTACGACATCATTTACCGGCCAGGGGCCCTTAACGAATCCCCTGACGCCCTCTCACGAGGGATGTGTGCCAGCGCCACCGGGGATCGGCTACAGACCCTCCACAACGACCTCTGCCACCCAGGGGTCACGCGGCTGTTCCACTTCATAAAGTCCCGTAACTTACCCTACTCGATTGAGGAAGTTCGGTCCCTGACCAGGAACTGCCGCACTTGCGCTGAGTGCAAGCCTCGGTTCTACCGCCCAGATAGAGCCCACTTAATCAAAGCTACACGGCCCTTTGAGCGGCTCAGCTTAGATTTCAAGGGCCCCCTCCCGTCCGTCGACCGCAATGTTTACTTCCTGAACATTGTGGACGAATACTCCCGGTTCCCATTCGCCTTCCCCTGCCCAGACATGACCAGCGCCACGGTCATTAAATGCCTCAACAGCCTGTTCTGCCTGTTCGGTATGCCGAGCTACATCCATACGGATAGGGGGGCGTCCTTCATGAGTGAAGAGCTACGCCAGTACATGCTGTCCAAGGGGATCGCCACGAGCCGTACCACCAGCTACAACCCCCGGGGTAACGGCCAAGTGGAGCGAGAGAACGGGACAGTATGGAAAGCAGTCACTCTAGGTCTAAGGACCAAGGGCCTCCCTATCTCCCGCTGGCAGGAAGGCCTCTCGGATGTGCTCCATTCGATACGGTCGCTTTTGTGTACGGCCACTAATACCACACCTCATGAACGAATGTTTGTCTTTCCCCGGAAATCCACCTCAGGCGTATCCATGCCGTCATGGCTCTCCACCCCAGGTCCGGTACTCGTGCGAAGGCATGTGAGGGGCCACAAGACGGACCCTCTCGTGGAGCCAGTACACCTACTCCACGCCAACCCCCAATACGCATATGTCTGGCACGCCGACGGAAGGGAGGACACCGTGTCCATAAAAGACATCGCCCCAGCCGGCATCGACAACAACCACGGCAATAGCGGCAACGACGATCACAGCAACTCTTACCCACCCACTACTCTTTCATCACCCCCGGAAGAACACCGACCAACGGCACCCCCACCAACTACCCCTCCAACAACCCTGGCGGCACCCCCGGCAGAGACCCAGGAGGCTACCGGGGACACCCAGCCGACACCCGCGGCACCGCAACAGCCACGTCGGTCGCAGAGGACTATCAAACCCCCGAACAGACTAAATCTATAGAAGGGGTGAATGTGATGAAATATTCCATTCACCACTGCCTGTGACTGAGATCGGTTTCAGTGTCATTTCCCTTCCCCCAGACCTCATTGTATTGTGTACTGGAATGTGCTGTATTGTATACTGGAATGTGCTGGAATGTGCTGTGTGTAGGGCTCCGCCCATACCTGGCCCCGTTTGTAAGCTAGCTTCAGTCTGGCCTCAGTCTCCAGAAGGAAGACATCTCTCTCTCTTACGTGTTACTTTCTAAGTTAATAAAAGCCTTGTTTTTGTTCTGCTAACTTCGAGTCTCGGAATTATTGAGGCACATCAATTTTATTAACTTATTTTTCAACACTATGGATCAACTCCTGAAACCCGAACGTTTGGATTTGGATCAACATGCTCCGGACGCATCAGCACGCTTCGGACACTGGTTTGAGTGTATGGAATTTGAGTGTAGGCGCATTACCAGCAGCCTACGAATGAGGTGTATGCTAGGCACCTGCTCGCTACCCGCGCACAGCGACCTGGGGAATCGGTGGAGGAGTTCCTAAGCACCCTGAAAATGCTTGGCAAAGACTGCAAGTGCCGAGATGTAAAAGCCGCAGTGTACACTGACGAGCTTGTTCACGATGCCTTCATCACAGGCCTCAGCTCCACTTACATCCGGCAAAGACTGCTGGAAAAAATGGGGTTGGACCTGAAACAGGCTGCGGACACCGCGCGATCCCTGGATGTGGCCCAGAGAAACTCGGACGCCTACTCTTCAGCCCGCGCCATCCACGCCGCCACGTGTGCACCGAGGGCGCCGCCATCTTGGAAGGCATCTTCCCCGCCCGACAGCCCGACACCGGCTGGGCCCCGCTCTCCCCCCAGAAGCCCTACGACAGCCGCGACACGTCAGGGACCCAACTGCTACTTCTGCGGGCAGCCAAAGCACACCAGAAACCTGTGCCCGGCGAAAGGCACCACCTGCTTTAAGTGCGGTAAGAAGGGGCACTTCGGGAAGGTGTGCAGAGGGAACCCCGACAGAAAACCAACCGCCGGAAAACCCGCCACCGCCGCGTGTGCGCCGTGGGAGCGGCCATCTTAGACGCCATCTTGCCCGACCTTGTGGGGTCCGCCATCTTGTGAGCAGACAGCGTGGACGCCATCTTGTATCGATCAGGGCCCTACAGTGGCATCGGTCACAGTGGACCAGACCAGGCCGCACCCGCTATCCAGATCAATGGTGGACATCGAGGTAAACGGGTGCCGGGTTAAATGCTTAATTGACAGTGGAAGCACGGAGAGCTTTATCCACCCAGAACTGGCACAACAACTCTCCCTAAAGGTGGTCCCTACTCAGGGTACCATCTCTATGGCTGATAAAACCCAGACATCGACCATTCTGGGTTACTGCACGGTACAATTGTGCGTTAACGGAACTGTATATGATAATTTTAAAGTATTAATCATGAAGAACCTATGTGCGAGCGTGATCTTGGGCCTGGATTTCCAGTGCAACCACCAAAGCATCACGCTCAAGTACGGTGGGTCCCAGCCGCCCCTCACAGTGTGCGGTCTGGCTACCCTGAAGGTAAAGCCGCCTTCGCTATTCGCGAACCTTACCCCTAACTGCCGGCCAATAGCGACCAAAAGCAGGAGGTACAGCTGGGAGGACAGGCGGTTTATCGCGACCGAGGTAGACAGGCTCCTGAAAGAGTGCATTATTGAACGCAGCAACAGTCCATGGCGCACCCAAGTGGTAGTGGTAAGGGGTAGCGAGAAGAAACGGATGGTGATCGACTATAGTCAAACGATCAACAGGTACACCCAACTAGACGCCTACCCGCTACCCCGCATATCAGAAATGGTGAACCAAATCGCCCAATACCGGGTGTTCTCCACCATCGACCTCAAGTCAGCGTACCACCAGCTCCCTATCAGACCAGAGGACCGCCCGTACACCGCCTTCGAGGCGAACGGACGCCTCTACCAATTCCTCAGAGTCCCCTTTGGGGTGGCGAATGGGGTCTCGGTCTTCCAGAGGGAGATGGACCGCATGGTCGATGACCACCACTTGCAGGCAACCTTCCCCTACCTCGACAACGTCACCATCTGCGGTCACAACCAGCAGGATCACGACTCGAACCTCGAGAGGTTCCTGAAAACCGCACAAAAACTCAACCTCACCTACAACGAGGACAAGTGCGTTTACAACACCACGCGCCTCTGCATACTAGGCAGCGTGGTGGAGAATGGGGAAATCGGGCCAGACCCCGACCGACTGCGCCCCCTACGGGAGCTGCCCCTGCCCAACACTCCCAAAGCCCTGAAAAGGTGCCTGGGGTTATTTTCTTATTATTCCCAATGGGTCCCCAACTACTCCGACAAAGCCCGCCCCCTCTTGAAAGCATCCTCTTTCCCGCTCTCTGCTGAGGCCCACGCCGCCTTCAAAAGCATTAAGCAGGATATTGAGCGGGCCACGCTACAGGCAGTGGACGAGAACACTCCATTTCAAGTGGAAAGTGATGCGTCTGACTTCGCCTTGGCGGCCACCCTCAACCAGGCGGGGCGGCCCGTAGCTTTCTTCTCGAGGACCCTCCAAGGGCCCGAGATCAGACACTCCTCCGTGGAAAAGGAGGCCCAAGCCATCGTGGAGGCAGTGCGCCACTGGCGCCACTACCTAGCCGGCAAACGCTTCACCCTACTTACCGACCAGCGGTCGGTAGCGTTTATGTTCAATAATAAACAGAGGGGGAAGATTAAAAATGATAAGATTCTTAGGTGGCGGATCGAGCTCTCCACCTTCGAGTACGACATCATTTACCGGCCAGGGGCCCTTAACGAATCCCCTGACGCCCTCTCACGAGGGATGTGTGCCAGCGCCACCGGGGATCGGCTACAGACCCTCCACAACGACCTCTGCCACCCAGGGGTCACGCGGCTGTTCCACTTCATAAAGTCCCGTAACTTACCCTACTCGATTGAGGAAGTTCGGTCCCTGACCAGGAACTGCCGCACTTGCGCTGAGTGCAAGCCTCGGTTCTACCGCCCAGATAGAGCCCACTTAATCAAAGCTACACGGCCCTTTGAGCGGCTCAGCTTAGATTTCAAGGGCCCCCTCCCGTCCGTCGACCGCAATGTTTACTTCCTGAACATTGTGGACGAATACTCCCGGTTCCCATTCGCCTTCCCCTGCCCAGACATGACCAGCGCCACGGTCATTAAATGCCTCAACAGCCTGTTCTGCCTGTTCGGTATGCCGAGCTACATCCATACGGATAGGGGGGCGTCCTTCATGAGTGAAGAGCTACGCCAGTACATGCTGTCCAAGGGGATCGCCACGAGCCGTACCACCAGCTACAACCCCCGGGGTAACGGCCAAGTGGAGCGAGAGAACGGGACAGTATGGAAAGCAGTCACTCTAGGTCTAAGGACCAAGGGCCTCCCTATCTCCCGCTGGCAGGAAGGCCTCTCGGATGTGCTCCATTCGATACGGTCGCTTTTGTGTACGGCCACTAATACCACACCTCATGAACGAATGTTTGTCTTTCCCCGGAAATCCACCTCAGGCGTATCCATGCCGTCATGGCTCTCCACCCCAGGTCCGGTACTCGTGCGAAGGCATGTGAGGGGCCACAAGACGGACCCTCTCGTGGAGCCAGTACACCTACTCCACGCCAACCCCCAATACGCATATGTCTGGCACGCCGACGGAAGGGAGGACACCGTGTCCATAAAAGACGTCGCCCCAGCCGGCATCGACAACAACCACGGCAATAGCGGCAACGACGATCACAGCAACTCTTACCCACCCACTACTCTTTCATCACCCCCGGAAGAACACCGACCAACGGCACCCCCACCAACTACCCCTCCAACAACCCTGGCGGCACCCCCGGCAGAGACCCAGGAGGCTACCGGGGACACCCAGCCGACACCCGCGGCACCGCAACAGCCACGTCGGTCGCAGAGGACTATCAAACCCCCGAACAGACTAAATCTATAGAAGGGGTGAATGTGATGAAATATTCCATTCACCACTGCCTGTGACTGAGATCGGTTTCAGTGTCATTTCCCTTCCCCCAGACCTCATTGTATTGTGTACTGGAATGTGCTGGAATGTGCTGTGTGTAGGGCTCCGCCCATACCTGGCCCCGTTTGTAAGCTAGCTTCAGTCTGGCCTCAGTCTCCAGAAGGAAGACATCTCTCTCTCTTACGTGTTACTTTCTAAGTTAATAAAAGCCTTGTTTTTGTTCTGCTAACTTCGAGTCTCGGAATTATTGAGGCACATCAATACAGACTCAGACTGCAGCTAACATGTTGTTAAAGGAATTATGTACAAACGATCTGAGTCCTTTGGTGGCTCCGCCACATGCGCCCCCCCCAGAATTATCTTTAACAGCAAAAGTGAGACGTCGAGGAGGCCTGACAAGTCTGTCCGAGCGACTTCGGTAACCCTGTAGAGGAAGTTGATGGACGGTGGTCAAGCTGGCAGGCGGTTATGGTTGAGCTGGCGCGGTGAGTGTGGTCGAGCTGGCGGGCGGCTGTGGTTGATCTGGCACGGTGGCTGCGGGCGGTCGGCCACGTTTCGGCGGTTGAGCGATGACGACTGGGTGGTCCAGGTCCAGGTGAGCCAACTTCAACCGGTCCACCGATATGTGATCCGGCTTTCCTCCGATGTCGGCCGAAAAGGATTTGTCTCCTGATTCGATGACGCGGAAAGGACCAGTGTAGGGGGGCTTGAGCAGATCCCGGTGAGCGTCGTGGCGGATAAATACGTACTCGGCATTCTTCAGCTCCGCTGGCATGTGGGAGCTCTGTAAGCCGTGATTTGATGTAGGCACCGGAGCGAAGCATCTGGCCGCTTCCTGGTGGCTGACGAGTTGCTGGGAGGCGGACCATGGCTTTGTGGGAGATGGGAGGAAATCCCCTGGTACTCGGAGCGGCTGGCCATAAACGAGTTCGGCTGAGGACGATTGCAGGTCTTCTTTGGGTGCCGTACAAAGACCCAAAAGGACCCATGGGAGTCTGTCCACCCATCCTGCACCTTGAAGACTGGCCCGTAGGGCGGCTTTAAGCGACCTGTGGAATCGCTCGCAAAGGCCGTTCGCCTGTGGATGATAGGCGGTGGTGCGAGGAAGTTTGGTGCTGAGCCCCTGAGCTACAGCGTTCCAGAGCTCCGAGGAAAATTGTGGCCCACGATCGGAAGAGATGTCCGCCGGTACCCCAAAACGAGCAACCCAACAGGAGATGAAAGCTCTAGCGACATCTGCCGAAGTGGTGGAAACCAAAGGAATTGCCTCTGGCCACCTAGTGGTGTGGTCCACCATGGTGAGGAGATGCGTATAACCATGAGAAGGCGGAAGTGGCCCCACAAGGTCCACATGCACGTGGTCGAAACGACACTCCAGAACAGTGAACGTAGCCACTGGAGCTTTAACATGACGCTGGACCTTGGCCTTCTGGCAGACCACGCAGGTGTTGGCCCAGTCACGGACATCGAGGTGCATACCCTTCCAGACGAACTTCGCCGACATTAGCCATTGTGAAGCCTTCATACCAGGGTGCGACAACCCGTGTATGGCGTCAAACACCTTCCGGCGCCATGCGACTGGCACGATAGGTCGGGGGACGCCCATGGAGACGTTGCAAAGGAGCGTGGTGCCTGCGGCCTGCAAACTGACATCGGTCGCTTGGAAACTAGAGGGGACGGTTCTGTATGATTGGACCTCTGGGTCCGAGGCCTGGTCCGCAGCCATGAGGGCGTAGTCAATCCCCAGGTGAACCGCATGGACCGTCGCGTGGGAAAGGCAATCCGCCACCAGGTTGTCTTTACCAGACACATGTTGAATGTCCGTGGTAAATTCAGAAATAAACGTCAGGTGACGTTATTGACGAGCGGACCACGGTTCGACGGTCTTGGCCATGGCGAACGTTAGAGGCTTGTGGTCGACAAAAGCCGTGAAGGGACGTCCTTCTAATAAGAAGTGGAAATGGCGAATGGCTAGGAAAAGGGCCAGTAACTCTTGATCGAAGGTGCTGTACTTTTTTTCATTTTTCCGTAGTTGACGGCTGAAAAACACCAGTGGTTGCCACGTGCCATTCACCCACTGCTCCTGCACTGCGCCGATGGCGTGGTCTGACGCGTCTGTGGTAAGGGCGATGGTGGCACCAGGAAGTGGGTGCACCAGCATGGTTGTGTTGGCCAACGCGCTCTTGGTGTTGAGGAACGCCTGGTCCATCTCGGCCGTCCAGCTGAGTAGATCCTTACCCTTGCCCTTGAGGGCTACATACAAAGCTGAGCCGCCTTAGGGACGAATCGGTGATAGAAATTGACCATCCCCAGGACCTCTTGCAGGGCCTTGACGGTTGGCGGGCGTGGGAAAGAGGCAACCGCTTCCACCTTCATCAGTAAGGAGACGGCGCTAAGTCCGTGGCTAAGTAAAGAAATTAAGGATAGTATTCGACTAAAAACAAGGGCATATAAGGTAGCCAAATCTAGTGGGAGGATAGAGGATTGGGAAAACTATAAAAGACAGCAAAAAATAACAAAAAGATTGATTATGAAAGGGAAGATAGATTATGAAAGTAAATTAGCAAAAAATATAAAAACAGATAGTAAGAGTTTTTATAGTTATATAAAAAGAAAAAGGGTGGCTAAAGTAAATGTTGGTCCCTTAGAGGATGCGACCGGGAAATTAATGGTGGGAAATATGGAGATGGCAAAAACACTGAATGAATATTTTATATCAGTCTTTACAGTAGAAGACACTAAGAATATCCCAACACTGGACAAACAGGGGGCTAAAGGGGGAGAGGAGCTAAACACGGTCAAAATCACTAAGGAAGTGGTACTCGGTAAAATAATGGGACTCAAGGCGGATAAATCACCTGGACCTGATGGCTTACATCCTAGGGTCTTGAGGGAAGTGGCGGTAGGGATTGTGGATGCATTGGTAATCATTTTCCAAAACTCCCTGGACTCGGCAAAGGTCCCGGCAGACCGGAAAACTGCTAATGTAACACCCTTATTTAAAAAGGGCAGTAGACAGAAGGCTGGAAACTATAGACCGGTTAGCCTAACACCTGTGGTAGGTAAAATTTTGGAGTCCATTATTAAGGAGACAGTAACAGGACATTTGGATAATCATAATTTAATAGGACAAAGTCAGCATGGTTTTATGAAGGGGAAGTCATGTTTGATAAATTTGCTGGAGTTCTTTGAGGAAGTAACATATAGGGTGGATAAAGGGGAACCAGTGGACATAGTGTATTTAAACTTCCAAAAGGCATTTGACAAGGTACCACACAAAAGATTATTGCTTAAGATAAAAAAAATCACAGGATTGGGAGTAATATTCTGGCATGGATAGAGGATTGGCTATCTAACAGAAGGCAGAGAGTTGGGATAAATGGTTAATTCTCAGACTGGCAATCAGTAACTAGTGGTGTTCCGCAGGGGTCAGTGCTGGGTCCCCAACTCTTTACAATCTATATTAACGATTTGGAGGAGGGGACCGAGTATAACATATCAAAGTTTGCAGATGATACTGTTGTGTCTGTGTGTTGATAGAGACACTGAAGACAGGAGTTGGTTTCATAGGTGTTTACTAAATAAAGTCTGGAGGGGAACTAACTGATACAACACAATATAGAGGCTTATATAGCCCGAGTGGCCATTACCGGCATTACAGTACACATGGGGCTCTTAAAGGCACATACACTACAATTCCTCCCCTTTTAGCCAACCAGTACATAATATTTTAAGTAATTATTAATTACATGTTACAAGAAAAATAATCTACACATTGCTGCAGTTAATTAATTATAAGTCAGTCTCTCTGGAGGCTTCCTGACTCGGTCCAGATAACGCCTCGGTGGTGCAGTAGTTTCTGGTGGTGTAGTAGGTTCTTTTGGCAAGGCTGATTTGGCTTGAATGCCAGTGTCGGGTTCATCGGGTTCCAGTATCACCGGATTGGAGGTAGATATGGGTATCTCTACTTCATCGTTAGGCGTATAGAGTTGTGGTGTAGGTTGTCCCTTTTCGGATGACTCTATGATTTGGTCAGCATGGCGCCTTATTATGCTTTCTCCGATGTCCACGGTATACATCAGCGGTCCGAGTCGTGTGCAGATAGTTCCAGGCTGCCATTTCTCGGTACGGTAGTCCCGGGCCAAAACTTGTTGACCTATCTGGAAGGTTCTAGTTGGCCTTTCATTCATGCCTTGAAATTGCCGATTCTCCACGTCCCTTCTGATGTTGGGCTTGATCAAATCCAGCCGGCAACTTAGGCTTCTATTGAAGAACATCATGGCGGGAGTTTGGTTTGTAACCATATGTGTTGCATTCCTGTATGCGAACAAAAAGTTATCCACCTTGTGCTGAAGTTTTATGTCTTCATTACCCATGGCCTTTATGGCCTTCTTGAAGGTCTGGACAAACCTTTCAGCCAATCCATTGGTGGCGGGATGGTATGGGGCGGACATGTAGTGCTTAACCCCATTGTTTTTTAAGTACTTCCTGAATTCTTCAGACACAAATTGCAGTCCATTACCAGAACAGATCTGTTCCGGCAGCCCATTCCTGGCAAATATGGTCCTTAATACTGTGATGGTTTTTTCCGTGGTGAAGGAGGACATCTTTATTACCTCCGGCCACTTGGAGTGTGCATCAACCGCGATTAAGAACATTGAGTCCATAAATGGACCAGCAAAGTCGATGTGTACCCTTTGCCAGGGAGATGAGGGCCACTCCCATGTATGTAGAGGGGCTTGGGGTGGAGCGTTTTGGACCTTCTGGCATCCTAGGCAGCTCTTGGTCATTTCTTCGATGTCTCCATCGATACCTGGCCACCATACAAACGCCCTGGCTAGGTTCTTCATTTTCACTCCACCCAGATGCCCCTCGTGAAGCTCCTTTAGAACTTTATCCTGGAGTTTGGGTGGAATCACCACTCTGGATACACACATCAAGGTTCCTCGGCACACTGACAGCTGTTCTCTTCTTTGCGAGAATGCTGGCAACAGTGGTTCGCCATGTGCTGGCCATCCCTTCACTGTTAAATTGTAGATTCGTGAGAGAGTCGGGTCATTTCTAGTTTCCCTTTCAATGGCAGAATTTGTTACTGGTAGACATTCGACTATGGTAGAGTGGAAAATCTCCATTGGGTCTACGGTAGGTGCTTCTTCTACCGTTGGCAACGGTAGGCGCGATAACCTGTCAGCATTCCCATGCTGTTTTGATCCTTTGTATTCTATGTTGTATTGGTGTGCCCCTAGGAAAAGGGACCACCTCTGTAGCCTTTGCGCTGTCATAATGGGAACACCCTTTTTAGGGTTGAATATGGAGATGAGGGGTTGATGGTCAGTCAACAAGGTAAGTTTTTGTCCGTGTAGGTAATGGTTGAATTTCTTCACTCCCCATACCAGGCTGAGTGCTTCCCTGTCGATTTGGGCATAGTTACGCTCAGCTGAGTTCAATGAGCGTGATGCAAAAGCTATCGGCCGTTCCGAGCCATCAGGGAATTTATGCGATAATACTGCTCCTACGCCGTAAGGGGATGCATCGCACGCCAGTCTGATTGACAGTGATGGGTTGTAATGAGCCAAAACTTCATTGGACGTGATTAAGTCTTTTCACTTATGGAAGGCACGTTTACAGTTTTCGGTCCATTTCCAAATTACTCCTGTTTGTAGCAGTTCATTAAGAGGGTGTAGAAGAGTTGATAAGTTCGGTAAAAATTTATGATAGTAATTTATTAATCCCAGGAACGACCTTAATTGTGAAACATTTTCAGGTGATGGGGCTTTTATGACCGCTTCAATTTTTTCAGGTGACTTATGCAACCCTTCCTTATTAATTATGTGGCCACAATATGATATTTGATTTTGGAAAAATTCGCACTTGGGGCGATTTGCTCGTAGGCCCCGTTCTCTCAGCCTAGTGAGCACCTGCTCCAAATTGGCAAGGTGCTCGTTGTCGTTTTCTCCTGTTACAAGGATGTCGTCTAGGTAGCATTGAGTCCCTGGAATCCCTTGGAGGACTTGCTCCATAGCTCTTTGCCAGATAGCTGGAGCGGATGCTACTCCGAAAACCAGTCGATTGTACTGGTACAGACCTTTGTGTGTATTTATCGTGAGATATTTTTTAGAGGCCTCTTCAACCTCCATCTGTAGATATGCCTGTGCCAAGTCAATTTTGGTGAAACGTTTCCCTCCGGATAGTGAGGCGAAAATATCTTCTATCCTCGGAAGAGGATACTGTACCGTGTGAAGGACCGGGTTTACAGTCACCTTGAAGTCTCCACAGATGCGAATTTTTCTCTGTTCTTCAGATTTATCATTATTCAATGCTTTCTTCATAACTGGAACGATGGGTGTTGCCCACTCGCTCCAATCTATTTTGGATAATACGCCTGCCTTTTCCAAATTCTCCAGCTCTGCCTCGACTGCTGGATAAATTGCGTATGGCACCGGTCTTGCCTTAAAAAACTTGGGAATTGCTGCATCTTCCACTTTTATTGAGGCGGTGATGCCTTTCAAGGTTCCTAGTTTCTCTTGAAACACTTCTTTGGCGTTGGCCAAGATGTCTTTTAATCGTTCAGGTATGACGTCATCATCGTTTTTTTTCTTACTGGTCACCGTCAGTGCCTGAATGGAGTGCCAGTCTAAACGTATTTTCCTGATCCATTCACGTCCCAACAGCGGTGGACCACCATCTTGTAGAATGTATAAATACAACTTTTGTATTTCCTTGCCATTGTATACAACAGGCACCCTTATTTTTCCTTTGGGGTATACTTTCTGCCCCGTATATGTTTTCAAGATAATGGATGTGTCTTTTAAAGGTATATGCGGAAATAGCCGCTCGTAATCCCGTCGATTTATGACGGTCAGAGCTGATCCTGTATCTAGCTCCATTTTAACTGGGGACCCTGCTATCGTGAGGGTAACCCAAATGGTCTGGTAATCATCTTTGGCAATTACATTATGTAATTTGAGACAGCTTAGTCTCTTGTTTTCAGAGCCGCTATCGCTCTTCTGGTCTTCGGAGCTACTGTCCGTCATCATTTGTACCTTTCTGTACTTTTCTTTATTGATTTTTTTTTTCCTGTCTGTGGCTTTTTTTTGTCCAGATCGGCATACCCGTGCAATGTGTCCAATCTTTCCGTATTGACTGCATGCTTTGTCCTTGAACCAGCAGTCCCTCTGGTCATGGGTGGATCTGCCGCAGCGATAACATCTCTCGAAACCCTGTGTCATTTCATGGGTGCCGAAGTCCTGTGTCTTTTGTTGTATCTCTGCAGCTCCTCTTGCGGCTGCTTCGTATGATACAGCCATACTGAAAGCCTTGTCCAGTGTTAAATCTTTTTCAGAAAGCAGCCTTTTCTGTGTTCCTTCACTTAAGAGACCGCAGACGAATTTGTCTCGAAGATAATCTGCTAGTCCTGCCCCGAATTGGCAGTGTTTTGATAGCTTTCTTAATTCGGTGAGGTAATCAGCGTTACTTTCATTCTTGTGTTGATTTCTCATGAAGAATTTGAATCGTTCCGCTATCAGCAGCGGTGTTGGGTTTAAGTGATCCTGTAGGGTATCAACAATTTCTTTAAAATTCTTGTCCTTTGGTTTGGCTGGAGTGATTAAATTTCGTAACAGCCCGTATGTCTTTGCGCCCATTAGATTTAGCAGTACTGAAGCTTTTTTTCATCTTCTATTCCATTTGTGGTGCAATATACCTCCACTCTTTCCACATATGTGGTCCAATCCTCTATCTCGTTATCAAAAGCATCAATATTGCCAGACTTAGGCATCCTAGAAATAAAATGGCGCTTCCCATGCTTTTCTTTCTTTTCTGCAGAAAAGATATGGCGCTTCCCCGCCGCTGCTGCCGATGACAACACTGTTTCCCACGGTTTCCGTTCTTTTTATTTATTTATTTACAGTTGGAGACTCGTTCCCGCCGGACTCTCTCTCTAGGTCTGAACGCCGACCTGCTTGCAGCGCCGGCCATCTCCCGAGTGCTCCCTCCCCGTCTGTTACTGCTTGCCTCCGATTTCGCGGCTTGGCCCAGCTGTAGAGACAGCTGCTGGAGCCCCAGCCCAACGCCCAGGAAGAATTATTGCAGTACCTGCCACCAGCTTGGCTAGCTGGTGAAACCACAGCTTTTTCTTTTTCTTGCTTTTTCTTCAAATTTGGATGCCAGAGGAATCGATGTCCTTGAGGTGCTGCCGAATTGCAGGTAATTCCGTTTCCAATTCATCGCCACTGTTGTGTCTGTGTGTTGATAGAGACACTGAAGACAGGAGTTGGTTTCATAGGTGTTTACTAAACAAAGTCTGGAGGGGAACTAACTGATACAACACAATATACAGGCTTATATAGCCCGAGTAGCCATTACCGGCATTACAGTACACATGGGGCTCTTAAAGGCACATACACTACAATAAGATGGGAGGGAAAGTAGAGAGTGAGGAGGACATAAAAAACCTGCAAGGGGACATCGACAGGCTAAGTAAGTGGGCAGAGATTTGTCAGATGGAATACAATACTGGAAAGTGTGAGGTTATGCACTTTGGCAGGAAAAATCGTAGAGCAAGTTATTATCTTAATGGCAAGAAACTGGAAAGTACTGAAGTACAAAGGGATCTGGGGGTTCTGGTGCACGAAACTCAAAAGGTTAGTATGCAGGTGCAGCAAGTGATTAAGAAGGCCAATGGGATGTTGGCTTTCATTGCTAGGGGGATAGAATATAAAAATAGGGAGGTATTGCTTCAGTTGTACAAGATATTGGTGAGACCGCACCTGGAATACTGCGTACAGTTTTGGTGTCCATACTTAAGAAAGGACATACTTGCTCTCGAGTCAGTACAAAGAAGGTTCACTCGGTTAATCCCGGGGATGAGGGGATGGACATATGAGGAGAGGTTGAGTAGATTGGGACTCTACTCATTGGAGTTCAGAAGAATGAGAGGCGATCTTATTGAAACATATAAGATCGTGAAGGGGTTGGATCGGGTGGATGCGGGGAAGATGTTCCTGATGATGGGTGAAACTAGAACTAGGGGGCATAGTCTTAGAATAAGGGGCTGCTCTTTCAAAACTGAGATGAGGAGGAACTACTTCACTCAGAGGGTAGTAGGTCCATGGAATATGCTGCCCCAAAAAGCTGTAGAAGCTACATCATTACATAAATTTAAAACAGAAATAGACAGTTTCCTAGAAGTAAAGGGAATTAAGGGTTACGGGGAGCGGGCAGGAGTTTGGACATGAGTCTAGGTTCGGATCGGTCATGGCCCTGTGGGTAGCGGAACGGGCCCAGGGGCCGTGTAGCCTGATCCTGCTCCTATTTCGTGTGTCTAATTCTGTTAGATTCAGGAGATGGTTCTGTGATAGTGGATTGGCAGTTAGGATCAGATCAGCCATGATCTTATTGAATGGCGGAGCAGGCTCGAGGGGCCGATTGGTCTACTCCTGCTCCTATTCCTTACGTTCTTATGTTCTTATGATGTTATGCGGTGTCCCAAGAAATCGATCCGCTGCAGGCTGAACTGGCACTTGGCCGGGTTGATGATTAAACCGTACTGGCTGAGGCGTGTAAAGAGGGTACGCAAATGGGAGATGTGCTCTTCCTTGCTAGCGCTGGCGATGAGAATGTCGTCAAGGTAGACGAAGATGAAGTTTAGGTCTCGGAGCACGGAGTCCATTAAGCGCTGGAAAGCCTGTGCCGCGTTCTTCAAGCCAAATGGCATCCGCAGGAACTCAAAAAGGCCGAAAGGGGTGATGACTGTGGTTTTCGGGACATCTTGCGGGTGCACGGGAACCTGGTGATACCCCCGGATGAGGTCGACTTTAGAAAAGATAGAATTTCCCGCCAAATGGGCTGAGAAATCCTGAATATGCGGGATCGGGTACCGATCACGAGTAGTGGCGTCGTTCAGGCATCAGTAGTCACCGCATGGCCGCCAGCCGCCGCCTGGTTTCGGAACAATGTGGAGAGGCAAAGACCAGGGACTATTCGACCGGCGAATAATCTCGAGCCGCTCCATCGTGTCGAACTCCGCTTTCGCAGCCGCGAGCTTGCCGGGTTCGAGCCTTGTAGCCCGTGCATAAACCGGGGAGCCAGTAGTGGTGATATGATGTTCAACACCATGCTTCGTGGCTCCGTGTCAGCTCCGGGAACTCTCCGAGGAGCCGGGTGAAGTCATCCGGAGAAGGGAAAGCGCAGGCGATAGAACGCGCCACGGTGGTACCGTGGTGGCATGGAATCGAGTGGAAGGTGGCCACGTTGATCAACCGACGGTGCCAGACATCGACGAGGAGGCCGTTAGCACACAGAAAATCTGCCCCTAGGATGGCCTGCGAGACTGTGGCCGTGACGAATTCCCAATGGAAGCGCTGACCGCTGAAACAGACTTGCACCCGCCGCTTTCTGAAAGTTCGAATAGCTGTGCCATTAGCCGCCACGAGGGAAAAACCGTGGTTCCCAGCTTGCATATCGAGATTCGACGCAGGTAGGATGCTACACTGCGCCCCGGTGTCACAAAAGAAACGTCGACCCGATAGAGAATCGGTGATGTAAAGAAGTTTCCCCGTGGATCCGATGGCCATCGCAGCCGCGGAGCACCCCTTAGACCCGGTCCTCCTTCGCCAGGAACGCTGCAGGAGCTTTGTTTTTTTTTGGGGGCTTAAAACTGCAGGGAGAGCGGCAGTGTCGTGCTTTCGCACCAAAACGGGCGTGGTAGGAGCACCAGCCCGCTGCAAGAGGAGCTGGAACTATGTCTGTGGGGGATGGGCGCCTCGTGGCCGCGCAGCACTGCTGGGTTACTGTGAAAATCTTATCTGCTTCAGCAGCAAGCTCGGCGCAGTCTGTAATCTCGGATCTGGCTAGGGCAGCCTGCACCTGCTCCGGCAGTTGGCAGAGGACTAGCTCCCGGAAGAGGAAGCATTACGGTTCGGCACCCAAGAGCATGAGCATTTGGCTCATGAGCTCGGACGGTTTGGAGTCCCCGAGGCCAGGCATAGCGAGGAGCCGGCGAGCGCGTTCTGACTTTGAGAGCCCGAAGACCTGTAGCAACCGCGCCTTTAACGTATCATACTTGCTGTCAGTAGGAGGACTACCGAGGAGGCTGACGATCCGCGAGGCGGTTGCGCTATTGAGGGCGGAGACCACGTAGTAATAACGGGTCTGATCCGCGACAATGATCCTGATGGCGAACTGGGCTTCAGCCTGGATAAACCACATGGCTGGTTGTTGCTCCCAGAACTGTGGCAGTTTCAGAGTCACGGCGTTCGTGTCCATGCTGAAGATCTTCCGCGAAAACTGTTCACGAAAGTCGGGGTCACCAAAGTAGGAACGTGGGTTCCTAACTAAAAGACTGAGTTCTACTCAGGCGATCAAACAAAACGAACTTTAATGAAACAAACAGGCTTTAACAAGAAACTGCAGGATAACATCGAATGTAGGTCTGCTCTCTCTGGAGGCTCCATGAGGACTGCCCCTGCAGTCCTGTGGCTGACGTCATGACGTCATCACGTTTTCCCGCCAGTGGGGGATCACGTGATGAACGTCGTGACATCATCATGTTTTAGCCGCGCTGTTAAAGCAACCACACTCTGTACAGTTAAACAGCATAAATAAAGATACAGACTCAGACTGTAGCTAACATGTTGTTAAAGGAATTATGTACAAACGATCTGAGTCCTTTGGAGGCTCCGCCACATTCTTCTATTTTGTCACAGTCCTCCTCAGTATTAACTATACCCCCCAATTTGGTGTCGTCTTCAAATTTTGAAATTGCAACTCCGATTCCGAGTCCAAATCATTTATGTAAATGGTGAACAACAGTGGTCCCAGAACCAATCCTTTTAGAATACTACTTCCCACCTTTTGCCAGTCTGAATAACTACCCTTAACCCCTACTCTCTGGTTTCTGTTTTGTAGCCAACTTGCTACCCATTCTCCTACTTGTCCCCTGACTCGACATGTTCTAACCTATAAATTCTACAACTGAATGTGAATCAAAGCACTTTTCCATTTTATTGATCTAGTTTGGGCCAACTGTGTTGCTTATGCCATTGTTCAGCAAAAAATTCATGAAAAGTAAATGCTTTTATCGAGAGAGATTCCAAAAGCATGACCATATTCAATCAATTTAAAAATCTACATTACTTCAATGAAGAAACTTAGATCACATTAAGCAAATGGGAGTAGGGGGAAAGATTTCATCCTTTATAAACAGGTTTGCAATTTCATAACACAAAACACACAGAGGAAACCGTCCCCCTCCCCGTAGAGTACAGGATGGTCTAACACCCTCATCTGTCCTCAACTTGTTTTTGGGCCAGATATCATTATATACAATGGAGACTTTATAATACTGTCCAGGGGTTTTCAACATTCTGCCGCTCAGTCCTGGCAATCTGGCTGTTGAATCCCAGGCAACTCAGCCCTATCTGTATTTTTATTTCATAGTTGCTGATTTGTGGGCTTGCAGTTTTGCAAATTGCTGTTTTTAGTATTATTGCCCGATTGATAGGCAAATGTTAAACTAGAACATCAAAATCTGTTAGTATCATATATTTGAGATATATGCAAATGAATAGGAACATGGATTTGACCATTATACTGGCCAGCTCCATGGTATGCTTCAATGCTAAAGGCTAAGCTGCCTGATAGCTCAGTGAATTTACCCCTTGAGTAGCTGAGCTGTCCAGACAATGAAGGTGCGAGGTTTGATCCCTCGTCTGTGGTGAGTTAGCTAGTCTCAGCAGAGTAGCAGTCGGATGGTACAATTGGCAGCAGATTCTATAGGTTAGGGAGGCAAAAATCAGCTAGCTTTCCTGCTCCTGATCACTATTCAGTGATATTTGTGTGGATGTCAGGAGAGGGAATATAATTTACTGACACGAGAGCTGGATTTTACCAACCTCAGCGGGTCCATGGCGGGCAACGTCAGTGACGGGTCCCGGCTCCAGCCCGGCCAATTGAAGGAAGCGGGTCTGATAACATCATTTAATGGCGCGTCATCAGCCAGCTTCCTTAAACGGACCGTGAGCAAATTTATTTTGACATTTATGCTGTCAATGTTCTATAGCATTGAGGTGCTGCAAATATTGACAAACACTGCACAGAGGTGTAGGGCTGCACCCAGGCTCTCCCATGACTCCCTCCATAAGCATATGGAGGGAGTCACAGCACACAGGGATGTTCTCTTCCCTTCCAGTGGGTGGAAGAGACCTCCCCAGGAGATCAACGTGGCCTGGTTGCACATTGCACAGGAGGGCACAAGCAGGGATGTCGTCAGGAGGACCAGGCTGCAGTGGGGCAAACCTTTCAATGATCTCAGTAGCCACACTCAACCTCATCCTGCTGTGCCACTCATCACATCCCCATCACTCTATCTTCCCTGCCCTACTCCTGCACATCCTTACTCACACCAACTTACCTTGCACCTCCACCCATCCCTCTCTATCTACATTATTACTTCCCCATCTCACTAGACACCCCTCACACTCACCCTCATCCCAGTGCAATCATACCAACTAACAACAGACAAGGGTAGGCACTTGTTTATGCAATGTTCATGTAAAGTTTCTGTTAATGTGGTGTCAAACTTTGAAACCTTTATTTTGAACACTTTGTGTTATTGGGCAGATTTGTGTGCAGCTTTGGAAGTGGCTTAGTGAGTTGCAGTGAACGGTGAGATATAACTGTACCCCTGCAAGGCTGATGAGTGTGAAATGAATGGCTTGGTCATTGTAGGGATGCTTTATAGTGTTGGTGTGGCGTGGTGCCAACCTGGCACATCATGTGGCAGCCAGGGTGTACAGTGACAAGTGAAGTAAATCTGGCCATGGTGAGGCCATCCCTGGCCTCCCGGGCAGCAATCTGCTCAGGTGCTGATGCCCTTTTTTCTGTAATAACAACAGAAAGTCCTGCAAACACTCAGCAGGTCAGGCAGCATCGAGGAGAGAGAAACAGAGTCAACATTTTGGGTCGAACCTCATAACAAAAACTGATCTCCTAACCATACATTATTTTGCTTTTTGTTATTCTTTCTTGAGATGTGGACCTTCTTCTTGAACTGTTGCAGTCTATGTGGTGAAGGTACTCCCACGGTGCTTTTAGGTAGGGAGTTCCAGGATTTTGACCCAGTGTCGGTGAGGGAACAGAAATATATGTCCAAGTTATTGTGTGACTTGGAGGGGAACCTGAAGGTAATGAAGTTCCCATGCACCTACTGCCCTTATCCTTCTAGGTAGTGGAGGTTGCATATTTGGATGATACTCCCAAAGAAGCTTTGATGACACGCTGCCATGAATCCTGTGGATAGTATGCACTCCAGCCATCTAGAGTAAAAATACTTCATTGGAGGAAGGCCAATTTCAGTGGGATGAGAATGGATCTGGCCCGGGTAAATTGGAATCAAAGATAGGCAGACAAAACTGTAGTGGAACAATGGGCTGCCTTTAAAGAGGAAATAGTTCAGTACAGTCGTGGTACATACCCAATAGGGGGAAAGGTAGGGCAACTAAAGTCAGAGCTCCCTGGGTGATGAAAGAGATAGAGAGTAAGATGAAGCAGAAAAAGAGCGCGTATGACAGACGTCAGGTCAAGAATACATCTGCGAATCAAGCTAAATATAGAAAGTTCAGAGGAGAAGTGAAAAAGAAAATAAGAGGGGCAAAGAGAATGGCAGCTAACATAAAAGGTAATCCAAAAGTCTTCTATAGGCATATAAATAGTAAACGGGTAGTAGAGGAGGGGTGGGGCCGATTAGGGACCAAAAAGGAGACCTACGCATGGAGGCAGAGGGTATGGCTGAGGTACTAAATGAGTACTTTGCATCTGTCTTCACCAAGGAAGAAGATGCTGCCATAGACATAGTGAAGGAGGAGGTAGAGGAGATAGTGGATGGGATAAAAATTGATAATGACGAGGTACTAGAAAGGCTGGCTGTACTGGAAGGGATGCAGCCTAGGATGCTGAGGGAAGTGAAGGAAGAAATCGCGGAGGTACTTGTAATGTCCATGTGTAATTGAGACACGGACTGCAGGAGTTGGTTATAACAGGTGTTTACTGAATGGAGACAAAACTGGAACTACTATACAAAGTTACTACACAGGCTTATATACCGGGGTGGTCACTACTGGTACTGCAGTATACAGGGGCTGCAGAATATAGTTCCTTCTTCAAAGTACATACACTATAATTCCTCCCCTTTTAGCTAAACAGTACATAACATTCGATTAATAATTAAATAACATATTTACAATTACGGTTGCTATATACATTAGCTGAAGTTAAGCAATTATAAATTCAGTCTTTGAGGAGGCTTCCTGATTCTGTCCAGATAACGCCTCTTTGGGGTATCAGGTTCTTCTGGCAAAGTTGATTCGGGATCAACGTCGTTGTTTGGTTCGTCTTCTTCCAATATCACCGATTCTGAGGTAGATGCAATTGGTACTTCGGTTTCATCACCAGGTGTATCGGATCGTGGTGTGGATTTGACATTTTCCAGTGACTCTAGAATCTGGTCAGCATGGTGTCTTACAATGCTCTCTCCAACGTCCACGGTATACATTAGAGGTCCTTATCGTATGCAAATCGTTCCTGGCTGCCATTTCTCTGTGCGGTAGTCCCGGGCCAAAACTGGTTGACCTATCTTAAAACTCCTGGTTGGCCTTTCATTCATATTCTGAAACTGCCTGTTCTCCACATCTCTTCTGATGTTTGGCTTAACCAAATCCAAGCGGCATCTTAGTCTTCGATTGAAGAACATCATGGCTGGAGTTTGGTTGGTAACAGCATGTGTCGCATTCCGGTAGGCAAACAAGAAGTTATCCACCTTGTGTTGTAGGGGTATGTCTTCATTACACATTGCCTTGATAGCCTTCTTGAATGTTTGAACGAACCTCTCAGCCAATCCATTGGTGGCTGGATGATATGGGGCGGATGTGTAATGCTTAACACCATTGTTCTTTAAGAACCTCCGGAACTCTTCAGACACAAACTGTGGTCCATTGTCGGAGCAAATCTGTTCAGGCAGCCCATTTCTGGCGAATATGGTTCGTAAGACTGTGATGGTTTTTTCTGTGGTGGTTGAGGACATTTTTATTACCTCTGGCCACTTTGAATGTGCATCCACCACAATTAAAAACATCGAGGCCATTACTGGACCAGCAAAATCAATGTGTACCCTTTGCCATGGAGATGAGGGCCACTCCCATGGATGTAGAGGGGCTTGTGGTGGGGCGTTTTGGACCTTCTGGCATCCTGTACAGCTCTTGGTCATCTCTTCGATTTCTCTATCGATTCCCAGCCACCACACAAACGCTCTGGCTAAGTTCTTCATTTTTACCCCTCCCAGATGGCCCTCATGAAGCTCATTGAGCACTCTATCCTTCAATTTGGGTGGAATTACTACTCTGGATCCACACATCAAGGTTCCTCGGCACACTGACAGCTGTTCTCTTCTCGGCGAGAATGCTGGCAACAGTGGTTCGCCATGTGCTGGCCATCCCTTCACCGTTAAATCAGAGACCCTGGAGAGTGTCGGGTTATTTCGTGTTTCCTTTTCTATGTTTGCATTCGTCACAGGTAGACATTCGACTATGGCCGAGTGGAATATCTCCACAGGATCCACTGCAGGTGCTTCTTCCACCGTCGGCAACGGTAGGCGCGACAATCCATCAGCATTCCCATGCTGTTTAGTTCCTTTGTACTCGATGTCATATTGGTGTGCCCCTAGGAAAAGGGACCACCTCTGTAGCCGTTGTGCTGTCATTATCGGGACGCGCTTCTTAGGATTGAAAATGGAGACAAGAGGTTGATGATCAGTTAGTAGAGTAAATTTCTGTCCGTGCAGGTGATGATTGAACTTCTTCACCCCCCACACCAGGCTGAGGGCCTCTCTGTCAATCTGGGCATAGTTACGCTTGGCTGCAGTTAACGAGCGTGACGCAAAAGCTATCGGCCTCTCTGAACCATCAAGGGATTTATGTGACAGTACCGACCCAACGACGTAGGGAGACGCATCACACGCCAGTCTTATCGGTAGTGATGGGTTGTAGTGAGCCAATACTTCTCTTGAAGTGATCAGGCCTTTACACTTCTGAAAGGCCCGCTTACATTCATCGCTCCATTTCCATGCTACTCCAGTTTGTAGCAGGGCATTCAGTGGGTGCAGAATTGTGGACAAATTCGGCAAAAACTTATGGTAGTAATTCACCAATCTGAGGAATGACCTCAGTTGCGACACATTTTCAGGCGCTGGAGCCTTAACTACTGCTTCAATTTTGTCTGGGGACTTATGTAACCCCTCTTCATCAATCACGTGGCCACAATACGATATTTGTTTCTTAAAACACTCGCACTTGGGGCGATTGGCTCGTAGCCCATGTTCTCTTAGTCTAGTGAGCACCTGCTCTAGGTTGGCAAGGTGTTCACTGTCATTTTCACCTGTCACTAGGATGTCGTCCAAGTAACACTGAGTCCCCGGAATCCCTTGCAGGACTTGTTCCATCGCTCTTTGCCATATAGCCGGAGCTGATGCAACTCCGAATACCAGTCGATTATACTGGTAAAGACCTTTGTGAGTGTTTATCGTGAGATATTTCCTAGAGGATTCTTCAACCTCCATCTGCAAATATGCTTGCGCGAGGTCAATTTTTGTAAAACGTTTCCCTCCAGATAGTGAGGTGAAAATATCTTCTATCCTCGGAAGAGGATACTGTACTGTGTGAAGGACTGGGTTCACAGTCAGCTTGAAGTCCCCACAGATGCGAACCTTCCTTGGCTCCTCAGACTTATTGTTTAACGTTTTCTTCATGACAGGAACGATGGGTGTCGCCCACTCGCTCCAGTCTACCTTAGTTAGCATGCCTGCATTCTCCAGATTCTCCAGCTCTGCCTCGACGGCTGGGCGAATTGCATACGGTACCGGTCTTGCTTTGAAAAATTTGGGAATTGCATTCTCTTCTATTTTTATCGAGGCGGTTACGCCTTTAAGAGTTCCCAGTTCTTGTTGAAATACCTCTTTAGCGTTAGCCAAGATTTTTGACAATCGTCCAGGTGTGACGTCGTCATCCTTTTTACCAGCCACCGTCAGTGCCTGAATGGAGTGCCAGTCTAAACTTATCTTTCTGATGCATTCACGTCCCAATAACGGTGGTCCACCATCTTGCAGTATGTACAGATACAATTTCTGTATTTCCTTGCCGTTGTATTCGACAGGCACCCTTATTTTCCCTCTGGGGTATACTTTCTGCCCCGTATATGCCTTCAAGACAATGGATGTGTCTTTCAAGGGTATGTGTGAGAATAGCCGCTCATAGTCTCGTCGATTCATGACGGTCAGGGCTGATCCTGTATCCAATTCCATCTTGACTTGGGACCCCGCTATCGTGAGGGTGACCCAAATGGTTCAGTGATCCTCTTTTGTGATTACGTTGTGTAGTTTGAGACAGCTTAGTCTATTGTTCCCGGATTCACTATCGCTCTTCTGGTCTTCGGAACTACTGTCCGTCATCTTTTGTACTTTCCTGTACTTCTCCTTAATAGTCTTTTTGTTGTCGTTAGTCTGCTTCCCGGACCTGTAAACTCATGCAATGTGTCCCATCTTTCCGCATTGCCTGCATGTTTTGTCCTTGGACCAGCAGTCCCTCTGGTCATGGGCTGTTCTGCCGCAGCGATAACATTTTTCAAATCCCCGTGTCATTTCTTGGGTGCCGTATTCCTGTGGCTTTTGCTGTATTTCCACAGCTCCCCTTGCTGCTGCTTCATATGATACTGCCACGCTGAAAGCCCTATCCAGCGTCAGCTCTTTCTCTGAGAGTAACCTCTTCTGGGTTCCTTCACTCAGGAGTCCACAGACAAATTTGTCCTGTAGGGTATCTGCCAGTCCTGCTCCGAACTGGCAGTGCCTCGATAGCTTGCACAGTTCTGCAAGGTAATCAGCATCACTCTCATCATTATGCTGATTTCTCCTGTGGAATTTAAATCTTTCTGCTATCAGCAGCGATGTAGGATTTAGGTGTTCCTGTAGGATATCAACAATTTTGTTAAAACTCTTCGCCATCGGTTTGACTGGAGTGATCAGGTTCCGCAATAGGCCGTACGTTCTTGCGGCCATTAAGTTTAGTAGTACCGATGCCTTTTTCTCATCGGCTACTTCATTTGCCTTGCAATATACTTCGACTCTTTCCACATACGTGGTCCAGTCTTCTATTGCATTATCGAAGGCAGTGATATTGCCAGTCTTCGGCATCTTGAAGATCTAAGATGGCGCCTCCGCGCTTTGCCTTCTTCCCTGATTGAACAAAATGGCGCCTCCCGCGCTTTGCCTTCTTCCCCGTTGGATTAAGATGGCGCCTCCCGCGTTTTCTGTCTTTTCCGCTGCTGCTAGCGCTGTTGCTGGCATTTTTATGCCTTGATGGCGACGCCCTATGGTCTTCGTGCACTTCCCCCCCGCGCGGCTGCCAACGCCGCTCTCCGCGGTCCCCGTGGCAAACTGCAGCTCCTCGCGGCTTTCTGCGCTTCTAATTTATTTTATTTTAATTACTGTTCCCGTCGTCAGAGCAGACCCTATGGGACACTTTCCTCCCTCTTCTCGGGTCTGTACTCTGCCCGGCTTCGTAGCACCGGCCGCGCCCTGTGTGCTCCACCCTCTCTCTCTCTCTCCTCTTCCCGACAATGCTGCTCGGCCCCGTTGAAAAGCCACCCGATCGAGCTCTAGCCCGCCGCAGCCCAGGAAGGATCAGTGTACTACCTGCCACCAGCCCGATTAGCTGGAACACCATAGACTGGATAACCAAGCCCAGCTCTCGACAGCCTTTCCTGCAAATCTTTGAATTCGATGAATCAGAGGGCGGTGGCCCACGGTCGACACCCGTTTCTTCTGTCTGGTTTTTTTTTTCTTTTTGGATTTCTTCCTTCTGGCCTCGACCTCTAACAACTTCGCTTCAGGGATGGATCCCCGTGAGGTGCTGCAGAACTGTAGGTAAGTTCGGATCTGTTCGTCGCCAGTGTAATGTCCGTGTGTAATTGAGACACGGACTGCAGGAGTTGGTTATAACAGGTGTTTACTGAATGGAGACAAAACTGAAACTACTATACAAAGTTACTACACAGGCTTATATACTGGGGTGGTCACTACTGGTACTGCAGCATACAGGGGCTGCAGAATATAGTTCCTTCTTCAAAGTACATACACTACAGTACTGACCATGATATTCCAATCCTCCTTAGAAATGGGGGTGGTGCCAGAGGACTGGAGAATTGCAAATGTTACACCATTGTTCAAAAAAGGGTGTAAAGATAAACCCAGCAACTATAGGCCAGTCAGTCTAACCTCGGTAGTGGGGAAGCTTTCAGAAACAATAATCAGGGACAAAATTAACAGTCACTTGGACAAGTGTGGATTAATTAAGGAAAGCCAGCACGGATTTGTTAAAGGCAAATTGTGTTAGCCAACTTGATTGACTTTTTTGATGAGGTAACAGAAAGGATTGAAGAGGGCAATGCGGTTGATGTGGTGTACATGGACTTCCAAGAGGCGTTCGACAAAGTGCCACATAATAGGCTTGCCAGCAAAGTTGAAGCCCATGAAATAAATGCGACAGTGGCTGCATGGATACGAAATTGGCTAAGTGACAGGAAACAGAGAGTAGTGGTGAACAGTTGTTTATTGGACTGGAGGAAGGTACACAGTGGTGTTCCCCAGAGGTTGGTACGAGGACCACTGCTTCTTTTGATATATATTAATGACTTGCATGTGGGTGTAAGGGCACAAATTTCAAAATTTGCAGATGACACAAAACTTGGAAGTATAGTGAACAGTGAGGAGGATAGTGATAGACTTCAAGAGGACATAGACAGGCAGTTGGAATGGGCGGACATGTGGCAGATGAAATTTAACGCAGAAAAATGCAAAGTGATACATTTTGGTAGAAAGAATGAGGAGAGGAAATATAAACTAAAGGGGACAATCCTAAAGCGGGTGCATGAACAGAGAGACCTAGAGGTATATGTGCACAAATTGTTCAAGGAGGCAGGGCAGGTTGAGAAAGCAGTTAAAAAAGCTTACGGGACCCTGGGCTTCATAAATAGAGGTATAGAGTGCAAAAGCAAGGAAGTTATGATGAACCTTTATAAAATACTGGTTCGGCCTCAACTGGAGTACTGTGTCCAATTCTGGGCACCGCACTTTAGGAAGGATGTGAAGGCCTTAGAGAGGGTGCAGAAAAGATTTATGAGAATGGTTCCAGGGATGAGGAACTTCAGTTATGTGGATAGACTGGAGAAGCTGGGGTTGTTCTCCTTAGAGCAGCGAAAATTGAGAGAAGATTTGATCGAGGTGTTTAAAATTATGAGGGATCTGGATAGGGTAGAGAGAAACTGATCCCATTGGTGGAAGGGTCGAGAACCAGAGGACACAGATTTAAGGTGATTGGCAAAAAAAACAAAGGCGACATAAGAAAAACCTTTTTTACGCAGCGAGTGGTTAGGATCTGGAATGCGCTGCTTGAAAGGATGGTGGAGGCAGACTCAATTATGGCTTTCAAAAGGGAATTGGATAAGTACATGAAAGAAAAAAATTTGCAAGTCTACAGGGAATGGGCGGGGGAGTGGGACTAGCTGAGGTGCTCTTGTAGAGAGCCGGCACGGGCTCAACGGTCCAAATGGCCTTCTTCTGTGCTGTAACCGTTCTATGATTGTATGATTCTATGCCAGTTGTAGAGGGATGTTTAGGCTACTGGATGAGGTGCCAATCAAGTAAAATGCTTTGTCTTAATGATGTTGAGCTTCTTGGGTGTTGTTGCAGCTGCACCCATCCAGGCAAGTGTAGGGTATTCTATTACACTCCTGATTTGTGCTTATAGGTGGAAGAGAGGCTTTGGGGAGTCAGGAGGTATGTCACTCACCACAGAATTCCCAGTCTCTCACCTGCTCTAATATCCACGGCATTGATGTGGCTGGTCCAGTTCGGTTTCTGGTAGGTCAGTGGTAGCACTCTCGCTTCTGAGTTGGAAGGTCGTGTGTTCAAGTTCCACTCCAGAGACTTTAGCACAAAATCTAGACTGACACTTCAGTGCAGCACTGAGGGAATGCTGCACTGCCGAAGGTGCCATCTTTTGGATGAGACTTTAAATGAGGCTCCGTCTGCCCTCTCAGGTGCACGTAAAAGATCCCATAGCACTATTCGAAGAAGAACAGGAGAGTTCTTCTGGTGTCCTGGCCAATATTTATCCCTCAACCAAGATCACTAAAATAGATTATCTGGTCATTATCTCATTGCTGTTTGTGGGATCTTGCTGTGCGCATATTGGCTGCTGTGTTTCCGACATTAAAACAGCAACTATACTATGGGGGTCTCAGTGATGGTAATTCCAGTGAATGTCAAGGAGAGGTGGTTAGACTCTCTCTTGTTGGAGATATTCATAAAAGGTTCTAAAAGGTTATTACACAAGATTAGGGCTCATGAGGTTGGGGGTAATATAGTAGCATGGATTGAGGATTGGTTAACGAACAGAAAACAGAGAGTAGGGATAAACGGATCTTTTTCAGGTTGGCAGGCTGTAACAAGTGGGGTGCCGCAAGGATCAGTGTTGGGGTCTCAGCTATTTACAATCTATATTAATGACCTAGATGAAGGGACCGAGCGTAATGTAACCAAGTTTACTGATGATACAAACTTAGATGGGACAGTAAGCTGTGAGGAGAACACGTTTGGCTGAAAATTCAGTAGCCTTAGCGCCTCATTTGAGGCGCTAGAGGGCCTTGCGCCGGAGTTATGGCCAGTAGTGAAATTCCCTGGGGCCCTAAATCGGCATTGCTCCGGTAGCGCTGCGCCGGCACCGATGACGTCATCGGTGTGCGCAGCATCCCGGTTGCCGTGGTAACCCGCCCGAACTCCGAAATTGAGTTGCGGCCGCCTCGCCCGTGGCAGCCGCAACCAGCGTTTTGTCAGGGGTGCCTTACTGCAGTTAGCGCCGGCGCATTAAAGGCCCCGCGGCGGCCGGCCACTTTCCCGCCGGCCGCCTGCCCGCAGCTCCCTCCCCGGACTTCTCCCCCCCCCCCCCGGAACAGATGCAAGCCCGGCACTTGTCCGAGGTGCCGGGCTCATTTTTAAGCAGATTTGCGCGGGCCGCGGCCGGGTGCAGGCAGCTCCTCCTTAATGGAAGGAGGAGGCCTGCACTTCCCCAGCCTGCCGCACCGCATCGGGTGCCGCAGCGCCGGAATTGCGGCGCGAAACGGCAGTTAGCGCCCTTTTCCAGGCGCTAAGACCCTTCAGTAGCGCCGGCAGCCGTTTGGGCGCGGCGCCACTGAATTTTTGGCGCGCGCAGGGGACTTAGCGCCGGCACTAATTTCCGGCGCTAAAGCCCTGGCTAAGCCAAAACCCAATTTCTAGGCCAAAGAGTCTGCAAAGGGATATAGATAGACTAAGTGCGTGGGCAGTAAGGTGACAGATGGAGTATAATGTAGGGAAATGTGAGGTTATTCACTTTGGTAGGAAGAATAGAAAAACAGAATATTTTTTAAATAGTGAGAAACTTTCAAATGTTGGTGTTCATAGAGATTTGTGTGTCCTCGTGCAAGAAACACAAAGCTAGCATGCAGGTACAGTCAGCAATAAGGAAGGCAAATGGCATGTTGGCCTTTATTGCAAGGGGGTTGGAGTATAAGAGTAAGGAAGTCTTGTTACAATTGTACAGGGCCTTGGTGAGACCACACCTGGAGTACTGTGCACAGTTTTGGTCTCCTTATCTAAGGAAGGATATACCTGCCTTGGAGGCGGTGCAACGAAGGTTCACTAGATTGATTCCTGGGATGAGAGGGCTGTCCTATGAGGAGAGATTGTATAGAATGGGCCTATACTCTCTGGAGTTTAGAAGAATGAGTGGTGATCTAATTGAAACATACAAGGATTGACAGGGTAGATGCTGAGAGGTTGTTTCCCCTGGCTGGAGTGTCCAGGACTAGTGGGCATAGTCTCTGGATAAGACATAGGCCATTTCAGACAGAGATGAGGAGCAATTTCTTCACTCAGATGGTTGTGAATCTTTGGAATTCTCTGCCCTAGAGGGCTGTGAATGCTGAGTCTTTGAGTATATTCAAGGCTGAGATAGATAGATATTTGGACTCTAGGGGAATCAAGGGATATGGAGATCGAGTTGAGGTTGATGATCAGCCGTGATCTTATTGAATGTCGGAGCAGGTTCGGGGGGCCGTATGGCCTACTCCTGCTCTTATTTCTTATGTTCTTATGTTCTTATGTCATTGCCTGGCACTTGTGTGGCATGAATATTACTTGCCACTTATCAGCCCAAGCCTAGATGCTGTCCAGGTCTTGCTGCATGTGGGCATGGAGTACTGTGCAATCATCAGCAAACAGCCCAATTGCTATCTTGGCTGAGATCATAGTAATTGGTGTTGGAAGATGCCAAGACCATTCCAAATTAGTTCATTTATCTGAAGGACTTCAATTTTATAGCAATTCAGTTCAGTTTAGGTGCATCCTAATTTTTAAAAGTTCAATTCCAGTTCAATTTGATTTTAATCTATTTTCTTGCACAGATCCAAACATTACTAATGCTAGTGAATGAGCTGTTGCCTACTCCCCCAGACTACAAGATGTGATAATATATACAGAAACAGAAACAGTAAATGGAAGACTGGAAAGAAAGGGCTCGATTTTGCCATTGGGGCCGGGCTGGGGCGTGTCAGGTGGTTTTCGCGTCAGGACCCCGACTCCGATGTGTAGTGGGAAAAAAGTGCGATTTTCCCCTAACTGGGCACTTGATTTCCAGCATGTGGGAACCCCTGGCCCAATTCGTCTATCCATCCTGAAAGTCGGCTCCAATGACATCATCAATGCTGCTGGATTTAAGGCCTGCAAGCAGCCTTGCTTCTTCTGGAGACTGGAAATGCTTTGGACATTGCATGAAGGACTGACCATGTCCACCAGCAAGCAAAAGTGTGCACCTCGCTTTGATGAGCCCTCCCTCCAAGCTCTGGTGCAGGGAGCAAGATCTAATAAGGAGGTGCTCTTCCCTTCCTCAGGGAGAAAAAAGCCACCACAACAGACTAAAGCTGTGTGGCTGCAAGTGGTCCAGGAGGTCAATGCCATCTCTATGTGCCGCAGAACCAGGCTGCAGTGCAGGAAGAGGTTTCATGACCTTCTCCGCACAGGTAAAGTGAGTACGACTTTCTCATCACCCTCAATTTCATCCCCATCGCCTCTCCTCACCAGCACCCTGCTTTGCCAATTTTTCCTCCACATCCCACTTGACACTGACATCCCTGCACCCTTACCCATTCCCTCTCTCACTATGGTCCCATTCACTTAACTATTCGACCATGCAGCCTTCACACTCCCTATCACTGTGACGCAATGACAACAGCTTACTACATACAGGGAGGGCCCTTTGTCTCCTTCTAAGCATCTGTGCTATGGATTCTCTACACTCACTCCTTCATTCTCACAAACTCCACTGTGTCCCTCATTGCAGGAAAAGAGAGCCCGCAATAAGAGGGAAAAAGCGAGGACAGGAGGAGGGCCACCCTCAGTAGCCCAGCTCACCACCTCGGAGGAGGCGGCCCTGGAAATTGCCGGGATCGAGGAGGATTCCCAAGTGGGGGACGGACAGGCGGGCGCATCACAGCAAGCTGGTGACAGAATAGTTTGGCATCTCTCTCATTGACATTGCATGAGTCACTGATAATGATTCTGATGCTCTAACAGATTGACTTATGATCATCTGCACAATTCAATGTGCATGCAACCTTGACCTCACATCTCTAACTCTTTCCTTTACTCCCCCACAGGACCATCGAGAGCCCCCGCCCCCACTGTCCAGGAGGAAGAGCCTGAGCTTCCAGACTCCTCAGAGGAAGCTGCAACCTCTGAGGGCGCTCTGTCAGCAGAATTAAGCGCACCCTGCACCAGCGCAGACACTCACACCTTGGTGGGACTTTCGGGACATAGAGTAGAGTTTCACCTGGTGTATCACAGCTCACAAGTGAGCATCAGCAGATGGTGGAGACAGGGACAGCAGTTGAGAGTCCTCATCACAGTGGAGAGGCTGCTCCCAGCTCGGCTCCGCTGTATGTCGACCCTGTGAGTCCGGGTCCATCCAGAAGGAGAGCGGTGCTGGAACTCCAGGAACAGGTGCAGGAGTCTCTGGCAGGTTTTGTCTCCAGGGTCGCTGCGAGTGTGGAGCGAATGGAGGAGTCCATCGCTAACATGAGCAGAGCCTTTGTGGAGGCGTTGGCGCATGAACGCATCACCACGGAAAGGATGGCAACCTCCTTGGAAAGGATAACTACCTCCATGGCAAGGCTGGCTACCGTAGAGGAGAGGATGGCTATGGTAGAGGAGAGGATGGCTACGTCCATGGAGGAGCTTAGTCGCCAGGGTATGGAAAACATGGTAATTATTCAGAATAGACTGACATCTCTTGAGGAGCGATGGTCAGCTATTGAGCAAACAAACCAGACCTTCATGCAAGTCCTCTGGAGTAGGATTTCCAGTGCAGAAATGGGTCCTCATGGCCCCGCTGCAGTGCAGCAAGATGCTGTCCAGCCACTTACTAGCTCTGAAGTGGGACTGACCCATGAGAGGGATGTTGGTGGCATACAACAAGGAAGTGGGGGCTCCTCTCCGAGCGCTCACACGACCATGCCACTGCAGAGCCCTCGGTCAGAACCCCACCAGAGTCCCCACCCAACTGAGATCGGCGTCTCAACCCCTGCACAGCCGCAGGAGCAGCAGTCTGTTGCCGAGCCCTCACAAGTTCGCAACCCCAGAGGACACCCGCCAAAGGTGTTTGAGACAGGAGCAGCAAGAAAGTGAGCAAGGGGCCGCCACATCTACTGAAGCCACAGGAGAAGCACCATGTAGGAGCACGCATAAGAGGAAGATAATGCACAAGCAGTCACAAGGGTAGTCCCTTGGGTGTAATGTTGTGTTTAATTTTGAAAAGCCATCAGTTGCTTATTGTCATAAAAAATTTTGATGGCAATCTGTTGCAGTTGTGGCATGTGTCATTTCGCTAATGGGACTTCCACATTGAGGGCTTAGGGCGACTTGCAATTGTCAGTATGGTGGTCAGAGTGATAGGAATCCGCAGGTTCTTGGCCATTGTCGATGATCTGATAAGAAGGTGCGAGGCAAAAGTGTTTAATTGTGCAGGCTAAGCAAATCTGGCTAAGCTGAGTGCGTCCCTTGCATCTCCGACAGCAATGTGGTCGCACGCTGGCGCCTTCTGGCCTGTGCAGTTTCAGGTGGGTGAGCAGCAGCTTGGCGCTCCTATTGTTGCTGCTGCTGTTGGTGGTGCTGTTGTTCATGGTTCTGCTGCTGCCACGTCTGGTCTTCGTCCGAATCTGATGTCCAGGAGAAAAGGAAATAAATGGATCCCATGCTTCTGGTATATGCCTCAGTTGAGGAAGCGCTCAGTCAAGGTGGCGAGAGGGGTTTCCCAGGAGGTCACACTGGAGATGGCTGTCAGAAACATAGAAACATAGAAGATAGGAGCAGGAGTAGGCCATTCGGCCCCTTGAGCCTGCTCCGCCATTCAATGCGATCATGGCTGATCATCCAAGTTCAGTACCTGGTCCCTGCTTTCTCCCCATACCCCTTGATTCTTTTAGCCTTAAGAAATATATCCAACTCCTTCTTGAATATATTTAATGAATTGGCCTCTACTGCCTTCTGTGGTAGAGAATTCCACAGGTTCACCACTCTCTGGGTGAAGAGATTCCTCCTCATTTCTGTCCTAAAAGGCCTACCCCTTATCCTTAGACAGTGACCCCTGGTTCTGGATTCCCCGACCATCAGGAACATCCTCCCTGCATCTAGTCTGTCCAGTCCTGCCAGAATTTTATAAGTTTTCAGGCTCCAAACTTCCACAATAATGGGTATGCCTGCTAAAAGTTCCCCCAGGCCTGAGACAACAAAGTTCTGCCACCTGCAAATAATGATTGCTGAAAACTTTTTAATGGTGGAGCTGCAGCTGTTAATAAGCAGTCCACTTGTGAGGCCACCAGGATTCACTGGAGTGTTCCAGAGGAGACGAGCAGGATGTGGGAAAAGTGGTAAAATCAGAAAGGCCTCTCAAAATGGGATTATAGAGGCACTTAACTGGTTGTTAAGGCCCTTAAGGGCCTATCCCGCCTCTTGGAGGCGGGATGGAAACGGGGTCAGAAAACACGCATTTGGGAAAATTGCTCGGAGGCGGGATGGAAGTGGGATCGGGCCCGCCCGCCATTTTTTGCGATTTTACCACCTCACACACCTCCAATCCCGCCTCCTCGGGCCTGGCAAAATCGAGCCCAATGTGTCTATTCATGTCTTATATTTATCAAGGCTGAACAAAATGGTTTAACCCTTACAATGATGTGAGAGTTTGTGAAGTTTCAGCTACAGCGTATTTATATCAATCGTCCTCTCTTTCCCACTCACCAGCTCAGAGGTATTCACCCAGGGGGGTCAGGTAGTGGAAATGAGAAATTAGCAAAGGGACATTTACAGAGGACAAGGGAGCGAGAGGAAAATGGAGTCAGAACTCATAGGTCCTGCTATGAACAGAAGGGTGTTTGATAAATATCATGCATATGTATAGGCACTAAGGTTGCTCTCCCTGGATGTGCATTAGATAGCAGGGGTCATGGTGCAGTCCATTGCCTTCATACGTGGCAATATTAGGGAAACATTTTCTTCTTTGCTGACATCAATGGAGTCTCAGGCAGCTTCACTGCAGTCTGTTACTGAACACCTTTTCCCCATGGGAAATTGGTGCTTTCTCTTCAAAAGCAAGGACTGCAGCCCTGGAGGCCCTGGGAGACAACAACAGCAACAACTTGCATTTATGTAGCACTTTTAATGTACCTGTAATAAAGTGTCTCAAGTAGCTTCACAGAAGCGTTATAAAACAAAATTTGATACCGAGCCCCATAAGGAGATATTAAGACAGGTGACCAAAAGTTGGTCAAAGATGTTAAAGGAGCAAAGAGATGTAGAGAGGCTGAGAGGTTTAGGGGGGGAATTCCAGAGCTTAGGTACTAGGCAGCTGAAAGCATGGCAGCCAATGGTGGAGCGATGAAAATTGGAGGAGTGCAGACATCTCGGAGAGTTATAGGGCTGGAGGAGTTTACAGAGATAGGGAGGGGCAAGGCCATGGAGGGATTTGATGACAACGATGAGAATTTTAAAATCGAGTTGCGCCAGACCAGGAGCCAATGTAGGTCAATGAGCACAGGGGTGATGGGGCACTGCATTTTGGCCTGCAGACATTTGGGGCTTGGTTACAGGAGACACAATCTCAGGACTATCAGGATCTGCTGAAAACCATTGGATCTACCATCTGGCTGATCAGTGGTCACCCAGAATCCACGGTTCGCCTGCAGTCCACCAACGTGATATAGCTATCTCTCGGGATAAGAGCATATGATTGGCTCTGGAATTCCCTCTCGAAACCTCTCTGCCTCGCTACCTCTCTCTCCTCCTTTCAGATGCTCCTTAAAACCTACCCCTTCACCTGTCCTAATATGTGGCTCGGTGTCAAATCTTTTTTGATAATGCTCCTTTGAAGAGCCATGGGACAATGGCCTAGAAATTGGGTATAGCCTCGCTTGAGGCGTTAGAACTGGCAGAGCGCTAAGTTTATAGCCAGACAAAAGTTATCGCTGCCTGGCAAGATATTGGGTTGCATCGCCCCCAAAGGGGATTGAGGCGCTAATTCAGCCGTTGCACAGTGCTCTTAAGGCGCAAAAGTTCAGGCGCTACTCAATATCGACGCGGACGGGCGCAGCGCAGCTGATCTCAATTACAGGAAACCACGAGACCTCCAGGCGCCGGCCGGCTCTTAAAGGGGTGGGTCAGTCAGCCTGAGCTTCAACACCCAACGCCCTGTAGGCCTCAGAATCGGCGCTCGCCCTTGTCTGGCATTAGAAACTTGTTCAGCATGGAGAAGGTTAGACAGAGAGCAGAGTGCTTCAGCACTGAGGCTCTGGACCACTTGGTGGCTGCAGTTGAACGCCGTCGAGAGGTCCTGTATCTGGATAATGGCAAGAGGCCGAATCAGAAGGCTTACCGATGATCTTGGAGGGAGGTTGCTGTGAGGGTCAACTCCAGCAGCATGGCGACCAGGACCCCTGTTCAGTGCAGGAAGAAATTCAACGACCTCACACGGATCATTAGGGTGAGTGATGGTTTAGCAAACTTCTGATTCCCTCCATCTGCAGCTGACTTCGGGCACCCTGCTGCAATGATGCCCCAAAGGCCATCTGTCAGCATGCACCCATGGCCCTTTCTGGGCACACACATGGACAGATGTCTCAAGGCCTCATGTAAGGGCTCTTGCACCATGGGGGGCATGCGATGATGTCTCAAGGCCTCATGTAAGGGCTCTTGCACCATGGGGGGCATGCGATGATGTCTCAAGGCCTCATGTAAGGGCTCTTGCACCATGGGGGGCATGCGATGAGATCTCAAGGCCTCATGTAAGGGCTCTTGCACCATGGGGGGCATGCGATGAGATCTCAAGGCCTCATGTAAGGGCTCTTGCACCATGGGGGGCATGCGATGATCTCTCAAGGCATCATGTTACAGAACTTCCCCTTCTTTCCCCTGCAGTCCAAGCTGGTGATGATCCGAAAGGAGCAGCGTCAAACCGGTGGCGGACCTCCACAAGTGGTCACTCTCACGGATCTGGAGGAGAGAGTGCACCAGATACTTGGAGGACGTCGGTCTGGTCCTGTGACCACTGCATCTGCCGACCCCATTACCGACAGCGAGGGTAAGACTCTCACCTTTTTCACCTGTTGCCTTCCACTTGCTCCCCCCGCCAGCATGCATCCTCAGTGTGCAGCCATGTCAGAGCCTTGCCGCAATCTGGCATGCCTTTCAGCAAAGCTGTCCTTTTGCTAAAGTCACTCTTCCACCTCCCACTTTCAGATGAAGCAGCACCAACTCGGGCTCAACGCGCTGAAGCTGCCAGTGCCAGTGCCACCGGAGGCGAGGACCAGGAGGAATCCGGACCAGCCGTTGCAGAATCCGGGGAGCTGACACATCTACAGACTGGGGATAGTAGTCCCCTGGAGGGGAGGGGGGGGGGCTCTGAGGATGAACCAGTTGCCGGACCAAGCGGCATGCAGCAACGCACGGGGGATAGGCAAGTTCGGCCGCTGTCTCCCCGGAGGGCAAGGCAGGTCATGATGACTGCTGCACAGAGTGCAGATGAGGTGCGTCGCCTGGCTGAGATGAGCAAACAGGCCCGGGTCAGAGGCACGGAGCTGATGGCTGCAGTCGAGAAGATGCCTGAGTCAATAGATTCATGGGCTAAGAGTATGTTGGATTTCGGGGCAACAATGGAGAGGACTCTCCAGGGCTTTGGGGCAACAATGGACAGGACTCTCCAGGTGTTCGGGGCAACAATGGACAGGTCTATCCAGGGCTTTGGGGCAACAATGGACAGGACTATCCAGGGCTTCGGCCCAACAATGGAGAGGACTGTCCACGGCTTTGAGTCGGCTATGGAAAGGACTGTTCAGGGCTTCGGACAATCCCTGGAAAGGTCTGTGCAGGGCTTGTCCGAGGCAGTGAAGCGGTCGGCACATGCCTTGTCCGAAGCAATGGGAAGAACTGTCCAGGCCTTCTCCGAAGCACTGGCACCTGGCACACAGTTCCTCACTGTTGCCACGCAGTCACTTGCTGGGCTCCTCCACAGCCAGATTGACGCAACACGATCTCTCACTGTAGCCACCCTCTCTGCATCAGTTAGGATCACCCCGGGCCCTTCCAGTCCCATACAAGGCCAGGAATCAGTGGAGCATGCGATTGTGGCAGATGAGCCGAGCCACTCCCCTCAGATAGCCAGTGTGTCGTCCGACCATGGTGCAGGTGTCCTCTCTCGGCAGGAGACCATTGCACATGCCAGCGCTGGGACGCCTGCATTGCAGCTGCCACCACCTGCAGGCCACACTGCTTCCAGCCATGGTCACATCAAGCATCCTGCGTCCGCCCCCTCCAAGCCCAGAGGTCGGCCAGGCCGTCCCTCAGGGGCTTCTGTGCTTCCAGACAGTCAGCAGGTGTCCCCCAGCCTTGAGGCCGCCACTGGGGTCCAATTACGTAGGAGCAGCAGGGAGGGAAGGGGCCGGGCGCGAAAGAGAAGTCATTCTCCCTCAAGGGGCCAGTTGTAGAGGGAGGTGCTGAGACGTTTGTTTGTCCAAATTCAAGGACACCCTCACCTGTTGTTATATTTGCAGAAGGTTTGTTGAGTTTTGCGGCTTTGCCGAACAGTTCACAGTTATTTTGAAAGTTATGGTTTCTGTTGACATTACATTGTGTAGCTGTAATGAAAGACTTTTGTGCCAATAAACAGAAGTTTCAATGTGGCATGGTGCATGTGACTAGTTTCAGTGATGCTGGCATTCAGAGGCCCTCAAACATCCAAAGTGTGCATGAGTTAAGACTCTCATCATTCCGCCACAGGGGTCTCGACACGAGTCCAGATGAGCCTCTGACGTATGGCCCTTCCACTTTCAGCAGCCCTTCCATCTTCCTCCTCCTCCTCCTCCTCCTCCGCCTGCTCTTCCTCCTCCTCCTCCTCCTCCTCATACTCCTGCTCCTCCGCCTGCTCTGCTGGTCGTTGAGGGACAGCTGGAATTGGCTCGGTGCGTCGATTCGCCAAGTTGTGGAGCATGCAGCAGACGACGACGATGTGTCCCACTTGCTGCGGCGAGTACTGCAGGGATCCCCCCGAATGTTCCAGACATTGGAAACGCTTTTTGACAACACCAATAGTGTGCTGTTTACTGTGCCTGGTCTCCTGATGGCCGCTGCTGATCAGCTCTTCTGCTGGGGTGTCGGCCACACGGAGTGTTGTCATCAGCCATGGCCAGAGAGGATAGCCCTTGTCCCCAGTAAGCCAGCCTCGTCTTCGAGGCAGCCCCTCAAAAAGGTAACAATCTGAGGTCAACTGCAGGATAAAGGCATCGTGGCTGCACCCTGGGAAATGCGCGGTGACTGCCATGATGATTTGGCGGTGGTCACAGACCAGCTGCATGTTGAGGGAGTGGAACCCCTTGCGGTTGCGGAAGTCCTAAGGATCATGGCATGGCGCCCTCAAAGCCACGTGTGTGCTGTCACTCGCCCCCTGCACCATGGGGAAGTCCGCAATAGAACCGACACCCTGCGCGCCCTCCGCCTGCTTGTGCAGGGTCCGAGGGAAGGTAATGAATTGACGCCTTCGCCTATAAAGGGCATCTGTAACTTGCCGGATGCAACAGTGGACTGCAACCTGAGCGACAGTCGCAATGTCCCCAATGGCTGACTGAAAGGATCCATTGGCATAAAAATGGAGGCCATCAGTCAGTTTAGCCATTACGGACAGAGAGGTTCTGCAGCGTTCACGCGGCTGCAGATCCTGACCAAGCAGGTGGCACAGATCAGTAACAGTGTCCCTCCAGAATCGGAGCCTTCCCAAACACTGCTCCTCCGACATGTCAAGGCTTGTCACCTGATGCCTAAAGACCCTCGCAGCTTCCCGGCGGATTGGCCAACCTCCATTGCCCCTCCTCCTTCTGGCCAATCCCGGCCCTCTCTCCTGCCGTCTCTCTGCCCCTTCACAGTGTTGGCCGATGAGGCCGTCGCCCTCCAAACAAGCTCTCATTCCGATGCCAGTTGGTCAAAAGGCTTTTAGGTGTAGTGCTGCAAGTGCTTCGGACAGGTTTGAAGGTCCCAAGTACTGTAAAGCTAAATTCCCAGAACTCCGCTCCACATTAGCTCGCCAACTCTCTCTAGCAACGATCGCAATGAGCAGGCCAAGTGGCAGAAAATTCTGCACTAGAGCTGTCCCCTTTAAATAGCGCCCCCCTACTCCAAGAAGGGCCTGTTAGCCCTCCCTCGAACTGTCACTAATAGCGCTGGGCGCTAAGGCTCCGGGCACCACCCAATATGCGCTCAGACGCTCCTAGAAGGCGTTGCACACTGAAATGACATCATGAACTGCTTGCGCTCGCGGGCGCGCGCAAACACTTAGTGCAGGCGCTAAATGTATAGTCAATATCTGAGTTGTCGCTATCTTCATAGCGTCCGCCCCAACATAGGTCATCGCCCCAATTCTAGGTCTCTTTAGGCGCTCAGCGCCGGCGCTACCAACCCAATTTCTAGGCCATTGTACTATGTTAAAGGTGCTATGTAAATACAAGTTGCTGTTGTTTTGTCACAGAAGAGTAAATGTTGGCATGAGGGAGAGAAAGGGATGGCACCTTCATCAGAGAAGTGCTTTAAACATAGAAGAATATATTACAAAAATGCTGGAAATACACAGCAGGTCTTTTATCATCTGAAGGGAAATCGAATGGGTTAACGTTGCAGGTGCTAACTGAAAGGGTAACTTTTATCAGATGCTGAAAGACCTGCTGTGTTTTTTCAGCATTTTCTATAGCATGTAAGCCATTTACTTACCTTCAAATAAACTCCACCTTTTCAGGCTTTTCTCCTTAGCAGATGTATGTCTTCCATTAAGACCAAAGAAAAATCAACCCTCACCTTCACGTCTGTTAGACCCCATAAAACTATAGTAATATATTTTTGAATTGACCTGAAGTGGTGGATGTTGTAGAAGATCAGAGAATATTACAAATTAAGGCTGTATTTAAAGAAGTCACTTTTAGGAATCTTTTGACAAGTTGCAAATAATCTTTGACTATTGAACTAAGACCTTTAAATATATTGAGATTTGTGTCAACATGGCTCAGTTAGTAGCACTCTTAGAATCATAGAAATCTACAGCAAAGAAGGAGGCCATTCTGCAAGGGGAAATTGGTCCTTCTTATCCATTCAATCTCGGCCCCTCATAATTTTATACACCTAAATTACGTTTCCCCTCAGCCTCCTCTGTTCCAAAGAAAACAACCCCAGCCTATCCAATCTTTCCTCACAGTTAAAATTCTCCAGTCCTAATAAATCTCCTCTGTACCCTCTCTAGTGCAATCACATCTTTCCTGTAATGTGGTGAGCAGAACTGCACGCAGTACTCTAGCTGTGGCCTACCTAGTTTTATGCAGTTCAGCTAATAAAGGAAAGTATCCTGTATGCCTTCTTTACCACCTTATCTACCTGTCCTACTACCTTCAGGGATCTGTGGACATGCACTCCAAGGTCCCTCTGTTCCTCTACACTTCTCAGTATCCTACCATTTATTGTGTATTCCCTTGCCTTGTTAGCTCTCCCCAAATGCATTACCTCACACTTCTCTGTTTTGAATCCCATTTACCACTTATCTGCCCACCTGACCAGTCCATTAATATAATCCTGCAGTCTACAGCTTTCTTCCTCACTATCAAATGGTGATGAGTGCAAAAGGGCAATTAGGGATGGGCAATAAATACTGGCCTTGCCAGCGACGTCCACATCCCATAAACAAATAAAAAAAAGGAATGGCTTGGGCATTGTAGGGATGCTTTATGGTGTTGGTGTGGGGTGGTGCCAACCTGGCGCATTATGTGGCAGGCAGGGTGTACAGCATTAAGGGAAGTAAATCTGGCCATGGTAAGTCCATCCCAGGCCTCTCGGGCAGCAATGTGGTCGGGTGCTGATGCCCTATGTCCTGTGCAGCATCAGTTGATTGCGAAGAAGGTTGGTGTTGTTGTTGGTGCTGCTGGTGTGCCTGGTGCTGCTGGTGTTGGGGCTGATCGTGGTGGGATTCTGAGGACCAAGGTGAGATAGTTTCAAGGACACCGATGCTGATGTAATAGATGACAGGTGAACTTGAGATGACAGAAGCGATCTGTCAATGCTGAGAGAGGTTGTTCCAATGAGGTGACTGGTAGGATACTGAGAAGTGTACTGTGCTTGGAAAGTGAACAGCTGTGAGGTGGGAGCTTTTATAGCACATTTGCAGCTGTCAAGTAATGAGATGATCCCATGGTCATACAACTCCCGACCTCCTTACCTGACGTGGTCCCGAACAACGTGGACCCCGTGGGCGACCTCGGAAAATAGTAAGGTGAGCTCAAAATACTTTTTAATGGGCTGTTAACAAGGTCATAATGACTTGAATTGCCTCCCCCGTCACTGCGTGTCGGGTCTGTTCAGGCCTGACAGACCCGACATCTGGGAAAGTCGCATAGCAGCAGGTTGACAGCGGGTTCCCAACCCGATGTCAAAAAAAATGTCCTACCCGATGCTGACCCCCCGAAAAATTCCCCCCTTAGATCTACATTGGTTCTCTGGATTGTTTACACTAATATAACATCTATTTTCAGGTGCTATTTATTTTCAACCAATAATATAATTTCGCTTCAGAAATATTTCAGAATGTTACTGAGATATATGTCCTAGATTAAGGATAGAAAAACATGTGGGTGTTCTGCAGACAGTTATACAAAGTGACCTGTAGTTTCTCTCCAATGACTCTTAGGTATTGATTGTCTTCTCACAGTGCTGAATTGTAAAGGATGAAGGATGACTGCTCTTGTAGTGTATGTAACCGTTCTACCTTTAAGAGAACTATTGTATGTAACCGTCCACCTTTAAGAGAACTATTTTAGGTGTTGCACTACTTTATCTTGGCTGCTGTATACTGTAATACCGGGAGTGACCACACCGGTATATAAGTGCTGTGTAAGGATTTATTGGGCAGATTCGCCCTGACCTTCGAATAGTAAAGTCCTGTTAAAGTTACTCTTGTAGTCTGTGTATTCATTCACCATATAACCCACAGACTTTACAGTGGCGACGGGTTCGATCTTACCCTGCGGCAGCGACACACCCGAAGCAGTTAACGAGCGTCGAGAAGAGGCACCCGCCCTCGTCGTTCGGCTGAGAGAAGACTTGAGTCTGCAGAGCAAGGAAGAAGGAAGGATTCAGACACGAAGCCTTCCATCAGCAACAGGCTGTTATTGTCCCTTCTGCCACGGCGGTGAGTGAGCCGATCAGCCAAGAGAAGCAAGTCGGCCACGTTGACTGTGAGTAGGGGGAAAATAAAAAGAAACGGAGGCTAAGGGCGGTGAACTCGACCACGGTCGGGGGAAAGGAGCCGGACAGAAGTCGGGCCCAGAGGCGCTGAGACTGGGGCAGTGTAGGGCACGGAAGCCGCAGTACAAGCGGGAACGCAGCCGGTGTGAGAGACCGGGCTACAAGCGGGAACGCAGCCGATGTGAGAGACTGGGCTACAAGCGGGCTGGGAGATGCAACAACGTCGTGAGACAGCTAGACCGCGACCGGCGAAAAAGGCCGGGCAGCTACCGAGGCCACGAGGAACTGCGACCGGGATCGTAAGGCGCGGGAAGATATAAAAATAAATAAAACCGCGGAGAACTCAGCCGCAGCCGGGGGAGGAAAGGACCGGACTGCGAGAGGGCTGGGAGGCGCGATTGGAAGCCGCTGAGGGAGAGACAGAGCCCGAGTGAAGGGGGAACGGGACCGAGCGAGGGAGACCGAGCGAGATTCCGCCCAGCGGCTGGAACTGTTCGCCGCCAACGGGTTGTCCCCAGCGCCGGTTGCCAGCCGAGAAAAGGGAACAAGGAACGCACTGAAGCCGGCGCACAGGCTGCGAACTCCGAAAGCCAGCGGTCGTCGCCCGAAGGAAAGCTTACCCCTCCCGCCAGGGGAAGAAACGCGGGAAGCCGCCAGTAGGCGGGGAAGAAGACAGAAGCGGGAAACCGCCATTTTGAAAGTGGGCGGGGAAGAAGGCAAGCGCGGGAAACCGCCATTTTTGGAAAAAAAAAGTAACGAACAAATTCGTTGTGGTTTCTCAAAAAGTTAGTGAAGATGCCTAAGCATGGTAACATCAACAACTTCGATTCCAAGGTGGAAGATTGGGCCACGTACGTAGAACGCATCGAGATATATTGTGAGGCCAATAAAATAGCAGATGATGATAAAGCTCTCACCTTATTAAACGCAATGGGGGCGAAGACATACGGGCTATTGAAGCATCTTCTATCACCAGCTAAACCGGCGGATCAGACTTTCGCTGATATTGTTGCTGTCCTGAAGGATCATTTGAACCCCACACCGCTGATGTTGGCGGAACGATTCAAATTTTATGCGAGAACGCAACGGAAAGAGGAAAGCAACGCGGAATACTTGGTCGAACTGCGTAGACTAGCGAAATACTGCCAGTTTGGGGAAAATCTGACAGAGGCATTGAGAGACAAGTTCGTGTGCGGGTTGTCGAAGGAAGGAACACAAAAGCGACTGCTCGAAGAGAACGATCTTACACTTGACAAGGCTGTCCTTATTGCAGCATCACATGAAGCAGCCACGAGAGGCACTGCGGAAATGCAGCTGAAGGCAGCGGTACTCAGCGTGGATCAAATGACTTCGGGTACAACAAAATGTTATCGTTGTGGGAAGACAACACACGACCAGAACCAATGCTGGTTTAAAAACCAGGAATGTAGAAAATGTGGCAAGCTTGGTCACATAGCTAAAGTATGCCGGTCAGGAAAGAAGACCAACAACAAAAAAAAGTCACTGCAGGAAAAGTACAGCAAGGTACACAAGGTGGCTGAGAAGAGTTCAGATGACAGAATTCAGATTCAGACCCGAACGGCCAGGAACTGGGTAGTCTGAGAATTTACAATGTGAGTAAGGAAGCTGACCTACAAACTATCTGGGTCACACTAAAAGTAGCCGGAGTCCAAGTGAAAATGGAATTGGACACAGGATCAGCCCTATCAGTCATAAATCGAAGGGATTACAACCGGCTATTCTCACATATACCCTTGAGAGATACCAAGATCGTATTGCAGACATACACGGGGCATAAAGTATACCCCATGGGAAAGATACAAGTCAAGGTGAGAGACAGGGGCAAAGAACACCAAGGAATGGACTTATATGTACTACCTGAGGGAGGTCCACCACTTCTGGGACGGGAGTGGATCAGGGAAATAAACATGGAATGGCACTACCTAAAAGCAATAACGAGTGAGAACTCGGTGAAGACAATCAGCTCAGACTCTGAAACGGATGACGACAAGACCAGCCCAGGTGCGAAAGACAAGTCTAAAATGGACTTGCTGACTAAGGTTGGAAAAACGAAGGAGTGCATAAATACTGATGCTTCAAAGGAGAACAAAGTTTCAGAACAGAATTCCACTGAACAACAACAACATAGTTTGGCAGAGAATTCTGAGTCTGTCCAGTTTACAGACATGCACAAGTCTGAGGAACACCGGGCTCGAACTCAACTCCATTTCAAATTACAACAGCAATTAGAACAATTGAGTTGCCGTCTCGAGCAAGAGATAAAAGCAATGAAAACGTTCTTTGACACAGAGTGGGAGAATCTGGAAAGACAACAGAAACAGCTGAGGGAGAAAAGGGAGCAGGAGCACACAAACCGTCTGCGCAAGGAGGCCAAACGAATCAAAGCTGATTCGGTTTCTGAAGGTGCGTGCTCTAATCTGGTGGAGCAAGATGTTCAGCAACTGAAGGCGCTTGTTAGCAGATTGCAGGCAGAAAAGGCTGAGTTGGTCGCCATGAATTCCGAGCTCCTACTGAAGTTGGGTGCAGCATCACCGGACGATTCATTTGTGGAAATTCGAATGGTGGAGGCTGCGGATGATGGCGAAGTAGAAACAGCAAAGGAGCCCCAGGGCAAGGTTATAAACAGCCCTGCAGCTACTGGGAAACGGATGAGGTCAGAAGAGTCAAGTCAGCCAACTCCTTCATATGCTGAGGGACAAGACTCTGAAATGGGAACAATTTGGACATGAGTCTAAATCTTCAAAGGAGAGGGGTTTGGAGCTCCCAAAAGTTATTGGAATAGCTGAGGTTGCAACACAGACTGAGAAGATGGCAGCAGAGCAAACCTTGGATGCCAAAAGTACGCTGATTCACGTCAATGTTGAACAACAGAATGCTGAAACAGCTGCTCCAGTAGAGGGATTGAATAATACAATCAATCAATCTCCCAATGAAGTTGAAGTATTGAAATCACGAATGAGGTCAGTAGTAAAAGACTTGCAGGAAGCCCAGAAAAAGCTGGATGAAACTGAACGCATGAAGAAGTCTCTTCAGGAAAGATGTCTGGATTTGGAACAAAAGCTGGCTAACGTCCAGCTGGGTATGGAGGAAATAGAAGACCCTCTCGCTGGCCTAGCTCAGGACGACACCGAATATTACCATGACCTGTTGGACGACACCGAATATTACGATGACCTGCTCTGCCCAGCTTGTGATGAAAACTCCCGAAGTGCAGAAACCATGAAGAATCACCTAAAGTCTAAGGAACATCGGGAGATGGTGGCGCTACTACGGAAAAAGGAGGACGAGAAGGAGGAACGGTGCATGCAGCTGGCAGCTGACAGTGGAGCCCAGAGAGTCTCCAAGAAGCAGAAAAGGAAAAGACGAAGCAGAAGATGATGACCATCTGAACCATTATCACCTCTACCAGGTCACGCACGTGATCTCTCCGTACGGAGCCAAATCAGTTTGGAAGTAGAAAAACTTCCCAAGGTACTCAAGCTTTTAGAAGTCAACAATGCTGGTTCAGAAGTGACGGAAGTTCAAGCTGTTAAGTCCCGTGAAGGACTATTGGATGAGTCACTCCAGCAACGTGAACCGACTACACCGAGACTGAATCTGTGAACTGTTTTCCGCAGAGACTGAATCTGTGAACTGTTTCCCGCAGAGACTGAATCTGTGAACTGTTTCCGCAGAGACTACATCTGTGAACTGTTTTTACATGAAGTTGGATATATGTTATGTTTAATGGGGAATAAGTATGTTGTAAGCTAAAAAGGGAGGATTGTAGTGTATGTAACCGTTCTACCTTTAAGAGAACTATTGTATGTAACCGTCCACCTTTAAGAGAACTATTTTAGGTGTTGCACTACTTTATCTTGGCTGCTGTACACTGTAATACCGGGAGTGACCACACCGGTATATAAGTGCTGTGTAAGGATTTATTGGGCAGATTCGCCCTGACCTTCGAATAGTAAAGTCCTGTTAAAGTTACTCTTGTAGTCTGTGTATTAATTCACCATATAACCCACAGACTTTACAGCTCTCACAAGACAGCTGGCAGTACATTAATTTAAAAGATGTGAAAAGATAGCAGGATCTTGTGACTTTAATTTGCTTTAACATGTGCGTGAGGCAGAATTCCAAACAACTGACTGCAGAGACTAACTTTGAGAGTTAACGTCAAAAGGTCAAATAGCCTTTTCTCAACCTTGACTTTTCTTATGTACTTACGCAAAATACAATACTCAAAGGTACAAATTCTGTTCTTCTTGCAGAAGAATGTAAAAATGATTTACAATCTAATTTAACAAGGTGTTCTTCAGACTTGTGTTGCAATCCTGCTATTTTGCTGAATATCCTGTCCACTAGGATATAACTGCCACTTCCACCGTGACATTTCCCCCATATTTAATTCCTTTGTTTCCTCCTCTTTTAAAGACACTGAGGATAATTTTCAATTTATGTATGGTGGAGGGTGGGGGAAGGGGAAGGGGCACTGACCAGTTGTCCATTACACACCCTGCCCAATTTTCCTTTCCATTGAAGTCAATGCCTGCGCTCAAACTGAAAATTATACCCATTCATTCTACCTGGGGTTGGATGCTACATGCTCCAGTGCTTTGCCCAAGTGATGATTCTTCATTGTATGAGTCCAACTAATGAAAGCCAGAAGGTTATTAGACCCTAGAGGCATCACAGCTAAGCTCAACCTGACATCCACATGTACATTTTGCAGCAGGGGTCATCCAGGCTAAGTTGTCCCCTGCCTAGTCCAAGAGCCTCTAACACTACCCTAGCTGAGATCAATTAAAACAGCACAGACTGGGGATCAAACCTACGACTTTCCTGGTTTGTACGACTTGCTCTGAGCCATCTGCAAGTTCCACACTATCGATTCAAATTAAAGAAATGTAAAATGAGCTTGTAAATGTCAAAGATAAAAATAACTTTATATTTCATGGCGATTATCGTGGAAAGTCTAACTTTTATTATTTTAATCAGAGCTGCTTGCCTAGCATGTGGTATGAACAAAATACCTAAGACAGATATAACAATAACAATCACTTACTTCAGAATGTTGTGGGTTCAGATCCCACTCCAGGGACTCGAGCACAAAAATCCAGGCTGACACTCCAGTGCAGTGCTGAGGGAGTGCTGCACTGTCAAAGGTGCCGTCTTTCAGATGAGACGTTAAACCAAGGCCCCATCTGCTCTCTCAAGTGGACGTAACAAATCCCATGGCACTATTTCGAAGAGGAGCAGGGGAGTTATCCCCAGTGTCCTGGCCAAGGTTTAGCCCTCAATCAACATAACAAAAACAGATTGTCTGGTCATTATCACATTGCTGGTTGTGGGAGCTTGCTGTGTGCAAATTGGCTGCCGCATTTCCTACATTACAACAATGACTATACTTCAAAAGCACTTCATGGGCTGTAAAGTGCTTTGGGATGTCCGATGGTTGTGAAAGGTGCTATATAAATGCAAGTCTTTCTTTTTTAAGTCACAGAAGTCATTGTCCTTTAGACACACGTTTGGTTTGTTTGTGCAGTTTAGGTTTATTAGAGTACATTTAAAAATTCACACTTCTGGTGCAGAACTTCACTGTGAGAGAGTGCATAATGGGAATTTGGGCGCAGAGGTCAGGAATCCGATGGGGCCCAATAACCTTTGCTCCCAAATTCCTCATATGTGTTTTTAGTGCAAGAAACTACACTGGGAACACAAATTCATGAAATTCATCTTATTGCATTCTTTCTCTAATGAATTTTGGGATCCTTGAGATGCTCATGGCCAGTGACTCCTGGGTGCTCGAGCCTGTGAGCGCCCAGCTGCAGATTCCAACCGGGACAGTCAGCCCCAGCTGACTAGCTGGCACCATGGTGGGTACTGGGTAAAAGGATGGCGAAGGAGAGCAACATGAACCGCTCCCATTGCACCACCCCCGTGAGGCTGGGGCTCATCACTTCCCCTGATCTGTGGAAGAGCAGACTGTAGAAGATGAGTGATTTCTTGAAAGCCCCTATTAGGTCAACCAATCTCTGCAAGCTGAACACTTGTCTCTCCAAGGTAGAGCCCAGAGTCTAATTGCAGTCATTTGAGCTTCCACCAAAGCTGCAAAGGTGGTGACACTGACTTTCTTTGTGTGGGTCTGGGTGCAGCATCGCTAGAGATGAACCAGGGTAGGTCGCGGAGTGGTGATGTCATTAGGGGTGACACCACAGAGACTGGATGCGGACTTCTCCACACTTTCAGCCATAATGCTGAAACTCCTTGGCAGGCCTTCCAATACCTGGTACAACTGCTTGTGTGAGGCAAGCAGTTTTCTTTTCATGGCTGGGCCCCTGAAGTCCTCATTTCTGTCCTGCTCAGCAAAGCTGGGAGAGGACCTTACCCTCCATAAACTGTCTCCTCGAGTGTCCTCGTCACAAGTACTTGCTGCTGCACATGTGTTCACTATATGCAAAGAGGAAAATGAAAGGGCTTGCATTTATATAGTGCCTTTCACGACCTCAGAACAACCCAAAGTGATTTACAACCAATGAAGTACTTTTGAAGCGTAGTCAATGTTGTAATGTAGGAAACGCGGCACACACCAAGGTCCCACACACAGCAATGTGATAATGACCAGATCATTTGCTTTTTAGAGATGTTCGTTGAAGGATAAATTTTGGCCAGGACACTGGGGAGAACTCCTCAGCTCTTCTTCAAAATAGTGCCATGAGATCTGTTACATCCAACTGAGAGAGCAGACGGGGCCTCGGGTTAATGGGCCAGAAATTCGGGAGGCTTCCCGCGGGTGCAAGCCCCCGACCTGCACTTACCTAGCGCGCCTGCTGTTGTGCTGTTGGCCCACGTGGAATTGCAATCCTGGGCCTCCTCCAGCTGCCGACGCGCAGTGCTTGCGTATCCCAGGGACGCAGTTAGTTCGAAGCGTCCCCTGGGATCACGTGGGCCATGGAGAGCCAATCGTAGCAGGGAATCTCTATTCATAAATTTGACAGGGAGACTTGTCAAATCTATGATTAGAGATCGGCCCCAAAACCTAACTAAAACTTCAAATAATTTTTTTTTTTAATCACATTTTTAAAATAACTATAAATTACATAAAATAACTATTTTAAACAATAATTTAAATTTTTGAAAAACTAATTACAGTTTTTAACAGGGCTAAAAATAAACTTATCTTTCGTTAAAGTATTTAAAAATAATAAAGCTGTAGAAAAAATGTTTTAATTTTACTTAATTCACCTCTTACCTTGTTAAAAGCAGGCCTTGCGACTGCTTTTTAAATGCGCAGCTGCTAGAGACTTACCCTCCCGGAGAAACCTGTAAAAAAAATGGAAGTTCCAGGCGTACGCGCTGCCTCTCCGGTGCATGCATTCGACCTGTGAACCCCTTCCTTCAAGGGAACGGAAGTTCCGGTTTCCAGCGCATGCGCAGTGCATGCAGGAAACCGGCACTTTTGTTGGCCCTACACGTGAGTACCCAGCGCGTACTCACCCGTGGGGACCCGAATTTCTGGCCCAATTAATGTCTCATCCGAAAGACAGCACCTCTGACAGTGCAGCACTCCCTCAGTACTGCACTGGAGTGTCAGCTCAAGTCTTTGGAGTGATCCTTGAACCCACAACCTTCTGACTCAGAGGTGAGAGTGCTACCACTGAGCCATGGCTGACACCAGAGGGAGAGATAGTGAGTGGCTGTTGAAAAGGTCAGTGGTTGTGTAGGGCTTGTGCATATAGTGCACATGTTGATAGGTGGAGAAGAAGCAAGATGGAATGTGGAAATGGAGGTGATGAATTTAAAGCCAAGTGTATGTAATGTGAAGTGAGGAAGGAGTCCTGGGAGAAGTTGGTGGTTGTGTAAGTTGTAGGAAGTGACGGAGGGGAGGGAATTGTGGAAAGTGGAGTGTTGAAAGAAGTGTTGTGAAGTGTTGTTGACAGAGGTAGAGAGAATGAAGAGGTGTACGCACCCTTGCTGCTCGTGTGAGGTCATTGAACCTCTTCCTATATTGAACCCAGGTCCATGAGGTGATGCTGCTGTCACGGACCCTCTCAGCCACTTCTATCCAGGACTGCACAAGTCTGGCCCTGGGGATGCTCCTGCAGGTGCTGGGGAACCTCCATACCCTGACCTCCTCCACAAGGACCTCCAGGGAGGCATCCGAAAACCAGAGGGCGAATCATTGCTGGTGCTACAACTGTGCCCAGAGTTGTTGCATAAAAATTCAAAAAGGGAATGCAACTTCACTTTAGAGGTACATTCCAGCTTTAAATGGAACTCAGGGGTCCTGCCAGAAATTGCGCACTTAAAGTGGGGCACTGCCCGATCCCTAACGTAGTCAGATGGGCAACCAATCAATCATATTGAAACGAGATCCGGGACTTAAAATCACCAGGCCTCATGCTGACGACTTTATGGGGGGTTCCCACTCGTCTTGTCTCCCACCCACCCGATTTGCGCCCCAGGTTGAAATCGGGGCTTAAGAATCTGAGTTATATTTGGCAGGGTCAGGCAGTATTGAGGCACTGATTGTGTTTGAGCCCCAACATGCCATGCATAAATTAAATTCTTAACATGTGAGCTTGATAATCCATTTTGTAAATAGTGCTGTTTTATTTCATGCAACAAGAATGAATGCCGCCTTAGCAAAGGCAGCATTGTCCCAAATTTAACAACAGAATCCTCGACTCAAAACGTTGACTCTATTTCTCTCTCCTCGATGCTGCCTGACCTGCTGAGTGTTTCCAGCATTTTCTGTTGTTATTTCAGATTTCCAGCATCTGCAGTATTTTGCTATTGTCCCATATTTATTGTGCTTTGGATTTTTTATACTTCTATTGTGGTTGTTATAAATCTCATCATCATAAAGAAACTACTCATGAAATAACACTGGATGGCCAGCTGGTGGCGCCGTCCAAGGAATATAAATACTCGGGCGTGGGCCCAGCTTGCCCAGGGACATTTTGTAAGACAGGAACTAGTGAAGTACAACTAGACCTCCATGTTTTGAAACAAGTTGATTAAAGCCTTGCTTTATATTCAAACCAAGTGCGTAGTGAGTTTTATTACGTCAATTTAATCAACTTGATATCAACTCCATGCTCTGAGTGATTTCAGGAACAGTCAGCTACGACTTCAACTGCAGAAGGGAACTCTGGCGTAGAAATCAATCCATCATGGACAAACTACTCAGACCCACCCATCTTGACCTGGACCCGAATTCACCTACAACTGCTAAAGTATGGAAACACTGGTATCGTACCTTCAGCAACTTCCTCAGGGTGTGTGGTGAGAATGTTCCTGATAAATTAGAGATACTTGCCAATTATGTATCTCCTCATGTGTTTTGACTATATCGAAGACTGTGTAGACTATGACTCCGCTATCCTAATATTACAGCAACTATACGTTAAGGCCCCAAACGAAATTTTTGCTCGGCATCTACTGGCCACAACTCGACAACAACCCGAGGAATCACTTGACGAATTCCTTCAGAAACTTCGCAGGCTCAGCAAGGATTGTAATCCTAAAGCTGTCACAGCTGAGCAGTACCAGGAGGAGTTAATTTGTGATTCCTTTATTAATGGGATTCCATCTCCCTTCATACGCCAGTGTCTGTTGGAGAATAAAGCCCTCGAGTTACAGGCTGCCTATGACCAGGCATGTTCCCTGGACTTAGCAAAGAGGAATGCAGATACCTATCTTTTACCTCATGCACGGGCTGCTGCTATCACTTTTAATGACTCCTTCGATAGGTCTCGGGCGGAAGCCCTCACTGATGATGACTCTAACCTAGCGGATGACAACCCTACCCTAGAAGCCTTCACTGATGATGACCTCGCCCTAGCGGCATCTTGGCAATCTGGAAGGAAGTGTTTCTTCTGTGGAGGTGCGTTCCATTATAGAAAATTTTGTCCTGCTCATAACGCAACCTGCAATCATTGCAGCAGGAAAGGTCATTTTTCTAAGGTATGCCAGTCAAGAGCCTCTGTTAGTAAGAAAGGCCACTTTTCTAAGGTATACCGATCGAGAGCTCCTGTTCGTTTTGCAGCTACTATCTATAAAACTGCTCCTCCCCCAAGAGCCACTACTAAGGTTACAGCTGCTATTTATGAAACTGCTCTTCCCCCAAGAACCACTACTAAGGTTACAGGTGTCAAGGGTAAAACTGCTCCTCCTCCCATCACAGCTGTTTTTCCCCAAAGTCTGTCCCATGCAGCCATGAAGGTTTCGGTAAATGGACACATTTTGAGTGCACTAATCGACTCATGCAGCTCTGACAGCTTCATTAGTGAGCGGGCTGTCAGTAAGTTCAAACTGCATATTTACCCCTCGGGCAGGGAAATTGCAATGGCTCTGACGACACTGACCACCAATTCTTCCGGCTTTTGTCTTGTCGACCTTATTCTCAATGGCCGCACTTATTTCTCCACCTGGCTCAGGGTGCTCAAAAACCTATGCAGTGATGTGCTCCTGGGACAGGATTTCCAGAAACAACACAAAAGATTTACTTTCGAGTTTGCAGGGTCAAAGCCGGAGCTTACTATTTCCAAAGTACTGTTTTGTGCACTTTCGGCGGCTTTGCTCAACGAGCCCTACTTGTTTTCCAATCTTTCCCCTCGATGTAAGCCCATAGTCACTAAATCACGATGTTTCAGCCAAGATGTTCAATCCTTTAACGAGGCAGAAATCTCTCGCGTTCTAGCTGACGGTATCATTGAACCATGTTCATCTTCCTGGCGGGCTCAAGCCGTCATTGTTAAAAATCCTCTGAAGCAACACAAGAAACGTCTTTGCATCGATTACTCGCAAACTATTAACCAGTATACCGATCTGGATGCCTACCCACTACCACGCATCGATGACATGCTCAATAACCTTGCCAATTACAAGGTATTTTCAACTTTTGATTTAAAGAGCGCATATCATCAAGTACCGTTAAAGGACTCTGACAAAAAATATGCGGCCTTTGTGGCCAATGGTCGGCTTTATCAGTTTTGTCGCCTTCCATTTGGGGTCACCAATGGGGTAGCTGTCTTTCAACAGGCAATGGATAGCCTAGTCAAATAGGAGAACTTAACAGACACTTTTCCATATCTAGATAATATCACCATTGCAGGTCATGACCAGAAGGAGCATGATGCCAATCTCCAGGAATTTTTTGACGTTCTCCGTCGTCGCAACTTAACCTTAAATGAGTCCAAATCTGTGAAATCAGTACCATCAGTCAACATCCTTGGCTACTGGGTGGGCAACGGTGTCATCAAACCGGATCTGGAGCGACTTCGTCCGCTTCAGGAGCTCCCTCCCCCTACGAATCTCGGTTCTCTTCGTTGGGCACTCGGCATGTTCACCTATTATGCGAAATGGATACCCCGCTTCTCCGACAAGATCCAGCCCCTGCTTCACGCAAAGTCATTTCCATTAGAGGCAATGGCTATTTCAGCTTTCAACCTCCTCAAGCGACAACTGGAAAAAGCCACGCTTCGTTCCATTGATGAAAATCTTCCTTTCGTGGTCAAGTGCGATGCATCGGATGTGGCGATCTCTGCTACCTTGAATCAAGGTGGTTGACCCATTGCATTTCTGTCCAGAACGTTGCAGGGTAGCGAGCTCCATTATCCTCCTGTCGAGAAGGAGGCTACGGCCATCATCGAAGCTGTACGTAAATGGAGTCATTTTCTCGCTCGTCGCCATTTCACACTTATAACTGGTCAGTGCTCCGTGGCATTTTATGCTGGATATCCGGAAACGCACTAAGATCAAGAATAACAAAATACAGCTCTGGAGGATGGAATTGGCCTCCTTTGGCTACACCATACATTATCGACCCGGCAAAGAGAATGTAGTCCCAGATACCCTCACGCGGACATTCTGCTCTTCTATGTCAACTTCGACTCTTGCGGATCTTCATACTGACTTATGCCATCCTGGTGTTACCCGTATGTTGCACTTTGTGCGATCTAAAAATCTCCCATTTTCTACGGAAGACGTCAAAAGAACATCCTCCTCCTGTAGAATTTGTGCGGAATTAAAACCGGAATTCTTCCGTCCATTGGATGGCTCGCTCATACACGCTATGCAGCCTATGCAGCGACTCAGTATTGACTTTAAAGGGCCATTGCCTTCCTCAACGCGAAACACCTACTTACTTACTATGGTGGACGAATATTCACGCTTTCCCTTTACTTTCCCCTGTCCCAATATGCTTACTCCCACAGTGATCAAATGCCTTGATCAAGTCTTTTCCCTTTGCGGTACTGCCAATTTCATCCAATCTGGTCGGGGTCCCTCCTTCATGTCAAGCGAACTCAAAAGTTATCCTTCCCAATAGGGAATCGCTACAAGTAAAATGACACTGTACCATCCCATCGGTAACGGACAGGTTGAGAGATACAACGCTATCATTTGGAACGCTGTTCATCTTGCACTAAGGTCACGCAACCTACCAGACCAGCAGAGGGAAACTATGCTCCCTGACGTGTTGCATTCCATCAGGTCTCTTCTTTCTACGTCCACCAATGTCACGCCTCACGAGTGATTCTTCAGGTTCCAGCGTCGCTCCACTCATGGGACGTCCCTACCATCATGGTTGGCAGCTCTCAGCCCCGTGCTGCTCCGAAGAGTCGTCCGACCTTCTAAAAATGATCCCCTCGTCGACGAGGTAGAACTCACGGACGTTAATCCCACGTACGCGCACGTGCGCTACCCTGATGGCCGGGAGTCCACCCTTTCGCTCCGGGACCTGGCTCCCTGTCCAGCCGGTCCCACGGACCCAACTGATAGAGGGTCCCACGGGGATGATGCCGACACTCTGCGCTCCTTCGAAGATGACACTCTACCTGGGACATTGAGAGATCTGCCAGCTGCCCCACCGGATCCACTCGGGTGCTGAGCGCTCCCCATGGGATGGCCACCCGAGGCCAGGACGCTGGTCAATCTCCGGCTATCAAACAGGATGAAGCCAGCTTTGCGCCTGTGGGGACCCGCACCCAGAGTCACGATCTCCACCGGTACGGATCAAGCGGCCCAGGGACCAAGACACGGCCCGGGGAGACGTGCCTTCCAGCATAAACAAAGATCTAAAAGACTGCGGCTATTCGTGGTCTGCCTAATCCGTTAGGAGGAAGTCGTCGTACGTCCAAATCTTTTAGGCAGGAAGAATGTTATAAATCTCATCATCATAAAGAAACTACTCATGAAATAACACTGGACGGCCAGCTGGTGGCGCCATCCAAGGAGTATAAATACTCGAGCTCGGGCCCAGCTTGCCCAGAGACATTTTGTAAGACAGGAACTAGTGAAGTACAACTAGACCTCCATGTACTGAAACAAGTTGATTAAAGCCTTGCTTTATACTCAAACCAAGTGCGAAGTGAGTTTTATTATGTCAGTGGTTAAATATAGTTGGAATCTTATTCCTTTGGAAAAGTAATTTTTTTTCAAAGAATGCCATTACATCGTGGCTGCATCACCACAGGCCTGACATTAATGGGCAATAATAATACTTGCATTTATGCAGCATCTTTCATGTCAATAAGTTTCAGAGCACATTGCACAGTGATTTTTTTAAAAATGTTCAATGGTTGTTATTATGTCGACAAACAATCTTTCTGTGTGTATGTGCACCTGCCAATATACCCTCTATATGTGAGAAATAATGGCCCAGATATTTCTGTATGTATGTGCACCTGCCAATATACCCTCTATATGTGAGAAATAATGGCCCAGATATTTCTGTGTGTATGTGCACCTGCCAATATACCCGCTATATGTGAGAAATAATGGCCCAGATATTTCTGTGTGTATGTGCACCTGCCAATATACCCTCGATATGTGAGAAATAATGGCCCAGATATTTCTGTGTGTATGTGCACCTGCCAATATACCCTCTATATGTGAGGAATAATGGCCCAGATATTTCTGTGTGTATGTGCACCTGCCAATATACCCTCGATATGTGAGAAATAATGGCCCAGATCTTTCTGTATGTATGTGCACCTGCCAATATACCCTCGATGTGTGAGAAATAATGGCCCAGATATTTCTGTGTGTATGTGCACCTGCCAATATACCCGCTATATGTGAGGAGTAATGGCCCAGATATTTCTGTGTGTATGTGCACCTGCCAATATACCCTCTATATGTGAGAAATAATGGCCCAGATATTTCTGTGTGTATGTGCACCTGCCAATATACCCGCTATATGTGAGAAATAATGGCCCAGATCTTTCTGTATGTATGTGCACCTGCCAATATACCCGCTATATGTGAGAAATAATGGCTCAGATATTTCTGTATGTATGTGCACCTGCCAATATACCCGCTATATGTGAGAAATAATGGCCCAGATATTTCTGTGTGTATGTGCACCTGCCAATATACCCTCTATATGTGAGAAATAATGGCCCAGATCTTTCTGTGTGTATGTGCACCTGCCAATATACCCGCTATATGTGAGAAATAATGGCCCAGATCTTTCTGTATGTATGTGCACCTGCCAATATACCCTCTATATGTGAGAAATAATGGCCCAGATATTTCTGTGTGTATGTGCACCTGCCAATATACCCTCGATATGTGAGAAATAATGGCCCAGATATTTCTGTGTGTATGTGCACCTGCCAATATACCCTCTATATGTGAGAAATAATGGCCCAGATCTTTCTGTATGTATGTGCACCTGCCAATATACCCGCTATATGTGAGAAATAATGGCCCAGATATTTCTGTATGTATGTGCACCTGCCAATATACCCGCTATATGTGAGAAATAATGGCCCAGATATTCCGACACCTACGGGTGTGTACACGCTGTGGGACATTGAAAATGCCGGTTTCAGGCATGCACAGCGCATGCGCCGAAAACCGACATTTCCGATCTGTCAAGAATTCTCTTCACAGATCGGATACCTGCCCCAGAGAAGGGCCTCCGCAGGCAGAAAATTCCACTTTTGGAGACCCTCCACCCGCAGAAAACCCTTACAATTCTTACGCCTGGTAAAAGAGTTGAAAAACATTTTTTTTAATGTTCACTGATTTATCATTTACAAACGCTTTTAAAAAAGGTAAGTTTATTTTTAGTCCCGTAAAAAACTTTAATTCTTTTTTTCAAAATTTGTTATTTTTGTTTAAAATATTTAATTTATTGTAATTTCAACTCATTTAAAAAATGTGATTTAAAAAAAAATTATTTAAAGTTTTACGATATTTTTGGGTGATCTCCATTCCTATATTTAACAGGTCTATCTGTCAAGTGTATGAAGGGAGGTTCCCTTCTTTGATTGGCTCCCCATGGCCCACGTGATCCCAGGGACACTGCGAACTACCAGTGCCTCTGGGATACGTGGGCCCTGTGCACTTGGAGTTTGGAGAGGCCCAGGATCGGAAGTGTGTGCATCCCGGGAGCCCTCAGGTAAGGGCGTAGATTTTTCCACATCGCAGCCCTCCGCCCGCGGGAGGCCTGCGATTGCAAAATACGGGCCAATGAACCTGGGGCTTGTGTTTCTTGTGAAGCCTTCACCAATGTGTTCACAGCATGGATTAGTATTGGTTTTCGACAAATTTGCTTATTCTCGAGGGCTGGATTTCATTATTGGCAGATGGTGGGAGGTGCCGCGTGCTTGATGCGCTCAGCGAGGAGACCGAAAGCCATTTTGACAATCAGGCTTTATTTGCTGCAAGCGGCAAACCAGCGATCACAGGCAGCTGGCTGATCGGGGACAGGAAGGAAGTCCAGGGCTCCTCTTCCAAAGCAGCCTGCAGTGGTCCCTTTAAGGACCACTGGCTTGGCCACTCTACACCCAGTACCAATGGGTGGAGCATATGGGGTGCACACTCCATCCATTGGTAACTGAAGGTTGCATCAGAGTCCAAAGTACATCATATGACTTCGATTTGCATGTTTTAATAAGGCACCCATCTCAAACAGGAAGGTGCTCTGACCATTCATTTCCAAAACCAGTTGAAATTGCCAGCAGGCGGATCGGGAGCCAGAACAGGGTGGTAAGGTCAGCGCCACAATTTTTGGAGCACTTCTAATTCCATTCCCGCCTGGCAGAAACAGTGAAAATTGGCTGTTGATATTTTGAATAAAGGTTACGATGAAAGAGAAATCCCCAATGGACTGCTTGGTGTGCTACAGAGACATACAGGATCGGGAAGTCCCAGGGCTGTGTTGATTTAGCTGATCTCATGTCGGGTGGCCAAAAAGGAACTATAATTGGCTTAAGTGTTTCCAGGCTAAGAAGTGGCGAAGTCAGCCAGGGTTTCTGCTCCTGACTGCTATTCAGCGACATCTACTGATACCACATGTGTGTAAATATCAGGTGAAGAGAAGAAGAGAACTTGACTGTGAAGTCTCTGTGCTCAAACAGACTGTCAATAGCCAATATACAGGATCACACATGAAAAATGTGGAGAATAGTCAGCGCCACCCCCATAAAAGTACCTCCGGAGTCCCCCAAGGATCTATCCTTGGCTCGCTCGTATTCCTCATCTGCATGCTGCCCCTCAGCAGCAGCATCCAAAGATATGGTGACAAGTTCTACATATATGCTGACAGCACTCAACTCCACCTCACCACCACCTAGCTTGACCACTCCACTGCCTCTGTGTTGTCAGCCTGTTTCTCATGCATACAGTGCTGGATGAGCCACAATTTCCTCCAATTTATTATATAGAATTACATAGGATATTGTGATATCCGAGTGGTAAGGTCAGAAACTGAGATAAGCGAGATCTTAAGGAACAAAACCCAACTGTTTATTACACGGTGTAGCAGAGAGACATAGCTCTTACAGGCTGCAAGCAAAACACAGTATTTCTAACTGCACGATGCCAAGATGGAGGATTCACCTCTGAGTCATACCCATAATGCAATGCCACATTACCTTAATAACTGGTGTACCAGGACATTGACTACATGACCCATTACCTTAAACACTGGTGAATGTGATACCTTAATCTTTGGCTCCATCTGGTGGATAACTTAAACATTACATCCCAGATTACTATATCCCCCCCTCTTAAGTTTACATTAATTTCTTAACAACATTCTTAAAAAGTCCCATAAGGAAACTCCTTTAACGATAGTCCATACTGAACGAATCTAGCAGGTCGTTATCAATCTCTCTGGTGGCTTGCAAGTCCTTGGTGAACATCTTACAGTCAAGTCCATGCTTGGTTGTGGCAGAGCTACCTGCTGCTCCTGAGCAGTACTCAGAGTATCTGACTCTGCTACGATGGTTTCCTCTTGACTAAGGGGTCCAGGTGGAACTGGCTCTGTTCGTGGTGTTGGTACCACCGATGCATTTGGATAACTGGGGGCCAACTTGTCCTCCGACATCTCCTCTGGAACCTCCAGTTCGATTTCCCCTTGTCTGGTCAGTATCTCATCTACATGTCTGCGTACTACCTGACCAGTTCCCACCATGACCGTATATGATACTGGACCGGTCATTGAGTCTATGACGCCAGGAATCCATTTTGGACCATAACTGAAATTCCTGGTAAGGACCGCATCTCCTTCTCCAAAACTGCGGCTCTTTGTCCTTCTGTCATGGTTCTCCTTTTGTTTGATTTGTCGGTTTTCCACCTTCCTTTTTAGATCTGTGTGAACCAGGTCAAGAGTGGAGCGTAGTCGACGTCCTAACAACAGCTCAGCAGGAGAGAGTCCTGTGGTAGATTGAGGTGTTATTCTGTAGCTGAACAGAACTCGTGACACCTTGGCTGCCAAACTCCGCAAGTCCATTTGAAGATGGATGATATGGAGCTGAGGTCCCGTGCACTATGCCATTGTTTCTCATGAACTCTTTTGTTTCTGTACTCACAAAACACGTGGCATTGTCACTTACTACGATCTCCGGTAGCCTTTGATTACTAAAACTCCTACGCAGGCAGTCTATAGTAACAGTAGATGAAGCAGAATTTACAGGATACACATCCATCCATTTGGAATGTGCATCAATGATTATGAGGAACATCTTTCCCATGAATGGACCCGCATACTCTACATGTAATCTTCTCCATGGTTTATCCGGCCATGCCCAAGGGTGGAGAGGAGCCGCTGCTGGTGCCTTCCTGTGTACTTGACAAGTGCTGCATGTCTTGACTAGATTTTCTATCTCCTCATCTAGCTTTGGCCACCACAAGTAACTCCTTGCCAAGGCTTTCATACGCGAAACTCCAGGATGACACTGATGTAGTTGCCCTAGGATAGACTGTCGTGCTGGCTGTGGAATAATCACTCGTGCTCCCCACAACACGCAACCATCCTGCACACTCAGCTCTGTCTTCCTGACACTGTAAGGTGTGAAATCAATCCCTTCCGGATGCTGTGGCCAACCCCTCATCACATATTCTCGGACTCTAGACAGTACTGGATCTTTACCGGTCCAGGTCCTTACTTGTTCTGCGGTCACAATTGCTGTTTCCGTGTCCTCCAACATCAAAACTCTGTCCTCTGGAGCTGCACGGATAGGTGTACCTGGCAGTGGAAGACGGCTCAAGGCATCTGCGTTCCCATGGTACTTGCCCGCCTTGTAAACGATGACATACTCATATGCCCTTAACGTCACTGCCCATCTCTGGATCCGGGGTGACACCATCTGTGGTACTGCTTTCATTTCATTAAAAAGAGATAGAAGAGGTTTATGATCGGTGCATATGGTGAATTTCCTGCCATATATGTACTTGTGAAACCTCTGTAACCCAAACATTACTGCTAATCCCTCTTTATCTAACTGGGAATAGTTTTTTTCCGCTGGTGTCAGAGTTCGAGACATAAACCCTATTGGTCTTTCTGTTCCATCTTCCAAGTTGTGTGAAAGAACCGCCCCCACCCCATAAGGTGAAGCATCACAAGAGAGAATGATGTCTTTCTCTGCATTGTAGTGAACCAGCACATCCGAGGACAGCATCAGTTTCTTGGACTGTTCAAATGAATCCCTCTGTTCCTCTCCCCACTGCCACTGTGTCTCCTTACACAGAAGTTTGTGAAGAGGTGCTAACACTGTTGACAAGTTTGGTAAAAACCTGTAATAATAGTTTAGCAGTCCCAGGTAAGCTTTTAACTCAGTCACATTGGTAGGAGCTGGGGCCTCCTGCAGTGCTTGTACCTTCTCCATGATTGGATGGAGCCCGGTGGCGTCCACTCTGTGTCCCAGGAACACGGCCTCATTCCCCAGGAAAGTGCACTTACTCCTCTTGAGCCATAACCCAGCCTTATCCAATCTTTGTAGTACCTCTCTCAGAGTGCTCAGATGCTCCTGGTCTGTTCTTCCCATCACCAGAATGTCATCCAGATAGACTGAAACATGTGGGGTCCCTTGCAGTACACCCTCGATAGTCCTCTGGAAAATAGCTGGACTAGATGAGACACCGAATGGTAAGCGGTTATAGGTAAACAAACTCTTGTGTGTATTTATGGTTACATACTTCTTGGATTCCTCATCTAGTGTAATCTGCAAGTATGCATGACTCATATCCAGCTTCATAATTTCTTCCCTCTAGCCAGGTTTGCAAAGAGATCCTCTGTTTTGGGTATAGGATACTGTTCTAGTTTAGGCACCCTATTTACTGTCAATTTGTAATCTCCACAGAGTCTTACCAAATTGTCCGGTTTTAAAACAGGTACAATGGGAGCTGCCCATTCTGAACATTTCACGGGTTCCAGATTGTTCTCTCTCAAAAGACGGTCAAGCTCAGCCTCTACCTTCGGTTTCATGGCATACGGCACAGGTCGTTGTTTAAAAAACCTTGACAGTGCCTCCTTGTCTACACAAATCTTAGCTGGGGGGCCATTAAATGTGCCAAGTTCTTCCTTGAACACGTTCTCATGTTCAATCAACACTTCTTGCAAAGACAACTGTTTGCCTCCCTCTATTTGATTTATTGCTCCCCAATCTAATTTAAGTTCTTGTATCCAGCCCTGACCTAACAAGTTTGGTCCAGAACCCGATACTATAACTACAGGTAGCTGTTCCACGGTGTCCCTGTGTTGCACAGTTACAGTAGCTGTACCCAATGTTGCCACTCGTTCACCGGTATATGTTTTAAGCTGCATAGAGCAAGACTTTAATTCTGGAACTTTTGCACGGTTCCACAATTTTGAGTACTCCTCCCTGTTCATTATGGTCACCCTGCATCCTGTATCCACTTCAAAGTTGACCTTAAAGTCATTTATTGTCAGTTGCAAAGTGATAGGATCCACTTTTGGAATGTTCTCTACCATACTATGCTTTATGAACATGTCGTCTTCTTTCTCAGCTTCTCCGCTGATGTGATGTGCTCCCTGTTTTTTCACTTCTCTTCCTAGGTTTTGCTTTTCTCCCCCTTTTGGTTTGTATTCCTCCACGGTTGCTTTTGCCCTGCATGCACGTTTTATATGTCCTTTTTTCCCACACTTGTGGCACTTTTCCTCCAGGAATCTGCATTCCCTCACCAGGTGATCGCCATTGCATCTATAACATGCCATCACATGATCACATTGTGGTTTCTGACGCAACTTTAACTTGTGCACCTTAACCTGACCTCCAACTTGCGTTGTAGTAGACCAGCCGGAACCTTCTATTTCTTTTACATCTCGGTTCACTGTCTCTATGGCTTGAGCAAGTTCCAATGCTTTTTCATACGTAAGCCCAGTCTCGGACAATAATCTCCTCTGCATTCGATCATCCATTATCCCGCAAACAAGCCTATCTCTCAGCATGTCTTTCAGGTTGTTCCCGTAATTGCAATCATGTGCCAATTTTCTCAACACCGCTACATAGTCCAATACAGTCTCTCCCGGTTTTCTGTTCCGTGAATTAAATTTGAAACGCTGTACAATCTCACTCGGTCTGGGATTGAAATGTTCCTTCAGCAAGGCCACTAATTCAGCAAATGTACTGTCTCCCGGCTTTGCAGGACTGCATAAGTTTCTCATTCAACTATACGTCTGACTTCCCACAGAAGTGAGCAACATAGCTCTCCTTTTTCCGACATCATCTATATCATTTGCTTCAAAGAAATGCATCAGCACCTCGCAGTACTCATCCCAGGTCTGAACATCAAAAGCAGAGATCTTTCCTACCATAACCATGATCTGTTATTCAGTGCTCTTTTTTTTTCTTCTTCAAGCTGTGATCTGTTTATTCTCGTCGCCAATATGTGATATCCGAGTGGTAAGGTCAGAAACTGAGATAAGCGAGATCTTAAGGAACAAAACCCAACTGTTTATTACACGGTGTAGCAGAGAGACATAGCTCTTACAGGCTGCAAGCAAAACACAGTATTTCTAACTGCACGATGCCAAGATGGAGGATTCACCTCTGAGTCATACCCATAATGCAATGCCACATTACCTTAATAACTGGTGTACCAGGACATTGACTACATGACCCATTACCTTAAACACTGGTGAATGTGATACCTTAATCTTTGGCTCCATCTGGTGGATAACTTAAACATTACATCCCAGATTACTATAGATATACAGCAAAGAAACAGGCTATAGGGCCCAACCAGTCCATGCCGGCATTTATGCTCCACTCGAGCCACCTCCCGTCTTTCTTCATCTAACTCTATCAGCATAATCCTCTATTCCATTCTCCCTCATATGCTTATCTAGCTTCCCCTTAAATGCATCTATACTATTTGCTTTAAGCACTCCCTGTGGTAGCAAGTTCCACATTCTCACCATTCCCTGGGTAAAGTTCCTTCTGAATTCCCTATTGGATTTCTTGGTGATTATCTTATATTGATGGCTTCTAGTTTTGCTCTTCCCCACAAGTGGAAACCCTCTCTCTGTATCTATTCTATCAAAACCTTTCATAAATTTAAAGATGTCTATTAGGTCACCCCTCAGCCTTCTCTTTTCTACCCAGCCTGTTCATCCTTTCCTGATAGGTATACCCTCGTATTTATGGTATCATCCTTGTAAATCTTTTTTACACCCTCTCCAGTACCTCTATATCTTTTTTATAATATGGTGACCAGAATTGTATGCAGTACCCCAAGTGTGGTCTAACCAAGGTTCGATACAAGTTTAGCAAACTTCTCTACTTTTCAATTCAAACACTCTAGAAATATACCCTAGCACTTGGTTTGGTTTTTTAATGGCCTTGTTTACCTGTGTCACTACTTTCAGTGGTTTGTGTATTTGTACTCCCAGAGCCCTTTGCTCTTCTACCCCACTTAGATTCTTATTTTCCAAATAATATGTGACCTCCCTATTTTTCTTACCAAAATGTAATACCCTCACATTTATCTGTGTTGAATTTCACTTGTTAATTATATGCCAATTCTTCAAGTTTATTAATGTGTAGGATTCTCAAAATTCCCACATTCCCCAAAGTTATTAATAAAGGGACCCTGAAGGATGAAGTTATAAGGGAACCCTAAACAAAATGTCTTCTGGACCTCGTGGCAGAAGCCTGCAAGAGCAGGGCCCTGCAAAAACGGCAGGTCAAATTCAAAGGGGCTTTTGAAAACCCCGACATGCCTGGGCCTTTGAAAGACTTGTTGTTTCTGAAAGCCAGACAAGTAGACAATGCAGAATATGCATTCTTAATCAACTCAGGAAAGACTTAATCTTGAACCCATCAAACCTTTGCATAAATAATTGCTTACAGTTTAAACTGGCTACCGAGCCAGGAAGATGCCGATTCACTTTATGAATAACAAACACCAGGACATTAAAGAGCATTTAGCAAAGGGGCAACCACCCAAAAAAAAGCAGTTAAAGTGAATGGCTATAATCACTTTAATGAGCCCGCCAAAAATCGGACAAAGAACTAACCCTGATTTGGGGCGCAAATAACAACCTCCGAAGTAGTATAATTGTAGGCCCACCGGTAACCAAAAAAAAACAAATGAAGCTAAGGAACAAAGCAGGGGTAGAAGAAGAAGAAGCAGATGAAGGCAGGCCAACAAAAGGCAGAGAAGGGCAGTGTGGAGAAGCGTTGGGGGATGAGCAGGCACACGCTCAGGTCCAGAGATACTCGAAACTCGAAGAAGCAGACGACCATGAGCACCACGGTAACAAAGGGCCGGGTAAACCATACCTTCAGATCATTACCACTGCACAGGTAATGATCCAGGCCACCGCAACCAAGCCAACACCGAAGACCACCAACCGAACCCCAACCGCAACAAAAACTTCGACGACCAGACCACCACCAGAAGAACAAAACCCGAAGTTTCCATTCTGCAAGGTAAAGTACCCAACAAAGACTTTACTCCCTATCTCTAACGGAGGAAAAGAGGGTACTTACATAAGAACATAAGAACATAAGAAGTAGGAGCAGGAGTAGGCCATACGGCCCCTCGGGCCTGCTCCGCCATTCAATAGGATCATGGCTGCTCCGAACCTAGACTCACGTCCACTTCCCTGCCTGCTCCCCGTAACCCCTAATTCCCTTATCAGCTAGGAAACTGTCTATCTCCGTTTTAAATTTATTTAATGTCGCAGCTTCCACAACTCTCTGAGGTAGCAAATTCCATAGATTTACTACCCTCTGAGTGAAGAAGTTTCTCCTCATCTCAGTTTTGAAACGGCAGCCCCTTATTCTAAGATTATGCCCCCTAGTTCTAGTCTCACCCATCAGTGGAAACATCCTCCCCACATCCACCCAATCAAGCCCCCTCACAATCTTATATGTTTCGATAAGATCGCCTCTCATTCTTCTGAATTCCAATGAGTAGAGGCCCAACCTACTCAACCTTTCCTCATAAGTCAACTCCCTCATCCCTGGAATCAATCGAGTGAACCTTCTCTGAACTGCCTCGAGAGCAACTTTATCTTTTCTTAAATATGGAAACCAAAACTGTACGCAATATTCCAGGTGTAGCCTCACCAGTACCCTGTATAACTGAAGCAAGACTTCCCTGCTTTTATACTCCATCCCCTTTGCAATAAAAGCCAAGATTCCATTGGCCTTCCTGATCACCTGCTGTACCTGCATACTAACCTTCTGTGTTTCATGCACCAGGACCCCCAGATCCCTTTGTACTGTAGCACTTTGCAGTTTCTCTCCATTTAGATAATAACTTGCTCTTTGATTTTTTTCTGCCAAAGTGCATAACCTCACACTTTCCAACATTATATTCCATCTGCCAAACTTCTGCCCACTCACCTAGCCTGTCTATGTCCTTTTGCAGGTTTTTTATGTCCTCCTCACTCACTGCTTTCCCTCCCATCTTTGTATCATCAGCAAACTTGGATACGTTGCACTTGATCCCCTCCTCAAAATCGTTAATATAAATTGTAAAGAGTTGGGGTCCCAGCACTGACCCCTGCGGAACACCACTAGTCACTGATTGCCAACCTGAGAATGAACCATTTATCCCAACGCTCTGTTTTCTGTTAGATAGCCAATCTTCCACCCATGCCAGTATATTACCCCCAATCCTGTGATTTTTTATCTTGTGCAGTAATCTTTTGTGTGGCACCTTGTCAAATGCCTTTTGGAAGTCCAAATACACCACATCCACTGGTTCCCCTTTATCCACCCTGTTTGTTACATCCTCAAAGAATTTGAGCAAATTTGTCAAACATGACTTCCCCTTCATAAAACCATGCTGACTCTGTCCGATTAAATTATGCTTATCCAAATGTCCTGTTACTGCTTCCTTAATAATGGACTCCAACATTTTACCAACCACAGATGTTAGGCTAACTGGCCTATAGTTTCCAGCCTTTTGTCTACCTACCTTTTTAAATAAGGGCGTTACATTAGCAGTTTTCCAATCTGCTGGGACCTTTCCTGAATCCAGGGAGTTTGGGAAAATTACCACCAATGCATCCGCAATCCCTACCGCTACTTCTCTCAAGACCCTAGGATGTAAGCCATCAGGTCCAGGGAATTTATCCGCCTTAAGTCCCATTATCTTACCGAGTACCATCTCCTTAGTGATTTTAATCGTGTTTAGCTCCTCCCCCCGTATAGCCCCCTGTTTGTCCAGTGTTGGGATATTTTTAGTGTCCTCTACTGTAAAGACCGATACAAAATATTTGTTCAGCGTTTCTGCCAACTCCATGTTCCCCACCAATAATTTCCCGGTCTCGTCCTCTAAGGGACCAACATTCACTTTAGCCACCCTTTTTCTTTTTATATAACTGTAGAAACTTTTGCTATCTGTTTTTATATTTTTTGCTAGTTTACTTTCATAATCTATCTTCCCTTTCTTAATTAATCTTTTAGTTATTCTTTGCTGGCTTTTAAATGCTTCCCAATCTTCTATCCTCCCACTAGATTTGGCTACTTTATATGCCCTTGTTTTCAGTCGGATACTATCCTTTATTACTTTACTTAGCCACGGATGGCTGTCTTTTCTTTTACATCCCTTTTTCCTCAGTGGAATATATTTTTCTTGAAAGTTGTGAAATATCTCCTTGAATGTACACCACTGCTCATGTACCGTCTTACACTTTAATCTATTTTCCCAGTCCACTTTAGTCAACTCTGCTCTCATACCTTCATAGTCTCCTTTATTTAAGCTTAGTACGCTGGTTTGAGATCCAACTCTCTCACCCTCCAACTGAGTTTGGAATTCAACCATGTTATGGTCACTCATTCCAAGGGGATCCTTTACTAGGACATTTTTTAATTAATCCTGTCTCATTACACAGGACCAGACCTAAGATTGCCTGCCCCCTGGTTGGTTCATTAACATACTGCTCAAGGAACCCATCCCTAATGCACTCTATGAACTCTTCCTCAAGGCTGCCCTACCCAATTTGAATTGTCCAGTCAGTATGAAAGTTAAAATCTCCCATGATTATAGCTGTTCCCTATTACAAGCCCCAACTATTTCTTGATTTATACTCTGACCAATAGAGTTGCAACTGTTAGGAGGCCTATAGACTATGCCCACTAGTGACTTTTTCTCCTTATTATTCCTTATCTCCACCCAAACTGTTTCACTATCCTGATCCTTTGACCCAATATAATTTCTCATTACTTTACTCAGACGATTCCACCGCCGTGCCCTGGGACCACGTGACAATGGCAGGCCACAAAGGACACAAAGAGCGAACCCCAAAAAACCTCAACCGGCTCACTCGACAGGATCTGACCTGTCCAGAAACCCTTATTGGTGAGCATAATCCCTGGCCCCTCACAGCACAATTAGTTAGATATTGGGGGTAGGACAAGGGTAAGGGGATTAATACTGTGATTTTTCCCTCGATGTGCCGTGTGTTCCCCATTCCTAATTAAGTGTACTCTTGTAAGCCTGTAACTATTCCAGTAATTTTCAGTGTTGTAACTTTTATTGTGTCTTTTAATAAAAATACAGTTTTCTTGCACCAAACCAGTTGTCTACTCCAATTCTGTATTGCCGCCTGTACCTAAATCTGGTGTCTAGAACCCAGGGGTGTGGGAGCGATTCGAACCACCCAAAAGCCCATCAGGGGTGAAGCTGACTGCACACATGCCACCCCCTACAGAAATGGTGACTGCGGCAGGACTCCGACAACAGGGGTGCGATACAGTAGACACTGATTCGGGAGAGCAAACCGTAATGGAAGAGAGGATTTCTGACTATGTATTCAGTAAAGTGAATATCACTAAGAAGTGGATCACTAATCTGTTAAAGGCTGGGTGTCCGGTAGATGCCGCAGCTAAATGGACAGAAGGGAAGGACCATAGGAAATCCATAGAAAAGGCAGTCTGGCTGATATGCTTCAAGAAACAGATCCAGCTTCTGGACAGGCTCGTTGAAGCACAGGCAGCTGAGATACGGGAGTCAGCCCTGGAAGTCCAAGACAGGACTCTAGCAGGGGAGAAGTTACTGGTAGCATTGCAGGCCCTGAATCAGGAAAGGGTACAGTTAATGGGGGAGCATAAGGCCAGGCTGGAATATCTACAGTGCCAGGTCACCAAAGCCTAGAGCAATGAGCTGAGGTTGCGGGAAAAGAATGCCCGCCTAGCAAGACAAGTAAGAGAGCAGGAGGAGAAAGTAAGAGACATAAAGGCAGCCTATAAGATTGCGAGCGCACAGGGGTTTGAAGATGCAGATCATGGCCCCTGCCAGGAACAGATAGAGAATCTGAGCCTTGCCCTAAGGAAGGCAAAGGGCATGGTGTGCCTCATAAGCCCGAAGGCAGCCCAGGTCGACTTTACAGGGAACCTGGGGAGAACGGTTCAAACACCACTGGTAGTGCCAAGGGACGACCCGGTTGAGGAGCAGGAGGTCCCACGACCACCAGCCATAGTGCCAAGTTTCAGCGAGGTCTGGCAGCAAGGGGGGGTGGAGCTAGTGGTAGAAGCTGAGGTGAAAAAACCCCTGCGAGAGAAGCCGGGACCGGGGCCGATGTGCCCGGCCTGGCAGCGAAGGTTTGGCCCACCCGCTAATGACGGGGAGGAGGGACCCCTCCAAAACCAGTTCGTAGTTCCCTACGGCACCCAACAGCTTAGGGCCATGGTAAGCCATATACCAAAGCTTGCAGAGAATGGGGACCCCCTCGGTCCACTTCAGGGAAGTGGAGCAGGCAGCCAGCATCAACGAGTGCGATGATGCTGAACAGGCCAAAATGCTGCTATTTTCCCTGGAAAGTAAGCTCCTCCAGTCCCTCTCTGACAAGTGTAAGAAGGGACAGTGCGAGTATGGGGAACTCAAGGAGGAAGTTCTTGAGGCCATGGGGATGAATCAGGGAAGTCCTTTCTCCCGAGTGGAGAAGACATGCAGCTCGCAAGGGAAACCCCGCAGGCTTTCGCAGACAGGCTGTGGCCGGTATATTGGAGTGCCTGTACAGGGGCACCTAACCGGGCATTCCTGGATCGGGATCAGCTGGCCCACTGGCTCCATTGCCTGGTGGCAAACAGCTTGCCACAGGCCAGGGCCAAGGCGGAAGTCTGGTTCGACCCCAAGAACCCTCTGACCACCGAACTCACGGTGATCAGACAGCTGACCGTAGTTTATAGGAATGGTAGGGGTACCGAAGCACACCCACCTAAGGGGAAGGTGCATGAAGTAAAACCCGGACAGGGTCGGAAGGAGTGGCATCAGGAAGGGAATAACCCTTCCAGCATGAAGCTTAACTGCTACGGGTGTGGGAAGGATGGACACTGGAGGAAGGAGTGTAGAAATCCTTGGAAGGATAACAAGGGAAAGAATTCCTCAGCCCCAGCCCAAAAGACAGAGATAGGAATCCCTCCCGCCACGGTCGAGTCATTTTTGAACGCGATGAGGTCCCTATTGACTGGCCAAGGGAAGGTAGCAGCTACTACCGGTGCCCTGACCCCATCCGCCCCATCCAACCCACAGCTCTGACTAGAACCAGCGCAGCCTGTCGACCTGTGTCCCCTTGAAAACGATGAGGGGAGCAGGCCCTGTGTTAACATGCGGGTGAAGACGGTGCAGGGGAGATATTCGGTGGACACTGGAGCTTCCAGCACAGTGGTCCATTCACCCAGGTCTAACAAGGTCCCATTTAGCCTAATGGGATTCACAGGGAACGAGCAGGCTGGGGAAAGGTCCAAACCTTTGGCCATAGATTTAGGATCCCTCCATACCACCACGTGGGAGGGTAACCAAAAGACCAACAAGGTGGCCAAGCAGAGGGCTAGGGAAGGAGAGCCTTGGGACCCCTATCGGACTGGTTCGGTGGTCGCAATCCAGGACAAGGGAGGCACACAGGGGGTAGCTTTGGCCCCAGACCTAAAGCAGGTCCAAGCCCACGATCCCGTCCTTAAGGCCGTCCTGGTAAGGAGAAAGAATGGGGAGTCCATAGAAGGCCCGTTCAGGTCAGCGGATGAGACTTTAAGGCAGGCTGCTAGTTACATTGACCAATGCAGGTTGTCTGAGCCCGAGAAGAGGGAATAGCCAGTTGGGGCAGGGTCTGAGGATAGAAATCCTCAGTCTGCAGGAGGAGCAAGTTCACAGACTTCACAGGCAGGTGCAGTGGCTTGTGTTAAGGGAGGGGCCATCCCACCCACTGTTTGGGACACTCCCCCACTCATCTGGGACTTAGATGAGGTGGGATGTAGGGGCAAAGACCCTGCTGGACCCAGATTTAGACGAGGTGGGACCTGAGGGCAAGGACCCTCAGCCTGCAGCACTGTAAGGGGTCGTTTTAACGAGCTTATGGTGTGCTAGATCGGTTATGATTTCGCACTGCTCGTGAGCGGTTCCGAAGCGCTCCCCCCTCACCGGTTCTAGACACTGGGCTTATTGCCAGATAACCTTGATGTGTGGCCCAACTTGTGACTCGGAAGACAAATGGATCAGGTGAGACAAGGTGAGTTTTAAATCAGAAATAACTTTATTTTCAAGGAGAATAAACACAGAGAATGCAAGAATCAATTTAGACAAAAATCATTAACACGTCTCCCAATGGGAACTAAAATTTATCACACAAGGAATAACTTTGACTATCTTAAATCATACAACAATTCTTAATCAGCGGTATACTAAAACGGGGGTGGGAAAAGCGCACGGACACATCGAGGGATAAATCACACTCCTTAATTACAAAACCCTTAATGTTACAAACCCTCCCGTTGCTAAAATATACCTCAACTATGTCAGTTAGGTAGAGTTGGGCCTTTATGCTCACCAGAATTTTAAAACCCTCCTGGACCTTGATACTCCTTATCTGGACTTGGACTTCACTGCTTCTGGTGAATCTTGCGGATCTGTCTGAGTCTGGCTGACTCTCTCTCCTGCACAATCTTGAAAGTCCTCCGAACTCCTCGAACCATCTCCTCTCCACTCGGCCTTCGAACTCCTGATGGTCCTGGATCTGGACTGAACTTCTGAATCTGCTCTCCTGCACAATCTTGTGGGTCCTCCTCGCTCTGTCCTTGACCTTGTGTCTGTGTGAACCTGTGATGGATCTGTCTGAATCTCACTGAACGAAAAAGAAGTCTTGCTGTCGATTCTCCCTCCACAGTTATACTGTTTCCTTGTCCTTATCTCGGCGCCAAATCAGGGGTTTTCTTTTGTCAAGGTAATGGGCAGGCTACTTTGACAAAAGCAAGTACTTTATTTTAATGTCTTGTAAATTAAACTGATGGGATCTGTCCTATGTCCCTCTGAGTTTGGTACAGATAATGGTTTTTTTTCTGTGCTCAGCGATTTCAGAGATGGGTTTGCATTTTGCTAGCAATTAACACACCTTGAGGTGTAAATACTTTTGTTTTGACTTCGTTACTACTGTAACCATATTATCATATCAATAGCAGTAAGTTCTGGAATCTTCTAATCGGTGATGACTCAGGCTGCTGTAAGATACTGCTGGTGTGTCATTTTGAACTGAGCCATGAGAACTGCCAACTCCATCTTGTGTTCTCACAAATGTGGCCATTTCAGGGGTTTTACCAATCTAGACTGTATTTTCTGGATTTTGCGAATCCTACAGCACCAGGCTGTGAAGAGCTACCTGCCCCTAGCACAGGTTTAGGAGAGGTAAAGCCTGAGGACGAAAATCCCCAGCCAGCAGCAGTGGAGAGCCCACAGACCGCACCAGAGGGGCCAGTGGCTCGGGTTAAAGAACCACCAGCCAGAAAAAACCCACCCGCCAAAGTCCCCAGAAGGTCCCCACGAACGCCACAGCCAAGGAAACCGTGGTCACCGGCTCCCCAGTTTAGAAGGGCAGCCTCTCGAGTCAGAGATCAGTCTGAGGGCAGAGGTTGCCAGCCAGCAGCTGCAGGCTGCGAGGGACCAAAGGAACAGGACAGAGCAGCCACACCGAAGGGAGTAGTGTGCTGCAGCTCGAACAGGGATTAGGCTGGCCGCCCGGAGACGGGCGGCGGATGTACATAGTTTCTGTAATGTAATTTTGTTGTTGTTAAGTTTGGGTGTTTTAGTTTAATTTTAAATAAGGTGATTGGTAGTTTAAGTATTATTTGTTGAAGAATGTTTGTGTTGAGTCGAGGTCGCAAAACTCGACTATGCTTTACCCAAGCCAAAGAATCTTCTCGGGACCTGGCTATATGCTCTTGTGTCTCTTTACAGAAGGGATTTCGAGATGAAGGGGGGGCGTACTCCTACTCGCCCTGATAGGAGTGAGCACTAGGAAGCGAGGTGGCATGGAGGACTCCCACATCTACGGGTGCTCAGGAGAGAGAGCATCGGTTGTGACTGCTGGTGCAGCGAATGAGGCGTGGAGGAGCTCGCTATCTATTCCCATGAGGGAAGATGGCCAGGGTGGCTGGGATCCAACTCCACCCGGTACTCCAGTCAGACCGGGTTCACCTACGGGGAGGCCTCCCTCCCCTGCCCCAGCATACAGGTGGTGGCCACACGGGTTGGGGTCATTGAGAGGAAACGCGTGTGCCTGACTTGCAGAGGACAGGTTCCCCTGGGAAGGTGGTGGTGGCTCAGAAAGCTGAGCAGAGACATGGGGGACCGTACAGCTGACTGGGAACAAATGGGGAATGACACCTACCGGATGGTCACAGGGACCCGAGCGGGGACTAGAGTGTGCTGGGATAAGTGGTGGGAGTCGGAACAAGAAATTTATGTCTGCATGTGGGGGTCACAAAGGGCCTGCCCCACAGGCATATCCATCATCTTCTCCGCATCATGGCAGGATAAGGGGGAGAGGGTGGAATGGGATTCCCACCTACACACTTGCATTGTCCCACGCTACCCAGCCCCAGTCAAAGCCACTGAACTAGTGGCACGCGCCCAAAAGCCCCTGCCCACGACCCAGGCAGCAAGGACACACAGAGAGGGGTGCCCTGCCACCACCAAGGGACCAGGGAATGGGCTGGTACTAGTGCCAACGGAACAGGTGCTATACCAGGGGGTACACTACGCGGTAGCTTCCGTGATTTTAAACCTTACCAAGGTACACTTACCTGAATGGTGCCCCACAGAGACAGACCAGCTATACCAGGCACTGTTAAGAGAAATGTTCAGGAAATTCTACGAGTTCGATTTTGTCAATGTAGACAAGACAGAACTGTACACTACACACACGGAGTATTTTGGTAATGCAGGGAGACAAAGAAGGGGAACCTGGAATGATGTTTTCACAGCGTTTAACACAGGATCCTCTGTCATCAACAGCCTGGATGACATAGAATTACAGACACAGATAAACGGTTTGCAAACACAATTGCGAAAAATCCTAATGGATGAAAATACAGTGGTAGGCTCAGAGTTACACGAGGACCAGGCTATGACGGTCCATTTAAAAGAGATCATTGTTGAGCTGGAGAGACACGCCAAGACTGTAAATGCCCTTATAAGAGAGGCCAGAAATGCTTCAGATCAGGCTGCACAGAACGAGGTGTGCGTACTGTATGGGGCATGGTTGCTAGGCGAGGGCCGCAGTAGCTTGGAGGATTTAAAACCCTCCTGGATCAGCAACAAGCACCTCGCAGCCCTCCACCCATTTGAGAATGCATTAAGCCTGTGTCAACTCCGGCTAGATTCTGAGGCCTACCCTGTCCCAGTAGATTGTGGGCGCTCTAACCACACTATCATGGGGATAGTAGTGAGGATGCCGGTCATGGGTGGGACAGCCCAACCCGCGCCGGTATACAGGGTAGAGAACATTGCAGTCATTCAAGGGGGTGCACACATCCGTTCCACAGCGGTCCCACCTTCTGTCATAAAGTAGAAGCACGCTATGACAGGTACTGACCTCTCGGGGTGCCGGAGCTGGGGAGCACACATAATACTGTGTCCCCAGCACTTGAACGCCTATTCAAAACCACAGTGCGGGTTCAGAGCTGTTGGTGTGAAACCTATAAACTGTACCATGGAGGTAATGGCACAAGACCATGTTCCCCCACGGGTAGCATATATAGGAGGTAGGACATATTTTGTCACCACCAGTGCGCCCCACTACCAGCATGGACAGCATAGCTGGTGTCCGGTAAGTGACAGCAGTTTCTGCTTTAAACCCGAGGCAGAAGTTCAAGTGGCCCAGGAACGAATTGTCCCCATTCCTGAACCCTCCAGTGTTCACCTCACTGTAAAGGAGAATTTCACCAACCTGCAAAAATATGTAGCACATTTCGGCTACGAATTCCCCCCTCTACCAGAACATCTGACCAAGATACTAAAAGCAGTAATCGTCTCACAGAAACATTTCTACACATTACAGCAGAAGACAGTAGAGATAGAGGCCAAGATATTGGACATTGTAGTTCCACCCTGGTGGGACATTTTTGAAAATATAGAGGTCCGTTCATGGGTTAGAATGGCTTCCCACATCCTCGTGGTTTGCCAGCTGGGAATAATATTGTACCTAGTGTGCACTCAGTGCAAGGGAAAAGGCCATATACTAGAATTCTGACACCAAAGGACGTGGAAAGAGCATTATGTTAAGCTGGAGGGAGATACACCTGTTTGAATCTTTTATTTTGTATTTTGAATAAAGATTGTTGTTTTTTTGTGTTTTTTGTTATTTTTAATAAAGACTTTGACGTGTTATATTTTAATAAAGATGTGTATATACCAAGTGGTGCAGGGGTGTTGGACCCCCTCCATGCTTGGATGTGTGTAAACAATTGTATTTTGCCTATGTATGCTTATGTACACTACATTTTCAAAGAATGGAAAATGCGTGTGTCATGGGATTTTAGATAGGTAATTACGGGGAAGATTGGCTGTGGTGGGTTGGAATTTTGCTCACCTTCGTAAGTATGATACTTAAAGCGAGTTTAGTATCAACAGGGGGGTTCTCAAAATTCCCACATTCCCCAAAGTTATTAATAAAGGGACCCTGAAGCACAAAGTCATAAGGGAACCCTAAACAAAATGGCTTCTGGACCTCGTGGCAGAAGCCTGCAAGAGCAGGGCCCTGCAAAAACGGCAGGTCAAATACAAAGGGGCTTTTAAAAACCCCGACATGCCTGGGCCTGTGAAAGACTTGTTGTTTCTGAAAGTCAGACAAGTAGACAATGCAGAATATGCATTCTTAATCAACTCAGGAAAGACTTAATCTTGAACCCATCAAACCTTTGCATAAATAATCGCTTACAGTTTAAACTGGCTACCGAGCCAGGAAGATGCCGATTCACTTTATGAATAACAAACACCAGGACATTAAAGAGCATTTAGCAAGGGGCAACCATCCAAAAAACAGCAGTTAAAGTGAACGGCTATAATCACTTTAACGAGCCCACCAAAAATCAGACAAAGAACTAACGCTGATTTGGCACGCAGATAACAACCTCCGAAGTAGTATAATTGTAGGCCCACCGGTAACCAAAAAAAGAATGAACGAAGCTGACGAACGAAGCAGGGGTAGAAGAAGAAGAAGCAGATGAAGGCGGGCCAATGAAAGGCAGAGATGGGCAGTGTGGAGAAGCGTTGAGGGACGAGCAGGCACACGCTCAGGTCCAGAGATACTCGAAACTCGAAGAAGCAGATGACCACGAGCACCGCGGTAACAAAGGGCTGGGTAAACCATACCTTTGGATCATTACCACTGCACAGGTAATGATCTAGGCCACCGTGACCAAGCCAACACCGAAGACCGCCAACTGAACCCCAACAGCAACAAAAACTTCGACGACCAGACCACCACCAGAAGAACAAAACTCGAAGTTTCCATTCTGCAAGGTAAAGTACCCAACAAAGACTTTACTCCCTATCTCTAAGGGAGGAAAAGAGGGTACTTTACTCAGATGACTCCACCGCCATGCCCTGGGACCACGTGATGATGGCAGGCCCCAAAGGACACAAAGAGTGAACCCCAAAAAACCACAACCGGCTCAATCGACAGGATCTTACCTGTCCAGAAACCCTTATTGGCGAGCATAATCCCTGGCTCCTCACAGCATAATTAGTTAGATATTGGGCTGGGACAAGGGTAAGGGGATTAATACTGTGATTTTTCCCTCGATGTGCCGTGTGTTCCCCATTCCTAATTAAGTGTACTCTTGTAAGCCTGTAACTATTCCAGTAATTTTCAGTGTTGTAACTTTTATTGTGCCTTTTAATAAAAATACAGTTTTCTTGCACCAAACCAGTTGTCTACTCCAATTCTGTATCGCCGCCTGTACCTAAGTCCGGTGTCTAGAACCCAGGGGTGTGGGAGCGATTCGAACCTCTCAAAAGCCAGTCAGGGGCGAAGCTGACTGTGCACACGCCACCCCCTACAAATGTCTTCTTGTAATTTGTTGCAGTCCTCCTCAGTATTGACTATCCCCCCCTATTTGGTGTCATCTGCAAATTTAGAAATTGTGTTTTTGATTCCAAAGTCTAAATTGTGAACAACAGTGGTCCCAGTACTGATCCTTGTGGAACACCACTTCCCACCTTCTGCCACACTGAATAGCTACCCTTTACCCCTACTCTCTGCTTTCTGTCTTGAAGCCAGCTAGTTATCCATTCCGCTACTTGTCCCCTGACTCTGCATGCTTTGACCTTATTCATTAGTCTATTATGTGGTACCTTACCGAAGTCCTTTTGAAAATCTAGATAAATTACACCTACTACATTACCCTTGTCTACTCTCTCGGTTACCTCTTCAAAAAATTCAATGAGGTTGGTTAAGCAAGACTTTCCCTTTTGAAATAAGAACATAAGAAATAGGAACAGGAGCAGGCCATTCAGCCCCTCGAGCCTGCTCCAACATTTAATGAGATCATGGCTGATCCGATTTTAGCCTCAACTCCAATTTCCTGCTTGTTCCCCATAACCCTTGACTCCCCTGTTGCTCAAAGATCTGTCTATTTCAACCTTGAATATAATCCATGCTGATTATTCATTATTGTATTTTTGTTTTCTAGATGTTCTTCTATTTTCTCCTTTAGTAGGGGTTCCATTATCTAACCTACCACCAATGTTAAGCTGACAGATCTTTTGTTCCTTGGGCATGTTCTACCTCCCTTCTTAAATATAGGTATTACGTTCCCTATCAGGCAGTCCTCTGGCACTACACCTTGTTCTAACAAATGATTAAATATGTGTAGTAATGCCTCTGCTATCTCTTCCCTAGATTCTTTTAAAATGTGCGGATGTAATCCATCTGGACATGGGGTTTTATCCTCTTTGAGATTGATTAGTTTATTTAATATTTCTCCTCTTTTTATTTTTAATGCTGTTATTTCATTTCTAATCTCATCATCCGAGGCCATGTCCACCTGTTCTGGCTCCCTGTTAAACATTGAAGCAAAGTAATTATTTAATATTTTGGCCATCTCTCTATAGCTGCCTGTGATATTATCCTATCCATCCCTTAGTGGTCCTATTACCTTCCTGACTTTTCCTTTTTTATTTATGTGCCTGTAAAATATTTTACTATTTTGTTTTATGTTCCTTGATAATTTAATTTCATAGTTCCTCTTTGCCTTTGATTTTTTTTTTACTTCTCTCCTAATCTCTTCATATTCTCTCTTGTCATGCTCTCCCCTGCTGTCCATGTACTTAGTGTATGCCTCTTTCCTTACCCTCAATTTTTCCCTTATGTCTTTATTCATCCATGGTGTCTCATTAATGTTTAGCTTGTTCTTGATTTTAGTGGAATATATTTTACCTGGACTCTGTTGAACAACATTTTAAATGTTTCCCACAGCTGTTCTACATCAATGTTTGCCAATATTGTTGTCCATTTTATTTTCCCAAGTTCTATTCTCAGCCCCATAAAATCGGCTTTTCTCTAATCTATTACCCTGGTCTTCATCATACCTATGTCCTTCTCAATTATTGTCTTAAAGCATATTATATGATGGCCACTATTGCCTAGATGTTCCCCTACTTTTACTTCTCTTATCTGCTCTGGTTCATTCCCCATTACTAGAACCGATAGCGAATCTTCCCTTGTTGGGCTTCTTACATATTGGGTTAGAAAGGATTCCTGTACATATTCCCTTATCCCCTTTACCTACCTCTTATGTCCAATTAATATCAGGGTAGTTGAAATCCCCCATGATTATTATTCTATGATTTTTACTAATTCCCCCAATTTGTTTGCATATTTCTTCCTCCACCTCCCTTTTAGGTGGTCTGTAGACTAGTGTGATTGATTCTTTATTATCTTTTATCTCTATCCACATGGATTCTATTTTTGTCTTGCTGATAGCTGCATCACTTTTTTCTACTGCCATTATGTTATCCCTAATAAGTACAGCTACTCCACCACCCCTTTTTCCCTCTCTATCTATTCTAAATATGTTATACCCTGCAATATTTAATTCCTAGTCCTGATTTTTCTGTAGCCCTGTCTCAATAATCCTTACTATGTCTGGTTCCTCGCAACGTATTATTGCCTCCAGTTCCCCAGTTTTATTTCTGGACACTGTGTGCATTGCTGTACAGGCAGTTTAACTCATTTTTAATAGCAGTTCCTCTCACTTTATTGTTAACCATCTTTTTACACTCCTGTTCTATAACTCTATTTATTTCCTGGCCATCAATGTCCTCCCTTACGTTAATCTTTCCTATGCTCTCCTTTCCTGTTTTGTTTATATTTAAGCTGGTTTCATTTCTTGTAGATCCCTCCCCGTGTCTTACTAGTTTAAAGCCTTTACCACCTCCCTATTTACCCTTTCCACTAAGACACGGGTCCCATCCTGGTTCAAGTGGAGCCCGTTCCAATGGTACAGCTCCTTCCTGTCCCAGTACTGGTGCCAGTGATCCATAAAAAGCAACCCCTCTTTCCCATACCAGCCTTTTAGCCACGTGTTAATTCTCCTGATCTGACTGTTTCTATGCAAATTTGCACGTGGATCAGGCAATAATCCAGAGATTATTACCCTCAAGGATCTGCTTTTTAATTTTGCTCCTAACTCTTGATACTCCGTCAGCAGGACCTCCTCCCTGTTCCTACCTATGTCATTTGTTCCGACAGTGACCACAACTGGATTTAACCCCTCCCTTTCAAAATTCCTCTCCAGCCGTCTCAAGATATACCTTACCTTTCAGGATTCTCGTTCGTAGCTGCAGAGGATGCTATCTCTCCCCCTAATTATAGAATTATTGAACATTGAGAACACCAAAGCCATCATCTTCGGCCCCCACTGCAAACTCCATACCAGCGATTCCGCCTCCCTCCTCAGCCACTGTCTCAGGTTGAAGCCAACTGTTTGCAACCTCGGCAATCTATTTGATCCCAAATTTCCTACATCCTCTCTATCACAAAGACTGCCTAATTTCACCTCTTCAACATCGCCCATCTCTGCCCCTGCCTCAGCCCATTTGCTGCCGAAACCCTCATCCATGCTTTTGTCACCTCCAGACTCGACTATTGCAATGCTCTCCCATCCTCCATAATCATCAGCTCATACAATACTCTGTTGCTTATAACCTAACCCGCACCAATTCCCACTCATCCATCACCCCGATGCTCACTGACCTACATTAGATCCAGGTTCCACAAGGACTCCAATTTAAAATTCTCATTCTTGTGTTCAAATCCCTCCATGGGCTTGCCCCTCTCTATCTCTGTAACCTCCTCAAGCTCTACAACCCTCCTGGAATTCCGTGTTCCTTCAGCTCTGGCCTCTTACACATCACCCACTTTCTTTGGCTCACCATTGGCAGATGTGCCTTCAGCCATTTAGGCCCTAAACTCTGGAACTCCCTCCCTAAACTTTTCCCCCTCACCATCTCTCTCTCCACCTTTAAGACCTTCCTTCAAATCTATCTCTTTGACCAAACTTTTACTCACCCCTCCTAATACCTCTTCCTTTGGCTCAGTGTCAATTTTTGTCTAATTACGATTCTGTGAAGCACCTTGGAATATATTTCTACATTAAAGATGCTATATAAATGTAAGTTGTTATTATCGAACATACATTAAGCCTTTTACACTAATAGACTCAATCCCTGTGTAATTCTCTGATCAGTGGCTCATTTTCATAGCCTAAACTGTAGTCAATATTTCCATATGCTTTGTATGATGATTATGATGCGGACAGCTGATTATTCCAGATGTAACATTGATAAAGTACACAATAATACTGAGGTTTCATTTTCACTAATCTTCACCTAAATTTAAAGGGGGAAAAATTCGGTAGGTTAGAGCCTCCCGTTAGCGTCTGCAGAGGACAGTAATGGGGCACTGCTGCAGTAGCGCTGGGGCGAGGCGAATCCAGCGCCACACGGCAAATCTGCTCCCCCCCCCACCACGTTGCGCCACCGGTACAAGGTACCGCCGGGGCCTTCAATGCCAGGCAAATTGTGACATCAGTGAGCGGGCGCTCAATCTGCAAAATTCATTGTTGTCACTTACCTTTGCACCTCGTACAGCAGCATGAAGCCGGCTCCAGCGATGTTATTTAAAGGCAAAAGCATTAATCACTTGCAGTTGTCATGGCAGGTTAGTTTCAGTGGTTTCTTGTCAGTTTCAGCCAGTGGATCACTTTGTATGAGTAATTTCAAGCTTTTTTATCAGCAGTCTTCTGGCAAATGCAAAGTGGCTACATCTATTGTTCAAAGATTCAAACTGCTACACTTGGCTTACATTAATGGGGGCTGTACTGGCATGCCACCTCGCCCTCCAGGATCTACGGCGGAGGGAGCATAGGCAGCCAGAAATACGGGAACATGTGCGCAGAGGGATGCTGCCTCAGCAAGAAGAAGCACAACAAGGAGAAAGAGCCGGAGGACTAAAGCAGGTGTGCTCATGGCAGATCCACCTCAGTCAGGTGGTCAGGGTGATTGAATGCTTCAACAAATGCTACATACCACTATCTGTACCACAAGCTTCACACACTGCCCAAAGCACCAGGAGGCCTTACCCTCCAAGGGTATTCTGACAGCACTTCTCCTACCTTCAATTAAGCGAGGAGCAGTGTATTAGATGGCTCCACATCACCAAAGTGGTGGTCACAGAACTCTGCCATCTACTCCAAACAGACCTCCAGCCTCACAGCAGGATGACTTAAACCCCAGATCACTTTTGCTCACTACATGCTCATCATACCATCCCTGTGTCATGCCATATCACAGCGTCCTCTTGGTTGCAAAGATGAAATGAGAGAGACCACAAAATATTACAAACTCCATTAACGAATTTATGCATAAACATATCACACATATCACATTCATTCTAATAACTAATGACCCTTGTGCCTGCCATAGTTGAATAGCTGTCATTGTGTGTAAGGTGTGAGATGTGGGTGTGAGTGTTGGTAGGTAGAGATTGTTAATGGGTGAGCGCTGGCGGTGTGATACTTTGGGTAGTGTGTGAAGCTTGTGGTACAGATAGTGGTATGTAGCATTTGTTGAAGCATTCAATCACCCTGACCACCCGACTGAGGTGGATCTGCCATGAGCACACCTGCTTTAGTTTTCCGGCTCTTTCTCCTTGTTGTGCTTCTCCTTGCTGAGGCAGCTGCATGGCCAGCAATGTTGAGAATGAGGTGCTGCAGTATCAATGAACCTCCCCTTTAAGTGCTGGGAAAAGCCTGTGGCAATGGTGGGCTGGATTTTACTTGCCAAGATGAGTTGGGGGCGGGACTGCTGCCTTCTGGGTTCTAGTCCCACCCGCAGTGACGCACAGACACTATTTTCCCCTGAATGGCCTTGTTAAGCCTGCCCTGTGGGCTTGCCAGCCAATTAAGGGAAAGCTGGTGTCAGATGACATCAGTTGATGACGCTTCATCTGCCAGTTTTCTTAAAGGGACATGTAGCATTTATTTTTGACATGATTTGTCAGTGTTTGACAGCATTGAGGTGCTGTCAAACACTGACAATCAGTGTACAAAGGTGAGCCCTTGAACCCAGGCTCTCCAATGGCTCCCTCCTTAGGATAAAACAAATGGCAGCTGCAGGTGAGGTTACAGAAGCGATCTGTCACTTCTCCCAATGAGGCGAGGCAACACAAACACTTCAAAGCTTGTCACTTACAGAAAAAATCTAAACACATTGGCCTAGAAATTCATTTTGGGGCGCCCAGCTCGCCTGGGCGCCGGAATTACCGCTGCGCGCGGATCCACTTGCGCAAGCGGGATATTCAGTGTCAGCGCACCAAGTGGAAGGCGGCCGCTAAACAGGGGTTTCGGCGCCCCGCTTGGGCGCTGAAACTGATTATCGGCGCGCTAGAGGCTGCAGCGCCACCCGCAGCAGAGTGGCAGGCTGCGGTACTGCAGGCCTTCCTCCCTCTCTTAAGGGGGAGGTGCCTGCAGCAGCCGGAGCCCCGATCGCGAGTGCCGGCAAAAGAGCCCGGCAGAACGGAGAAGTGCCGGGCTCCCGGAAACCAGCTGGCAATGCCGCGGGGGGGGGGTGGAGGAGGCCGGGGAAGGAGGTGCGGGCAGGCAGCCGCCAAAAAAGCGGCCGGCCGCACCTCCACTTTAATTACCGCCACTACCGCCACAGGTAGGCCCTGTGCACCGGTCGCTGTTTGCGGCCGGCGCTGAAGAGGCGGGCGCGACTTAATATGGCGTTCTTCGCGGAAATGGGGCGCTGCGCACACCGATGACATCATCGGTGGTGGCGCAGCGCTACAGCCTAACGCCGCCATTAGTGCACCGCTGAATTTCACCTGAAGTTTGCAGACTGGCGCAAAAGCCCTCTTTGGGTGCAAACTGGTGGCGCAGGCCACTGAATTTCTAGGCCATTGGCCCAGAAATTCCAATCGCAGGCCTCCCGCGGGCAGAGAGCTGTGATCTGGAAAAATCTGCGGCAAGACCGGAGGTGCTCCCGGGAGGTGCAGAGTTCCACTGCTGGGCCTCTCCAAACTGCCAGTGTGCAGGGCCCATGTATCCCAGAGGCGCAGGCAGTTCGCAGCGTCTCTGGGATCACGTGGGCCATGGGGAGGCAATTAGAGAAGGGAATCTCCCTTCATACATTTGACAGGAAGACCTGTCAAATATATGAATAGAGATCACCACCAAAACATAGTAAAACTTTAAATACATTTTTTTTTTAAATCACATTTTTTAAATGACTTTAAACTACAATAAATTAAGGGCTAGATTTTCAGTTGCTTGCGCCAGCAGTTAGCGCCTTAAGAGAAGTGATTTTCGGGCGCTATGCGTGTAGCGCCTGGGCGCAGCGCAGTTTGCGCCCCGCCCCAAATTAAGTTGCCCGTTAGCGCCGGCGCAAAGTTTAGCGGCCGCCCGGATGCGCGCGCAGAAAATGACGTCACATCCTCGTGCAATGCCCTTTGGCCGCCCCGAATCCAAACTTCAGTCGGACCGCCCCATTGTGCGGCTGGCGTCCAGAGCGTTTGTAAAATGGAACGCAACACACCCTGGGGAGCGCAAATTAAAGGGCACTCCTCCTGCACTATACAAGGCAGTCTGCATGTGTTGTGTGGAAGGATCCAGTGTGTTGTTGTGAACGGTGTATTTTCCTCCTCCTCCTCCTCCTCCTCCTCCTCCTCCTGTTTTCCCCCCCAGACTCTGCCTTTGAAAAAAGCACATGCACCCTTCCCCTTTAAGAGCTCACTGGCACCAGAGTGTCTGCCGTGCGCTGCGCCCGAGCTCGGGTGTTGCGCTCTGCACCGCCGGCTTAGCGCCTAAAGATAGTAGTGGAACGCCTCTTTTAGCGCTCCACCAACCTCTTAGGGCGAAGCCACTGAATTTCCGGCAACGGGGCGCTACTTTGGGGCGGGCGCTAACTTCGGGCGGGCGCTAAGGTTAGCGCCCCAAAACTGTCTATACTGAAAATCTAGCCCTAAGTATTTTAAACAAAAATTTTATTTTTTGAAAAAAATAATTAAAGTTTTTAACGGGGCTAAAAATAAACTTACCTTTCTTTAAAGTATTTTTAAATGATAAATCTGTGGAATTTTTTTTAAACTTTTTTCAACTCTTAGCCTAGTAAAAGCAGGCGCAAGAATTGTAAGTGTTTTTTGCGGGCAGAGGGTCTCCCAAAAACGGAACTATCCACCCGCAGAGGCCCTTTTCCTGAGTAGCCGGAGGATCTGTCAAGAGCTTTCTTGACAGATTGGAAATGCCGGTTTCCAGCGCATGTGCAGTGCATGCCTGAAACCGGCATTCCCGATGTCCCTACGGGTGAGTACACAGCGCGTACACACCCGTAGGGAACGGAATTTCTGCACCATTAGAAATGACTTTCCCAGCATCTCCTTACCTCTGATACTCACCAGTATCGCATTGGATCCTTCACACCACTTCTGCAGCTGTCATCTATACACAAACAGTACAACAGATCCACAGCATGCCTCACTTACCCTGGCGGGGTTCATCGACGTTGGGAAGCCCGCAGCAGAAGTCTCAAAATGGGAAAAAGCCTCTTAACTGCCTGTTAACAGGCAGTTAAGTGGCTATAATCCTCTTCCCGCCGCTAGGAGTCGGGTCCCTGCGCAAATTGGGGACCTGACTCCCGGGAAGATTGTTTGGAGGTGGGTTGGGAGTGGGTTCGAGACCCGCTCCGATTCTTTTTGATTTTGCCAGCAGTCCCACCTCTAAACCCACCTTCTCATGGCTGGTAAATCCAGCCCGGTGAGTTGAGATTAGACTGCACCCTATATTGGTCCACCCTTTGAGTGTAACACCACTGAGCTAGGCCTTTAAGACTTGATTTAGTGCCCCAATCATTTCTTTGAGCAGTGAGAATGAATTTTGCGTGCAGCCTAAAGCATTAGCGCCTGACACTAATTCTCAAACTTTTCTAAAGAAACCGCCCATTTCTGGGCTACAATGAATTTCTAGCCCAAAATGTTTTAATCTTTCATATTTTGTGAAATGTCATTATCACTTAATTACTTCCTTAGAGTAGTTTCTTTATTTTCATTAAACATAGATTACATCTAAGACTAAATTTGATTACATTTTATTAATAAGAATTTAGAATAGTAATTTAGTTGAATGAGATTTTTCCGCAGAGTGACAAGTTCCTGCCTTCAGCCTGTCGTCAATCCACATGAGAGCAGGAGTTACAGCTTCCAAATGTCACTAGCTGAGCCTGAATACACACAATGTGATATCACAAGGGTAAAACTGGGGTATTAGGACCTCATACATCCTAGCTGGTTCATAGTAAATGATTATTTCTCTTTGGAACAAAATCTTTCCTCCCTTTTTTCCACCCTAATGAAAGAATCCTGCCTCTGCTTCTGGTTGAAACTCAGGCTGTAAAAAGTGCCTTATATGCCTAATATATTCATAAAATCAGATAAACGTAAGCACAAAAGGAGGCCATACTGGCCTGAGTGCCTGTGCCACTGCTAGTTCCATACCAGCACTGTTTGCTGTCGTCCTATTGTTCTGCCCTTTCCCTGTACTTTTTATTATTCTTTTCTGCAATGGCTTATACAATTCCTTAAATTAATTGACTTGGCTGCAATAGCTACCTGTGGCAAAGCTTTCCATATTCTTCTAACCCTTTGGGTGGAAACATTTCCTTTAACTCCCGCTCCCACCACTCCACTCCCCCACAGAACCTCGAGTATTAATCTTAAATTTATGCTACCTTGTTACCAATTATCCTAATAATATTGGACTTTTTCATGGTTCAATATTCCTGTGACAAAGTTACAATCAGTATTTGACAACTGTAACCTAACCAGTGTCTTGCATTGTCAGGACGTCAATGAAATACTTTTGAAATGTAGTCACTGTTGTTATGTAAAAAAATGTGGTAGAAACACACAAGGCCCCACAAACAGCAATGCGATAATGACCAGATAAGCTGTTTTTTTTTTAGTGGTATTAGTTGAGGGATAAGTATTGCCCTGGACACTGGGAAGAACTCCCCTGCACTTCTTAAAAATTGTGCCATGGAATCTTTTACGTCCACCTGGAAAGGCAGACGGGGCCTCGGTTTAGCATCTCATTGGAAAGCCTGCACCTCCGGCCACACAGCATTCCTTCAGTACTGCGCTGAATTGCTCAAGTCTCTGGGGTTGGGCTTGAACGCACAACCTTCTGACTCAGAGGTGAGAATGCTACCATTGCCAAGGCTGACATCTTGTACAGATTTATCATCACCTCTTTGCTAATTTACATTTACACAATATTTAATTTACATATTGAGATTGAATCACACCATGGTACAAAATCTGACTTTTGGCATGTTCAAATGCAGTGCCATTTTATTAGTAGAGTTTCTTCAAGCCAGATTGCTGCTCCTGCAAGCTGCTTCTACCTCACTAAATCTATCCCACAGTTTTCTATGTCTCTAAATAAGCTGGAAAAAAACATCAGTTGTAAGTGGAACTATTATACGATCACATTGGTTTCTCCAGACACTCTGTATTCTGCAGATTTATAGCTTGCTCTGTATTTAACATGGTTCATGTTAGCTTTGTTTAATGATGGGCAGTTTAAAAGAAGAATCTTCATCTAAAATCGATAAACTAATCAACAATGTTTAATGATTTTCTATGGTTTATAAGGAGACCTTGTAGCCCTGGGGATGTTTTTTTTAATTTTCACTGTAATGGATCTTCGTTCTAAAATGAAATTGTTACAGTAAATCCTCACCTCTTTATTACATTTGTATCTTTCGCTCCTGTAATCAGTGAGGGTATCTATAGTATTGCTTAGAAGATGCCATTGTGAACCCCCTCAATCAGCTTATCTATAGGGTTGCTCTGAAATCAGTAGAAGTCTGCAAGTAATCAGTTAGATATGCCCAGTACTTACTTACTACAAACCACAAGCTTATCATAGCCCGAGCTTGTTATGGAACTGTGCGGTGTTATTGTGCAACACCTTATGACCTTCACTTTTCTCCTCTAAATCTAATCGCACTGACCTTGGTAAAGAACATACGATAATTTATTTGATTCTCTCTTGTGATTGACATTAGGAGGAAACTGGGCAAGTTTGCAGTTAAAATCGGCCATGTTACTTACCCACCCAGGAGCTGTCAGAGCTGACCGGTTGTGAGTTTAACCTGCTCCACTGAGCTGGTGTCAAAGACACACATCCAAAGTCGATGGGGTCCTTTTTAACATATGCATATTGGGTCCAGATGATATCATCGGGTTCCAACTGCAATTTTTACTTGGCGGCCTGAGCAGGAAGCAGCACTGAGTTTCCCACCAGGCCAACCCTAAGAAGCTCAAGGCCAGGAGAGGACCAAAAAGGTAAAATTTGAGTTTAATTTTTATACTCCATGTTCCTAGCCATACAGCCTAAACCCTTTCTTGTCTTTACTATAACTACCTCACACTACTTATGCACCTTTAACGAGTTATCTACTATGTCCTCCGGATCTCCTTCTTGATTTAACAGGTAGTGTTAACATGCCTGCAGTTCCTAACCGCAAATACATTACACAGCACTTGTCCACATTGAAGGGCTTCTGCCACACTTATTTTCCGAACTTATATAAATCAGTCTGCAACCTATTGATTAGGTCTACAGTACTAATCCCTGTGCACATTTTTGTGCCATTTGTAAACTCATGAATGGTGCCATTAATGCAATGATGCCAACGTAGTGGGAGATTAGAGGAGCCTCTGCAGTAATTCCAGTTGAGAGTCTGTTAAAAGTCCAGGATCCATTCTAATGCAAGTAAAAACCTTGAAGCAGATATTGAAATAGTTTTCATGTTAGACGGTGGTGAAACTTAAATTGTCATCTGTCTGAGATTTCTGACAGAAAAAGTTAAGAGACTGAGGTAAAAATACCTGCAGAAGAGGAAGCAGACAGAGAGGGAAAAAAATAGAGCACAGCAGGACAAACATTAAGACAATTGGAATTCTGCTGCAAGAAGATCACTGCAATTAAACACAAAGAGACATTTCTGATTTTGACAGGACTGGGAGAGTGAAACAGTGGTAAAGAAACACAAGAAAAGGGTGAACCAAGGGGGGTGAAATTCTCTCTTAACAAAACACAAGGGACTGCTTGTTTTTTCCCCATAATTAACGACCCACTAACGATATTCACATTCTCAGAAATCACATGTTTCAAAAGTTATACTTTCCCACGATTTTGTTCGGAGGTTGTTAATCTCAGAAAAACAGACATTCTCCAGTCTTTCATTAAAAGAGAATTTCATCCACCCCAAAAGGAACAGAAAACAGAATAAAACCAAATTGGTAAATTTAAGCAAATAAAAACATCTTAAATTAACATTCTTTCTCTTCCCTTTTTTCGAGTTGAATTCAAATTTCCAAATCCAAGTTACCAAAAAGGCATGTTACCATCTTTTGTTTGAAAATGGCTTTGGACAGCTGAGTTTTTAAACTGGACACCAATTACATATTGTCATGAATAAAATGGGGGAAAAGTACAAATGCTGGAAATCTGAAAATAAATTAAAAATGCTGCAAATACAAAGCAGATCCACCAATATCTGAAAAGAGAAAAGACAGGTTAGCTTTTTGAAGGGTTTACACCCAAGCATTATTTTGTCTTTACACAATACAATATGATCAGTTAATCAATATCCTTGTGACAGCTTAATATGTGCCTTAAATTAGATCATAAGAATCTCTATGGGCTGGATTTTACCAACCCTGGAGGGACCATGGCGGGTAATGTCGGTGGTGAGTCCTGACCTCGCTGCCGGCTCCAGCCTGCTCTGTGAAATGATTTTCCCCTGATTGGGCTTGTTAAGCCCGCCAAGCGTGTTTGCTGGCCAATAGAAGGAAGCGGATCTGATTATGTCATTTGATGATGCATCATCAGCTTGTTCCTTAAAGGGACCATGCACAAATTGATTTTGACATTTGTGCTGTCAGTGTTCTACAGCATTGAGGTGCTGCAAACAATGACAAGCACTGCACAAAGGTGCACGGCTGCACCCAGGCTCTCCCATGACTGTTACAGCACGCAGGGAGGTTCTCTTCCCTTCCAATGGACGGAAGAGATCTCCCCAGGACACAAACACAGCCTGGTTGCACATTGCACAGAAGGATGCAAGCAGGTATGTCGTCAGGAGGACCAGGTTGCAGTGGCGCAAACCTTGCAATGATCTCAGTAGATCACAAAATGTTAGTACAAAGCCACACTCATCTTCATCCTGTCATGCCTCTCATCACATCCCCATCAATCTGCCTTCCCTATCCTACTCCTGCACATCCTTACACCAACTTACCATGCACCTCCACCTATCCATCTCTATCTACATTATCACTTCCCCATCTCACTAGCCACCCCTCACTCACCCTCATCTGACTGCAATCATACTGACTAACAGCACATAAGGGTAGGCACTTGGGTATTTTATGCAATGTTCCTGTAAAGTTTCTGTTAATGTGGTGTCAAACATTGAAACCTTTATTTTGAACACTTTGGGGGGAATTCTGCCTGCGCTCAGTGGGCGGGTTTGGAGGCGGGACTGCTGGCAAAATTGCAAAGATTGACAGCGGTCCCGAACCCGCTGACAACCCGCCACCATACAATCTTCTGAAGTGTCGGGTCCCCGATTTGCGCAGGGTCCCAACACCTAACGGCGGGAAGAGGATTATAGGCACTTAACTGCTTGTTAACAGATAGTTAACAGGCAGTTAAGAGGCTTTTTACAATTTTGACAGGTTGACTGCAGGCTTCCCGAACTCCGGACACCATGCCAGGGTAAGTGTGGTGTGCTGTGGGTCTACTGTAGGGTTTGTGCATTGATGACAGCTGCAGAAGTGGTGTGAAGGATCCAATGGTACACTGGTTTCAGAGTTTCCGGGGTAAGAAAATGTTGGGAAAATCATTTTTAATGTATTTAGACTTTTCTGTAGGTAACAAGGTTTGAAGTGTTTGTGTAGTCCCACCTCATTGGGAGAACCTCTCTCACCAGTGACAGATCGCTTCTGTAACCTCACCTGCAGCTGTCATCTTTTTTATCCTAAGGAGAGTCACTGGAGAGCCTGGGTGCAAGGGCTCACCTTTGTACAGTGATTGGCAGTGTTTACAGCACCTCAATGCTGTCAAACACTGAAAAATTATCTGTCAAAAAAAAATGTGCAACTGACATCATCTGACACCGGCTTTCTCTTAATTGGATGGCAAGCCTGCAGGGCAGGCTTAACAAGGCCAATTGATGTAAAATTACGTCTGTGCATCGGGCGTCATTGGGGGCGGGATCATAACCTGCAAGTCAGCTGACCCACTCCCAACTTGCACCTGGCATTCTTGGACAGATTTGTGTGCACCTTCGGAAGTGGCTGAGTGCATTGCAGTGAATGGTGAGACATAATAGTAGCCCCCCCCCACCACCACAATGGTGATGAGTATGAAAGGAATGGCTTGGACATTGCAGGGATGCTTTATGGTGTCGGTGTGGGCTGGTGCCAACCTGGCACATCATGTGGCAGCCAGGGTGCACAGTGTCAAATGAAGTAAATTTGGCCATGGTGAGGCCATCCCTGGCCTCCTGGGCAGCAATGTGGTCGGGTGTCAATTTATTTGTCTTGTAACATTCCTGTGAAGTGCCTTGGGACATTTTACTATGTTAAAGATGCTATATAAATACAAGTTGTTGTTGTTGATGCCCTCTGTCCTGTGCAGCATCACATGATTGCAGAGAAGGTTAGTGTTGTTGTTGGTACTGCTAGTGTGCCTGGTGCTGCTGGTATTGGGGCTGCCCGTGGTGGGATTCTGAGGACCAAGGTGAGAGAGTTTCACGGGCACCGATGCTGATGGAATAGATGGCAGGTGAAGTAGAGATGACAGAAGCGATCTGTCAATGGTGGGAGAGGTAATGAGGTCAGACTGGATGGATACTTGTGTAAAGACTTGCAGCATCCTGAATCTGTAGTGGAAATGCTGTTTAGAGAAGCTAGTGGCTAAGGGAATGGTGATTCAGCTGGGAGCTTTGACTTGACATTTGAAGCTGTCAACTGATCAGTTGAAAGAATGGCAAGTCACCTCCCATCTCAGCTTCACTGACGAGGTCTAGGCACAGCAGGAAACTGGTGGGCGATGTTGAGTCTGTATGTTCCAGTTATGTTTAGGATCAATCACTGGACACAGACAACAAGAATAACTTTTAACAGGTCTTTACTATTCGAAGGTCAGGGCTGAACTGCCCAGCAAATCCTTGCACAACACTTATATACCGGTGTGGTCACCACCGATATTACAGTATTACAGTATACAGCAGCCAAGAGAAAGTAGTACGGCCTAGAAATTCATTATAGCCACTTTTGGGGCGGTAAAGTCGGGCGGCCGCTAAAGTTTGCGCCCGGCGCAAATTCGAGGCCACTTCCCCGATATTCATTAGCTTCGCCCTAAGAGTTTGCTCGAGCGCTAAAACTGGCGATGCACGGCTCTCTTTAGGCGCTAAGCCGGCGGCCCGGGCACTAACACCGGAAGGTGGGCGCAGGGCAGGTGCGGCGAGCTGCTGATTGACGGCAGACACTCTGGCTCCGGTGAGCTCTTAAAGGGGGAGGGTGGATTTGGTTTTTTCAAAGGCCGAGACTGCTCGATTTGTGTTGTTGGGGAGGGCTTCTCTCCATCAGTTTGTTATGTGGTACCACCACCACCACCTCCTCCTCCTCCTCCTCCTCCTCCTCCTCCATCATCATCTTTGTCTCTCACAAAGTGTTGCAAAACGGCTGCCTTTTCTACTGCAGGAGTGCCCTTTAATTTGCGCTCCCCGCGGCCCGCCTCGGCTGTGTACCGTTCCACTTCACAGTCGTTAGGGCCGCCCGGCGCACAATGGGGCGGCGCGAGTGAAGTTCCGGTTCCGGGCGCACAAAGGGCGTTGCACAACGAAATGACGTCATGATCTGCGCGCGCAGCAGGGCACGCGCTAAGACTTTGCGCCAGCGCTAAATGTCTACTGAAGTTGGGGCGAGGCGCAGATCGCGCTGCGCCCGGGCGCTAAGCGCCTAGCGCTCGAGATCTACTCCTCCTAAGGCGCTAACCTGGCGCGCCCAACTGAATTTCTAGGCCTACATCTCTTAAGGTAGTTCTCTTAAGGTGGAACAGGTTACATACACCACAATCCTCCCTTTTTAGCTTAACAGTTATATCCCCATTTAACATAACATAATAACATATATATATACAACTTCATGCAAAACAGTTCAAAGATTCAGTCTCTGAGGAGGCCTCCTGATTCGAGTTGGATAACGCCTTTCAGGGGTCTCTGATTCTCGTTGCTGGGGTGACTCATCTAGTTGGTCTCTTATGGATTGGACATCATCATCAGGTACATTCACTTCTGAGGTAGATGCTTCAGGTTCACTAACTTCTTTCACCGTAACCATGGGTTCGACCCTTGTTCTCGATTCTACCAGTTGGTCAACATGACGCCGTATTACATTTTCACCAATATCTACCGTGTACATCAGGGGTCCTTGTCTGGCCCGAATTGTTCCAGATTGCCATTTCTCGTTTTTATAGTCCCGGGCTAACACTGGTTGTCCTATTTCGAAACTCCGAGTGGTCTTGTTATTTATATGCTGGAACTGTTTGTTTTCAACTTCCCTCCGCACATTTGGTTTTAACAAGTCCAACCTGGACCGCAGCCTCCTGTTGTAGAACATCATGGCAGGACTTTGGTTTGTCACTGCATGAGTGGCGTTTCGATATGCCAGTAGGAATTTGTCCACCTTGTGTTGTAGTGGAATCTGATCTTCGCTCATGGCCTTTATTGCTTTTTTAAACGTTTGTACAAATCTCTCGGCCAACCCGTTTGTAGCCGGATGATATGGGGCAGAGGTATAATGTTTCACCCCATTCTTCTTCATGAATCCCTGGAATTCTTTGACACGAACTGCGGTCCGTTGTCTGAACATATTTGTTCTGGCAATCCATTTCTCGCAAATATTGTTCTTAACACCGCGATCGTCTTTTCCGAGGTAGTGGTAGTCATCTTAATCACTTCTGGCCATTTAGAATGTGCGTCCACCGCAATTAAAAACATGGAGTCCATGAAAGGACCAGCAAAGTCAATATGTACACGTTGCCATGGGGTTGAAGGCCATTCCCATGGATGCAGCGGTGCAATCGGAGGTGCATTTTGCACTTTTTGGCACCCTGAGCAACTTTTCGTCAGCTCCTCTATCTGTTGGTCGATACCTGGCCACCACACATAAGCCCTAGCAAGGCTTTTCATCTTGACTCCCCCCAGATGACCTTCATGCAGTTCCTTTAGAACTCTCTCTCTTAACTTAGGAGGAATAATCACCCTTGTTCCATACATCAATGTTCCTTGACAGATGGACAGCTGTTCTCGTCTTGCTGAGAATGCCGGTAACAGTGGATCACCATGTGCTGGCCATCCCTTCACTGTCACTTCGTAGACCCTGGACAGTGTCGGGTCGTTCCTGGTTTCTCTTTCAATACTTGCATTGGTGACTGGTAAACATTCGATGATGGTCGAGTGAAATAACTCAACAGGGTCAACCGTCGGTGCCTCCTCCTCTGTAGGTAGTGGCAGGCGCGACAGCCCATCAGCATTACCATGCTGCTTTGTACCTTTGAATTCTATCTGATATTGATGTGCCCCTAGGAAAAGGGACCATCTCTGGAGTCTCTGTGCTGTCATCACCGAAATACCCTTCTTAGGGTTAAAAATGGATACCAATGGCTGGTGGTCTGTCAGAAGCGTAAACTTTTGGCCCTGCAGGTAATGATTAAACTTCTTTACTCCCCACACAAGGCTGAGAGCCTCCCTATCTATCTGAGCATAATTGCGCTCAGCGGAGGTCAATGATCTGGATGCGAACGCAACTGGCCTCTCCTGGCCATTTGGCAACTTGTGTGAGAGTACTGCCCCAATACCATATGGAGAAGCATCACAAGCCAAACGAATAGGCAGCGTTGGGTTGAAGTGAGCCAACACTTCCTCTGAGGTGATCAATGCCTTGCTTTCGCGAAAGGCCCTCTTACAGTCCTCGCTCCACTTCCATGGTACTCCCTTCTGCAAAAGAGCGTTCAGCGGGTGCAGCACCGTGGATAAATTTGGCAGAAACTTATGGTAATAGTTAATCAACCCTAGAAACGACCTCAATTGGGATACATTATCCGGAGCGGGAGCCTTCACAACAGCTTCAATCTTGTCAGGAGACTTATGAAGCCCCTCCTGGTCAATGACATGACCACAGTACGAGATCCTCTTCTGAAAGAATTCACATTTCTGGCGATTAACTCGAAGACCATATTTTTCCAATCTGGTGAGCACCAGTTCCAAGTTTGCAAGGTGTTCCTCGTCATCATCTCCTGTAATCAGAATATCATCCAGGTAACATTGTGTACCTGGAATTCCCTGTAATACCTGCTCCATGGCCCTCTGCCAAATTGCTGGAGCCGATGCCACTCCAAAAACCAGTCTATTATACCGGTACAAGCCTCTATGTGCGTTGATCGTGAGATACTGGCGTGACTCTTCCTCAACTTCCATCTGTAAGTACGCCTGCGCCAGGTCTATCTTGGTGAAGTGTTTCCCACCAGACAATGAAGCGAAGATATCCTCAATCCGTGGAAGCGGATACTGCACCGTGTGAAGCACCGGATTAACAGTGATCTTGAAATCACCACAGATGCGAACCTTCCCTGGTTCCCCCGGCTTGTTGCTCGATGAACGCTTCATGACTGGGACAATGGGCGTGGCCCACTCACTCCAGTCTACCTTAGACAGTACTCCTGAACGTTCTAGCCCTTCCAGCTCAGCTTCCACAGCAGGTCGTATTGCATAAGGTACCGGTCTGGCTTTGAAAAATTTCGGGTTTGCATGTTCTTCAATCTTGATGTTTGCCGTAATTCCTCTCAGTGTTCCAGTCCTTGTTGGAACACCTCTTTTGCATCGTCCAATATTCTGGACAATCGTTTAGGTTTGACATCTTTTGTACCGGAATCTGCCGTTAGTGCTTTTAAGGAATGCCAGTCCATATTTATTTTACTAATCCACTCCCGTCCCAGTAGTGGTGGACCTCCCTCAGGTAGCACATATAAGTCCATTCCTCGGCTTTCTTTGCCCTTGTGGACCACCTTTACCTCTATCTTCCCGATGGGGTATACTCTTTGCCCCGTGTATGTTTTCAATACAATCTCCGTATCCCGTAGGGGAATATGTGGGAATAACCTTTTGTAATCTTTCTTATTCATGACCGTCAATGCCGATCCAGTGTCCAATTCCATCTTCACTTGGACTCCTGCTTTCTGATGTGTGACCCAAATTGTTTGGAGGTCTGCTTCCTTACCAACATTGTGTACTCTTAGACTACCCAGTTCATTACTGCTGGCATCTGAATCTGACTTCTGTTCGTTCAAACTGTTCTCTGTCACCTTGTGTACCTTTTTGTACTTTTCCTGCAGTGACTTTTTGTTGCTGGTCTTCTTTCCTGACCGGCATACTTTAGCTATGTGACCAAGCCTGCCACATTTTCTGCATTCCTGATTTTTGAACCAGCACTGGTTCTGATCGTGTGTTGTCTTTCCACAACGATAACATTTTACTGTACTCAAGACCGTTTGATTGGTACAGAGTTCCGGTGACCGTAGCTGCATTTCCGCAGTGCCTCTTGCTGCGGCTTCTTGCGATGCTGCAATAGTGACAGCTTTATCAAGCGTAAGATCATTCTCTTCAAGCAGTCGCTTTTGTGTTCCTTCTTTTAACAATCCACACACAAATTTATCTCTCAGCGCATCTGCTAGCCCTGTCCCAAACTGACAGTACTTCGATAGCTTACGTAGTTCAATTAAAAATTCAGCGTTGCTTTCGTCTTTCAACTGCGTTCTTCTGTAAAATTTAAATCGTTCCGCTATCATCAGCGGCGTGGGGTTTAAATGATTTTTCAGGACAGTAACAATATTCGCGAAGGTCTGATCCGCCGGTTTATTTGGTGATAGCAGGTGCTTCAATAGCCCGTATGTCTTCGCCCCCATTGAGCTTAATAAAGTTAATGCTTTCTCATCATCTGGTACCTTATTTGCTTTACAATAAACTTCCAGGCGTTCTACATACGTGGTCCAATCTTCAACATCACTATCAAAGGCATTAATGCTCCCATGTTTAGGCATCCTTGCAAGTTTTTAAAATTAAAAATTTTTTTTTTTTAAATGGCGGCTTCCCGCGCTTGTCTTCTTCCCCCGCCTACTAAAATGGCGGCTTCCCACGCTTGGCGGTCTTTCCCGCGCTCGTCTTCTTCCCCGCCGACTACAATGGCAGATTCCCGCGTTTGCCTTCTTCCCCCGCTGGCTGCAATGGCGATTGCCTTGCTGCTGCCGTTCTCGCCTCCCCAGCGGTTCTCACTCCCCGACGCTGCTTTGCCTTGCAGCCCCGCTTGCAGCCCGGTCCTTTACACCGGCTGCGTTTGAATTCTCCGCGGCTCTCGTGCCTTAAGCTTCTCAACTCCCCGACGCTGCTTTGCCTCGCAGCCCCGCTCGCAGCCCGGTCCTGTACACCAGCTGTGTTTGAGTTCTCCGCGGCTCTCGAGCCTTAAGCTGCCCCAGTCGCTGCGCCTCTCGGCCTCGATTGCAGCCCGGCCCTTTCTACCGGCCGTGGTCGAGCTCTCCGCCCTTATTCCTCCATTTTCCCTCCCCTACTCCACAGTCAACGCGGCCGACTTTCTGCTCGTGTCGCTGATCGGCTTACCCACCACCGTGGTAGAAGGGATGGTCACTGCCTGTCGCTGATGGAGGGCTTCGTGGTCAGAATTCTTTTTCTTTTTAACCCGGGTTCTCGATGCCTCCCGTGCGATGGTGCTCAGCAGGATGATGAGGGCGGATGCCTCTTCTCGACGCCCGTTTTGAGGACGAAGCTGCCTTGGATGTAAATTTGCCGCAGAGTAAGATCGGACTCGTCGCCACTGTTGAGTCTGTATGCTCCAGTTATGTTTAGGATCAATCACTGGACACAGACAACAAGAATAACTTTTAACAGGTCTTTACTATTCGAAGGTCAGGGCTGAACTGCCCAGCAAATCCTTGCACAACACTTATATACCGGTGTGGTCACCACCGGTATTACAGTATTACAGTATACAGCAGCCAAGAGAAAGTAGTACATCTCTTAAGGTAGTTCTCTTAAGGTGGAACAGGTTACATACACCACAGGCGACATGTCAAATCCAAAAAGCTGGGAAAAAAAGCATTGTTAAATGGTTGTAAACAAGCCACTAATGATTTCAATTGCCTGGCTCGCCACTGCCTTTCAGGTCTGCTCAGCCCTGGCAGACTCGACATTTGGGAAAGGCACGTGGTGGCGGGTTGAGAGCGGGGTCCTGACCCGCTGTCAAAAAGAAACATTTTCCCAGTCGACCCACCAACGATCGCGCCTGCTGACCCCCCACAATATTCTGCCCTATATATTTGTTGAAGGAACTTTAGCTACGCTTTCTATTGTAACAGTTTAAAAATGGCTTCTGTGAAAAATTCTGTTATCTTTGTGAAGGATGGAATAGAAAGAAATAACTTGCATTTATATAGCGCCGGTGATGACCTCAGGATGTCCTAAAGCAATTTACAGCCAATTAAGTATTTTTGAAGTGCAGTCACTGTTGTAGTGTAGGAAACACGGCACCCAATGTGCACACAGCATGGTCCCAAAAACAGCAATGAGATAATTGACCAATGAGATAAGTGATGTTGGTTAAAGGATCAATATTGGCCAGGACACCAGGGAGAACTTCCCTGCTCTTCTTCGAAATAGTACCCTCGGATCTTTTATGTTCACCTGCGAGCTGCAAGGTTAAACCTGGAAGATAGGTTAAATATGAGGCCCTCATAATAACATTTAAATTTTAACATCCTATCCAACCCAAACCCATCCATTTTTAGGGGTTAAAATTACCCCCAAACTGTCTGACATTGGCTGTGAAGTATAGGAAGAGTCAGTCTGCTTTTTGTTTACATCTGTGCCTGTAAGCACTCTCTTATCAAGTCTAGATTGGGACATCAGGCACCTCAAGCTTGAAATATATCAATGTATCTAAGATGCTCCTGTGAGAGAAGATGCTATCATTATCCCTAAAGGCTGAACAGTCAAAAATAAGTTTTGTTTTTCTAAAGCTATCTACCAGTCTCCCTTTATATCTCTGGTAGGAGACTGGTAGATCCTTCATGGAATTTCAAGTCCATATTGTAAATGTATGCTACATGATATTAAGAAATCATGAAAGCCATTTGCTAAACTAATCATGAGGTCAAGTCTTTGTTAGATATTAGACATTAAGTCTGCCTCACTCCATGTATTCACCAGATATCAGGAAATTCCAGAACTATTTGAAGATATGAAAGTTATTTGACACTGTTATGGGGCCCAGAATAGACTGCCACATGGACAAGGGCAGCTCACCACTAAGTCATTCCAAAAAGTAGCAGAATTTTCAGAATAAAATCTACAAGTTTTGATCAAAATAAAGAGAAAGCATTAAACAGAAATGAGTACGTGCTTCAGGAGCAATGCAGACAATTATCTTAAACTGTGTTGATTTACAAGGGACAACAGATAGCTGAAGTTTACATTAATATTGGCCCAGAAATTCGGGTCTCCATGGGTGAGTACACGCTGGGTACTCACGCGTAGGCCCAACGAAAGTGTTGGTTTCGTGCATGCACTGCGCATGCGCGGGAAACCGGAACTTCCGTTCCCTTAAAGGAAGGGTTCACAGGTCAAACGCGTGCACCGGAGAGGCAGCGCCTGCACCTGGAACTTACGTTTTTTTTGCCGATTTCTCCGGGAGGGTAAGTCTCCAGGAGTTACACTTTTAAAAAGCAGTCGCAAGGCCTGCTTTTAACAAGGTAAGTGGTGAATTAAGTAAAATTAAAACATTTTTTCCACAGGTTTATTATTTTTAAATACTTTAAAGAAAGGTAAGTTTATTTTTAACCCCGTTAGAAACTGTAATTAATTTTTTCAAAAATTTAAATTATTGTTTAAAATAGTTATTTTATGTAATTTATAGTTATTTTAAAAATGTGATTTGTTTTTTTAAATTTATTTGAAGTTTTAGTTATGTTTTGGGGCTGATTTGTATTTATAGTTTTGACAGCTCTTCCTATCAAATTTATGAATGGGCATTCCCTGCTACCATTGGCTCTCCATGGCCCACATGATCCCAGGGGACACTTCAAACTAACTGCGCCCCTGGGATACGCAAGCACTGCACGCCGGCAGTTGGAGGAGGCCCAGGATCGGAATCCCACGCGGGCCCACAGCACAACGGCCGGCGCGCTAGGTAAGTGCAGGTTGGAGGCTTGCACCCGCGGGAGGCCTCCGACCCAAATTTCTGGGCCAATAAGTCATTGCCGAACAGTATATCGGCTAGTAACTGTTGACTAGTTTTCCTGTTTAATGATGACTTTACTGGATAATACAAAATGTGGCAGTTTGTTCTCGATTTTTCATTGAGAATGGAAACTTTTAACTTCAAGAAAATAGTTGATCTTCTTGTTATAACCAGTAAAAAACAAAAGTCTGCCAGCACCTAAGGGTGCATTTACTCTGAAGCTACTGGTCAGAGAATGGGAACTGCAGTTTGGTTCTAGCCAGACAGAACCATGTTAGTTATTTGCTACCTGGCTGGAACTCTAGCCTGCCCAGGAGAAAGCTCTGTACATTTCTGCATACATTCATGGGCAGGACTCTCTCACAACAAGTAGAAACTGAACTTTATAAATGTTTAAATTAAGGCCAGGCTGGTTTAAAACTGCCCAGAAAAGCCAGCACTCCACTTACTTTCCATTCAATGTCATGCCAAAGTCATGTGAGACTATCGCCAGCGGAGAGACTCTTCCTATGGAGTCTGACCAGGCCTTCACTTTAGATTAACACTACAAATTCAGCATTGGTGCAAAGCAGAAATCACTTTGCACTGATACTGAACTTGCAGCGTATATGCATGCTAAATTATGTTATGAAATCATGAACGGAATTCTGCAGCTGGGAGGTTACAATCACATAACAACCTAATTTTATTTCCTCTGTTCCACCTCAAGCATGAACTGTGGAGTAGGCAGGCAAAAAAAACCATCACCATTTGTATTTTAGCACTTTATCACTAAGTTTCACAGTTATTGTCTCAGCTCCAGTTCTTTATACTGCTCGTTCCTTGAGAAGCACAGACCACCGTGCAACCAATCCCTCAAACAGGACTTCTATCCATTTACAACACAAATTCAGATCCATTGAAACTTCAATGATCTAACTATGTTAAAATGCAATGGAAAACTGCAATGTGGGGGTTTCAGATTGCAGATTGTTTATTAATACAATGAGGGAAAACAAAGCAATAACATTTTTGACGTTGTCAGCATCATTCAGGCACTTTGAGAGTGATGTGGGCATTGCATTTCAATTTATGCTACAGTGTGCATTATTCAGACATTGTGTTGTACTTTCACATCTGTTATGGTTCAGAGTTCTTGACTTATAATGTGGCTGGTCCCTGTAGACATTTTCACCATCTGTCATCACAGTATGCATGATTCAGCTCATAACCAATTCATCTACCTGTGGGTTTATTTCCCTCTGCGCTATTTTGAGAGCACATTAATAAGTTTGCTTAAGCTTCTATTTTGATGTAGATGTTGACATTTAAAATAAGTGGATTAATGTCTGCATTAAATGGCACAGACGTGCATTTATGCAAGGACCTTATCAACTGCACTAGAAATCAAGGTAATTAAATTCTATTGTCTTAAATCTTTAATTATATCCCACTGAGCAGAAGGCTCTTGGCATAAGTTTATGTTACCCCACAGCTATCCTGGAGCTTAAGCTGAGTTGCATTATAGCAGAAAAACAAGTCTACACATTACAACAGGGGATGCTTCTGATTTTTTACGGCAAAAGTGTAATTATTCCATATAATTAAATTTTGCATCTAGCATCCATGGATAAGGTGCAACATGTGCCCGTTGGTTGTGATTAATGCCTACAGGGTGTGGGAAATAACCATAAAGCATGCAGCATGCTGATTAGCTCAAAAGTCAGAAGTCAATAGATTTCTGACTAGTAAGGGCATCAAGGGATATGGCGATAGGACCGGTGAATGGAATTGAGGCAGTAGATCAGCCATGATCTAATTGAATGGCGGAGCAGGCTCAAAGGGCCGAATGGCCTACTCCTGCTCCTATTTCTAAAAAAAAGTCATATTAAATGGAAACCAAATGAATCACAAATCATTATCTGTTACCTGAAGTATCTTGATTGGCTGAAGTCTTTGTTACTATTTAGGCTTTCTTTCAACATCCTTTGCTCAGGTTCACAACAAAAACACAGCTTTGATAAGCAGACCATTATGCAATTCATATCTGGATTAATGTAACACAGGACAAATAAAAATCCTTTCAGCACAGTACTAAACATCAGAGACCTATTTGAATTGTTAATATGCACTCCTGTCCATTCTGAAAATAGCACAGTCAGACCAAATCTAGCAGGCTAAAGCAGGCAGTTGACTTTATTTACAAGAATTTATAATTACTCAGAAGCAGAGCAACACAACAAATTCGATGCTTGACTTACACAACTCTTTACACTGTCCTGAAAGTAAAAGTCCAAAATTCTAGCATCATTTTCAGAATCATAGAGTGAGATTTTAACTGTTGGATGGGCGACCAGTGGCATACGCTTGCCGGCTGCCTGTATCGGGAGTGAAGAGGCTGTTGCCATTTAAATAGATTCAGCGAGCTGCAGAACCAAATGGCGAATTGATGCAGCTCGCCGGCCTAATATTTTAAGTGGAGTAGAGGAGCTGAGGGACCTTGTCCCTTTGTTGCCTTTTTGTTTCTCTGCCTTGCCCAGTTTCTGCCCCTGCTGGTCCTGCCAACTTCATGCCAGTTCTGGTTGATCTCCTACTTCCAATTTCTTGAAACTCAGATCTCCAGCCCCTCCTCTGCTCCAGCTGCCGTATATAACTCAGATCTCCAGCCCCTCCTCTGCTCCAGCTGCCGTATATAACTCAGATCTCCAGCCCCTCCTCTGCTCCAGCTGCCATATATAACTCAGATCTCCAGCCCCTCCTCTGCTCCAGCTGCCGTATATAACTCAGATCTCCAACCCCTCCTCTGCTCCAGCTGCCAGATATAACTCAGATCTCCAGCCCCTCCTCTGCTCCAGCTGCCAGATATAACTCAGATCTCCAACCCCTCCTCTGCTCCAGCTGCCAGATATAACTCAGATCTCCAACCCCTCCTCTGCTCCAGCTGCCGTATATAACTCAGATCTCCAACCCCTCCTCTGCTCCAGCTGCCAGATATAACTCAGATCTCCAGCCGCTCCTCTGCTCCAGCTGCTGTATATAACTCAGATCTCTAGCCCCTCCTCTGCTCCAGCTGCCAGATATAACTCAGATCTCCAGCCCCTCCTCTGCTCCAGCTGCCAGATATAACTCAGATCTCCAGCCCTTCCTCTGCTCCAGCTGCCATATATGACTTTAGTACTTCCTTCTAATGAGCTCAAAGTTTTCTCACTTTTTCTTTGATAAGGTTCCCTGATCTGACCTGTAATATATCCATTGTCATTCTTCCTGGACAAGATGAACAGATAAACCAGTGGTTCAATGAGTTGATTCAGCGACCAGTGAGTAGCTAAGCTATACATACCACAGATGTTCCAGGTTCAATCCTTGGTTAACTGATGCCAGAAAGGTGGCATAGGGCTACTACAGTTGGTGTCAGCACCCTTTCCTTCAGGAAGGGAAAGCTGCTCAGAGTTCCCACTCCTGGTTGTTTATCGAACTACATGGGCTGGATTTTCCCAGTGGAGGCGGGTTTGCGGCGGGAGAGCTGGTTGTCGAGTTCCTGTCCCACTCCCGGCTGCAGCCGCTCCGTCAAAAGGATTTTCTGTTAATAGGGCTTGTTAAGCCCACCCTGTGGGGTTGCCATCCAATTAAAGGAAGCGGATCTGATGATGTCATTTGGTGACGCGTCATCAGCCAGTTTCCTTAAAGGGACCATGTCCAAATTGATTTTGACAGTTATTCTGTCAGTGTTCTACAGCATTGAGGTGCTGCAAACACTGACAAGCACTGCACAAAGGTGCATGGCTGCACCTAGACTCTTGCATGACTCCCTCCATATACTATGGAGAAAGTCACAGCATGCAGAGAGGTTCTCTTCCCTTCCAATGGGCGGAAGACTCCTCCCCAGGAGACCAACGCAGCCTGGTTGCAATTTGCACAGAGGACACAAGCAGTGATGTCGTCAGGAGGACCAGGCTGCAGTGACACAAACCTTTCAATGATCTCAGTGGATCATGAAATGTTACTGCCAAGCCACACTCAACCTCATCCTGCTGTGCCACTCATCGCATCCCCATCACTCTGCCTTTCCTACCCTACTCCTGCACATCCTTACTCACACCAACTTACCTTACACCTCCACCCATCCCTCTCTAGCTACATTATCACTTCCCCATCTCACTAGCCACCCCTCACACATACCCTCATCTTACTGCAAGCAGACAAACTAAGAACACACAAGGGTAGGCACTTGGGTGGTTTATCCAATGGTCATGTGAAGTTTCTGGTAATGTGCTGTCAAACATTGAAATCTTTATTTTGAACACTTTGCATTCTTGGACAGATTTGTGTGCACCTTTGGAAGTGGCTTAGTGAGTTGCAGTGAATGGTGAGACATAATGCCGCCCCCCCGCCTCCCCCCCACTCCCAATGGTGATGAGTGTGAAAGGAATGGCTTGGACATTATAGGGATGCTTTATGGTGCTGGCGTGGGATGCTGCCAACCTGGTACATCATGTGGCAGCCAGGGTGTGCAATGTTAAGTGAAGTAAATCTGGCCATGGTGAGGCCACCCTTGGCCTCCCGGGCAGCAATATGCATGGGTGATGATGCCCTGTGTCCTGTGCAGCACCAGTTGATTGCGGAGAAGGTTGGTGTGGATGTTGGTGATGTTGGAGTGGCCAGTGATGTTGGTGTTGGGGCTGATTGTGTTGGGATTCTGAGGACCAAGGTGAGATTTTTTTCAAGGGCACCAATGTTGCTGGAGTACAGAGCAGCTAAAGTTGAGATGACAGAAGTGATCTGTCAATGGTAAGAGAGCTTGCTCCAAGGAGGTGACAGTGGATAGAGAGTTTACTCAAACACTTCCAAACTGTATACAGCTCAGAAGTTTCTTCCAAGTCATGAAGGCTCAAGCTTCTGATGTTGGAAAGTGACCAGCTGCAAAATGGAAGCTTTCATACCACTTTTGCAGCTGTCACCTATTCACAGCAATGGGGAGACATTGGGGGTGATTTTGCCAATGGGGGCTCATTGGAGGCGGAACTGCTGCTTGTCGGGTTTTAGTCCCGCCTCCATCGACATCCGGCCAACCCAACGCTATTTTCCCTTAATTGACCTTGTTAAGCCCACCCAGCGGGCTTAGCAGGCCAAGTAAGGGAAAGCCGGTGACAGAGAACGTCAGCGTATGATGTTTCATCTGTCCAAAATTTTGGACAGATGAATTGTCATCGTTTGACAGCTTTGAGAAGCTGTCAAACACTGACATTCTCTGTTGTTTGGTGAGTTCTTGTACTCGAGGCTCACCAAACCTATTTCCTGAGCAGAAAGCAGATGGCTGTTGCATCGGAGAATGCAGCAGCCATTCTGTCATCTCTGCCGTGGAGAAGCCGGAGCCTCCGCATCCCCAACAATTGAAGCCTGCAGGAAAAAACAAAGGTAAGGAAACGTTTTCTAAGACTTTTCACTCACCTCACATACTTATATCTCCACACTTGCGCCCATCACTCACCTCCGCAACGCATTTTCGGCCCCTCAGACCCCCGCAGACTCACTGCTCACCTCACTGACCCTGGCGAGGTTTCCCCAACATCGGGAAGCCTGCATTTGTGTTGGAAAAATGGGGATAATCCTCTTAACTGCCTGTTAACTACCTGTTAACAGGCAGTTTAGTGGCTGTAATCCCCTTCCCGCCTTGAGGAGACGGGACCTGGCACGGGTCGGGTACCCGCCTCCTGAGAAGATGGCATGGAGGCGGGTTGGAGGCGGGATGGGTACCCGCCCCCAGATTCTGCCATTTTCCCGGCAATCCCGCCTCCAAACCTGCCTTCCCCAGGGCTGGCAAAATCACCCCCATAAAGAAACCAACCTACTGATGTGATCTCCGAACGACGTGAGCCCTGTTAAAAATGTGGTAAAATAGAAAAAGTCTGGCAAAATAGTAAACAAGCACTTAAGTATCTTAAATGCCTCCCCCGCCGTTTGGTGTCGAGCCTGTTCCGAAATCGCAGACCTGACACTCTGGAAACTTACGTGGAGGCAAGTTCGCAGCGGGTTCCCAACCCACATTCAATCATTTTGATTTTGACAGCGGACCCGCCTCCAAACCCGCACTCTGAGTGCCAGCAAAATTCTGCCCCATGTGTGTGAATGTCACTGATTCTGCTTCTGGTCTCATACCAACTGCAGATAAGCTTGATCATTCCTGTCCCTGAAAGTTCAATAGTTGACAGAAGTTGAAAACTACTGAATTCTATTTACAGCACTTTTTATGTAGCCTGAAAATTGTAATGCTGTTTAACTTTTGTATTCCTTTGGTGAAACATGTCGTTGTAACTCTCAACAACCAAATGATAGCCAATGCTATAATTTCTAAACAGATGCAGATATCTGATGCGTGTTCCCTTTCCACAAAGACATTGTTCATTTTAGTGGATGTAACATTGCAAAGACACCTCATTGATCAGACTTCAAATTCAATTCTAGTGAGATGAGCTCATCAATAAAAACCAATGTTCCTCCTCCAGCTTCAGTAATGGTTAGTAAGTCTCGACTTTAATATGAAAACCAACAGTTTGCAGTCTTCCAAATGCGAACTGAAGAAAATGTTTGCATACTGCAGTGAGCCATTAAATAGACACAAGTATAATGTGGAATGTTTCCCTGAATTGATATATTTTATAATACAATCAAAATGCAGTCATAAGAACATAAGAAACAGGAGTAGGGGTCGGCCAATCGGCCCCTCGAGCCTGCTCCGCCATTCAATAAAATCATGGCTGATCCAATCTTGTCCTCAACACCACTTTCCCGCTTTCTCCCCATACCCCTTGACTCCCTTGTAGTTCAAATGTCTGTCTATCTCCGCCTTTAATATATTCAATGACTTCGTCTCCACAGCTCTCTGGGGTAGAGAATTCCAACGATTCTCCACCCTCTGAGAGAAGAGATTCCTTCTCATCTCCATCTTAAAGTCTAAGGTAATTTATTATTTTAACATAGCTGTTTATCTTAGATGCTGCTAAATTTTTGCTCTCAAGTAACATGTGGCCTGAATTTTCTGCAGGTAGGTGGGTTGGGGGCAGGGGGGCCTCCGAGGAGGGTGGGAAACCCGGGGATCCCGGGGGTTGGCGTCGGGGATCAGTTGTGGCTCGGTCGAGGATCGCGGGGGTGGGGTCGGGAATCGGCTGGCTCAGTTGGGGATCGCGGGGGCATATCGGAGATCGGCGGTGTGGGGGCTTGTTGGCTGGGGTTCGGAATTGGCAGTGGTGGGGTCGGGCATCGCAGTGGTGGGATCGGGGATTGCGGGGGTGGGGTCGGGGATCGGCATGGGGGGTTGGCTGGGGTTCAGGATCGGCAGTGGTGGGATCAGGGATCGCAGGGGTGGGATCGGGGATCATGGGAGTGGGGTTCAGGATCGGCAGTGGTGGGGTCGGGGATCGCAGGGGTGGGATCAGGGATCGCGGGGGTGGGATCTGGATCGGTAGTGGAGTGGTCATGGATCAGCAGTGGCTCGGTTAGGGATCACGGGGGTGGGGTCAGGGGTTGGCGGGCGGGTGGTTGGCTGCGGTTCGGGATCGGCAGTGGCAGGGTCGGGGATCGCGGGGGTGGGTCGGAGATTGGTGGGGGGCGGGGATTAGCTGGGGTTCAGGATCGGCAGTGGTGGGATCAGGGATCGCAGGGGTGGGATCGGGGATCATGGGAGTGGGGTTCAGGATCGGCAGTGGTGGGGTCGGGGATCGCAGGGGTGGGATCAGGGATCGCGGGGGTGGGATCTGGATCGGTAGTGGAGTGGTCATGGATCAGCAGTGGCTCGGTTAGGGATCACGGGGGTGGGGTCAGGGGTTGGCGGGGGGGTGGTTGGCTGGGGTTGGGGATCAGCAATGGTGGGGTCGGGGATCGCGGGGGTGGGTTGGAGATCGGCGGGGAGGGATGGGGGTTAGCTGGGGTTCAGGATCGGCAGTGGCGGGGTTGGGGATCGCGGGGGTGGGTCAGAGATTGTGGGGGGGCGGTGGTTGGCTGGGGTTGGGGATCGGCAGTGGTGGAGTCGGGGATCGTGGGTGTGGGTCGGAGATCGGCGGGGGGGCTGGGGTTGGCTGAGTTCGGGATCGGCAGTGGCGGGGTCAGGGATCGTGGGGGTGGGTCGGAGATCGTTGGGGGAGGGCGGGGGTTGGCTGGGGTTCGGGATCAGAAGTGGCGGGGTCGGGGATCGCGGGGGTGGGTCGGAGATCGGTGGGTGGGCTGGGGTTGGCTGAGTTCGGGATCGGCAGTGGCGGGGTCAGGGATCGTGGGGGTGGGTCGGAGATCGTGGGGGGGCGGGGGTTGGCTGGTGTTCGGGATCAGAAGTGGCGGGGTCGGGGATCGTGGGGGTGGGTCGGAGATCGGCGGGGGGGCTGGGGTTGGCTGAGTTCGGGATCGGCAGTGGCGGGGTCAGGGATCGTGGGGGTGGGTCGGAGATCGTGGGGGGGGCGGGGGTTGGCTGGGGTTCGGGATCGGAAGTGGCGGGGTCGGGGATCGCGGGGTGGGTCGGAGATCGTTGAGGGGGGGCGGGGGTTGGCTGGGGTTCGGGATCGGCAGTGGCTCGGTCGGCCGGAGCATCGGTAGTAGTGAGAGAGGATCAGAGCTGGCTACTGGAGAATTGTGGCCGGCCTCAGCATCATCGGTGGGGTTGAGGGGGGAGACCTCACGGTGGGGATCGGAAGCCTGGGGAGGCAATCGGAGGCCTTGTGAGGGGGTCTCCGATCGCAGGATGTGGGTTAGGCAGGGTCCCTGGATCCGGGAGGTAGGTATAAATTTACTTACCTCCTGGATGCAGCAGTCCCCGCCTCGGTTTAACTGCCGGGTTTTACGAAATGTGTGAAACACGTCCACAGGCAGTTAAATTGAAAATAGAGGTTAAAAAAGAGGCTTTCAGCTTCATTATAATATTTAATATGCCCTTCCGCCCCCTGGGTTGGTCGCCCGCCTCCTGTCCCACCCCCATTGCGTCTCCATTAAAACCGGAAGTGGAGATTGGAGGTGGGATTAGGTCGGGAATCCCACCTGTTTTTTAGGGGAAAATTCCAGCCACAGAGTATTAGCTTGACTGAGTTAGCAGGTGTAGATTCAAATCCCACACTAGGACTTAAGTATATAATGTAAGATCTCACACCTGTGCCATACTGAATCTGGGACTGGTATTCTGTTACTCTGAACATAAACTTGTTTTTAATGTCATCTCAGCAGCATCTACTTTCTATAACATAGAAAAGAATCAGCACTAAATTAATAAAGTGTCCAAGAGGCCCAGCAGACTGCCCAAGCACCTCTTTGATCCCACTCCATGCTGGAGTTATACTCCACCTCCAGCTCAATGGTGTGAGACAGCCTCCCGGTGAAGATCACTCGGGAGACAATTTGAGACCTGACTCCCGAGTTGCAGTGTCACTTTTTTCACCACCACAATCTGAACTCATTTTGCACAGACAGTAAAATGGCAACATAGCTGCAGGCTTCCAGATCAACATTAAATCTTATCTGAGAGGTGTAATGATATCAGCAAATAGTGATGGTATTTGCCTGTTTGATTATTTATGCCTTACCAGCATATTTGCCTGATTGATTATTTATGCCTGACCAGCAGAGGGCATGTGAGAGACAAGCAGTTTAGTTTAGTTTTAGTTTCGTTTTAGATGGATCTCTAAGATGGTGTCTCCTGTAATGCTGTTAACTGAGTTGAACATACTTTAGATAAAAAGTCATTCTCGTACATGAATGTGTCGTCATTGAACCCACAATACAAATCAATACATGGTGTCAGAAGTGATTGAAAGAGATGAAGAGGAAAAATCTGAAGTTAAATCAGCTCTCCACATATTAGCAAGCCAAAAGAGAACATCGTTACTTACCATTGGAGAATAGCTAACGAAGTGAAAAAATGGAAGGTTTACACCCACTGGCGAAGCTTCAGTTGACAGGTAATGTGGCTGAAAATTGGAGGAGGTTCAAACAACGTTTGGAGTTATATTTAGCGGCAATCGGAGCTGACGAGAAAAGTGATAAAATGAAAATGTCAGTGTTCTTACATGTCGTGGGTGATGAAGCGCTGGAGGTGTATAATAACTTCACATTCGCTGCTGATGGAGACAAAATGAAGCTGGATAAAATAATGGAACAGTTTGAGGCCTACTGCATACCTAAACGTAACGTGACGTTTGAGAGGCACAGATTTTTCACATGTGTACAGAAAACGGGAGAGACTATTGATCAGTATGTGACTGAACTGAGAAACCAAAGCAAAACATGTGAATTTGGGGGACTGACAGACTCGCTGATAAAAGACAGACTGGTGTGTGGTATTCCAGATAATGGTCTAAGGGAAAGACTGCTAAGAGAGCAAGATCTAGACCTGGGAAAAGCCATAGCACTGTGTAGGGCTACAGAGACTGTGAAGTCGCAGGCAAAGGAGCTGTTCAGTGACAGTAGCTGCAACGTGGATGCAGTGAGAAAGAACGGACACAAACCGTTTAACAAAAAGAGCGCAAATGTGAAAAAAGAGGCGTGGCCAGCGAACAAAAATGAAAGGGGCAATCGAAAGTAATGTAGTCGATGCGATACACAGTATACACCAAAAAAGTGTCCAGCATATGGTAAAAAATGCAATAGTTGCAACAAAAACAACCATTATGCCTGTTGCTGCAAGAACCAAGCGCAACAAAGCAAGGTCCATGCAGTAGATGAAAGCGAGATAGAGGAGTTCTATGTAGATGTTGTGTCTGAAAACAAAAAAGAAAAAAGAGACTGGATGTTGACACTAAAAGTGAATGACATACACATTCCATTTAAATTGGATACTGGAGCACAAGTTAATGTGATATCAGAGAGTGATTTTAAGAAAAATAGACCCAGACCAAAGATACATGGAATAAAAGTGAAAGTGACAGGATACTCAGGTACTGATATACCAGTGAAAGGAAGATGCATTGTCAAAGTGACACACAAGGACAGAGAGCACACGCTAGCATTAATCGTGGTGCCAAAGGATGTGCAGGCCATACTAGGTTTAATAGACTGTGAGAGACTGAACCTGGTAAAGAGAGTCCTCGTTGTGGAAAGCGAAGGAGAAACAGTCTATGATGAACTCATGAAAGAGTACAACGACCTATTTAAGGGTCTAGGCTGCCTTCCAGGTGAACACACGATCAGAGTAGATAAAAGTATGCCAACGGTCATACATCCATGCAGAAAAGTTCTGTTTGCTCTTCAAAAGCAACTGAAGGCAGAGTTGGACAGAATGGAAAGCCTGAACGTGATTCAGAAGATAGATGAGCCAACTGAGTGGGTGAGTTCCCTCGTCGTTGTGGACAAAAAGAATGGAAAGCTCAGAATTTGCCTGGATCCACGAGATCTAAACAGAGCAATAAAGAGAGAGCACTTCAAGCTTCCTACACGTGAGGAAATCATGTCAGTTTGCAAATGCAAAGTATTTCAGCAAGTTAGATGCATCATCAGGATTTTGGCAGATGAAACTGGACGAGGCAAGTTCAAGACTGTGCACGTTCAACAGTCCATTTGGCAGATACAGATTCCTAAGGTTACCATTTGGAATTGCCTCAGCTCCTGAAGTGTATCACAAAACTATCCATATGATCTATGAGCACCTGGAGGGAGTTGATATATCAATGGATGACATCATAGTATGGGGAACCACGAGAACTGAGCATGACGAGAGACTGAAAAAAGTGCTAGAAGCAACAAGGAAAACAAACCTGAAGCTGAATAGAGAGAAATGCCAGCTCGGGGTGACAGAACTGACATTCGTGGGAGATATCCTTAGCAGTGAGGGCATCAGACCAGATCCCAGAAAGGTGTCCGCCATTGAGAATATGCCAAAGCCACAATGCAAAAAGGACGTGCAGAGGTTTAATGGAATGATCAACTACATGGGTAAATTCATATCCAACCTCTCAGAAAAGATGGCGCCACTGAGAAGACTAACTGAAAAGAACATAGAATGGGAATGGAATCATGAGCATGAGAAGTCATGGAGCGATCTAAAGAAACTGCTCACAGAGGAACCAGTTCTGAGGTTTTATGACCCAGCGAGACCCATCAAGATATCATCAGATGCATCACAGAGTGGGCTCGGTGCTGTTCTTCTGCAAAAATATGACTACTGGCAACCTATTGCATATGCATCGCGCTCAATGACAGACGCAGAGACGCGATATGCTCAAATAGAAAAGGAGCTGCTCAGCATCACATACGCCTGTGAAAGATTTCACCAGTTTGTGGCAGGACAAGCAATCAGTGTAGAAACTGACCATAAGCCCTTGATTGCATGGTTCCAAAAGCCACTAAATAGCTGTCCGCTTAGAATACAAAGAATGATGATCAGGCTGCAACGCTATACACTGAATGTTGCGTACACACCGGGTAAGCTAATGTATACAGCAGACACGTTGTCCAGAGCTGTTGACCCAAGTGAGCCCGCAAACACCAAAATGGATGAAAAAGTGAACGCCTACGTGGACATGATCACAAGTGCACTGCCCATAGCAGATGCGAAAATGGAGCTCATAAAGACTGAGACAAACAAAGATGAAACAATGAGACGACTGAGAAAAAGCATCTTGGGTGGATGGCCCAACATGAAGCAAGACTGCTCACCTGACATGGCAGAGTACTGGAACTGCAGGGCGGAACTATCAGTGGTCGAAGACATCATCTACAAAGGAAGTAAAATAGTTATCCCAAAGAGTCTGAGAAAAGAAATGCTAAAAAGGATCCATGGAGGACATCTGGGAATCGAAAAGTGTAAGAAAAGAGCATGAGAGGTGATGTACTGGCCACGAATCAACCAAGATGTGACAAATGAGGTGTCAAACTGCACAATATGCCTGAAATATCGAGCAAGCAATCTGGTAGAACCACTAAAGCCACACCCAGCGCCAGACAGACCTTACCAGAAGGTAGGCGCTGACCTATTCGTATGTCAAGGGAAGGACTATCTTGTAGTCACAGACTATTACTCCCTGTATCCAGAGGTTTGTAGACTGTACACCACCACTGCAGATGCTGTGATAACATGTATGAAAGCCATATTCTCCAGACATGGCGTGGCAAGCGAGGTCTTCACAGACAACGGACCCCAGTTTTACAATGCAAGTTTCCGACACTTTGCCAAAGAGTGGGGCTTTGTCCACACAACGTCAAGCCCTCACTTTCCACAGTCCAATGGACTAGTGGAAAAATCGGTCCAGACAGTGAAAAGACTGATGTACAAGGCAAAAGACAGTGGAACTGACTTCTACCAGAGCATGCTTGTATACCGCACAATGCCGCTCGAGTGTGGTATGTCACCAGCCCAACTCCTTATGGGACGTCTGCTAAGGTCAAACCTACCCATCCCGGAGAACCTCCTGAAAACATAAGAGGGGGAGAAAGTGAGGAAGTTCAAAGAACAACAGAAAGAAAAGCAAAAGTACTACTATGACAGAGGAACACAAAACCTACCTGAACTCCACACTGGTGACCAAGTAAGGTTCAAAGACAAAACAAACATATGGACTCAGAAGGGAACTGTCCTGAGTGAAGTTCAACCAAGATCATACACCATTCAGACAGATGAGGGTGCTGTTCTGAGAAGAAATCGTCGGGATCTTCTCATGGGACCAGCCACAGCAGGTCAAAAGACTGATACTGTTGAACAACCTGATCACACAGCAAGTCAAAAGACTGATACTGTTGAACAACCTGATCACACAGCTGAGAAACCATCATCTGAGGCAACAACTCAGATTCAAGGACAATCAATCAGAAAATCCTCAAGACACGTGAAGCCTCCTGAGAGACTCATTGAGCAAGTTTAAGGACTATTGTTATAGAAGGAAGTAATGTTATCTTATTCTTTCTTCAAGTTCTAGTGTATTTACATATTTCATGTGAACACACAAAACAAGGTTAAAAAACTTTGATAATGATAATGATAATGTAAGTTCATTAAGTGTTACAGTTAAAATGCAGAGTAATACAAAGAAAACATGTTGTTAGATAAAAGTAAAATACTTTTGTTTTAAGAAAGGGAGATGTAATGATATCAGCAAATAGTGATGGTATTTGCCTGTTTGATTATTTATGCCTTACCAGCATATTTGCCTGGTTGATTATTTATGCCTGACCAGCAGAGGGCATGTGAGAGACAAGCAGTTTAGTTTAGTTTTAGTTTCGTTTTAGATGGATCTCTAAGATGGTGTCTCCTGTAATGCTGTTAACTGAGTTGAACATACTTTAGATAAAAAGTCATTCTTGTTCATGAATGTGTCGTCATTGAACCCACAATAAAAATCAATACAAGAGGTGAACTGTAAAGAGCTTACCTGAGGAAAGCTGCTGAAATATAATGCTGACCAATCTACAACCTCACCTAAAATATGCCACATGAGTGAAGATGGTTTTTGCTGTCCATTTCATAATTCATCCTATTTACTGCAACACACATTAGGGAAAACAAGATTGATAAATACAACATCTCCAGTAGAAGATCTTTCCAGCTGTATGTAATCAATACTGTCAGGGTCGTTTAACAAAATCACACCCCTCGCCTTGCATGCTGGAATTTAGGTGTGGCAGCAGTGGGATTGGGCATCCGTCACCCAGGAATGCACTGACTGAGGCTGCATGCTAAGCCCTCAGAAAGCTGCTCTTCCTATGATTCATATGCACAGCCATACTGCCCAGTGCACATGTTATTACTGTCACGTGACTCCACAGAGCACGCTTAACGTGTCATTAACCTGTTGATGCATTTAAGGGGAAGCTAGATAAACACATGAGGGAGAAAGGAAAAAAAGGTTATACTGATAGAGTTAGATGAAAAGGGGTGGGAGGAGGCTCGAGTGGAGCATAAACACTGGCAGAGACCAGTTGGGCCAAATGGCCTGTTTCTGTGCTGTAGACTCTATCTTCTATCTTCTTCTTCTCTTCTTAGGCAGTCTCTCGGAACCGAGCATGACTTGCTTCCACATTAAAAATGAGTTCTCAGGTGACTGATGAGTCCAATGCGGAATCTACAGTCTCCGTCACAGGTGGGGCAGACGGTAGTTAAAGGGGCGGGTGGGTGGGGTGCTTGGGTTGACGTGCGCTCCTTGCGCTGCCTGCACTTGGCTTCCGCTTGCTCCCGGCGAAGAGACTCGAGGTGTTCGGCGCCTTCCCGGATGCTTCTCCTCCACTTTGTACAGTCCTGGGCCAGGGATTCCCAGGTGTCGGTGGGGATGTTGCACTTTTTCAAGGAGGCTTTGAGGGTGTCCTTGAAGCGTTTCCTCTGCCCACCTGGGGCTCTCTTGCCGTGTCGGAGCTCAGAGTAGAGCGCTTGTTTTGGGAGTCTCGTATTGGGCATGCTGATTGAGCGTGGTCAAAGCTTCGATGTTGGGGATGTTGGCCTGAGCGAGAACACTGACGTTGGTGCATCTATCCTGCCAATAGATTTGCAGGATCTTGCGGAGGCAGTGTTGGTGGTACCTCTCCAGTGCTTTGAAGTGCCTGCTGTACATGGTCCATGTCTCTGAAGCATACAGAAGGGCGGGTATCACTTCTGCTCTGTAGACCATGAGCTTGGTGCTGGTTTTGAGGTCCTGGTCTTCAAAACACTCTCTTCCTCAGGCAACCGAAGGCTGCACTGGCACACTGAAGGCGGTGTTGGACTTCGTCATCAACGTCTGCCCTTGTTGACAGTAGGCTCCCGAGGTATGGAAAGTGGTCCACGTTGTCCAAGGCCTCGTCATGGATTTTGATAATTGGGGAGCAGTACTGTGTGGCGGGGGCAGGTTGGTAGAGAACCTTTGTCTTACGGATGTTTAGTGTAAGGCCCATGCTCTCGTATGCTTCGGTGAAGGTGTTGATGATGGTTTGGAGTTCGGCCTCAGAGTGTGCACAGACACAAGCGTCATCTGCATACTGTAATTCGATGACAGGATGGGACGACCTTGGATCTGGACTGGAGGCGACAGAGGTTGAACAGTTTCCCATTTGTCCTGTAGATTAGCTCCACTCCAGCGGGGTGCTTACTGAGGGTGAGATGGAACATTGCAACCAGGAAGATCGAGAAGAGCGTTGGTGCGATGACACAGCCTTGCTTGACCCCGGTTCGTATGTGAATTGGGTCTGTGGTGGATCCGTTGGTCAGGATCATGGCTTGCATGTCGTCGTGAAGCAGGCGAAGGATGGTGACAAACTTTTGAGGGCAGCCGAATTTGAGGAGGACACTCCATAATCCCTCATGGTTGACAATGTCGAAGGCCTTTGTGAGGTCAAAGAAGGCCATGTACAGCGGTTGGTGCTGTTCCCTACATTTCTCTTGTAATTGATGCGCGGTGAAGATTATGTCCATTGTGCCCCTTAGTTGGCAGAATCTGCATTGCGACTCTGGGCGGTGCTCTTCAGCTACTGGGAGAAGGCAATTGAGGAGGATTCTTGCGATGACTTTCCCTGTGGCAGACAGCAGGGAGACTCCTCTGCAATTACCACAATCAGACTTGTCACCTTTCTTGAAGATGGCCACGATTACGGCATCTCTGAGATCCCCTGGCATGCTCTCCTCCTTCCAAATAAGAGAAATTAGTTCATGTATTCGCGCCAATAGTGCTTCTCCGCCATGTTTTAGCGCCTAGGCGGGGATTCCATCTGCTCCTGAGGCCTTGTTGTTCTTCAGTTGTCAGATGGCCTTTTCAACCTCATGCCAGGCTGGGGTTGTGCTGAGGTGGTGGCAGGTAGCATGCTGCAGGATGGAGTTGAGGACACTCGCGTCGAAGACAGAGTCTCGGTTAAGGAAATCTTCGAAGTGCTCCTCCCAGCGGGCAGTGACTGCCTCTCTGTCCTTGATGAGTACCTCTCTGTTCTTGGCCCGCAGTGGGGTAGGACCTTGGGTGCTTGGGCCGTAGGTGGTCTTGACTGTGCTAAAGAATCCATGCCCATCATGGTTGTCGGCTAGCTACTGGATCTACGGCGCTTTCTCCACCCACCTTCTGTTCTTTAGGTCACGAGTTTTTTGTTGGACCTCAGCCTTCAGGCATCTGCAAAGCTGCTTTCTTGCTCTCGAGTTCTGTTGCTGTTTCCAGATCAGGAATGCCTTGCGCTTGCGGCTTATTAGCTCCTGGATCTCCTGGTCATTCTTGTCGAACCAGTATTGGTGTTTCCTGGTCGAGTGACCGAGCGTCTCTTCACAGGTGCTGATTATGGAGGCCTTGAGTGCAGACCAGGTGCTGTGGGCACTCTGTGTCTCTGAATCACTGGGAGTTGTCAGGTTGTTTGTGAGTCGCAGGCTGAATAGGGCTTTCTTAGCAGGGTCTTTGAGTGCTCCAGCATTGATTTTCCAGTGGCATTGCTTCTGTTGCTGCCACTGTTTTGGGGCTACGTTGATGGAGATGACAGCGGATTAGGCGGTGGTCTGTCCAGCAGTCAGCAGCTCCTGTCATGGCGCGTGTGATGCTGACGCCCTTGCGGTCCCTCGCTCGGACGATGATGTAGCTCAGCAGGTGCCAGTGCTTGGAGCGAGGGTGTTGCCATGAAGCCTTCTACTTTTCTCTCTGATGGAACAAGGTGTTGGTTATGACAACGCCATGTTCCAAGCGTTTCATCAGGAGGAGGGTACCGTTGGAGTTGGCTTTCCCGACCCCTTCTCTGCCGATCACACCTCCCCAGAGGACTGTGTCCTTTCCAACTCTGGCATTGAAGTCGCCAAGGAGGATCAACTTGTCGCCCGTTGGGACTCGGGACAGGGATTGTTCGAGGCTGGAGTCGAATTCCTCTTTGGTCTCGTCTGTGGCTTCCAGTGTTGGGGCATACACACTGATGACCGTAGCGCACTGGTTCCGGGCTAGGGTGAGCCATAGAGTCATGAGGCGTTCGTTTATTCCACAACGGGAATATGATTGAGGGTGCCACTTGTTTCTCAGTAGTCTATGCATTCTTTGAACATCTCACTAATTCTCCATTGCAGAATAAAGCTGCTTATAACAGAAGGAACAGAGCCAAACCTGCAGAGGATACCCTCGTCTGGGAATTTCCACTGGGTTTCTCCTGATCCAGTGCTGTAACGTTGGCAGAAGATCACTGGAACACCTGGAAAAATAGCATAAACATCTAAAAACAGGGGTTTCTGGGATTTTTCCCAGGTTTCCACCAAAGTTATGGTGGGAGATCGGGAGAACTCGCGTAGAAATTCTGGGTAGAAATTCTATCCCCACTTAGTTCACACCCCTCACACAGTATTATGAGCTGATAATCACTGGGATCCTAGTCCTAACCTCATGGAGCTGGCATTTAAAGCAGATACTACCTGAGCACTAACATTTACAATCATTAGTACGTGTGCCAAGAATACTACAAGGTTTGACATATCTATGGAGAAATCCACTACCCATTTCTGTGTAGTCAGTCATGACTGTTTATCTGAACAAGTCAATGGAAGGAAACATTTAGCGCGGCGCATAATGGGTGGCCAATTCAATATCACCCAAAGTTAAAATTACTCCCCATACATTTAAAGGACTCCCAATGTTTCAGATTCGGGCTAGATGTACCAAGTTTGTGTTTCTGATGAAAAGACAAATAATTCCATGATTATGCCCATGATGCATTATTTAAATTAACAGTTTTTCAATATGGCTTCCCAGAATACATTGTGAGATCAGTGCAGCGCAAACATTATTGCCAACATCCAGCTTATCGAGCCTCCTGAATTCTTTTATTTTAATTAGCAATAACCAGGATGCACTAGCAATGTTTTTTTTATTTGATTGAAATGTTCAGATATAATAATTTCAGCTATATGTAATTAATGCTAAGCATATCTAATTTAAAAAATCAGCTATGTGTTGAAAGTAGGAAGGATCTCATCATTTTCTGATGGTGAATTGAATTCAGTTTCAGCAGGCTCCACAAGCAATGTCAGTCTGACAAAATGCAGTGCATGGCTATTAGACTGCATGCATCTTAAACACTGCACATTTCACAGGAGTTAATTTTTGATAATTGTCAAAAGTGAGGAGGGCATTTGCAACTGCTCTGGAAATAGCGCTGTGGTTGAATATCAATTGAAGGTAAACTTGGTTAATTCAGAGTGTCATATTTCTTGAGTTAAATAAATGGTGTTAATTACTCAGAAATATTTAGTGAAGTTTATTATCAAAAGGACAGAGCCTGATCTCAAATCACTTCAAACCCATGAAATGTTGTTTCAAAGTGAAATATAAGAAGTCTTTTTATTCGTTCCAGGATGTGGGCTTTGCAGGCAAGGCCAGCATTTATTACCCATCCCTAATTACCCTTGAGAAGGTGGTGGTGAGCCGCCTTCTTGAACCGCTGCAGTTCGTGTGGTGAAGGTACTCCCACAGTGCTGTTAGGTAGGGAGTTCCAGGATTTTGACCCAGCGATGATGAAGGATCGGCGATATACTTCCAAGTTAGGATGGTGTGTGACTTGGAGAGGAACTTGGAGGTGGTGGTGTTCCCATGTGCCTGCTGCCCTTGTCCTTCTAGGTGGAAGATGTCGCAGGTTTGGGAAGTGCTGCCGAAGAAGCCTTGGCGAGTTGCTGCAGTGCACCTTGTAGATGGTACACACCAACCACGGTGCGCCGGTAGTGGAGGGAGTGAATGTTTAAGGTGGTGGATGGGGTGCCAATCAAGCGGGCTGCTTTGTCCTGGATGATGTTGAGCTTCTTGAGTATTGCTGGAGCTGCACTTGTCCAGGCAAGTGGAGAGTATTCCTTACTTGTGCCTTGTAGATGGTGGAAAGGCTTTGGGGAATCAGGAGGTGAGACACTCACCGCAGAATACCTAGCCTCTAACCTGCTCTTATTGCCACAGTATTTATGTGGCTGGTCCAGTTAAGTTTCTGGTCACTGGTGACCCCCCCAGGATGTTGATGGTGGAAGATTCGGCGATGGTAATGCCGTTGAATGTCAAGGGGTGGTGGTTAATCTCTCAGTTGTTGGAGATAGTCATTGCCTGGCACTTCTGTGGTGCGAATGTTACCTGCCACTTATCAGCCCAAGCCTGAACGTCATCCAGATCTTGTTGCGTCCGGGCATGGACTGCTTCATTATCTGATGAGTTGTGAATGGCACTGAACACTGTGCAGTCATCAGCGAACATCGTCATTTCTGACCTTATGTTGGAGGGAAGGTCATTGATGAAGCAGCAGCTGAATGAAGCTGCCATTAAAATTCATATGTAATTGGTTATATTAAATTTTCAAATCAAATATTTATTAATGTTGGAACTCAGCTGGTGTGGGAAATTGCGTGACAGATATTTGTGACGATTCCCAGAGAAAAGTGGCAAAGCCAACATAGCTTTTGGACACCTTATTCCTTGATAAAACACATATGCTGACTTAACAAAATTTCTCTCAGGTGCAGTTCCAATACTGTTCCACACTATACTTGTAGAATTAATTAAATCTTATATCTGAATTGAGCTAATCCTTTAGTAGAATACTTTGTTTACAATGTCCTTTTCTGGCTCAGAATAATGGCCTGTAATTTGAAGTCAGCAGAAAAACAAAGATGCTCGATGCTGACCTCAAAGAAAGCTGCCCTTGCGATCTCTGTCATGAACACATGAGGTTTCTCGACATGTAATTGATTGTAGCGCTATGAATAGGGGATTCCTGTGGTGATGCTGCAGTGACATCAACAAGCTGTCTAAGCAGCCAATCATATTGAAGAATTCTCACAGACGGCAAACCAGGAAATAAAAAAGCAGCTTTTATCCTCACTTTTTAAGAATATTATAGAGAGCGAAAAAAAGATTGGGACTTACACATGGGGATAAGGTACAAGCTGAAATATCATGAACAAACTTTAATTAAAAAAAATTAATTTAATTTTTATCATAATGGAGAAATTTCACATTCCACAAATATAAAAATTAGTTTTTCAGGGCCAGAATAGTTGTTTAGCAGCCAATACACTGTTGAATCCCCAGTTACACCTATTCCAACAAGGCTTAACATTTAATGGGGTATTTAACAGCGATATTTGTGCAGGAAAGCTTATGTTTTCATCAGTTCCACTAATTTCAATGATTGCACTGATTTCCGACTATGGGGGGGAGTGGCAGTGGGGGAGGTGTCTACAGCGCAGCCAGTGTCGGAGCAGTGAATGACAGACCGCAACTTCAGGATTTCCGTGTTTAGATGCGCATGGGTTAATCCTGAAGTTACAGTCAGTTTCAGAGGGGTAATGAGCGAACGCTGACAGTTCACCGTCATTACCGACCACAAGTTCCGGGCCATTGTTCCCAGTTCTCCCAATGACAACTGCTATATCGAAATAATTGTTCAGCCTGTACACCAGATGGTGCTGTTTCAGTACTTTATTATATATATATATACTTCAGCATAACAATTTACCTTGCTGCACTGTTTTTCTATGGCTTTTTAAATTATTGTCAATCAAAAGTTCAGCACAACAAGCTCAAAATAGAAGGACACTGGAGAAGCAAACATGAATGTGTTTACTGGCCAAGGATGAATGTGGAACTGAAAATTTACATTTAGAAACGGCCGGAATTTTGCCTACCTGGGTGGGTCCGGTGCGGCTGGTGACCATGGTGGGTCGCGACCCCACTGCTGGCTCCATCCCACTGTTGAAAATGACCTTATCTTAATGGGGCCTATTAAGCCCGCCCAGCGCGTTACCCAGCCCAATGAGATGGAGCGGGTCCAGTGACGTCATTCTTGACATGTTTTCAGCCGGGATCTTTAAAGGGACCATGGTCACATTAGATTTGAAGTTTAATCTAACATAGTGCTGTCAGTGCACTACAGCATTGGAGTGCTGCAAACACTGACAATGACTGCACAGTGGCAGAGGGCTGCACCCAGGTTCTCTGATGACTCCCTCTATAAGTATACATTGAGGTCCTCTTCCCTTTTGATGGGCGGAAGAGACCTCCCCAGGAGACCAAGACAGCCTGGTTGCAGATTGCAAGGAGGTCACAAGCAGTGATGTGGTCAGGAGGACCTGAGTGCAGTGCCACAAACATTTCAATGATCTCAGTAGATCCGAAACATCAGTACAAAGCCTCACTCAACTGCATCCTGCTGTGCCTCTCACCATATCCCCATCAATCTGCCTTCTCAACCCTACTCCTGCACATCCTTACTCACACCAACATACCTTGCACGTCCACCCATCCCTCTCTCTCTATCTACGTTATCACATCCCCATCTCACTAGCCACCCTTCACACTCAACCTCATCCGAGTCCAATCATGCCAACTAACAACACACAAGGGTAGCCATTTGGTGTTTTATCCAATATTTATGTAAAATTTCTGTTAATGTGGTGTCAAACATAAAAATCTTTGGCCTAGAAATTGAGTTTGCGCTGCGCCAGGGCTTTAGCGCCGGAAGTTAGCGCCGGCGCTAAGTCCCTTTGCGCGCGCCAAAAATTCAGTAGCGCCGCGCCCAAACGGCTGCCGGCGCTACTGAAGGGTTTTAGCGCCTGAAAACTGGCGCAACGCGCCGCATTGCGGCGCTATTCCGGCGCTGCGGCGCCCGCTGCGGTGCGGCAGGCTCGGGAAGTGCAGGCCTCCTCCTTCCGTTAAGGAGGAGCTACCTGCACCCGGCCGCGGCCCGCGCAAATCTCTGCAAAAATGAGCCCGGCACCTCGGACAAGTGCCGGGCTTGCATCTGTTCCGGGGGGGGGGGGGGGGGAGAAGTCTGGGGAGGGAGCTGCTGGCAGGCGGCCGGCGGGAAAGCGGCCGGCCGCCGCGCCTCCTTAAAGCGCCGGCGCAGACTACGGCAACACTCGTTTGCCGGAGTCTTAGTTGCGGCTGCCACTGGCGAGGCGGCCGCAACTGAATTTCGGCTTGGGGCCGGGTTACCACGGCAACCGGGACGCTGCGCACACCGATGACGTCATCGGTGCCGGCGCAGCGCTACCGGTCTACCGCCGCGGAAGGGCCCCAGGCAATTTAGGAACCGGCGCCAATTGCAGCGCTAGGCCCTCTAGCGCCGCAAAATCGGTGCTAAGGGCACTGAATTTCTAGGCCTTTATTTTCAACACTTTGCATTCTTCGACAGATTTGTGTGCACCTTTGGAAGTGGCTTAGTGAGTAGTGAATGGTGAGACATAATGATACCCCCGCAATGGTGATGAGCGTGAAAGGAATGGCTTGGTCATTGTAGGGATGCTTTATGGTGTTGCTGTGGGGTGGTGCCAACCTGGTGCATCATGTGGCAGCCATATGGGTGTACATGTAAAGTTAACTAAATCTGGCCATGATGAGGCCATCTCTGGCCTCACGGGCAGCAATGTGGTCGGGTGCTGATGCCCTCTGTCCTGTGCAGCATTAGGTGATTGTGGAGAAGTTTAGTGTTGTGGTTGCTTGTGCTGCTGGTGTGCTTGACGCTGCTGGTATTGGGGCTCATCGTGGTGCAATTCTGAGGACCAAGGTGAGAGAGTATAACTGGTGCCCATGTTGATGGAATAGATGACAGGTGAGGTACAGATGACAAAAGCATTCTGTCAATGGTGAGAGAGTTTTTCCAATGAGGTGACACTGGATGGAGACTTTGCTGGAAACACTTGCAGCCTGCAGAATCTGTGCTAGAAATGGACTGAGCTACAGCTTCTGCCTGAGGAAAGTGATCATCTGTCAGGTGGGAGCTTTTACTGTACATTTGATGCTGTCAAGTAATCAGCTGGAGCAATGGCCACATTGACAGACGTGCTTCCTGAGCTGCATGAATCCCATTGCCATGCAGGGAAATTTAAAAAGTAAGTGAAAAAGGCTCTTAAGTGCCTATAAACTACCTGATAATGATTTCAATTGGGTCGCCCGCTGCTGCCGGTTGGGTCGGCTCCGAGATGACAGAAGCACCTGGGGGAAAGGTGCATGGGGGCGAGATGACAGCGGGTTCCCGACCTGCTGTCAAAAATAACAACTTTCCCACCCGACCCACCACCAATCGCGCCCGCTACCACCCCGGAAAATTCCAGCTGTGCTCTTTGTGCGACAATGGACAGCAGAATCAGGTACAAATATTTCACAAATATGGGATGAGAGGGCTGTGCTATGATGAGAGATTGTGTAGAATGGGCCTATACTCTCTGGAGTTTAGAGGAATGAGAGGTGATCTCATTGAAACATACAAGATTCTGAAGGGGATTGACAGGGTAGATGCTGAGAGATTGTTTCCCCTGGCTGGAGTGTCTAGAACTGGGGGGCATAGTCTCAGGATAAGGGGTTGGCCATTTAAGATTGAGATGAGGAGGAATTTCTTCACTCAGAGGGTGAAGATTTTTGGACTCTAGGGGAATCAAGGGATACAGAGATGGGGCGGGAAAGTGGGGTTGAGGTGGAGATCAGTCATGATCTTATTGAATGGCGGAGCAGGCTCGAGGGGCCAAGTGGCCTACTCCTGCTCCTAATTCTTATGTTCTTATACGTTCTTATAAATTACCCGATTGCCTATGATCAATGATTGGAGAAAAATGATCTCTTGTTGATACCATTTGAATTACTGGGAAATTGGCAACTTAGACAATAAAGGGATGTAATTGTTGTCTGTAATGACTACATATTTTGTGCATTTTTTAAAAACATTTTTTGAGTTCACCGCATTCACTTTGCAGCAACCCAGAAGGCTCAGGATTGTCTTATCATGCATTGAAACTGGGTATGTTTCCTCAATTTAATACTTGCTCCAATCCCAACTACTTAGCTGTGATCATGTGGCAGCTTATATGGCCATCTAACAATTTTTTATGGTTTGTTGTTAATATTAATATAGCTGGGATAGCTCCAGCACTAATAGCTTTTATCTGCTTTGCTTCTGGCAACTGGCTTACTGACATGCTCTAAACCCCATTAATTGTAATGTGCAGTCATTTTCTTTTAAGTACTTTTTAAAATGAATCCTTCCAAGGATTACACTTGCATTATGACTATTATAAAAACAGTTTGTTGCTGATTGAATTCATTGCCTTCAAATACCTTTTACTGAAAGACATTTTAGTGCAAAATACAATTATCTCAAATAACGTCGACTTCTGAAACAAAACCAGAAAATGCTGGAAATACAGAGGTTAGCCAGCATCTGTAAAGAGAAAAGATAAGTTATGATTGGCACACACATGAAATGTCCTATCCTTTCTTTGCTACTGATTGGCCTGCTGTGTATTTCCAGCTTTTTCTGGTTTTATTTCAAACTTCCAGCATTTGCAGTCTCCCTTTATATTTTGAAGCTGACTTCGCAAAGCTTCTATTTGTTTATTCAGAAGCACCAAATGTGGAAATGAGGTGTTTCATTATGGAGTTTAGAAAGTTTCATGAAAATTATTTGTTTCTCTTTTGACGAAAACCCCCTCCTAAATAGGCAGCAAATCCAAGCTATAGCGTATACTGCAATCACTTAACTCAGGCTGTGTATCAGGTAGTTAGAATGCCCCTCTGAAATGAGAGTAACTGCGATATCAGCATCATATGTAATGTTCCAGGCCATATCAGTCCTGTTTATGTCCTTACTTCTTTCAGTCTTATACTGTAGCTTCAAGTTTATTACTGGTTATTAGTACTTCAAATTGCATTTCTACATTAGCAAAAAAATCCTTTTTGAAGTGATTCTACATTGCCTTAAACAACAGTCTGAAAGCCTGCAGAAGCTGCTCCCTTATTCTATGTCTTAGCGATGTTCTTTTTCTCTAGGCAGATACTTGGAACAGCAAATGCACCAGCGAAACACTCAAAGGTGAGCGACATATTGAGGAGTCTTGCAGGTCAATACACAAAGGGTGCAGTGATGTGATATATGAAACCATTTAAGAAACAAACAGGTATAACTATGAAGTTAACACTGAAATTTCATTCTGAACACCAGCTGCATTATCTTCTGTAATGTGATCTAACCGTAATACTGAGCATTGCTGCTCTCCTGCAGTGTTTTCCGAGTAGGCTGTTCTGAGTACCTGAGTCAGTTTTGAAAACTTGTCAAACAATAATATCTTCCCTTAAAAAATGATTCCAATCCAACAGTAAAATAGGATCAAAAACTTTGCATCTGCTTGGTACCTGCAAGAATATATGACAGGTTCCAGCGTTTTATGGGAGATAAACAACTATTGAACAGCGTAATCTGTGATCGCTACTGGCCCTGCTGGGATATTAACTCCACTAATGGCAGAGGCTTTATTTTTCATGAACTGTAGCCTCCTACCAGATATCGCCGTAGACTTCATAATGGCCATTTTACATAAAGTACCATTTTACTGCAGAATGAACTCCCAAAGATACTGTCATTTCTAGGAGATGAATCTTTCCCCATCATATATTTTTCTAAAACAATTCTTTTCATAAGCACATGAAAGGCAAATGGCGGGATGAGTTAGTGGTTCGCCCATATATGTATGATTGCCAAATTTGTAATACACTGAGAATTATACAGAATGATCTGGGTTAATGACTTATTCCCTTCTTCAATACCAAGTGGAAATAATTCTAAGAGATTTTAACTCACTGGCATAAGTTGTCCTTCGCCTTTGGCTGTGTTTTATTATTAACTCTTAGGTTCAAGTGTTAAAAAGTCTCACTCACATCAGCATTACTCTGGGATGTAGTGTTCAATTCTGATATGTGTTATACAGGTCCTTTTTGAGTGATGAAAGGTTTTTTGTACTGGCTGTCTGAAATTATTGGCCCTGAAATTGTGGTGTCTTTGATGGCATACTCTCAGTATGTGGTCATTTTCTCTTTGAAAGGCCCCGGAATTTCCAGATTTCTGCATGTGCAAAATCTGGAACTTACGATCTGTTAAGGTACGCCTTGACAGATCATCCAAACCGACTGAAAAATTAGTATTGCTGGCACAGAGTTGGGCTATTTGCTATTTGCCCAACTGCCTAGCAACTGTCCATGTAACTCTTATGGCTGGTAAAAGCAGGCATAGGGCCTGCTTTCATCAGCGTAAGGGTGTATATAAGGCTTAAATACAACATTCAAAAATCCAAAATTATGCACATACACTTTAAATGAGTTTATGCAAATATTGGTCCACATTAAGATGTTTAAAATTATTTATCAAAACATTAAATTTGTATTGAGATTGGTGCAATGAAAAAACTTATGAATAAAATTGCAATTCAGTACATTTATAATCATTAGAATTTTGTAAGTTGTATAATTATTTGGGGATTCCATTGCATATCATTAGGAGATTCCCTTTGTAAATGATTGCAATGGAATCCTCCTTTCTCATTGGAGGACCGGGCCCACGTGATCCCAGGAACGCTTCCGAACCACCTGCGTCCCTGGGGTCCATGGGCCTTTACGCTGCCATATTCCTGGAGGCCCGAGACCACAACTCTTCGCAGCCTGGGCGCCTGGAGGTAAATTCGTAAATGTTTCGCGGGTCGGAGCCGTACTCCAGAGGTTCGCCTCTGACCACAATTTCTAGGCCCTTATCTATGGTTACTGGTTTTCAAATGAGGTGTTTTACATTTATAATATATTTAACTGTCCAGTTTCAGCATTTCTTTAGCTCCACTTTTGGTAGGGCAGATAATGAAAGAGTCCTTTGTTCTTACAGTTTTGCTGAATTGACTGCTGTTTGTGAGATAGATAACATTGCACAAAGACAGGGAAGTATCATCCATCTGTGTCTTAGTAACTGCAATTAGTGATTACTAAGAAAGAAAGAACTTGCATTTATATAGCGCCTTTCATGACCTCGAAACATCCCAAAGTGCTTTACAACCAAGTAAATACTTTAACTGTAGTTCCTGTTGTAATGTAAGAATCGAAACTACATCTACTCAGTCTACAACTGGACACTAGTAATGTAGAAAATTGTAAATGAGTAAGAGAATATATCACAATATTTTGATACATCTGTAGTATGTATATGTATTAATTTTATTTTGTATTTTATTAAAAGTAATGCACTTTGATCTATGGGATTGATTTCCTCTGGTAGTGCATTGCTTATCGTATTTTCAAAGAACTCTTTTGTGTGCTATTTTAACACAACATAACAACAACAACTTGCATTTATATAGCACCTTTAACGTAGCAAAACATCCCAAGGCGCTTAAAAAGAGCGATATCAATGAAAACATTTATGACACTGAGCCACAGAGGAGATATCAGGACCGCTTGGTCAAAGAGGTCGGTTTTAAGGAGCATCTTAAAGGAGAAGAGAGAGGTAGAGAGGCAGAGAGGTTTAGGGAGGGAATTCCAGAGCTTAGGACCAGGGCAGCTGAAAGCACAGCCACCAATGGAGGAGTGATTAAAATCGGGAATGTGGAAAAGGCCAGAATTGGTGGAGTGCAGAAACCGCAAAGGCTTGTAGGGCTGCAGAAGGTTACAGAGATAGAGAGCGGCGAGGCCATGGAGAGATTTGAAAAGAAGGTTGAGGATTTTAAAATTGAGGCACTTTCAGACTGGGAGCCAGTGTAGATCAACAATCACAAGGGTGATGGGTGAACAAGACTTAGAGCGAGTTAAGATATGGGCAGCAGAGTTTTGGATGAGCACAAGTTTATGTAGGTTGGAAGATGGGTGGCCGTACAGGAGAGCATTGGAATAGTCAAGTCTAGAGGTAACAAAGAAAAAGAAAGATTTGCATTTATAAAGCACTTTTCATGACCACCGTATGTCCCAAAGCACTTTACAACTAATGAAGTACTTTTTGAAGTGTAGTCACTGTTGTAATGTAGGAAAGCGGCAGTCAATTAGCGCACAGCAAGCTCCCACAAACAGCAATGTGATAATGACCAGATAATTTTTTTTTAACGATGTTGATTGAAGGGTAAATATTGGCCAGGGCATCAGGGATAACTCCCCTGCTCTTCTTTGAAATAGTGCCATGGGATCTTTTATGTCCACCTGAGAGAACAGATGAAGCCTCGGTTTAATGTCTCATCCAAAAGACATGAATGAGGGTTTCATCCAAAAGACATGAATGAGGGTTTCAGCAACTGATGAGCTGAGGCAGGGCTGAGTCGGGCAATGTTACGGAGGTGGAAGTAGGCAGTTTTGGTGATTGAGCAGATATTACATATTTTACATACATGCCAGCGTTTATGCTCCACTCGAGCCTCACCCCCCCCGTCTTTCCTCATCTAACTCTATCAGCATAACCCTCTATTCCCTTCTCCCTCATATGCTTATCTAGCCTCCCCTTAAATGAATCTATACTATTCGCTTCAACCACTCCCTGTGGTGGCGATTTCCACATTCTCACCACTCTCTGGGTAAAGAAGTTTCTTCTGAATTCCCTATTTGATTTCTTGGTGTGTGATATGTGGTCAGAAGCTCATCTCGGGGTCGAACACAACACCAAAGTTGTGGACGGTCTGGCTCAGCTGCAGAGAGTTGCCAGGGATGGAAACGGTGCCCAGTGAATAGAGTTTGTGGTGGGGAACAAAGACAATGGCATCTGTCTTCCCAATATTTAGTTGGAGGAAATTTCTGCTCATCCAATATTGGATGTCGGACAAGCAGTGTGACATATCAGAGACAGTGGAGGGATCCAGAGAGGTGGTGGTGAGGTAGACCTGAATGTCGTCAGCGTACCTGTGGAACCTGATGTGTTTTCGGGTGATATTGCTGAGGGGTAGCATGTGGATGAGAAATAGAAAGGGGCCAAGGATAGATCCTTGGGGGATTCCAGAGGTAATGGTGTGGGAGTGGGAAGAGAAGCCATTGCAGGTGATTCTCTGGCTGCGATTCAATAGTTAAGAATGGAACCAAACAAGGTATTTCCACCCAGCTGGACGACGGATGAGAGACGTTGGAGGAGGATGGTGTGGTCAACTGTGTCGAAGGCTGCAGATCAGTCAAGAAGGATGAGGAGGGATAGTTTATCGTGATCACAGTCACAAAAAATGTCATTTGTGACTTTGATAAGAGCCATTTCAGTACAGTGGCAGGGCAGGAAAGCTGATTGGAGGGATTCAAATATGGAATTGTGGGAAAGATAGCCATGGATTTGGGAGGTGACAACATGTTCAAGGACTTTGGAGAGGAAAGGGAGGTTGGAGATGAGGCGGTAGTTTGCAAGTCAGAGAGGTCAAGGGTAGGTTCTTTGAGGAGAGGGGTGATGATGGAATATTTCGGAGCGGACAGTACCCGAGGAGAAAGAACCGTTAACAATATCAGCTAACACACATATTTTAATGGATTCAACTACTGAGTTAAGATAACACACAAAGGAACTTTAAACAAATGTGTTAACCAGTGCGCTACCAGAGGAAATTGAAGCCCCTTATCATACTTGGCACAGCTTGATTTGTTTTTGTATAATATATGGCATAATAACAGAGTGCAACCGAAACTGCAACAAGTACAGATGTCTCAGGATTAATCACAGTAGATGTTGAGAAGCACAAAACAATCTTGGAAGAATGATTCTGGAGTACAAACCAAAGGCATACTTCCCACAGCCTAATGTAGTCTCTAGTAACCCCCGTTCAGTAAATGATAATTTACTCTGTATTTAAACTATAAGTACAATCTAATTAATATCTCTGGAACTCAATTAGAGAAACACTCTAAGTAATGGAGGCCGCAGTAGGAGGACTATAATTGGCTGCAGCACCAAGGGTTAGGTAGAAAATAATCAGCCAGAGTTCCTGTTCCTGATCACTATGTAATGATCCATGTTGGAAACTCATGTGTGTGGCCACCGGGTGAGACTAGAACCAGACTCAGCTGTGATACCCCTTACAGTTGAATATCCTGCTGACACTCAGTGAATAATAGTTAATCGCACAAGGTTGGGAAGGTGACTGATGCCCATAGTGCCTTAGTCCAGCAAGGAGTCAATGACTTCACGAGAGGAGTAGAGATTGATTTAGCTAGAACAAAGACATTTTAAACCCATTATAAATCAGTTGTGTTCACCTGGCTTTTGTTAACCCATTTTACCCACATTTTTAAAGCTATATTTATTTGTTTGCAATGAAATGTGCTTAACAACCCATAACTAATGTGCTTATAATTTTAAGTTTTTACTTCATTTCCTTCATCTCTAGTAAGAAAGAGATATTTTTTACATCAATAATGAACTAAATCTTGATAATAAACATTCAAATTGTACAATGATGAATAATTTTAAATAATTTATATTCTCTTTCTCTTCCACCAATCTATTTTTCAATTAATTCTAGACACTAGCCTATAGCATTGCTTGGCTGTCAACTGAGAGGTGGCTTTATATCAAGATATAAACTATTAAATAATACAGAAAAAAGTAAATCCAGAGCATAACTCCAAGGTGAGCCATAACATCAAGACACAGGCCATAGTTTCAAAGTGGTAAATTCAGGACTGGCACCAGGGAGAATTTTTTCACACTCAGAGGAACCAATCCTTGGAACAGACTTCCAGGTAAGTCAGTGGCAGTGAAAATCTTTGAATGATTCAAGAGCTATTGAGGTACTGCAAAGTGGGTACTGTAGGTTTTTATGTCTAGATGGAACACCTAACATGGTCTTCATCATCCGTATTTATCTTGAGATCACTGGGGTGGTGTACACCACAGAGTCCCCCATACCTTCAACCCATGCGGGCAATAAGAATTGTTCCTCTAGCAGAGTGAACTGACTAAGACTAAAGTTTTCTTATTTGTCAACTATACTCTAATTTTGCGTTGCACCCCGGCCACTCATCCATGCATTTGTTACCTCCTGACTCGACTATTCCAATGCTTTCCTGGCCAGCCTCTCACCTTCCGCCCTCAGTAAACTCTGCTGCCCCTATCCTGACTCGCAATGGCAGTGCTGGAGGAAGCAGGCAACCTGAGTGACAAGGACGGCTGCAAGATCAAAGAAACGAATGGTAAACTTCAGAGAGACAGACCTGCATGTCCTCATAATGGAGCTATGGAGAAGATCTGTTTGGAATCAGGGCTGCAGACACGCCAAGAATGTGCTGTGCACTTTGTTCAGGGAGACGGCTATGGTGTGACCTCCAGGACTCCTCTGCAGTGCAGGAGAAGTTTAATGTTCTCACCAGAGCAGCCAAGGTGAGCTCCCTGCTCCCTAAACATTCTTTACAATCTTTTTTTGTGTAGCACTCCTTCATTACCATCATGGTACCAGAGAAGTCAGACAGTGTGGTGCACAAGTCAGACCTTGGCTCTGGAGTTTGTGGCATCAGATCTCTGGGGCCTTGCTCTAAAAAGGTTGCTGGATGAACATCACACTAACGTGGAGGCACTGAGGACCACCTCAGAGAGATGGCAAAGGTCATGGTAGATTCCATTGCTACCTCAATGCTAATATCTGAGAAGGATTTGACACATCTTCTGCCAGCAGCCAATTCTACTGGAATTTTGTGTGCATTTTGGACACATGTGTAACTCTGGTGTATCTGTCCACCACTCCAACCCCTGCAAATTCCAGCCCCCTACATTAGAGCTATATCACATTTGCACCAAAGAAAAATTGAATTTCAGTCCCATCCTGCTTAAATTGACAAACTTGCAGAATAATTTTAACATGGAGCGATTGAGATATCAAAATTGTGAGAATAATAAGAGTAATTTTACAAAGCTGCTCTGCCAACAGGGAGCCTCACCCGCTGGCAGCAGAGACTCATAAAATTACTCCTTGTTTCTAATTTGATGTTATTATAAGTTAAAAAATGCAGGCCTTGAAACAAATGAATATATGATGTGTTTATTAACTGATCCAGATTAATATTGTTACCATCCAGACTCCCCAAGCCTCAGCTAAGCCTAATATTGAGTTCATGTGTCATTGACAATAGGTGGCCAAGACACAACTAAGAAGCTCAGAGGGTTAGTATTTAATCCTTCTGCTCTTAGACTTCTGTTTGTATCCAATAGCAACTAATAGGACAAATATCTCTCCTCGTGGATGGTTGTAAAGTTCTAACTTGAAATGAGTTGAGACAATCTAACCCCAGTTCCATGTAGCCATAGGTGCACAGCCCAAAACTGCTGAGAATCAGCATTAACTGGCACTAAACTGGCAAAGTACAACAGTAGCTGCACACTAACATCACTTTCAGAAACGCTATTGTAACATAAATGGGGCAGAACATACATTGTTAGGCCAAAGTAATGGAAGCTTCATTCTGCATCTACTTACATAATACTGTACTGGGAATGCTTGATGTTGAGACTGGTGTCCCCCCCTTGACAAACCAAAATCAAAAGCATAAATGTAAATAGTAAGTCATTCAGTCAACACACTAGTGGACTATGCATTCTGTTTACTAATTTTAGTGAAAAAGTACATCGCTGGAGCAGATTGCTAGGAAAGGTGGTTGAGGTGGGGAAGGGGAATTATTTAAGAAAAAGTTAAGTGTGGTATGGGATGATGGGAAGGTTGATATTCTGGAAAGATGAGATGAAATGGGATGAAATCTTCTTCATCCAAACCAATCTCATGACCATAATTGGTATTCCCCACTTTATGTTTTAGAATTAATTTTCCTTATACAGGTATATGCTTCACTTGAAATTTAATATATGCAATAAATCTCAGCAAACCTTATTTGTATTGCAGTCACTATAAATATTTGTAGAAAAGGAGCAATAAAGGAATTCTATAAGGGAGTTAACTGGAAACTATATTAAAAATGAAACCAAATCTTCCTTTAAATAATTAAACAACAAACATTTATGTCATGTGGCAGATCTAATCCCATGGATCCATGCATCCGCTAATAATTTAATCTTTTATAAAGTACTAGCTGGGGGAGCCCGGCGGTGCCGAGGCTTTCTCGAGGGCATGTTGTTGTTGGAAGAGAGAGAGGGAGCGACTGGGGGGAAGAGAGAGAGGGAAGGAGAGAGAGAGAGAGGGAATGAGAGAGAGGGAAGGAGAGAGAGAGAGAGAGAGGGAAGGAGAGAGAGAGGGAAGGAGAGAGAGAGAAAGAGGGGGAAGGAGAGAGAGAGAGATGGAAGGAAAGAGAGAGAGAGAATGAAGGAGAGAGAGAGAGGGAAGGAGAGAGAGGGAAGGAGAGAGAAAGAGAGGGAAGGAGAGAGAGAGAGGGAAGGAGAGAGAGAGAGGGAAGGAGAGAGAGAGAGATTGGGAGTGTGAGAGAGAGAGAGATTGGGAGTGTGAGAGAGAGAGAGATTGGGAATGTGAGAGAGAGAGAGAGACTGGGAGTGTGTGAGAAAGAGAGACTGGGAGTGTGAGAGAGAGAGAGACTGGGAGTGTGAGAGAGAGATTGGGAGTGTGAGAGAGAGAGAGATTGGGAGTGTGAGAGAGAGAGAGATTGGGAGTGTGAGAGAGAGATTGGGAGTGTGAGAGAGAGAGAGATTGGGAGTGTGAGAGAGAGAGAGATTGGGAGTGTGAGAGAGAGAGAGATTGGGAGTGAGAGAGAGAGAGATTGGGATTGTGAGAGAGATTCGGAGTGTGAGAGAGAAAGAGATTGGGAGTGTGAGAGAGAGAGAGATTGGGAGTGTGAGAGAGAGAGAGAGAGAGAGAGATTGGGAGTGAGAGAGAGAGAGAGATTGGGAGTGAGAGAGAGAGAGAGATTGGGAGTGTGAGAGACAGATTGGAAGTGTGAGAGAGAGAGATTGGGAGTGTGAGAGAGAGAGATTGGGAGTGTGAGAGAGAGAGACTGGGAGTGTGAGAGAGAGACTGGGAGTGTGAGAGAGAGACTGGGAGTGTGTGAGAGAGAGACTGGGAGTGTGAGAGAGAGAGAGATTGGGAGTGTGAGAGAGAGAGAGACTGGGAGTGTGAAAGAGAGAGAGAGAAATTGGGACTGTGAGAGAGAGAGACTGGGAGTGAGAGAGAGAGAGATTGGGAGAGAGAGAGAGAGAGATTGGGAGTGTGAGAGAGAGAGAGAGATTGCGAGTGTGAGAGAGAGAGAGATTGGGAGTGTGAGAGAGAGACTGGGAGTGTGAGAGAGAGAGAGATTGGGAGCGTGAGAGAGAGAGAGATTGGGAGTGAGAGAGAGAGAGAGTTTGGGAGTGTGAGAGAGAGATTGGGAGTGTGAGAGAGAGATTGGGAGTGTGAGAGAGATTGGGAGTGTGAGAGAGAGAGATTGGGAGTGTGAGAGAGAGAGAGATTGGGAGTGTGAGAGAGAGAGATTGGGAGTGTGAGAGAGAGAGAGATTGGGAGTGTGAGAGAGAGAGACTGGGAGTGTGAGAGAGAGACTGGGAGTGTGAGAGAGAGAGAGATTGGGAGTGTGAGAGAGAGAGATTGGGAGTGTGAGAGAGAGAGATTGGGAGCGTGAGAGAGAGAGAGATTGGGAGTGAGAGAGAGAGAGTTTGGGAGTGTGAGAGAGAGATTGGGATTGTGAGAGAGAGATTGGGAGTGTGAGAGAGAGAGATTGGGAGTGTGAGAGAGAGAGGGGGAAGAGAGAGCGACTGGGGGGGAAGAGAGAGCGACTGGGGGGGAAGAGAGAGCGACTGGGGAGGAAGAGAGAGCGACTGGAGGGAAGAGAGTGCGACTGAGGGGGGAGAGAGACGGGGGAAGAGAGAGCGACTGGGGGGGAAGAGAGAGCGACTGGGGGGGAAGAGAGAGCGACTGGGGGGGAAGAGAGAGCGACTGGGGGGGAAGAGAGAGCGACTGAGGGGGGAGAGAGAGAGACGGGGGGTAAGAGAGAGTGACGGGGGGAAGAGAGAGCGACTGGGGGGGAAGAGAGAGCGACTGGGGGGGAAGAGAGAGCGACTGGGGGGGAAGAGAGAGAGCGACTGGGGGGAAGGGAGAGAGCGACTGGGGGGGAATAGAGAGCGCGACTGGGGGGGAGAGAGAGCGACTGGGGGGGAGGAGAGAGAGCGACGGGGGGGAGGAGAGAGAGCGACTGGGGGGGAAGAGAGAGAGCGACTGGGGGGAAGAGAGAGAGCGACTGGGGGGGAGAGAGAGCGACGGGGGGGAGAGAGAGCGACTGGGGGGAGAGAGAGACTGGGGGGGAGAGAGAGAGACTGGGGGGGAGAGAGAGAGACTGGGAGAGAGAGAGAGTGCGACTGAGGGGAGAGAGAGAGACGGGGGAAGAGAGAGCGACTGGGGGGGAAGAGAGTGCGACTGAGGGGGAGAGAGAGAGACGGGGGGAAGAGAGAGCGACTGGGGGGGAAGAGAGAGCGACTGGGGCGGAAGAGAGAGCGACTGGGGGGGAAGAGAGCGACTGGGGGGAAGAGAGAGTGACTGGGGGGGAAGAGAGAGCGACTGGGGGGGAAGAGAGAGCGACTGGGGGGGAAGAGAGAGCGACTGGGGGGGAAGAGAGAGCGACTGGGGGGGAAGAGAGAGCGACTGGGGGGGAAGAGAGAGCGACTGGGGGGGAAGAGAGAGAGACTGGGAGTGTGAGAGAGAGAGAGATTGGGAGTGTGAGAGAGAGAGATTGGGAGTGTGAGAGAGAGAGAAAGATTGGGAGTGTAAGAGAGAGAGAGAGATTGGGAGTGAGAGAGAGAGAGATTGGGAGTGAGAGAGAGATTGGGAGTGTGAGAGAGAGAGAGATTGGGAGTGTGAGAGAGAGAGAGATTGGGAGTGTGAGAGAGAGAGATTGGGAGTGTGAGAGAGAGAGATTGGGAGTGTGAGAGAGAGAGAGATTGGGAGTGAGGGAGAGAGAGAGATTGGGAGTGTGAGAGAGAGAGATTGGGAGTGTGAGAGAGAGATTGGGAGGGGAGGGGAGGAAAGGGAGGGGGGAGGGGGAGGGAGGGGAGGGGGAGGAGGGGGAAGGGGAGGGGGGAGGGGAGGGGGAGGGAGGGGAGGGAAGGGGGAGAGTCCCTGAGCCCCGCCCCCCGAATCACCCGAGCCCCGCCCCCCCCATATCCCGAGCCCCGCCCCCCCCGATCTCGCGAGCCCCGCCCCCCCATCTCAGGAGCACGGCCCCCCCCCGATCTCCGGAGCCCTGCCCCCCCCCGGAGACCCGATCTCCCGAGCCCCGCCCCCCCCGATCTCCGGAGCCCCGCCCCCCGAGCCCCGCCCCCCCCCGCTCTCCCGAGCCCCGCCCCCCCCGATCTGTAGTCCGGGCCCGCGAACTCCGGATGTCCCGCCCCGCGATCTCCTGATGTCCCGCCCCCGATGTCCCGCCTCCCCCCCGATGTCCCGAGCCCCGCCCCCCGCCCTCCCGAGCAGCGGCGTCCCACTCTCCGGAGCCCCGCCCTCCCGCTCTCTGGAGCCCCGCCCTCCAGATCGCCGATTGCGGCTGAGAGCCCCGCCCCCCCCCCCGGCCGAGCCGGCTTGAAGTTTGCCGGTTGCCGGGGTAACCCTTCCCGCTCACCAAGGCCGAGATCCCACCCCCCGATGTCCCGATCCCCGCCCCCCGCCCTCCCGAGCAGCGGCGTCCCACTCTCCGGAGCCCCGCTCTCCGGAGCCCCTCCCTCCAGATCGCCGATTGCGGATGAGAGCCCCGCCCCCCCGCACTCCGAGCCCCACCCCCCCCCCGCCGAGCCGGCTTTAAGTTTGCCGGTTGCCGGGGTAACCCTTCCCGCTCACCAAGGCCGAGATCCGACGCCGCGTCTCACCTGCTCCTGCTGCGCGCGCACCCTGACCCTCGTGGCTGACGCCGTTGCCCCGGGTAACGTGACGCGGGGGGGTGGGTGAGGAGCTTAGCAGAAGCCCTAGCTCGGGCCTGGCTGGGCAAGAAAGTCCCAGGCTTTCAGGCCTAATAAAAAAACGGGAAAAGGTAGGAAAAAGAATGTTCAGTTTAGAAAAAATATTGACAAATGAATGAAGTTTTTTTTAAAACAATTTAATAAATTCAATTTTATTTTGCTGGAAATGTATATTTGAAAAGAAAGACGCAGAAAGCAGGAAAAAGAATGGAAGCAAGATGGCGGCCACTCACCTCGGTTCAGAAGGATAAGGCCCGCCCACACACGCACTGATTGGTCGACCGGTCAGGTCACCGAAGCGTAGGATTGGTCAATCGTCGAGTCACTCGACACTCAACTGTAGGACGGCACGCGCCAGGAACCCGCCGTACGATTGGTCGACCTCGACGTCACACGGTCGCTAATGAGATGCTAATGAGCGGAACGCTGAACGTTTTTCGGATACCGCGGGCGCGGTTGTTGTCCGGCTGAAACGTAAATACGCCTATGACCGGTCCGGAATCGCAAGCTTTCTTTTGAGGCAATGCGCGTGTCGGTACGCTCTGTAACTTTCAAACGTATAGAACACGGACAGACAGACAGACAGACATCGGGACAGACAGAAGAGCCGCTTTATATATATAGATTTGTTCTTTGAAGTAAATCAGATTGCCAAAGTAATTTATGTCTCATTAAACATTAATTAGAGGTTTTATGATGGGAGAAAGCATCACCAATCAGGTTGTAGTGGCGCTTCTTAATTTCCAAACATGCAGCCACTGAGCTTTGAGGCTTTTAACAACGAGTAGACGCGTGTCGAAATAAAACGTTCCCAAATGTAGCTTTGTCTTTTAAACTGTTTACTATAACACCTTACAAACAGAATTACAAAGCAAACACGTATAAACGAATACGGTCAAAAACTGTATTGCTCCAGCCCTCAAAAGCTTCTACCTTCTGCCTCGTGGAGTTTAAACTGTAAAATGGCTACATACCATGTGACAATCTTAAGGACTGTACCATTGTAGCAAGAATGAAGGGGGTATCTCAGACTATACTACTGGAGCAAGAAAATAGGGGGTTTCTCAATACAATAAGTCAGTCAGGTAAATTGACTGTATTATACTATTTAACCAATATTTTAAAGTATTTTCTTTCTTAAACTTTCATGGCTCTTACATTCCGGCCCCTAATTGACTAGGCACATGGAGCATATCAATTACTCAAACATTCTTAAGAGTCATAAACTAATGAGTTCAACATATTTACAATATAAGTGTCCACTTTTTTCATTCAGGAACTTTTCATGCTGCTTCTTGTAGCAGGCAGAGCTTTGTGATCGGTCTTTCCAGGGTACTGGTCTTGGTTTGCAAACAAGCGTGACGAACAACGCCTCTGGAGTCTGGCATGGTCTTAATTATTTTTCCCATCAACCAAGAATTTCTAGGGGCTGAATCATCCACGATTAAGACGATGTCTCCGACAATGAAGTTCCTCTTTATTTTGGACCATTTTTGACGCTCCTGTAGCAGAGGTAAGTATTCTCTTGTCCATCTGGTCCAAAAAAGGTCTGACATATACTGAACTTGCCTCCACTTCCGGCGGGCATACAGATCTTCCTTTTTGAAGACTCCCGGGGGCATGACTGGCTGTGTTTTCAACAACAACAGGTGGTTCGGAGTCAGGGCTTCGAGGTCATTGGGATCATCTGATGTCTTAGTTATCGGTCGGTCATTAATGATGGCTTCGACCTCACACAGAACGGTTTGGAGTCCCTCGTCGTCAAGCACTTGCTGCTTCAGTACAGAACTGAGTAGTTTTCTTACGGTGCGTATCTGTCTTTCCCAGACACCTCCATGGTGGGATGCAGCCGGAGGATTGAAGATCCACTTAATTCCTGTTTGCATCATGGCTTCCTGTATTTTAAGCTGATTCCAACCTTCAATAGCTTCCCGTAGTTCTCTCTCCGCTCCGACAAAATTAGTGCCATTATCAGAACGCATAATGGACACCTGTCCTCTTCTACAGACAAAGCGCCGCAGGGCGTTAATACAGGAATCAGTGTCAAGCGTGTGTGCCACCTCAATATGAACTGCTCTGATGGTCAAACAAGTGAAGAGCACACCATATCTCTTGACAAGGCTCCGTCCTCGCTTTACCTCGAAAGGCCCGAAATAGTCCACCCCTACGTTTGTAAATGGGGGCTTGTCTGGTAACAAACGGTCTTCAGGCAGGTCTGCCATTTTCTGCTCCCCAGCTCTAGCATGTAACCGTCTGCAAACAATACATTCAGAGAGTATTTTTCTTATTACGGAATTAGCTCCTGGAATCCAGTATCTTTGTCTTAGCTTTGCAAGCACGTGATTCCTCCCACTGTGTCCAATACTCTGGTGTATATGCTGAAGAATGAGAGTAGCAACCCGGAGGTCCTTAGAAAGGATAGCAGGATGCTTGGCCTCCTCTGGCATAGCAGATTTGTTTAGTCTCCCTCCCACCCTCAGTACTCCATCTTGCAGTGTAAGGTCCAGCTTGTAGATATGACTACCTTTCTTGATTGGAGTATTTCGCTGTAAAGCTTCGATTTCTTCTGGGTATCTTTGTCTTTGACTGAAGCAAACTATCTCCATCTCAGCCTTGGCCAAATCCTCCACGGTCAATGAATTCTTACCCAATGTGGTCTTGTGCTGATGCATATACTGCTGTAGAAGCATTCTCTGCTTATCAGGGTTACTTTCAGACTGACTGATAGTGGCTCGGTACTCTTTTCTCTTACCGCTCAGGTGTAGCAGCAACTCTTTCAACCTTAGAAACCATGCAACTGCTTTCCTCAACTGGTGCCATCCTGAGAAATGGTTAACAAGCTTGTTCACTGTGTCAAAGTTCTCTTTCGTAGTTATGAGATTTACTGTGACTGATCTCTTGACTTCGACGTCATCTTCAGCAATCTGACTTGGCATATCTGGTCTTTCTGGCCATGATCTCTCTGTTTCCAGCAGATAACTTGGGCCTTGTATCCAAGTTTCACTCCTCATGAAGTTTTCAGCCTTCAATCCCCGTGAGGCTTGATCTGCTGGGTTTAATGAGGTGTTTACATACCTCCATTGAGATGGTTGTGTAGCTTCTCTAATGGATGAGATTCTGTTTGCTACGAAGGTCTTGAAGCGTATCTTCTCGTTCTCTATATACTTCAGCACCGTCGTGCTATCCGTCCAGAAGACAGATTCTTCTAATGGGAGCTGTAACTCTTTCCACATCACCTGGTCAACTTTAACTGCAACAACCGCTGCCATCAATTCCAGTCTCGGGATGGTGACCTGCTTCAGCGGAGCCACCCTGGATTTCCCCATGAGGAAGGCACAATGTTTCTGGCCCTGTTGATTTGTCAGCAAGAGGTAAGTAGCCGTGCCATAGCCGTCCTCGCTGGCGTCCGAGAAATGATGTAGTTGAGCCGTCTTTGTAACTCCAAAACTCACAGGCTTGATGCATCTACTGACGTTGAAGCTAGAAAGTTGTTGCAAATCTGTCAACCATCTGAGCCATCTCTGAGCTTGACCTTCTGGGATATCTTCATCCCATCCTCTCTTGTCTCTACACAGCTCTCGTAGGATCAGCTTCACCGGCAGAATGAGTGGTGCCAGGAATCCAAGAGGGTCGTAGATGGAACTGACCACGGAGAGAATCCCTCGTCTTGTGGATGGTCTTTCGTTCACCATTATTCTGAAGTTGAACGTGTCTGACTTAATGCACCATTGTACACCAAGAGCTCTCTCAATAGGAAGGACATCGTGGCTCAGGTCCAGGTCTTTGACTTCAGTGGCTCTTTCCTTTTCTGGGATAGAAGCTAGAACTGCTCTGCTGTTGCTTATCCACTTAGTCAGATGAAATCCTCCATTCGAACACAGAGTCCTAAGGTCTCTTGACAGTGTGATGGCATCGTCTTCTGTTGACACGGGCTTCAGACAGTCATCGACATAAAAGTTTCTGAAGATTGTCTCCACAGCCTCTGATGGTGCTTTGCCTTTGCCATCTTCTGCAGTTTTTCTGAGAGCGTAGCTTGCACAGCTGGGAGATGATGTGGCTCCGAACAAGTGTACAGCCATTCTACATTCCACCATCGCTTGACTAACGTCGCCATCTGGCCACCAAAGGAAACGCAGAAGATCAGCATCTTCATCAGGGATTCTGACTTGGTAGAACATTGATTCTATGTCTGCCATCATGGCAACGAGCTCTTGTCTAAACCTAGTCAAGACGCCAATGAGGGTATTAGTAAGATCAGGACCTTGAAGCAGCTGGTCATTCAGTGAAGTTCCTCTGAATGAGGCGGCGCAGTCAAACACTACACGGATCTTTTTCTTCTTTGGGTGATACACACCGTGATGAGGAATGTACCAGACCCTTCCATCGTCTCTGTTCAACTGTTCCTCGGGCACTTTTACAGCATAGCCTTTCGCTATGATGTTTCTCATGAAGCCTTTGTAGTCTTCGTGAAAGTCGGGGTTCTTGTTCAGCTTTCTCTTTAGACTGATGGCACGTTGCTCTGCTATGCAGCGATGGTTCGGCATCTTCGTGGTCTGTCTTCTCAGTGGCAAACCAATGTGATAGTGGCCATCAATGAACTGTGTAGACCTTGTCATCAAATCCATGAACTGATGGTCTTCTTGTGACATCTCTGTCTTTTCCTCACAGCTGCGTTCTGAAAAGTCTGCGTTGAACTGCTGTATCAACAGCTCTTCAATGCTTGCGATAGAGATGCGATTAACTGTGACATTTTGTCGTTCCTCCTTGTTCGACTTGTTGCCATCATCTCTCCTTACCGGTCCATTGACTACCCATCCAAGGGCTGTCCTGACGGCGTAGGGTCCATCATCCTTGCTGTTTATCACCTGCCATGGCTCCATAGTTTTGTAGGCATTGGTTCCAATTAATAGGCCAATTTCTGCTTCAATGTATGGGAGACGCACCTTTTCCAGGTAAGGCCATCTCTCCACATCCTTCTGCAGGGCTAAGTTTCCTATTTTAACAGGAATCTCCCTCTGTGTGAAAACATTAGGCAGTTCTATGAAGTCCTTCTCTTCAAGTCCACACACTTCTAAGTCTGACAGGATATAACTTTGCATTGACTTCTCATGACCCATGGTGCGTAATAGGATTTCTGTTCTTCTGCCTCTAACGTTCAGCTGTCGCATGAGTGATTCTGTGCAGAACGTTGCTGAACTACCTGGATCCATGAAGGCGTAAGTCTCCACAAACTTCTCACTCCTCTTAGACTTGATCTTTACTGGTACGATGGCAAGAATACAATCACTGTCACCGGCCCCAGTGAATCCACAAGTCTCTGGTTCTAGTGACACCAGAGCACTTGAAACAACCTTCTCGTCGGTATTGTTTTCTTCACTCTTCTTAGAGACTTGTTCTTCTTTGTGGATATGCAGCAGACTGGGATGTTTCCGAGTGCACTCTCTGCATGTTGTTCTTTGCTTACAGTTTCTACTCAGGTGCCCCTGAGAGAGACATCCAAAACATAGGCCATTGTACTTCAGGAATTCGATTCTGTCCTTATGTGGCTGTGCTTTGATGTCACTGCAGAAATCCAATGTATGATTCTTCTGGCAGAATAAACATGGCTTCTGAAAGGCATTAGCAGGCGTCACTGTGCTGCTCTTTTTGGGAGATGAGTTCTGAGACCTTTCTTCCCCAGCCTGAGTGACGATAGTTGCGAAGCTGCTTCCCCTGGAACCACCTTTCCTGAGAGTCTTTGATTCAGCAGGCTTGGCTTTCACTCTTCCATCAGTAGTCGGGCTGATATCCTGGATGTTTCCAAACAATGGGTCCCTAGCAATTTTAGCCTGTTTGTCTATGAAATTCACTAAGTCTGCAAACCTGGCTCTACTTTTCCGTCTCTCCATTATCTCAAAGGCTGTTCTTCTCCATTGTTCTCTCATCCTGTAAGGAAGCTTAGAGATGATGATTCTCATAGTCGTAGGATTATCCATCTCTTCCATGAATTCAACATCCTCCATGGTGTTGCGACATCCTATGAGGAAAAGAACATATGCGTTCAATGCCTCTCCGTCCTCCGATCTGATCTGTGGCCACTTGGTAGCCTTTTCAATATATGCAGTGGCTATCTTCAGCTCGTTACCATAGTGCTCCTGCAGCAACTTCCTGGCTTCTATGTATCCCCGGTCCGGTCTCATGTGTTCACAGCTTCTGACCAGGTCTTGTGGTTTACCACTGGTGTACTGTCCCAGGTAGTCCAACTTATCACTGCTGCTCTCTGTTTTGGAGTCAATGGCTTGTTCGAAGGATCTGATGAAGGGCTTATACTTGAGTGGGTCGCCTTGGAACACTGGTATGTCTCTTTGAGGGAGTCAAAACAGATTCTGTTGTTTTACAAGCATCTCTGTAATTTCGTTCTGACGTTGCATCACTCAGTATAGGCTTCTCCCTGTGTCTTCAGGCCTCTGGTGGTCATCAGCAGGGTCTAGTCTAGACCGTCTGACGTCTGGGGTAGCATCACGTGCTCCTGTTAGTGGAGAGGCCACTCTTCCACGCTGTAATGCCAGGAGATGGCCTTCGGACTCTCTTGTAACTCTTGAAGGTGCCCTGGATCCAACTCTATGTGACAACATTGACTGGCAGTATTCGCTCACGCCATCCTGTGAGCCTTCATAATCTGCATACACACCCAACTTGGCATCTGTGACCGCAATAGCTGTTTTTATCTCCAGCTGTTCTTTCTTTGCCTGCACTTGGGCCTGTTGGGCCTGCAGTTGGGCCTCTTCCCGTTCAAGGGCTTGCTTCTCCACTAAAGATGCTGCGCGCGCCATCAACATTGCCCGTTCAACCTCCTCTCTCACGCGTTGCGACGAGCATGTGGTAGAAGCGACTGACCTGTGTCCAGAAACAGAGCTACCTTCTTTTCGATTTTTGCTCAGTCTGGCTGAAGTCTCTGAAATGCTATCATCTGGTCCGACTTCATCGTCAACTTTATCTTTCTCTGCTGTATCAGCATCTTGACGAATCCTTAACATCCACTGTTCTGTGGCCTTGGCATAGTCCTTAATGCTGGATGATTTAAGATCAAACCAGTTGTGCTGATCAGCTTTTCCCTCTTCTTCAGACAGAAGTGCTAATACATCTTCATTGAGCACATTAAATTCTTCATGCAGCTTGGAGAAATCGTAATGCATTATGTCTTCAGCTTTCTTAATATTAGCATTATCTTCCATGAGACAATCAATTATCTTCATTTTTTCAGTTATCTGAGCTAATTTAGCCTTCCTTGCACCTATGCTTCTATGTAACTTCTCTTCCATTGCCTTTGGGGTGAGCTTTATTTCCCTCTTTTGGCCAACAATCCTTCTGGCTGGGGGAAGCTCCTCACGGCTCCGTAAGGCCTCGGCCATTTTACCCACAGCTCTTATTTAGCTTCTCAATAGAATGAACAAAGCAAGTCACAGTCACTGTACCTTCGCTTTCTTATATTGTCGTCTGGCTCCGTGACCATTCATGTATACGTTCACCGACAATTCCGTCCTTTCCTTCTTAGGGAGCAAGTTTTTGACTAATGTAGTGGCGCTTCTTAATTTCCAAACATGCAGCCACTGAGCTTTGAGGCTTTTAACAACGAGTAGACGCGTGTCGAAATAAAACGTTCCCAAACGTAGCTTTGTCTTTTAAACTGTTTACTATAACACCTTACAAACAGAATTACAAAGCAAACACGTATAAACGAACACGGTCAAAAACTGTATTGCTCCAGCCCTCAAAAGCTTCTACCTTCTGCCTCGTGGAGTTTAAACTGTAAAATGGCTGCATACCATGTGACAATCTTAAGGACTGTACCATTGTAGCAAGAATGAAGGGGGTATTTCAGACTATACTACTGGAGCAAGAAAATAGGGGGTTTCTCAATACAATAAGTCAGTCAGGTAAATTGACTGTATTATACTATTTAACCAATATTTTAAAGTATTTTCTTTCTTAAACTTTCATGGCTCTTACACAGGTTTTACTATGAATATTTCTGTGTATTGAACCAAGTACCAACCTATTGCATTTCCCTGTGATTTACTTCATTAGAAATCTGTTTAAGTATACTTATTTGATTAGATCACGAGAAGTTGCTTTCTTATTTATTCTTCCCTGCCAGCTGTCCTATTTCTCTTTTTTCTGTAAAATTGCAGTTTCCTATCATTCTTGGCTTTTTCTAATGTGCTTTTTTTCTCCTCAACTTCTCCCAATTTTGTCTTCTCCTCCCATGAAGTCATCTTCTCTTGCTACGATTGGTTCCATGGGGCCCAGCAGTCCCCAAGTACATCTTCATGTGACAGCAAATATTAGCAGACTATTCAACAATAGAGTATATCACTGGATCTTTGCCTGGAATTCCATGGGGTATCTCCCGATCTCCTACCGTAACTTCAGCGGAAGATCAGGGGAAAGCCCGGAGAAATGGCTAAAACAGCTGTTCCACCTGTTTCTCTGGGGTTTCTGCCAATCTTCCCCTGAAATTATGGTGGACAATTAGGAAATTCCAAGCAGAATTTTTAACCCACTGTCTTCAACTGACACACACTTTCCAGCAGAATCACTGGATAGCAATCAAAACCAAGAAGCTTGACTGACTCTTTCCCCTCCATAGCTTGGGAGTTTGTAAATAATTGTAACACCTCAAATCTGCCTGGGCTGAAACCTTATCATTCTTCATAAAAAAAAACCCTAGCCCTGAAATTCTGCCATAGCTTTTGGGTGAAAACAGTTATTCCTCCAGTCTCTTGCCAAAGTTACAGTGGGAGACTGGGAGAACTCTTGTGGAATTTTAGGGTCCCTTCCTACTTTTCAAGTCATTTTTCTCTCCATTCTTTAGAACCCTCTCCTTTTGCCAAACACCACCAACCAGAAATATTGTTCTCAGAGACCTTCCGATGCTCCTCTGAAAATTACTATTATGTTGTTGCTGAGAATAATACAGACCAACTTCTCCTGATTTTCCCCCATTTGTCTCCCAGGAAGTTTGCTTCCAAATAGCTCAACTATGATGGAAACTCAAGATGTGGGATATTACAGGAAAGAACCCTAATATGATGAAAGGAATTAATGCACCAGCATTTTGTGTTACCAGGCAAAATTGTTTCAACACTCTTATTTTTTCCTAAATGCTAATATCCAAATTTTAACTGCCCAAAATCATCCCTTCTTTCAGTAGTTCTTAAAAGTAACATGCAAAGTATCATTTTTTTTACTTGTAATATAGCTAGAACTTCTAAACCCAAGATGTATGATGAAAATCTTTTTTTATGGGGTTGGATTTTCATAGGGGAGGCGGGTTGAGGGCAGTTGGGCTCCGATGCGGGTGGGAAACTCGGGAGAGCGGATATTCCTGCAGGCCCTGCTGACTTTAATGGCAGGGCCTGATTTGCAAAGAAAGCCTCAGTTTCCCACCCCAGCCAGCCAGATGGAGAGGTTGGCTGGCTGCGGGCTGGTAGGCCTGTGGCACTAGGCTGCACAGAGGATGGAGGGAGGGATCGGGTGGGAACTGGTGCCGGCCTCCGGAAGATCGGGAAGGGAGGGAAGATTGGGACCGGCCACCAGAAGATTGTGGCCGGCCTCCGGAAGATCAGGGTGGGGGAGATCAGAGCCGGCCACTGGAGGATCGTTGGGGGGGGGGCGGTGGGAGGAGGATCGGTGGGGAAGGGAAGATCAATATAATGACACATGCCTCCTGGATGCAGTAGTCCTTGCCTTGCTGTAACTGCCGGGTTTTACGAAGTGTGCAAAACCTGACCATCTGTAGTTTAAAATAAAATGGAGGTTACAGAGGCTTCCAGCCTCATTATAATATTTAAATTGATGTCCCACCTCCAGGCAGCAGGTTGGCTGCCCACTCCCATCCCAGCTCCGTTAAAACCGAAAGTGGGCGGGATTCAGATTTTTAACACTTTAACTTCCCACATATTCCCAACCCACCCATTTTTTTAGGTTAAAATTCTATGCCTAATATGTCTGCAATTTATGAGGTGGTAAAATGGATATACACTTTGGAGACTGGAGTATCTACAACATAGGTGAAGGAAGAGATAAAATGGATAATTAAAATGGAAATGTGAATCTGAACCAGAGGCAGACAGCAGAGAAAAGGCAATGGTTTATGCATTTGATTCTGTCAGTTAGTGTTTGGCTTAAAGTACATTCAGATCGATTTTTTCTTAATATTTTTGTGAATTTTGTGTTTATCAAGCTGATTTGTATCAATGGCGTGGAATGGGCTATTTTCTACTTTTGGCTCCCAGGATCAATAACAAGCAGTTTCCAGATCACATTCAACGCAGGTTAGACGCAAAGCAAAATTTACTCTGCCCCAGCAAGGTAAATAGCACCCCCTAATGTACCAGTGTGGCATTTCTGTTTTTTGAAGTGGACATACATCTACCTTGTTTGAGTGAGTTTGACAACTTATTGTCAATTAAATAAGTAGTTTTGTGCTGTGGAGTCATGGCGGGTGAAATTGGTCTTCAGCAATAGCGCAAAATGGGAAATAGTGGGCCAGAAATTGCTGAACGGGGCTTGCAGCCCCGTTTTTGCACTTACCCCGCGCTACTGCCGATCAGCTCCAGGGACGCCTGCAATTGCTGAAACAGAAAGAAGAATCCCGGGCAGCGTATGACGTCACGCCGCCCAGGAGTGCAGCCAGCGCGAAGCCAGGAGCGTGCAGTGCAAGTGAGACACGCCCCTTGAGGTCTCAGTTTCACTGGACACGCCCCCAATGTTTCTGTCAAGCTGCTAAGCATTTTTACATGCAAAGCAGCAGTTTAAATAGGTTTTTGGAAGTTTTTTGAAGATTTTGGTAACTTTTATAAACTTTTTTAAATGTTTACATTATTTTGAGTAATCTCAAGTAGTTTTAAAGAGAATTAAAGCAATTTAAAGACTTTTAAAAGCCCTAAAAGAATTTTTTAAATTCCATTTATTTATTTAGCAATGTCATCGTCATACGTGTCTTCACACTGTTCCCTTTGGGGAACTGTATGAAGTGGTGGAAGGATTTATGGCCATGATTAACGCTCATTCCGTGACCGTAACCATCTTTGAACCAGCCATTAGGGCGGTTAGTCCTATGGCGGGAGGGTTTTACGGGCTCCCACAAGCTATACAAGGAGGGGGGGCCACCCACACCCACGGACGCAAATATCCCACTGGATGTCAACCCAGAATTTAGAGCCGGAGCTCCGACTCCACTTGCCGGGACTGTCTGGAGCAGGGTTCGAAACCCTACCCTAATCTGGCCCAGCGGCGGGGATCCTACCGCTATGACAAAGGCCCAATCCGATTAGCAACGTGAAATGGCAGCATAGGGCTCCAGTCACGGGGAGGGAAAAGGCGCAGGAAACGTATGGGTGTCACCTTTTGTGCGGAGTGGGCCTTTTGCGTAGCAGTAAGCATCCCCGCCGCTGGGCCAGAAGGAGTAGGGTTTTGAACCCCACTCCAGACAGTCCCGGCAAGTGGAGTCGGAGCTCCAACTTTAAATTCTGGGTGGACATCCAGCGGGATACTTGCGTCCGTGGGTGTTGGTGGCCCCCCCCCCTCAGATGGGTTGTGGGAGCCCGTAAAACCCTCCCGCCATAGGACTAACCACCCTAATGGCTGGTTCAAAGATGGTTACGGTCATGGAATGAGCGTTAATCACGGCCATAAATCCTTCCACCACTTCATACAGTTCCCCAAAGGGAACAGTGTGAGGATACGTACGATGATGACCTCTTGCGCAATGCACCTCCTTGGACCCTCAGTCGCAAATGCGAGGGGGCAAGTCGTGCAATTGTTAAATTTTTCATTTTATTGACATGTAAAATGTTGGCCCAGTAATTCCCTTCCAAATGCGCGAGTACGGTCGGGGTACTTACACATCTGGCTGGATGAAATGCCGGTTTTCAGCATGCACAGTGCATGTGGGGAAAACCGGCATTTCCTGTCCTCTGAACGAAGGGGTTCAGAGGCAGAACGCGTGCGACTGCACAGGCAGCGCGGGCGCAGTATAATTCGCCGCTTTCATTAATGCTTTCAGTGAGGTCAAGTCATTACAACTTACACATGAAAAAAGCATGGGTACAGTTGCTCCAGAGGCTGCGGAGGAAGATATTTATTATCGTGGAGCTTCTGAAAGTATGTATGTCTGTATATATTCCTTTGCGTGTTATGTATATATTCCTTTACTTATGTGTATGAATGTATTATTTAATTATGACTTTCAGAGAAAGTAACTTATTGGAAAATCATAATTAAAAACATACATTCATACACATTAGTAAAGGAATATAAAACGTACATACATATACGTAAAGGAATATATGTGGACATACATACATAACTCATTCTCACATTCCATTCACACAGCCACAATTGCTCCTTCTACCTACCGTTCTGAAAACCCTTTTAAAAAAAAAAAAATTTAAACTTTAAAACTTACTTAAAATTTCTTAAAATAACTTCCCTCCCTTTCCCAAACAAAAATATTGCATTTCAGAAGCTCCACGATAAAATATATCTTCCTCCGCAGCCAATGAACAACTTTACACTTGCTTTTTTCAAGTGTAACTTCTAAGGACTTACCCTCACTGAATCCATCATTGAAATCCACAAAGTTCACTGCGCAAGCGCTGCCTGTGCAGTCGCACGCGCTGTGAATAGACCTCGGGTCTGGAAATGCCGGCGTTCCCCACATGCGCTGTTCCTGCTGAACGCCGGCATTTCCAACGGCCAGATGCGTGAGTACCCCGACCGTACTCACGATTCTGGCCACGAATTTCTGGCCCACTTGGGCCAGAAATTCCTAAACGGGGCTTGCAGCGCGTGCAAGCCCCGTATTTGCACTTACCCCGCGCTACTGCAGATCAGCTCCAGGGACGCCTGGACTTGGTGTTTGAAAAAGAAGATTCCCGGGCAGCGTGTGATGTCACGCCGCCCAGGAGTGCAGCCAGCGCGAAGCCAGGAGCGTGCAGTGCAAGTGAGACACGCCCCTTGAGGTCTCAGTTTCACTGGACACGCCCCCAATGTATCTGTCAAGCTGCTAAGCATTTTTACATGCAAAGCAGCAGTTTAAATAGGTTTTTGGAAGTTTTTTGAAGATTTTGGTAACTTTTATAAACTTTTTAAAACGTTTACATTATTTTGAGTAATCTGAAGTAGTTTTAAAGAGAATTAAAGCAATTTAAAGACTTTTAAAAGCCCTAAAAGAATTTTTTTAATTCCATTTATTTATTTAGCAATGTCGCCGTCATACGTGTCTTCACACTGTTCCCTTTGGGGAACTGTATGAAGTGGTGGAAGGATTTATGGCCATGATTAACGCTCATTCCGTGACCGTAACCATCTTTGAACCAGCCATTAGGGCGGTTAGTCCTATGGCAGGAGGGTTTTACGGGCTCCCACAAGCTATACAAGGAGGGGGGGCCATGCACACCCACAGACGCAAATATCCCACTGGATGTCAACCCAGAATTTAGAGCCGGAGCTCCAACTCCACTTGCCGGGACTGTCTGGAGCGGGGTTCGAAACCCTACCCTGACCTGGCCCAGCGGCGGGGATCCTACCGCTATGACAAAGGCCCAATCCGATTAGCAACTTAAAATGGCAGCATAGGGCTCCAGTCACGGGGAGGGAAAAGGCGCAGGAAACGTATGGGTGTCACCTTTTGTGCGGAGTGGGCCTTTTGCGTAGCAGTAAGCATCCCTGCCGCTGGGCCAGAAGAAGTAGGGTTTTGAACCCCACTCCAGACAGTCCCGGCAAGTGGAGTCGGAGCTCCAACTTTAAATTCTGGGTGGACATCCAGTGGGATACTTGCGTCCGTGGGTGTTGGTGGCCCCCCCTCCCCCCCCCCTCCTCAGATGGGTTGTGGGAGCCCGTAAAACCCTCCCGCCATAGGACGAACCACCCTAATGGCTGGTTCAAAGATGGTTACGGTCACGGAATGAGCGTTAATCACGGCCATAAATCCTTCCACCACTTCAAACAGTTCCCCAAAGGGAACAGTGTGAGGATACGTACGATGATGACCTATTAGCAATGCACCTCCTTGGACCCTCAGTCGCAGATGCGAGGGGGCAAGTCGTGCAATTGTTAAATTTTTAATTTTATTGACATGTAATATGTTGGCCCAGTAATTCCCTTCCAAATGCGCTAGTACGGTCGGGGTACTTACGCATCTGGCCGGATGAAATGCTGGTTTTCAGCATGCACAGTGCATGTGGGGAAAACCGGCATTTCCTGTCCTCTGAACGAAGGTGTTCAGAGGCAGAACGCGTGCGACTGCACAGGCAGCGCGTGCGCAGTATAATTCGCCGCTTTCATTAATTCTTTCAGTGAGGTCAAGTCATTACAACTTACACATGAAAAAATCATGGGTACAGTTGCTGCAGAGGCTGCGGAGGAAGATATTTCTTATCGTGGAGCTTCTGAAAGTGTGTATGTCTGTATATATTCCTTTGCGTGTTATGTATATTTTCCTTTACTTATGTGTATGAATGTATTATTTAATTATGACTTTCAGAGAAAGTAACTTATTGGAAAATCATAATTAAAAACATACATTCATACACATTAGTAAAGGAATATAAAACATACATACATAAACGTAAAGGAATATATGTGGACATACATACATAACTCATTCTCACATTCCATTCACACAGCCACAATTGCTCCTTCTACCTACCGTTCTGAAAACCCTTTAAAAAAAAAAAATTTAAACTTTAAAACGTACTTAAAATTTCTTAAAATAACTTCCCTCCCTTTCCCAAACAAAAATATTGCATTTCAAAAGCTCCACGATAAAATATATCTTCCTCCGCAGCCAATGAACAACTTTACACTTGCTTTTTTCAAGTGTAACTTCTAAGGACTTACCCTCACTGAATCCATCATTGAAATCCACAAAGTTCACTGCACAAGCGCTGCCTGTGCAGTCGCACGCGCTGTGAATGGACCTCGGGTCTGGAAATGCCGGCGTTCCCCGTATGCGCTGTTCCTGCTGAACGCCGGCATTTCCAACGGCCAGATGCGTGAGTAACCCGAACGTACTCACGCTTCTGGCCGCGAATTTCTGGCCCAATTTGTATTGATGGAAATAAATGAATTCAATCATAATCATTGTTCTGTAGATCAGTTCAATGAGAAGTAAACCTTTCATACTAAGTCTCATCATATCAAGTGTTTGCTCAGTTTGCTTTCGGAGAGACTGAAGAAATACATATGCAAAAGATACTGATATCTGGTTCAGATCACGAGGGGGTTCCATTGCTACAGTCCCCTTGGTTATGCTATCATACAAGTAGATGTAGGGCAGTGTAAGTCAACTCCCTTAAAGGTATGGCACACAAATCTCTTAAAGAACCAACTGCTGCCACTGAACCCAAGACGGTATCTACAACAGACCCAAATTAATTATGGCTTTCAATACAAGTTACTGAATGGTAAATTGTGGAATTCTGAATTTATCCCAGGAGTAAGAAATACCTGATAGCCAATGTATGATTACATGATTAGGTTATTAAGGCTATCTTCACAATTGAAATAAATCCAGTGATTCCATTGAACATATATTGTTTATATAACACCTATTATGTGTCTTACATAATAAAGCACCAAAAACAATGGGCGGAACTTTCCACTTTGGCAGGGTTGTAAAAGGAAATTGAGCGGGTGTGTAATGAGCAGTCCATGCGATAGCCCACGCTTTATGCCCCCGCTGAAATTGAAAGTCCTGGTGAAGATGTTGACTAAATTAAGCAAAAATATAATCCATGTGACTGCACATTTTATATAATCAAATATATCAAAATCAATCAAGATCTACCCTCAGTACATCATTAACTGTTAACAATAATATTGCCAGCTATATTTATCATTTTATAAAGACAGTATACTCAAACTCGCTAACATGTATGCTCATGGTGAACAGAGCTGTAGGCTGGCAGCATTTCCCATACTGTTTTGTGAAACAGTGCAAAGTGATTATACTTATTAGCAACACTGCAGTTAGAGTGTATATACAGCCTAAATCTGAAGTCAGGGCCCTAACAAAATAAAAAGAGACTTCCTGGACAAAGGAGTCTCACTCTGCTTCACTTTGATCCAAAGTTAGTTCAGGGCTTAACACCAAATGCGCACGACACAAGTTTAGATTTGGTGCAAAGCCAAAATTGCTTCATACCGACACTAAACCTGTAGTGTAAATGCACCCTAATACTCAATCATGCTCAAACAGTGTGAGGCCACCTCCTCCATGGGGTCTCATGTTGCATCTTTAACATTGCTGCAAAGTTGTAATATAACTGCACTCTTGTTAACTATACAGAAAGTGGAACTTGCCTTCTCCAAAAATGTCACATAATCCCTGTAGGTGTAATGCAGATCACTTAAAGTTCCCTGGTTTTGCCAATGGTTCAGTTGGTACATTCAATACCTAGTATGGAACTAAGCCATTAGAACCAGGAACTGTATTTATCTGTACTTGTTTAGATGATCTGAGCCACCTTATCAATAGGGGAACTGTCATTGGCCTCAGCGTCCTTGGGTTAGGGGAGGACAAATCAGCCACAGTTCTCACTCTTGACTGCTATCTAGTGACCCCTTGCTGTAAAGAACATAAGAACATAAGAAATGGGAGCAGGAGTAGGCCATATGGCCCCTCGAGCCTGTTTCGCCATTCAACAAGATCATGGCTGATCATCGACCTCAACTCCACTTTCCCGCCTGATCTCCATATCCCTTGATTCCCCTAGAGTCCAAAAATCTATCTCTCAGCCTTGAATATACTCAAAGACTCAGCATTCACAGCCCTCTGGGGTAGAGAATTCCAAAGATTCACAACCCTCTGAGTGAAGAAATTCTTCCTCACCTCGGTCTTAAATGGCCTACCCCTTATCCTGAGACTATGCCCCCTAGTTCTAGAGACTCCAGCCAGGGGAAACAACCTCTCGGCATCTACCCTGTCAATCCCCCTCAGAATCTTGTATGTTTCAATGAGATCACCTCTCATTCTTCAAACTCCAGAGTATAGGCCCATTCTACACAATCTCTCATCATAGGACAGCCCTCTCATCCCAGGAATCAATCTAGTGTTAACGGGCAGTTAATTGGCACTAATCCCTTCCCACTTCGGATAGGCGGGTCCCAGTGCGGGGCGGGTACCCGCCTCCTTTGAAACTTACCTTTGCACTCATGCACCCATCACTCACCTGAACACCAACATCTCGACCCCTCCAAGTCCTTCAACACGACGGCCCGACTCCTCTAACTTGGTGTGGTTTGGAGCCGTCGGGAATCCCACACTTCAAGCTTTAAAATAGGGATTAGACTAAAAACTACCTGTTAACTACCTGTTAACCTTTGTTGCACCGCCTCCAAGGTAAGTATATCCTTCCTTAGATAAGGAGACCAAAACTGTGCACAGTACTCCAGGTGTGGTCTCACCAAGGCCTTTGTGGAGGCAATGGCGCATGAACGCAACAACTATGGAACTGTGGATATGATGGCAACCTCTGTGGAAAGGATAACTATGGTCATGGAGGAAATAAGTCGCCAGAGTCAGGAAAACATGGTGAATGTTCAGAATAGATTGACATCTCTGGAGGAGCGATGGGCAGCTATTGAGCAGAGAAACCAAAGCTTCATGGAAGTCCTTTTGAGTAGGACTGCCAGTGCAGATACAGGTCCTCATGGCCCCCCTGATGTGCAGCAAGGCGCTCTCAAGCCACTTGCTAGAACTGAAGTGGGGCTGACCCATGAGAGGAATGTTGGTGGCAGGCAACAAGGAAGTGGGAGCTCCTCTCCAAGTGCTCACATTCCCATGCCACTGAGTAGCCCTCGGTCAGAGCCCCACCAGAGTCCTCACCCAACTGAGATGCGCGTCTCAGCCCCTGCACAAATGCAGGAAGAGCAGACTGTTGCCGAGCCCTCACAGGCTCCCAAACCCAGAGGACGCCTGCCAAAGGTGTCGAAGCAGGAGCAGCATGAAAGTGAGCAAGGTGCCTCCACATCTGCTGAAGCCACAAGGAGGCACCACGTAGAAGCACGCGTAAGAGGAAGATAAAGCACAATTAGTCACAAGTGTAGTCACTTGGGTGTTCTGTTATGTTGTCTTTTGTTTTCTTTAATATTTGACATTGTCATCCTTTTGTGAATGGATTAAACAGAAGTGATGGCAAACAGTTGATGTTCTGGCCTATGTGATCTGGAAAATGGAAGTTGCACATTGAGGGCTCAGGGTGACTTGCATTTGTAATGATGGTGGTGAGAGTGATAGGAACCCACCTGTTCTTGTACATTGTGTATGGTGTGTTAAGAAGATGCCAGCCACATGTGTTTGATTCGGCTATTTAAGCAAATCTGGCAAAGATTAGTGCACCCCTTGCATCACGAGCAGCAATGTGCTCGCGTGCTGCTGGAACTGGCACATCCGCCTCCACAAGGTCCTCCTCCTCCTCATCCTCCGCCTCATCTGAGGAGGCTATGCACTGAGCCACTTGTTCCTCAGGCAGCTGCCAGCCATGATGCTATACAATGTTGTGCAGTGCACAGCAAACCATGATGATTCTGGAGACCCTGGCTGCTGAATAATGTAGGGCTCCACCTGATCTATCAAGGCATCTGAATCGCACCTTCAGCAAGCCGATGGTTTGCTCAATAATGGATCTGGTCAAAATGTGGCTGGCATTGTAGCGCTCCTCAGCTTCGTTCGATGGCCTCCTCAACGGCGTCATCAGCCACATCTTGGAGCCCTTGTCTCCAAGTAGCCACCCGGAAAGTTGGTTTGGCAGATTGAAGAGTGGAGGCACAGTAGACTGGCGCAGGATGAACGAGTCATGACAACTGCCAGGGTACTTCGTGCAAACATGCAAAATATCCTTCCTGTGGTTACACACCAGCTGCACGTTGAGGGAGTGGAAGCCCTTGCGGTTGACAAATATAGCTGGGTTGTGATGGGGTGCCCTAAGGGCCACATGTGTGCAGTCTACGATGCCCTGCACCCTTGGCAAGCCTGCCATATTTGCAAAGCCAACCACACGCGTGGTTACACTTGCTTGATCCGTGGAGAAGGGTATGCAATTGTGCGCCTTGGCAAAGAGGGCATCGGTTACCTGCATGATGCAAGTGTGGGCAGCCGACTGGAAGATGCTGCTGATGTCTGCTGATGAGCCCTGGAAGGATCCTGAAGCATAGAAATTGAGGGCGGTGGTGACTTTGACAGCCACTGGTAAGGGGTGTCCACCCGCTCCTCTGGGCTCCAAGTGTTGATGCAGCATTGCGCAGATGTCACCGACTACCGCTCGCGAAAGTTTCAGCCTCCTTTGGCACTGCTGCTCAGTCATGTTGAGGAAGGTCATCCTCGGCCTGTAAACCCTGTGTTGGGGGTATCTCCTGCGGCGACGTGCATCCCTGCGCTAATGCCTTCTGCCCTGTGCAGCATCAGGTGGCTGAGCAGGAGGTTGGCGCTCCTGCTGTTGCTGCTGCTGTTCCTGGTTCTGCTGCTGCCGCGGCTGCTCTTCCTCCGAATCTGAGGACCAGGATGAAAGGAAATAAATGGTTCCCATGCTGCTGGTAGATATCTCAGTTGAGGAAGCGCTCAGTCAATGTGGGGAGAGGGTTTTTCCAGGAGGTCACAGTGGAGATGGTTCTCAGCTTCACCACTTCCAAGATCAGCAGACCTGCAAAAAGTTTTCCAAGACCTGAAAAAACAAAGTTCTGCCACCTGCAAATGAGCCTTGTTGAGAGCTCCATTTTTATGCTGGAGCTGCAGCTGTCAAGAAGGCAGCCACTTGTGAACCCGACACAATTAGCTGGCGTGGTTTGGGAACGGCATGGAACATGCAGAAAAAGCGGTAAAATGTAAAACGACTGTCAAAATGGCATTATCCAGGCAGTTAACAAGCAGTTAACTGCCTTTACGGCCTATCCTGCCGCTTGGTGGCAGGACTGAACGGGAGTCTGTGAGCCCGCCTTTGGCAAAGTTGAGCGAAGGCGGGTTGACGGCAGGATCAGAACTCCCCATTATTTTTTTCAATTTTACCACCTGACCCGCCTCCAGACCCGCCCCCTGAGCTCCAGCAAAATCGCAGCCTTTGTGTCCTCCTCACAGCTTACTGTCCCACCTAGCTTTGTATCATCAGCAAACTTGGATACATTACACTCGGTCCCTTCATCTAGGTCATTAATGTATGTATGTAAAGTGCATGTATGTATGTAAAGTGTATCTCTTAGGCAATCCCTCGGAACCGAGGATGACTTACTTCCACATTAAAAATGAGTTCGCAGGTGACTGATGAGTCCAATGCGGGACCTACAGTCTGTCACAGGTGGGGCAGACGGTGGTTGAAGGGGTGGGTGGGTGGGGTGCTTGCGCTGCCTGCGCTTGGCTTCCGCTTGCTCCCGGCGAAGAGACTCGAGGTGTTCGGCGCCTTCCCGGATGCTTCTCCTCCAATTTGTGCAGTCTTGGGCCAGGGATTCCCAGGTGTCGGTGGGGATGTTACACTTTTTTCAAGGAGGCTTTGAGGGTGTCCTTGAAGCGTTTCCTCTGCCCACCTGGGGCTCTCTTGCCGTGCCGGAGCTCCGAGTAGAGCGCTTGTTTTGGGAGTCTCGTATCGGGCATGCGGACAATGTGACCCATCCATCGGAGCTGATTGAGCGTGGTCAGAGCTTCGATGCTGGGGATGTTGGACTGAGCAAGAACACTGTCGTTGGTGCGCCTATCCTGCCAATAGATTTGCAGGATCTTGCGGAGGCAGCATTGGTGGTACCTCTCCAGTGCTTTGAGGTGCCTGCTGTACATGGTCCATGTCTCTGAGGCATACAGCAGGGTGGGTATCACTGTTGCTCTGTAGACCATGAGCTTAGTGCAGGGTTTGAGGTCCTGGTCTTCAAACACTCTCTTCCTCAGGCGACCGAAGGCTGCACTGGCACACTGAAGGCGGTGTTAGACTAAGTGTATGTATGTAAAGTGTATGTATGTATGTGGGCAATAGGCTAGGCCAGGATCAATCACAGTTGTGATGCAATCCAGGGTAAATTGACCTTCCAACATTTATTGGCCTATAAATTGGGTGGTTTATCGCTATGTTCGGGCAAAAAAGTGGCGGCCACTGCTCTTCCGCCAGCTGGCAACAGGTCCCATAGCGGCTGCCATATTCGGATGGCCGGCAGCTCTGCCAATAGCAGCAATCATGAAAATCATTGAAATGAATCAGATCGTGACATCAGTAAGTGTGCAACGCTCACTTGACGCCCGATCTGTGAGTCTGGACTTCGTTGCTCCACTTATCGGCATGCCTTAAGTAAAATGAGCTGAGCAAGGGTTGACAAGTAGGAAGGAGGCTCTAGCAGCGGTATTTAAAAGGATCCTGAGCAATCACTTACACCTCACGTGTTTCTGCAGTTTGACTGGCTCTGTGCAACTTTCTGCAACTTCAGCAGCTTTATTAACTTCTTTCAAGGTTCTAAGGTAACAGGGAATGTTGTTGCAAGTGGAGAACATCTTCATTATTATTTAAAGGCTTCTGCTCACAGCACTGGCTCACAGTCATGGGGGCTGTACTGGCAGTCACCCTTGCACTTGAGTATCTTCAGTAGAGGGAGCGGAGGCAGCGAAGAGGCCGAGAAGATGCGCACAGAGGGAGGAGGAGGAGGGCCAGGAGAGCTCTCAACAGGGGGCCTTACCCACCTAGCATCTTCGGAGAGCACTTCTCTTACCTCCACTTAAGCAAGGAGCAGTGTGTTAGGAGGCTACACTTCACCAAGGAGGTGGTCACAGAACTCTGCCACCTCCTGCAACCAGCTTTGCAGCCTGAGAGCAGGGCGACCACAGCACTCCCAGTGGCAGTCAAGGTCGCAGTGGCCCTCAATTACTTCACCAGCGGATCCTTCCAGTCTACAGCAGGAGACATAGCTAATATCTCACAGTTCACCATCCATCACTGCATCCAGGAGGTCACTGAGGCTCGCTACACCAGGAGAAGGGACTACGTTGTCTTCTGTCTGAGCAGAGAGAAGCAGGATGAGCGCGCATGTGGCTTTGCCAGGATAGCGGGCTTCCCCATGGTGCAGGATGCCATCGACTGCACACATGTGGTTTTGCAGGCGCCGTATAACAATCCTGAGATCTTCTGTAACTGCAAAGGCTACCACTCACTTAATGTGCAATGGGTGTGCAGCCATGCCCAGCAATTCCTAATGGTCAATGCCCACTATCTTGGCAGCAGCCATGATAACTTCATCCTGCATCAGTCCAGTGTGCCACCAATCTTCCAGCCACCACAGCAAACTCAAGGGTGACTGCTCGGAGACAAGGGCTGTCCGCTCTCCACCTGGCTCATGACACTCCTCCGGAACCCCACCAATTGTGCCCAGCACTCATATAATGAGAGCCACGCTTCCACCAGGAACATCATCGAGCAGACCATTGGGCTACTGAAGCAATGGTTCTACTGCCTTGACCGCTCGGGAGGAGCCCTTCAGTACATGCCGGAGCGGGTGTCCCATTTCGTGGTGGTCTGCTGCATGCTTCACAAATAGGCCACCAGGGATTGCAGAAACACCTCAGGAGGAGGACGAGGGAGAGGAGGAGGAGGAGGAGGAAGAGGAAGAGGAGCAAGACGAAAAGGACGAGGAGGAAGGGAGGAGGAAGGCAGCCAATCCCCATTCCGGACAGGCTATCTATGAAGGCCTCATCAGACTCCGATTCCAATGAATGTCTCGGTCGACACTCGTAAACACAGCCATGATGGCAACAGTCTGAGCATGGGTGGCAGCAAGCTGGAACTTCATGACAGCGGTCTGAACTTGGGTGGCATCAAGGTGAGACTTTATGAGAACATTTCTGCATTTCCGCTGTAGCACTAAGATGGGGGGTCACTTCCGCCTGTGCTGCAATGGCAGCCATGACATCGCCCATCACATGCACCATCATGTCTGGTTTGACATGGTCTCTTCAGGAGTCTTCCATCATTTCCAGCCTGGAAATCCTGGGCTCCAAACTCTGCGCAGAGTCCCGTACAATGTTGGAGGTGGACTCCTCCACGCTCCTTGACGTTGCCAAGAGGTTCTCTGGCAGGCTTGTCATTGCATCAGGAAAAGGCGGCTCCAGTGCATGTTGTTGATTATCTGAAAGCAGAAAGGCTCAAGAGTCGAGTTATGATGGGGGGAGGTGGGGGGAAGCAAGATATTCATGCATACAGTATCAGTAGCTTGAAAGTGAGAAGAGATTGTGGGATGAGGGGGAAGTGGGATGAGGGGGAAGTGGGATGTGCGAAGAAGGATTGGGAATGACCATACTGTTGTTGTCCCCAAGTGGTTCAACCTCGCTGCCTGCCATGGCCTCTAAGATCTGCCACCCAATTATCTCCAGAACTCTCTCCTCCAGCTGACCGAGGTCCGAGGTCCTGGATGTCAGCTTGCACCCCCCCCCACCCCACCTGTCTGCCACAGCTCCCGGCGGTTATGTGCAACCTTGGCCTGCAAGAGAAAGAGAAGTGTGTGTGTGAGTGTGGTGCAATGTGTTTGGTTGATGTACCTGCCATAGTTGAATAGCTGTCAGCGTGTGCAAGATGTGAGATGTGGGTGTGAGTGTTGCAGCAGTGGTAAGGTTGTGAGGGTGAAGTGAAGCTCTGATTGTGAGGTGTGAGTAGTGATAGGTAGAGATTGTAGGTGAGTGCTGGGGGTGTGGTGCATTGAGCAATGTGTGAGGCATGTGGTACAGATGGTGGGATGTGGCATTTGCTGAAACCTTCACTCACCTTGACCACTTGTATGAGGTCATTAAACTTGTTTCGGCACTGGATCGCCGACCTTGGCACCACGGTGCTGGCTATCACATGGGCGGCTATCTCCTGCCACATCCTACGGGAGGTGTGTGGTGAAGGCTTCCTTTCAGTCTGTGGGAAGAGGACAGCCCACCTCCTCACCACGACCACAACCAGTGCCTCCAGAGCTACATCAGAAAATCTCTGGGCTCTCTCCCTTTGAGGACACTCCACCATGGCTTTGCAGTTCCTTCTTCTTCTTTTGGCAGTTGCAGTTTGAACTGGCTTGACAATGAGATGTTGTAGCATCAATACACCTCCTCTTTAAGTGCTGAACAAAAGCCTGTGCCACACATGACTGTGAATTAGACTGGCCCCGATATTGGCTCACCTGCTGAGCGTTAAGCCAATGAGCAGCAGTTTTAACACTGAAATCATGACTATAATCATGTTAATGAGAAGTGAGCACAAATTTTGCGTACTACCTAGACCATTTTGAGGTGGTGCAACTTAACATCGTTAGGCCTTAACACTGCCCGTTTCATGGCTATAGCCAATTTCTAGGCCATTATCTTGGTTTACACATGCAGAATGACTGCTTGGATAGGATATCAGAGGGTAGGCAATGCCCATAGAACCATACCTAAGCAAGAATCAATGCCTTCAGGAGAGAAGGGGCGAAAATTGGATGGACAGAAAAAAAATTGATGATACCTATCTTCAAGAGAGCAGTTCTACAAAATACATTTTGTAGGTTATTTCTGTGACAGTGTAGCAATTATTCTTCAAGTGACTCCATGGCACATTTGTGCTCACAGCTTTCAGATTGACAATTCTCACGACAACTGTGAAAGGTCAAATGTAAACTGAATATTGAACAGTTAGTGTAATCTTCATTGGGCAAGAGATCATAGCACAACCCTGTTTGAAATACAATGTTAAACAACACACAGTGAAAATGATTTCAAAAGAAGATGGGCACCCGGAGGTCGGGGTCAACATGATACAGCATTTCCAGAGAGTATCAAAGGATCTTGTCACTGGTATTGGTCCTGCAGATCTTGGCAGTAGCTAAGCCAGAATAAATAGTCCATGATGTACAAATAAACATTTTAAATGCTTGGTTTCTAATGAGTTTTAATGTTGTACCCCTCCTCCAACATAATTAAAATTAAATCACAGAAACCCACACAGTGCAGATAGAGGCCATTTCAGCCCATCGAGCCTGCACCGACACATATCCCACCCGATCCCCGTAACCCCTACACCAACACATATCCCACCATATCCCCGTAACCCCACGTATTTAATCCCCCTAACACTAAGGGTCAATTTATCATAGCCAATCAACCTAACCCGCACATCTTTGGACTGTGGGAGGAAACCGGAGCACCCGGAGGAAACCCACGCAAACACGGGGAGAATGTGCAAACTCCACACAGACAGTCACCCGAGGCTGGATTTGAACCCAGGTCCCATGGTGCTGTGAGGCAACAGTGCTAACCACTATGCCACCGTGCTAAATGTCTACTTCAGTGCACATTTCACTGTTTCCACTCAATTAATCTAATGTGAAGGTTATTACTGTTGATGCCCTAATGCATAGTGACATATACAGTTCAATTTTTCAGAACTCCCTTGTTACTTACATGCAGTTTGATACACTCAATAATGAGTGAGTTCTAATTGACATGGTTCAGTGACAAGTAACATTTGCATCAGACAAGTGCTAGGCAATGGCCATCTCCAACAAGAGAGAGCCTAACCACCTCCCCATGACATTCAATGACATTACCATTGCTGCGTCCCCCGCCATCAATATCTGGGGTCACCTTTGACCAGAAACTCAACAAGACAAGCCACATAAATGCTGTAGCAACTAGAGCAGGTCAGAGGCTGGGTATTCTATAGCAAATGACTCACCCATTGACTCCCCAAAGCCTCTCTCCACATAAAAGGCACAAGTCAGGAATGTGGTGGAATACTCTCCACTTGCCTGGATGGGTACAGTTGCAACAACACTCAAGAAGCATAATAATTTGCTTGATCAGTGCCTAATCATTCACCCCCTCCACTTTCGGTTTTCCATGGCTGCAGTGTATACTATCTAAAGGATGCACAGCAGCAACTCGCCAAGGCGTCTTCGGCAGCACCTCCCAAACCTGCAACCTCCACCATCTAGAAGGACAAGGGCAGCCAATGCATGGGAACACCATCACCTCCAAATTGCCCTCCAAGTCGCATATCATCCCGACTTGGACATATATATCTGTTCCATCATTATCGTTTGGTCAAATTCCTGTTACTCCCTACCTAACAGCACTGTGGGAGTGCTTTCACCACACAGATTGTTACGGTTCAAGAACAAGGGAGCCCATCACCACCTTCTCAAGGGATGGGCAATAAATGCCAGCCCAAAACTGCAAAATGAATTTAAAAATCAAGATTATAACATCAAAGGTAATGAAATTGGTCTAAGATTCAAGTGGAAGACAATCACACAACGTTATTGCTAAAACATATAATGCAAAATATTTTGTTAAATCCTAATAACTACTTCTAACTTTCTGACCAATTCGAGTGATTGATCAGCAGTAAAAGCAAACCTCGTTCACTCATTTAATGGATAATATTCTTAATAGTTCTCCCTCTCGCGTCCTTGCAGTAGAAGAATCGTCAGTTTTAATGTCGAGCTCTCCATAAATCCTTTCAGTTTTATCTTGGTTAACGTAAGTGCCGTAACGGGTGGACTCGTGGCAGTGCATGAAATGTACTACATAGACATCGCGCTTAAAGAGCTGGATATTCAGACCGATCTCACCAATCCCACTCTCTGCAACAATTCCCTCGGATCAGACAGTGAAACAAGCCCACAGCGCCCCCTTTTGGTTCACGGTGGTGTCCTGGTCAAGTTCCACGTCAATAACAATCCACTGTTGCTTTAATCAGCTCCAAATTTGCTTTCAAAAATGGCCTCAGGCATGCTGCTCTTTACGATTATTTATGACTCATTTCACTGTTAAACTTTTATTATGGTATCAAATGAAAGAGTAATGCAGAGGTCGGAATGATTCATTCTTTCTCCGTGTTTTTAAACTTAAATTTGGAATTTAAACCAACACATTTTCTGGAACTATATCAGGACTTGCACGCATCAGCGGAGAGCACTTTTATTACCAATACAATACAAATACACCATTAAAGAGGGATGGACTACTTGTGCTTCAAAATCACTGAAACAAGTCTTTAACATATCTGCTTCACATCGAGATTTCTTTTGTTTGTAATTGAGTACAAATTGCTTAGTTTATTTTAAAAGGGGCATACGAAATGTATACTTGTCAACTCTAACCCAATATCAAGAAATGTTAAATTATTTCCCATTAACTAGGTCAGAATCGTTTATAACCACTAAACATTGATTGGTGCAATGCACCATACCTCTTTCAGCTTTAGAATCATACAATCATAAAACAGTACAGCACAGAAGGAGGCCATTTGGCCCATCGAGTCTGCAGGGTTAATCCAGTCAGTCCCACTCCTCCGCTCTTTCCCCATATCCCTGCAATTTTTTTCTCCTTCAAGTATTTATCCAATTCCCTTTTGAAGGCTATTATTGAATTTGCATCCACCACCCTATCAGGCAGTGCATTCCAAATCCTAACCACAGATTGTGTAAAAAAGGTTTTCCTCATGCCACCTCTGGTTCTTTTGCCAATCACCTTAAATCTGTGCCTTCTCATTATCAACCCTTCAGCCATTGGAAACAGTTTCTCTTTATTTACTCTATCTAAACCTTTAATGATTTTAAGCACCTCTATCATATCTCCTCTTAGCCTTCGCTGCTCCAAGGAGAACAACCCCAGCTTCTCTAGTCTATCCACGTAACTGTAATCCCTCATCCCTGGAACCTTTCTAGTGAACCTCTCCTGTACCCTCTCCAAAGTCTCCATGTCCTTCCTAAAGTGTGGTGCCCAGAATTGGACACAATATTCTAGCTGGGGCCGAACTAGTGTTTTATACAGGTTTAGCACAACTTCCTTACCTTTGTACTCTATGCCTCTATTTATAAAGCCCAGGATCCCATATGCTTTATTAGCTGCTTTACAATATCTTCTCACTCAAACAGCATAATTGTCCTTTGCTCTTGACATGGGCAGAAACCCATCACCATGGGGGAAAGTACACATGAGCTATGCAGTGGGTGGAGTAATCGCATCGCCTCCCCACTGGCACTATCGAGAGGCCCGAGGCATTTTTGTGACTGCCTCATTTGGATTTGATCGGCAAGCTGCCAGTCCTCAATAACACTGACATGCAGCTTGCCGATCCTAGGTTGGGGTGGAATATCCAGTAACTCCTCTGCGGAGCCAAGTGAGCAGTTCAATTTTAAGGGGGGAAGCTGATCCGGGGGTCACTGAGTGGCCGGCAGTGTGGCCGGCAGTGAGTAAGAAAATTCATGCGCCTCCTGGCCCCACAAACATCAGTTACACTGCAGTTTCTGTGGCATTTTCACAGCAGCCTGCAGTGATCCCTTTAAGGACCACTCATTAGGCCCCTCTACATCCAGTATCACTAATCAAAGTGTCTGCGGCTCATACCCCACACATTGGTACCTGAAAATTGCTGTTTCAGGCGGGAGTGCTGGCCTCCTATTTCTAGAAAAATCAATTCACACTGGCTCAGGCAGCCAGTTGTCAGTAGGTTTCAAAAAAAAATTGGCTGCTTACCAACCTGTTTTTCAACCTGAATGAGACAGTAGGCAGACAAAAATCCCCCCCCCCCCGCCCCCCATCTCTCCAAACCAAACAACTGCGAAACCCCTAAGCAGGATCAAAAAGCAAAACATTGAAGATGCTGGAAACCTGAAACAAAAATAAAAAATAGTGGAAACAGGTCAGTCAGCATCTGTGGAACAGATGTGTTAATCTTTGGGGTGCAGATCTGTCATCAAACAGAAGTCCGTAAGTCGTATTTCCCTTTGCCTGATAGAAGTGCATACGCCCTCTCTTTGTGGAGGCAAACTGCACTTCTATAAGCTTTGACAGTTTCGGTGCAAGCTGGAAAGAGTCCAGGTTTGGTGACCCCCAGGTGTGGCCAGATGGAGGTTAACTGACTCAAATTGTTAAGCTAATCAGCCACTATTTTAGTCCTAGAAATAAGTTTAATTTAACTATAGTCTGGTCTCTGGACTCAGATTCCAGCCTATTTTATTGATAGTCTTCAGAAGAACTTTAATTCTAGCTTAAGTGTAATCTTTTGTTTCCAAATTTTAGTCATAAAGTACTTTAGATTTGGTCTTGAAAAAAAATACTCAAAATTTAGTTTCTGCTTCTCATATTTTTGTAATGTAGCATTTCTGGATTTTTTTAACATTTATGTTTAAAAAAATGTCAGAATTGTTACATAGAATTGCATAGAATTTACACCACAGAAACAGGCCATTTGGTCTATGCTGGTGTTTATGCTCCACACGAGCCTCATCCCACCCTATTTCATTCAACCCTATCAGCATATCTTTTTATTCCTTTCTCCATCATGTATTTATCTAGCTTCTCCTTAACTGCATCTATGCTATCTGCCTCAACTACTCCATGTGGTAAAAAGTTTCACATTCTAACCACTCTCTGGGTAAAGAAGTTTTTCCTGAATTCCTTATTGGATTTACTAATGACTACCTTATATTTATGACCCCGAGTTTTAAATTTCCCCACAAGTGGAAACATCTTCATAATTTTAAAGAACTCTATTTGTTTTGCTTTGTAAACAACTCAGAAGGCCAGAAGAAATGTTGAGAAATAATATATTAGTACTGGAATGATAACTTAGGTTGCATTCACATATCATCCCCAATTCACAATGACATTAAAGATGGGTGTGCAAACAGGGTAAAGGACAGCTGGCAAATCCTCAGACCCAATTGTCTAACCTGACACCTGGAGATTTCAAACTTAAACTGCAGGTCACAATATAAATGCACTCTCCAACAGTTCAGATCCCAAAACTAAAGTTTAGTGGCACCAAGAAAAGAAATGTGAAACTTTAAAAATCATTCCCTACTCACTTCGCATTCATTTATTCTGAACATGAAGTTTGAACCCATTGTAAAAGTAAAAAACACAATTAAACTCTTCTGTGTGGCAGGCATTGTGAAGTTCAGATCGGGTTTTGAAGGTGGCTGTGTGAATAGAACTTCCAAACCTAAAGCGAATCACTTCCCCGAGTTCCATGATGCAGTGTGAACACTTAAGTCTTAATTTATTCATTTTAATTTAATGGCCAATGTTGCTTTAGTTCTAGAAATAATTTTAATTTGAATGTTATAAAAAATTATTCTAATTTTCATTTAATTGATGAAAGTAGAGTTAATTTAATCAATGACTATTTCCTCCTTATTTTAATGAACCAAAGCACTGTTACCAACTCCAATCATTGCTAAGTTTCCTACAGCTTGTCCTGCTATGACCACTCTACCCATTATGGCTTTGAGTTATCCTGAGCTGAGTGGAAATGCCAGATTGGAGTAGGGAAGATTTTAAAAAGATGAAGAGTGAGCTAGCTGAGGTGAGGTGGAAGGAGAAATTGACACACAAGAACAGTGGGATTTTTTTAAGAGATTGCAAAGGTACCAAATAAGTAAATTCCATTCAAATGAAGGAATCTACTAGTGTTTTAGGATGTCATGGATGTATAAAGAGGTTAGAAGCCAATTAAAACTGAAGAAGCGGGCCTATGACGACTAGAAGAATAATAATGAAAATACTGAAAGAAAATAGGAGAAAATAAGAGTGGTTAAGTACAGGATAAGGAAAGCTAAGAGGAAAGTGAGGGAAAACATTCAAAAAACATTATATGAACAGTTAAATATTTTACAAGTACATCAGTAAAAGAAAGAATTAAAATGAGATGGGACCCCTGAGAGGACTGTCAATTTGCAGATGATAATCAAAGAATGGTGGAAGTTTTTAGTAAGTACTTTGCTAAAGAGAAGGATATCAGAGAGGAAGTGAATCTGGAGTGGTTGAGAGTGAGATGAGTGATATTATGATGGATAAAAGGAAATTTTAGATAAGTTAGTTAAGTTAAAGGAAAATAAAGTGCCATGGGCCGACAGAATACATCCTAGGGAAATGAGGAAGGACATTGCAGAGCTGCAGAAATTATAGTTCAGGGTTCTATTGAGTGTGAATGTATGCTGGAGGACTGGAGAGTGGCCAAAGTCGTACCCAATTTTAAAAAGAGAGACAGTGCTAATCTGGATACCTACGGGCCAGTTAGCTTAATATCTGTGGTAGGGAGAATTTTAGGGCTAGATTTTCAGTTGCTTGCGCCAGCAGTTAGCGCCTTAAGAGAAGTGATTTTCGGGCGCTATTCGTGTAGCGCCCGGGCGCAGTGCAGTTTGCGCCCCGCCCCAAATTAAGTTGCCCGTTAGCGCCGGCGCAAAGTTTAGCGCCCGCCCGGATGCGCGCGCAGAAAATGACGTCACATCCTCGTGCAACGCCCTTTGGCCGCCCCGAATCCAAACTTCAGTCGCACCGCCCCATTCTGCGGCTGGCGTCCAGAGCGTTTGTAAAATGGAACGCAACACACCCTGGGGAGCGCAAATTAAAGGGCACTCCTCCTGCACTATAAACGGCAGTCTGCATCTGTTGTGTGGAAGGATCCAGTGTATTTTTTTCCTCCTCCTCCTCCTCCTCCTCCTCCTCCTCCCCCTCCTCCCCCTCCCCCTCCTCCTCCCCCTCCTCCCCCTCCTCCTCATCATCATCATCATCATCATCATCATCATCATCCTCCATCTCCATGCACCCTTCCCCTTTAAGAGCTCACTGGCACCAGAGTGTCTGCCGTGCGCTGCGCCCGAGCTCGGGCGCTGCGCTCTGCACCGCCGGCTTAGCGCCTAAAGATAGTAGTGGAACGCCTCTTTTAGCGCTCCACCAACCTCTTAGGGCGAAGCCACTGAATTTCCGGCAACGGGGCGCTACTTTGGGGCGGGCGCTAACTTCGGGCGGGCGCTAAGGTTAGTGCCCCAAAACTGTCTATACTGAAAATCTAGCCCATAGTCTTTAATTGATGTTGAATTTAGCAGTTTAATACAACTGAGTGGCTTGCTAGGCCACTTCAGAAGGCAGTTAAGAGTCAACTACATTGGTGTGGGACTGGAGTCACATATGGCCAGACCAGGTAAGGACAGCAGCTTTCCTTCCCTGAAGGACATTGATGAACCAGTTGGGTTTTTATGACAATTGGACAGTTTCATGGTCACTTCTACTGATATCAGCTTTTTTTCTCCAGACTTTCAAGCTGAATTCTAATTCTCAAACTGCCATGGTGGGATTGTGAACACAAGTTCTTTGGATTATTAGTCCAGGTTTCTAGATTACTAGTCTAATAACCACCATGCTACCGTACACGTAGCTAGCTAAACAGAAAATAGTTAGTAGCCAGTACAGATTTCAAAAGGAACAATCATTTTTGACAAACCTCATAGAATTCTTTGAGGTAACAGACATGGTAGATGGGGGAAATGCAGTAGATGTAGTGTACATAGATTTTAGGAAGGTCTTTGGCAAGGTACCAGATGAGAGATTACTAGAGAACTTTAAGGGGTATGGAATTACAGGGAGGATAGTAAACTCAATTAAAAATTGGTTAGAAAGGAGAAAGTAGAGAGTAGGAGTTAAGGACAGTTATTCAGAATGGTTGGAAGTGGGTAGTGGTATTCAACAGGGTTCAGTTCTGGGGCCACTTCTGTTAATTTTGTAGATAAATGATTCAGATATAGGCCTAGAGGGATTGGTGTTGAAATTTCCAGATGATTCCAAAATAGAAGTATAGTTAATTCTTTAGAAGTTGCAAAGGGATATGGATAAATTGGGGGCATGGGCTATTAAGTGGCAGATGGACGTCAATGTTAGTAAGTGTGAGGTGATGCATTTTGACAAAGTAATAACAGCAGTAATTATACTCTGAATAGAAACAGACTCAGTGCTAGAGAAAAGTTGAGGGATTTGGGAGTACAGGGTCACAGAATATTAAAGACAGCAATTCAGGTTGATGGCCTGGAGAAAAGAGCTAATGGAATTCTAGGTAATAATGAGCCTTAATAAGACCTCAGTTAGAGTACGATGTGCAGTATTGGTCTTGACACAATAGGAAGGACATTGAGGCTTAAGAGAGAGTAGAATGCAGGATGCAGATTCACTGGGATACTGCCTGGGATGAAAAAATACAAATACAAAGAAAGGCTTTAAAAATTGGACTGATTTTGTTAGAACAACATAAATTAGAGGATGATATGATAGAATTGTTTAAAATTGTGAAATGATGGGACATGGTAGATAGAAGCAGACTGTTTCCAATAGTTGAGGTTTCTAGATCGAGCGCCCATAGATATAAGATTAAATGTAAGAGATTTAGAACAGAGGGCAGAATAAACTTCTTTACAAGGGCAGTTGTGAGGCTGTGGAATTCATTTTCAGGGTTAGCGGTTGAGGCAGAAATAATGCTAGCATTCAGGATTAGATTGGATAGGTGGATAAAGGAAAAGGAGTTGAATAGTTATGGAACAGGGTAGGTAAATATGATTAGAACCACTTTCTCACATGGAGGGAGGGTAAACATTGATATGGACTGGTTGGGTCAAATAGCATGTTTCCGTGTTATAACTTCTATGTATTTGTGTGAAAGAATTCCAGGCCGCTCCACTTTGACAGGTATTATTGTGACTAGCTGGCTAGTCCATCCTCAACGGTGCCTTGAACATAAGATTTCCAACTGGGCATCCTTGACCTTCAGGGTCTGTAAGAGATTTCTGTTCACCTGTCATCAGATTTCAATATTTTTCTGTATTTGTTGACTTTAAAGTGTTATTTCTGTTGTGGCTCACTAATAAAAGATAGTTTCAGCCTGACAGCAGTTTTTTCTTCATTTAGCTAAAACAGCATTTTGGAAGTTAGGACAGGGAATCTCTGGGCGTGTGTTAATATTTGGAAGGGGTCCCCAACACAGATAAGTTTAATAACCACTACCGTGCAGTACTGCAGACCTGCCTGGTTCAATTACTGAATCTATCACAGAACACTAACTTAAACCCAAATGTATCCTTCTTTTCAAGGAGAATAGTCAATAGTTGGTATTTTTCTTACATAACCCTTGTAGTGATTAAAGATGCTGATATATGGGCCAGATACAAATGTGTGTGCAGATGGGACTGACTGGTTTTGCAGTTGCAGTGTTCTTGGCACATAGCCAGATGGCCCTATCTCTTTCAAACTACTCCCAAATTCAGTAACAAAAGTTGTCCCTCATTAGTCAATGGAAAAGAAAATTGGGCACAGCGTAAAATGGGCTGCCAAGCTACTGCTCATTTTGCTCTATCACTGAAGACAAATTGTACCCCTGCTGTCTTTTGGATAAGACGTTAAACCGAGACCCTATTTGATCTCTCAGATGAACATAATAGATTCCATGGCACTTTTTGAAGAAGAGCAGGAAAGATCTCCCAGTGTCCTAGCCAACCAACATTTATCCCTTAACCAACATCACTAAAACAGACTATCGGGTCATTTACTTCATTGCTGTTTGTTGAACCTTATTGTGTAGAAATTAACTGCTGCATTTCCCATTACAATATTGATTACACTCAAAAATATTTCATTGACTGTGAAGGACTTCAGATATTCTGAGGTCATGAAAGGCACTATATAAATAAAAGTTCTTTACTTCTTAAAATGATGGAAGGATTAGACTTGGTCCAAGCGGATAGGCAAGTTGAGCTAGGCAGGTTAGGAAAAACCAAGGGACACAAGTATAACTTATGAAAGCATAGAACTAGGTTAGATGTTTAGGAGATACTTCTTTTTATAGGATGTGTGGACTTCTGGAACAAGTTGCCAGCAGGTACAGTGAGTGGGAATTCAATGCAACTGTTCAAAAGGGAGCTAGGTGAGTTCCTGAGGATGGCTAATATATACCTATATATAGGTAGGTGAGTCACTGGGGATTGTGTCACTCAGTCACTGTGATATCCTGGAGCTTACTTGATTGCTTTGGAGGGAAGGAGAGGAATTTCCCAGAGCTTTTTCTTAAATTGGCCTCAGGGTTTGTGTGTGTGTGTGTGTGTGGGGCGGGGGAGACATGGTGTGCCCACCGTGCTGGGCTGGGACAGGCTCCAGGACCAGTTGGTCTATTTCTTTTCCGTATACTTGTACCAGGCTCCCTCCCTTTGTGTTTCCAATATCTCTTTGTGCCCTTATTCATGGAAAGTAAACGAATCCCCAGAAGTGTGATGATATTTAGTTATAAACTGGAAAGTAGAATCTATACCATAATTGTTATTAGTTTCAGTTATGTTCGGTACTCAGTTATGCCCCCATTCTTATATGATGCAAATTCTTATTCTTAAAATCATGCCTTTAACATTCACTATCCTGCAGCTTAATACTTCTTGAAATAAGCGTTTAAAGGGGGAAGTTACGTTATGGTTGTATATATTTCGTCAGATAGAAATAAAATGCAGAATTATAGCTACTGGTACAATTAACACAATGCAATCAAAATCGTAGCATTAAACTGGTGCAAAAGTGAAGCGAAATACAAATATACAGATGTCAGTTATGTATAATCGTGGGGAATGCAAATTATTTCACAATCTACGCCGCAAACAGCACGACTAACTTCGGTGAGGCGCTGTATTGGTTGTGTTGTTTGAAGTCCCAGCACGGCGCTGCAGTTTGCACCATGATCTGGTTTTCGCTTTTCGGCATAAAACGTGAGCGGTTGTTGGTATATTTGCACCGAGCCGTTAAATAAGCATGAGCCCAGCTGGCCGCAGACTTCCCAGTGCTTGGCACTGCTGAAGCTCATTCGTTGAGTCATTTACCTTTGGGATGGGCATCTGGCTGCACGGCAAATCTGATCATCCAAGAGCGCCATTGTGCATTCATATGGTTTAGTGCACCCTGGATACGGGGGCGGGCTGCATCCTTACAGTAACTAACATTCAGTCTGTCAACTTTCCACTTTGCATTAGTATTAGGAAAATCACCGAAAGAGTCGTTGCAATTTGACTTCAGTTAGACGTTAGTTATTATAGAAATAACAACAGAAAATGCTGGAAAAACTCAGCAGGCCAGGCAACATCACTGGAGAGAGAAATAGAGTCAACGTTTCAGGTCGAAACCCTTTGTCAAGGGTTATTGTAGTATAGGTGTAGTTTGCAATATACAGTGCTGTTAAATAAATACAGCATCCCCTCTGAACTGTGACCTTTCCCCATATCTGCAGTTCGCATTTCCCGAGCTGCCGGTTGTTACGCACAAACTTTGATAAATGTTCACCTGCAGTTAACCTGGGGATGTGGTATTAAAACGATGTGTCATTTAACAGCTCGGTTTGTTCTTAATTATCTGACGTGGTTTGTAAAAAAAACTTCTGATCCTTCTCAAGAAGCAGTATTTTATCAATTTGATTAAATATTGTTTTATAAAAAATTAATTCGCCCCAGTATGGAATTGTACTGGGGGGGGGGGGTGGTTCCCAAGTTTCCACCAACGGGACCTTGTTAGACAGTTTAGAAATCTGTCTGATGTTTTGTTTTTACTTACCACACATTCCAAAAAAATCGGACAAATGAGCCAATGGGTCAAATATCAGCCCAACGCCGAGTGAAAATTGATGTGTTTGCACAGACTAGACACAGACCCTTGCCACTTCACCTCCAATGCAATCAATGTTAATCTGAGGTCAGGCTTTGGCAAGATAAAGGAATTTGCCAATAAATGCGACTTTTTTTTAACTTCAAATACAAATCGTACTTTGTAGTTTCTAAAGTTTCCACTTTGAAGGCTGCAGCGTTCAATATTCGGTCTGCTCGCCATCAGATCTTATTTTATTTTTTATAAAACAATATTCTTCCCCGCATTCCCACCATTTCCATGACGTGCAAAACCTTCCCCTCATAGACAAGCTGACTTTAAAAAGGCGAGCTGTCCAAAGTGGACACTGGCTGCTCGTGAATTGAGCGGATGCTGCGTTATAGTAAAACGTATTAATAATAGACAATTGGTTGCACATCTTGCTTTAACTTTATATTATTATTATCTTGAGGTAAACATGTGACACCGAGATAAACCTGTGAAAGTACAGATCTGATATCCCAGTGAAAAGTGTTGTTCGGAGCGCCTTTCACACATCCTACATACACGCAAAAAACCGTGGCTTCCATTTCAGATACAGTACTAACTCATCCAACAGCCTCTTGCACTGGTCAGCATCTATCGAGAACTACAATCAATGGGCGTTTGCATGACACAAGCCCTTTAAATGTGTGATTCTGCTCACTAATCCCTTTCAGTAACTGTGCTGGTGGATTCCCGAGTTTAATTGCTTCTGTTTTGTAAAATATATTTCTGTCTGTCGTGCCTGAAAATCAGCAGCTATTTCCCAAATGTCAATGTCTTACTAGATTTACGAGTCAGCCTGAGTTTCCCCATTGTGCATAAAATGCTAATTAACGAGACGCTGTCATGCCAAATGTGGCACGAATCCACTCGAGCTTTGCCATAATTGCCCCATTAGAGATAGGGCTGAATTCCTGACAATATCTGGCAATGGGAATAAACCTTACGACTCACCACAATCTTAATGGGACTGACAGTGGAAACCGACACTGTGATCCTTGTGTTACATAATTACAAGAAAAAACTTTAAGAAAATGGAGAATCAATACCTATTGGATCCTTGCTCTGAAGATGCGCTGAGTTGAGGTGACAGCGCTCAAATTCAATAATAGCTGTTACTAAAACTGCATCTTTCTCTCGCTCGCTCGCTCCTCCACAGATGAGAAATCCCACCTGATGTGAATGTTCCTTCACGGAATGAACACAAGATAGCTGGAATTCGATGTTCCGTGAGGCTCCTGTACTTCCAATCTTTTAACCTTAGTTCTTTTCTCTCTCTCTCTCTCCTTCCTCTGTAAGATCCCAGGTTCGATCCAATCGGGTCCCGCTCTGTGAAAGGCTGGCCTGAATGAATGACCGAGTGCGGTGGCTGGAGCTTTCTTGCTTCCTTGCGCTGATGTTGCCTGCAGAATGTGACTGACCTCTTTCCAGACTCTGGCTGCGATTCTTAAGCGCCTCCGCTCACCACAAGCCCGGCAGCGCGAACTGGAACAGTTTCACATTCACATGTACGGACACCACGGGGGCTTGTTTCTCTCATCGGCCACTGCCCGGCTATAGCACTGCTCTTAAAGAAAGCCCGATTTTCTGGCAATGGCCGCTAAACCAGTAATGATGCAGTGATACTGGAAAGAAGATTGTATCCCAACAGATAGATTTTCATTACTGGGCTCGGCTCCGCACAATGCAATCGTGCTGATTTGCCGTATTTGTACACTTTTGTCAAATATTTTACATAAGTACATTAAAAGGATGATGTGGAACCACGTACATATGTATTTATTCGGGAAACGGTTTTCGATTTAGTGTAATAGAGAAGCTTAGGGCAGTTTAAAGAACTTAGCAGACTCCCAATAGATGGACGTTGTTAATACATTACAGAGAATTGAGACTGGAGTGGGCTGCAAACCCGGCGCAATCCCAAGGAGTGATATATTCAGCACATCTTTATTGATATCCCAGGCTCCAGTGGTTACGAATAGTTTTTTGTTTCAGACGGTTATACTTCAGCGGATCGATCAGTGCCAGGAACCAAACATGTATTTTTTAGTGGATATACCAGTCACAGTGTATTCAATACTAAAAGCAGCATCGGGCGTTCAATCCTCTCGTATACTTCTGGTGATATTTAAACGCGGCATCCTTTCCTCTGGGTGTTTTACAGGCCTACACTGAACTAGTTAAATACCTGTAGTTACTTAGTCGCTGACACTTACTAGCTGGCCAGTTATACAATTCTACTTTCAAAGCGGAATGATTCGCAGTTTATCAAACACTATTTTGAAGATGTTTGCTCCAAAGGTGACATTTAAAAGAAAAACAGAATTTTTACTTCTCACACCTAACGCTCGAAAGGATGGCTGTCTGTTTGCTATCGCAAGCACTGTGTATTTTTAATATGCAAGTCAGACACTGCCCCTTAAGCCTGGTGCCAGTTTGTGCTGAATATATCACTCCTTGGGATTGCTGTTACCCTTGCTAGTCCAAGCTCGAATTATTTGGCAATAGCCCGGGTTGGAGGACCAAAGTGTCCTGACTGTCCTGAAGCCGACCAAGCTGGAATCTTTCTTAAAGAGCCGACTCCTGGTATGAATTCACCTTTCCAAGTCTTCCAGTAACTCTCCCATGGGCTCTGAGAATATTGGAATGAGGAACATACATTGACCCCGACAACTCGCGCCGTGTTAAAGAACTGCTTTTAAATCTTTTTGCAACCCACGTCCACTTCGAATATTTTGATTTATGACATACTTAAATAGCACAATTTATACTGAAAGGTTTTAAAACTTGACAGCATTACTTTCTGTGGGACCTTTATCCAATTATGCGTCTCTGGTGTTTCCAGGAATACATATATCGAGTATTCATTACACATAAGGGTGGGCCTCAACTCAGAGGATTTATTTGGAAGAGCCAGTGCCCATTCTGCTAGATTTTGGAAGAAATTGTTATATTTTTGCGTGGCACTGTAAGTTTCAGGTTCGCTTCATAAATTGGAACAAAACCGTCTTTGGAAACCAGACCCACAATAAATACAAAATACTGAGGATGCCGGAAATCTGAAATAACAACAGAAAATGCTGGAAACACTCAGCAGATCAGGCAGCATCGAGGAGAGAGAAACAGAGTTAACGTTTCAGGTCGGGGACCCTTGGTTCACACAACAAATAGATTGCCGCAACAATATATATTTTTAATATTTCTAAATGTGCATGCCCATCAATAAATAATCATAGGAAATTAAATATCAATAATTGCAAATTGAAGTTTAGAAGAAGAAGGCCCGTGAGGTGCGTCTGCCTCAAGCAGGCCCACTACAGTAACGCTTTTCAACAGCACACTGCACCCGGCACAGGACGGCCAAACTCTGCAGTTTGTCACAAGAAGCGGGAGCGCCGCAGACACCAGACTTCGGATTTCATGGCCCGAGAAATGTATTGAAACTGATCTAAACCTAAAGCTATAGCAGAATTTTGTCCCAGAGATTGGGAAGTTTAAAAAAAAATTACGCTCTGTCCACAGAATCAAATTGTTCTTTTGAAATAAGAAATAATCCACATTGATTTATGGTTCTTGGCAAAAGTGTTAGATAAGTATGTTTGTTACAAAATAACACAAATGAAAATCACCGAAATGATTTCTGCTAGGATTTTGGATTATTTCCGATTAGTTATGTCCAAATAGTACTAAAGCAAGAAAAGGCAACGCCGTCCATTAGAACCGCACTAGATCACTGGACTAGCAACCCAGCTATGTGCTGAAACGTTATGAGGGAGGAGAGGAGACGTGATTAAACTGGGTGTGCTGTTTGTTTATGGTTGTTGGGAAGAGACAATTTTCCCGAACTAAATAAGAACACTAAAGAAAGCACAAGAAGCAAAGTAGTAAATGTTTCACTCTTCGGCGCCGCGATTAATGAGGTCAGGTGATTTAGTCATTTTTCCGAGAACGGAGCATTCAGATGGCGACGTGTGAATGGCCCAAGACCCCAACCACAAACAACCGCCCCTAAAACACCGCCCGGTCTGAGGGACCAGTGTAGATGTCGTTTTACTGAATCGGTGTTGTTCAGTACGTTAGCCACTCGCCACATGTGGCTAACTGAGAATCCAGATGTGGCTAATTGCATCTTTGATTAGTAAATAAAACTGAGTAATAAACACTGTCCTTAGGCACATCATTTCAGTACTCATAATTGGACAGCCTATGCATGTGTACTTTAATCTTTTTGTGTGTTTGTTGGTAAAATGGTAAGAGAAAAGGCAGAGTGCGCCAGTGTTTTTTGATCTTTGTATTTGCTTTTCTTCCTTGGTTACTGCTTATTAGTTCTCTGCTAATGGTGTGTAACATGGGTGGAATTGCAAAACTTCAGCACCATGGAAACATCAGCAATATTGTATGGAGAGGGGAGCTGCCAGCAGAAGAAAGAATCCTTGAGTATATTCAAGGCTGAGACAGATAGATTTGTGGACTCTAGGGGAATCAAGGGATATGGGGATCAGGCGGGAAAGTGGAGTTGAAGACGAAGATCAGTCATGATCTTATTGAATGGTGGAGCAGGCTCAACGGGCCATATGGCCTACTCCTAATTCTTATGTTTTCATGCTAAACATGTATAGAACCTTGGTTAGACCAAACTTGGAGTACTGTGAACAGTTCTGGTCTCCATACTATAAAAAGAACGTAGAGGCAGTGAAGATGGTGCAAGAAAGATTTACTAGGATGATACCAGAACTGAGAGGTTATACCTATCAGGAAAGATTGAACAAGCTAAGGCTACTTTCTCTAGAAAAGAGAAGACTGCAGGGTAACCCGATAGAGGTCTTTAAGATAACGAAAGGGTCTGATAGGGTAGATGTAGAGAAAATGTTGCCACTTGTGAGGAAAACCAGAATTAGGGGCCATAATAATAAGATAGTCACGAATAGATCCAATTGGGTATTCAGGAGAAACTTCTTTTCCCAGAGAGTTGTTAGAATGTTAGAACCACAAGGAGGTGAATTGCATAGATGCATTTAAGGGGAAGCTGGATAAGCACACGAGGGAGAAAGGAATAGAAGGATATGTTGATGGGGTTAGATGACGTAGGGTGGGAGGAGGCTTGTGTGGAACATAAACACAGGCATGGACCTGTTGAGCTGAATGGCCTGTTTCTGTGCTGAAAATACTTTCTAATAGTTTGTAATAAATACAAAACCACTGCACAGTATCAGGTAAGATCTGTGCTTGTCACTGGTGCCGTGTATTAATATTGAACTATTATAGCTTTTCCACAGTTTATTTTGACACGTTTCAGTTGCGTAGTAAGCACTTCAAGCATACAATTAATGATGCCAAGGTTAACTAATTGCATTTTAGGTTCCATTTACATTACAATTGCAGCTTCCCCATGAAGTGATTTTCCTGGCCTACTCTCAATCCAGAGTCGGCATGATGTGGCTGTAAAGCAAAACAGAGTGTGACTCCTTCCTCCTCAGAGTTTAACTCTGCTTCACTGCAGAGGCAGAACAAGTCATGACTCCAGATTTACATTATACTTTCTTAAAATTCTAGAAGTTTATAGAAGGAGGCCATTCTGCACATTGTGCCTGTGATGGCTCTTTTATAGAGCAATTCAACACTAGTCCCACTGTCCTTGTCTCTCCATATCTTTATGTCTTCCTCTGCTTTAAATGTTTATCCAATTTTCCATTCAAAGATGCAATAGTCCATCCTTCAACTATTCTTTTGGCAAAGCATTCCATGCTCCAAAAATGCTCTTGGATTTCTCCGAATCTCTTAGTGGCACCTTTTAATTGATATCCCCTCATCGCTGAAGCATTAGTGCAAATGAAACTACTTTGCCCCAACACTGCAGTTATAGTATAAGTTCTGCCTTTAATGTGCTTCAATACCAAAAATCACCTGCTTTCAGATGTAAAAGTCTGTGTCTGGAGTTATACAATGCAAACCAGAGTGACATGTTCTCCTGGATGGGGTCTGACACTTCACAGCTTCAATAGTCTCCTGAGTTAAACAGCCACTTTAGCATTGATGCGCACCCAAAACCATGTGAGTGAAAGTAGCATCAAAAATACACATTACTATGTAGCATTCAAAATGGAGACTGATGAGGAAAATCATGGCCTGAATTTTCTGGCGTCTGAGGGGCATGATTGGAGGTGGGTCAGGAAGGAAATTTGAAAAACCTTGGAACGGGTCGGGAACCCGCTGTCCTACCACCTCCACACGCCTTTCCCTTGGGTGCATTTGCCAGCAGGGCAGCAACCCGAATGGCAGAGGCGGCCGAGGTAATTTAAATCATTATGAGGTACTAGTCAGACCCTTAAGCACCTTTTTAACCATACCTTTCAAATTTCCCTGGATGACCATGGGAATCATACAGCTCGGGAACCATGTCTGTGAACCTGAGGCGGAAGTTCATTGGCCATTGATCCACCTCATTAGTGCACAGCATGGAAAGTACAATAAAAACTCCCACCTGACAGCTAGTCACTTTTCTAAAGCAGATGCTGTTGCTGAGTGCATTGTCAGCACAGATTTAGCTTTATAGAGGTTGCAAGTGTTTCCAGCAAAGCCAGGATCCACTGTCACCTCATTGGTAGAACCTATCACACCATTGACAGATTGCTTCTGTCATCTCTACTGACCTGCCATCTATTACATCAGCATAGGTGCTATTAATACTGTCTCACCTTGGTCCTCAGATTTGAACCACAATGAACCCCAACACCATCAGCACCAATAACAACACCACCAACCTTCTCCTCAACCACCTGATGCTGCACAGGACAGAGGGCATCAGCGCAGGGCTGCACGGCACCGGAGGTGATACCCCCAACACAGGATGTATAGGCAGAGGATGAGCTTCCTCAACATGACTGAGCAGCAGTGCCAAAGGAGGCTCAGGCTTTTGCGCCAGGTCATCGCAGACATTTGCAGATTTCTGGAGTAAGACCTGCAGCCCAGAGGAGTGGGTGGACACACCGTACCAGTGGCTGTCAAAGTCACCAGCGCCCTCAACTTCTTTGCCTCAGGCTCCTTCCAGGAATCTGCAGCAGCCATCGCGGCATCTCGCAGTCAGCCATCCTCAGATGCATCACACAGGTCATCGATGCCCTCTTTGACAAGTCAGCCAATTATATCAACTTTCCCACTGATGAAGCCAGTGTTACTCAGCGAGCGTTGACCTTTGCCACTTTGGCTGGCTTCCCACGGGTGCAAGATGTCATCAACTGCAAACATATGGCCATCAGGGCACCCCATCATCACCCAGGAATCTTTGTCAACTGCAAGGGCTTCCACTCCCTCAATGTGCAGTTAGCTTGCAACCATAGGAAGATCATCAAGCATGTGTATGCCAAATTCCTTGCAGCTGCCATGACTCTTTCATCCTGCGGCAGTCCACTCTCCCTCAGCACTTTGCTCCTCCAAACAGACATTCCGGCTGGATGCTTGGAGACAAGGACACTGAAGACATGGCTCATGACTCCTTGAGTGGGCCAAGTTCTGACGCCGAGGAGAGATCTAATGAAAGCCACATTTCCACCAGATGTGTCATAGAGCAGATAATAGGCATGTTGAAAATGAGCTTCCGATGTCTTGTCAGACGTGGAGGAGCCCTTCAGTATGCACCAGCCAGAGTCTCCAGAATCATTGTGGTCTGCTGCGCCCTGCACAACATAGTGCAGCAGCGAGGATTAGCGTTGCATGAGGAGCAAGGCTTGAGTGCACAGCCTCTTCACAGGAGGAGGAGGCATATAAATAGTAAACAGGTAGTAAGAGGAAGGTTGAGGCCGATTAGGGACCAAAAGGAGACCTACGCATGGAGGCAGAGGGTATGGCTGAGGTGTTAAATGAGAACTTTGCATCTGTCTTCACCAAGGAAGAAGATGCTGCCATAGACATAGTGAAGGAGGAGGTAAAGGAGATAGTGGATGGGTTAAAAATTGATAAAGAGGAGGTACTAGAAAGGCTGGCTGTATTTAAAGTAGATAAGACACCAGGACCAGATGGGATACATCCTAGCATGCTGAGGGAAGTGAAGGAAGAAATCACGGAGGTACTGGCCATAATCTTCCAATCCTCCTTAGAAACGGGGGTGATGCCAGGGGACTGGAGAACTGCAAATGTTACACCCTTGTTCAAAAAAGGGTGTAAACATAAACCCAGCAACTAAAGGCCAGTCAGTTTAACCTCGGTAGTGGGGAAGCTTTTAGAAACAATAATCAGGGACAAAATTAACAGTCACTTGGACAAGTGGATTAATTAACGAAAGTCAGCACGGATTTGTTAAAGGCAAATGATGTTTAACCAACTTCATCGAGTTTTTTGATGAGGTAATAGAGAGGGTTGATGAGGGCAATGAGGTTGATGTGGTGTATATGGATTTCCAAAAGGTGTTCGACAAAGTCCCACATAATAGGCTTGCCAGCAAAGTTGAAGCTCACGGAATAAAAGCGACAGTGGCAGCCTGGATACGAAATTGGCTAAGTGACAGGAAACAGAGAGTAGTGGTGAATGGTTGTTTTTTGGACTGGAGGAAGGTATACAGTGGTGTTCCCCAGGGGTTGGTTCTAGGACCACTGATTTTCTTGATATATATTAATGACTTGGATGTGGGTGTACAGGGTACAATTAAAAAATTTGCAGATGACACAAAACTTGGAAGTATAGTGAACAGTGAGGAAGATAGTGATAGACTTCAAGAGGACATAAACAGGCTGGTGGAATGGGCGGACACATGGCAGATGAAATTTAATGCAGAAAAATGTGAAGTGATACATTTTGGTAGAAAGAATGAAGAGAGGAAATATAAACTAAAGGGGACAATCCTAAAGGAGCTGCATGAACAGAGAGACCTGGGGGTATATGTGCACACATTGTTGAGGTGGCAGGGCAGGTTGAGAGAGCAGTTAAAAAAGCATACAGGATCCTGGGCTTTATAAATAGCGACATAGTGTACAAAAGCATGGAAATTATGATGAACTTTTATAAAACATTGGTTCGGCCTCAACTAGAGTATTGTGTCCAAATCTGAGCACCACACTTTAGGAAGGATGTGAAGGCCTTAGAGAGGGTGCAGAAAAGATTTACAAGAATGATTCCAGGAATGAGGGACTTCAGTTACGTGGATAGACTGGAGAAGCTGGGGTTGTTCTCCTTAGAGCAGAGAAGATTGAGAAGAGATTTGATAGAGGTGTTCAAAATCATGAGGGGTCTGGACAGAGTAGATAGAGAGAAACTGTTCCCATTGTCAGAAGGATCGAGAACCAGAGGGCACAGATTTAAGGTGATTGGCAGAAGAACCAAAGGTGAAATTAGGAAAAAATTTACTCAGCGAGTGGCTAGGATCTGGAATGGAATGCCTGAAAGGGTGGTGGAGGCAGACTCAATCACGGCTTTCAAAAGGGAGTTGGATAAGTACCTGCAGGAAAAAAATTTGCAGGGCTACGGGGAAAGGGCGGGGGAGTGGGACTAGTTGAAGTGCTCTTGCAGATAGCCGGCACGGGCTCGATGGGCCAAATGGTCTTCTCCCGTGCTGTAACTATTCTATGATTCTATGAGGATGAGTAGGAGGAGCATCTGCTGGAAGGTGAGGAGCAGGAGGAACCTGTGGTCCAGATCCCACCAGCACCCGAGCACATTGGTGCCCGGGAGGCCAGGGACGGTCTCATCAGGACCAGATTTACTGAACTTCATACATTAGACCCATATGGCTGCCACATGCTGTGCCACGTTCACACCATCACATAGCAACACCATAAAGCATCCCTACAATGACCAGGCTATTCCTTTCACACTGACTACCATTGCTGGAGGTAACGTTGAGTCTCACCATTCACTCCAACCCACTGAGCAACTTCCAAAGTTGTAAACAAATGTGTGCATGACCAGAAAGTGGTAAAAATAAGTATTTTATCTGCGACATCACAGTAATGGAAACTTTACAGAAACATTTATTAAAGCACCCAAGTGGCTACCCTTGTGCATCTACTTGTGTTTCATCTTTCTCTTACACGTGCTTCTACGAGGTGTTACTCCTGTGGCTTCAGCAGAGGTAGAGGCAGGCTGCTCACTTCCCTGCTGTGACTGCATAGACACTTTTGGTGGACGTCCTCTGGGTTTTGGAGTCTGTGAGGGCCCCGTTGAAGACTGCTCCTCCTGCGACTGTCCAGGGGCAGAGTCAGCCATCGCCATCCGAGGAGCCATCTCGGGCTCTGACTGAAGGGGCGGGCGCAATGGGGGAGAAGTGTGAGCGCTTTGACAGGAGACCCCACTTCCATGTCCCCTCTCACTATCATCCCTTTCATGGGCCACCCGCACTTCCCTGCTAGCAAGGAGCTGGAGAGCACCTTGCTGCACATCAGTGGGGCCATGAAGACCAACGTCTACTTTGACATCCCTCCACAGATGAGCATCCGCCATCTATTCTCCATAGATAGCCATCTATTCTGCATAAAGACCATGTGCTCCTGTGAGTGGCGAATTAGCTGCTCCATGTAGGGGGCCATCCTTTCCATGGAAGAGCCTACATCGCTTGCGACATGGTGGTGTCCATGTTCAAGATGGACTCCTCCATTCTCTGCACATATGCAGACATCGTGATCGCAAAACCTGTCAGAGCCCCCTGCATTTCTTGCTGCCGCTCCAGGATTGCCATCTTTCTGGATGGTCCCCAAGGCTCAGCATCTGTATGCAGCTAAGCTGAGCTGGGATAGTCCTGTGCCCTTCAGCGAGGAGTCACCACTGCTGTCCCTGTCTCCACGATCTGCTCTTGCTCACTTGTGATTTGTGAGACACCAGGTGACAACACTACTCTATCTTGCGTGGGACCCACCGAGGTGTGCGTATCTGCGCTGGTGCTGGGTGCGCTTATGTCTGGTGACGGTGCACCCTCAGAGGCTGGAAACTCCTCTGAGGAGTCATCTTCCTCTTCCTTGTGACAGTGCAGGAGGCTATTGATGGACCTGTGGGAGAGTAAAGAGATGAGTTAGATATGTCATATCAAGAATGGGTACAGATACCATTATGAACATTCACTGTCTGCCGCCATCAGTCCCCATATGAATAACTGCTGTATGCCATGTGGCTGTATGAGATGTAATTCTGTCACCAGATTGTTGAGATGTCCCCCTCTCTCTGTCTCCCACCTCCAGCTGCTCTTTCCTCCACTCCCCCCTTTCCCTGCCCCTACACTTGCTTAAAAACCTGTTCCATCTCCAACTTTTTCCAGTTCTGATGAAGGGTCATCGACCTGAAACGTTAACTCTGTTTCTCTCTCCAAAGATGCTGCCTGACCCACTGAGTATTTCCAGCATTTTCTGTTTTTATATGCTCCTTTAAATATCCTGGCTGAAAATGCATCATCGATGATGTAATCGGACCCGTACCATTTGATATGGCTGGGTAACGCGCAGGGCTGCCTTAATAGGTGCCATTAACGGAAAGTCGATCTCAGGAGTGTGATGGAATGAGGAACGGGGTCGTGACCTGCCACGGCGACCACCCACACCTGACCCACCCAGGTACAGAAAATTCCGGTCCATGTGTTGATAATCAAGGGTCATGCTGTACTTGTGGGTCCTTTATTAATGATTGTACGTCTAACATTACTGAGCAAATGTAACAGAGAATAAGGGACATGGGTGAAAATAAGATATCATTCTAATCAGCATAAATATATGTAATTGCAGAAAGGTTTATAGAATGGTAAACAAATTAGTTGCAGTGTTAGCTCTAATATGAGATGCATACAGACCAGGGAGAGACAGAGAGACGAACCTCAATCAACATGATTGTTGACTACAAGACTTTCCTGGCAAGAACCTGAACAGTTTTCTCTTCATAGTAATATGCCTCTTTCTCTCTGCTGCAATTGTGTTGTGGTATTAATGATGCATTGAAATATAATTTTATCATATAATTCCAATTCTGTTTAGCTAATGGAAAAGAAACATATCAGCCGCCACCCCATAACAAACACAGGTTTTGTTGGGAGGGGGCTGTATCTTCTATCATGAATAATATGTAGCAGGTTGTTATAATATTAGCAATGCATTCTCGGAGTCCAGATAATGGGATAAACTCATAAGATCACACAAGTCCGTTTTTGTCAGTTACCAGCAGAACCACTGGCTTATGGTGACTGAATAAGTCAAATTTCATTTTTATTATGTGGGATTTCAGGATTTTTAGCTGTGCATTTGGGATGGTATTTGTGATTCTGCCTGTTTACAATTAAAGTTATTATCATGACTGAATAAGTTAAATTCCATTTTTATTACATGGTCTTCTGAGATTTTTACCTGGGTTTTGGGGATAGTGTTTTACATTTTTCTCCATTTTCCTGGGAAAGTAGTGGTCAAGGCTATAAAGGGATTATTTAATATTCATTAAACCCACAATAAGGATGTGCAAAATATATTCACATCTTGTCATGTTAACAGAAGGTTTATATTGCTCTTCCTCCCTCCTACATAGACATTATGCAGATATCAGCCATACAATTCTATTTTTGTAGCACCAAGTCTCTCCTCGTGACATTAATTCTGCTCATGTTTGTGTTAAAAGTGATTCAGCACCTGTTGGCAGATGCCAGATTCTCAAGTCACAGCACAGTTCTGTTTACAAGTACTGTAATTTCTATTGTTCTTGCATGTCTTTAAACCTTTGACTCCTTCACTGAGTCAACCGATGGACTGATTTCTAATAGGTGGAATATTTTCAATATCCATGTTGACAATTCAAACTTGATTTTCAGTGGTACAATTTTATTGGCTGCAGAGTTCCCTGTACTATAAAACGATGCGTGGAGGAAGATATTAGTGTAGCTAATCAGGTATAATGCATGTTTATAATCAGTTGAGGAGAAACTGAAGAATCCCAAGTGTTTTTATTGCAGCTATCATTTAATCTTCTCAGGTCTACCACATTTAATCTTCTCAGGTCTTTCAATTTTTTTGTTGTCAAGGTCTTATCATTGTTTCATTTTATATCATATTTTTCTGCCCATAAGGTTTACTGTCACTGATTAGAAAGGTTCCATGGTTGCAAGCAATAAGTCACTGGGAGCCAAGTGGAAAATTCTTAAAGTTGTTTTTTCGCTTCTGCTTTTCTCCAATCCTGAAGGCTTCACCTCATGCTGGGGTGGATATCTCATCCAAGTGGACTCTCTTCATAGAATCATAGAATCACAGAATAGTACAGCACAGAAGGAGGCCATTCGGTCCATCGAGTCTGCACCGACTATTTCGAAGAGCAATCCACTTAGTCCCACTCCCCCGCTCATTGCCCAAATCCCTGCAATGTTTTCTCCTTCAAGTATTTATCCAATTCCCTTTTGAAGGCTACTGTTGAATCTGTATCCATCACCCTATCAGGCAGTGCATTCCAAATCCTAACCACTCGTTGCATAAAAAGGATTTTCTTCATGTCGCCTCTGGTTCTTTTGCCAATCACCTTAAATCTGTGCCCTCTGGTTATTGACCCTTCAGCCATTGGAAGCGGTTTCTCTTTATTTACTCTATCTAAAGCCTTCATGATTTTGAACACCTCCATCAAATCTCCTCTTAGCCTTCTCTGCTCTAAGCGGAACAACCCCAGCTTCTTCAGTCTATCTCCGTAACTGTAATCCCTCATCCCTAGAACCATTTCAGTAAATCTTTTCTGTACCCTCTCCAAAGTCTTCATGTCCTTCCTAAAGTGTGGTGCCCAGAATTGGACACAATACTCCAGCTGGGGCCGAACTAGAGTTTTATATAGGTTTAGCATAACTTCCTGGCTTTTGTACTCTATGCCTCTATTTAAAAAGCCCAGGATCCCATATGCTTTATTAACTGCTTTGTTAACCTGTCCTATCATCTTCAAAGATTTGTGCACAAACACCCCTATGTCTTTCTTCTTGCACCCACTTTAAAATTGTCCCCAATTAGCATGTATTGCCTCTCCTCATTCTACCTACCAAAATGTATCACCTCACACTTTTCTGCATTGAATTTAATCTGCCACGTGTCTGTCAATCGACCAACCTGTTTATGACCTCTTGAAGTCTATTACTATCTTCTTCACTGTTTACTACATTTCCAAGTTTCGTGCCATCTGCAAATTTTGAAATTGTTCCCTGTACCCCCAAGTCCAAGTCATTAATGTACATCAAAAACAGCAGTGGTCCTCACACTGAACCTTGGGGAACTCATTGTATACCTCCCTCCAGTCTGAAAAAACAGCCATTCACTACAACTCTATGTTTTCTATCCCGTAGACAATTTTGTATCCATGTTGCTACTGCCCTTTTATCCCATGGGCTTCAATTTTGCTAACAAGCCTAATACGTGGTACCTTATCAAATGCCTTTTGAAAGTCCATATACACAATATAAACAGACTGCCTTCATCCACCCTCTTTGTTGCTTCATCAAAAAACTCAATCAAGTTAGTCTAACACAATTTGCCCTTAACAAATCCCTGCTGGCTCTCCTTCATTAGTCCATGCTTGTCTAAGTGGCTGTTAATTTTCTTCCAGATTATTGTTACTAAAAGCTTCCCCACCACCAACGTTAAACTGACTGGCCTGTAATTGCCAGGTTTATCCTTCTCCCCCTTTTTGAACAAGGTTGTAACATTTGCAATCCTTCAATCCTTTGACACCGCCCCTGTATCTAAGAAAGATTGGAAGATTGTGGCCAGCACCTCCACAATTTCTACCCTTACTTCCCTTAGCATCCTAGGATGCATCCCCTCTGGACCAGGTGACTTATCAACTTTAACTCCAGCTAGTCTTTCTAGTACCTCCTTTTTATCTATTTTTATCTCTTCCAGTATCCCGGCAACGTTCTCGTTTACCATAGCTTTGGCAAAATCCTCTTCCTTGGTAAACAATGATGCAATACCTCAGCCATGCTTTCTTTCTCCACCAATGGATATCCTTTTTGGTCCCTAATTGGTCCCACCCCTCCTCTTACTAACCGTTTACTATTTATATGCCTATAGAAAACCTTTGGATTCCCGTTTATGTTAGCCAGCAATCTATTCTTGTACTGTCTCTTTGCCCCTCTTATTTCCTTTTTCATTTCTCCTCTGTACTTTTTACATTCAGCCTGTTTCTCCCTTGTATTATCAAGTTGACATCTGTCATATGCCCACTTGTTCTGCTTCATCCTACTCTCTAACTCCCTCGACATCCAGAGAGCTCTGGCTTTGGTCGCCCTCCCTTTCCCTCTTGTGGGAATGTACCGAGACTGTACCCAAGCCATCTCCTCTTTAAAGGCCACCCATTGCTCCTTTACATTTCTGCCTGCCAGCCTTTGACTCCAAATTACCCAGGCCATGTCCCTCCTCAATTTGCTGAAATTAGCCCTCCTCTAGTTAAGTATTTTTCTTCTAGATTGCTCCTTGTCCTTCTCCATAACGAATCTAATCCTTATGATACTACGATTACTATTCCAGAGATGCTCTCCATCTGTAACATTCTCCACTTGACCCAATTCATTGCCTAGGACTAGATCCAGCAATGTCTCCTTCCTCATTAGACAGGAAAAATATTGATCAAGAAAATGCTCTTGAACACACTTCAGATATTCCTTGCCTTCTCTGCCCTTAACACAATCACTGCCCCATTCAATATTGGAGTAGGTAAAGTCTCCCGTTATCACTACAACAACAACACCAACTTGTATTTATATAGCACCTTTAACATAATGGCCCTGAAATTAGGATCGGGGGCTTGCCGCGCGTGCAAGCCCCCGATGTGCACTCACCCTGCGTGTCGACATCTGAAGCCCGGGCCTGCTTGCATTTCCTGTCACAGGCCCGGTTCAGCTGTCAGCGCGCTGTGCTTACCTGATCCAGCGGCGTAGTTAGTGCGATGTGCCGGCTGGGAGCCAATCAGGGGAGGGGAAACTCATTCATGAGTTTGACAGTAAGAGCTGTCAAACTCATGAAAAGTATGGGCTGCCAAAACACTACTTTAACTTTAAATAAAATTTTAAAAAACATACCACTGATTATATTAACTATAAATAAGTTTAAAAAAATGTTTTAAACAATTAATCAATTTTTTGAAAAAAATACATTTTTAAAAAATAGGGTCTAAAACTAAAAACTTACCTTACTGTAAATTCTTTAAAAATAACAAACCTGTGGAAAAAAAATTTCTACATTGCACTAAAAGCCCACTTACCTGAAAAACTAAATACTTACGTCTAGTTTTTCCACGCGTAAAGACTGGAGGCCTTTACACGCGCGCAACTCTGAAAAAAAAAGGAATTTCACTGCGCACGCGCTGCCTGTGCAGTCGCGCGCGCTCTGCCTCTTAACCCCTTGGGTCAGAGGACAGGAAATGCCGGTTTTCAGCGCATGCGCTGTGCATGCTGAAAACCGGCAATTCCTCCGGGCACACGCGTGAGTACCCCGTCCTTACTCACACGTTGTGCCCGGAATTACTGGGCCAATAAAACGTCCCAAGGCGCTTTACAGGAGCGTTATCAAACAAAATTTGACACCAAGCCACATAAGGAGATATTACGCTAGATGAGATAGGTTTTAAGGAGCGTCTTAAAGGAAGAAAGAGAGGTAGAGAGATGGAAAGGTTTAGGGAGGGAATTCCAGAGCTTAAGAACATAAGAATTAAGAGCCGGAGTAGGACATACGGCCCCTCAAGCCTGCTCCGCCATTCAATAAGATCATGACTGATCTTCAACCTCAACTCCACTTTCCCACCAGACCCCCATATCCCTTGATTCCCCTAGAGTCCAAAAATCTTTCTATCTCAGCCTTGAATATACTCAATGACTGAGCATCCACAGCCCTTTGAGGTAGAGAATTCCAAAGATTCACAACCCTCCGAGTGAAGAAATTCCTCCTCATTTCACTCTTAAATGGCCGACCCCTTATCCTGAGACTATGACCCCTAGTTCTGGACTCTCCATACAAGGGAAACAACTTTTCAGCATCTACCATGTCAATTCCCCTCAGAATCTTATGGGGGCAAAATTCAGTATCGCCCTGTTTGGTGCGCGATTATCGGCCGTGCGCAAAGTTTAGCGCCTGGCGCTAATTATCGCCTCCGACGGCAAACTTGGCTTTTATCACCCCTGGAGGTGATTGGAGCACTAAATCAGGTGCTACACACTTCTCTTAAGGCGCAAAGGCCAAGGAGCGAGGCGCTAACTCAGAGCGCGGGTGCAGCGCAGGTCATGTCAGTTAGCGATGGAACACAGACACACTGGCGCCGGACGGTTCTTAAAGGGGAGGGTCGATCTTGCTCTCCAGCCACACCCTGCTCATTGGAGCCTTGAATCTCGACCTGGAGAGACTTGTGCCTAAATCTTGCAGCTAAGGACTATGGAGAGGGCCAGGGAGCGAGCACAGCGCTTCAGCGAGCGGGCCTTGGAGGCTCTGGTTGGCGCGGTGGAGCGCAGAAGATCAATACTGTACCCAAAGAATGGCAGGAGGCCTTTGCCGCGCGATTACAGAAGAGTGTGGAGGGAGGTGGCACAGAGCGTCTGCTCCAGGAGCATGGTGCCCAGGACCCAAATACAATGTAGATAAAAGCTCAATGACCTCACTCGGGTCGTCTGGATGAGTGGCTTTTTTTCAATACTTCTTCATCCATCCATCTCAAACTCACTCTATGGCCTGAGGGTCTTAAAACCCCAATGCCCAACACTCATCCAACACCTATGGCCCTCTCATTAAACACACACGCACATTCCACACTTTGCATACAGTAAGGGCTATTCACCTATGGGAGGCACATCAGGCAAGACCATGGCTGTATATTTACTCAGACACCGTCCTTTTTCTTGCAGGCCAAGCTATCTCATAACAGGAGACATCAGCAACGGATGGGTGGAGGGCGGCCTCAGCTGCAACCCCTCAGTGATCTTGAGGAGCACGTCCACAGGATTGTGGCAAGCCAGGTGATCGATCCCATCACCACTGGAAAGGCCGATCCCATTCTGGACAGCAATGGTAAGGTCATCACCTTTTTGTCCTCTCTCCTTCCACTTGTACCTCAGAACACCAGCCTTTGACACTTTCAATCCAACTTACTAAATTGCTCCACTCATTCCTCCCTTACTGCCACCCTGTCCTCACGCTAAAGCCACTCTTGTACTTCACAGAAATCACAGAAATCACAGAAACCCCACAGTGCAGATAGAGGCCATTTCGGCCCATCGAGCCTGCACCGACACATATCCCACCCGATCCCGGTAACCCCTACACCAACACATATCCCACCCTATACCCGTAACCCCACATATTTAATCCCCCTAACACTAAGGGTCAATTTATCATAGCCAATCAACCTAACCCGCACATCTTTGGACTGTGGGAGGAAACCCTGCTTTCAGATGGTGATTCACCAGCTGAGGAGATGGGCCTTCAAGCTGCCAGTGGGAGTGAAGCTGCAGGCGAGGAGGAAGATGAAGCTGGAGCATCAGCGCCACCATCTCCCGAGGAAGCCCATGCCCACACTGGGAACACGCCTTCCCTGGAGGGGAGCAGGGCAGAAGGGTCTGATGAGGGTGAAGCTCCAGGACCCAACGCGTTGCAGCAACGGAGCTCATGGGAGTAGGGAAGCTCGGAGGCCTTCTTCCCGGAGGGAGAGCATGCCAGTGAGTCCTACTGCACTGGACGCAGAGGAGGAGTGGCTGACCGCTGAAATGAACACCCAGGTGGTAGACATGCACACTGAGCTCATGGGTGCAGTGGGAAGGGTGCCCGAATGCATTGAATCACTGGCAAGGAGTGTGGAGCACCTTGCTGTAGCACAGGCAGATGCTGCGCAAATGTGTAGTGCTGCAATTCAGTCACTGGCTGCCATGACCCCATCTCTGGCTGCTCTCATGCAGACTCAGATTGAGACCACGCGAGCACTGATTGCTGCCATCCTCGCTGGTTCGGACACATTTCCCCGATTGCTCCGGATGCTGAAGTGCTACCCCGTGGGAGTGCCAGTGTGTCAGTCGAGCAGGGAGTTGCTGTCGTCTCTCAAGATGACAGCATTCCTGCTGCCACCACTGTCACTTCTCCACTGCACCGCCTGTAGGACAGACTGCTGCCGCCCATGCAGAGTTGGTGCAGTCCACCTCCAGACCCAGAGCTGGTCGAAGCCATCCTTCAAGGGCATCTGCAGTCTCAAATTCTGACAATCAGCAGCCTTCCACCAGCCTTGCTGCAGCCACTGGGGTCCCATTACAGAGGAGCAGTAGGGTGGGAAGGGGGGAAGTGCGCAAGGGAAGGAGATCACCCTCGCAGGGCAAAAAGTTGGTGGTGTGACGAAATGTTGGTCATTTTTTTATTAAAGGCCGAAGTTCGTGGTCAAACTTTTGTTTAGTGTTTTGGACATTATCTCCAGGTTGTGAGAACCAGTTATGTTAATGACTGTTTTTTTGTGTTTCTTTCTATTAGTTTGTCATGAGGAAATGACACACACAAAGTTTGTAAAATAAATAAGTTTTTGTATTCAAAATGTACATGTTTGGTCTTTGCAATCATTGCTGCCTTGGCCGGCTTAGGGTTTGCGGGTTGGTTTCATTCATGTTGTTCTCAATGGCAAAAGCCATTTCCTCAGCAGGGGCCTAGAAGCGGCTTGCTATCAGCCGTTGATGGACGGCCCTTCCAGTTTCTACATTGTGGGCCTCCCTCCCGCCTTGGTGCTGCTGATCATCATCTTCCTCATCTTCCTCCTCCTCCTCTGGTGGTGCTCCAAGGCCTGGAGGAATTGGCTGGGTCCTGAGGATTGCTAGGTTGTGCAGCATGCAGCACACAACAACGAAGTGGGAGACTTGCTCAGGCGAGTACTGCAGGGCTCCTCCAGAATGGTCCAGACAGCGGAACCATTGCTTGAGCACGCTGATTGTGTGTTCAATGATGTTCCTGGTAGCTTGATGGCGCTCGTTGTACCGCAGCTCAGCAGGGGTGTTGGGCATACGGAGCGGTGTCATCAGCCAGGTACACAGTGGATATCCCTCGTCACCGAGAAGCCAACCACCTGGGTGATGCGGTGCCTGGAAAAGTTCTGCCACAGTAGTCTGGCGCAGGAAGTATGCATCGTGGCTGCTGCCAGGATAACAGGCATTGACAGCGAGTATCAGCTGTCTGTGGTCACATACCAACTGCATGTTTAAGGAATGGAACCCCTTTCGGTTGCGGAAACGCTCTGCATTCTCATGCGGTGCACGCAAAGCCACATGCATGCAGTCAATGGCGCCCTGCACCAAGGGGAAGCCCGCTATCCTTGCAAAGCCCATAGCGCATTCATGCTGCTTGTTCGGGGTCATGGGGAAAGAGATGTACTCTCGTCTCCTTTTAAAGAGGGCATTTGTACCTGACAGATGCAGCAATGGACCGCGAACTGGGAGATATTGGCGATGTCCCCAGTAGCTGATTGAAATGAGCTGGTGGCATAAAAGTTGAGTGCCACTGTTATCTTCACTGCCACCAACAGAGACGTCCTGTTCCTCAGTTGAGGCTGCAGATCTGGCTGCAGCAGGTGGCAGAGCTCAGTGACCACCTCCTTGCTGAAGCGCAGCCTTCGCAAACACTGCTCCTCAGACAAATTATTGTAGGAGAATTGTTGGCGAAATACCCTGGGAGGGTAAGGTCTCCTGTACAGAGGCCTGTTGGCCCTCCTCCATCTGGCCATGATTGCCTCTCTCTCTCTGCGTCTCTGTGGCCTCCGAATCTGCTGGCGCAGGACGATGCCCCCAATTAATTCAGCCCCCATAGTCTCTTGGCAATCAAAGTAATGAAGGTCAAAAATCAAAGTACCTGCAAAGTTATGGTCAGAAGCCAAAACTACTTCAAACAGCGTTGACTCAATGCAGAAGTCTCTCTTTCTCTCTCTCAAAATCTCTCTCTCTCAGAACGAGTGGTGCAAAAATGTCTACCACACAAAAAGCCAGGAAGAGGCCCTCTTTAAATAGCACCCCCCCCAGCGACTGGGAAGCGTTCCAGTCTACCTGTCGTTGGTTGCGCCAGGCGGAAATGAGGGGGGTGCCACTAAATTTCCGTTCTGGGGCATCACAAGGGCGTTGCACGCTCGAATGACGTTAAGATCTGCGTGCGCAGGAGATCGGGGCGGTATTGTTTAGCGCCGCCAAAAAATGTCCGGTCAATTCCATGAGAGGCGCAGATATCGCCTCGCCCGGGCGCTAGTTGCTTTGCGCCCCATTAGCACCCTCCTAAGGCGTTAACAGGAGGTGCAAACCAACTGAATTTTCCCCCCTATATGTTTTGTGATAAATCCAGAAAGTGGAACAAGGAATTCAAGAGGCTCGATGTTAGAATTAACACGAGTACTTTATTAACAACTGGGAAACACATTTACAGACAGCCTGCATCAGCATCCTGGCATTCCACCTTGTGCTGACCTATACAGGAAGCAAACCTCTGACCTTAGTAGCAGCATTGGCTACAGCACCACCTGGTGGATAACCTTAATCATAACATCCCAGATTACTATATCCCTCCCCCCTTAAGATTTCAGTATGAATTTCTTAACAAACAACCATTCCTGAGGGTCACATAAGGAGTCTCCATTTATCATGTTCCATACTTGATGAATCTAACAGTTCAGTAGCAATCTCTCTGGTGGCTTGCGAGCCCTTTGTGAACGTCTAACAGTAAAGTCCCTGCTTGTTTGTGGTGAAGCCACCAGCTGCTCCTGAGCAGTGCTCAGAGTATCTGACTCTGCAACGATGGTTTCCTCTTGACGGATAGGTTCCTGTGGAATTATCGCTGTCCCTGGTGGTGGCACCACAGATGCACTTGGATAACTGGGGGCAACCCTGGCTTCAGTCATTGCATCTGGATCCTTCATTTCAATTTCCCTTTGTCTGGGAAGTATATGATCTACATGTCTGCGTACTACCCTACCATCTCCTACCATCTCCCAACATGACCTTGTATGATACTGGACATGTCATTGAGTCTATGTTTGGTTTTAAAACAGGTACTATGGGAGCTGCCCATTCCGAACATTTAACCGGCTCCAGTATGTTCTCTCTCAATAGACGGTCAAGCTCAGCCTCTACCTTTGGCTTCATGGCATAAGGCACAGGTTGTTGTTTAAAAAACCTTGGCGGTGCCTCCTTGCCTACATAAATCTTAGCTGGGGGGCCATTAAATGTGCCAAGTTCCTCCTTGAACACACTCTCATGTTCACGCAACACTTCTTGCAAAGTCAACTGTTTGCCCGCATCTATTTGATGTACTGCTACCCAGTCTAATTTAAGTTCTTTTATCCAGCCCCGACCTAACAGGTTTGGTCCGGTACCTGATACTATAACTGCAGGTAGCAGTTCCGCTGTGTCCCTGTGTTGCAGTTACCTTAGCTGTACCTAATGTCGCTACTCGTTCACCTGTATATGTTTTAAGATGCAGGGAGCAAGGCTTTAACTCTGGAACTTTTGCACGGTTCCACAATTTTGAGTACTCTGCCTTGTTCATTATGGTCACGCCGCACCCTGTATCCACTTCAAAGTTCACCTTAGAGTCATTTACTGTCAGTTACAATGTGATAGGAACCACTTTTGGAATGTTCTCTAACATGCTATACATTATGAGCATGTCCTCTTCTTCCTCAGCTTCCCCGCTGATGTGGTGTGCTCCATGTTTTTTCACTTCTCTCCCTTGGTTTTGCTGTCCTCCCCCTTTTGGTTTGGATTCCTCCACAGGTGATTTTGCCCTGCAAGCTCGTTTTATGTGTCCTTGTTTCCCACACTTGTAGCACTTTTCCTCCAGAAACCGGCATTCACTCGCCAGGTAATCGCCCTTGCATCTATAACATGCCTTCACATGCTCACGTTGTGGTTTCTGACGCATGTTCAACTTGTGCACAACAACCTGACCTGCAACTTGCGTAACATTAGCCCTGTCTGAACCCTGTATTTCTTTTACATCTCGGTTTGCTGTCTCTATGGCTTGAGCAAGTTCCAATGCTTTTTCATAAGTAAGCCCAGTCTCGGATAATAATCTACGCTGCATTCGGTTGTCCATAATTCCGCAAACTAGCCTATCTCACAGCATTTCCTTCGGGTTGTTCCCATAATTGCAATCTTGTGCTAATTTACGCAACACCGCTACATAGTCCATTACGCTCTCTTCCTCTTTCCTGTTCCTTGAATTAACTTGAACCGCTGTACAATCTCACTAGGCTTAGGGTTGAAATGTTCTTTTAGCAAAGCCACTAATTCAACAAATGATTTGTCTCCAGGCTTTTCAGGACTGAGCAGATTTTTCATCAAACTGTAGGTTTTGCTTCCCACTGAACTAAGCAGAATGGCTTTCCTTTTTCCGGCATCATTTATTTCATTTGCTTCGAAAAAATAACCCTACACTTCACAGTATTCTTCCCAGGTTTGTGCTTGAATATCAAAAGCGGAAACCGTTCCTACCATGGCAGCCATGCTCCCTTCCAGCTTGTAGCTAACTTTAGCTCGTGATTTTGTTGTTTAAACATCCCGGCAGACTTTTCTTCTTTATGCAGGGTCCTTTAGTTGCCTTGTCGCCAAATGTGATAAATCCAGAAAGTGGAACAAGGAATTCAAAGAGGCTAGATGTTAGAATTAACACGAGTACTTTATTAACAACTGGGAAACACGTTTACAGACAGCCTGCATCAGCATCCTGGCATTCCACCTTGTGCTGACCTATACAGGAAGCAAACCTCTGACCTTAACAGGAAGCAAACCTCTGACCTTAGTAGCAGCATTGGCTACAGCACCACCTGGTGGATAACCTTAATCATAACATCCCAGATTACTATATGTTTCATTAAATCACCTTTCATTTTTCTAAACTCCAGAGTATCGGCCCATTCTACTCAATCTCTCCTCATAGGAGAACACTCTAATCCCAGGAATCAATCTAGTGAACCTTCATTGCATCGGCTCTAAGGCAAGTATATCCTCCCTCATATAAGGAGACCAAAACTGTGCACAGTTCTCCAGGTGTGGTCTCACCAAAGCCCTGTACAATTGTAGCAAGACTTCCTTATGCTTATACTCCAACCTCCTTGCAATAAAGGCCAAGATGCCAGTTGCCTTTCTAAATAGGAGGCCGGCCAGGAGTACGTTGGAATAGTCAAGTCTACAGGTAACAAAGGCATGAATGAGGGTTTCAGCAGATGATGAGCTGAGGCAGGGGTTGAGTCATGCGATGTTATGGAGGTGGATGTTGGCGGGTGTGTGTGATAGTGTGGCTATGTGGTCAGAAGCTCATCTTGGAGTCAAATACGACACCAAGGTTGTGAACTGTCTGGTTCAGCCTTAGACTGTTGCCAGGGAGAGCGATGGAGTCAGTGGCTAGGGAATGGAGTTTGTGGTGGGGACTGAAAACAATGGCTTCGATCTTCCCAATATTTAGCTGTACAAAATTTCTGCTCATCCAGTATTGGATGTTGGACAAGCAGTCGGATAATTTAGAGACAATTGAGAGGTTGAGAGAAGAGGTAGTGAGATAGAGCTGGGTGTCGCCAGCCTACATATGGAAACTGACGCTGTGTTTTTGGATGATGTCATTGAGGGACAGCATGCACATGAGAAATAGGAGGGGCCAAGGATAGATCCTTGGGGGATATCAGAGGTAATTGTGCGGGAGCGAGAAGAGAAGCCATTGTCGGTGATTCTCTGGCTACGATTAGATAGCTAAGAATGGAACCAGACAAGTGCAGTCCCACACAGCTGGACGACAGTGTAGAGGCGTTGGAGTGGGATGGTGTGGTCAACCATGTCAAGGGCTGCAGACAGTTCAAGGAGGGATGGTTTACCACTATCACAGTCACATAGGATGTCATTTGTGACTTTGATGAGAGCCGTTTCAGTACTGTGGCAGGGGTGGAAGCCTGATTGGAGCATGGAGTTCCAGGAAAGATGGGCACAGATTTGGGAGGCAACAGCACGTTGAAGGACTTTGGAGAAGAAAGGGAGGTTGGAGAGAGGGCGGTAGATTGTAAGGACGGAGGGGTCATGGATTGTTTTTTTTGAGGAGAGGGGTGATGACGGCAGATTAGGAGAGGGGGACAGTACCTGAGAATAGAGATCCATTAACAATATTAGTTAACATGGGGGCCAGGAAGGGAAGTTGGGTGGTCAACAGTTTAGTGAGACTAGGTTTGAGGGAGCAGTAGCTGGGTCTCATGGACAGGATGAGCTCAGAGAGGGCATGAGGGGAGATCGGAGAGAAACTAGAGAAAGATGCGAGTTCAGGACCAGGATAGTGGTGAACCTTAGCAGAAGTTTGGCTCAGTAAGCTAGAAGAAGGGAGGGAAGTGGCAGAAGCAGCTGAATGGATAGTCTCAATCTTAGTGACAAGTTATCCATGAGCTCCTCGCACTTGTTGTTGAGGGGAGGGTGGAGGAGGCAGGGAGAGGGGTTTAAGAAGACAGTTTGCAGTAGAGAAAAGAAGCCGGGGGTTATCTTACATTCCAGGATGATCCTGGAATAGTGAGCAGTTTTGGCAGAGAGCAGGACCTGATAGTGCTTTATATGGTCCAGCCAGATCTGGTGATGAATGGCTAAACCAGTTGTCTGCCATATACGTTCAAATCAGTGTTCCTTGGACTTAAGGGACCAGAGATGAGGGCCATACCAGGGGGAACAGCCAGGATGAGAAAGAGTAATGGCTTTAATGGGGACTAGGTGGAGGTGCGAGTGTGGTTGAACAGAGCGGTGTCTGCAGAAATGTCATGGTGAATGGATGACCAAAGGCTAGACAGTTGGGATTTTGAAAGTGCAGTTGTAAATGAATTGGGATGAGAGTTTATTCAGGGGCAGACACAGAAGGAAGTAGGGTTGGGAGGTGGAAGGTGGATGTGGGTGGAGAGCAATGCAAGGATGTGATTAGAGATGGCCTTATCTGTGATTGACACGATGGGGGTAGCAAGGCTACGTGAGATGGCAATGTCAAGGGGTGGCCATGAATATGGGTAGGGGAGTTTATATGGAGGGAGAGATTAAGGGAGGATAGGAGGGCAGTTAACTAAGAGGAGAGAGAGTGTGATGAGTTGAGATGGAGGTTGAATTCACCGAGGATGAGAAGTCACTCAGTGCAGAGGCTGAGGGAGGAAAGCAGTGAAGATATCTCAGTGAGAAATTTGTTGTGGTACTTGGGTGGGCGGTAGAGAATGAGGATTTTAAATGAGAGGCTAGAGGGTTGGATCAAGGTCAGATGCTCAAAGGAAGAGAATGTGCCAGAGAAGTACTACTCTATAGTTCTTGCACTTCTCAGTAGTTTCTTTGCCAATCTGCTCCTCTATCTCCTTCCTACTATTTGGTGGCCTATAAAGTACACCAAGTAGCATAACAGCTCCTTTATTGTTTCTTAAATCCAACAATATAGATTCTATATTTGACCCCTCAAGGACATTCTCTCTTTCTAGCATTTTAATATTTTCGTGAATCAAAACTGCTACCCCTCCTCCTTTTTTTCCTTTGCTATCTTTCCCGAATACCTTGTACGCAGGAATATTTAGTATCCAATCCTCCCCTTTTTTGAGCCAGGTCCCAGTTATTGCCATTAAATCATATTCCCACGTGGATATTTGCACCTGCAGCTCACAAACTTTATTAACCACACTTTGTGCATTTACACACATCTGCTGGTAAAATGGCAGAATCTGGGGCAGAAAATGGCAGAACTCATCCCGCCCCAACCCGCCTCCGTGCCATCTTCCCAGAAGGCGGGTACCCGACCCGCTCCGGGTCCTGTCTCCTCAAGGCGGGAAGGGGATTAGTGCCAATTAATTGGTTTTTTGGCTAATCATTATTTTGATACCTGAAGTGTGGGCTTCCCGATGGCTCCAAACCTAGCCAGGGTCAGCGAGGCGGGCCATCGGTCTGCGGGGGTCGGAGGCTCTTAAAATGTGAAATTGATGATTATGTTCCCAGTTGAATGCACAATAAAGATTTTCACTCTCTTCTAAATAGTGTCTTTCTGTCATTTATTGCCCTTCCCAAAATGTCCTTCAGAAGGTGGCGGTGAGCCGCCTTCTTGAACCGCTGCGATCCTTGTGGTGAAGGTACTCCCACAGTACTGTTAGGGAGGGAGTTCCAGGATTCTGACCCAGCAACAATGAAGGAACAGTGATTTATTTTCATGTCAGGATGGTATGTGACTTGGAGGGGAACTTGGAGATGGTGGTGTTCCCATGTGCCTGCTGCCCTTGTCTTTCGAGGTGGTAGAGGCCAGGGATTTGGGAGGTACTGTTGAAGAAGCCTTGATAATTTGCTGCAGTGCATCTTGTAGATGGTACACACTGCAGACACGGTGCGCTGGTAGTGGAAGGAGTTAATGTTTAAGGTGGTGGATGGGGTGCCAATCAAGCAGGCAGCTTTGTCCTGGATGGTGTTGAGCTTTTTGAGCATTGTTGGAGTTTCACATATCCAGGCAAATGGAGAGTATTGTATCACACTCCTGACTTGTGCCTTGTAGATGGTGGAAAGGTTTTGGGGAGTCAGGTGGTGAGTCACTCGCCACAGAATATCCAGCCTCTGACCTGCTCTTGCAGCCACAGTATTTATGTGGCTGGTCCTCTTAAGCTTTTGGTCAATGGTGACCCCCAGGAAATTGATGGTGGGGGATTCGACGATGGTAATCCCGTTGAATATCAAGGGGCGGTGGTTAGACTTTCTCTTGTTGGAGATGGTCATTGCCTGGCACTTGTGTGGTGCGAATGTTATTTGCTACTTATCAGCCCAAGTCTGGATGTTGTTCAGGTCTTGCATGTGGGCACAGATTGCTTCATTATCTGAGGAGTTGCGAATAGAAACATAGAAACATAGAAGATAGGAGCAGGAGTAGGCCATTTGGCCCTTTGAGTCTGCTCCGCCATTCAATGAGATCATGGCTGATCATCCAAATTCAGCACCCTGTCCCTGCCTTCTCCCCATATCCCTTGATCCCTTTAGCCTTAAGAAATATATCCAACTCTTTCTTGAATATATTTAATGAACTGGCCTCCACCGCCCTCTGTGGCAGAGAATTCCACAGGTTCGCCACTCTCTGGGTGAAGAAATTCCTCCTCATTTCAGTCGTAAATGGCCTACCCATTATCCTTAGACTATGACCCCTAGTTCTGGACTCCCCGACCATCGGGAACATCCTTCCAGCATCTAGTCTGTCCAGGCCTGACAGAATTTTATAGGTTTCGATGAGGTCCCCTCTCAATCTTCTAAACTCCAGTGAGTATAAGCCCAATCGACACAATCTCTCCTCATACGTCATTCCTGCCATCCCAGGTATCAGCTTGGTGAATCTTCGCTGCACTCCTTCCATGGCAAGAACGTCCTTCCTCAGATAAGGCGACCAAAACTGCACACAATACTCAAGGTGCGGTCTCACCCAGGCCCTGTACAACTGTAGCAAGACATCCTTGTTCCTGTACTCGAACCCTCTTGCTACGAAGGCCAACATACCATTTGCCTTCTTAACCACCTGCTGCACCTGCATGCTTACCTTCAGCTACTGGTGCACAAGAACACCCAGGTCTCTTTGCACTTCCCCTTCTCCCAATCTATTGCCATTCAAATAATAATCTGCCTTCCTGTTTTTGCCACCAAAGTGGATAACCTCACATTTATCCACATTATAGTGCATTTGCCATGTTTCTGCCCAATCACCTAACCTGTCCAAATCGTACTGGAGTTTCATGACCTCCTCCTCACAGCATACCCTCCCACCCAGCTTTGTGTTGTCTGCAAATTTGGAGATATTACATCCAATTCCCTCGTCCAGATCATTAATATATATTGTGAACAGCTGGGGTCCTAGGACCGATCCTTGCGGTACCCCACTAGTCACTGCCTGCCACTCAGAAAACAACCCGTTTATTCCAACTCTTTGCTTTCTGTCCGCCAACCAGTTCTCTATCCAAGTCAATACCTTGTCCCCAATCCCATGTGCCTTAATTTTGCATGCTAATCTCTTATGCGGGACCTTATCGAAAGCCTTCTGAAAGTCCAAATACACCACATCCACTGGTTCTCCCTTATCTATTTTACCAGTTACATCCTCAAAAAATTCCAGTAGATTAGTCAAGTATGATTTACCTTTTGTAAATCCATGTTGACTTTGTCCAATCCATCACTGCTTTCCAAGTGCTCTGCTATTTCATCTTTTATAATGGACTCTAGTATTTTCCCCACTACCGATGTCAGGCTTACCGGTCTATAATTCCCCGCTTTTATCTGCCACCTTTTTTGAATAGTGGGGAATAGAACTGAACACTGTGCAATCATCAGCGAACATCCCCACTTCTGACCTTATGGTGTAGAAAAGGTCATTGATGAAGCAGCTGAAGTTGCTTGGGCCTAGGTCACTGCCCTGAGAAACTCCTGCAGTGATGTCCTGGGGCTGAGATGATTGGCCTCCAACAACCACAACCATCTTCCTTTGTGCTAGGTTTGACTCCAGCCAGTGGAGAATTTTCCCCCTGATTCCCATTGACTTCAATTTTACTAGGGCTCCTTGATAGAATCAGAGAATGGTTACAGCATAGAAGGAGGCCATTCAGCCCATCAAGCCCATGCCGGCTCTCTGCAAGATTTTTATCTGCCTCCACCATCCTTTCAGGCAGTGCATTCCAGATCATAACCACTCGCTCCATAAAAAAGTTTTTCCTCATGTCGCCTTTGCTTCTTCTGCCAATCACCTTACTGTCATCTGTGTCCTCTGGTTCTTGCCCTTTCCACCAATGGGAACAGTTTCTCTCTTTCTACTCTGTCTAGACCCCTCATGATTTTGAACACCTCCTCAGTGGAGGCAGAAGAGATGGCTGCTTATGGCTGCAGAGTCTTGGGACCAGAACTTGTTGGTACTCTCGTGAAAATAAGGATGTTTGAAGAACATCATATCTATATGCAGGCTTTATGGTCAGTTTGAGGATCATAGAATAGAACAGAATGGAATAGAATAGTTACAGCATGGAAGAAGGCCATTTGGCCCGTCGAGCCCATGCTGACTCTCAGCTAGTTCCATTCCCCCTCCCTTTCCCCATAGCCCCGCAATTTTTTTTTACTTTAGATGCTTATCCAACGCCCTTTTGAAAGATAAGATTGAGTCTGCCTCCACCACCCTTTCAGGCATTCCATTCCAGGTCTTAACCACCCACTATGTAAAAAAGTTTTTTCTTACGTTGCCTTTGGTTCTTTTGCCAATCACGTTAATTCTGTGTCCTTTGGTTCTTGACCCTTCTGCCAATGGGAACAGTTTCTCTCTATCTACTCTGTCCAGACACCTCCTGATTTTGAACACCTCTATCAAATTTCCTCTCAATCTTCTGTGCTCTAAGGAGAACAACCCCAGCTTCTCCAGTTTATCAACGTAACTGAAGTCCCTCATTCCTGGAATCATTCTTGTAAATTTTTTCTGCACCCTCTCTAAGGCCTTCACATTCTTCCTAAAGTGTGGTGGCCAGAATTGGCCACAATACTCCAGTTGAAGCCGAACCAGTGTTTTATAAAGGTTCATCATAACTTCCTTGCTTTTCTACTCTATGCCTCTACTGATGAAGCCCAGGATCCCGTATGCTTTTTTAGTTGCTTTCTCAACCTGCCCTGCCACCTTCAGCGATTTGTGCACATATACCCCCAGGTCTCTCTCTTCATGCATCCCCTTTAGAATTGTACCCTTTAGTTTATATTGCCTCTCCTCATTCTTTCTACCAAAATTAATCACTTTGCACTTTTCTACGTTAAATTTCATCTGCCATGTGTCCGCCCATTCCAACAGCCTGTCTATGTCCTCTTGAAGCCTATCACTATCTTCCTCACTGTTCACTATACTTCCAAGTTTTGTGTCAGCTGCAAATTTTGAAATTGTGCCCTGTACTCCCAAGCCCAGGTTATTAATATATATCAAGAAAAGCAGTGGTCCTAGTACCTGGGGAACACCTTCCTCCAGTCCGAAAAACAACCATTCACCACTACTCTGTTTCCTGTCACTTAGCCAATTTTGTATCCATGCTGCCACTGTCCCTTTTATTCCAAGGACTACAACATTGCTGGCAAGTCTATTATGTGACACTTTATCAAATGCCTTTTCAAAGTCCATGTACACCACATCAATCGCGTTGTCCTCATCAACCCTCTCTGTTACCTCATCAAAAATTATCGTTTCTAAATGCTTCCCCACTACCGAGGTTAAATTGACTGGCCTGTAGTTGCTGGGATTATCCTTGCATCCTTTTTTTGAACAAGGGCGTAACATTTGAAATTCTCCAGTTCTCTGGCACCACTCCCGTATCTAAGGAGGATTTGAAGATTATGGGCAGTACCTCCTCAATTTCCACCCTTACCTCCCTTAGTATTATAGGATGCATCCCATCCAGTCCTGGTGACTTATCTACTTTAAGTACAGCCAGCCTTTGTAGTACCTCCTCTATCAGTTTTTACCCCATCCAGTATCTCAACTACCTCCCCTTTCACTATGACTTTGGCAGCATCTTCTTCCTTGATGAAGACAGATGCAAAGTACTCATTTAGTACCTCAGACATGCACTCTGCCTCCATGCGTAGGTCTCCTTTTTGGTCCCTAATCGGCCTCATCTCTCCTCTTACTACCCATTTATTATTTAATATGGATTCCCTTTTATGTTAGCTGCCAATCTATTCTCATACTCTCTCTTTGCCCCTTTTATTTCCTTTCCTCTCTGAACTTTCTATATTCAGCCTGGTTCTCACTTGTATTCTCAATCAGACATCTGTTTCTGCTTCATCTTACTCTCTATCTCTTTCATCATCTAGGGGGCTCTGGCTTTGGTTGTCCTACCTTTCCCCCTCGTGGTAATGTACCTCGACTGTACCCAAACTATCTCCTCTTTAAAGGCAGTCCATTGTTTGATTACAGTTTTACCTGCCAGTCTTTGATTCCAATTTACCCAGGCCAGATCCATTCTCAACCCACATTCAGTCAAATGCTGCCTTGATGTTAAGGGTAGTCACTCTCATCTCACCTCGGAATTCATCTCTTTTTTCTATGTTTGGACCAATGAGGTCTGGAGCCAAGTGGTCTTGGCAGAACCAAAGCTGAGCATTGGTGAGCAGGTTATTGGTGAGTAAGTGCTGCTTGATAGCACTGTCGACGACACCCTCCATCACTTTGCTGATGATTGAGGTTAGACTGATGGGGTGGTAATTGCCTGAATTGGATTTGTCCTGCTTTTTGTAGACAGGACATACCTGGGCAATTTTTCACTTTGTCGGGTAGATACCAGTGTTGTAGCTGTAGTGGAACAGCTTGGCTAGAGGAGTGGCTAGTTCTGGGGCACAAGTCTTCAGCACTACAACCAGGATATTATTGGGGCCCATAGCCTTTGCTGAATTGGCTGAAGACTGGTTTCTGTGATGGTGGGGACCACAAGAGGAACAAGAGATGACTCATCCACTCAGCATGTCTGGCTGAAGATGGTTACAAACATTTCAGCCTTGCCTTTTGCACTCACGTGTTGGGCTCTGCCATCATTGAGGACGGGAATGTTCATGGAGCCTCCTCCTCCAGTTAGTTGTTTAATTGTCCGCCACCATTCACGACTGGATGTGGCAGAACTGCAGAGCTTTGATTTGATCTGTTGGTTGTGGGATCACTTAGCTCTTCTTGCAACCAGACACAAGAGGGAGCCTCTTCCCAATCTTAAATCAGTTGCTGGGTGAAGTGATTTACATGCTTGCAGATGACATTGTAATCTTCTCAAGTCAAGCTGACCAACTAAGATTTGTAGATTATCAATCACTGGATAAAGAACTGCCAAGTTTTGTTTATTGTCACCAAAACTCACCAACTGGTAATCAGCAGGGTCTATGGTTGCAAACAATTGCTGTTACTATAATGGAAAGAGAACTGGCAGATTTGGGATCTATCAGATTTCTGAATGTTATCACCAACCAGAATAACAGCATAATTCAAACTATGTGAATGGAACAGTTGTCTGATCTCCTTATCAACATACTAGGAGGGAGAAATTGGGTACCTTTGTGCCTCCAGTTATCACCTCCAGGGTGGAAATCACTTACCGACCGGGCGCGGCGAGAAGATCGACTCCCGCGATATTCGACAGGAGGTTTGGCATTGCGCCCCGATCTCCTTCGCCTGGAGATTGTGATGTCATCGCCATGCGCATCACCCCAGTAGCGCCCCGAACTTCAGTTCTGCCCCTGCAGCGTCACTGGGCGAAAACACCGGCAGCTGCAGGAGGCGTTCATCGGGAGGCCGGGTGCTTTGAGGGCAATACTTAAAGGCGAGGTGGCCGAGGTAAGTAATAAAAAATCTGAAATGATGTTTTTTTTTTCAGTTTTCTTCTCCAGCGATTGATCAGCCCAGCACTCTGCTGCAGTGCATTGGGCTGATTGGGCAGGATCGCAGCTGCCGTCAGGGACCAGGTACGTTTTATCCTTGCAGAGCCTGCAGCGATGGCCCTTCCCTTTAAGGGAGGGAAGGAGTCTTCCAACACGGCAGCACTGCATGGCCCAGTGTGCAGTGCTGCACACCTACCGTCCTGCCTGCTGCCTGTTGCATTCCAGAAAGGAAGTGGAGCACTTGATTTAGCACTCCACTTCCTTCCTGAAGTGCAAAACCACATTTTTTAAAAGTTGAAAGACATTAGCACCTGGCGCTAATTTTTTCAACTTTTAAAAGTTAGCGCCCCAAACCGGGCTATAATGAATTTCTCCCCCTAGATCTCTACACTAACCAAAAGTCTTCTGGAACTTTGTGGTGTTTAGAGTTATTACTATCATGATTTGAAAAGGCTAAATAGATCAATGCACTCTGTAGGGTTGGCTACCCATGAGGAGGAAAATTAGTCTGTGCTTGCAGGAGTTCATCCAGGCATTGGAATGGCAGCCTGATCCCCATCTGATTCTATGAGGTTGAGCATGTTATATCAAAAGAATATGCTCCTTGTGCATTTTTCACATGTACATGGAATTCTGTAGCACACGGGGGTTCCTGGATGTAGCAGATCTTAAAGGGCTGCTGCACTTAAAGTGAGGCAGATGTTTTTGGTGGAGGCTGACTATTGTTTACCAAAATGACTGGAGATCCTCCAAGAACTGCCCCTCACTGATGAGAATCAGCTCGAGGAAGTGGCACTGAGAAAAGTGATAATTTTTGATATTGGATAAAACCATCCTAATAGAGAAAATGTGCAACATAAGGAAGGAAGGATTAGGGCAGATGAGTAGCTGCTGTGGGACCCAGGGATTCGTAACTTACAGGGGCTGCATACTGAGCTATGCTTAGTAATCAGCAGATGTACTTCATTCTGTCCTTCAGATTTCCCTGGATAGAATGTTGAAGAACATGCAGCAATGCTGCTCTGACATCTATGTAGGCATTTGAGATGTTTTCAGGAACATGAAGAGTCTCAAGGAGTGAGTGGTGACTCCAGAAAAACCTATGAGGGAATCCCCAAATGCAGAGGGTCCAAGCGCTGATGTAGTTTTGCTTGCAAGCACTGTGTCCTTGAGCTCAAATTTATAGAAGATCCCCAAAGGCTAATGGATCAGCTTGACAGGACCTTGATGACAGGGTCTTTAGTGACAGTCACATGTTTGTCAACACATGGATCCCTGGTTATCCACAAGGGATAGCCAGCAGCTGGGGCATGGCAGGAAGAGAGTTGTTGCCTCCTTTTCATGGGGAAAAACAAGTCTTCAATAACCTTCTTGATGCAGCAGTGGGCCAACATCTGACTGATCTGGCAATTGCCTCTATTTATGCTTTGATAAGACCTGGTGATGTAACAGTTCAATGACTGTCCCCCTAGTGGGCAAGGTTGTCCCTGTCCTGAATCCAATCTGCAGGTCAAGCTCCAGTAGAAATCATAATGCAGTGACAGCCTCTCTGTGGAAATGTGGACAGTGAATGCCAGCCTCTTCAGCCATCCTGAAGTTGTTGTGCCTGAGTAGAATAACCAAGTTCCTGAGCCAATTTTTGGTGGGCACAAAATGCTGTAAGTGCAAGCACATCATTCTCCCGCCACCAGAACTCCTCTTCCTCCTCCCATTCTAGGACAGCCATTGGCAAGTGGAATACTAAAATGTAGCAACAAGCAGCAGAAAGAAAGAGCACAAGCTCAAAGGTACAAAGTTCAATATGGCAAGTCAGAAACAGCAGGAAGAATCCAAGGGGGTGATTTTAGCTCAGGTGTGGGCTGTTGTCATGTTATCCGAATTTCGTGTTTCCCACACGAATCTAAATGAATGTGGGAGATTGATGCAATTTTAACTCAAGTGGCCAATTGATTTCCAACGTGTGGGAAGCCTTTGCAAGGGGGTTTTTCATGACTGAAAGTCCCCTCCGATGACATCATCATTGCTGCTGCATTTAAGGTCCACAGCAAGCCTTGCTTCTTCTGCAGGCTTCCAAGCTTCCTCCATTTGGTGTCAGAGGGACCTGCAGGAGAGATGACAAGCAGGAGGGCAAGAGCAGCTCCTCGCTTTGAAGAGGCGGCACTTCAGGCATTGGTGAATGGGACTAGGGCCAACAGGGAGGTGCTGTTCCCTTCATCAGGGTGGAAGAGGCCTTCCAGTCAGACCAAGGCTGTGTGGATGCAGGTGGCTGAAGAGGTCAATTCCTTGGGAGTCACCTGCAGAACCTGGACACAGTGCAGGAAAAGATTTCATGACCTTCAGCGCACTAGAAAAGTGAGTATGAATTTCCCATCACCCTCAATCTGATCCCCATTGCCTTTCCTCACCAGCACTCAGCTTCAGCAATCTCTTCCTCCACATCCCACTTGACACTGACATGCATGCACCCTTACCCATTCCCTCTCTCTCTCTATGCTCATATTCACATAACTATTCCGCCATGCAGCCCTCACACTCCCTCTCACTCTGATGCTTTGAACACAACTGACAACACACAGGGAGGGCCCTTGATCTTGCAACCTCACTCCATCTTCATCTCCTTCTAAGTATCTATGCTATGCAAGCTCTACACTCACTCCTTCATTCTCACTCAACCCCCACTTGTCTCCCTAATTGCAGGAAAAGAGAGCTCACAACAAAAGAGAGCGAGCCAGGACAGGAGGAGGGCCACCCTCAATAGCCCACCTGACCCCCCTGGGAGGAGGCCATCCTGGAAATCATTGGCATTGAGGATGATTCGCGCATGGGGGACAGACAGACGGGTGCAACACAGCAAGCTGGTGACAGTAAAGTTTCCCATCTCTCTCTTTGACATTGCATGAGTCGCTAATAATGATTGTCAAGCTGTGACAGATGGACTTATGAGCATCTGCAAAAAGCTATGTGCATGTAGCCTTGGTATCACATCTGTAACTCTTTCCTTTACTCCCCCACAGGACCATCACAAGCATCCGTCCCCCCTAGCCAGGAAGAAGAGGCTGAGCAGCCAGACTCCTCAGAGGAAGCTGCAACCTCTGAGGGTGCAGCGTCAGCAGAATTCTGCACACCCAGCACCAGTGCAGACACTCACACCATGGTGGGACCTTCGGGACATAGAGTAGTGTTGTCACCTGGTGTATCACAGCTCACAAGTGAGCATCAGCAGATTGTGGAGACAGGGACAGCAGTGGAGAGTCCTAGTCGGAGAGCGCAGGACTCTGCCAGCTCGGCTCAGCAGCATGTCGACCCTCTGCCTGTGGGTCCATCCATGAGATCAGCGGTGATGGAACTCCAGGAACAGATGCAGGAGTCTCTGGCAGGTTTTGTCTCCAGAGTCGCTGCAAGTGTGGAGCGAATGGAGGAGTCCATAGTGAACATGAGCAGAGCCTTTGTGAAGTCATTGGCGCATGAACGCATCAACCAGAAAGTGTAATGTATGTACCTTTAAGGGGGGAACTACTTTTTACAGCTCATGTATACTGTAGTACCGGCAGTGACCATACCTGTATATAACGCTGAGTAGTAATCTGTACAGATCAGTTGCAGTTTGAGCCACGTTGAGTAAACACCTGTTGTACCGTTCTCCGCAGTCCGTTTCTTAATATACATGGACGTAACATTGGCGACGAGGCAGGTTCAAACCTACCTGCAACTCTGCATCACCTCCCGGGGATTCGTTCCTGGAAATCAGTGGATTGGAGGTCAAGGCCAGAGACTCGGGCGTCGACCACGGGCAACCGCCCAGTCATCCAGCAGAGACTCGAGAATTGCGGGGGAGGCTGTCGAGAGCCAGGCTTGGCTTTCCAGTCGAGGTGGTCCAGCGAAACGGGCTGGCAACAAGTAGTGCGCAGACCCTTCCCGGACAGCGGCGGGCTAGAGCCCGACCGAGCGGCACAGCAAAGGGCCGAGCAGCGTCGACGGGGAGAGAGAGAGAGGGCAGAGCGCAAAGGGCGCAGCCGGTGTTCAGGAGCCGAGCAGCGTCGGAGGGAGAGAGAGACATGCAGGAACCCGCGAGGCACCGCCATTGCCACGAGAACCGCCGGGAGCGGCGTCGGCAGCAGCGGGGGAGGAAGGAAAGCGCGGGAGACGCCATTTTAAGCCATTGGGAGATGCCATTTTAAACCACACCCAAAATGCCGAAGAGTGGCAGTATCACCGCATTTGACAATGAAGTCGAAGATTGGACTACATATGTCGAACGAATAGAGGTGTGCTGCAAGGCAAATGAGGTGTTAGATGACAAGAAAGCGTCGGTATTGTTAAATTTAATGGGTGCAAAGACGTATGGTTTATTACAAAATCTAGTAACCCCAACGAAGCCAATGGAAAAGAGTTTTGAAGACATAGTAACGATGCTAAAGGAACATTTAAACCCCACACCGCTGCTGATAACAGAAAGATTCAAGTTTCACAAACGGAACCAGCATAAGGATGAAAGCAATGCTGATTATTTAACAGAACTGCGCAAACTATCGAAACACTGCCAGTTTGGAGCGGGACTGGCAGATACCTTAAGGGACAAGTTTATGTGTGGGCTTCAAAGTGAAGGAACCCAGAAATGGCTTTTATCGGAAAAGGACCTTACGCTGGAAAAGGCTTTCAGCATTGCGGTATCATATGAAGCAGCAGCACGGGGCGCTGCAGAGATACAACAGAGACCGCAAGAATATGGCACAAACGAAATGCCACATGGAACAGAGAAGTGCTATCGCTGCGGCAGAACAACACACGACAAGAATGATTGCTGGTTCAAAGACAAAGTGTGCAGACAGTGTGGAAAAGTAGGACACATAGCACGAGTCTGCAGGTCGGGAAAGAAAACCAGCAATAAGAAACCGACCTAAGGGAAGTACAAGAAGGTACATAAGATAACGGAGAATAGTTCAGATGAACAAAAGAGTGAAAGCGACTCCGAAAGCAGGGAACTGAGTTGTCTGAAACTACATAATGTGATCACAACGGAGGATCACCGAACCATTTGGGTCACTCTCAAGATAGCAGGAGTCCAGGTAAAGATGGAATTGGACACAGGATCAGCTCTAACAGTCATAAACCGATGGGACTATGAGCGGCTATTCTCACACATACCCTTGGGAGACACAAATTATTTTGAAGACGTACACGGGGCAAAAAGTCTACCCCAAAGGAAATATAAGGGTGACCGTTAAATATAACGGTAAGGAAACACCAAAACTAGACCTGTATGTATTGCAAGATGGAGGACCACCATTACTGGGACGTGAATGGATCTGGAAAATACAACTGGATTGACATTCCATACAGGCACTGACTGTGGCTGACAAAAAGGATGATGACGTCACACCTGGGCGACTGTCAAAGATCCTAACTGACGTGAAAGAAATGTTCCAGCAAGGACTCGGAACACTAAAAGGCATGACAGCGACGATTAAAATTGAAGAAAACGCAAGCGCAAAATTTTTAAGGCCAGACCATTACCTTATGCGATCCGCCCAGCCGTCGAAGCAGAGCTGGAGAGTCTGGAACGTTCAGGTGTACTGTCCAAGGTAGACTGGAGCGAGTGGGCTACACCCATCGTCCCTGTGATGAAAAAGTCATTGAGCAGCACGCCTGGGGAACCAAGGAAGGTTCGCATCTGTGGGGACTTTAAGGTAACAGTGAACCCGATCCTTCACACCATACAATATCCACTTCCGTGGATTGAAGATATTTTCGCCTCGCTATCTGGAGGGAAACGCTTCACTAAGATTGATCTGGCCCAGGTGTATCTGCAAATGGAGGTAGAAGAAGCATCAAAATAATACCTCACAATCAACACCCATAAAGGTCTCTACCAATACAACCGGCTGGTATTCGGGGTAGCGTCAGCTCCGGCTATTTGGCAGAGGGCAATGGAACAAGTCCTGCAAGGGATCCCAGGGACCCAGTGTTATTTGGATGACATTCTGGTCACGGACGAAAATGACAGTGATCACCTTGCCAACCTGGAGCAGGTGCTCACTAGATTGCAGGAATATGGGCTCCGAGCTAACCGCCCCAAATGCGAGTTTTTTAGAAAACAGATCTCGTATTGTGGCCACGTTATTGATAAAGAGGGGTTACATAAGTCCCCAGAGAAGATTGAGGCAGTAGTCAAGGCTCCAGCACCGGAAAATTTGCCACAACTGAGGTCGTTCCTCGGGCTGGTAAACTACTTCCATATGTTCTTGCCAAATTTGTCTACAATACTACATCCACTGAACACCCTACTGCAAACTGGGGTGCCATGGAAGTGGAATGACGAATGTAGACGCGCTTTCCAGAAGAGCAAAACACTAATCACATCGAAAGAGGTATTGGCCCATTACAACCCGGCATTACCAATTCGGTTGGCATGTGATGCGTCACCCTATGGCATTGGAGCGGTGCTGTCGCACAAATTCTCGGACGGCTCAGAGAGGCCAATAGCCTTTCCGTCACGATCACTAACCTCAGCCGAGCGTAACTACGCCCAGATTGACAGGGAGGCACTCAGCCTAGTGTGGGGAGTGAAAAAGTTCAATCACTATCTGCACGGGCAGAAATTCACCTTGCTGACTGATCACCAGCCTCTTGTCTCCATTTTTAATCCGAAGAATGGCGTTCCGGTGATGACTGCGCAACGACTACAAAGATGGTCACTTTTTCTAGGGGCGCACCACTATGAGATTGAATATAAGGGCACGAAACAGCATGGAAATGCTGATGGGCTATCATGCCTGCCACTGCCTACTGCGGAGGAAGCAGCAGCAGTGGATCCTGTCGAAATATTCCATTCGACTACAGTTGAATACCTACCGGTAACTAACGCTTGTATCGAAAAGGAAACCCGAAATGACCCGACACTATCTCGGGTATATGATTTGACGGTGAAGGGATGGCCAGCACATGGTGACTCACTGTTGCCAGCATTCTCGACAAGGAGAGAACAGCTGTCAGTGTGCCTGGGGACATTGATGTGTGGATCCCGAGTGGTAATTCCACACAAGTTAAGGGATAGAGTGCTCAATGAGCTTCAGGAGGGTCATCTGGGAGGGGTAAAAATGAAAAGCCTAGCCAGGGCTTATGTGTGGTGGCCGGGAATCGATAAACAAATCGAGGACCTGACCAAGAGCTGCTCAGGATGCCAGAAAGTCCAAAATGCACCACCACAGACCCCTCTACACCCATGGGAGTGGCCCTCATCTCCATGGCAACGGGTGCATATTGATTTTGCTGGTCCATTCATGGACTCAATGTTTTTAATAGCCGTGGATGCGCACTCGAAATGGCCTGAGGTCATCAAAATATCCTCCACCACCACGGAGAAAACTATTGCAGTCCTACGGACCATTTTTGCCAGGAATGGCTTGCCAGAACAGATTTGCTCCGACAACAGACCACAGTTTGTGTCCAAAGAGTTCCGGAGGTTCTTGAAAAAGAATGGGGTAAGGCATTACACATCCGCCCCGTATCATCCAGCCATAAATGGACTGGCTGAGAGGTTCGTACAAACCTTTAAGAAGGCAATAAAGGCTATGTACAATGACAACATTCTGCTGCAGCACAAGGTGGACAATTTCCTGTTCGCACACCGGAATGCGACACATGCAGTCACCGACCAGGCCCCAGCCATGATGTTCTTTAACCGAAGGTTAAGATCTCGCCTGGATTTGCTCAGACCAAACGTACGAAGAGATGTTGAGAGTAAGCAATTCCAGCACATCCATGAGAAGCCAACAAGGAGCTTCAATGTAGGGCAACCAGTCTTGGCCCGCGACTACCTAACAGAAAAATGGCAGCCAGGAACGATATGCACATGGCAGGGCCCACTAATGTACACAGTGGACATTGGGGAGAGCATCGTGAGACGCCATGCTGACCAGATCCTAGAGTCACAGGAACAAGTCAACCCCATGACTCGCCCATACGTACCTGGTGATGAACCCGACATACAGGTCACATCTACGCCAGAAACAGTAGCATCGGAAGCTGATGAACCAACCGACGACAGGGGGCCAGAATCACCTCGCCATGTGCTGGCCATCCCTTCACCGTCAAATCATATACCCGAGACAGTGTCGGGTCATTTCGGGTTTCCTTTTCGATACAAGCGTTAGTTACCGGTAGGTATTGAACTATAGTCGAATGGAATATTTCGACACGATCCACTGCTGGTGCTTCCTCCGCAGTAGGCAGTGGCAGGCGTGTTAGCCCATCAGCATTTCCATGCTGTTTTGTGCCCTTATATTCAATCTCATAGTGGTGCGCCCCTAGAAAAAGCGACCATCTTTGTAGTCGTTGCGCAGTCATCACCGGAACGCCCTTCTTCGGATTAAAAATGGAGACAAGTGGCTGGTGATCAATCAGCAAGGTGAATTTCTGCCCGTGCAGATAGTGATTGAACTTTTTCACTCCCCACACTAGGCTGAGGGCCTCCCTGTCAATCTGGGTGTAGTTACGCTCGGCTGAGGTTAGTGATCGTGACGCAAAGGCTATTGGCCTCTCTGGGCCGTCCGAGAATTTGTGCGACAGCGCCGCTCCAATGCCGTAGGGTGACGCATCACATGCCAACCGAATTGGTAATGCCGGGTTGTAATGGGCCAATACCTCTTTCGATGTGATTAGTGTTTTGCTCTTCTGGAAAGCTCGTCTACATTCGTCACTCCACTTCCATGGCACCCCAGTTTGCAGTAGGGTGTTCAGTGGGTGTAGTATTGTAGACAAATTTGGCAAGAACTTATGGTAGTAGTTTACCAGCCCGAGGAACGACCTCAGTTGTGACACATTTTCCGGTGCTGGAGCCTTGACTACTGCCTCAATCTTCTCTGGGGACTTATGTAACCCCTCTTTATCGATTAAGTGGCCACAATACGAGATCTGTTTTCTAAAAAACTTGCATTTGGGGCGGTTAGCTCGGAGCCCATATTCCTGCAATCTAGTGAGCACCTGCTCCAGGTTGGCAAGGTGATCACTGTCATTTTCGCCCGTGACCAGGATGTCGTCCAAATAACACTGGGTCCCTGGGATCCCTTGCAGGACTTGTTCCATTGCCCTCTGCCAAATAGCCGGAGCTGATGCTACCCCGAATACCAGCCGGTTGTATTGGTAGAGACTTTTATGGGTGTTGATTGTGAGGTATTTTTTTGATGCTTCTTCTCCCTCCATTTGCAGATACGCCTGGGCCAGATCAATCTTAGTGAAGCATTTCCCTCCAGATAGCGAGGTGAAAATATCTTCAATTCGCGGAAGTGGATATTGTACGGTGTGAAGGCCTGGGTTCACTGTTACCTTAAAGTCCCCACAGATGCGAACCTTCCTTGCTTCCCCAGGCGTGCTGCTCAACGACTTTTTCATCACAGGGACGATGGGTGTAGCCCACTCGCTCCAGTCTACCTTGGACAGTACACCTGAACGTTCCAGACTCTCCAGCTCTGCTTCGACGGCTGGGCAGATCACATAAGGTGCCGGTCTGGCCTTAAAAAATTTTGGGCTTGCGTTTTCTTCAATTTTAATCGTCGCTGTCATGCCTTTTAGTGTTCCGAGTCCTTGCTGGAACACTTCTTTTGCATCAGTTAGGATCTTTGACAGTCGCCCAGGTGTGACGTCGTCATCCTTTTTGTCAGCCACAGTCAGTGCCTGTATGGAATGCCAATCCAGTTGTATTTTCCGGATCCATTAACGTCCCAGTAATGGTGGTCCTCCATCTTGCAATACATACAGGTCTAGTTTTGGTGTTTCCTTACTGTTATATATAATGGTCACCCTTATTTTTCCTTTGGGGTAGACTTTTTGCCCCGTGTACGTCTTCAAAATAATTTTTGTGTCTCTCAAGGGTATGTGAGAGAATAGCCGCTCGTAGTCCCATCGGTTTATGACTGTTAGGGCTGATCCTGTGTCCTATTCCATCTTTACCTGGACTCCTGCTATCTTGAGAGTGACCCAAATGGTTCACTGATCCTCCGTTGTGATCACATTATGTAGTTTCAGACAACTCAGTTCCCTGCTTTCGGAGTCGTTATCACTCTTTTGTTCGTCTAAACTATTCTCCGTCATCTTATGTGCCTTCTTGTACTTTCCTTTGGTAGGTTTCGTATTGCTGGTTTTCTTTCCCGACCTGCAGACTCGTGCTATGTGTCCTACTTTTCCACACTGTCTGCACACTTTGTCTTTGAACCAGCAATCATTCTGGCCATGTGTTGTTCTGCCGCAGCGATAGCACTTCTCTGTTCCATATGACATTTCGTTTGTGCCACATTCTTGCGGTCTCTGTTGTATCTCTGCAGTGCCCCGTGCTGCTGCTTCATATGATACCGCAATGCTGAAAGCCTTTTCCAGCGTAAGGTCCTTTTCCGATAAAAGCCGTTTCTGGGTTCCTTCACTTTGAAGCCCACACACAAACTTGTTCCTTAAGGTATCTGCCAGTCCCACTCAAAACTGGCAGTGTTTCGATAGTTTGCACAGTTCTGTTAAATAATCAGCATTGCTTTCATCCTTATGCTGGTTCCGTTTGTGAAACTTGAATCTTTCTGCTATCAGCAGCGGTGTGGGGTTTAAATGTTCCTGTAGTGTCGTTACTATGTCTTCAAAACTCTTTTCCATTGGCTTCGTTGGCGTTACTAGATTTCGTAATAAACCATACGTCTTTGCACCCATTAAATTTAACAATACCGATGCTTTCTTGTCATCTGACACCTCATTTGCCTTGCAGTACACCTCTATTCGTTCGACATATGTAGTCCAATCTTCGACTTCATTGTCAAATGCGGTGATACTGCCACTCTTCGGCATTTTGGGTGTGGTTTAAAATGGCATCTCCCAATGACTTAAAATGGCATCTCCCGCGCTTTCCTCCCTCCCCCGCTGCTGCCAACGCTGCTCCCGGCGGTTCTCGTGGCAATGGTGGCGCCCTGTAGGTTTCGCGCGCTTCTCCTGCGCTGCTGCCAACGCCGCTCTCGGCGGTCCTCGTGGCAGTGGCGGCGCCTCGCGGGTTTCTGTGCGTCTCTCTCTCCCTCTCTTCGACGCTGCTCGGCCCCTGAACACCGGCTGCGCCCTGTGCGTTCTGCCCTCTCTCTCTCTCCCCCGTCGATGCTGCTCAGCCCTTTGCTGTGCCGCTCGGTCGGGCTCTAGCCCGCCGCTGTCCGGGAAGGGTCTGCGCACTACGTGTTGCCAGCCCGTTTCGCTGGACCGCCTCGACTGGAAAGCCAAGCCTGGCTCTCGACAGCCTCCCCCGCAATTCTCGAGCCTCTGCTGGATGACTGGGCGGTTGCCCGTGGTCGACGCCCGAGTCTCTGGCCTTGACCTCCAATCCACTGATCTCCAGGAACGAATCCCTGGGAGGTGATGCAGAGTTGCAGGTAGGTTCGAACTTGCCTTGTCGCCAATGTTGTGTCCGTGTATAATAAGGCACAGACTGCAGGAGAAACGGTACAACAGGTGTTTACTCAATGTGGCTCACAGTGGAACTGATCTGTACAGATTACTACTCAGTGTTATATACAGGTGTCGTCACTGCCGGTACTGCAGTATACATGAGCTGTAAAAGATAGTTCCCCCCCTTAAAGGTATATACATTACAGGTGTGAGGCACCAACCTTCCACAGGTGTGGTTAAGCCTTCTAAAAGTTGCCTCAGACCTGAGACCATGAAGTTCTGCCACCTGCAAATCATGGCTGATCAAATCTCAACTTTAATGGTTGACCTGCAGTTGATAGTCACCAATGCAATAGTGCTCCCGCCAGGTTTCACATTTGTGATTCCCACCAGGCGTGTTTTACGTGGGAAAAGGGTTAAAGTTGCAAGGGCCTGTTAAAATAGGATTATAGAGGCCATTTAGTGGTAATTAAGGGCCTTAAAGACCAGTCCTGCCTGTTGGATGTGGGACGAAGTCGGGACCATCAGACACGCCCGAGTTAAAATTGCTCGGAGTCGGGAACCAGGCGGTGAGGGTCCCGCCCGCCATTTTTTGCAATTTACCCCCCCACCCCCCCGCCCACCTCAAAGCCCACCTCACGGCCCAATGAAAATCGAAGCCCAAGTATCACAAATCAAGCAACCTAGTCTAAGGTAGTGCCATTTTGCAGCAAATAATATGGGGCTTTCCAGTGCCTGTTTTATATGGGCACTAAACGAATGAGGAAATGTGCCGCAAAAGACCACAGAGGATTCATTGTGTAACCGATTTCCATCAATCTGAATTATTTTAGTGCCTGTAATGAGGTCTTTGCACTTTGGTTCCAAACTGCCCAATTCCACGGTGCTCGCATACCCATCCCTGACCCCAACATGGGGAACTGGCTCTTGTATCTCTTGTTGTTGTGTGTGCAATGGTTTGGGTTGTTGGTCCTGCTGAAACTTGTTTTGCCGTTTTGTAGCTGTATTCAGAGCTAACACTTGTATTGGACTGAATGAGACAAATGTGGCATCACTGTGTGTGTTGCAGTGGATTGTAAATGGGGCATTACCAATCCAGCTGTATACATGTAGATTTCATTTGAATAGATTTGGAATATTACTAAGTATTTCAAAGTATTTACAGCCATTTGGCTCCACAGGTCATGCTGGTGTTTATGCTCCACACAAGCCTCCTCCCACCCCTATTCATCAAACCCCATAAACATATCCTCCTATTCTTTTCTCCCTCGTGTGCTTATCTAGCTTCCCTTTGAATGCATCTATGCTGTTCACCTCAAATACTCCCTGTGGTAGCGTGTTCCACATTCTAACCACTCTTTGGGTAAAGAAGTTTCTCCTGAATTCCCTGTTGGATTTATTAGTGACTATCTTATATTTATGGCCCCTAGTTTCAAATAGTTCCAAATGGATAGCAGATTTTGTCAGAAAAAGCTTTGCTCATGAACTGTACACTGTGTAAACTCTTTTAAGCCATTGCACCAGATTTCAAATAGGTGAATACAGTGGCTGTCTGAGCCCCTTTATTAACCTAGGATGATGGCATCAGTGAATTTTGTTTTCACATTATATTATGGCTTTATTTAATAATATTATTTTAAAAAGGGAAAAAAGGAATTTTGCCAGCAGTTGAACCACCTGGTAAATGAGGATATCTGGGCAGGGGATACTGGGGGTTCCTACAACTTTGGCGGGGATGGAAAACTGATGGTATTGGATCGGCCACGCATTAAAGTCAATAAAAAGGTGAATCAGGCGGGATGTATAGTGGATGGACAAGCCGATACTGCCAGATTTCCTCCCCCGCCAAAAGTTGAAAGTAACCTGCACTATGTAATTTTCTTCCTCCCAATGCTTTGGGCCCATTGGTCCCGATATTAATCTGAAGATGGCTTCTGAGTGGAGGGGGATGGAATTACGTGGGTGACATACGGAGTCAACTCAGCGGGTTGGAATCTGCGATCTCAACTCAATTGATGCAATTCATTTTGACTTCCATGTTTTGCATCTCCAAGCTGCACAGTGGGCATGCCTGCATGAGGCAATCTCAGCTGTATTTAAAGGGACAGTTCACAAATGCAAATTGGAGGTGCCAAGGATGGATGGTGGACAAGAGCATGGGCAGCACTCAGATTTAATTAGGCTTTACTGGGATTACTGCTGGGTGCAGTCATGAGCAGGAGGAAGTTACCTTTTTGCAGCAATGGGCGAAAGAAGCCTGCGGATCTCACTAAGAAGGCGATGTTGGAGGTAGTTGAGGAGATGAGCAGCAGGAACGTTGCGCCCAGGTCTTGGATGCAATGTAGGAAGAGGTTTAATGACCTAACCAGGTCAGGAAAAGTGAGTACATTTTCTGAATCCACTACATCCTGTGGTTTAAGCCCTACCTCCTTTCACTCTGTCTTGCTAAACATTCTCCATCACATCACTCCTCACACCCACTCAACTTTCAGCAGCACCTAGACTTCACTTTCTATGCAATTCATCACTCCCCATTTATCCATCCACCATTCACACTCACACTAATGCTTATAGAATGCATTGGATCTGTCACATAGTCACCCTCACCGAATGCACTGCATCCATTGGGTGAATACGTCACCTTCAGTCACTCATAGGTCTATTTTTTGGCCCCTTTTAGGAGAAGAAAGTGCAAAATGCAACGCAGGCGAGAGGGAGAGGACCGGAGGTGTTCCATCACAAATAATCCAGCTAACTGATGAGCGGAGAAAGCCCTGGAGATAAGTTGCACATCTATGTCCCTCACAGTCAGAGATGGAGAGACAGGGAACTCGCAGATAGCTGGTGACAGAATTGCAAATATCTCTGACAAACAGATGCAGACTTTGTTTCATCAATGACTGAACTATGAGAAGACTGAGTATGGTGATTGTCAAGATTGTGACTTTGCCATGAATATGTCATATCCCTTTCTTTTGTCTTTCAGGACCTTCATGCGTATATTCCTCAATGTGCTTAGTATCTTTAGTGGTTAGTGTTAAGCTTGAGTTAGTAAGGATTTGATATTCGTGCAAGTACGTGTAAGTCAAAAGAAAACAAGCTAAGTGATTAAATTCTAACTGCACTTAAAGATGCTAATAACTGATAAATAGTTAAGTAATTAATCACAGTAACTAATTACTAATTTATTTAAAAGCCAGCTAAATCCACCTATTTAATAAATCTAGACCTCAAGTGACCAATTAGTTCAAGAAATAAACTACAGATAACTAACAAATAAATAATTTAATGAATGAATTAATAAAAACATGGCAGTGCAGGCAGTGTGTCGGGATTGTAGTATGTGGGAGTTTGTGGACAACGAGACTGTCCCAGACTGCCACATCTGCAAGCAATACCTTCTCATCGAGATACTCCAGCTCAGAGTCATTAAGCTGGAGTCCAAGCTAGAGACACTCCGACACATCAGGGAGGAGGAGGAATTACTGGATAATTTACTCCAGAGTGCAGTCACACACCAGAGTGTTATGTATTGTGTGTTCTCCTCCCACCTGTGGTGGCGCTGTCACAGCAGATAAATGGCTTAAAAAGGTTGTCGGAACACTGCCAGTTCAAGGAGGTGCTGAATGACACCATTAGAGACAGACTTGTATTCCCATCGAGACCTGGCCACCAGAATTAGCCACTGTGGCCTGTATGAAGTTCCTAGCTTGAAACCTTACATTTCAAAAAGAAATGAGCTCTCCGTCCAGGCAGGTTGTCTTCTTTGGGGACGCCGTGTCATCATTCCGCCACCTCTGAGGGAACCTATACTGCAACAACTTCATACAGGCCACAGTGGGATGGTTCGGATGAAGGAAATGGCAAGAAGCTACTTCTGGTGGCCAGGTCTCGATGGGAATATTGAGGAGAAAGCCAAAACATGTTCCCCATGTCAAAGGGTCCGGAATGTTCCACAGCTGGCAACCCTACACCCCTGGGATTGGCCTGCAGAAGTGTGGCAGTGAGTACATGTGGACTTCGCCAGTCCTTTCGAAGAGAAGATGTTTATGGTGGTTGTGGGCGCTCGTAGCAAGTGGCCGGAGGTCGCTGTGATGAGGTCTACCACGGCAGAGAAAACAGTTGAGAAGCTTGGTGAGATGTTCAGCCATTATGGCTCACCGGAACAACTCGTAAGTGACAACGGTCCACAATTTGTATCACAGGAGTTTGCAACCTTCCTGCATGTGAATGGTGTCCAACACATCAGGTCTGCGCCCTATCATCCCTCTACTAATGGCCAGGCAGAAAGGTTCGTGCAAACTTTGAAGCATGCCTTGAAGGCATCGCAAGGTCAGGGCTCAATCCACCAACGTCTGAACAGCTTCCTGTTGTCCTACAGGAACGAGCCGCATGCCACAACCAAAACTTCCCCTGCTTCGCTCATGATGAAGAGGCAGTTGCGGACAAGTTTTGACTTACTCAAACCTCCAAGGGCAGAGCAGGTTGTCCATGGTCAACAACAAGCTCAAGTTGAAAAGAGAGAGAAAAGAGCCAAGGAGAGACGGTTTCATCCTGGAGAGCACGTCCTAGCTCGAAACTACAACACTGGACTGAAATGGGTTCCTGCTACGGTGATCGCGCAGACGGGCCCTGTGTCTTACAAGGTTGAGACTGCGGAGGACGTCGTCTGGAGAAGACACACAGATCAACTGTTGCTAGGAGCAGAGACAGCCACAGAGGCTCCAATGGCTGGTTGGCCTGAACTGTTTCCGGATGATACCGCAAACCAGCATCCTTTGCCACAGTGCTCTTCTCCAACACAGGAAGTCAAAGAGACTGTTCTACCTGTGCAAACTCCTGACTTTCGACTGACACAGGCACCTTCTCCATCTAGGCCTGTGTCAATGCCTACTGCTGTGGAAGCCAGCGATGACCGCCGGTATCCTGTCAGAGAGCGGCGGCCTCCAAGATGCTTGGATCTGTAGGCTTAGTGACTTACCCACAAGACTGGGGCAGAATAAACCCCAGGGTAAAGTCAGGGGTTGAGGCAGTCTACCTCTACTCTAGGTTAGTTGAGTGCATTGAAAGTAACTTACCTGTTGAGGAATAATGTGGACCTTCCATTTAAGAGGGGAGGAATATGTTATGTATTGTGTGTTCTCCTCCCACCTGTGGTGGTGCTGTCACAGCAGATAAATGGTTGGGTGTCCTCTTGGTTAAGTTTAGCTCTCTTTGTTCGGAACTCTCCAGAACTTCCCTTTTCCCTTCGAATAAAGCACTTCATGTTTGAATCTCTGAGTTCTGAGTTCTGATTGTGTCTAGGTAAAAGGGTACTGACACAACACAGAGGAAAGCACAGGTGCAGGAAGGGGAGAGTGAGACTGTCAGTCAGCCAGGTAAGGGAAACATAGGAGAGGTAATGATAGAGATCCTACAGACACTGCTTCTGTCCAGCAGGTACAAAGTACTTGATACCTGTGAGGATAAGAAGAAAGACCGTGGGAAGGACAGCCAGAATGCCGACCAAGGCACCGTGGAGCAGGAGGCTGTCTAAGGGGAGGAAGTAAGGAATAATAAGGGGAAAAAAACACTAGTGGGCGTAGTCTATAGGCCTCCGCACAGTGGCAACTCTGTTGGACGGAGTATCAATCAGGAAATAGTTGAGGCTTGTAATAAGGGAACATCTATAATTATGAGGGATTTTAACTATCATATTAATTGGACAAATCAAATTGGGCAGGGCTGCCTTGAGGATGAGTTCATTGAGTGTATTAGGGATGGGTTTCTTGAGCAGTATGTAACTGAACCGACCAGGGGGCAAGCAACCTTAGATCTGGTCCTGTGTAACAAGATGGGATTAATTAAAAATGTCCTAGTAAAGGATCCCCTTGGAATGATTGACCATAACATGGTTGAATTCCATATTCAATTAGAGGGTGAGAAGGTTGGATCTCAAACAAGCATGCTAAGCTTGAATAAAGGAGACTATGAAGGTATGAGAGCGGAATTGAGTAGAGCGGATTGGGAAAATAGATTAAAGGGTAAGACGATACATGATCAGTGGTGTACATTTAAGGAGTTATTTTACAACTTCCAAAAAAAATATATTCCACTGAGAAGAAAAGGGTGTAAAAGAAAAGACAGCCATCCGTGGCTAAGTAAAGAAATTAAGGATAGTATTCGACTAAAAACAAGGGCATATAAGGTAGCCAAATCTAGTGGGAGGATAGAGGATTGGGAAAACTTTAAAAGACAGCAAAAAATAACAAAAAGATTGATTAAGAAAGGGAAGATAGATTATGAAAGTAAATTAGCAAAAAATATAAAAACAGATAGTAAGGCCTAGAAATTCAGTTGGGCGCGCCAACCGTTAGCGCCTTAGGAGGAGTAGATCTCGAGCGCTAGGCGCTTAGCGCCCGGGCGCAGCGCGATCTGCGCCTCGCCCCAACTTCAGTAGACATTTAGCGCCGGCGCAAAGTCTTAGCGCGCGCTCTGCTGCGCGCGCAGATCATGACGTCATTTCGTCGTGCAACGCCCTTTGTGCGCCCGGAACCGGAACTTCACTTGCGCCGCCCCATTGTGCGCTGGGCGGCCCTAACGACTGTGAAGTGGAACGGTACACAGCCGAGGCGGGCCGCGGGGAGTGCAAATTAAAGGGCACTTACCCTGCACTATAAAGGCCAGCCATTTTGCAGCATTCACTCTTGTGCAACGGTTTTTTGGAGAGAGGCCAAGGAGGAGAGCTTACTGCTTTGGCCCAACACTAGGACAGGTATTTTTGGCTCAGGCCAGAGCTTAGCAATTATCTTTGCCTTTATTGAGATCTCAGTGTTTGCCAGCATATAATGGGGGCTGCATTGGGTGCCAACGCTGAGTTTCAGCCTTATGCCGGAAGGGCTTACAGACGCCGTGAGAGAGTGGCAGCCCTGGCTAGATGCAGAGGGGGCAACAGGCGTCGCCAAGTGAGGCCTTACTCACCCAGGGTATACCGCCAGCAGTCCTCCTATCTGACCATGTCTGCCGCGCAGTGTGTTAGGAGGCTGCGATTCAGAAGGGAGGTGGTTGCAGACATCTGCCAGCTGCTGCACAGAGATCTGCGTCCACAGCTGATGCGCAGGACATCTCTGTCGGTGGCAGTGAAGATGACGGTGGCTCTCAACTTCTATGCCACCGGCTCCTTCCAATCCGCTGCTGGGGACATCGCTAACATCTCCCAGTTCGCTGTGCATTGTTGCATCTGCCAGGTGACCAATGCCCTTTTCAGAAGGAGACGTCAATTCATCTCCTTCCCCATGACCCTGGACAAGCAGCAGCAGTGTGCAGTGGGATTTGCAAGAATAGCGGGCTTCCCCATGGTGCAGGGCACCATTGACTGCATGCATGTGGCTTTGCGGGCACCTCTGGAGCATGCCGAGGATTACCGCAACCGGAAGGGCTACCATTCCCTCAACGTACAGCTGGTGTGTGACCACAGGCAGTGCATCCTAGCTGTCAATGCCCGCTTTCCAGGCAGCAGCCACGATGCCTTTATCCTGCGACAGACAACTGTGGCTGACATGTTCCAGGCACAGCCTCACCCAAGAGGATGGCTTATCGGGGACAAAGGCTATCCTTTGTGTACCTGGCTCATGACCCCACTCCGCGCGCCCACGACCCCTGCTGAAGAGGCATACAACGAGAGCCATCAAGCGACTAGGAACATCATAGAACAAACAATCAGCGTCCTCAAGCAACGGTTCTGCTGTCTGGATTGCTCCGGGGGAGCCCTCCAGTATTCGCAGGAGCGAGTCTCCCAATTCGTCGTCGTTTGCTGCATGCTGCACAACCTGGCTATCCGCAGGAGTCAGGCACTGCCACCTCACGTTGGACCACCACCTCAGGAGGAGGAGCAGGAGGAGGAGGAGGACGAGGAGTACCAGCCCAGGAGGGAGGCAGAAGGTCCAAGGGCCGCCCGTCGGCGGCTTATTGACCGTCACTTCTAGGCCCCCTGTCAGGGAATGGCTTGTGCCAATGAAAGAACATGATTGCAGCCGCTCCGCAAGCCGTCAGCCGGTTAAGGCAACAAACACTTCAAAGATCAAACATGGACAATGTGAATAAATAAAATGCTTTATTGTACAAACTCAGGGCTCTTCCCACATGAAAACCAAAAACAGACGAAACCCCCAAAAAACACTCACACACATGACTCACTCCCACAACCTGGGTAGCATTAACAAAAGATGTAAACAAAAATGGCCTTCATCCTCGGCCTTCACAAAACACACATTCCAGAAAACACAACATTTGGACACACCCTCTACTTAGTGGCCCGCGAGGGGGATGCCTTCTGCAAACTTTGGCGGCCCCTGCACGCCCTGCTGCTCCTCCTCAAAGTGAGGCCATTGGCTGCTGCAAGGCTGGGGGCAGGCTCCTGAGGGGCACATGTCGTGACGGCAGATGCCTTTGGGGGTCGGCCTAGACGAGGTCTGGCCGTCGAGGGGCCGGCTGGTGAATGCTGCAGCTGTGGCTGGCCAGCATCAGTCGCTGCAGCAGCTCCTGGCAGCTCCACTGGGGGAGTGGCAGTGGCGGCTGGAGGAATGGGTGCAAGCTGGCGGATGGCAGGCGCTCGCTGGTCGCCTGAGACACTGGCACTCGGCCGGGCCAGCACTGCAGCATGCGCACCAATCTGCCGAGGGACAGACCGCTGTGCTGCTGCAGCGCGCCGGGTGCCCTGGCGATGCCTGGCTGACACAGCGAGTGTGGCAGCAGTGAGTGCCCGTGTTGACCTGTTCAGTGACCACATCAGAGCACCCAGTGACTGCACGGCACCACTGATCACCTGGCCACTCGCTGCCTGAGCTGCCCCGAATTCCGCCCGACTGGTGGCCTGTGAGGCCCCGAACTCGGTCACACTCCGAGACAGGGACTCGATGGCCTCAGGCAACCGTACCACTACCCCCATGAGCTCCGTGTGCCGGCGCTCCGAGTCCGCGGACAAGTCCTCGAGGCGGCGCATCTCCTCGCCGTTGGCCATCTCCGGACTGGAGGCCGGACTCTCCCTCTGGGGAGAAGGCCGCTGAGCTGGCCGACCCTTCCTGCGTTGCTGGACGCCGCTGGGCCCAGCAATTGGACTCCCCTCCGACCCTTCCCCCCTCTGGGGAGAAGGCCGCTGAGCTTCCACCCTCCTCCCGCGTTTCTGCAGGCCACTGGTCCCAGGAGCTACCCTCCCCTCCGACACTTCCCCCACGCTCCCCTCCAGGGAAGACGTGTCCCCTACATTGGCATGGGTTGCCGCGGCTGAGGGTTCCCCTGATGGGCCGCCTTCCTCTTGCTCCTCCTCCTCTTCTGAGGGGCTGTCACTGGCAACTTCAGGGATCTCCTCCTCACCATCTGAAAGCAGGAAGGCACAAGAGTAGCTTTAGAGTGAGGAGAGGGCATCAGCGAGGGATGCATGAGTGGTGGCATTCAGCGCATTGGTCGGACAGTGGCAAAGGATGTAGATCTGATGCGCAAGTGGGACGAGAGAGGTCCAAAAGGTGATGTCCTTACCATTGGTGCCCAGAACAGGGTCGGCATCTCCAGATGCAACGGGGCCAATCACCCGGGCACCCATGATGCGCTCCACGCGATGTTGCAGCTCGGTGAGCGGCTGGATCTGGGGTCTGCCTCCCCCGGTCGCAGTCCGGCTCCTCTTATTATTGGCCAGCTTGGCCTGCAAGAGAAAGGACGGCCTCTAAGTACAGTGTGTAGCCCTGATCTTGTGTGCACTGCCTCCCATGGTCGAATACCCTGGCCAGTGTGTAGCCCTGATCTTGTGTGCACTGCCTCCCATGGTCGAATAGCCTGGCCAGTGTGTTAAGTGCACAATGTGCAATTGATGTTCATGAGTGTCCCATAGCTGCTGCATGAGGGCTGGCCATTAGGGCTTTCAGGTCCCTTCGCCCATAATGTGAGGTGCACATGCAAGGATGAGGAGGACACTGGAAAGGGTACTCACCCTGACAATCCTGGCGAGGTCATTTAGCTTTTTGCGGCATTGGACACCGCTCCTGGGGACCTCGCTGTTGGATGACACCTTGGTGGCGACATGCCTCCAGGCTCTCCGGTAGACGCGGGCCGGCGGCTTCCTGCCATTGTCCGGAAACAAAATATGGCGTCTCTTCTCCACAGCACCAACCAGCACCCTCAGATCAAGCTCTGAGAAGCACTGCGCTTGTTCACGGGCCTTCTCCATGGTTTCAGGCGCTATTTGGGTCCAGCAGCAGTGTTCAGGCCTAGCTGCAGGGCTCCACTATCCAGGGCATGGCAGCAGACCAAGTCGACCCTTCCCCCTTAAGAGCTGGCCGGCGCCAGGGTGTTTGCTGTCAATCAAGAAATGGCCGCACCTGCGCTGCGCCCGGCCTCGGCGCTCTCGCTCAGCACCTCCGGCTTAGCGCCTAAAGAGAGGCGTGCATCGCCAGTTTTAGCGCTCGAGCAAACTCTTAGGGCAAAGCTAATGAATATCGGAGAAGTGGCCTCGAATTTGCGCCGGGCGCAAACTTTAGCGGCCGCCCGACTTTACCGCCCCAAAAGTGGCTATAATGAATTTCTAGGCCTAAGAGTTTTTATAGTTATATAAAAAGAAAAAGGGTGGCTAAAGTAAATGTTGGTCCCTTAGAGGATGAGACCGGGAAATTAATAGTGGGAAATATGGAGATGGCAAAAACACTGATTGAATATTTTACATCAGTCTTTACAGTAGAAGACACTAAGAATATCCCAACACTGGACAAACAGGGGGCTAAAGGGGGGAGGAGCTAAACACGATCAAAATCACTAAGGAAGTGGTACTCGGTAAAATAATGGGACTCAAGGCGGATAAATCACCTGGACCTGATGGCTTACATCCTAGGGTCTTGAGGGAAGTGGCGGTAGGGATTGTGGATGCATTGGTAATAATTTTCCAAAACTCCCTGGACTCGGCAAAGGTCCCGGCAGACTGGAAAACTGCTAATGTAACACCGTTATTTAAAAAGGGCAGTAGACAGAAGGCTGGAAACTATAGACCGGTCAGCCTAACATCTGTGGTAGGTAAAATTTTGGAGTCCATTATTAAGGAGACAATAACAGGACATTTGGATAATCATAATTTAATAGGACAAAGTCAGCATGGTTTTATGAAGGGGAAGTCATGTTTGACAAATTTGCTGGAGTTCTTTGAGGAAGTAACATATAGGGTGGATAAAGGGGAACCAGTGGACGTAGTGTATTTAGACTTCCAAAAGGCATTTGACAAGGTGCCACACAAAAGATTATTGCTTAAGATAAAAAATCACAGGATTGGGGGTAATATTCTGGCATGGATAGAGGATTGGCTATCTAACAGAAGGCAGAGAGTTGGGATAAATGGTTCATTCTCAGACTGGCAATCAGTAACTAGTGGTGTTCCGCAGGGGTCAGTGCTGGGTCCCCAACTCTTTACAATCTATATTAACGATTTGGAGGAGGGGACCGAGTGTAACATATCAAAGTTTGCAGATGATACTAAGATGGGAGGGAAAGTAGTGAGTGAGGAGGACATAAAAAACCTGCAAGGGGACATCGACAGGCTAAGTAAGTGGGCAGAGATTTGGCAGATGGAATACAATACTGGAAAGTGTGAGGTTATGCACTTTGGCAGGAAAAATCGTAGAGCAAGTTATTATCTTAATGGCAAGAAACTGGAAAGTACTGAAGTACAAAGGGATCTGGGGGTCCTGGTGCACGAAACTCAAAAGGTTAGTATGCAGGTGCAGCAAGTGATTAAGAAGGCCAATGGAATGTTGGCTTTCATTGCTAGGGGGATAGACTATAAAAATAGGGAGGTATTGCTTCAGCTGTACAAGGTATTGGTGAGACCGCACCTGGAATACTGCGTACAGTTTTGGTGTCCATACTTAAGAAAGGACATACTTGCTCTCGAGTCAGTACAAAGAAGGTTCACTCGGTTAATCCCGGGGATGAGGGGATGGACATATGAGGAGAGGTTGAGTAGATTGGGACTCTACTCATTGGAGTTCAGAAGAATGAGAGGCTATCTTATTGAAACATATAAGATTGTGAAGGGTTTGGATCGGGTGGATGCGGGGAAGATGTTCCCGATGATGGGTGAAACTAGAACTAGGGGGCATAGTCTTAGAATAAGGGGCTGCTCTTTCAAAACTGAGATGAGGAGGAACTACTTCACTCAGAGGGTGGTAGGTCCATGGAATATGCTGCCCCAAAAAGCTGTAGAAGCTACATCATTACATAAATTTAAAACAGAAATAGACAGTTTCCTAGAAGTAAAGGGAATTAAGGGTTACGGGGAGCGGGCAGGAATTTGGACATGAGTCTAGGTTCGGATCGGTCATGGCCCTGTGGGTAGCGGAGCGGGCCCAGGGGCCGTGTAGCCTGATCCTGCTCCTATTTCGTGTGTCTAATTCTGTTCGATTCAGGAGATGGTTCTGTGATAGTGGATTGGCGGTTAGGATCAGATCAGCCGATTGGCCTACTCCTGCTCCTATTTCTTATGGTCTTATGTAGGTGCAGAGTAGAAAGGTTGTAGTTATAGGGGATTCTATAATGAGGGGGATAGATAGCATTCTTTGCAGTCAGGATCGAGAGTCCGGAAGGGTGTGTTGCTTCCCTGGTGCCAGGGTAAGGGACATCTCGAATTGGCTGGAAAAGAATCTGGAAAGGGAGGGGGTGGATCCAGTTGTTGTGGTCCATGTTGGAAACGATGACATAGGAAAGATTAGGGAAGAGGTCCTGCTCAGAGAATATCAGGAGTTAGGAGCTCAATTAAAAAACAAGACCTCATGGGCATTAATTTCAGCATTATTACACAATCCACATGCAAATTGGCATAGGGACAAACAGATTAGGAAAGTCAACACGTGGCTAAAGGAGTAGTGTGAGAAAGTGAAATTTCATTTCATGGGACAGTGGCACCAGTACTGGGGCAGGAATAAGCTGCACATGAATCGGGCTGGGACCAGGGCCCTAGTGGAAAGGATAACTAGGGCTGTTAATAAGGCTTTAAACGAATAACATGGGGGAGAGAACTGTTAGAGATTACAGAAACCTAACAATAAAAGAATCAGCAAAAACGAGTAAAGGACAAACTAAAGAAAAGAATAAAGATAACATGAATGGCCAGAGATAAGATAAAGTCATAGAGCATAAAGGTAAAATAACTACTAAAAGCAAAGAGAAATAATAAAAAGAAACAATTTAAACTGTTGGTACAGCAATTTACATAGTATTCAAAACAAAATGGATGAACTGGAGGCAATAATTTGCAGAGAGGATCCGGATATAATATGGATGACAGAAACGTGGCTGCATAGAGAACAGGATTAGGAACTAAATATTGCCAGATAGAACACATTTTGGAAGGAAAGGGAAAGAAGGAGGGAAGGTGGAATAGCTGTACTAGTTAAAGGTAACTAAAAAATAGGACCTCAAAGGTAGTAATCTCAGGATTGCTAACAGTGCCACGTGCCAGTCAGAGTAGAAATAGAAGGATATTTCAGATGAATACGTGGCTAGAGGAATGGTGCAAGGGGGAGGGATTCAAATTCCTGGGACATTGGAACCGGTTCTGGGGGAGGTGGGACCAGTTCAAACCGGACGGTTTGCACGTGGGCAGGACCGGGACCGATGTCCTAGGGGGAGTGTTTGCTAGTGCTTTGGGGGAGGGTTTAAACTAAAATGGCAGGGATTGGGAATCTGAGCAGGGAGACAGAGGAAAGGGAAACAAGGATAAAAGCAAAAGATAGTAAGGAGAAAAACAAAAGTGGCAGTCAGAGAAATCAACGGTTTAAATCAAACATGGCCACAGTAAATAATATTACTAATAGGTCTAAGAGCATTAAAAAAACAAGCCTGAAGGCTTTGTGTCTTAATGCGAGGAGCATTTGTAATAAGGTGGATGAATTAGCTGCACAAATAGAGGTAAATGAATATGATTTGATTGGGATTATGGAAACATGGCTCCAGGGTGGCCAAGGCTGGGAACTCAACATCCAGGTGTATTCAATATTCAGGAAAGATAGGCAAAAAGGAAAGGGAGTTGGGGTAGCATTACTGGTTAAAGAAGGGATTAACACAATTGTAAGGAAGGATATTTGCTCTGATGATGTGGAATCTGTATGGGTAGAACTGAGAAATACCAAGGGGCACAAAATGTTAGTGGAAGTGGTATATAGACCTCCAAACAGTAATGCAGAGGTTGGGGATGGCATTAAAAGGGAAATTAGAGAAGCGTGCAATAATGGCACAGCAGTCATCATGGGTGACTTTAATCGACATATAGTTTGGGCTAACCAAATTAGTAACAATACTGTGGAGGAGGAATACCTGGAGTGTTTATGGGATGGTTTCCTGGACCAATATGTTGAGGAACCAACCAGAGATCAGGCCATCTTAGACTGGGTATTATGTAACGAGAAAGGATTAATTAGCAATCTTGTTGTACGAGGCCCCTTGGGTCGGAGTAATCATAATATGATAGAATTCTTCATTAAAATGGAGAATGAAGTAGTTGACTCAGAGACTAGGGTACTGAATTTAAATAAAGGAAACTATGATGGTCTGAGGCACGAGTTAGTAAGGATTGATTGGGGAATGTCACTCAAAGGGTTGACGGTGGATAGGCAATGGCAAACATTCAAAGACCGCATGGATGAACTACGGCATTTGTTCATCCCAGTTTGGCATAAAAATAAAACAAAAAAGGTGACTCAACCGTGGCTAACAAGGGAAATTAGGGGTAGCATAAGATCCAAGGAGAGGACATAAAAATTGGCTAGAAAAAGCAGTAAACCTGAGGATTGGGAACAGTTTAGGATTCAACAACGGAGGACAAAGGGATTAATTAAGAAGGGGAAAATAGAATACGAGAGTAAGCTTGCAGCGAACATAAAAACTGACTGTAAAAACTTTTATAGATATGTGAAGAGAAAAAGATTGGTGAAGTCAAGCCTAGGCCCCTTGCAGTCAGAATCAGGGGAATTTATAATGGGGAACAAAGAAATGGCAGACCAATGAAATACATATTTTGGTTCTGTCTTCACAAAGGAGGACACAAATAACCTCCCAGAGATGTCGGGGAACATAGGGTCTGATGAAAGGGAGGAACTGAAAGAAATCAGTATTTGTAGGGAAATGGTGTTAGGGAAATTGATGGGATTGAAGGCCGATAAATCCCCAGGGCCTGATAATCTACATCCTAGGTGTGATGAAATATATGCCTTCATCAGCCCCTGTGTTTTACCTGCTTTGTATTGTGTGTACCGCCCCCTTTTTCCTATTGTGTGTATTGGCTACACCCCTGTCTTTTGTCATATAAAGGTCTCAAGAGCTGTATGAGTCATTCTATCAGAGAAACCCGATGTGGAAAGACCTGCAATGTTCTTAGTGATTAAAAGCCTTCAGTTGAATCCTTTAAGCTCCTTGTCTTTGAGTTATTGATGGCACATCAATTTTAATCACTAAAACACCAAGATGGATCGACTCCTGAAACCAGAGCGCTTGGATCTGGACCCCCATGCCTCAGACGCAGCCACACAGTTCGGACACTGGTTCCAATGCTTCAAATTTTTCATTGCAAACTCATCCACCGCCATAGCAGCCGCAACCGCCACCGGAGACATGAAACTGGGAATCCTGCGAAACTGGGTGAGCCATCGGGTCTCCCCTCTCATCCAAGATGCCACCAGCTACGGGGATGCCTGCACCATTCTGAAGGCCCTCTACGTGCGGCCAATAAACGAGGTGTACGCCAGGCATCTTCTGACTACTCGCACGCAGCGGCATGGTGAGTCACTAGAGGACTTCATGCTAAGCCTAAAAGTACTGGGCAGAGACTGTAATTGTAAGGCCGTGTCTGCCATCGTGCACACGGAGGAGCTGATCCAAGACTCCTTTATTGCGGGCCTCAGTTCAAATTACATTCGGCAGAAACTGTTTGAAAAGGAGGGACTGGACTTAAAACAGGCTATGGGTATAGCGCGATCGCTGGATATGGCCCAGAGGAACTCTGAATCCTGTTCCTCAGGCCACGCGGCCCACTCCGCCTCGTGCACGCCGTGGGGGCCGCCATCTTGGAAGCCATCTTCACCTCCCAGGTCTCAGGCCAGCCCAGCACCATCGGAGCCCCAGCCCCCACCCAGGAGCCCCACTACTGCCGCGATGCATCGGGGCCCGAAATGCTACTTCTGCGGCCAGGACAAACACTCCAGGCATCTGTGCCCAGCGAAGGGCACCACCTGTTTTAAATGAGGGAAGAAAGGACATTTCAGCAAAGTCTGCAGAGGGAACCCCGCCTCCAACTCCACCACCGCCGCGTGCGCGCCGTGGGGGCGGCCATCTTGGACGCCATCTCGTCCACCCTCATGGAGTCCACCATCTTGCCCCGACTACACGGACCTCCAGGGCCCACTGGTGGCCGCGATCACAGTGGATCAATCCAGGCCGCATCCGTTGTCTAAATCGATGATGGACATAGAGGTAAACGGGAACAAGGTTTAATGCTTGATTGACTGTGGGAGCACCGAAAGCTTTATTCATCCTGGCCTGGTAAAATGACTTTCACTAACGATAGTCCCCACACAAGGCAAAATCGCCATGGCTGATAAGACTCATACCTCAAAAATTACAGGTTTCTGCGCGGTTATGTTGTCGGTAAAAGGCACTGATTACAGAGATTTTAAACTATTGATAATGCCAGATCTCTGTGTGAGCGTGATCTTGGGTCTGGACTTCCAGTGCCACCACCAAAGTATCACGCTTATCTACGGTGGGTCCCAGCCGCTCCTCACAGTGTGCGGTCTGGCTACCCTGAAGGTCAAGCCGCCCTCTCTGTTCGCCAACCTCGCACCCAACTGTCGACCCATAGCGACCAAGAGTAGGCAGTACAGCTGGGAGAATAGACGGTTCATTGCGTCGGAAGTAGAAAGACTCAAGCGGGAGGGTATCATGGAATGCAGTACCAGCCCGTGGCGCACCCAGGTAGTAGTAGTTAAGGGTAGCGAAAAGAAGCGGATGGTGATAGATTATAGCCAGACGGTTAATCTATACATCCAGCTAGACGCCTACCCTCTGCCCCGCATAGCGGATATGGTTAACCAAATTGTGCAATACCGGGTGTTTTCCACCATCGACCTAAAATCGGCATACCACCAGCTCCCCATTAGGCCGGAGGACCGTCCATACACCGCCTTCGAGGCGAACGGACGCCTCTACCACTTCCTCAGAGTCCCCTTTGGGGTAACAAATGGGGTCTCGGTCTTCCAGCGGGAGATGGACCGCATGGTCGATGAGAACCAGTTAACAGCCACCTACCCATACCTAGACAACGTCACCATCTGCGGCCACGACCAGCAAGACCACGACTCGAACCTCGCGAGATTTCTGAAAGCCGCCCTCAGACTCAATCTCACCTACAATGAGGATAAGTGTGTCTTTAGCACCACGCGCCTCTGTATCCTGGGCTGCGTGGTGGAAAACGGGGAAATCAGTCCGGACCCCGACCGATTGCGCCCCCTACGGGAGCTATCCCTACCAAACACTCCCAAGGCCCTGAAAAGGTGCCTGGGGTTCTTCTCCTATTACGCCCAATGGGTCCCCAATTATTCCGACAAGGCCCGTCCCCTCCTGAAATCAACGTCCTTCCCGCTCACGGCCGAGGCCCACGCTGCCTTCAACAGCATTAAACACGACATTGAGAAGGCCGCGCTGCAGGCAGTGGACGAAAACATCCCTTTCCAGGTCAAAAGCGATGTGTCCGACTTCGCTTTAGCAGCCACCCTCAACCAGGATGGGCGGCCCGTAGCCTTTTTCTCAAGAACCCTCCAAGGGCCCGAGATCAGGCACTCCTCAGTAGAGAAGGAGGCCCAGGCCATAGTGGAGGCAGTGCGGCACTGGAGGCACTACCTAGCCGGCAAACGCTTCACCCTGCTTACCGACCAGCGGTCGGTAGCCTTCATGTTTAACAACAAACAGAGGGGGAAGATCAAGAACGACACAATTCTCAGGTGGCGGATCGAACTCTCCACATTTGAGTACGACATAATATATAGGCCAGGGGCCCTCAACGAATCCCCCGATGCCCTATCACGAGGGATGTGTGCCAGCATCCAGGGGGACAGGCTACAGGGCCTCCACAATGGCCTCTGCCACCCGGGGGTCACCCGGCTATTTCACTTTATAAAATCCCGTAACCTCCCCTATTCCATCGAGGAGGTCCGGTCGATGACCAGGGACTGCCGCACCTGTGCGGAATGCAAGCCCCGTTTTTTCAGGCCCGACCGAGCCCACCTGATCAAAGCTACATGGCCATTCGAGCGCCTGAGCTTAGATTTCAAGGGACCACGCCCCTCCACCGACCGCAATGTGTACTTTCTCAACATTGTGGACGAGTACTCCCGTTTCCCATTCGCCTACCCCTGCCCAGGCATGACCAGTGCCACGGTCATCAAGTGCCTCGGCAACCTGTTTTGCACATTCGGCATGCCTAACTACATCCACACTGACAGGGGGGCGTCGTTCATGAGCGACGAACTGCGCCAATACCTGCTGTCGAAGGGGATAGCCACGAGTCGTACCACTCGTTATAACCCCCGGGGTAATGGGCAAGTGGAGAGGGAGAACGCGACAGTGTGGAAGGCGGTCACCTTAGCACTAAGGTCTAAAGGCCTCCCCACCTCCCGCTGGCAAGAGGTCCTCCCAGACGTACTCCACTCGATAAGGTCGCTACTGTGTACTGCTACTAACACCACTCCTCACGAGAAGATGTTTGTTTTTCCCCGCAAATCAACCTCAGGAGTGTCCCTACCCTCGTGGCTCTCCACCCCAGGGACAGTCCTATTACGGAAGCATGTGAAGAGCCACAAAACGGATCCCCTCGTGGAGGCAGTACACCTACTCCACGCAAACCCACAGTACGCGTACATCAAGCACGCCGACGGGCGTGAGGACACCGTGTCCATAAAGGAGCTCGCCTTGGCAGGAAGCGACGACGACCCATCACCACCACCCCCAGAAGAACCTCCACCATCCCCAGGCTCACCACCCCCAGAAGTACCTGCAACACCCCCAACACATGGGTATGCCCAGGAGGGCACCACGGACTCCCGGCCGGAACCCGAGGTACTGTTGCGACGTTCAGGAAGGACTATCACACCCTCGGACAGACTAAATCTGTAGAAGGGGTGAATGTGATGAAATATATGCCTTCATCAGCCCCTGTGTTATACCTGCTTTGTATTGTGTGTACTGCCCCCTTTTTCCTATTGTGTGTATTGGCTACGCCCCTGTCTTTTGTCATATAAAGGTCTCAAGAGCTGTATGAGTCATTCTATCAGACGAACCCAATGTGGAAAGACCTGCAATGTTCTTAGTGATTAAAAGCCTTCAGTTGAATCCTTTAAAATCCTTGTCTTTGAGTTATTGATGGCACATCACTAGGGTACTTAAGGAAGTGGCCCTAGAAATAGTAGATGCATTGCTGATCATCTTTCAACATTTGATGTAATCTGGAACAGTACCCATGGATTGGAGGGTAGCTAATGTTACCCCACTATTCAAAAAAGGTGGTAGAGAGAAAAGGGGAAGGACAGACCGGTAAGCCTGACATCGGTAGTGGGGAAAATGCTAGAGTCCATTATAAAAGATGTAATAGCAGAGCACTTGGATACAGTGACAGGATCGGACAAAGTCAACATGGATTTACAAAAGGTAAATCGTGCTTGACTAATCTACTGGAATTTTTTGAGGATGTAACTGGTAAAATAGATAAGGGAGAACCAGTGGATGTGGTGTATTTGGACTTTCAGAAGGCTTTCGATAAGGTCCCACATAAGAGATTAGCGTGTAAAGTTAAGGCACATGGGATTGGGGGCAAGGTATTGACTTGGATAGAGAACTGGTTGGCAGACAGAAAGCAAAGAGTTGGAATAAACGGGTCTTTTTCCGAGTGGCAGGCAGTGACTAGTGGGGTACCGCAGGGATTGGTCCTTGGACCCCAGCTATTCACAATATATATTAACGATCTAGACAAAGGAACTAGATGTAATATCTCCAAATTTGGAGACGACACAAAGCTGGGTGGGCGTGTGTGCTGTGAGGAGGATGCCGAGAAACTCCAGGATGATTTGGACAGGTTGGGTGATTGGGCAGAAGCATGGCAGATGCAATATAACGTGGATAAATGTGAGGTTATCCACTTTGGTGGCAAAAACAGGAAGGCAGATTATTATCTGAATGGAAAAAGATTGGGAGAAGGGGAAGTGCAACGAGACCTGGGTGTCCTTGTGCACCAGTCACTGAAGGTAAGCATGCAGGTGCAGCAGGCGGTTAAGAAGGCAAATGGTATGTTGGCCTTCGTAGCGAGAGGGTTTGAGTACAGGAACAAGGATGTCTTGCTGCAGTTGTACAGGGCCTTGGTGAGACCACATCTTGGAGTATTGTGTGCAGTTTTGGTCGCCTTATCTGAGGAAGGATGTTCTTGCCATGGAAGGAGTTCAGCAAAGAATGGCCAGGCTGATACCTGGGATGGCAGGAATGACGTATGAGGAGAGATTGGGTCGATTGGGCTTGTACTGTCTAGAGTTTAGAAGAATGAGAGGGGATCTCATTGAAACTTACAAAATTCTGACAGGGCTGGACAGACTAGATGCAGGAAGGATGTTCCCGATGGTCGGGGAGTCCAGAACCAGGGGTTATAGTCTAAGGATAAGGGTATGCCATTTAGGACAGAAATGAGGAAGAATTTCTTCACCCAGAGAGTGGTGAACCTGTGGAATTCTCTACCACAAAAGGCAGTAGAGGCCAATTCATTAAATATATGCAAGAAGGAGTTGGATATATTTCTTAAGGCTAAAGGGATCAAGGGGTATGGGGAGAAAGCAGGGACCAGGTACTGAATTTGGATGATCAGCCACGATCGCATTGAATGGCGGAGCAGGCTCGAGGGGCCGAATGGCCTACTCCTGCTCCTATCTTCTATGTTCCTATGTAACATAATGACAGTAGAAATAAATGGATATACCTAGCTGTAAGATAAATACAGAATCCATATGGATTGAGTTAAAAGATAAGAAGGGATATACTATAGACCACCAGATAGTGAAGAGAATTGGATGAAGATATATGTAGGCAAATCTATGAGGTGAGTAGCAGGCATAGAATAATAATTATGGGAGATTTCAACTACACCCAAATAAACTGGTAGGAAGAAGTAGCGAAAGGAGAAAAGGGAATCGAGTTTTTTCAATGTATATAGGACTCCTTTCTCGATCAATACGTAAGAAGTCCAAAAAGAAAAGAATCACTGCTGGATCTTGTAATGGATAATGAACCAGAACAAATATGGAAAGTAAGAGTAGGAGATCATCTTAGTAGTAGTGGTCACAACACAGTAAAGTTCAATATTAGGATCAAGAGTAACATAAGTAGGACAAAGACTAAGATAATTGATTCAAAAAGAGCAAATTTGAGGAAATGAGGGTGGAACTTCAAAAGGTAAACTGCGAGAAAATCTTGAAAAACAAAGAGAGAAAAACAGTGGAATTTTTTTAAAAGGGTAATCAATAGAGTTCAAGAGAAATGTATTCCACTAAAAGCCAAAAACAAGCAATCTAATTATGGGACACCATGGATGAATAATGAACTAAAAGAAAAATTAAATCTAAAGAATAAGACATTTGAAAAGTATTTAGATACTAAAAGAGACCAGAACTGTACACAGTACTCTAAGTGCAACCTGACCAGGATCCGATGCAAGTTTACCATAACTTCACTACTTCTGAATTCTGTACTCTTAGAAATAAATCCCAGTGCTTTGTTAGTAGTTTTAATTGCTAACCTGCGATGCTGCTTTTAATGCTTTGTTCACCCCTATCCCTAGATTCCTATGCTCTTCTACCCCATTCAGTTTCTTATTTTCTAAGGTGTAGGTGAACTTAGGAGGGAAGTTTAAAAAAACCATCAGGAAGGCAAAGAGAAATGATAAAATCAAATTTTCAAGGAATATAGAAAGAAATAATAAAGTGTTCAATAAACACATAAATAAATAAATAAAAATTAAAGCAGGGATAGGGCCACTAAAGGATGAGCAAGATAAACTTACAGGTAATGGCAGAGAAATGGCAGAAGTATTGAATAACTACTTTGCCTCAGCTTTTACTAAAGGATGAGCTTAAAAAGAATATTAATACAGTTGGGACAGAAAGGGAGAAAATAATTGACAAACTAGCTGAACTAAAAGAGGATAAAACCCCAGGTCCGGATGGTATGCACCCATGCATTTTCAAGGAAACTAGAGAGGAGATAGCAGAGGCACTAATATATACAAACAGTTCCATAGAAGAGGGGATAGTGCCAGAGGACTGTTGGTCAGCTAATGTTGTTCCTATATACAAAAAGGAAGATAGAAAAAACCTGGCTACTAAAAACCAGTAAGCTTAATGTCAGTGGTAGGAAAGATACTGGAATCTATACTAAAAGAAGTGATAGAAGAGCATCTAGAGACAGAAAATATAATAAAAACTAGTCAGCATGGATTCCGAAAGGCTAAGCCTAACCTTTGAAGAGTAGCGGAAAGAGCAGACAAGCGTAATGCAATATATGTCATATACTTGGATTTTCAGAAGGTTGGGGTATGTGGAGTCAGGGGACAAATAGCTGAATGGATAGCAAATTGGCTAAAAATTAGATAGTAGAGAGTAGGTGTAAAGTGTAGCTATTTAGATTTAGATTGGAGGAAGTTAGATAGCAGTGTTCCACAAGGATCAGTGCTGGGACCACCGTTATTCATAATTTACATGAATGATTTGGACTTAGGAACAAGTAACTCAATATCAATATTTGCAGGTGATACCAAACTGGGGGTTATAGTTAATACTGAGGAAGAATGCAACATAATGCAAGAAGACATTAAAAAACTTGCAGACTGGGTAGCTAAGTGGGAAATTAACCTTAATATAGATAAATGTGAGGTGATGCACTTTGGTAGGAAAAATAGAAAAATCACCTACACCTTAGAAAATAAGAAACTGAATGGGGTAGAAGAGCATAGGAATCTAGGGATACAGGTGAACAAAGCATTAAAAGCAGCATTGCAGGTTAGCAATTAAAAATACTAACAAAGCACTGGGATTTATTTCTAAGAGTACAGAATTCAGAAGTAGAGAAGTTATGGTAAACTTGTATAGGATCCTGGTCAGGTTGCACTTAGAGTACTGTGTACAGTTCTGGTCTCCATATTATAAAAAGGACATAGAAGCACTGGAGAAAGTACAAAAGAGATTTACAAGTATGGTAACAGAACTGAGAGATCACAGCTATCGGGAAAGATTATACAGATTGTTTTTTTTTCTTTAGAATAGAGAAGACTTAGAGGTGACAAGATAGAGGTCTTTAAAATTATGAAAGGGTTGGACAGGGTAGATGTGGAGAGAATGTTTCCACTTGTTGGAGAATCCAAAACTAGGGGCCATAAATACAAGATAGTTGCTAATAAATCCAATAAGGAGAAAAATCTTTACTCAGAGAGTAGTTAGAATGTGGAACTCACTATCACAGGAAGTGGTTGAGGCAAATAGCTTAGATACTTTAGCAATAGAAAGATATGCTGAAAGGCTGAGACGAGGAAGAATAGGAGACTGGTGTGGAGTATAAACACCAGCACAGACTAGTTGGGCCGAATGGCCTGTTTCTGTGCTGTATATTCTATGTAATTCTATGTACAGCAAGTGCCGCTGGACATCCTTAGAAGACCTCATTCCTTCCGAGAGTGCATCATCACAGGACATACAGTCATGCACCAACGCAAATACTCGCACTTCAGTGGGTCCACTTAAACAGTTAGTTGGGTTTTCACCTGATGATTCACACCTCACAAGTGAGCACAAACAGACACTAGCGATGGGGACAGCTGTGGATAGTTCGCATCGGGGCGCAATCCTCTTCAAACTTTGCTCAGCTGGACACAGATGCTGAACCCCAGGGGCTATCATTGAGAAGGAGAATGGTAGAGGTGCATCAGCCACTTAGCCAGGTACTGACAGACCCTATCTGGTAGCTACTGAAGTGGAGTTGATGCTATCTGTGGTGCTTACAAGGAGGGCTACACCATCCGCATTGGTCAGCATTGCAGCATGCCAGCAAGGAGGTACAGCCAAGTTTCAGGCAACAGCTGACTGTTGCAAAGCCTACCCTGCATCAGACAAGGAGATTCCCATTAGTGCCAGTAAAGGTGCTGGCGGAGAATTTCCTTACAAGCTATTTTCATTTAAGTCAAAATTCCCATGATCCAAATTTTTCTGTGTAGGTCCAGAATATTACACATTTAAAAAAAAAAAGAACAAGGACTCAGTTTTAATAGAAAACCACTTCCCATGTCATAAGTTAATAGTAAAATGTTTTTTCTAGTGAAGTACTCGATTATTCGTCATCTTGTATTATTGTTATATAAGTTCCACCAAGCATTTTATCACCCTTTATTTTCCTGAGAATTTTAATTTTGTAATCTCTGTTTTTGCATCAAAAAGGTATGAATTATTTTCTGTAACTTTGTATCTTTGGTGCCACTTAGTGCTTTTCATTTCCCCCATCCGCCCCCACCTTGCTTCCTCACCTTCCCACTTAACTCAACCACTTCCTGATGCAATGCCAGTCATTTTTTTTATGAGCCAATGAGGAGAACAGAATGATGGATGATCCAGCTTCCCATTGCTTTGGAACTTACATAGCTGTCTCATCCAAGACTGGAAAATGTCACTCATCAGCTAGCCTGGAGTGTGTTGCTTTCCACGGTTGGTGAGCTAAACCGCAAAACAACCCATCAGCTTGCAAATAACATTGGGAAATTTGTCCCACAATCTTTAGTCTTTCCTTGTTTTGTTCTTCCCCACTCACAAGTTTTGTATTTATATTAAATCTGCATTTTATTCTTCTTTATGATAAGGGATAATAAAAATTAGTTGTTACTGATTCCCAGCAATAAATTCTCCAGATTTTTTTAGGCTGTAGATTGCTAAAAATAAAAGCAATTTTCTCCTGAATTTGACCCTACCCACCCTGAATTTCCTATTGTTTTCTTACCAAAAATCAGGTCTGGAGAGTCACACGTATCACAAGGGTAGCATCGCATCTGTAATTTCACTCTGTAACCCTACTAGCAGCCATCTCGTGCAGTAAAAAAAAAACAGTTTAAATGAATTTAAAAGAAAGAGACTGGAAATTCCATGGGGTTGTACTGATTTTCCACCATAACTGACAAAAGACCGATGGAACCCTAAAGAAAGGACATAAACAGCCTTTTTCAGCCGTTTACACCATTCCTCTGGGGGTTTAGCTGATCACCCGCTGAAGTAATGGGTAGAGAGTGGGAGGACACCCCGGCCAGGAGAATCCAGGGCCAGAAAGTCTTTCCTCCAATTGGCAAGTAAATATAATGAAAGATTCTGGCTCTGGTCTCAGCCATTCATACTTCGACTGACCTGAAACCAATTTGGAAATGATTCACCCATGGATATAATTTATTCCATATATTTCTCATTGAGGCTGCCCAACTATGGATAGCTTCAATGGATGCTGAATGAAATAAACTGTGTCCTGCACCATTCTGCACTGTACAAACAGGCTTTCTTTGTTCACATGTGTAATTATCTTTAATTGTTTTTGTCTGTGTAATACCTATCAGATATTAATGCATCGCAGTTTCAAATTAGACACCAATGTGTTTTTAACTAATTTGCATGGTATAAATTGTACCTTTAATGATCTTATGTCAATCATTATTAACAATAATTTACGTAACACAGTTCTAGTGTGAAAACTGTTCATTCATATATGAGAACACCCATTTAAAGAGTGCCTAGATAACAACAGTCTGTGCACTTCAAAGTTATACATTGTGTGAAGTTCTTTGAGATGTTTTGACATTATAAAGTACTATATAAATTCAAATATTATCTTAATAAGTGAACACAAATGCACTCCCTCTATATAATGGTGTTTGCTAATAGGAATATTTCAATAAGGCCAATTTCCTCAACATCAAGATTCTGCCTGTAACTTGTGATATTGTCTAAAATGTTTTATTTTTGAACCTTAAATACCCAATTTCTAAGGTAGACATATTAGTATTTTGAATAAAAAATATGGCAGATACAAATGCATTAAGCACCCAGTGTAATTAAGAAGTGAAAGCTGCATTTCTGGGAAACCTGAATGATTGCTTTATTTTATCTTATAGTTGTGTGGTTTTTCTTTTGCCCCTGAATGACTTCAATTTTTGAAACATTCTTGAAATTCTTTGAGGATAATAAATCAGCTTTCGAGAAAGATTGTATAGCAACAGTCTCTCATGAATTCAGAAATATTTGGGCTTTAAAAAGATCCTTCTCCAACCCCCGCCCCACCCCCCCCCATCCTCCACTGTCCTCCCCAGGTTCTGGCTAGGGAGCTGTACATCTTTCAGGCATTTGTGTATGTAGAACCCATCTGCCAGACTAAAGCACTGTCTTTGAAAAATAACTAAGGTTATATTTCAACTGCGAGTGAGCTAAAAGGCCTTATCATCCTAATCATATTTTGTTTTTGTCCAGCTGGTGCAAGGGTCAAGGATGTCTCCGAGCAGCTGCAGAACATCTTGGAAGGGGAGGGTGAACAGCCAGTTGTCGTGGTGCATATAGGCACCAACGATATAGGTAAATAGCGGGATGAGGTCCTAAAAGCGGAATATAGGGAGTTAGGAGATAAATTAAAAAACAGGACCTCAAAGGTAGTAATCTCAGGATTGCTACCAGTGCCACGTGCTAGTCAGAGTAGAAATAGAAGGATACTTCAGATGAATACGTGGCTAGAGGAATGGTGCCAGGGGGAGGGATTCAAGTTCCTGGGACATTGGAACCGGTTCTGGGGGAGGTGGGACCAGCTCAAACCGGACGGTTTGCACCGGGGCAGGGCCGGGACCGATGTCCTAGGGGGAGTGTTTGCTAGTGCTCTGGGGGTGGGTTTAAACTAAAATGGCAGGGGGTTGGGAATCTGAGCAGGGAGACAGAGGAAAGGGAAACAGGGATAAAAGCAAAAGATGGGAAGGAGAAAAACAAAAGTGGCAGTCAGAGAAATCAACGGTTTAAATCAAACATAGCCACAGTAAATAATAATTCTAATAGGTCTAAGAGCGTTAAAAAAACAAGCCTGAAGGCTTTGTGTCTTAATGCGAGGAGCATTTGTAATAAGGTGGATGAATTGGCTGCGCAAATAGAGGTAAACGAATATGATTTGGTTGGGATTATGGAAACGTGGCTCAAGGATGGTCAAGACTGGGAACTCAACATTCAGGGGTATTCGATATTCAGGAAAGATAGGCAAAAAGGAAAGGGAGGTGGGGTAGCATTACTGGTTAAAGAAGGAATTAACACAATTATAATGAAGAATATTAGCTCTGATGATGTGGAATCTGTATGTGTAGAATTGAGGAATACTAAGGGGAAAAAAACGTTAGTGGGAGTGGTAAATAGACCTTCAAACAGTAAGGCGGAGGTTGGGGATGGCATTAAAAGGGAAATTAAAGAAGCGTGCAATAAGGGCACAGCAGTCATCATGGGTGACTTTAATCTACATATAGATTGGGCCAACCAAATTAGTAACAATACTGTGGAGGAGGAATTCCTGGAATGTTTACGGGATGGTTTCCTGGACCAATATGTCAAGGAACCAACCAAAGATCAGGCCATCTTAGACTGGGTATTATGTAACGAGAAAGGATTAATTAGCAATCTTGTTGTACGAGGCCCCTTGGGTCGGAGCGATCATAATATGATCGAATTCTTCTTTAAGATGCAGAATGAAGTAGTTGACTCAGAGACTAGGGTCCTCAATTTAAATAAAGGAAACTACGATGGTCTGAGGAGCGAGTTGGGTAGGATTGATTGGGGAATGGCACTCAAAGGGTTGACGGTGGATAGGCAATAGCAAACATTCAAAGACCGAATGGATGAGCTACAGAATTTGTTCATCCCAGTTTGGCATAAAAATAAAACAAAAAAGGTGACTCAACCATGGCTAACAAGGGAAATTAGGGATAGCATAAGATCCAAAGAGAGGACATATAAATTGGCCAGAAAAGCAATAATCCTGAGGATTGGGAGCAGTTTAGAATTCAACAAAGGAGGACAAAGGGATTAATTAAGAAAGGGAAAATAGAATGAGAGTAAGCTAGCAGGGAACATAAAAACTTACTGTAAAAGCTTTTATAGATATGTGAAGAGAAAAAGATTGGTGATGTCAAGCGTAGGCCCCTTGCAGTCAGAATCAGGGGAATTTATAATGGGGAACAAAGAAATGGCAGACCAACTAAATACATATTTTGGTTCTGTCTTCACAAAGGAGGACACAAATAACCTCCCAGAGATGCCGGGGAACATAGGGTCTGATGAAAGGGTGGAACTGAAAGAAATCAGTATTTGTAGGGAAATGGTGTTAGGAAATTTGATGCGACTGAAGGCCGATAAATCCCCAGGGCCTGATAATCTACATCCCAGGGTACTTAAGGAGGTGGCCCTCGAAATAGTAGATGCATTGCTGGTCATCTTCCAGAACTCGATAGACTCTGGAACAGTACCCATGGATTGGAGGGTAGCTAATGTTACCCCACTATTCAAAAAAGGTGGTAGAGAAAAAGCAGGGAATTATAGACCGGTAAGCCTGACATCGGTAGTGGGGGAAATGCTAGAGTCCATTATAAAAGATGTAATAGCAGAGCACTTGGAAAGCAGTGACAGGATCGGACAAAGTCAACATCGAATTACAAAAGGTAAATCATGCTTGACTAATCTACTGGAATTTTTTGAGGCTGTAACTGGTAAAATAGATAAGAGAGAACCAATGGATGTGGTGTATTTGGACTTTCAGAAAGCTTTCGATAAGGTCCCACATAAGAGATTAGCGTGCAAAATTAAGGCACATGGGATTGGGGGCAAGGTATTGACTTGGATAGAGAACTGGTTGGTGGACAGAAAGCAAAGAGTTGGAATAAACAGGTCGTTTTCCGAGTGGCAGGCAGTGACTAGTGGGGTACCGCAAGGATCGGTCCTAGGACCCCAGCTGTTCACAATATATATTAATGATCTGGACGAGGGAATTGGATGTAATATCTCCAAATTTGCAGATGACACAAAGCTGGGTGAGAGGGTATGCTGTGAGGAGGATGTCGTGAAACTCCAGTACGATTTGGACAGGTTGGGTGATTGGGCAGAAACATGGCAAATGCACTATAATGTGGATAAATATGAGGTTATCCACTTTGGTGGCAAAGACAGGAAGGCAGATTATTATTTGAATGGCAATAGATTGGGAGAAGGGGAAGTGCAAAGAGACTTGGGTGTTCTTGTGCACCAGTCGCTGAAGGTAAGCATGCAGGTGCAGCAGGCGGTTAAGAAGGCAAATGGTATGTTGGCCTTCGTAGCAAGAGGGTTCGAGTACAGGAACAAGGATGTCTTGCTACAGTTGTACAGGGCCTTGGTGAGACCGCACCTTGAGTATTGTGTGCAGTTTTGGTCGCCTTACCTGAGGAAGGATGTTCTTGCCATGGAAGGAGTGCAGCGATGATTCACCAGGCTGATACCTGGGATGGCAGGAATGACGTATGAGGAGAGATTGTCTTGATTGGGCTTATACTCACTGGAGTTTAGAAGATTGAGAGGGGATCTCATCGAAACCTATAAAATTCTGTCAGGCCTGGACACACTAGATGCAGGAAGGATGTTTCTGATGGCCGGGGAGTCCAGAACCAGGGGTCATATTCTAAGGATAAGGGGTAAGCCATTTAGGATTGAAATGAGGAGGAATTTCTTCACCCAGAGAGTGGTGAACCTGTGGAATTCTCTGCCACAGAGGGCGGTGGAGGCCAGTTCATTAATATATTCAAGAAAGAGTTGGATATATTTCTTAAGGCTAAAGGGATCAAGGGATATAGGGAGAAGGCAGGGACAGGGTACTGAATTTGGATGATCAGCCATGATCTCATTGAATGGCGGAGCAGGCTCGAAGGGCCGAATGGCCTACTCCTGCTCCTATCTTCTATGTTTCTATGTTTCTATCCTGTTGACCTCATCTTCCAAACTAGTTATTTACCAATTAACATCCTTCTCTAAAAATGATGGGGTTGTGGTCTGATGCTTCTCTCACCTCCTTTTCTCCCCTCCCCTAAACATGCCTTAAGTACCTGGTCTCCGGTCAGATGCCTGGACAAGTAACTAGTAGAAATTAAGGTAAAAGGAGAGAGGAATGAAATTGTGGAGGAGGATCGGTCAATCAAATAGATAATTTCAAGGGGAGGATTGTCTAGGGGGAGAACTTTTGAAATTATTCCCCCATTTTATAGTGAAAGAACAAAAATGTGGTTCAACATTAAAAAACATTCAATGATGCGACTGGAGTCAGGCACTCTAGTTTGGTTCCATTGAATATAATAGAAGCCATGCTGAGAACATATCCAGAGTCTGGGAAAACACACCATCAGCTGGGATGTTTAGAAATACATCAAACCTGATCTTTCTAATTTTTATTTATTTCTTTATGAAAGGAGGTGGGTTGTAATTTCAACAGAAATTATTCTCCTTAGAGTTTCCTTACTCTTTCGACAGAAAACTGAAGGTCATGTACACAAAGGTAACAAGTCTCAAGCAAGACTTGATATTGAAAGGATTTTTTTCCCCAACCTGAGTTCTGGCTAAAGCTGTCAGTGCTGAAATATTAACCCATCTTTTCTCTTTGCAAGTGCTGTATAGTCCCAGCATTTCCTGATTTCCATTTACAGGAAACTTTTGATTAACCGGCCCCTAAATAACTGGAACGCTCTATCCACCGGCAAAATTCAGGAGTCGGTTCAGGTAACTTTTTTTACTTTTAGTTACTTTTTTTACTCCATTTGTTGCTGTGCAAGGGTGTAGCTGAAGCTGTTGCTAAGCTACAGAGACGCTTGCAACTTGTGCTGATTGTTTTGAAGCTGTTGAGCAACAGGGTTTGTTGCTTTCTACGGAGCTCTGAGCTCCGTATCTTTTACTATAGCGTTCGGTTATCCGGAATTGTTGATGAACCGGCAACACGTCGGTCCCGTCCGTGCCGGATACCAGAAAGTTTCCTGTACATATCTGGATTCTATAGCCTATAAATGACTTTTCAAGGACTAACTGAGCACTACTTAAGCTCTTTGAGTGTTAATAAGCATATTTGTTAACCACTGATATTGCGGTTTTATAGAGCTGTGCTAAATTGTTCACAGTAACACTGCACAGTGGGAGAAGACCTGCAAGTTAGTGGAACCTAAGCAGTTCAGTCCTCTGACCCCATTTAGGGCTGCCATTGACGCCATTGGAAGGGAGGTCATCAAGGAAGTGGTGGGTGGCAAGATAAATTTGAGTGTCAACGCCTGTTAAAAATGCTAAATAGCCATTTAATAATGTAATAAATTAATAATGCAGCAGCACAGGAGAAATCTAGGCAGCTGTTAACAGTGCAAAACAGAATTTAATAACCAGACACTGGAAGCACTTCTGTAGGAAGTGAGGATAAAGAGGGAAACCATTTATAGCAGGATGGATCACACTACCCAGGAGCAGGCATGGGAACACATTGTAGAAAGGGTTGAAAAGACGTCAGCACTGAAGAAAAGTGATAAGGTAAGAAGTGCTCTTATGCCTGTCAATCATCTGCAAGACATGCAAGAAAGTCTGCCCTGACAAACTTTAAATCCTTGTCTGTTGAACCACATTAAACAGTAATTAGAGGTTAGCAAATGTAGTATTGGCATGAGAGAACTGGGACAATAAATCCTCGACATGGATGGGGATACTTCTCTATGGGATAGATACAATGAGCAAGTGCATGTGCAGGCAAGCTTGTAAGTCAACTTCGTAGGATGATGCCTGTTCAAATGGCCCTGGAACTGCGTAATTATATGATATTGTCTATACTTTATGTACTTGCAATATCTCCATACTAATTTTTCTGATTGCAGAACAAGATGGCATATAATCAGTGGGAGCAGATCCATACAGCTCAAAGCGATTCAAGCCCTGACCACATTTGAGGAGGCCATCCTTGACATCAGTGGGTGGGAGCACATTGAGAAAATGGTGATAGCGAAGCCAGAGGCTTCCCCCAAGCTCATAGGCATACCATAATTTTATGTTCTGTAATATTACTTTACCAATTAAATCTGGCACAAGCACGCATTGAACTAAAGGAACATCATAGAGTGAATGGTGCAATGAAAGAAGTGGTTGAAGCTGGTTAACTGAGGCACCGTTTTGACATTTTTTTCTCTTCTGATTTTTGAGAAATGGAGAAACGAAGTGAAGGCACAGTCAGTATCACCAAACAAGCCTGCACTTCACAGCATCCTGTGTCACAAATCCACCTCTGCCAAGCATCAGTGCAGCTACACACATGATAAATGGTAGCAGTAGAGTTTCAGTGGTGAGCAAAGAAGGAGTTATGAAAAGAAAGAATAAATTAACATCTACTTATATAGCGCCTTTCGTGTTTTCAGGATGTCCCAAAGTGTTTCACAGCTATTTATTATTCTAAGTGTTGCCATTGTTGTTATGTAGGCAAACATGGCAGCCAATTTGCACACAGCAAAGTCCCAGAAACAGCAAAGAAGTAAATGACTGATTAATCTGTTTTGCTGGTGCTGATTGATAGATAAAAGCCAGCCAGAACTATGCCCTGCTCTTCAAATAGTACCATGCAATTTTTTTACATCCATCTGAACAGGAAGATGAGCTTTGGTTCAGCATCTCATTCAAAAGACAGCACCTGAAACAGTGCAGCACTTGGCCAAAGTGTCAGCCTCGATTATGGGAGTTGGGCTTGAATCCACAACGTTCTGATCCAGAGGCAAGAGTACTACTGCTGAGTCAAGCTGACACAATATTACCTAAAAGATCAGTTTTTCAGGGAGTTCTGCAGCATGGGTGTCACATCAAGTCTGTCAGTGTTAGATACTGTGGAGGAAGAGGAAAAACAAGAAATTGCTGGCGTAGAAGGTTTGAGGCTGCAGGAAATGGACGTACAGGGCTCACTAATAGCTGATGCAGCATGAGTACTACTGATGTATCACCAGCTGTTTTTCAGCAAGAAACAGCAGATAAGGCAAGTACCTTAACTGGGATGCAATTCCCCCCCCCCCCCCATTAGCTCCTGGAACCAGACCTACAGGCACAAAGCAACTTCCAGACGGCACTCTCAATAAACGTCAAAGTGACCACTACGCTCAATATCTATAGCATTGGGTTCTTCAGTCAACTAAAGGAAACAGAAAACACCACTCAGATCGGACAGCATGTAGTTCAACTATAGCATCACTTAGATTTCAGATGCCCTCTGTCACCACATGTTGACATATATCAAACTCAATAATTCATCTAACTACAGAGGCAGTCCCAATCTTAGTCAGTCATATAGCATTCCCAGAGTGTAAGGCAATCTTGATTGCATTCACTTTGCCATTCATACATCTGCAGACAGTTGAACACCTTCTTAGACAAATCCCTTGAGTTATGGTGGTTTATGGAAATCACATTACTTTCCTGCATGATTGCCTCACATACCTGTTGAATTCTCTTTTTGGTGATGAATTGTCTTTCTGACTTGTAAAGGGCATTTCCCCATTTCCTCATCAATAAAGTGGGCCATTATACACCTTACTCCCTCCATAAACACTTTAATTTAGACACTCCATAGCTATGTTGATGCACTGAGAGTTATACTAGTGTTTATACACCTATTAAGACAATTAATGGCTGATCTGACACCACTGTTGCAGGTTTTTCTGACTGCTCAATAAGTCCTAATGCATTCAAGTGCCAAGAATTTGCTAATAGTAAACATGCTGCTAGTGTGCAATATAATTGTGTACATCAATGACTGATGTACATGGAGGAAAATGCATTAATACTGTTGATTTTCACTCTAAATGTGCACCTGTGTGCTAAAAACTATAGGGTAGAAATCAGTCTGGGCCCATTTTGCTTAACAGGTAATGGTTAATATTACTACAATATAAAGAAAAATCAGTAACAGTATAATATTAGTAAACTGAAGACAGTCTGATTAAACCTTTATTTACAATACTGCTGGAGTTTAACCAGCTAAAACTATGTAGCTTCTCAGCACATGACACTACTAAACATCCTGCTGCTTATCCAGCTAGGACCTACCCATAAGATCATTGGCTTGCAGGGTTATCAGTTACTGAATGGGAAGATTCCCAACCCCAAAGACATATCCAACCTCCCATGTTCCAATGGTGAACCAGATTGGCTGGTCAACCATTACCAGTGCTCTAAAATACTGTGGACCTGTCCGGTTCTGATTTTTAAAAATTTGTTCTTGGGATTTAGGCAGTGGTGGCGATGCCTGTCCTGGCTTCAAGACACATTGGCCCAGATTTTGTGGTCCTCGGCGGCGTAATTAAGTGTTACGCCAATGGCATCCGAACCGAATGCGCACTTACCTGCTGGGAACCCTCCTCTGAAAAGTTGCTGTCAGATGCGGCAGAGTAGAGGGCAGCGTCATGGCCCACAGACCCCAGGGACGCACCGTGTGTGCAAGTGTACCTGGGATCGCGTGGGCCAGTGCTCCAATCAGCAAACAGAATAATACTATTAGAGATCGTTAGTCATTGCACTTCAGTACTTCGAAAATAACTTACATGTGTGATTTTGGGATCTGGGTGTGTGCAGAATGCATTCTGTAAGTCATCAACATTTTCATTTTATTCCTCCCAGCAAAAACATTTAAAAAACCTGAGAATAATGCTTTCTTCAAAAATCTATTGGGAGACAGTTCTTTACTTTTCATGGATAATAAATACTTTTCATGGACAGAATCCTCTGGATCATTTGTAAATGTTTCCATTTCCGGCCTCATATAGCTTTTAAAATTAAATATATACTTGGATTTGTCAGGAGGTAGGCCCCTATGCTGTGCAAACAGGCCCTGCGTCTGTTTGCACCAAACGTTAAATTTTCATACGTAATTGCCGGGCAGTTGGTGGGCAATTAGCCCAACTCTGCACCAGTAATTAGGATTTTAGTGTCAGTGTAGATCATCTATCAAGTCGGAACTTGACTAATCACAAGTTTGGGATTTAGCGCATGCGATTAATCCCGAACTTGCTGTCTATTTCAAAGGCGGTACTCTCAGAGTACACCGTCATACCGACTGCAAATTCTGGCCCAATGTATCTTAATCCACCCTTGAAGCTGCACTAAATCACTCCAAAGAGATCTCAATTACTGCTTTAAAGGCAAGTTGTTGCTTAGTGGATGAGTTGGCCACATTGTCTGCTATCACATCTGCCCTATCAGCAGCCACACAGGACTTCGTGCTCAGCAATATCCTTATTGTACCCAAGTTTCTCAGAAGCATTGAACAGTGCAATTCGAGAGCAAAGAACACCCCAAGCTAGTCAAAATTACATGACAATTGTGCCCCAAAATGCCATCCCGAATGTGATGGGCCACTCAAGGTAGATGTGTCTCAAGTCTGATGTTGCTAATCCTATATTTGGAGCAGTATACCCTGGAGAAGCTCTGCAGAGTATTGAGCACAGGTAAAAGGATCCTCTCACTATTTTGGTAACATAGTACAAAAATTGGTTCCTGGCTGTTACATATTTGTGGCTGATTTTTGTTCTTCTATGCTGATGGATTCAGTGTTTGCTTGTGCCTTGTTAATGCCCTCAGGGTTGGGTTCAGTAGACCTAAATGAATAAAACTGGCCTATTAAGACAACAAAATTGTTCAATTAATTACTTTACAATGCATACACATTGTAGACTACAACGACTACTGCAATGCCAGAGAGGCACAGAATAAATAGGCAATTGAAATGAATAGGTCCCCACTTGCTACCTAGCTGGTTTAACAAATTCCCACCTTTAAAGAGCAATTCAAAATGCCCTGATTTGAAAAAACATTTTCATATAATGAACAGGTTACTTGTTTATAGCAGTATTCTATATAATTCTGAACATTTATGCTGCTCAAGTTACCTGCTGAAGGGATCTTGACCTACCACCTGACATCTATTCATGGCTGCACATTTGGAACCACAATGTTTAAGAATCCACTTACAGTAGATGTGGATTTTATGCTCAATCACTTTATTGCTAAATGTTATTAGCTGCAGATCTCTAACAACAGTGGCCTAGTACCAGGACTGGTCTGCTTTCCACCTACACATCCATGATCTATGACCAGTCCTTAATTTACCATTTACTAGTATAAACCTGTGTTCCCGCGTCTTTCTTCGCAAATTAATTTAAAATAATGTTCTGGATTTACCTGTTCCATTCCCTTATCTTATATATATAAATCGGTACTTCTGTCTGTCATTCTGTCATTCTGTCTGTCTGTCTGTCATCGCGTGTGCGTCTGTCGGGTATGCGCTCGAAAGTTACAGGGTGTACCTACGCGCGCGTTACCTCCAAAGAAAGCTTACGCTTCCGAGACGGTTTTAAGCGTATTTACGTTTTGGCCGGGCTAAAATCGCGCCCGCGGTATCCCAAAAAACTTCAACATTCCGCTCATTAGCATCTCATTATCCGCTCATTAGCGACAGAGTGCCCTCGAGCTCGACCAATCGTACGCCGGGTTGCTGGCATGTGCCGCCGGGCCAATCGGTGCATGTGTGGCCAGGCCTTATCGTTCTGAACCGAGGTGAGTCGCCGCCATCTTGATTCCAAACTTTTCCTTTCTTTTTCCCGCTTTCTGCATCTTTAAAAAAAACGTTGCTTTTAAAACACACATTGTTTTTAAAAAAAATGATTTAGAAACGAATTAACTTATCTAATCTCATTAATTTTCCTACCTTTCCCCGTTTTTCCAGGTAGGCCTCGAAGCCTCGGCTTCTCCTTCGCACCCACGCCCGAGCTAGGCACCTCCCGGCCCCACTCGAAGGCTGGAGGGCCGAGCCTCAGCCCAGCGCCGCTAGGGTGCGCGCGCAGCAGGAGCTGAGACGCGGTGTCTCTCTCTGGCTCGGCCGGGGGGCGGGGCTTGCTGAGCGTCAAGCGTTACCCTGGCAACCGGGCCCGCCGGCCGTCTCGCACAGCCGCAATCGGCGGTCTTCACCTCGGGGGGGGGGGGCGCGACCCTCGGGGGGGCCACGACCCTCGGGGGGGCCGCGACCCTCGGGGGGGCCGCGACCCTCGGGGGGAGGGCCGCGACCCTCAGGGGGGCCGCGACCCTCGGGGGGGGCCGCCCCCCCCCGCTTGTGTGTATTGGTTGGACATGTTTAGCATCAAGTCTATTAAGAGATCTGTTTCAGTTTCATCCTTAAGCTGTTTCAACACCATTAACAGAGTATGTGTGTGTGCAGCACTTTACACTTATCTGCATTAAATGTTATCGCCCATGTTCTGCCATTTACATATTTTGTCCAACCCATTCCGTGGTTTCTGAGCTGCCCCTCCGTGTTTGGTGCGATTTGCAAAATTTTGATCACTTTGCATTGAGTCTCGGAATCTAAGTCACTTATGCGAATTAGAAATAGTAGTAGCTCTAATGTTGAGCCCTGGAGCACCCCATTCAGTACGATCCCCTACTCTGACATAACTCCTATAATGAGTATTTGTTATTTTCTATCCTTCAACCTGCTTCTTATTTATTCCTGGGATTTACCTTGAATCCCCATTGCTTTGCATTTAGTGGCCTCTCATACAGAACTTTGATAAATGCCTTTTGGAGGTCAAGTTACACCATGTCACTTGGGTTGTCACTTCCTCAAAGAAGTTGAGGAGATTGGTCAAGCAGGATCTTCCCCTTCTGAATCAGTGTTGACTGCTGATTACTGGGTTATTATAGTACAGATAATCCTGATAGTCCTTCCATTATTTTACATGGAATGGAAGTACAGTAAAACTAATCGACTTATACTTGTCTCTTTCAGTTTTGTCGCTCTTTTTGAATATGGTCACCACATTGGCCTATTTACAATCTATTGGTACCTGTTCAGTGTCATCTGACTCCCTCGTAATAACTGTCAATACTTTACTAATCTCTTCCCTCATCTCTTTCAGTACTCTAGAATAAATATAATCCATCCCTAGTGATTTATTTGTTTTGAGCCCATTTAACCTGTCTAGGACTTCCATCTCGTTTATATCAAAGTAATTGATCTTACTTTGATTATCTCTGTTTGGCAATGGCATGTTGCACATATTTTTCTTTGTGAACATATGGAGGAAGTAATCATTCAGAATATTTACTATTTTGTTCTTCATCCTCAGTTTTGTGCTTTTCCATACCTTTTATGGTTTTCATCTTTTCTTTATCCACCCTCTCACTACCATATTACTGAATGAGATTCTAAGTGTTATGTTTAGCCTGCATGCTTAGCATTATACCTTTAAATATGTTCCACTTGACCTCTGCTGAAGTGTTGTTGAACAACCTGTCCCACAGATCATTCTTTGGGCACTGTCCCACAGGGTGCTAAGTCTTCCATTTTCTGGGTCATTTATGGACACCTAGGGGCTGACTTTCCTCGGATACTTTAGGCACTAAAGAGCCTCCAAGTTGGTCAAGATGGAGTCTTGAGCTGCAATGCCAGTTTAGCCCACGTTTAGCGCAAGATGTCACCTTGGTAAAGGAGTTGAAGCATGTGCTAGGAACGGCCGCCCGGCGGATCGTTAAGGGGCTGCTTGCCACTTAAATTGCCTGCTGGCGCTCATTAAAGAGGCTGCATGGCATTTTGGTGGCTAGTGCTTTATCTAATGCCCTCTCCTAACAGCAACCAGCTGATTGGGAGTAATAAAGTCATTGCTGAATATTTTGAACACTACTTAAAGATTTACTCAGATTTCACTGTTCACTTGCTGCTGGAGGTATGAAGAGAGCTTTTGAAACAAATCAGGAGACTTTCTGGGACAGTTTGTCAAGACTTCACCAACTCTATCATTCTGGAAATTCTCTGCGGACTTCGCCTAAAATGAGTAAGTGCTGTACAACTGTACCTTAGAGTCATTATTATTATGGCACAGAAGGAGGCCATTCAGCCCATCGAGTGCATGCCAGCTCTCTCTAGAGGAATTCAGTCAGTCCCATTCCCCCGCTCTATCCCGTAGCCCTGCAAGCTTATTTCCCTCAAGTGCCTATCCAATTTCTTTTTGAAATCATTGATCGTCTCCGCTTCCACCACCCTCGTCGACAGCGTGTTCCAGGTCATTACCACTCGTTGCATTAAAAAAGTTCTTCCTCACATACCCCCTGTATCTCTTGCCCAAAACCTTAAATCTAAGTCCCCTAGTCCTTGTACCATCAGCTAATGGGAACAGCCTTTCTCTGTCTACCTTATCCAAACCGGTCATAATCTTGTACACCTCTATCAAATCTCCCCTCAACCTCCTTTGCGCCAAAGAGAACAACTCCAGCTTCTCCAACCTAACCTTGTAGCTAAAATCCCTCATCCCTGGAACCATTCTGGTAAATCTCCTCTGCACCCTCTCAAGGACCTTCACATCCTTCTTAAAGTGCGGTGACCAGAACTGGACGCAATACTCCAGTTGTGGCCTAACCAGCGCTTTACAAAGATTCAGCATAACTTCTCTACTTTTATACTCATTACCCCTATTTATGAAACCCAAGATCCCATATACTTTGCTAACCACTCTCTCAATATGTCCTGCCACCTTCAGGGACCTATGTTCATTAACTCCCAGCTCCCTCTGTCCCTGCACACTCTTTAAAACTGTGCCATTAAGTCTATATTACCTCTCCCTATCCCTTCTGCCAAAATGCATCACCTCACACTTCTCTGTATTAAATTCCATCTGCCACTTGTCTGCCCATTCTGCTAGCCTATCTATGTCCTGTTGCAGTAGATTAGTATCCTCCTCACTGTTTGCCACACCTCCAAGTTTGGTATCATCGGCAATTTTTGAAATTTTACTCTATTCCAATATCCAAGTCTCAAAAAAAGCAGTGGTCCTAGCACTGACCCTTGGGGAACACCACTGTCTACCATCCTCCAGTCTGAAAAACAACCATTTACCATGACTCGCTGTTTTCTGTCCTTAAGCCAATTTCTTATCCAAGCTGCTATTCCATGAGCCTCAATTTTGTTAACCAGCCTTTTATGTGGTACTTTGTCAAACACTTTCTTAAAATTCATATAGACAACATTCACTGCATTCTCTTCATCAACCTTCTCTGTTACTTCATCAAAAAATTCAATTAGATTAGTCAAACACGATCTGCCTTTTTACAAATCCATGCTGGCTCTCCTTAAACCTCTCCCCGTGCCTGTTAAATTTTTCCCTGATTATTGTTTCTAAAACCTTACCCACCACTGATGTTAAACTGACCGGCCTGTAGTTACTAGGATTGTCCTTACACCCTTTCTTGAACAAGGGTGTCACATTTGTCACTTTCCAATCCTCTGGTACCTCCCCTGCATCTAGGGAAGATTGGAAAATTATGGCAAGCCCTTCCACTATCTCCATCCCCACTTCCCTTACCAAACTGGGATGCAAGACATCCAGCCAGGTGACTTATCCACTCTAAGCATATCCAGCCTGTCCAGTACATCCTGCCTATCAATTTTCATTCCATCCATTACCTCTACCATCTCCGCTTCTACCGATATTTTGTCAGCATCCTCTTCCTTAGTAAACACTAATGCAAAGTACTCATTAAGTATTCTAGCCTTGGCCTGTGCCTTGAAGCATATATCACCTTCTTTGTCCCTAATAGGCCCCACCCCGCCGGTACATTTACATGCCGGTAGAAGATTTTTGGGTTCCCTTTTATGTTAACTGCCATTCTATTCTCATATTCTCTCTTTGTCATTCTTATTTCACTTCCCCTCTCAACTTATTGTACTTGGCCTTGTTCTCACTTGAAAAATTCACCTGACATGCATCATACACCCTCTTTTTTTGTTTCATCATATTCTCTATCTCCCTCGTCATCCAGAAGGCTGTGGAGGCCAAGTCACTGAATATATTTAAGAAGGAGATGGATAGATCTCTAGACACAAAAGCCATCAAGGGGTATGGGGAGAGAGTGGGAATATGGTTTTGAGATAGAGGATCAGCCATGATCACATTGAATGGCGGAGCAGGCTCAAAGGGCCGAATGGCCTACTCCTGCTCCTATTTTTCTATGTTTCTATCCAAGGAACCTTATAAGAATCACCAGGAGAAAGGGAGTGCTTGGTCATGGGAATCTTGCTAAGGGTCCCCCTTGGTCTGTAGGAGGAATGAGAGGAGGAGATGAGGCCAGGCAGAGCAGCACCTTCCTGCTGCAGGAGAGAGGGACAGGAGGGCGAGGTGGACTCCTTCCCCACTGCGGGTACAGGACATCCCTGCTCCTCTAGACCTCCTCCACCAGGACCTCCAGTGCCATGTATGTGAACCTGTGTGCCCTCTCCCTCGGTCCCTGAGCCATCCTGCAATGTGCTGGTGTGAGCCAGTCAGTGCACTCCACACCTTTAGTGGAAGTGGGTGTATGGAGCTCCAGGACAATTGCTCTTAATCAGCGCCTGGGTGCTAAACCTGCAGGTGTTTGTTTTAGCGCCTCCAGGCACAAATTCAAATTATGGTAATCAGAAATTAGGCCCATAATTGCATGCTAAAACCAGCCTTTCAAACAGGTGTGTCTTATTAGCACAGTACTCACTTAGCGCCTGTTTTCACCCTTTCACCAACGTAACCCTCCTGATCTAGACAAGCACTGCATCTCAGTGCTTCCTTGACACACTGGGTCATGAAACTGTCAAGTGTTACATTTACCAACTCTGATTCTAAACCACTTGGGTTCTCCTAGTTTATATTTGCTTGATTGAAGTCTCCCAATAGAATTCTCTATCCCTTCATGAATCAATTTGTCCTTTTTAAACTGACTCTGTAGTCTGCAGCATACTCCTAGTATTAGTGGATTTTTTTGTGTTAGAGATATCTAACCAGAGTAGTTGATTCTGTAGTTTTTTCCCTCTCCCAGAATCAACTTTATTTCCTTCTCAGGACTCCATTCTGTCTTTACTGACACTCTATACTCCTAAATGTTATATTCACTTGTATTAGCATAGGTCAAGTTTCTTGTTCTTGTTTATTGAAGCAGTAAACTGAAATAATCTCTTACTGCTGATATGTAAAGGTGTTAATGGCTGGGCAGTAAGCACATGCACTTAGTGGTGCATACTTGTCCAAAATACCTAATGTGAACAGTCCAAAAATAACTCCTGAGTTTCATCATGACACACATTTTACTAACCTCAACACAAATTGATTGGCATCTCAAAGAGCATTCCAGGGGTAGCCCTTCATCAAAATTAATGTGATTTAATTAATTGACAGAATTAATAGTTTTAATATGAAAACTTATCTAATTGCACCATTATTGACTATTGATACCTCATCTTAATCATTAATAAGTACTGTAGAGCTCTTGTGGAACCTATCCATTGCAATGTGAAAAGCCCTGTTTATGTCTTCTGGAAAACTCTTCAGCTAAGGTTAGTAGAGGCATTTTAATAGCCCCCAAGGCACAACTTCACTCAAAGGAAGTGTTTTGTAAGAAATAGATTCATCCAGCAGATGTTTAGAGATGACAATTTTAAAATTAGATATTTAATGATTTGCAATTTCCTACTTGCACAATCCAATTTAATTTGGCTATCTATAACCAGGATGAGAGCCACCACTAACATAATTCAGTTATTGGTGAAAAAAAAATGTATACACACAAACATTTTGCCAATATCAACACAAACCTTTTTTTCCTTTAGTTGACATATCTTGTGAATATAATAAAAGGAGCAAAATATAATCTCATTGACTAACTGATAATAATGTTAGTGTGGACTGCGTATGTGTTGCTTGACTATGTTTTTAGTCTGCTTTAGTATTTATTTCTTTTTCACACTTTCCTATTTTTTATGTTTTCACTGTCTAGGATTGTTCTTGTACAATTCAATAATGGATAAATGAGAAGGCAGATATAGCAGGAAAATTATTTCACTAATGAGATAAAACAACCAGATAAATGCATGTTTATGTACCATATAACAGGAAGTTCATTAGAAATGGAGAACATGAGAATAAGGTTTCTTTTAAACTCCTCTCACACAGACACTCTCATTCACTCACCTATGCTTTGCTTACCAAGCCTACAATCAGATTCCACTAGTTAGCTCAATCTAGCACAACAATTTGTTTCTGTTCAGCTTTGCGTGCCCAATTTGCTCCTCTCTGATGTACCCATTCATCTCTGTGTTAAATGAGGCCTCTCACCTGCCCGAGCAATTGTTGTCCATTCAACGATGTGCACAGTGTAGTGTCCGCGTATCAATAACACACGGACTGCAGGAGAACGGTAATAACAGGTGTTTACTGAACAGAGGGTACTCTTTTTGTTTGGACCAAAAAAAACCCAATTGGACTGTAAATAAACAGAAGTTCAACTAAAACTTAACAAATCAAATTAAAATTTGGTTTTCCGGGTTGATAATGCACTCCAGCCCCCGCAGCGCCCACCGGTCGCGGAAATACTCAAGCGCGCCAGCGGACACCACGTGCTCCATCTCCAGGGCCACCCGGGCGCGAACATGGCCGCGGAAGAGAGGCAGGCAATCTGGCTGGACGACCCGCTCGACCACCCGCTGCCTGGACCAATTGATGGTTCTTTTAGCCAGGCCCAGGAGCAGGCCCACAAGGAGGTCCTCCAACCTGTCCGCTCCCCTCCGCACCGGGTGACCGTAGATCAAGAGCGTGGGACTGAAGTGCAACCAAAAATCGAGGAGCAGCCCCTTCAAGTAGTGAAAGAGGGGCTGCAACCTCTCACACTCCATATAAACGTGAAACACGGACTCCTCAAGGCCGCAAAAAATGCAGGCGGCCTGGGAGTCCGTGAACCTACTTAAAACCTTATTGCACGGGACCGCTCCGTGCAACACCCTCCAGGCCAAGTCCCCGATGGAACAAGGGAGGACTCCCGCGTAGAGAGCCCTCCATTGGGGACCTCCGCCACCGCCAGTCGGCAAGACGCCACGCCAAGGCGTGTCCGGACGGTAGACGAAGATGGCAAAGTGGAGAGTGTGCAGGAGCAGCCCGTACAGGAAACCCATCCGCGCGGAATGAAAAGGCACGGAGGGTATTTCCTCGAGCTGGCTCAAGTTGTGAGGCGCCGGTTCCCGAGGGGAGTTTCGGGGCCGGGCGCCGATGAGGAATTCCGTCCGAACAGGGGTAAGCTCGGACGGGATCGCCCCACGTGCTTGAGCCACCTCGATACACCTAGTGGAGTCGGGGCCCAGTGCCGCTTTCACCAATTCGATGGCTTCGACCGCGAGCCGGACGTTGGCCCAGGACAGGCGCCGCGCCAGCTCCTCCGGCGCCATCCAGCCCGCTCCTCCGGCATCGAGCAGGTCCCCGACTCTGGTCACCTTGCCAGGCACAGCCCTGCCCTCCGCCAGCCTCCCGAACCCGCGGTCGTGGAGGTGCGGATTCCTGAGCAGCGGCTCCCGAAGGAGAGCCACTGCTCCTGACGGGGGAGAGCTCCGCCTGGAAGCGACGTAGTTCCAAACCCATAATAGATCCTGGTAGAAGACAGGCAGCTCCCGCAGGCCGGCACGCCTGCCGCCCACTTTCGCAAACAGGAGCTGCGTGTCGTAATTGAGGCCGTGCATCTGGCGGAAGAAAAACGTCGCCAGCGCACACCATCTCGGAGGATTCTCGACGTACAGGTATCTCTGCAGCATCTGAAGATGGAAAGTCGCAGTCTGGGTGCGAAGGCACACCAGCGCCTGACCGCCCTCCCTAAGCGGGAGACACAGAACCGCGGCAGAGACCCAGTGCTTCCTTTTGTCCCAGAAGAAGTCGATGATCTTCTTTTGCATCTTGGTGACAAACGCAGGGGGAGGGATCAAAGTGACCAACCGGTACCACAACATGGCGGCCACCAGCTGGTTTATGACCAGCGCTCGACCCCTGTAGGACAACACTCAGAGCAGTCCTGTCCAGAGTCCTAGGCAAGCGGTGATTTTGGCCTCCAGCTCTTGCCAGTTCACCGGCCAGGCCTCCTCGGTAGGGCTAAGGTAGACTCCCAAATAGAGGAGGTGCGTGGTGCTCCAGGCGAAAGGCCTGAACTCCTCCGGCAGGGAGTCCACCCGCCACTGACCCATCAGGAGTCCGGAACATTTCTCCCAGTTGATCTTGGCGGAGGATGCGTCCGAGTAAATCTGCTGGCATTCCTGCATCCTCCGCAAGTCAGCGGGATCCATGACCGTGAGGAGCACGTCATCGGCGTAAGCCGAGAGGACCACCTCCACGCCCGGCCATGCAGAGCCAGTCCCGTCAACCTCTTCCGCAAGAGGCGCAGGAATGGCTCCACGCAAACGGCGTATAACTGATGCACCCCCCTCCCGAAGCGAAGGGGCGCCATCAAGGACCCGTTAACTTTAATCAGACACTCCGCGGCGGCGTACAGAAGTCGGATCCGGGTGACGAAATGCGTCCCGAACCTGAATGCGCGCAGAGTCCCGAAGAGATACTCGTGATCCACCCTGTCGAACGCCTTCTCCTGATCCAGGGAAAGGAAGGCGACCAACAGACCAGCCCTCTGGGAGTGGTGGACCAGGTCCCAGACCAGATGGATGTTATCGTGGATGGTCCGGCCCGGGACCGTGTAGGACTGGTCGGGGTGGATCATGTGGGCCAGCACGGTGCCAAGGCGAGCAGACATGGCCCTGGCAAAGATTTTATAGTCCGTGCTGAGGAGGGAGACCGGGCGCCAGTTCTTAAGGAGGCGGAGATCGCCCTTCTTAGGCAGCAGGACAATGACCGCCCTGCGCCAAGAGAGGGGCATCTCCCCGGTCGCCAAGCTTTCCCCCAGGACCCGCGCGTAGTCGCCCCCCAAGATGTCCCAGAACGCCCTGTGGAACTCCACGGTCAGCCCGTCCAGCCCCGGGGACTTTCCCCGAGAGAGCGTCCAATTTTTCGGCGCCCTCCGGGCTGACCTTCAGCAGGTCCTCCCACAAAACTCTGCGCGCATCCTCGCTGGACGGATCCGGAGAGCACAGAGCCCCATAATAGGCGCGGGTCTCCGCACTGATTCCCTCCGGATTCGAGACCAGAGATCCGTCGTCGGCCAGCAGCCCCAAGAGCTGCTTACGGACCCCCCGTCTTTTTTCCAGCGAGTAGAAGAAGGGGGAGCCGCGGTCCAGGTCCCGCAGGAGCTGGATCCGCGACCTCACGTACGCGCCTTGGGACCCGACGAGCTGCAGGTCCTTCAGCGCGCCCTTCTTCTCTTCGTACACCTTCCGCAGGGCCGGGTCCTCGACGACCTGACCGAGACGGGACTCCAGGTCGAGCACCACCTTCTCCAACCGCCCGACCCGGGCCTCCCGCCTCTTGGTCGACCCCTTCGCGTACTCCTGACAGAAGAGACGGACGTGAGCCTCGCCCACGCCCCACCACAGCCTCAAGGAGGGGAAGCACCCCCCGCTTCCTTCTCCAGTCGGCCCAGAACCGACAGAAACGAATCCCAGAACCGCGCATCCTCCAGCAGCAGGTTGTTAAAATGCCAGTACGCAGACTCCTCCCGCGCGCGCAGCGGAGCGAGCTCCGCCCACACCAGGTGGTGGTCTGTGCACGGCACCGGCCGCATGGAAGCCGCCGGAACGCAGGAGACGTATGCCCAGGATATGTAAAGGCAGTCGATTCTGGACCTTCCTCCCCCAGACCTTACGCTAGTGAAGTCGCTGGAGTCGGGGTGGAGATTTCGCCAGACGTCCACCAAGTCGAAGGACCCGACCAGGTCCCTCAACTTCTCCATTGCTGCCGGGCCTCGCAGGGGACCCAAACGGTCCCTCGCCTCAAGGGTGCAGTTAAAATCCCCCCCGAGGATGACGCACTCGCCCACGTCGACGGAGCCCAAAAGAGCGGACACTTCTTCGAAGAAGCGCACTTGCTGCGCACCGGTCTGAGGGGCGTACACGTTCACTAGATGGAGCGGCACGCCCCCAGGCGAACAGTGACCTGGAGCAAGCGGCCCGGCACATGCTCCTTGACCCCCAAGATCTCCGGCTGAAAATGCGGGGCCAGCAAGATAGCCACCCCGCTGGAATTGTTGGAGAGGTGACTCATGCTGACCCCTCCTTGCCACTCCAGGAGCCACGTGGCTTCATCTCCCGGAATGGTGTGGGTTTCTTGCAGGAAGCACACCGCATACTTCCTCTCCCGACGGACCGAGAAGTTGTTGAATCTGCGGCGCGCCTCCCTGCTGCTGTTGATGTTGAGGCTGGCTATGGTTATTGTCAGAAGCATAGTGCAACCTCTACCTACACCTAACGGGGGGAGGAGCGCAGACGCTGGTCAGCCGCCACTTCCTCAGCAGCCCAGTGAGGAACGTTCTGAGCCGACGCAGCTCGAGCGGGTTCACGCCCTTGTCCGCGCCCATGATGTTAACGGCGGCGAGGACGGACACGATGAGCAGCGCCAGCTCCGACCACCTGTCGAGGGCCAGCCGGACCTTATTGTGCCGACCCAGGCACATGGCCATAAAGTCCCGGAGTTCCCTTACGGGAATGAGGGGAGACTCGGCGAAGGGCACGAGGTCATCCATCGCCTCGTTGGTGATGGAGTCCAACTCGTCCTCCACGCCCATCACCGAGTCCCCGTCCTCCTCCGGGGGGTCGCCACCAGCGGCTGACCCGTCTGTCGAGCAGTGCGCAGCGAACGGTTCGGCCGCACCAGCCGGCCCCGCCTCCGCCCGGATCACACCCCCAGGATCGGCGGCAGAGGATTCCTCCCTGGGTTCCTCTAGGGGTGCTGGGCCAGAAGACGGCGGCGGTTCAGAGCTCCCCTCCGCCCCAGATGCCGGAACGACCGGAGAAACCGGGGAGAGAACAATTCCCAGCTCCTCCAGTACGTCCGGCACCAGAGACGCAGCCAGGGGGCCATCCTCCTCCCCGCCACCAACCTCCGACCCAGCGGATGGGGTGTTTTGAATTAAAACCTCTACCAGGTCGAGCAGCCCCTCGGAGATGTCCGGGTCGCATTGGGCGAGCTCATTTTCCTCCGTGCATCAGATGTTCCCGACGCACGGGCAGATCCGGGGGGAGGAGTGGCGACGGCGCCAGCCTCAGCCGCACGAGATGATCCGGCGGCCTTGGAGGCGGGGCAGTTTTTCCTGATGTGCCCCACCTCCTTGCAGGCGTGGCACCGCACACCGTCCGACGTCCAAAAGACACGATAGGCGGTCCCCTCGTGGAGGACGACGAATGCCCCGTCGGTGTCCTCCTCCCGCGCCAGCTGGATAAACAGCTGGCGCCGGAAGGAGAAGACGTGGCGAAGGCTGGCCTCCCGTAAGTCAAGCGGGATGGGCGTGATCCCCGACCTCACCTCCCCAAGTTGGCGCAAATGTGGGAGGAGGAGCTCACCAGGAACATAGGGCGGGACGTTAGAGATGACAATTCTCTGCGCAGTGGCCTCGAGAGGATCCACCGGCAGGAAGGTCCCGCCCACGGTGAGCCCCTTGGCGATGGCCAGGGCCACTGCCCGCTCCGACCCCAGGAAGAACACAGCCTTCCCATACATTTTTGAGGCCGCGACAATGGCTGAGGGGCCGACAACCCCAGCCATGGCTTTAACGCAGGCCTCAATGGTCATAGTGGGGTGAGTGTAGCTCTTCACCCCAAGCTTTTTTGTCATGAGTTTAAAAGGTGACAGGGCAGCAGAAGCAGTGGGAGCAGCTGTGGCTGTGGCTGCACTCCCGCATAAGTCCTGGCTGGCCCGGCCACCGGTGAAGATGCAGTCGCCATTCTGGGGTGTTTTCTAAAAAGGGCTACACTCACCCCAAGTCACAGGCCTGAAGGTGTTAATGTGGCCTCAGGTATTTTTTGGTCCTCAATTGAGCAGAGGGAGCTGTTTAAATTGAAGGCACACCTCTCCCCCTTATTGATTGAAATTGGGAGAGGGGCCTTCTCCCCTCTGCTCAATAGGAAATTAATAAATAAAGATGAAATGAGGTGCCTCAGAGAGAGAGGCAGAGAAAGGCAAAGAGAGAGAGAGAGGGGGGGGTGGGAAGGAGGGAGGCCGCAAAGGCAGGGTCGCCACTCAGGATGGTGGGTGGGTGGGTGTCGGCAGGGGTGCACTCTCTGCTGAAAAATTAAAGTCTTTGAAGGTGGTCTTCTAGCAGGGGGAGAAGATGTCTTCACCTGTGAAAGCTGGAGACGCCCCAGGCTCAGTCCCACACCAGGTCTTAACGATATATTAATTGGGCTGTTCACCTAGGCAGCTCCAGCTATCCCAGGTCAGGCAATAGGAAAGGGTGCTTAATTAGTGCTTTGTGTGGCCTAGTGTTTTACAAGAGCCACACACACACCCACCCCTTGATGATCCGGCCCTTTTTTCTTCTTTTCTCCCCCCACCTAAAATACAAAGTCTTTGGGAGAGTGCACCAAATAACACCCACCTGAAAGATGATGATGTTCTTCCCTCCTTCCAAACAGTTGGTGGTTGTTGGTTGTTTCTCTCCCCTCTCTCCTGGAATGGAGGCCAATTTGGGGAGGCAGTAATGGGAAAGGCCTCTCCCCTGGTTGGTGTTGTTGCTGGCCTCCCTTCTCCTTCTCCTCCTCTATCCTCTCTCTCCAGGCACCTCAGTTGATGTTATGATGATGGTGGAGTTGGTGGTGGTGGTGGTCCAGCGTTCTCCTCCTCTTCCTGGTCAGGGGACCACCACTTTAGTCCACTCTCCACTCTTCTAGTCTGGATGCTCCTTCTCCTTCTGCTTGCTGCTGCACAGCCAGCAATGCTGTGAATGAGGTACTGAACAGAGGGGACTCTTTTTGTTTGGACCCAAAAAAAAAACCAATTGGACTTTACTAAACAAAAGTTCAACTAAAACTTAACAAATCAAATTAAAATTTGGTTTTCCAGGTTGATAATGCACTCCAGTCCCCGCGGCGCCCACCGGTCATGGAAATACTCAAGCGCGCCGGCGGACACCGCGTTCTCCATCTCCAGGGCCACCCGGGTGCGAACATGGCCGCGGAAGAGAGGCAGGCAATCTGGCTGGATGACCCCCTCGAGCACCCGCTGCCTGGACCAATTCATGGCTCTTTTAGCCAGGCCCAGGAGCAGGCCCACAAGGAGGTCCTCCAACCTGTCCGCTCCCCTCCGCACTGGGTGACCGTAGATCAAGAGCGTGGGACTGAAGTGCAACCAAAAATCGAGGAGCAGCCCCTTCAAGTAGTGAAAGAGGGGCTGCAACCTCTCACACTCCATATAAACGTGAAACACGGACTCCTCCAGGCCGCAAAAAATGCAGGCGGCCTGGGAGTCCGTGAACCTACTTAAAACCTTATTGCACGGGACCGCTCCGTGGAACACCCTCCAGGCCAAGTCCCCGATGGAACAAGGGAGGACTCCCGCGTAGAGAGCCCTCCATTGGGGACCTCCGCCACCGCCAGTCGGCAAGACGCCATGCCAAGGCGTGTCCGGATGGTAGACGAAGATGGCAAAGTAGAGAGTGTGCAGGAGCAGCCCGTACAGGAAACCCCTCCGCGTGGAATGAAAAGGCACGGAGGGTATTTCCTCGAGACGGCTCAAGTTGTGAGGCGCCGGTTCCCGAGGGGAGTTTCAGGGCCGGGCGCCGATGAGGAATTCCGTCCGAACGGGGGTAAGGTTGGACGGGATCGCCCCACGTGCTTGAGCCGCCTTGATACACCTAGTGGAGTCGGGGCCCTGTGCCGCTTTCACCGATTCGATGGCTTCGACCGCAAGCCGGACGTTGGCCCAGGACAGGCGTGCGCCAGCTCCTCCGGCGCCATCCAGCCCGTTCCTCCGACATCGAGCAGGTCCCCGACTCTGGTCACCTTGCCAGGCACAGCCCTGCCCTCCGCCAGCCGCCCGAACCCGCGGTCGTGGAGGTGCGGATTCCTGAGCAGCGGCTCCCAAAGGAGAGCCGCCGCTCCTGACGGGGGAGAGCTCTGCCTGGAAGTGACGTAGTTCCAAATCCATAATAGTTCCTGGTAGAAGACAGTCAGCTCCCGCAGGCCGGCACGCCTGCCGCCCACTTTCTCAAACAGGAGCTGCGTGTCGTAATTGAGGCCGTGCAGCTGGCGGAAGAAAAACGTCGCCAGCGCACACCATCTCGGAGGATTCTCGACGTACAGGTATCTCTGCAGCGTCTGAAGATGGAAAGTCGCAGCCTGGGTGCGAAGGCACACCAGCGCCTGACCGCCCTCCCTAAGCGGGAGACACAGAACCGCGGCAGAGACCCAGTGCTTCCTTTTGTCCCAGAAGAAGTCGATGAGCTTCTTCTGCATCTTGGCGACAAATGCAGGGGGAGGGATCAAAGTGACCAACCGGTACCACAACATGGCGGCCACCAGCTGGTTTATGACCAGCGCTCGACCCCTGTAGGACAACACTCGGAGCAGTCCTGTCCAGCGTCCTAGGCGAGTGGTGACTTTGGCTTCCAGCTCTTGCCAGTTCGCCGGCCAGGCGTCCTCGGCAGGGCTAAGGTAGACTCCCAAATAGAGGAGGTGCGTGGTGCTCCAGGCGAAAGGCCTGAACTCCTCTGGCAGGGAGTCCACCCGCCACTGACCCACCAGGAGGCCGGAACATTTCTCCCAGTTGATCTTGGCGGAGGATGCGTCCGAGTAAATCTGCTGGCATTCCCGCAATCTCCGCAAGTCAGCGGGATCCGTGACCGTGAGGAGCACGTCATCGGCGTAAGCCGAGAGGACCACCTCCACACCCGGCCCTTGCAGAGCCAGTCCCGTCAACCTCTTCCGCAAGAGGCGCAGGAATGGCTCCACGCAAACGGCATATAACTGACCGGACATGGGGCATCCCTGATGCACCCCCCTCCCGAAGTGAAGGGGCGCCATCAAGGACCCGTTAACTTGAATCAGACACTCCGCGGCGGCGTACAGAAGTCAGATCCAGGCGACAAAATGCGTCCCGAACCCGAATGCGAGCAGAGTCCCGAAGAGATACTCGTGATCTACCCTGTCGAACGACTTCTCCTGATCCAGGGAAAGAAAGGCGACCGACAGACCAGCCCTCTGGGAGTGGTGGACCAGGTCCCGGACCAGATGGATGTTATCGTGGATGGTCCGGCCCGGGACCATGTAGGACTGGTCGGGGTGGATCATGTGGGCCAGCACGGTGCCAAGGCGAGCAGACATGGCCCTGGCAAAGATTTTATAGTCCGTGCTGAGGAAGGAGACCGGGCGCCAGTTCTTAAGGATGCGGAGATCGCCCTTCTTAGGCAGCAGGACAATGACCGACCTGCGCCAAGAGAGGGGCATCTCCCCGGTCGCCAAACTTTCCCCCAAGACCCGCACGTAGTCGCCCCCCAAGACGTCCCAGAACGCCCTGTGGAACTCCACGGTCAGCCCGTCCAGCCCCGGGGACTTTCCCCATGAGAGCTGGCGGAGGGCGCCGGTCAGCTCCGCCAGGCTTAGCGGAGCGTCCAATTTTTCGGCGCCCTCCGGGCTGACCTTCGGCAGGTCCTCCCACAAAACTCTGCGCGCATCCTTGCTGGACGGATCCGGAGAGAACAGATCCCCGTAGTAGGCGCGGGTCTCCACGCTGATTCCCTCCGGATCCGAGACCAGAGATCCGTCGTCGGCCAGCAGCCCCAAGAGCTGCTTACGGACCCCCCGTCTTTTTTCCAGCGAGTAGAAGAAGGGGGAGCCGCGGTCGAGGTCCCACAGGAGCTGGATCCGCGACCTCACGCACGCGCCTCAGGACCCGACGACTGCAGGTCCTTCAGCGCGCCCTTCTTCTCTTCGTACACCTTCCGCAGGGCCGGGTCCTCGACGACCTGACCGAGACAGGACTCCAGGTCGAGCACCTCCTTCTGCTACTGCCCGACCTGGGCCTCCCGCCTCTTGGTCGACCCCTTCGCGTACTCCAGACAGAAGAGACGGACGTGAGCCTTGCCCACGTCCCACCACAGCCTCAAGGAGGGGAAGCCCCCCCGCTTCCTTCTCCAGTCGGCCCAGAACCGACGAAACAACTCCCGGAACCGCGCATCCTCCAGCAGCAGGTTGTTAAAATGCCAGTACGTGGACCCCCCCCCGTGCGCGCAGCGGAGCGAGCTCCGCCCACACCAGGTGGTGGTCCATGCATGGCACCGGCCTCATGGAAGCCGCCGGAACGCAGGAGACGTACGCCCGGGAAATGTAGAGGCGGTCGATTCTGGACCTTCCTCCCCCAGACCTCATGCTAGTGAAGGCGCTGGAGTCGGGGTGGAGATTTCGCCAGACGTCCACCAAGTCGAAGGACCCGACCAGGTCCCTCAACTTCTCCATTGCCGTCGGGCTTCGCGGGGGACCCGGACGGTCCCTCGCCTCGAGGGTGCAGTTAAAATCCCCCCCGAGGATGACGCACTCGCCCACGTCAACGGAGCCCAAAAGAGCGGACACTTCTTCGAAGAAGCGCACTTGCTGCGCACCGGTCTGAGGGGCGTACACGTTCACTAGATGGAGCGGCACGCCCCCCAGGCGAACAGTGACCTGGAGCAAGCAGCCCGGCACGTGCTTCTTGACCCCCAAGATCTCCGGCTGAAAATGCAGGGCCAGCAAGATAGCCACCCCGCTGGAATTGTTGGAGAGGTGACTCATGCTGACCCCTCCTTGTCACTCCAGGAGCCACGTGGCTTTGTCTCCCGGAACCGTGTGGGTTTCTTGCAGGAAGCACACCGCATACTTCCCGTCCCGAAGGACCGAGAAGTTATTGAATCTGCGGTGCGCCTCCCTGCTGCCGTTGATGTTGAGGCTGGCTATGGTTATCTTCATGTCAGAAGCATAGTGCAACCTCTACCTACACCTAATGGGGGGAGGAAGCGCAGCCGCTGGTCAGCCGCCACCTCCTCAGCAGCCCAGTGAGGAACGTTCTGAGCTGACGCAGCTCGAGCGGGTTCACGCCCTTGTCCGCGCCCATGATCTTAATGGCGGCGCGGACGGACACGATGAGCAGCGCCAGATCCGACCACCTGTCGAGGGTCAGCCGGACCTTATTGCGCCGACCCAGGCACGTGGTCATAAAGTCCCAGAGTTCCCTTACGGGAATGAGGGGAGATTCGGCAAGGGGCACGAGGTCATCCATCGCCTCGTCGGCGCTGGAGTCCGAATCGTCCTCCGTGCCCATCACGGAGTCCCCATCCTCCTCCAGGGGGTCGTCACCAGCGGCTCACCCGTCCGCTGCGCAGTGCGCAGCAAATGGCTCGGCCGCACCAGCCAGCCCCGCCTCCGCCCGGATCCCACCCCCAGGATCGGTGGCAGAGGAATCCTCCCTGGGCTCCTCTAGTGGTGCTGGGCCAGAAGACGGCGGCGGTTCAGAGTTCCCCTCCGCCCCAGACGCCGGAACGACCGGAGAAACCGGGGAGAGAACAATTCCCAGCTCCTCCAGTACGTCCGGCAGCAGAGACGCAGCCAGGGGGCCAACCTCCTCCCCGCCACCAACCTCCGACCCAGCGGATGGGGTGTTTTGAATTAAAACCTCTACCAGGTCGAGCAGCCCCTGGGAGATGTCCGGGTCGCATTGGGCGAGTTCATTTTCCTCGAGCTCGCCCGGCCCAGACCCCAGGGCGCCCGACCCGGCGAGGGGTAACGGTACAGATAAAATATCAATGTCTGCCGCGGGTTGTCCCGCACCCACCCCCACGGGCAGGGTCTCGTCCCCATCCCCGGGAGGCACGTGCCGGACGGACACATCTGCCTCAGCCTCCCGAGGGACAGGCGGGCCCCGCCAATCGCCGGTGGTGGTGACAGCGGGGGGGGGTGGCGCAGTACCCACGGCGGGCGACGACTCCCCCTGCTCGGAGGGACCTTCCTCCTCCCGGTCATCCTCCTCTTCCAGGGGGTCGCGACTTCTTTTTAGCACGGAGGGAGAGAGGGAGACCTCCATGTCTGCAGAGGCCTCCTCCTCAGCTCCCTCCGGCGGAGCAGGTTTGTCGGGTTCCTCGGGCCCGAGCCCTGCCGCAGGTATTGGAGTTTCCGCTACGGCGGTTGCGGCCACAGGCTCGGGCACGAGGCTCCTCCCACTCACGTCTGCCCCGATTAACTCCGCGAGGAGCGCGGGTGTAAGGGGCTTAAGGGGCAATGGCTGGCCCTCCACGGGGGGACCCGCCCCAAGGTGTTTTAATTTTTTCCACGCCTTCTTTCCGGCCGGACGCGCTCCCTCCCCCCTGCCGGAGGCCTTGGTGGCATCGGCCTCCGATGTTGACCGCGCATCAGCGGTTCCCGACGCGCGGGCAGATCCAGGGGGAGAAGCGGCGGCGGCTCCAGCCTCGGCCGCACTAGATGATCTGGCGGCCTTGGAGGCAGGGCAGTTTTTCCGAATGTGCCCCACCTCCTTGCATGCGTGGCACCGCACACCGTCCGACGTCTAGAAGTCGCGATAGGTGGTCCCCTCGTGGAGGACAACGAACGCCCCGTCGGTGTCCTCCTCCCACGCCAGCTATATAAACAGCTGGCGCCGGAAGGAGAAGACGTGGCGAAGGCTGGCCTCCCGGACGCCGAGCGGGATGGGTGTGATCCCCGACCTCACCTCCCCAAGTTGGCATAAATGGGGAAGGAGGAGCTCACCAGGAACATAGGGCGGGACGTTAGAAATGACGATCCTCTGCGCGGTGGCCTCGAGAGGATCCACCAGCCGGAAGGTCCCACCCACGGTGAGCCCCTTGGCAACGGCCAGGGACACCGCCCGCTCCGACCCCAGGAAGAACACAGCCTTCCCATAGGCCGCGACAATGGCTGAGGGGCCGACAACCCCAGCCATGGCTTTAACGCAGGCCTCAATGGTCATAGTGGGGTGAGTGTAGCTCTTCACCCCAAGCTTTTTTGTCATGTGTTTAAAAGGTGGTGGGGCAGCAGAAGCAGCGGGAGCAGCTGTGGCTGTGGCTGCCACTCCCGCATAAGTCCTGGCTGGCCCCGCCACCGGCGAAGATGCAGTCGCCATTCTGGTGTGTTTTCTAAAAAGGGCTACACTCACCCCAAGTCACAGGCCTGAAGGTGTTAATTGTGGCCTCAGGTATTTTTTGGCCCTCAATTGAGCAGAGGGAGCTGTTTAAATTGAAGGCACACCTCTCCCCTTATTGCTTGAAATTGGGAGAGGGGCCTTCTCCCCTCTGCTCAATAGGCAATTAATAAATAAAGATGAAATGAGGTGCCTCAGAGAGAGAGGCAGAGAAAGACAAAGAGAGAGAGAGAGGGGGGTGGGAAGGAGGGAGGCCGCACAGGCAGGGTCACCACTCAGGATGGTGGGTGGGTGGGTATCGGCAGGGGTGCACTCTCCGATGAAAAATTAAAGTCTTTGAAGGTGGTTTTCTAGCAGGGGGAGAAGATGTCTTCACCTGTGAAAGCTGGAGACGCCCCAGGCTCAGTCCCACACCAGGTCTTAACGATGTACAATTGGGCTGTTCACCTAGGCAGCTCCCGCTATCCCAGGTCAGGCAATAGGAGGGGGTGCTTAATTAGTGCTTTGTGTGGCCTAGTGTTTTACAAGAGCCACACACACACACACACCCCTTGATGATCCGGCCCTTTTTTCTTCTTTTCTCCCCCCACCTAAAATACAAAGTCTTTGGGAGAGTGCACGAAATAACACCCACGTGAAAGATGATGTTGTTCTTCCCTCCTTCCAAACAGTTGGTGGTTGTTGGTTGTTTCTCTCCCCTCTCTCCTGGAATGGAGGCCAATTTGGGGAGGCAGTAATGGGAAAGGCCTCTCCCCTGGTTGGTGTTGTTGCTGGCCTCCTTTCTCCTTCTCCTCCTCTATCCTCTCTCTCCAGGCACCTCAGTTGATGTTATGATGATGGTGGAGTTGGTGGTGGTGGTGGTCCAGCGTTCTCCTCCTCTTCCTGGTCAGGGGACCACCACTTTAGTCCACTCTCCACTCTCCTAGTCTGGCTGCTCCTTCTCCTTCTGCTTGCTGCTGCACAGCCAGCAGTGCTGTGAATGAGGTACTGAACAGAGGGGAACTTAAGACTGACGTACAGAAGCCTGCTATGGCTTTATATACAGGGGTGGTCACTGCCGGTACTGCAGTATAGAATCAGTTCTTTCTTAAAGGTACATACACAACAATTCATCCCCTTTTAGATAAACAGTACATAACATTCATTTAACAATTAAATAATAACTAATTACAATTACAATTTTTTTCTGTACTATATACATCAACTGAAGTAATCATTTATAAATTCAGTCTTTGAGGAGGCTTCCTGATCCTGTCTGGATAGCGCCTTTCTCGAGTATCCTGTTCTTGCGACGGAGTCGATTCTGGCTCATTGTCATTGGTTGGTTCGTCAGCTTCCAATACCACTGATTCTGAGGTAGACGCAATCTGTACTTCGGGTTCATCACCAGGTGCGCATGCTCGTGGTATGGGTTTGACTTGTTCCTGTGACTCTAGAATCTGGTCAGCATGGTGTCTCACGATGCTCTCTCCAATGTCCACTGTGTACATTAGTGGTCCCTGCTGTGTGCGTATCGTTCCTGGCTGCCATTTTTCTGTTCGGTAGTCGCGGGCCAAGACTGGTTGCCCTATCTTGAAGCTCCTGGTTGGCTTCTCATTGATGTGCTGGAATTGCTTATCCTCAACATCTCGTCTTATGTTTGGTTTGAGCAAATCCAGGCGACATCTTAACCTTCGGTTAAAGAACATTATGGCTGGAGCTTGGTTGGTGACTGCATGTGTCGCATTCCGGTAAGCAAACAAGAAATTATCCACCTTGTGTTGTAGTGGTATGTCATCATTATGCATTGCCTTTATTGCTTTTTTAAAGGTCTGAACAAACCTCTCAGCTAATCCATTCGTGGCTGGATGATATGGGGCAGATGTGTAATGTTTTCCCCATTATTCCTCAAAACCTCCGGAAATCCTCGGACACAAACTGTGGTCCATTGTCGGAGCAAATCTGTTCTGGCAAACCATTCCTGGCGAAGATGGTCCGTAGGACTGCAATAGTTTTCTCCGTGGTGGTGGAGGACATTTTGATGACCTCTGGCCATTTCCAATGTGCATCCACGGTGATTAAAAACATTGAGTCCATAAATGAACCAGCAAAATCAATGTGTACCCATTGCCATGGAGATGAGGGCCACTCCCATGGATGCAGCGGGGCCTGTGGTGGAGCGTTTTGGACCTTCTGGCATCCTGTGCATCTCTTGGTCATATCCTCGATTTCTTTATCGGTTCCCGGCCACCACACAAATGCCCTGGCTAGGCTCTTCATTTTTACCCCTCCCAGATGACCCTCATGAAGCACATTGAGCACTCTATCTCTCAACTTGGGTGGAATTACCACTCGGGATCCACACATCAAGGTCCCCCGGCACACTGACAGCTGTTCTCTCCTTGGCGAGAATGCTGGCAACAGTGAGTCGCCATGTGCTGGCCATCCCTTCACCGTCAAATCATAGACCCGAGAGAGTGTCGGGTCATTTCGGGTTTCCTTCTCTATACTTGAGTTTGTAACAGGTAGACATTCAACTATGGTCGAATGGAATATCTCAACAGGGTCCACTGCAGGTGCTTCCTCTACCGTAGGCAACGGCAGGAGCGACAGCCCATCAGCGTTTCCATGCTGTTTCATACCCTTGTACTCTATGTCGTATTGATGTGCCCCTAGAAAAAGGGACCATCTTTGCAGCCGTTGCACCGTCATCACCGGAACGCCCTTCTTTGGGTTAAAAATGGAGACAAGAGGCTGGTGATCAGTCAGTAGGGCGAATTTCTGCCCGTGCAGATAGTGATTGAACTTCTTCACCCCCCACACCAGGCTGAGGGCCTCCCTGTCAATCTGGGTGTAGTTACGCTCGGCTGAGGTTAACGAGCGCGACGCAAAGGCTATCAGCCTCTCTGAACCGTCAAGGAATTTGTGTGACAGCACCGCTCCAATGCCGTAGGGAGATGCATCACATGCCAACCGAATCGGCAGTGTTGGATTGTAGTGAGCCAATACTTCTTTTGAAGTGATTAGGCATTTACATTTCTAAAAAGGCACGCTTACACTCATCACTCCATTTCCATGCTACTCCAGTTTGCAGCAGGGCGTACAGTGGGTGCAGAATTGTAGATAAATTTGGCAAGAACTTATGGTAGTAGTTCACCAACCCGAGGAACGACCTCAGTTGTGACACATTTTCTGGTGCTGGAGACTTGACTACTGCCTCAATCTTGTCTGGGGACTTATGTAACCCCTCTTCATCAATCAAGTGGCCACAATACGAGATTTGTTTCCTGAAAAACTCGCATTTGGGGTGGTTGGCTCGTAGCCCATATTCTTGTAATCTAGTGAGCACCTGCTCCAGGTTGGCAAGGTGTTCACTGTGATTTTCACCCGTAACCAGGATGTCGTCCAAATAACACTGGGTCCCTGGGATCCCTTGCAGGACTTGTTCCATCACCCTCTGCCAAATAGCCGGAGCTGATGCTACCCCGAATACCAGTCGGTTGTACTGGTAAAGACCTTTGTGAGTGTTTATCATGAGGTATTTTCTAGATGCTTCTTCTACCTCCATTTGTAGATACGCTTGGGCCAGATCAATCTTTGTAAAGCGTTTCCCTCCAGATAGTGAGGTGAAAATATCTTCTATTCGCGGAAGTGGATATTGTACTGTGTGCGGGACTGGGTTCACAGTTACCTTAAAGTCCCCACAGATGCGAACCTTCTTCGGCTCCCCAGGCGTGCTGCTCAATGATTTCTTCATTACAGGAATGATGGGTGTGTCCCACTCACTCCAGTCCACCTTGGACAGCACACCCGAACGCTCCAGACTCTCCAGCTCTGCTTTGACGGCTGGGCAGATCGTGTACGGTACCGGTCTGGCCTTAAAAATTTTTGGGTTTGCGTTATCTTCAATTTATATCATTGCCGTTACTCCTTTTAGAGTCCCAAGTCCTTGCTGGAACACCTCTTTCATGTCAGTTAGAATTTTTGACAGTCGTCCAGGTGTGACGTCGTCATCCTTTTTGTCAGCCACAGTTAGCGCCTGAATGGAATGCCAATCCAATTGTATTTTTCAGATCCATTCACGTCCCAATAATGGTGGTCCTCCATCTTGTAGTATATATAGATACAGGTTCTGTGTTTCCTTGCCGTTGTATTTAACGGGCACCCTTATTTTTCCTCTGGGGTAGACTTTTTGCCCCGTATATGTTTTCAATACAATGGACGTGTCCTTCAAGGGTATGTGTGAGAATAGCCGCTCATAGTCTCGTCGATTCATGACTGTTAGGGCTGATCCTGTGTCCAATTCCATCTTTACTTGGGACCCTGCTATCATGAGGGTGACCCAAATGGTTCGGTGAGCCTCCTTTGCAATCATGTTGTGTCACTTTAGACAACTTAGTCTCCTGCTCCCGGAGTCATTATCACTCTCCTGATCTTCTGAACAACTGTCTGTAATTTTTTTTCTTTCTTGTACTTTTCCTTAGTAGTTCTTGTAGTGTTGGTTTTCTTTCCCGACCTGCAGACTCGTGCTATGTGTCCCACTTTTCCACATTGCCTGCATACTTTGTCCTTAAACCAGCAGTCCTTCTGGTCATGGGTTGTTCTGCCGCAGCGATAGCACTTTTCTGCTCCATATGCCATTTTGTTGGTGCTATATTCTTGCGGTTTCTGTTGTATTTCCACAGCTCCCCGTGCTGCTGCTTCATAGGATACTGCCATGCTGAAAGCCTTTTCTAGCGTAAGGTCTTTTTCCGAAAGTAGTCGTTTCTGGGTTCCTTCACTCTGGAGCCCACAGACAAACTTATCCCTTAAGGTTTCTGCCAGTCCTGCTCCGAACTGGCAGTGCTTCGATTACTTGTGTAGTTCTGTAAGATAGTCAGCATTACTCTCATCTTTGTGCTGGTTTCTTTTATGGAACTTGAATCTTTCTGCTATCAGCAGCGGTGTAGGGTTTAGATGTTCCTGTAAGATATTGACAATCTCTTCAAAGCTTTTCTCCATTGGTTTAGCTGGGGTAATTAAATTCCGCAATAGGCCGTACGTTCTCGCGCCCATCAAATTTAATAATACCGACGCCTTCTTTTCATCGGCCACCCCATTTGCCTTGCAGAACACTTCAATTCTTTCCACATACGTGGTCCAGTCTTCTATTTCGTTGTCGAAAGCAGTGATACTGCCACTCTTCGGCATCTTGGGTGGTTTAAAATGGCACCTCCCGCGCTTTTCCTTCTTCCCCAATGGATTAAAATGGCGCCTCCCACACTATTCCTTCTTCCCCTTGCTGCCAATGCTGCTCCTAGCGTTCTAAATAGTAATGGCGGCGCCCCGCGGCTTCAGCGCGTCTCTCTTTTGTTAGTTAACTTCCTTAGTTTTATTCTTCTTCGACGCTGTCCACTGCGCGTCTCTTTTCCTTCCCCTCTTTTATTTTCTCTAACGCTGCCCGGCTCTTGAGCACCGACCGTGCCCTGTGCGCTCCACCCTCTCTCTCTCTTTTCCTTCCCGACGACGCTGCACGGCCCCCTTGCAGAGCCGCTCGATCGAGCTCAAGCCCGCCGCAGTCCGGAAGAGTCAGTGCACTACCTGCTACCAGCACGATTTGCTGGAACACCTTGACTGGGGAGCCAAGCCCAGCTCTCCACAGCTTCCCCTGCGATTCACTGAACTCCGATGGATCACTGGGCGGTTGCCCACGGTCGACGCCCATTGCTCTGGCTTCGACCTCCAAGAAGCTTCTTTTCAGGGATGGATCCCCATGAGGTGATGCAGTACTGCAGGTGAGTTCGAACCTGCTCGTCGCCACTGTAGTGTCCACGTATCAATAACACACGGACTGCAGGAGAATGGTAATAACAGGTATTTCAGGAGCCTAACCTAGGTGGAAAAGGTTCCAGGACAGGAGGCGGCAGTGAAAATACAACACCAGAAAACAGGAAAACAGGTAGGTGACTGGTTGGTGAGTACTTTCACAAACTTATTCTAAGTAGAATTCAATAATTAAGCTAAATCGTAGTAAATAAAAGGGTATTGTAAGGGTTAAGTCATGGAAGGGCAGCTCGGACCCGTGTCATGCTCCTCCTGTGCCATGTGGGAAATCAGGGACACTGTCCCTGACAACTATGTGTGCAGGAAGTGTGTCCAGCTGCAGCTCCTAGCGGACCGCATGGCGGCGCTGGAGCTGCGAATGGACTCACTCTGGAGCATACGCGATGCTGAGGATGTTGTGGATAGCACATTCAGTGAGTTGGTCACACCGCAGGTAAAGGCTAGCTCAGACAGTAAATGGGTGACCAAAAGGCAGGGTAAAGGCAGGAAGGTAGTGCAGGAGTCACCTGCGGTCATCTCCCTCCAAAACAGGTTTACCGTTTTGGGTACTGTTGGGGGAGATGACTTATCAGGGGAAGGCACCAGCAGCCAGGTTCAGGGCACCATGACTGGCTCTGCTGCACAGAAGGGCAGGAAAAAGAGGGATAGGGCTATAGTGATAGGGGATTCAATTGTAAGGGGGATAGATAGGAGTTTCTGTGGCCGAGACCGAGACTCCAAGATGGTATGTTGCCTCCCTGGTGCAAGGGTCAAGGATGTCTCGGAGCGGGTGCAGAGCATTCTGAAGGGGGAGGGGGATCAGCCAGTTGTCGTGGTACATGTAGGTACCAACGATGTAGGTAAAAAGAGGGAGGAGGTCCTACAAGCTGAATTTAGGGAGTTAGGAGCTAAATTGAAAAGTAGGACCTCAAAGGTAGTAATCTCTGGATTGCTACCAGTGCCACGAGCTAATAAGTTTAGAGAGAGTAAGATAGATAAGCTAAATACGTGGCTTGAGCAGTGGTGCAAGGGAGAGGGATTTAAATTCTTGAGGCATTGGAACCAGTTCTTGGGGAGGAGTGACCTGTACCAAGGGGACGGTCTACACCTGAACTGTGAGGGAGCCGATGTCCTCGGGGTAATATTTTCTAGGGCGGTTCGGGAGGATTTAAACTAATTTGGCAGGGGGATGGGAACCTAGGTAGTGGAAAAGAGGGAAGTCATATGAAGTCAGAAATAGATGGTAGAAAGGTGAGAAGCAATAAGCAAAGGAGAGAAACACAAAGGGCCAAACTAATTCATAATGAGAGTGTGAAAAAAGCAAGCCTGAAGGCTTTGTATCTTAATGCTAGAAGCATTAGTTGTGGAAATAGAGGTAAACAAGTATGATTTGATTGGGATTACAGAAACGTGGCTGCAGGGTGGGCAAGGCTGGGAACTTAACATCCAGGGATATACAATATTTAGGAAGGATCGGCAAAAAGGTAGGGGAGGTGGGGTAGCATTGCTGGTAAAGGAGGGGATTAATGCAATGGAAAGGAAGGATATTAACTCGGATGAAACGGAATCTGTATGGGTAGAAATGAGAAATAGCAAGGGGAGGAAAACGTTAGTGGGTGTGATATATAGGCCTCCAAATAGTAATATGGAGGTGAGGGAAGGCATAAAAAGGGAAATTAGAGAAGCGTGCGATAAGAGCACAGCTGTCATCATGGGTGACTTTAATTTACATATTGATTGGACTACCCAAATTAGTAAAAATTCTGAGGAGGAGGAATTCCTGGAATGTTTTCGGGACGGTTATCTGGACCAATATGTCGAGGAGCCGACTCGAGATCAGGCCATTTTAGACTGGGTATTGTGCAATGAGAAGGGACTTATCAGCAATCTTCTTGTACGAGGCCCCTTGGGTCAGAGCGATCATAATATGATCGAGCTCTCAGTCGAGATGGAGAGTGAGGAAATTGAATCAGAGACTAAGGTCCAGAACTTAAATAAAGGGAATTACGAGGGTATGAGAAGGGAATTGGGTAAGATTGATTGGGTGGTGTTTCTGGGGGGATTGACAGTGGATAGACAATGGCAAGCATTCAAAGATAGAATGGAAGAATTCCAGAACATGTTTATACCGGTTTGGCATAAAAATAAACCTAAAAAGGTGACTCAACCGTGGATAACGAGGGAAATTAGGGACAGCATAAAATCAAAAAAAAGGGCATATCAACTGGCAAAAAAAAGCACCAGACCGGAAGATTGGGGGCAGTACAGGATACAGCAAAAGAGGACAAAGGGATTAATCAGGAAGGGGAAAATAGAATACGAAAGTAAACTTGCAGCAAACATAAAGACAGACTGCAAAAGCTTTTATCGGTATATCAGGAGGAAAAGACTGGTAAAATCCCAAGTCGGTCCCTTGCAGTCCGATTCGGGAGAATATATAATGGAGAATAAGGAAATGGCAGACCAATTAAACTCATACTTTGGTTCTGTATTCACAAAGGAGGACACAAATAACCTCCCAGGAATATCGGCAAACATAGGGACTAATGAGAGGGAGGAGCTGACAGAAATTAGTATCTCTAGGGATATGGTGTTGGGTAAGTTGAGGGGACTGAAGGCCGACAAATCCCCGGGGCCTGATAAACTACATCCTAGGGTACTTAAGGAGGTGGCCCTGGAGATAGCAGATGCTCTAAGGATCATCTTCCGGAACTCCATTGACTCGGGAACAGTACCCGTGGATTGGAGGGTAGCTAATGTTACCCCAATATTTAAAAAGGGGGGTAGAGAGAAAGCAGGGAATTATAGACCAGTAAGCCTTACATCGGTTGTGGGCAAAATGCTAGAGTCCATTATTAAGGATAAAATAGCGGAGCACTTGACAAATGGGGAAAGGATCGGACAGAGTCAACATGGATTTACAAAGGGTATATGGCAATATGGTTCTCTGTAAACTTTCATGCCAATAAAGCATTTTAATTAATTAATAATTAAAAAAATAATTGGGTAAATCGTGTTTGACTAATCTGCTGGAATTTTTTGAGGAAGTAACTGGTAAAATAGATGGGGGAGAGCCAGTGGATGTGGTGTACCTTGACTTCCAGAAATCCTTCGATAAGGTTCCACACAAAAGATTATCATGCAAAATTAAGGCTCATGGGATTGGGGGCAAAGTATTAACGTGGATAGAGAACTGGCTGGTGGATAGAAAACAGAGAGTTGGAATAAACGGCTCGTTTTCGGAGTGGCAGGCAGTGACCAGCGGGGTGCCGCAAGGATCTGTCCTGGGACCCCAGCTGTTCACAATATATATAAATGATCTGGATCAGGGAATTGGATGCAATATTTCCAAATTCGCTGACGACACTAAACTAGGAGGAGGGGTGGGCTCTGATGAGGATGTCAGGAGGCTACAGTGCGATTTGGACAGGTTGGGGGAATGGACGGATACGTGGCAGATGCACTATAATGTGGATAAATGCGAGGTTATCCACTTTGGGGGTAAAAACAGGAGGGTAGATTATTATCTAAATGGCAATAGATTGGGAGATGGGGAAGTGCAGAGGGACCTGGGTGTTCTTGTGCACCAGTCACTGAAGGAGAGCATGCAGGTGCAACAGGCGATTAAGAAGGCAAATGGTATGTTGGCCTTCATATCAAGGGGGTTCGAGTATAGGAATAGGGATACCTTACTACAGCTGTACAAGGTGCTGGTGAGACCGCATCTGGAGTATTGTGTACAGTTTTGGTCGCCCCATCTGCGGAAGGATGTTCTTGCCATGGAAAGAGTGCAACGGCGATTCACCAGGCTGATACCTGGAATGGCGGGAATGACCTACGAAGAGAGATTAAATAGTTTGGGCTTGTACTCACTGGAGTTTAGAAGATTGAGAGGGGATCTCATCGAAACATATAAAATTATGGCAGGCCTGGACAGGCTGAATTCAGAGAGAATGTTTCCAATGGCCGGGGAGCACAGAACCAGGGGCCACAGTCTAAAAATAGCGGGCAAATCATTTAAAACAGAGATGAGGAAGAATTTCTTCACTCAAAGAGTGGTGAGCCTGTGGAATTCCCTGCCACAGAGGGCTGTGAAGGCTAATTCAATAAATATTTTCAAGAGAGAATTGGATATATTTCTGAAGGCTAAGGGGATTAAGGGTTACGGAGAAAAGGCGGGGACGGGGTACTGAACTGGTAAGATCAGCTATGATCTCAGACGAAGATCAGCCATGATCTCATTGAATGGCGGAGCAGGCTCGAAGGGCCGAATGGCCTACTCCTGTTCCTATCTCTATGTTTCTATGTTTCTATGTTTACTGAACAGAGGGTATGCTGGAACTGAAAGTACAGAAGCCTGCTACGGCTTTATATACAGGTGTGGTCACTGCCAGTAGTACAGTATAAAAGCAGTTCTCTCTTAAAGGTACATACACAACACACAGAATGTCTCCTTCATCGATCCTCAGCAGGTGACCAATCCAACTGCAACTGCATTTTACAGATCTATTCCTTGATTGGAACTGTGCCTGTGTCCATTTGTAGCCTATTACTTGCTATTTCATTCACACAGGTAGCTCAGGGGTTAATTTCGGAACATTAACCCATATTTTGGGGGAAAGTATCATTTGTTCACCCTCCATGTAGACTGTAAAGTTCCCATTTTGACTTTTCTCATGTTTTCTCCTGCTTTAAAACTATGGAAACCACGAGCCTGGTATGATTTATATCGTCATTTGTTGCTCTTATTTATTTCATTGTAGCTGCCTGTTTTTTACTGTTCCCTGTATGTAAACACTCTAAACATTGTAGATTATCGGAAACAATATTAAACAAACAAATCAGTTGTCAATAAAAATTACCTTTTATTTGACACCTTTTTTAAAACCATAAATCAATTTTAGTGCAATCAACACTCTATACTATGCTGATTCACTGGGCAGCATAATTGCATCAATGTGATCAATTAGAATGATTGTTAATCCTTCGACATGGGTGACAGGATGGTCCAGCTAAAATCAACAGACTGAATGATCCACAAACTATATATGTTCCAGGATATTAAAAAATCTTAATCATAAAGCAGTGTTAGTGAATCTAATTTCATCATTAATTAATTACTTCAATTTTTAAATTACTACTAGTGCCCCTCTTTATTCTCCTCTCCCCCTCCCCCAGGTTGATACTTGTCAACCTACTCCAGCCACGAGAGTTACTTGCCCTCCTATGGACTTCCTTACAGGCACTGGTCCTGATACTCTACAATGAATCAATAGAATGTATTTTAAATAATTCTTCCTTCCACCCATGATAGTCCTCATTTGGATATAGTGCTCCATCTAGTGGTCTATTTGAGAACTGACATGAACGCCAGCTTTTGATTGAATATCAAGCTCCAGACGACAGCTTGCATTTATATAGTGCCTTTTAGAAAATGTCCAAAAGCTGTTCGCTGAGGCGTAATCAGAAATAAAAAGACACTAAGCCAGAGACTGCTATAATATCATCTCACTGTGAAACTTTTTATTTTTTGTTAACAATTTTAACTTTTGTTCATTTGATATATTTCATTGTATTTCACAGCATTACCAATATATAAGTATATATTTTAAAGACTGCATAAAAATAAATCAATAGTAACATTGACAGAAAATAGTTGAACTTGATTACTGTGAAATTTTTAATTTAGGTGGATTCAGCAAAGATTAAACAAAGATGTAGTAAGAACATAAGAATAAGAAATAGGAGCAGGAGTAGGCCATTCAGCCCCTCGAGCCTGCTCTGCCATTCAATAAGATCATGGCTGATCTTCTACCTCAACTCCACCTTCCTGCACTATCCCCATATCACTTAATATCCAAAAATCTATCGATTTCTGTCTTGAATATACTCAACCATTGAGCCTCCACAGTCCTCTGAGGTAGAGAATTCCAAAGATTCACCACCCTCTGAGTGAAGAAATTTCTCCTCATCTCTGTCCTAAATGGCCGACCCCTTATTCTGAGACTGTGACCCCTGGTTGTAGACTCCCCAGCCAGGGGAAACATCTTCCCTGCATCTACTCTGTCAAGCCCTGTAAGAATTTTGTATGTTTCAATAAGATCACCTCTCATTCTTCTAAATTCCAGAGAATATAGGCCTAGCCTACTCAATCTCTCCTCAAAGGACAATCCCCCCATCCCAGGAATCAGTCTGGTGAACCTTTGTTGCACTCCCTCTATGGCAAGTATATCCTTTCTTAGGTAAGGAGACAAAACTGTACACAATACTCCAGGTGTGGTCTCACCAGGGCCCTATATAATTACAGTAAGACGTCTTTACTCTTATACTCAAATCCTCTAGTAATAAAGGCCAACATAGCATTTGCTTTCCTAATTGCTTGCTGTACCTGCACTTTAACTTTCAGTGATTCGTGTACAAGGACACCCAGGTCCCTCTGAACACCAACATTTCCTAACCTCTCACCATTTAAAAAATACTCTGCTTTTCTATTTTAACTAACAAAGTGGATAACTTCACATTTCTCCACATTATATTCCATTTGCCATGTTCTTGCCCATTCACTTAGCCTGTCTATATCCCCTTGAAGTCTCTTTGTATCCTCCTCACAACTTACATTTCCACCCAGCTTTGTATCATCAGCAAACTTGGATATATTACATTTGGTTCCCTCACCCAAATCATTGGGCCAGAAATTCGTGACCAAATGCGTGAGTACGGTCTGGGTACTCACGCATCTGGCCGTTGGAAATGCCGGCGTTCAGCATGCACAGCGCATGCGGGGAACGCCGGCATTTCCAGACCTCGGAACGAAGGGGTTCATAGGCACAGCGTGTGCGACTGCACAGGCAGCGCTTGCGCAGTGAACTTCGTCGATTTCATTCATGGATTCAGTGAGGGTAAGTCCTTACAAGTTACACTTGAAAAAAGCATGTGTAAAGTTGTTCCAAGGCTGCGGAGGAAGATATATTTTATCGTGGAGCTTCTGAAAGGCAATATTTTTGTTTGGGAAAGGGAGGGAAGTTATTTTAAGAAATTTTAAGTAAGTTTTAAAGTTTAAATTTTTTTTTTTAAACGGGTTTTCAGAACGGTAGGTAGAAGGAGCAATTGTGGCTGTGTGAATTGAATGTGAAAATGAGTGTTCTAAAATGAGTAATGTAACATTTCCAGCACTTTTAAGAAAGAAACTTTTCATCAGTAATAAGTAATTATGTATGTATGTCCGCATATATTCCTTTACGTATATGTATGTATGTTTTATATTCCTTTACTTATGTGTATGAATGTATGTTTTTAATTATGATTTTCCAATAAGTTACTTTCTCTGAAAGTCATAATTAAATAATACATTCATACACATAAGTAAAGGAATATATACATAACACGCAAAGGAATATATACAGACATACATACTTTCAGAAGCTCCACGATAAGAAATATCTTCCTCCGCAGCCTCTGGAGCAACTGTACCCATGCTTTTTTCATGTGTAAGTTGTAAGGACTTGACCTCACTGAAAGCATGAATGAAAGCGGCGAATTTTACTGCGCACGCGCTGCCTGTGCAATCGCACGCGTTCTGCCTCTGAACCCCTTCTTTCAGAGGACAGGAAATGCCGGTTTTCCCCACATGCACTGTGCATGCTGAAAACCGGCATTTCCCCCGGCCAGACGCGTAAGTACCCCAACCGTACTCGCGCATTTGGAAGGGAATTACTGGGCCAACATTTTACATGTCAATAAAATGAAAAATTTAACAATTGCACGACTTGCCCCCTCGCATCTGCGACTGAGGGTCCAAGGAGGTGCATTGCGCAAGAGGTCATCGTCGTACGTATCCTCACACTGTTCCCTTTCGGGAACTGTATGAAGTGGTGGAAGGATTTATGGCCGTGATTAACGCTCATTCCGTGACCGTAACCATCTTTGAACCAGCCATTAGGGTGGTTAGTCCTATGGCGTGAGGGTTTTACGGGCTCCCACAACCCATCTGAGGGGGGGGGGGCCACCCACACCCACGGACGCAAGTATCCCACTGGATGTCCACCCAGAATTTATAGTTGGAGCTCCGACTCCACTTGCCGGGACTGTCTGGAGTGGGGTTCGAAACCCTACTCCTTCTGGCCCAGCGGCGGGGATGCTTACTGCTACGCAAAAGGCCCACTCCGCACAAAAGGTGACACCCATAAGTTTCCTGCGCCTTTTCCCTCCCCGTGACTGGAGCCCTATGCTGCCACTTGAAAGACCAAGCTATCATCTGCCCTTTTTGCGGCGCCTTTGACTTCTCATTACCAATGATGAGCAGGCGCTGCGCCTTCACCTCCTTGAGGAGATTGCTGAGGTCATCATCAGTTCAATTGTGAGTTCTTTTAATGCCGTGAATTATGCTCATTCCAGCCATCTCACGTTGCTAATTGGATTGGGCCTTTGGCATAGCGGTAGGATCCCCGCCGCTGGGCCAGATCAGGGTAGGGTTTCGAACCCCGCTCCAGACAGTCCTGGCAAGTGGAGTCGGAGCTCCGGCTCTATAATTCTGGGTTGACATCCAGTGGGATATTTGCGTCCGTGGGTGTGGGTGGCCCCCCCTCCTTGTATAGCTTGTGGGAGCCCGTAAAACCCTCCCGCCATAGGACTAACCGCCCTAATGGCTGGTTCAAAGATGGTTACGGTCACGGAATGAGCGTTAATCATGGCCATAAATCCTTCCACCACTTCATACAGTTCCCCAAAGGGAACAGTGTGAAGACACGTATGACGACGACATTGCTAAATAAATAAATGGAATTAAAAAAAATCTTTTAGGACTTTTAAAAGTCTTTAAATTGCTTTAATTCTGTTTAAAACTACTTCAGATTCTTCAAAATAATGTAAACGTTTTTAAAAGTTTATAAAAGTTACCAAAAGCTTCAAAAAACTTCCAAAAACCTATTTAAACTGCTGCTTTGCATGTAAAAATGCTTAGCAGCTTGGCAGAAACATTGGGGGCGTGTCCTGTTAAACTGAGACCTCAAGGGGCGTGTCTCAGTTGCACAGCGCGCTCCAGGCTTCGCGCTGGCTGCACTCCTGGGCGGCGTGACGTCAAACGCTGCCCGGGATTCTTCAGATTCAAAATGGAATTCCAGGCGTCCCTGGAGGTGATCGGCAGACACGTCGGGTAAGTGCAAATCGGGACCTTGCACGCGCGGCAAGCCCCGTTCACGAATTTCTGGCCCATTGATATAGATTGTGAATAGCTGAGGCCCAAGTACTGATCCTTGCGGTACCCCACTAGTTATAGCCTGCCAACCCAAAAATGACCCGTTTATTCCTACTCTCTGTTTTCTGTCCGTTAACCAATCCTCAATCCATGCTAGTATATGTAAGACTTTCTCCTATTACTGCTCGGACCTTGACAATTACAAATAAGCGTAACAATGACATAAGTTTGTGATCAATAAAATTGGTCTTTATTCACACTACTGTTTAAAAAATATCAAGTATACAGAGGAGCACCCTTGCAAATGTATATGCCCACAGATTACCGTACATAAAAGTATTCCCGGCAATGTATATTCCCACAGTTTAATAAGCCAAACATATAAAAAAAATACTTCTCAGCAATATCTGTGCCCAATGTCCAACTTTCATACATACACTCCTCCACGGGTGATCAACCTGGAAAAAGTGGTAGGCTGCAAACATCGACTGGCCAGTCAAACCGCTTTCTTTGTCACTTTTTTGAATCTTCGTGCTTCGATGTCTTTCATTTATAGTGCCCTCCGGCATGGGCCCCCTCATATATCTTCATCTGCCTCATTCTGATAGGTCAGTTTCACTACCACCCTTCCCTGATTGGAGTTCTTTCTGCATGACATGTTCATGTTCCTGTGATGTGTGTGGGGGTGGGACTTGCTCTTCATCCAGTGCCTCCCCTTCCTGTCCATGTGGTCTTCTAAATAAAAGACCATATGCTGACCTCGTCCATTTTGAATCCATACAACAAAGGAACACACACTGACCTCCTCCATTTTGAATCCATCCATTATCCCCTCACAATTCGTTCGCAATTTCGATCTCCACATGGTAGCAGTGGTTATCTTCTTCTTAGGCAGTCCCTCGGAACCGAAGATGACTTGCTTCCACATTAAAAATGAGTTCTCTGGTGACTGATGAGTCCAATGCAGGACCTACAGTCTCTGTCACAGGTGGGGCAGACGGTGGTTGAAGGGGTGGGTGGGTGGGGTGCTTGGGTTGACGTGCGCTCCTTCTGCTATTTGCACTTGACGTCCGCTTGCTCCTGGCGAAGAGACTCGGTGTTCGGCGCCTTCCGAGATGCTTCTCCTCCACTTTGTACGGTCTTGGGCCAGGGATTCCCAGGTGTCAATGGGGATGTTGCACTTTTTCAAGGAGGCTTTGAGGGTGTCCTTGAAGCATTTCCTCTGCCCACCTGGAGCTCTCTTGCCGTGTCGGAGCTCCGAGTAGAGCACTTGTTTTGGGAGTCTCGTATCGGGCATGCGGACTGATGCGCCTTCAATAACCACAAAACTAGAAGTTATAGGCTTAAACAAGTTGGCTTTTAATCACTAAGATCAGAGCTAACATCTCAACACACTGACTGGCTCGCAAGAATGAGTCATACAGGTTAGTCAGGAAAGAGGAAGTGAAACTATACACCGTGTGGGGGAGGGTAATATACATGAGTGCAAAACGAATACAGGCAAGAACAAACAAATTTCATTACATTCACCCCTTCTTTAGATTTAGTCCATCGGGGTGATGTTTCTTAAAAGTTGGTATAAGTGAGTCTGTCAGGAGGTTTTGCGGTTCTCAGTGATCGGCGCAAAGCCGGTTGGGGTGCCTCTAGGGGAGTGGATTCTGGTTCCTCCGCTGTCCGGGCCTCCGCAGTGTCTTCCAGGTTATCTGCAGTGTCCTCCAGGTTAAAGTTGGTTATTGATACCTCTGGGCGTCCTGTCTCTTTGTGTAGGTCTTCCTCGGGTAGTCTCTCATCGTTCTCTCCGCTCCCCGAGGGAGCGAGGTCTTTTATGGAAACAGTGTCCTCTCGCCCGTCAGAGTATTCGATATAGGTGTACTGAGGGTTTGCATGGAGGAGCTGTACCTTTTCCACAAGGGGGTCCGTTTTATGGCCTCTCACGTGCTTCCGCAATAGTACTGTCCCCGGGGACGTCAGCCACGCGGGTAGAGATATGCCCAAGGTCGATTTCCGGGGGAAAACGAACATCTTTTCGTGAGGGGTAGCATTAGTGGCTGTACATAACAGAGACCTTATGGAGTGGAGCACGTCTGGGAGGACTTCCTGCTAGCGGGAGGTCGGAAGGCCTTTTGAATTTAAGGCTAACGTGACAGCCTTCCAAACAGTAGCATTCTCCCTTTCCACTTGCCCATTACCCCGGGGGTTGTAGCTAGTGGTTCTGCTAGTGGCTATCCCCTTTGAGAGCAAGAACTGGCGCAGTTCGTCACTCATAAATGACGTCCCCCTATCGCTGTGTATGTAGTTCGGCATGCCAAACATGCAGAATAGATTACAGAGACACTTGATGACCGTGGCACTGGTCATGTCTGGGCAGGGAATGGTGAAGGGGAAGCGGGAATATTCATCGATGATATTGAGGAAGTATACGTTACGGTCGGCAGAGGGAAGGGGTCCCTTGAAGTCCAGGCTTAGGCGCTCGAATGGCCGTGTGGCTTTGATAAGGTGTGCACGGTCAGGCCTGTAGAAACGAGGCTTGCATTCCACACAGATGCGGCAGGATCTGGTCATTGCCCTGACCTCCTCGATGGAGTGGGGCAGATTGCGGGACTTTATAAAATGGTATAGTCGGGTGACCCCTGGGTGACAGAGGTCGTTGTGGAGACCCTGTAATTTGTCCGTATGAATGCTGGCACACATTCCCCGCGATAGGGCGTCTGGGGGTTCTTTAAGGGCTCCCGGCCTGTACATAATATCATAGTCGAACGTGGATAGTTCGATCCTCCACCTGAGTATTTTGTCATTCTTGATTTTCCCCCTTTGTTTGTTATTAAACATGAAAGCCACCGACCGCTGGTCGGTGAGCAGGGTGAAACGTTTGCCGGCTAGGTAGTGTCTCCAGTGCCGCACTGCCTCCACTATAGCCTGTGCCTCCTTCTCGACAGAAGAGTGCCTGATTTCAGGTCCCTGAAGGGTTCGGGAGAAGAAGGCCACAGGTCTCCCAGCCTGATTGAGGGTCGCAGCTAAAGCAAAGTCTGACGCATCGCTTTCGACTTGAAAGGGAATGCTTTCGTCCACTGCACACAGTGCAGCCCTTTCAATGTCCTGTTTGATACTGGTGAAAGCCTCCCGAGCTTCAGCTGATAGTGGGAAGGACGTTGATTTAATGAGGGGTCGGGCCTTATCAGAGTAATTGGGCACCCATTGGGCATAATACGAAAAAAATCCCAGGCACCTTTTTAAAGCTTTGGGATTGTGTGGCAGGGGCAGTTCCTTTAGGGGGCGTAATCGGTCAGGGTCCGGTCCAATTACCCCATCTTCCACCACACAGCCGAGGATACAGAGACGGGTTGTGTTGAAGACACATTTGTCTTCGTTGTAGGTTAGATTCAGCTTTAGGGCAGTTTTTAAAAATCTCGCAAGATTTAGATCGTGGTCTTGCTGGTTGTGCCCGCAGATAGTGACATTGTCCAGATAGGGGTAGGTAGCTTGTAGTTTATTCTCGTCAACCATGCGGTCCATCTCACGTTGGAAGACCGAGACCCCATTTGTTACCCCGAAGGGCACTCTGAGAAAATGGTAGAGGCGTCCGTTCGCCTCAAAGGCAGTGTATGGGCGGTCCTCCGTTCTAATGGGGAGCTGGTGATACGCAGATTTGAGGTCGATAGTCGAGAAGACTCGGTATTGCGTGATCTGGTTGACCATTTCTGATATGCGGGGTAAAGGGTAGGCGTCCAGCTGGGTATAAATATTAACAGTCTGGCTGTAGTCAATTACCATCCGTTTCTTTTCGCTATTTTTAACTATGACTACTTGGGCACGCCACGGACTGGTACTGCATTCAATAATGCCTTCCCGCAGGAGTCTGTCCACTTACGCCTTGATAAAGTGTCTGTCTTCCAGGCTGTACCGTCTACTTTTGGTCGCTATGGGCCTACAGTTCGGAGCGAGATTAGCGAATAAAGAGGGCGGGCTGATTTTTAAGGTTGATAGGCCATGGACTGTGAGTGGCGGCTGGGGCCCGCCATATGCTAGCGTGACACTTTCGTGGTGGCACTGGAAGTCCAGGCCCAAGATTACATTAACACAGAGTTCTGGCATCACGAGGAGTTTAAAATCCTTGTAGTCCGTGCCTTTTACAGTCAGTGTTACCACACAGTAGCCCAAAATGTCCGAAGTGTGGGGCTTAGCAGCCATAGCAATTCTGCTCCGTGTAGGGGTTACCGTTAATGAGTGCTGCCGTACCAGGCTAGGGTGGATAAAACTCTCGGTACTCCCACAGTCAATTAAACATTTCGTTAAATTCCCGTTTACCTGTATGTCCATCATGGATTTTGTCAACGGGTGTGGCCTGGATTGATCCACCGTGATCGAAGCCACTGTTGGGCCCTGGGCGGCTGTTGAGTCGGGAAAAGATGGCGGATCCCAAGATGGCGGCCCGCACGGCATGCACGAGGCGGTGACGGAGTTGGAAATCGGATTCCCCCTGCAGACTTTGCTAAAATGCCCCTTTTTCTTACATTTGAAGCATGTAGCATCCTTCGCTGGGCATCGTTGTCTGGGGTGTTTGGCCTGGCCGCAGAAGTAGCATTTCGGGCCTCGAGACATTGCTGCTGTAGTAGGACTCCTGGGTGAACTTCTGTGTGGGGACTCCGGCGGTGTAGAGCTGGTCTGAGACCTGGATGGGGAAGATGGCTGATTCCAAGATGGCGGCCCGCTCGGCGCGCACGAGGCGGCGAGGGCCGCATGGCCGGAAGAATAAGAGTCAGAGTTTTTCTGGGCCACGTCCAGCGATCGCGCAGTGGCCACTGCCTTTTTTAAGTCCAGAACCTCCTTCTCCAGCAGTCTCTGCCGGATATAATTCGATTTGAGGCCCGTGATGAAGGAATCGTGGACCAATTCGTCAGAGTACACGTTGGCCGTCACGGCCTTGCAGTTACAGTCCTGGACCAAGTCCTTTAGGCCCTGTAAGAAATCGTCCATTGATTCCTCAGGTCGCTGCCTGCATGTAGCCAGCAGATGTCTGGCGTACACTTCGTTTACTGGCCTCTGGTATTGGGCCTTCAGGATAGTGATGGCCTCTGTGTAAGAGGTGGCGTCCCGGATGAACGAATAAATCTGATGATTAACGCGAGTAGTCAGTAGACTCAGTTTATCTACCTCGCTAGCGGATGAGGCCCTCGCGAAGAGTTCGAAGCATTTGAGCCAGTGTCCAAATTGATTTGATGCTTCAGCAGAATGTGGATCCAAGTCCAGACGCTCTGGTTTTAGGAGTCGATCCATCCTAGTATTCTTTAGTGATTAAAATTGATGCGCCTTCAATAACCACAAAACTAGAAGTTATAGGCTTAAACAAGTTGGCTTTTAATCACTAAGATCAGAGCTAACATCTCAACACACTGACTGGCTCGCAGGAATGAGTCATACAGGTTAGTCAGGAAAGAGGAAGTGAAACTATACACCCATGTGGGGGAGGGTAATATACATGAGTGCAAAACGAATACAGGCAAGAACAAACAGATTTCATTTCACGGACCATGTGACCCGTCCATCAGAGTTGATCGAGCGTGGTCAAAGCTTCAATGATGGGGATGTTGGCCTGAGCCAGAACACTGACGTTAGTGCGCCTATCCTGCCAATGGATTTGCAGGATCTTGCGGAGGCAGCATTGGTGGTACCTCTCCAGTGCTTTGAGGTGCCTGCTGTACATGGTCCATGAGGCATACAGCAGGGCGGGTATTGCTACTGCTCTGTAGACTATGAGCTTGGTGCCGGGTTTGAGGTCCTGGTCTTCAAACACTCTCTTCCTCAGGCGACCGAAGGCTGCACTGGCACACTGAAGGCGGTGTTGGACTTTGTCATCGACATCTGCCCTTGTTGACAGTAGGCTCCCGAGGTATGGAAAGTGGTCCACGTTGTCCAAGGCCTTGTCATGGATATTGATACTCGGGGGGCAATACTGTGTGGCAGTACTATATTACGTGTATAGCAGCTTACATATATTACCCCCAATCCCACGAGTCCTAATTTTGTTTAATAACCTCTAATGTTGCACCTTATCAAATGCCTTCTGAAAATCCAAATACACCATATCCACTGGTTCCCCCTTAACTATTCTGCTAGTTACAACCTCAAAAAATGTTAACAGATTTATCAAACACGATTTCCCTTTCATAAATCTGTGTTGACTCTGCCCAATCCTATTATTATTTTCTAAGTGTCCTGTTATCACGTCCTTAATAATAGATTCTAGCATTTTCCCTACTAACGATGTCAGGCTAACTGGTCTATAGTTCCCCGTTTTCTCTCTCCCTCCTTTCCTAAATAGTGGGGTTACATTTGCGACCTTCCAATCCACGGGAACCATTCTAAACTCTATGGAATTTTGGAAAATGACAACCAATGCATCCACTATCTCTATAGCCGCCTCTTTCAAAACCCTAGGATGTAGGCCATCAGGGCCAGGGGATTTATTGGCTTTCAGTCCCATTAATTTCTCCAGTACTATTTTTATACTAATACTAATTTCTTTCAGTTCCTCATTCTCGCTGGAGCCTTGGTTCTCCACTATTTCCGGATAGTTTTTTGCGTCTTCTTCCGTGAAGACAGATACAAAGTATTTCTTTAATTTCTCTGCCATTTCCTTATTCCCCATTTTAATTTCTCCTGTCTCAGCCTATAAGGGACCCACATTTACTTTCACTAATCTTTTCCTTTTTACATACCTTTTTACAGTCTGTTTTTATGTCTCTCGCTAATTTACTCTCATATTCTATTTTCTCTTTCTTTATCAATTTCTTGGTCCTCCTTTGCTGAATTCTAAAATCCTCCCAGGCTTACTACTCTTTTTGACAACATTATAAGCCTCTTCTTGTGATCTAATACTATCTTTAATTTCTCTTGTTAGCCATGGTTGGGCCACTTTTCCTGTGGGGTTTTGTGCCTTAAAAGAATGTATATTTGTAGCATTGCAAAAAACTTTATGTGCTGTTTGTGGTGTTTGTTATTGTTGGAAAATCGAGTACAAGTCACATTAAGATATTGGAGTAGTGTTATTTAACCCATCCAGCTCATCCATTTTAACTAGATGAATTTCACGCTGCTTGCCTCGCTAGCAGCAAACTTAAGGTAAGCCCCTGGAGGGAGAGTGGCAAGGCAATGCAGGGGGTGGTGTGGGCGGGCACTGATCGTGAGTACTGTGGCATCAGAGGGAGTACTCCTGCTTCACAGGAGTAATTAATTTTTTTTAAACTTCCTTTTTGGTGGCAGTCGCTGTTTAGGCTGCAGCAACCGCTGAAGAATCCTGAACGGAGCTGGCCCCAAACTTGTTCTGTTCATCAGAATCCAGTTCACAGAGGGGGCCTAAAACAGGCGTAGGGCCCCTCATTTATATATGTAAGGGTCCTAATGCCTATTTTAGACAGCTGCTGAGGATGCCTGAAAATGAGACCCAATATCGAGTCGGATGTCTTTCAGGCTTCCTTGGAGGACAGGACGCTGGTCCCTCTGTTATCTTGAGGCACAGCATATATATACACAACAGCACAACAATGCTTCTGGTAAGAACTGTACTGCACATGGCATTATTATTATATACATCTGTAGTCCACCAGATGGCCCTATTACACTTCTCCCTCCTTATTGAAGAAGTTAATCATAGCAAATAATCATTGTACATGACTTGCATGGTATACACATGGTATACATTTCTCAAATGGAACCCATTTTATGTTTCCAAATTCTACTATAGAATTCTGTAACACAAACAAAAGATATGAACTTATTTTTCATATTTACAGATTAAACTTAACCACTGGTTTTCTGTTTCAAAGAGGATGCTTTCTTTCTTGAACAGAACTTTCAGACCTTGTTGTAGGACTTTGAATCATTCTAGGCTAAGCCTGAGGAGAGTTTTTCTCCAAGGGCTGATCTTGATCTATATTTGGACTCTACATTTTCAGACTGTTTGTCTGCCTGATTTCGGCTCAGACTTAAATTTTGACTTTGTCTTGGACTTGTTTCTGGTACGTCTGATGTAGGATTTGCTACTGGTGATCTACTTGTAACAAGACTACCTGACTCATCAGAATAAATTGAATCATCCCAGCTTTCAACTCCTTCCACATCTGTAGGTAAGATATGATCAATGTGAACAAACCTAACCTTTCCGTGATCAAACATCTTGATCAAATATGTGTGAGGGCCACATATCCTCACCACTCTTCCTGGTAACCGCTTCAATCATTTATGGTGATGGTTCTTCACTCTCACCTTCTGGTTCAACTTCATATTTCTCTCTCTAACTCTACTTTTATCATGACTCTCTTTCTGCTTTGATTGTTTCTCTTCTACGGACTGTGCCAAGTTTGGCTTTAACAACGAGAACCTGGTTCGTGGCTGTCGTTTGAGAAACAACTCTGCTGGTTTTCTACCAGTAGTGGTATGAGGAGTATTCCGATAGGTAATTGGAAAATTTGCCAGTTTGTGGTCCAACGACAACTGGCGTTTCTTTGGATTTGGATCCAACATTTGCTTGATGAGGGCATGTTTGACAATTTGTACTGTGCGCTCTGTTGCACCATCTGAAGCAGGGTGGTATGGTGGAACATTGGTATGTTTCACACCGTTTCTGCTCATGAACTGTGTGAACTCTTCCGAACAAAATTGCGGCCCATTATTTCTTCTGAGAGGCCGTATAAAGAAAACAATCTTCGCAAATTGTCTAGTGTTTTGGTTGTTGTTATTATCCGCATCGGAAACACCTCTAACCACTTCAAGTGACTATCTACCAGTACAGGTAGACTACCTTTTATCTGAACTTCCGAAAACTGAAACCCTCTAAAAACCGAAGGTTTTTTCGTTCAGCGTAAGTCGTGCGCACGACATGACCAGAGTGGCGCACGACTTACGCTGAGCAGAGGGTCAGCGTAAGTTGTGCGCACGACCCCGACCCCCGCCGACGACCCCCCGCGGACCCCCGCCGAACCCCCCGCCGACCCCAACCCCCGCCGACCCCCCCGCCGACCCCGACCCCCGCCGACATCCCGCCGACCCCCACCGCCGACCCCCCGCCGACCCTGACCCCCGCCGACCCACCCCCGACAAATTTCCCAGTCTTATAAAATACCTTCCGAAATCCGAAATTTTCCGAAAACCGAAACACGGCTGGTCCCGCGGTTTTCGGATAAAGGATAGTCTACCTGTATGAACAATTGCTGCCCTTCTAGCTCAGCAAAATCTACATGTAACCTTGGCCACACTCTGGGAGGCCATTTCCACGGCTGTAATGGTACTGCTGGTGGTTTCTTGCTCACCGATTGACATGTTGTACACTGACTGACTATGTACTCTATCTCTTTATCTAAACCTGGCCACCATAAGTAACTGCATGCAAAGCTCTTGGTCAAGCACATTCCCAGGTGCTGGTCATGAAGAACTCCTAACAATTTAGACTTGAACCTATTTGGGATAACCACTCTTGCTCCCCACATGATACAATCTTTATCCACTGACAATTCATTGGTTGGTTCCTCAGGGACAAGTGTTATCCACTCTGCATCTGGCTGATGACACTGCTCTGTAATCCCAACACCCCTGCTGAGCTGCGGTACAACGAGAGCCATCTCACCACCAGGAACATCGTTGAGCAGAGGATCGGCGTGCTCAAGCAACGGTTCCACTGTCTGGACCACTCAGGTCACCTGAGCGAGTCTCCCTCTTCATAGTTGTGTGCTGCATGCTGCATAACCTGGCAATCCTCAGGACCCAGCCAATGCCACCAGGCTTTGGGGCACCACCGGAGGAGGAGGAGGAGGAAGAGAAGGAGGAAGAGGAGGACGATGATCATCGGCAGCACCAAGGCGGGAGGGCGGCCCACAATGTTGAAACTGCAAGGGCCGTCCGTCAACAGCTGATAGCAAGCCAATTCTAGGCCCCTGCTGAGGAAATGGCTTCTGCCATGGAGAACAACATGATTGAAACCAACCCACAACCCCTAAGCTGGCCAAGGCAGCAATGAGTCCAAAGACCAAACATGTACATTTTGAATACAAAGACGTATTTATTTTATAAACTCTGTCTGTGTCATTTCTTCATGACAAACTAATAGAAACAAACACAAAAAATCATTCATTAACATAACTGGTTCTCACAACCTGGAGATAATGTCCAAAACACTAAACAATAGTTTGAACGCGAGCCTCGGCCTTTACTAAAAAATTGACCAACATTTCATCACACCTCCTACTTTTTGCGCTTCGAGGGTTATCTCCTTCCCTTGCGCACTTCCCCCCTTCCCACCCTACTGCTCCTCCGTAATGGGACCCCAGCGGCTGCAGCAAGGCTGGTGGAAGGCTGCTGATTGTCACAACCTGAGACTGCAGATGCCCTTGAAGGACGGCCTCGACCAGCTCTGGGCCTGGAGGGCCCGACTGCACACTGCACCAACTCTGCATGGGCGGCAGCAGTCTGGGCTACAGGCAGTGGCAAGTGCAATGGGGAAGTGACAGTGGTGGCAGCAGGAATGCTGTCATCTTGAGAGAGGACAGCAACTCCCTGCTCGGCCGACACACTGGCACTCCCACGGGGCAGCACTTCAGCATCCGGAGCAATCTGCTGGAGCACAGATTGCTGGCCTACTGCGGCGCGGTGAGAGCCCCGGGGAAATGTGTCCAAACCAGTGAGAATGGCAGCAGTCAGTGCTTGCGTGGCCTCAATCTGAGTTTGCATGAGAGCAGTCTGAGATGGGATCGCGGCAGCCACTGACTGAATTGCAGCACTAAGCTTCAGCGTGGCATCCGCCTGTGCTACAGCAAAGTGCTCCACACTCCTTGCCAGTGCTTCAATGCATTCGGGCACGCTTCCCACTGCACCCATGAGCTCAGTTGCTGCAGCCCGCTGGGTCCCAGAGCCTCACCCTCATTAGACCCTTCCCCCCGCTCCCCTCCAGGGAAGGCGTGTTCCCAGTATGGGCATGGGCTACCTCAGGAGAGGGTGGCGCTGAGGCTCCAGCTTCCTCTTCCACCTCGCCTGCAGCTTCACTCCCACTGGCAGCTTGAGGGCCCGTCTCCTCAGCTGGTGAATCACCATTTGAAAGCAGGGAGGTACAAGAGTGGCTTTAGCGTGAGGACAGGGGGGCAGTAAGGGAGGAAGGAGTGCAGCGATTTAGTAAGTTGGATTGAAAGTGTCAAAGGCTGATGTGAGGGACAAGTGGAATGAGAGAGGAGATGATCTTACCATTGCTGTCCAGAATGGGGTCGGCCTTTCCACGGGCGACGGGACCGATCACCCAGCTTGCCACAATCCTGTGGACGTGCGCCTCAAGATCGCTGAGGGGTTGCAGTTGAGGCCGCCCTCCACCGGTCCGTTGCTGCTGTCTCCTGTTATGAGATAGCTTGGCCTGCAAGAAAAAGGACGACGTCTGAGCAGATATACAGCCATGGTCTTGCCTGATATGCCTCCCATAGTTGAATAGCCCTTGATGTAAGCAGCCATGGTCTTGTCTGATGTGCCTCCCATAGTTGAATAGTCCTTGATGTAAGCAGCCATGGTCTTGTCTGATGTGCCTCCCATAGTTGAATAGCCCTTACTGAATGCACAATGTGGAATGTGAGTGTGTGTTTCATGAGAGGGCCATAGGTGTTGGATGAGTGTTGGGCATTGGGGTTTTAAGACCCTCTGGCCATAGAGTGAGGTTGAGATGGAGGAATGCAGAGGTATTGAAAAAAAGCCACTCACCCTGATGACCCGAGTGAGGTTGTTGAACTTTTTGCGACATTGTATATGGGTCCTGGTCACCATGCTCCTGGAGGAGACGTGCTGAGCCACCTCCCTCCACAGTCTTCTGTACTCGTGCGGCAAAGGCCTCCTGCCACTCTCAGGGAAGAGTATAGATCTTCTGCACTCCACCGCGCCAACCAGAGCCTCCAAGGCCTGCTCGCTGAAGCGCTGAGCTCGTTCTCTCACCCTCTGTATAGTCCTTGGCTGAAAAATGTAGTCCCAGGTCTCTCCTTGCCGAGATTCAAGGCTCCAATGAGCAGCGTGTGGCTGGTGAGCAAGATCAACCCTCCCCTTTAAGAACTGTACGGTGCCAGTTTGTCTGTGTTCCATCGCTAACTGACATCACATGCGTTGCGCCCGCGCTCTGAGTTAGCGCCTCGCTCCTCGGCCTTTGCGCCTTAAGACAGGTGTGCAGCGCCTGATTTAGTGCTCCAATCACCTCCAGGGGCGATAAAAGCTAAGTTTGCAGTCGGAGGCGATAATTAGCGCCAGGCGCTAAACTTTGTGCCCGACCGATAATCGCGCCCCAAACGGGGCGATACTGAATTTTGCCCCCAATGTTCTCAGTTTCTAGTCTTTAGAGTTCTTGCTCAACATTCTCCTTGAGTGCGTATGGTACGGGACGTGGTTTGGAGGGAAATGGTCTTGCATCCTTCTGCACTCTGACACTCGCCTTGAAGTCTTGGATCGGACATCCCGTTTCACAGAACACCTTCGGATACTGCTTGATGACACCGGCCCTGAATTTCCGGATGCCTCCGATCAGAAAAAATTCTACGAACCTACCTGCTGGTTCTGTAGATACCGAGGCTTTCCGATCCTGGGCCTCTCCTCTTTGAATTGCGCAGAGGCCCACATATCCCAGAGGCTCATGCAGTTCGCAAGCGCCCCTGAGATCACGTGGGCCAGCCCAACCAATGGAAGAAGGGAATCCCCCTTCATATGTTTGACTGTTCCATACGTACAGAACTGTCACAAGTATGAATGGGGTGACTGCAAAAATGTGCCAACACACTGAAATAAATAAAGAAAAACCATTACATATATAAATTAATTAAAATATAAAATTTAATGAAATAGTTAAACAAAAATTTAATTTTTTGAATTTTTTTTATATATGTTTTAACGGGGCTTAATATAACCTTACCTTATTGGACAGGTGTACCAGCTTTTACCCGGTGTAAGAATTCTATGGCCTTTCAGTGGGCGGAAGTTGAGCAAATAGCGCAACACTCCACCCACGGAAACACTTTTCTTGGACATGAGAAAGATCTGTCACGAGAATTCGTGACAGATCGCAAGTTCCGAGTTTCAGCGCATGCACTTCGCACGCCTAAACCCGGAACTTGCGCAGCCCCTATGGGTGCGTACATACCTCGTATGCACCCGTAGGGGTCGGAAATTCATGGCCATCATCTTTCAATGCAAATTTCGCTTCCACACGAAAAATCTCATTCCAATCCAGCTTCAATGATCCCAACCAATTTCTACCTATCAAGGCAGGCTTCTCTCCTGCCACTACTGTGAGAGGCAAGCTCTGACACTGATCCTTGTATTTCACTGTTGTGGTGACACTTCCCACTACAGGGATTTGCTCTCCTGAATAGCCTCGCAGCTCTACCTTCAAGTTCTCTAGTCGATAATTACGCAATGTGTCGCGATATAGCGATTCCGATACTACGCTCACAGATGCACCAGTGTCGATTTCCATGGGTATCCTGGTTCCTGTGACATCTACTTGGATGATGATACCTCGCGAATCGCTGTTAGATACCTTCGTGTTCCTAATGACGTGAATCTCCAGAAACTCCTCGTCCTGCTGCTTCTCTTCAACAGTATGTAGTGTCTGGTGATTTCTACTTCTAGCATTGCCAGTCGGTTTACTCTTCTGTCAGCACACCTTCGCAAGATGCCCAATTTTCTTGTAGTAGAAACACTCTGCCTTCACATATGGACAGCTTTGAGCGATGTGTTGTCCCAGGCACTGATAGCATGAATTAAGTGCACTGTTACCTTGGCCAGTTGCTGAGGCCTTGGGGCTCAACTGCCTTTTACTTTTAGCCTGCAGCCAATTCAACTCGGTTGTCTGATAACTGGAAATGGCATAGAACTCTCTGGAGTATCGGTCGGCCATATCCATCGACATGCTAATCAAAAGTCAAGTTAGGGTTGTCAACAATTTACTTCTGATACATTAATTTTTTAATCCACAAAGGGGTCACGCAAAGCTCGGTCCTGAACATTTCCGAAATGACAGTGAATGGATAGCTTTTTTAAAGCTACAATGTACTCACTGATAACCTCGTCATTTAATTGATCGCATGTTCCAAAATGACAATTTTCAGCAATTTCCAGGGGCTCAGGACTGTAGTGCTGTTCTAATTTGATTAGGATCTCCTTCAGTGGTGTGTCCTTTGGCTTGGCTGGAGCAAGCAAATTTTTCAGGGTTTCATAAGAACATAAGAAATAGGAGCAGGAGTAGGCCAATCGGCCCCTCGAGCCTGCTCCGCCATTCAACAAGATCATGGCTGATCTGATCCTAACCGCCAATCTACTATCACAGAACCATCTTCTGAATCTAACAGAATTAGACACACGAAATAGGAGCAGGATCAGGCTACACGGCCCCTGGGCCCGCTCCGCTACCCACAGGGCCATGACCGATCCGAACCTAGACTCATGTCCAAATTCCTGCCCGCTCCCCGTAACCCTTAATTCCCTTTACTTCTAGGAAACTGTCTATTTCTGTTTTAAATTTATGTAATGATGTAGCTTCTACAGCTTTTTGGGGCAGCATATTCCATGGACCTACCACCCTCTGAGTGAAGTAGTTCCTCCTCATCTCAGCTTTGAAAGAGCAGCCCCTTATTCTAAGACTATGCCCCCTAGTTCTAGTTTCACCCATCATCGGGAACATCCTCCCCGCATCCACCCGATCCAACCCCTTCACAATCTTATATGTTTCAATAAGATCGCCTCTCATTCTTCTGAACTCCAATGAGTAGAGTCCCAATCTACCCAACCTCTCCTCATATGTCCATCCCCTCATCCCCGGGATTAACCGAGTGAACCTTTTTTGTACTGACTCGAGAGCAAGTATGTCCTTTCTTAAGTATGGACACCAAAACTGTACGCAGTATTCCAGGTGCGGTCTCACCAATACCTTGTACAACTGAAGCAATACCTCCCTATTTTTATATTCTATCCCCCTAGCAATGAAAGCCAACATTCCATTGGCCTTCTTAATCTCTTGCTGCACCTGCATACTAACCTTTTGAGTTTCGTGCACCAGGACCTCCAGATCCCTTTGTACTTCAGTACTTTCCAGTTTCTTGCCATTAAGATAATAACTTGCTCTACGATTTTTCCTGCCAAAGTGCATAACCTCACACTTTCCAGTATTGTATTCCATCTGCCAAATCTCTGCCCACTTACTTAGCCTGTCTATGTCCCCTTGCAGGTTTTTTATGTCGTCCTCACTCAATACTTTCCCTCCCATCTTAGTATCATCTGCAAACTTTGATATGTTACACTCGGTCCCCTCCTCCAAATCGTTAATATAGGTTGTAAAGAGTTGGGGACCCAGCACTGACCCCTGTGGAACACCACTAGTTACTGATTGCCAGTCCGAGAATGAACCATTTATCCCAACTCTCTGCCTTCTGTTAGATAGCCAATCCTCTATCCATGCCAGAATATTACCCCCAATCCCGTGATTTTTTATCTTAAGCAATAATCTTTTGTGTGGCACCTTGTCAAATGCCTTTTGGAAGTCTAAATACACTACGTCCACTGGTTCCCCTTTATCCACCCTATATGTTACTTCCTCAAAGAACTCCAGCAAATTTGTCAAACATGACTTCCCCTTCATAAAACCATGCTGACTTTGTCCTATTAAATTATGATTATCCAAATGTCCTGTTATTGTCTCCTTAATAATGGACTCCAATATTTTACCTACCACAGATGTTAGGCTAACCGGTCTATAGTTTCCAGCCTTCTGTCTACTGCCCTTTTTAAATAAGGGCGTTACATTAGCAGTTTTCCAGTCTGCCGGGACCTTTGCTGAGTCCAGGGAGTTTTGGAAAATTATTACCAATGCATCCACAATCCCTACCGCCACTTCCCTCAAGACCCTAGGATGTAAGCCATCAGGTCCAGGTGATTTATCCGCCTTGAGTCCCATTATTTTACCGAGTACCACTTCCTTAGTGATTTTGATCATGTTTAGCTCCTCCCCCCCATAGCCCCCTGTTTGTCCAGTGTTGGGATATTCTTCGTGTCTTCTACTGTAAAGACTGATACACCTGCATCAGTCAAAAAAATATCCTGTTTGATTTCTAAAACCGTTCGGTTACGGTTTACATTATCGGGAACGTCGACGATACTATTTGCGGTGAAAAACATTTCTAGCCGCTCCACATACGCTCCGAAACTCTCTTGGTCATGATGGAACTCACCCAAGCACCCTATTATTTCCATAGGCATGGCAATCTGAACTCTGTCAACGTTGACAGTTCAGCCACGTGTGCTTGAAATTTACCTTGGATTTTTAAGTTTTTCTGCAAAATGAGAAACATCTAACAGTCATTCCATCGGTTGGCACGATTATCCTCGAACCAAAATTTCAGCTAGGGAATCCGCAATCCCATCCTCATCACCAATTCTGTGATATCTTGAGACACAGCATATATATGCACAACAGCATAACATGGCTTCTAGTAAGAACTGTACTGCAAATGGCTTTTTATTATATACATCAGTAGTCCACCAGGTGGCTCTATTACAGTCCCCTAAATTGAACTTTATTGCGCTCATTTTGCACCCATAAAATGGGTGCAACGATGTTCAGTTTCTACCCCCATGTCCTTCAGTTCTTTACTGATGCCTAAATTGATCCAATTGTTTTCTGAATACTTCAGCTCAGCCAGAATTTACCAGTTTGTTTGCGCAAGTCAAAACTCTAACCATAAATTATTTCTTAAATTCGGCTTATACTTTCTTTAGCTGTCATGTCTCTGGGCTTCCTAGCCTTTTACTTTTCATAAAACATTTGTGCATTCCCATTTTGATTTTCTTAAGTATCTTCCATAAATATTTTAAATGCTTGTTGCTCATGGTTCGAGCTTTCTAAACATTGTTTCCTTGTTCCAGCCAGAGGAGAGTTTTCATAAGTGGGCCATGGTTCTTACTATCGGAAAGCTGTGATCATTCTTGCAGAAATAAAGTAGTTAGTACGCCCATCATGTCTTCATTCTATTAGACAACACTTAATCACATACTTGACCAGCTTTTTACAGACTAAAGCAATAAAGTCAAAATTGTAACTGCTAAGAATATGAAATAAAGAAGAAAAAGCTGAAAATACACAGCAGGTCCTCAGCATTTATAAAGAGAAAAGACAGACTATTTTGGGGCGATATCGACCCTTCAGCATCACTAACCTGTCTTTTCTCTTTGTAGCTGTTGGTTGACCTTCATTTTTCTAGTATTTTCTCTTTTTAATCCTCAAGCTAGGCGGATCACTTAAAATATCTAAGTTGATCCCTCATACAGCTTTTTGACCAAGCAACTTCCAAAATGGAGGAGAACTGTTCTCCTTAGAACAGAGAAGATTAAGGAGAGATTTGATAGAGGTATTTAAAATCATGAAGGATTTAGATAGAGAAAATAAGGAGAAACTGTTTCCAGTGGCAGAAGGGTCGGTAACCAGTGGGCACAGATTTAAGGCAATTGGCAAAAGAACCAGAGGCGACAGGAGGAAAACATTTTAACACAGCTGTCTGGAATGCACTGCCTGAAAGGGTGGTGGAAGCAGATTCAATAATAACTTTCAAAAAGGGAATTGGATAAATATTTGAAGTGCAAGTATTTGATAGAGGGATCTTGGAGAGCATGTCCACAGATCCCTGAAGGTAGCAGGACAGGTAGATAAGGTGGTTAAGAAGGCATACGGGATACTTTCCTTTATTAGCCATGGCATAGAATACAAGAGCAGGGAGGTTATGTTTGAACTGTATAAAACACTAGTTAGGCCACAGCTAGAGTACTACATACAGTTCTGATCACCACATTACAGGAAAGATGTGATTGTACTAGAGAGGGTACAGAGGAGATTTATGAGGATGTTGCCAGGACTGGAGAAATTTAGCTATGATGAAAGATTGGATAAGCTTTGAATATTAAGGGAATCAAGGGATATGGGGATAGTGCAGGAAAGTGGAGATGAGGTAGAAGATCAGCCATGATCTTATTGAATGACGGAGCAGGCTCGAAGCGCCAAATGGCCTGCTCCTGCTCCTATTTCTTATGTTCTTATGTAAGCCGGGGTTGTTTCCTTTGGAACAGAGAAGGCTGAGGGGGGACTTAATTGAGGTGCATACAATTATGAGGGGCCTAGATAGAGTGGCTAGGAAAGACCTATTTCCCTTATCGGAGAGGTCAATAACCAGGGAACATAGATTTAAAGTAATTGGTAGAAGAAATAGAGGAGAGCTGAGGAGAAATTTTTTCACCCAGAGGGTGGTGAGGGTCTGGAACTCACTGGCTGAAAGGGTGGTAGAGGCAGAGACCCTCATCACATTTAAAAAGTACCTGGATATGTAGTTGAAGTGCCGTAATCTATAGGGCTATGCACCAAGAGCTGGAAAGTGGGATTAAGCTGGATAGCTCTTTTTCGGCCGGCACAGGCACGCTGGATCGAATGGTCTACTGCAGAGCTGTCAATTTCTATGATTCTATGAAACATTTGCAGGGCTATGGGGAAAGAGCAGGGGAGTGGGCCTAATTGGATAACTCTTTCAAAGAGCAGGCACAGGCACGATAGGCCAAATGGCCTCCTCCTTTGCTGTTTCATTCTATGATTCTATAACACAGAAAAATCAATTTGTTATAAACCCTTCGGCCTAGAAATTCAGTATAGCCACTTTTGGGGCGGTAAAGTCGGGCGGCCGCTAAAGTTTGCGCCTGGCGCAAAGTCGAGCCCCCTTCGCCGATATTCAGTTGCATCGCCCTAAGAGGTTGTTGCTGCGCTAAAACAGGCGATGCACGACTATCATTAGGCGCTAAGCCGGCAGCCCGGGGCGCTAACACCGGAAGTTGGGCACAGGGCAGGTGCGGCGAGCTGCTGATTGCCGGCAGACACTCTGGCTCCGGTGAGCTCTTAAAGGGGGAGGGTGGATTTGTTTTTTTGAAAGGCCGAGACTAGTGTATTTGTGTTTTTGGGGAGGGCTTCTCTCCATCAGTTTGTTATGTGGTATCCTCCTCCTCCTCCTCCTCCTCCTCCTCCTCCTCCCAAAGAAGGAGTGTTGCAAAACGGCTGCCTTTTCTACTGCAGGAGTGCCCTTTAATTTGCGCTCCCCGCGGCCCGCATCGGCTGAGCACCGTTCGACTCAACAGTCGCTAGGGCCGCCAGGCGCACAATGGGCCGGCGCGACTGAAGATCCGGTTGGGGGTGCACAAAGGGCGTTGCACGAGGAAATGACGTCATGATCTGCGCGCGCAGCTGAGCGCGCGCAAAGACTTTGCGCCGGTGCTAAATATCTACTGAAGTTGGGGCGAGGCGCAGATCGCGCTGCGCCCGGGCGCTAAGCGCCTAGCGCTCGACATCTACTCCTCCTAAGGCGCTAACGGCTGGCGCAGCCAACTGAATTTCTAGCCCTTCATTCCTTTAAGGCTGTTAGTCAATTGTGGTCTAAGCAATAATGCTATTTTGACAGATGCCAGCAGCATAGTTTCTCTTCATTTTTCTCCAAGAATTGATCACAAACAACATCATGAAAACCCCATGAAATGGTAATAAGAAGCCAAACAGACAGTGTATAGACTTTCTGCTAATTTAACTTTTCAGTATCTGCAGTCAAGTTAGGTTGGTTGAAAACGTAATAACTGGTTGCTTTCATACATATGACAAGCCATTATTGGGATGAAACAACAATGAAAGCACATTTATATCTAACATTGCATAGCATTCAAATAATAATTTCCAATTCTGAATTGAATGGCAGACACCAATTTACAGAGGAACATCTTATTAACAAATGATATGATATTTACACTTGTTTCTAATCGAATTCACAAGTGACTTTACAGTAGAGAAAAACAGTCAAATTTTTAACCCTTGTTTGGGAAGAATGATTTTATATATATATATACATATATACACAGTCCCCACCGGATATAATGGGTGTGTTTGTGCTAACGCGATTTGCCCGCTATACGTAGTGGACGCTAAATCCATCGGACTCCCTGGTGCCTAAAATCTTGAAGAAAGGATCTAGGATTCCTCATCTAGTTAAAAAGTTGTGGCATCTGTATTGCATGATGCTAAATCGATCCAAAATCGGATAATGATTTATTTAAATGGAAGCCAACAGGTCATCTATGTTTAGCGAACAGCTGATTGACACTCCCTGGAGTCTCCATCAACTGTTTGTACTGTTATCAACCTCGGCAGTTAGAAAGCGTAGACTGCAGGCAGCTTCAATCAGCTGTTCTGGGCGTTTAAAACCAGATAAAAGGGGTGGACAGCACTCTGAGGCATTCAGCTCCTCAGGTGAGTAGTTAACAGCATTTAATCGCCCTTTAACAATGTGCAAAAAGCTTATTGAACTGTGCTAAATAGCCGGTGTGTTATAAGCAGGGCCATTGTAATTGAATTCAATGGTGATGGCGAATGGTTAGAGCCATTTGCCTGATATAGCTGCTCGGGATAAACATGAACGATGTAAGTGGTGAGGACTATGTATATGAAGTGAGTATGACTTCCTTGGATTTATAGTCTATGGCCTAGAAATTCAGTTGTTTGCGCCAGCCGCTAGCGCCTTAGGAGGAGGAGATGTTGGGCGCTAGGCAGCTAGCGGCTGGGCGCAGCGCGATCTGCGCCTCTCCCTAACTTCAGTAAAGATTTAGCGGCGGCGCAAAGCCTTTGCGTGCGCTCAGCTGCGCGCGCAGATCCTGACGTCATTTCATTGTGCAACGCCCTTTGTTCGCCCCAAACCGGAAATTCAGTGGCGCCGCCCTATTGTGCGCCTGGCGCCCCTAGCGACTGGTAGAGGGGAACGGTTCTCAGTCGATGCGGGGCGCGGGGGGCACAAATTAAAGGGCACTCCTCCTGCAGTAGAAAAGGCAGCCTTTTTGCAACACTCCTTCTTTGTGAGAGACGGATCTTTGCAGAGAGACAAAGGTAGAGAGCTTTCTGGTTAAGCTCAACACTCACACAGGTACTTGTGGCTTCAGGCCACAGCTTTGCACTTGTCTTTAACTTCAGAGCCATAGCATTGTTTGGAAACATATAATGGGGGCTGCAATGGGTGCAAACGTTGGCCTTCTCCATAGTCCTGGGCGTTGTACAGATGAAGCAGCAGTGGTCAGGCCTTGCTTCAGGGCTGCAGTGTGCAGGGCGTGGCAGGCAAACAAATCCACCCTCCCCCTTTAAGAGCTCACCGGCGCCAGAGTGTCTGCCGTCAATCAGCAACTCGCCGCACCTGCGCTGCGCCCGCCCTCGGGGGTATCGCCCCGGGCCGCCGGCTTAGCACCTAATGATAGTCGTGCATCGCCTGTTTTAGCGCAGCAGCAACCTCTTGGGGCGATGCGACTGAATATCGGCGAAGGTGGCGCGACCTTGCGCCGGGCGCAAACTTTAGCGGCCGCCCGACTGTAGCACCCCAAACGTGGCTGTACTGAATTTCTAGGCCTATGGATTTACTTACACATACCAACATTTTTAGTTTTGCAACAGCTATTCTGCACCACTTATAATATTTGTACAGCCTTTGAACCTAAATCTTTTCCCCAGTTCTCTGCTGTTGGCATCTTTTGTTGACTATTTCAGGTGACTTGGAGCCTTTGCGTTCAACATCCTTTCCCCTGTTGCTTCTCAGCTATCCTTACACTGTGTTCCGGGAACCGGTGCCTCACAACTTGAGCCGTCTCTGGGAAATGCCCTCCGTGCCTTTTCATTCTGCACGGAGGGGTTTCCTGTACAGGCTGCTCCTGCACACTCTCCACTTTGCCATCTCTGTCTGCCGTCCAGCCACGCCTTGGCGCTCCATCTTGCCGTCTATGCGGGAGTCCTCCCTTTATCTATTGGGGACTTGGCCTGGAGGGTGTTGCACGGAGCAGTCCTCTCCAATAAAGTTTTAAGCAGGCTCACAGGCTCCCAGGCCGCCTGCCTTTTCTGCGGCCTGGAGGAGTCTGTTTTCCACGTATATAGGGAGTGTGAGAGGTTGCAGCCCCTCTTCCATTATTTGAAGGGGCTACTCCTCGATTTTTGGCTGCACTTCAGTCCCACGCTCCTGATCTTTGGTCACATGGTGCAGAGGGGAGCGGGCAGGTCAGAGGACCTCCTCATTGGACTGCTCCTGGGCCTGGCCAAAGTGGCCATTAATTGGTCCAGGCAGCGCGCGGTTGAGGGGGTCATTCAGCCTGACTGCCTGCCTCTTCCATGGCCACGTTTGTGCCCGGGTGGCCCTGGAGATGGAGCACGTGGTATCCGCCGGCACGCTCGAGATCTTCTGCGAACGGAACTGGAGTGCATCATCACCCCGGCCAACACAATTTTAATTTAATTTGTTAAATTTCATTTAATGGTTTATTAGTTACAGTTTATTTGTTTTAGTGTGCACCAATCAAAAGAGTACACTGTGGTCCGAGAGGTGAGCTATATTTATTTATTCTTCACTAAGACGTCTGCCATTAGGCTGTAAATTTACTCCTAAGCCACCAATTGATTTTTTTGTTACTGCTGGTTGTTTAGGCATAAAGGGTTTGTGTTCGGTTCACTGAGAGTCACGTAACCTTAGATGGCATAACATTGGCTCACAATGCACAATACCATTAGAATATTATGACCATGCCCATATCATGGATAAATTTATGATTTTTACTATATATAAAATCGTAAGTATACCTGGCTGTTTTTATTTATTTTTTATTCATTTATGGGATCTGGGCGTCGCTGGCAAGACCAGTATTTATTGCCCATCCCTTGAGAAGGTGGTGGTGAGCTGCCTTCTTGAACCGCTGCAGTCTGTGTGGTGAAGGTACTCCCACAGTGCTGTTAGGGAGGAAGTTTCAGGATTTAGACCCAGCGACGATGGAGGATCGGCGATATATTTCCAAGTCAGGATGGTGTGTGACTTGGAGGTGGTGGTGTTCCCATGCGCCTGCTGCCCTTGTCCTTCTAGGTGGAAGAGGTCGTGAGTTTGGGAAGTGCTGCCGAAGAAGCCTTGGCGAGTTGCTGCAATGCATCTTGTAGATGGTACACACTGCAGCCACAGTACGCTGGTGTTGGAGGGAGTAAATGTTTAAGATGATGGATGGGGTGCCAGTCAAGCAGGCTGCTTTGTCCTGGATGGGGTTGAGCTTCTTGAGTGTTGTTGGAGCTGCACTCATCCAGGCAAGTGGAGAGTATTCCATCACACTCCTTACTTGTGCCTTGAAGATGGTGGAAAGGCTTTGGGGAGTCAGGAGGTGGGACACTCGCCACAGAATACCTAGCCTCTGACCTGCTCTTGTTGCCACAGTATTTATGTGGCTGGTCCAGTTGAGTTTCTGGTCAATGGTGACCCTCAGGATGTTGATGGTGAGGGATTCAGCGATGGTAATGCCGTTGAATGTCAAGGGGTGGTGGATAGACTCTCGCTTGTTGGAGATAGTCTTTGCCTGGCACTTCTGTGGTGCGAATGTTACCTGCCACTTATCAGCCCAAGCCTGAACATCGTCCAGGTCTTGTTGCATGCAGGCATGGACTGCTTCCTTATCGGAGGAGTTGTGAATGGCGCTGAACACTATGTAGTCATTGATGTGCCTCAATAAATCCGAGACTCAATGTTAACTGAACAAAGCAAGGCTTTTATTAACTTAGAAGGTAACACACAGTGGAGAAGTGTCTCCCATCCAGAGGTCGGCTGTACTGGATGTGAGACATGCTGGGCCTGCTTAAGTAGAGGCCAGGTATGGGCGGAGCCCTACACACAATAAAATACAGGTGAGGAAATGGAACTGAGGTAAGGGAAATGAAACTGAAACTAAACCACAGTCACAGGCACAATCACACACAGAGAATACAGATGAGTGATGAATGGCATATTTCATCACAGTCATCAGCGAACATCCCCATTTCTGACCTTCTGTTGGAGGGAAGGTCATTGATGAAGCAGCTGAAGATGGTTGGATGATTATAAAGAAGTATCATAAATCATTTTCAGGAGTGTTTTAATTAGGGAACAGTGGTAGCAGTTCTCCATTAGCCACTCTAGCTAAATTCACATTTTTGTATTTATCATAGTGGTAATATTTTTGATTCCATGCTGGTCCTTGTAAAATAGTTCAAGTAACTACCTTGCTGACACTGCAGAAAAACAGCACTCTTGCAGGTAAGTAGCAAAGCCTGAGCCCAAATCATTTTATAATAGATAAGTTTCAGAAAGGAATTAAGGCAACTAATAATATAAGTCCTTTCTAAAAATGTCACAGGGCATAAATGCCTTCTAAACGTCACTACTGGAAAAATAAAAATGCAAATGAGATTGAAAGCCAGTTTTAAAAAGCCATATCAGGTCATTGAATACTTAGTGATAATTAATATTGCATCACTATGTTCAGCTGGCAACAACCCTGTCAGTTCTTTATGTTTGTAATTAAACAAATAATGGCTGTGTGGGTGTACAGTTATGAGAGATTTTATGGACAGTTATTAAATCGAATATAGTGGCTATCAAGCAAGTATTTAGCTCAATATTTTATACCATTTGATTTCATTCTACTTTCTTTTTCATGATTGAGGATTTTAAATATGCTTTTCAGTCATAGTCATAATGGCACAGAAGGAGGCAATTTGGCCCATCGAGTCCGTGCCAGCAGTCTTCAACATAAATAGCAACTTGCTGAGCTGCAGCATTTATTCAAAACGATGGTTGGTAAATAACACATAGTTGACCTTTAACATATAGTTGCCTTTAACATTTAACATATTGTTTGTTCACCCAACGACAATTGTCTGTAGAATTTCTGAGGTCCAGTATTCAAAAGCTAAGCAATGGGCTTAGGAGTCCCATGTTGCCAGCATAAATGTGGTGCATTGGAAGTCCGAGCCACCCGAATGCAAAGATACAGACCCAGTCCCAAATCCCAAGGCTACGGTCTTTTGCGTGGATGGAACCAGTGGCACCCATCCCATTGGCGTAGAAAATTGGAGCAGTGCTATCCCACTCCAGGACGGAATAGGACACCTGGGAAGGGTCCAATGAAGATGTGGATATTTTTCATCTTCAGCTGCCAATGTGCCACAGCTGTTTTTATTATAGAAATAAATTATTTTCAGGAGTCTTTTAATAAAAGGGAACAGGCTTTACAGTCACTACCCTAGCTGAATTCACATTTTTGTATTTGTCATAGTGGTAACATTATTATTCATTGCATGCTGTTCCTTTAAAATAGTTTTCAACTGACTACCTTACCCAGACTCATGGAATCATAGAGACGTTTACAGCACAGGAGAAGGCCATTCAACCCATCGTGTCTGTGCCAGCCGAAAAATAGTTATCCAGCCTAACCCCACTTTCCAGCTCTTGGTCCATAGCGTTATAGGTTATGGCACTTCAAATGCATATCCAAGTTCTTTTTAAATGCAATGAGGGTTTCTCTACCACCCTTTCAGGCAGTGAGTTCCAGACTCTCTCCACCCTCTGGGTGAAACACATTTCCTCAACTCCCCTCTAATTTTTCTACCAATTACTTTAAATCTGTGCCCCTTGGTTATTGACCTCTCTGCTAAGGGAAATCGGTCCTTCCTATCCACTCTATCTAGGCTCCTCTTAATTTTATACACCTCAATTAAATCTCCCCTTAACCTCCTCTGTTCCAAAGAAAACAACCCCAGCCTATTTAACCTTTCCTCATAGCTAAAATTCTCCAGTCCTGGCAACACCCTCACAAATTTCCTCTGTACCCTCTCTAGTGCAATCACATATTTCCTGTAATGTGGTGACCAGAATTATATGCAGAACTCTAGCTGTGGCCTTACTAATGTTTTATACAGTTCTAGCATAACGTCTCTGCTCTTGTATTCACTGCCTCGGCTAATAAAGGTATGTATCCCATATGCCTTCTTAACCACCTTATCTACCTGTCCTGCTACCTTCAGGGATCTGTGGACATGCAATCCAAGGTCCCTCTATTCCTCTACATGTCTCAGTATTCTACCATTTATTGTGTATTCCCTCGCCTTGTTTGTCCTCCCCGATGCATTACCTCACACTTCTCCAGATTGAATTCCATTTGCCACTTTTCTGCCCACCTGACCATTGATATTTTCCTTCAGTCTACAGCTTTCTTCCTCACTGTCAACCACACGGCCAATTTTTGTATCATCTGCAAACTTCTTAATCATGCCTCCTACATTGAAGTCTAAATCATTGAGATATACAACAAAAAGCAAGGGACCTAGTACTGAGCCCTGCGGAACCCCACTGGAAACAGCTTTCCAGTCACAAAAACAGCCGTCGACCATTACCCTCTGCTTCCTGCCACTGAGCCAATTTTAGATCCAACTTGACACTTTCCCTTGGATCCCATGGGCTTTTACTTTTCTGACCAGTCTGCCATGTTGGACCATTTCATAAGCTTTACAGTTAAGTAGCAAAGCTTGATCCCAAATCATTTTATAATAGATTTCAGAAAAGAATTAAGGCAGCTAATATTAACATAAATCCTTTCCAAAGATGTCACAGGGTATAAATGCCTTCTAGTTTCCTGTCTGTATACTCGTAATTTACCCAGGGTAACTTAGACTGAGAATTATGGCACAGTTGTTGCCAGGATCAGTTGCGACACGAGGGAGTGAGGAGTCCCTGAGCCTGAAGAGTCTGGAGAGTTTCATTTGCAATTTCTGCAGCTGGGAAACACATTTTTCAGGGAATTGTTTTGGCATTCTGCCTACACACACCTGGACAAGCTTTTCACTGCTTCTGATTGGGTCAGACCACAGGCAGATTGTCAACCCTACCCACAGACAGGACTTCTCCAGAGCAGGTATGACATTACCTATGATAAGATGACCATATTTTCTAAACCGAATCCGGGGACACACAGGGTGAGAGCACAGCAAAGTAGCCAGGATGGAAAACATAGGTTGTGCAGCCTGGCAAGGCAAAAACTTTTAGCAGCCTGTATTTTAACAGTTGCACATATTCACTACAAATGCAAAACAGGTGTGCATATAATTACTGCGAACGTGACCTCACACTATTGAAGTGTATTCAGACACTGTTTATAAATAATACAATAACACTCTGCAGGAATGTCAGTTTTTCGTACCTGTTAAGTCTGTGGCCTAGAAATTCAGTTGGTTGCGCCAGCCGGTAACGCCATAAGAGGGGTATATTTCCAGCGCTAGGCACTTAGCGCCCGGGCGCAGACCGATCTGCGCCAACGCCCAAATTCAGTTGACATTTAGCGCCAGCGCAAAGTATTTGCGCCCGCTCAGCTGCGCGCGCAGCTTATGACGTCATCTCGTCGTGCAACGCTGTTTGTGCGCCCCAAACCGGAAATTCAGTGGCGCCCACCCAATGTGGGCGTGGCGCTGCTAAGAACTGTGAAGTGGAACGCAACAGAGGCCCTGTGGGCCTCGGGGAGCGCTAATTAAAGGGCACTTACACTGACCTATAAAGCCCAGCCATTTTGCTGCAATGACTTTACTGCTTTGGATTTCTGGACAGAGACCAAGGGACAGAGCTTACTGATTTGGGACAACATAGGAGAGGTATTTTTGGCTTCTGGCCAGTGCTTTGACATTTGATTCATTTGATTTCACTGTTTTCAACTTTATTATGGGGGCTGTATGGGGGTCCAACCCTCAGTTGCAGCATTATGTGCGAAGGGCTCGCAGACGCTGTGAGAGAGGGCCAGCCGTGCCTAGACACAGAGGGGCCATCAGGCGTCGGCAACGTAGGCCTTACCCACTCAGGCAATACCGGCAGCAGGTGTCCTATCTCACCATGACTGCGGCGCATTGTGTTAAGAGGCTGCGCTTCAGAAGGGAGGTGGTTGCAGAGATATGCCAGCTGCTTCACAGAGATCTGTGTCCACAGCTGATGTGCAGGACGTCTCTCTCGGTGGAAGTGAAGGTCACGGTGGCTCTGAACTTTTATGCAAGCGGCTCCTTCCAAGCCGCTGCTGGGGACATAGCGAACATCTCCCAGTTCGCCGCGCATCGCTGCATCCGGCAGGTCACCGATGCACTTTTCGCGAGGACACACCAATTCATCTCCTTCCCCATGACCCGACAGAGGCAGGAGCAGCGTGCAGTCGGATTTGCCAGGATCGCGCGCTTCCCCATGGTGCAGGGCGCCATTGACTGCACGCATGTGGCTATGCGGGCACCTATCCACAATGCCAAGGATTACCGCAACCGGAAGGGCTACCATTCCCTAAATGTACAGCTGGTGTGTGACCACAGGCAGCGCATCCTAGCTGTCAATGCCCGCTTCCCAGGAAACAGCCACGATGCATTTATCCTGCGCCAGACTACTGTGGCTGACATGTTCGAGGCACAGCCTCCACCAAGGGGATGGCTTATCGGGGACAAGGGCTACCCTTTGTGTACATGGCTCATGACCCCGCTCCGCGCACCCAGGACCCCAGCGGAGGAGGCATACAACGAAAGCCATCAAGCCACAAGGAACATCATAGAGCAAACGATAGGCGTCCTCAAGCAACGGTTCCGCTGCCTGGATCGTTCCGGCGGATCTCTACAGTATTCGCCGGATAGAGTCTCCCAGTTCGTCGTCGTGTGCTGCATGCTGCACAACCTGGCTATCCGCAGGACTCAGGCACTGCCACCTGACATTGCACCACCACCTCAGGAGGACGAGCAGGAGGACCATGAGGAGGAGGAGGAGTACCAGCCCAGGAGGGAGCCACAAGGTCCAAGGGCCATCCGCCGGGGGCTTATTGATCGACACTTCTAGGCCCCCTGTCAGGGAATGGGCTGTGGCAATGAACGCACCTGAAGGCAGCCGCACCGCAAGCCCTCAGCCGGTTAACGCAACAACCACTTGAAACCTGAGACGTGGACATGCTGAATAAATAAAAAGCTTTATTTCACAAACTCAGGGCCCTTCCCACATGAAACAGAAAAACAGACAAGACCCCCAAAAAACAGTCAAAAACATCTGTCACTCCCAAAACCTGGGGAGGACTAACAAAACTTGCCCATCCAAATGGCCTTCATCATCGGCCTTACAAAAATAAGCCACCCCCTCCACAACACAAACACCCCCATAAAAACAAAAAATGCCTTGATCCTCGGCCTTACCAAAATAATGCCCCCCCAGAACACAAGCCCCCCAATATAAAAAAAACCGCTATCACCACACTCTAATGGGTGTGCCGAGAGGGCGAGTCCTTAGACAGGCTTCTCTGGCCCCTGCCCGACCTGCTGCTCCGCCTCAACCTGGGCCCTGCGGGTGTGGCAAGGCTGGGGGAAGGCTCATGAGGGCCACAATGCGTGTCGGCAGATGCCCTTGGGGGTCGGCCTAGACGAGGCCCGGCCCGGGAGGGGCCGGCTGCTGACTGCTGCAGCTGTGGCTGGCCAGCATCAGTCTCAGCAGCAGCTCGTCGCACCTTGGCTGGGGGAGTGGCAGTGTCGGCTGCACCAATGGGGGCAAGCTGGCTGATGGCAGGCGCGCGCTGCTCGCCAGAGACACTGGCACTCGGCCGGGCTGGCAGTGCAGCAAGCGCAGCAATCTGGTGGAGGCCAGACCGCTGTGCTGCAGCAGGGCGGCGGGTGCCCTGACGATGCTTCCGCGCCACAGCGAGTGTGGCAGAAGTGAGTGCCCGAACTCCCCTGGTATGTGCCCGCATCAGCTCTGCCAGTGTCTGGACGGCACCACTCATCTCGCGAGTCGCGTCCTGGGCTGCCGCGAGTTGCTGGACACCCCTGTCGTGCGCTGCCGCGAGTTGTTCGACCCCCCTGGCCTGTGATTCCCCGAAAGCGACCACACTATGAGCCAGGGACGCAATGGCCTGAGGCATCTGTTGCACAACCCCCATGAACTCCTGGTGGCGCCGCTCAGACGCCGCCGACATCTCATCGAGGAGGCGCACCTCCTGGGCGAGGACCGTCTCCGGACTGGAGGGCGGACTCTCCCTCTGGGGAGAAGGCCGCCGAGCTGGCCGACCCTTCCCGCGTGCCTCGAGCCCACTGGGCCCAGGATCTGCCCTCCCCTGCAACACTTCCCCCTGGCTCTCCTGCAGGCCAGACGTCTCCCCTCCATTGCCATCCCCTGGCGCGGATGAGGGTTCCCCCGATGTGCCGCCTTCCTCCTGGTCCTCGTCGTCCTCCTCCTCCAAGGGCCTGGCACTCTGAGCTTCAGGGACCACCTCCTCCTCACCAGCTGAAAGCAGGAAGGCACAAGAGTAGCTTTAGAGTGAGGACAGGGAGTCAGCGAGGGAGGCCTGAGTGGTGGCATTATGCGCATTTGTCGGTCAGTGCGAAAGGATGTAGATCTGAAGCGCAAGGGCAACGACAGAGGTCCAACCGGTCATGTCCTTACCAGTGGGTCCCAGTACAGGGTCCGCATCTTTGATCGCAACAGGGCCAGTCACCCGGGCACGCATGAGTCGAGCCACGCTCTCCTCCAGCTCACTGAGCGCCTGGTACTCGGGACGGCCTCCCCCGGTGACAGACTGGCTCCTCAAATTCCGCGCCAGCTTGGCCTGCAAGAGAAAGGACGGCCTCTAAGTACAGTGTGGTGCCCTGTTGCTGTGTGCACTGCCTCCCATGGTCGAATAGCTTGGCCAGTGTGGTGCCCTGTTGCTGTGTGCACTGCCTCCCATGGTCGAATAGCTTGGCCAGTGTGGTGCCCTGTTGCTGTGTGCACTGCCTCCCATGGTCAAATAGCTTGGCCAGTGTGGTAAGTGCAGAAAGTGCTATTGATGATCATGCCAGTGCCATTGCTGTGGGAGGAGGGCTGCCCATTAGTCCTTTGAGGTCCCTTTGCCCATAATGTGAGGTGCACATGCAAGGATGAGGAGGACACTGGAAAGGGTACTCACCTTCACCATCCGAGTGAGGTCGTTGTACTTCTTGCGGCATTGGTCCGCACACCTGGGGACATCGCAGGTGGATGACACCCTGCGGGCGATTTTCCTCCAGGCTTTCCTGTACTGGCTCCTGGGAGCCTTCTTGCCACTGTCCGGGCACAAGATCTCTCTTTTGTTTTCGACACCATTAATCAGCACCCTCAGAGCATGCTCTGAGAAGCGCTGCGCTCGTTCACGGGCCCTCTCCATGGCTCCAGGCGCTATTTTGGCCCACCAGCAGTGTTGAGGCCTAGCTGCAGGGCTCCAGTATGCAGGGCGTGGCAGCAGTCAAAGTCGACCCTTCCCCCTTTAAGAGCTGGCCGGCGTCAGGGTGTCTGCTGTCAATCAAAACATGACCGCACCTGCGCTGCGCCCGGCCTCGGCGTTATCAGGCCGCATCGCCGGCTTAGCGCCTGAAGAGAGCATTGCAACGCCAGTTTCAGCGCTCGGCCAAACTCTTGGCCAACTCTACTGAATTTCGGCGATGTGGCCTACACTTTCCGGCGGGCGCTAACTTTAGCGAACGCCCGACTTTAGCGCCCCAAAAGTGTCCAGACTGAATTTCTAGGCCTGTGTGTTCTAGTTGTAATTACTAACACAGACTACAAGATTTAAGCTCAACAGGTCTTTACTGGTTGGAGGTCAGGACTATACTAAAATACAATATTACTACACAGTGCTTATATACCGGTGGTCACCGCCGGTATTACGTATACAGCAGCCAGAGAAAGTAGTACATCTCTTAAGGTGGAACAGGCTTAAGTTCTCTTAAGGTGGAACAGGTTACATACACCACAATCCTCCCTTTTTAGCTTAACAGTCATATCCCCATTTAACATAACATAATAACATATATAACTTCAGGTATAAACAGTTCAAAGGTTCAGTCTCTCAGGAGGCCTTCTGATTCGGTTTGGATAACGCCTTTCAGTGGTCTCTGATTCCTGTTGCTGAGGTGACTCCTCTAGTTGGTCTCCCATGCATTGGGTGTTATCATCATCAGGTACATTCCCTGCCGAGGTAGATGCTTCAGGTTCATTAACGTCTTCCACAGTTGTCTCTGTCGCAACCATGGGTTCGACCCTTGCTCTCGATTCTACCAGTTGATCTGCATGACACCTTATCACATTGTTACCAATATCTACTGTGTACATCAGAGGTCCTTGTCTGGCCCGAATTGTTCCGGACTGCCATTTTTCGTTTCCATAGCCCCTTGCCAACACTGGTTGTCCTACGTCGAAACTTCGAGTGGTCTTGTTATTAATATGCCGGAACTGTTTGTTTTCCACTTCCCTCCGCACATTTGGTTTTAACAAGTCCAACCTGGACCGCAACCTCCTGTTATAAAACATCATGGCAGGACTTTGGTTAGTCACTGCATGAGCGGCGTTTCGATATGCCATTAGGAAATTGTCCACCTTGTGTTGTAGCGGAATCTGATTATCGTTCATGGCCTTTATTGCCTTTTTAAATGTTTGGACAAATCTCTCGGCCAACCCGTTTGTCGCCGGATGATATGGGGCAGAGGTATAATGTTTCACCCCATTCTTCTTTAAGAATTGTCGGAATTCTTCCGACACGAACTGTGGTCCGTTGTCCGAACAGATTTGTTCTGGCAACCCGTTCCTTGCGAATATTGTTCTTAACACCGCAATTGTCTTTTCTGAAGTAGTGGTATTCATCTTGATCACTTCTGGCCATTTGGAATGTGCGTCCACCGCAATTAGGAACATGGAGTCCATGAATGGACCAGCAAAGTCAATATGTACGCGTTGCCATGGGGCTGAAGGCCATTCCCATGGGTGTAGTGGTGCGATCGGAGGTGCATTTTGCACTTTTTGGCACCCAGCGCAGCTTTTCGTCAACTCCTCTATCTGTTGGTCAATACCCGGCCACCATACATAAGCCCTAGCAAGACTTTTCATCTTAACTCCCCCCAGATGACCTTCATGCAGTTCTTTTAGAACTCTTTCCCTTAACTTGGGAGGAATAATCACTCTTGTCCCGTACGTCAAAGTACCATGGCAGACGGACAGCTGGTCTCGCCTTGCCGAGAATGTCGGTAACAGAGGATCACCACGTGTTGGCCATCCTTTCACTGTCACCTCGTAGACTCTGGACAGTGTCGGGTCGTTCCTGGTTTCTCTTTCAACACTTGCATTGGTGACTGGTAAACACTCGATGATGGTCGAATTAAATAACTCAACAGGGTCAACTTTCGTCGTTTCTTCTTCTTCAGGTAGTGGCAGGCGCGACAGCCCATCAGCATTGCCATACTGCTTCGTACCTTTGAATTCTATTTGATATTGATGTGCCCCTAGGAAAAGGGACCATCTCTGGAGACGCTGTGCTGTCATCACTGAAACACCCTTCTTAGGGTTAAAAATGGATACCAACGGCTGATGGTCTGTCAGAAGTGTGAATTTTTGGCCCTGCAGGTAATGATTAAACTTCTTCACTCCCCATACAAGGCTGAGAGCCTCCCTATCGATCTGCACATAGTTGCGCTCAGCGGAGGTCAATGATCTGGATGCAAACGCGACTGGCCTTTCCGTGCCATTTGGCAACTTGTGTGAGAGTACTGCCCCAATACCATATGGAGAAGCATCACAAGCCAACCGAATAGGCAGTGTCGGGTTGAAGTGAGCCAACACTTCCTCTGAGGTGATCAATTCTTTGCTTTTGCGAAATGCCTTCTTACAGTTTTCGCTCCATTCCCATGGTACCCCCTTCTGTAAAAGAGCGTTTAGTGGGTGCAGTACCGTGGATAGATTTGGTAGAAATTTATGGTAATAGTTAATCAATCCTAGAAACGACCTCAACTGAGAGACATTATCCGGAGCGGGAGCCTTTACAACTGCCTCTATCTTGTCAGGAGACTTATGAAGCCCCTCCCAGTCAATGACATGACCACAGTACGAGATCCGCTTCTGGAAGAACTCACATTTCTGCCGATTAACTCTAAGTCCATACTCTTTCAGTCTGTTGAGCACCAGTTCCAAGTTTGCGAGGTGTTCTTCATCACCATCACCTGTAATCAGAATATCGTCCAGGTAACATTGTGTGCCTGGAATTCCCTGTAATACCTGCTCCATGGCCCTCTGCCAAATTGCTGGAGCCGATGCCACTCCAAAAACCAGCCTATTGTACCGGTACAAACCTTGATGCGTGTTGATCGTGAGGTATTGGCGTGACTCTTCTTCAACCTCCATCTGCAAGTACGCCTGCGCCAGGTCTATCTTGGTGAAGTGTTTCCCGCCAGACAACGAAGCAAAAATATCCTCAATCCGCGGAAGTGGATACTGCACCGTGTGAAGCACCGGATTAACAGTGATTTTGAAATCTCCACAGATGCGAACCTTCCCTGGTTCTCCTGGCTTGTTGCTCGAAGGACGTTTCATAACGGGAACAATGGGCGTAGCCCACTCACTCCAATCTACCTTAGACAGTACACCTGAACGTTCTAGCGCTTCCAGTTCCGCTTCAACAGTAGGTCGTATTGCATAGGGTACCGGTCTGGCTTTAAAAAATTTTGGGTGTGCATGTTCATCAATCTTGATGTTTGCCGTAATTCCTCTCAGTGTTCCCAGTCCCTGCTGGAACACCTCTTTAGCATCATCCAATATTTTGGACAATCGTTTAGGTTTGACATCTGTTTCCCCGGAATCTACCGTTAGTGCCTTCAAGGAGTGCCAGTCCATATTCATTTTCCTAATCCACTCCCGTCCCAGTAGTGGTGGACCTCCTTCAGGTAGCACATATAAGTCCATTACTTGGCTTTCTTCGCCCTTGTGGACCACTTTTACCTCTATCTTTCCGATGGGGTACACTCTTTGCCCCGTGTATGTTTTCAATATAATCTCCGTATCCCGTAGGGGAATATGTTGGAATAACCTTTTGTAATCTTTCTTATTCATGACCGTCAATGCCGATCCAGTGTCCAATTCCATCTTTACTTGGACTCCTGCTATCTGAAGGGTGACCCAAATTGTCTGGAGATCTGCATCCTTACCAACGTTGTGTACTCTTAAGCTACCCAGTTCATTACTGCTAGCGTCTGAATCTGACTTCTGTTCGGTCGAACTGTTCTTTGTCACCTTGTGTACCTTTATGTATTTTCCTTGCGGTGACTTTTTGTTGCTGGTCTTCTTTCCTGACCGGCATACTTTAGCTATGTGGCCAAGCCTGCCACACGTCCTGCATTCTTGGTTTTTAAACCAACACTGGTTCTGATCATGCGTTGTCTTTCCACAACAATAACATTTTACGGTACTCAAACCCAATTTATTTGTACTGAGTTCCGGTGACCGTAGCTGCATTACTGCCGTGCCTCTCGCTGCGGCTTCGTGTGCTGCTGCCATAGTGACCGCTTTCTCAAGCGTCAGCTCATTCTCCTCGAGCAGTCGCTTTTGTGTATCTTCTTTTAATAAACCACACACAAATTTATCTCGTAGCGCCTCTGTCAGTCTCGTTCCAAACTGACAGTACTTTGCTGGCTTACGCAATTCCATTAAATATTCAGCATTGCTTTCATCCTTCAGCTGCCTTCTGCTGTAAAATTTAAATCGTTCCGCTAGCATCAGCGGCGTGGGGTTTAGATGATTTTTCAGGACAGTAACAATCTCCTCGAACGTCTTATCCGCCGGTTCATCTGGTGATAAAGGGTGTTTCAATTGCCCGTATGTCTTCGCACCCATTAAGTTTAATAATGTTAGTGCTTTCTCTTCATCTGGGATTTTATTTGCTTTACAATAATTTTGTATGCATTCTACATACATGGCCCAATCTTCGATGTCGCTATCAAAGGTATTAATGTTCCCATGTTTAGGCATCGTTGCAATTTAATTTATTTTTATTTTTATCCAAGATGGCGGCTTCCCGCTCTTGTCTTCGTCCTCCGCCTACAAAATGGCGGTTTTCCTGCGCTTGGCGGTCTTCACCCGTCCCCCGACGCTGTCTCCACTTCACCGCGGCTCTCGCGCCTTCAGTTGCCCCCAGACGCTGCGCCTTTTTAGCCCGAATGCGGCCCGGCCCTTATCACCAGCCGCGATCGATGTCCCCGCGCTGCGCCTTTCGGCCCGAATGCGGCCCGGCCCTTATCTCCGGTCGCGATCGATCTCACCGCCCTTATTCCTCCGTCTTCCCTCCCCGTCTGTACAGCCAACGCGGCCGACTTTCTGGTCGCGTCGCTGCCCGGCTTACCCACCACCGAGGTAGAAAGAAGATAGTTGACAGCCGCTGATGGAGGCTTCGAGTTCAGGATGTCTTCTGCACTCTGGTTTCTCGATGTCTGCCGCGTGACGTGTCTTCCAGCAGGGTGATGAGGGTGGAAGCCTCTCTTCGACGTCCGTTCTGTGGACGAAGCCGCCGTGGATATAAACTGCCGCAGGGTAAGAATCGGACTCGTCGCCACTGTTAAGTCTGTGTGTTCTAGTTGTAATTACTAACACAGACTACAAGATTAAAGTTCAACAGGTCTTTACTGGTTGGAGGTCAGGACTATACTAAAATACAATATTACTACACAGTGCTTATATACCGGTGGTCACCACCGGTATTACGTATACAGCAGCCAGAGAAAGTAGTACATCTCTTAAGGTGGAACAGGCTTAAGTTCTCTTAAGGTGGAACAGGTTACATACACCACAGTACCCACTCTCTACACTGCTGCAGGCTCTTGCTGACACCTGTCCTTTTGTCTCCGCTGCACTCAAGCGTCGCTAACTTTTTTTTTCAAATATAAACACATCATATATTAATGGATTCATTGGGTGCAACCGTCACCAACCGACAATCGGCTTCTGAATTGCGACCATTTTGAAGTGGGGGGTGGAGGGAACAGATGATGATCAGAAGCCTGCCAACCAATCAGCTCACGACACCTGCAATTCAAACTGGTGCATCCCATAGCAAAGGATGAGGTGGGGTAAAGTGGGGGTTTGGTATTGAGTGAGGCTGGGTCGGGAGTGCAGCTGAACTCGTTGGCGGCACTTGACCGCCCTCGGCGCTCAATTGATATGGACGCTAACCAATAGACCAGCCGCTCGGGACTGGCCTCCCGACCAGTCAGAGCTCAACAGTGGGTGTGCTTGATGGGGTGCCCGGGAAGGAAAAGTGTAATCAAGTTAGGGTGAATGGTACATTGTATGTGTGTTGTACATCATATTCCAACACAAGAAATTAAAAGTTAGGGTATTTGGGGATGAGTTTCGTGAACCAGGAACAATGTTTGCCCGGGGACACAGAACTTCATCCAGGGACTGTTCCTGAAAAACAGGGATGTATGGTCACTCTAACCTATGAGCATACTCTTTGTTATGGTTGAATAAACACTCAAATTGGTGTGGTAATAACTAGCTGATCTTCTATTTACAGACCCTCTCTATCTTCTGTCAAAGCATAACAAAGTGTACAAGGGAAGATATTGGAGTATAATTGCTACAATGTGCATACTCCCATTAGGGAGCCATCTGGTGTTCACTTAAAAACATGCAGGGAGGAGGAGGAAGAGGACAGTGTTTAAGAAGGATGCAGCCCACCAGCTATTAACCCCCTTCCCCATAGAATTATACAGGCAACACAAGTCATATGAGGACCTTAGTGAGGAGATATGTAGAAGAAGAGTGCACTTCACCAAAGCGGCAAGAGGGCAGCTCCATCACCTACTATGCGATAACCCACAGCCACGCTCACCTGCCACACTGCTCTCTCTGTGGGTCTGAAGGTGACCACCACATTCAATATTTATGGCATAGGTTCATTTCAGGCAGCCCAGGGCAATCTCTGTAATATCAGCCATGTTGCAGAATGGGCATGCATTCATCAGTACTGATGCACTTTACATGGTCACGGTCTCCGAATAAGGGGTCGGCCATTTAGGACTGAGATGAGGAGAAATTTCTTCATTCAGAGGGTGGTGAATCTTTGGAATTCTCTACCCCAGAAGGCTGTGGATGCTCAGTCATTGAGTATATTCAAGATTGGACACTAAGGGAATTCAGGGATATGGGGATCGGGCAGGAAAGTGGAGTTGAGGTAGAAGATCAGCCATGACCTTTATTGACTGGCGGAGCAGGCTCGAGGGGCCCTATGGCCTACTCCTGCTCTTCTTTCTTGTGTTCTTGGGAGAGCTGGGGGATTCATCACTTTAGGCATCACAGCAAGGCAGCAATGGGATAGGAATCCACTTTTATAGGGTTGCTGGCTTTCCCCAGGTCCAGGTTGCAATTGATAGCTCTCATTTTGCTTTGCGAGCTACCACAGAACACCCTCTCAACCACCTCTATAGGAATGGCTTCCACTCCTTCAATGTACAGATTGTGTGTAATGACATGCAGAAAATCCTACATGTCAACACCAGATATGCAGGAAGTTGTGACGATGCATTCATTCTTCAAACTTCAGCCCCTCCTGACCTCTTTAAGGAACAAAATCAGGTCAATGGAGGGATTCTTGGTGTCAAGGCCTACACCCCGCTCGCAAGGATAATGACCCTATTAAGAGTGACCTGAACAGCAACAGATGAGCACTACAATGAAGTACATGTTTCTACAAGATTGGTTATCAAGATGACCATAGGAGTCTTAAAGTCACACTTTAGCTGGCTGGACAGTTGCAGTATGTTCCAGATCATGTGTCACAAATGTTGTAGTCTGCTGTGCCCTTTACAACTTCGCCATTCAAAAAGGGCTGGACTTCAACATTGCTGCTGAGGAGGCTAGTCTAATGGCCCCTCTCCGATCCTGAAGGTGCTGGAAGCCAGTATGCAGGCTGCTGTCTAGTTGTTCTCCTTTCACCCCCACAGCTGCTGTCTGTGCTGTGGGGGTGGCGGCACCAACTGGTCTCTGGCCACTTCTTAGTTCTGGATATGCTGCAGATTCTAATAAACTTGTCATAAGCTCCACTGATGCCTGAAATGAGGAAAAAGCTTCCCTAATGTTGCTGCAAATGAGACTCAAGAGTCACAGATGTCAGTTGACGCATAACAATTTGCATTTATATAGCGCCATTAACGTAGTAAAACATCCCAAGGGGCTTAACGGGAACATTATTGAACAAAATTTGACACTGAACCGCCTAGGGAGATATTAGGACAGGTGACCAAAAGCTTGGTCAAAGAGGTAGGTTTTAAGGAGTGTCTTAAAGAAAGAAAGAAAGACTTGCATTTATATAGTGCCTTTCACGACCACCGGACGTCTCAAAGCGCTTTAGAGCCAATCAAGGACTTTTGAAGTGGAGTCACTGTTGTAATGTGGGAAATGCGGCAGCCAATAAAGGTGGAGAGAGAGAGGTGGAGAGGTTTAAGGAGGGAATTCCAGAGATTAGGGCCTAGTCAGCTGAAGGCACGGCCACCAATGGTGGAACAATGAAAATCAGGGATGCACAAGGGACCAGAATTGGAGCACAAGTGTGAAGTGATGTATTTTGGTAGAAAGAATGAGGAGAGGATATATAGATGACATTCATAATGAGAGTGTGAAAAAAGCAAGCCTGAAGGCTTTGTATCTTAATGCTAGAAGCATTAGGAACAAGGTGGATGAATTAGTTGTGGAAATAGAGGTAAACAAGTATGATTTGATTGGGATTACAGAAACGTGGCTGCAGGGTGGGCAAGGCTGGGAACTTAACATCCAGGGATATACAATATTTAGGAAGGATCGGCAAAAAGGTAGGGGAGGTGGGGTAGCATTGCTGGTAAAGGAGGGGATTAATGCAATGGAAAGGAAGGATATTAACTCGGATGAAACGGAATCTGTATGGGTAGAAATGAGAAATAGCAAGGGGAGGAAAACGTTAGTGGGTGTGATATATAGGCCTCCAAATAGTAATATGGAGGAGAGGGAAGGCATAAAAAGGGAAATTAGAGAAGCGTGCGATAAGAGCACAGCTGTCATCATGGGTGACTTTAATTTACATATTGATTGGACTACCCAAATTAGTAAAAATTCTGAGGAGGAGGAATTCCTGGAATGTTTTCGGGACGGTTATCTGGACCAATATGTCGAGGAGCCGACTCGAGATCAGGCCATTTTAGACTGGGTATTGTGCAATGAGAAGGGACTTATCAGCAATCTTCTTGTACGAGGCCCCTTGGGTCAGAGCGATCATAATATGATCGAGCTCTCAGTCGAGATGGAGAGTGAGGAAATTGAATCAGAGACTAAGGTCCAGAACTTAAATAAAGGGAATTACGAGGGTATGAGAAGGGAATTGGGTAAGATTGATTGGGTGGTGTTTCTGGGGGGATTGACAGTGGATAGACAATGGCAAGCATTCAAAGATAGAATGGAAGAATTCCAGAACATGTTTATACCGGTTTGGCATAAAAATAAACCTAAAAAGGTGACTCAACCGTGGATAACGAGGGAAATTAGGGACAGCATAAAATTTAAAAAAAAGGGCATATCAACTGGCAAAAAAAAGCACCAGACCGGAAGATTGGGGGCAGTACAGGATACAGCAAAAGAGGACAAAGGGATTAATCAGGAAGGGGAAAATAGAATACGAAAGTAAACTTGCAGCAAACATAAAGACAGACTGCAAAAGCTTTTATCGGTATATCAGGAGGAAAAGACTGGTAAAATCCCAAGTCGGTCCCTTGCAGTCCGATTCGGGAGAATATATAATGGAGAATAAGGAAATGGCAGACCAATTAAACTCATACTTTGGTTCTGTATTCACAAAGGAGGACACAAATAACCTCCCAGGAATATCGACAAACATAGGGACTAATGAGAGGGAGGAGCTGACAGAAATTAGTATCTCTAGGGATATGGTGTTGGGTAAGTTGAGGGGACTGAAGGCCGACAAATCCCCGGGGCCTGATAAACTACATCCTAGGGTACTTAAGGAGGTGGCCCTGGAGATAGCAGATGCTCTAAGGATCATCTTCCGGAACTCCATTGACTCGGGAACAGTACCCGTGGATTGGAGGGTAGCTAATGTTAACCCAATATTTAAAAAGGGGGGTAGAGAGAAAGCAGGGAATTATAGACCAGTAAGCCTTACATCGGTTGTGGGCAAAATGCTAGAGTCCATTATTAAGGATAAAATAGCGGAGCACTTGACAAATGGGGAAAGGATCGGACAGAGTCAACATGGATTTACAAAGGGTAAATCGTGTTTGACTAATCTGCTGGAATTTTTTGAGGAAGTAACTGGTAAAATAGATGGGGGAGAGCCAGTGGATGTGGTGTACCTTGACTTCCAGAAAGCCTTCGATAAGGTTCCACACAAAAGATTATCATGCAAAATTAAGGCTCATGGGATTGGGGGCAAAGTATTAACGTGGATAGAGAACTGGCTGGCGGATAGAAAACAGAGAGTTGGAATAAACGGCTTGTTTTCGGAGTGGCAGGCAGTGACCAGCGGGGTGCCGCAAGGATCTGTCCTGGGACCCCAGCTGTTCACAATATATATAAATGATCTGGATCAGGGAATTGGATGCAATATTTCCAAATTCGCTGACGACACTAAACTAGGAGGAGGGGTGGGCTCTGATGAGGATGTCAGGAGGCTACAGTGCGATTTGGACAGGTTGGGGGAATGGGCGGATACGTGGCAGATGCACTATAATGTGGATAAATGCGAGGTTATCCACTTTGGGGGTAAAAACAGGAGGGTGGATTATTATCTAAATGGCAATAGATTGGGAGATGGGGAAGTGCAGAGGGACCTGGGTGTTCTTGTGCACCAGTCACTGAAGGAGAGCATGCAGGTGCAACAGGCGATTAAGAAGGCAAATGGTATGTTGGCCTTCATATCAAGGGGGTTCGAGTATAGGAATAGGGATACCTTACTACAGCTGTACAAGGTGCTGGTGAGACCGCATCTGGAGTATTGTGTACAGTTTTGGTCGCCCCATCTGCGGAAGGATGTTCTTGCCATGGAAAGAGTGCAGCGGCGATTCACCAGGCTGATACCTGGAATGGCGGGAATGACCTACGAGGAGAGATTGAATAGTTTGGGCTTGTACTCACTGGAGTTTAGAAGATTGAGAGGGGATCTCATCGAAACATATAAAATTATGGCAGGCCTGGACAGGCTGAATTCAGAGAGAATGTTTCCAATGGCAGGGGAGCACAGAACCAGGGGCCACAGTCTAAAAATAGCGGGCAAATCATTTAAAACAGAGATGAGGAAGAATTTCTTCACTCAAAGAGTGGTGAGCCTGTGGAATTCCCTGCCACAGAGGGCTGTGAAGGCTAATTCAATAAATATTTTCAAGAGAGAATTGGATATATTTCTGAAGGCTAAGGGGATTAAGGGTTACGGAGAAAAGGCGGGGACGGGGTACTGAACTGGTAAGATCAGCTATGATCTCAGACGAAGATCAGCCATGATCTCATTGAATGGCGGAGCAGGCTCGAAGGGCCGAATGGCCTACTCCTGTTCCTATCTCTATGTTTCTATAAACTAAATGGTACAATCCTAAAGGGGGGTGCACAAACAGAGAGACCTGGGGGTATGTGTGCATAAATCGTTGAAGGTGGCAGGGCAGGTTGAGAAAGCAGTTAAAAAGGCTTCGGGATCCTGGGCTTCATAAAATAGAGGTATAGGGCTCGATTTTACCAGCCCTGAGGAGACGGGTTTGGAGGCGTGTTAGCTGGTAAAATCGGAAAAAAATGGCTTCAGACACCCAACCCGCCTCTATCCCACCCCTACACTATTTTCCTGAGTGTCTGTTCAGCTGCTCCCAAACTGACCCGACGCCAACCGGTGGGACAGGTAGTTAAGGCAGTTCAGAGCTTGTTAACTGCCTTGATAATCCTATTTTGACAGAGGTTTCCCATTTTCCTGCCTCTGGCTCTTGTTTCCCGTCTTGTCAGGAATAGTCCTGCTGCAAGGAGACGAGTTGGTGGAGGACATAATCTGTAGTCATTATTGGTACAGAACTTTAAAAGTGCTCCTGTAACATTCAAATGCAACAATTTTGTTGGAAGTTTGGGATAAGATTTTGCAAATCTACTGACCTTGTGACTGGTCAAGCTGACACATACCTGCTGTTTGAACTAATTGGAATAATTTCAGGCCACTTTGTGTGCTTGCAAGCTTCTTGCCTCAATTGAAATCTATAACAATGGGATGGGAACCATTTACATTCTCTCATCCTGGTCACCAGATTTGGAGGAAGAGCAGCGTGGCTTAGTGCTGCCGGATGAACAAATGGCTCAGCACACAGCCTCCTTGGAGGAAGATGAAGAGGATGAGGAGGAGGACGGGGAATGACACCTTGCGGGGTCGGATGTGGCCAATCCAGCGGCAGGCGACCACATTGCTGGCCGTCAGGCAAGGGATGCACTCATCCATGCCAGATTCACGTAATTTTAGGCTTCAACCACAGGTGGCTGGCACGTGGAGATGAATATAAGTCCAACATTCTCAAAACCCCAGGCATCATCTGTCCAATAAACGGTGGTTTGCGCCACCAACATTCTACATGGAAATCACCCTGAGCTCTCACTCTTGAACTTTAATTTCCCAGAACACAAAGGCCACACTAGGTGGTCAGCAGATCATTAAACCTTTTTCCACACTGAGCTCATGTGCGTCTGCACACAGACCTCGAGCGCACCTCCTCAGCAATTTGCAGCCAAGCTGCCGTGGTTTGCTGAGGAGGCCTCCTCCTTCCGTTTCCAGGAAAGAGGAGCTCCTGATGTCCTCTAACTTCCTCAACAAGAGCATGGAGAGAGCCCTCATTGAACCTGGGTGCAGCCTTAGTTTTTGGGGCTGCCGTTCCTGCAGCAGCCAGCACCTTTAAGAGAAAAAAGCATTAATATCATTAAGCCAATGATTGGAACAAATCTGGCATCTTTTTCATTTCATAGTCAGATAAAAAAGTCATATATCAAAAAATCATTAAAAATCTTTCTGGAAAAATATGACCAACAATTTCATTCATTAAATTTTGTTCAGGACAGATGCTGTCAACTCCCCTTTCTATATATTACGGCACCAAACCATCACATTGACATCTTTCCTAAAGGGGACATGACACCTTTAAATTTTCTTTCAAACAACGCGTCATCAGACGTGAGAAACTGACGGCCTCCAAGCAATTGCCTGGAGGGACCCGCACATTGGCCGTAACGAGGCCAATGAAGGTAAAATCGTAAGTTCTGGGAGGCGGCTGCCGGAAGCAGGTCATAAAGCCTCCATTTGTAAAATCGCGGCCATAGAGTACAAAAGTGTGGAAATTATGATAATCCTATATAAAACACTGGTTCGGCCCCAACTGGAGTACTGTGTCCAATTCTGGACACCACACTTTAGGAAGGATGTGAAGGCCTTCGAGAGAGTGCAGAAAAGATTTACAGAATGGTTCCAGGAATGAGGGACTTCAGTCGCGTTGATAGACTGGAGAAGTTGGGGTTGTTCTCCTTCGAGCACAGAAGATTGAGAGGCGATTTGATTGAGGTGTTCAAAATTAGGAGGGGTCTGAACAGGGTAGATAGAGAGAAACTGTTCACATTGGCAGAAGGGTCGAGAAGCAGAGGACACAGGTTTAATGTGATTGGCAGAAGAACCAAAGGCGACGACGTAAGAAAAAACTTTTTTACGCAGCGAGTGGTTAAGATCTGGAATGCACTGCCTGTAAGGGTGGTGGAGGCAGACTCAATCTTACCTTTCAAAAGGGAGTTGGATAAGCATTTGAAGGGAAAAGAATTGCAGGGCTATGGGGAAAGGGCGGGGGAGTGGGACTAGCTGAGAGTCGGCACGGGCTCAACGGGCTGAATGGCCGCCTTCTGTGCTGTAGCCATTCTATTCTATTCTATTCTATGATCCTCAAACTGACCTTAAAGCCTGCGTATAGATACGATGTTCTTCAAACATCCTTATTTTCAGGAGAGTACCAACAAGTTCTGGGTCCCAAGACTCTGCAGCCATAAGCAGCCTTCTCTTTTTGCCTTCACTGAGAAGGTGGCATCTCTCACTTACTCTTCCGGCTCCATCATGCTCTGTGAATCGCCCGGTGCCACATCCTAACTACCACAATCTAATTTCCCCTTGGTGAATGTATCTGAGCTGGTGCACGGGAGTGAAGATTATGCAGGGGGTGAGTTGGAGAGGATTGAGGCAGAGGAACATGGGCAGGAAGGCTGTAAAATCATAGAATCTTACAGCACAGAAGGAGGCCATTCGGCCCATTGTGCATGTGCCAGCTCTTTGAAAGAACTTTCCAATTAGTCTTAATCCCCTACCTTTTCACCATAGCCCTGCAACTTTCTCCCCTTCAAGTATTTATCCAATCCCCTTCTGAAAGTTACCATTGAATTTGCTTCCACCACCCTTTCAGGCAGTGCATTCCAGATCATAACAACTTGCTGCATAAATGTTTTTTTTTCCTCCTGTTGCCTCTGGTTCTTTTGCCAATTACCTTAAATCTGTATCTTCTGGTTACTCACCCTTCTGCCACTGGAAACCGTTTCTCCCTATCTACTCTATCAAAGCCCTTCATAAATTTGAACACTTTTTAATTAAATATCCCCTTAACCTTCTCCATTCGAAGGAGAACAACCCCAGCTTCTCCAGTCTCTCCACAGAACTGAAGCCTCGCATCCCTGGAACCATTCCAGTAAATCTCCTCTGCACCCTCTCTAAGGCCTTGACATCCTCCCTAAAGTGTGATGCCCAGAATTGGTCACAATACTCCAGCTGAGGCCTAACCAGTGTTTTATAAAAGTTTAGCATAACTTCCTTGCTTTTGTACTCTATGCCTCTATTTATAAAGCCAAGCATCCATATGCTTCTTTTTTAACAACCTTATCAATTTGTCCTGCCACTTTCAAAGAATTCCGTACATCCACCCCCAGGTCTCTCCATTTCTGCATCCACTTTAAAATTGTACCATTTAGTTTATATTGCCTCTCCTCATTCTTCTTCTCAAATGCTTCACTTCACAGTTCTCTGGGTTAAATTTCATTTGCCATGTGTCTGCCCATTTCACCAGTCTGTCTATGTCCTCCTGAACTCTGTTACTATCCTCTTCACTGTTTACTACTTTTACGAGTTTGTGTCATCTGCAAACTTTGAAATGATGCCTTATATACCCAAGTCCAGGTCATTAATATATATCAAAGAGCAGTGGGAATTAGAATGCTAGCTTTTTTCTGAGAGCAGTTTGCTCCTGAACTGCTGCCTGAATTACTAGTGCAGGAAATCTGAGTGCACAGGTCTCTGACATTCATTCACAGTCATTGGTGCACCCTCTGCAGCTGAAGCCAGGTGCAACTACCTGGCAAGTATGCAGGGAATGCAGCTGCAGGTCTTTTCAGATGCAAAAAGGGAAGGCAAAAGATTAGCACTCAATTTTCCTGTGCATAGAACCCATTCTTTAGGTGTCTTTGGGCACTAACCCCAGGAAACCAGCCCTTGTATTTCCAGTAGTGGTATAGCTGGGGAAATTATTCGTCGCAAGGTTTAAGCAGTTGCTTGTGTACTTTTTTACAATTGATAAACCTAGATAAATGACTAAGGTTCATGGTGCAAGACACCAGCATGGAAAAGAGTAGGAGAGAAAACGAGATAAATGAAGAAATAATGGTGAAGCAATATCGAGCTGGAGTTGTTGAAACATCGCGTGCTGACTTTCCCGACTCAATTCCTGCTTGCATCTTAATGTAGCCTGGCGAAATGGAGCAGCACAGGACACAGAACTTTCTTTTTTCTGGGGTTTTTTATTCTGAATTGATAACTTGGGTTCTAGGCTTAGGATGTAGTTGTAAATACATAAAACCACATTTAATTGTATAAAATACGGAAAAGACGGAAATACGGCAAATACAAGAAAACACAGTCAATAAAATACGGCAGTGGCTTGCTGTAGAACAGAACACGAGGCAAACCACAGGTGCAGTTAGTTAGTTAGCTAACACTCATTATACAAAACAAAACCAATAGTACAATACATTCTTATGTCCCGTTATCACTTGTTACATCTTACAAGAAAACACAGAATATTAAACTCATTCGCAACGTAGCCCCCAAGGACTCAACAACAATTTTAGCAAGTGTTAACACCAGCACATGGTGGGACAATCTGCAAGCATCCCCGTGGTATCGAGTGATTTGGGAAACAATATCACTTTAAAACTATGTCTGGGCTGCACTTAATACTGTTTTAGTTGTACTTTACACAGAATAAGTTCATTTCAAAAGTCATATTCACCCCAGCTCTTCTCATAGCAATCTCTCACGCTGGATGTAGAAAATGGAAGCTGTGAAGAAAGGGGAGGTTCCTTTGGCATCACATGGTCCTACCCATAACCCTTTTCTCCTTGTTCAAATTACTAAAGGGGAAAATGAACCGTGCCATCTAGTGGACTTAAATATTCACTGCATTTTCCCCACTTGGCTACATTCTCCCCTGCTTTAAAGTCAACGTCCTCGGTGACTTAGCACCAGTTTTTAACTTCTTTTACAGCTTCTCGAAAAAATGCAGCACCCAGACTAGATAAAACATGAGAGAACACCTCAGGACTGAGTGAGACTGCATTACAGGCTGACTGAGGCAAATGGTACGGGTTAGGGTTTGCCCCAGCATTGGCTCTTTTAGTTCTGCGAGGAGCCGGAATGGGTACCTCAACCTCAGTCCCACACTCAGAAGGATCTCAATGCTCTGGCTCAGAAACAGCCTCTGATTCCTGTACATCTTGGGCGTTACCAACAGGATCATTGTTTACTTTTTCCTCCTGAGTTAACTCTGGATAGGTGACTTCCTCTACCACAACAAACTCAGTATCAGAGGGCTCTGGCAACGATTCTGTCAAAAGAGTGACAGGGGGTACGGTGACAGGGGACTTGGTTCTCATCCGCCTAGGCTCAGGGACAGGGGTAACACATGGCCTAAGATTAACTCTATGGACCCTTTTTAAAGGACCGCCCTCTAAAGGCTCAACTGCATGTGTAGTGCCCTGTACCTCCACCACTCTGTACACAGTAGGACCCCAAGCATCCTGAATTTTGTTCCTACCCAAAGGCCTGTGTCGTAAGTATACCAGCTGACCCACCTCAATGGTTGGACAGTACACTTTGTCTTTGTTAAGTTCAATTCTTTGAGCTGATTTCTTTTCAGTGTACTCTCTTGCCCTTGCATGTGCCTCCTTCAAACGCTCTTGGTGGACAACCAACCACTCATGTTTCTTGTCTAACACTTGCTCCTGACCTAATAAAGCATCTACAGGAAGGTGTGGATGAACCCCGAAAAGCAGATAGTACGGTGAGTAGCCAGTCGTAGCATGGGGTGTTACATTGTAGGCATACACCAACTCAGATAAGTGCTCAGGCCAGCGGCGTTTCTTTTCTGGAGGCAGTGTATGCAAAAGATCATGTAAAGATCTGTTGAATCTCTCACATTGAGCATTTCCTTCTGGGTGGTGTGGGGTAGTGCGGGTTTTCTTTACACCATAAAGCTTACACAGCTCGGCAATGATTTCACTCTCAAAATTTCGACCTCTGTCTGAATGCAATCTTTCTGGGACCCCATACTTCATGAACCACTCTTTGAGAAGGACTTTTGCTGTGGTATCAGCCTTTTGGTCCCGAGTAGGGAAGGCTTGTGTGAATTTAGTGAAAACATCTGTCACCACTAACACATTCTCACGACCATCAGAGGCCGGTTCCAGCATGGTGAAATCTACAGCAACTACTTCAAGGGGCCGGGAGGCTAGAAATGATTTCATAGGGGCATGTATCTTGGGGTGGGGCATTTTTGTCAAAACACACTGCAGTGTATGTACCCGTCTACCTTTAAGGGAACTATTGAATGTAACCGTTCACCTTTAAGAGGACTACTTTCGGGTGGCACTATTTGTTTGGCTTCTGTATACTGTAATACCGATAGTGACCACACCAGTATATAAGTGTTGTGGCATGATTGCTGGGGCAGATTCGCCCGGACCTTCGAATAGTAAAGACCTGTTTGTTTGTTACTTCTGAAGTCTGTGTATTTATTAACTGCACAACCCACAGACTTTACAGTGGCAACGAGTCCGATCATACCCTGCGGCAAGACTACCAAAAGCAACGAAGGGCGTCGAAGAGAGACAACCGCCCTCGTCGTGCTACCAAAAGAAAACACGAGGCTGCAACATCAGAAAGCAGGAAGACTAACAACAAAAGCGTATCAGCAACAGGCACTGACTACCCTTCTGCCACGGTGCGGAGTGAGCCGACCAGCAAGAAACAAGGCGGCCGAAGAGACTGTGAGTAGGGGAAGGTGTAGAAGTATCCGGAGGATAAGGGCAGAGCACTCGACCTCGGTCGAGGGGGAGCTGTGCCGGCCAAAAGTCGGGTCCAACGGCGTCGGGTGACAGCCGGACCGCGATCGGCGGGAAAAATCCGGGCAGCGACCGCAGCCACGAAGCGCTGAGCCTGCGAGTAGGCGCGGGAAGAGAAACCCAGCTGCAGCCGGGGAGGGAAACACCGGTCTGCGAGAGGGCTGGGGAGGCGAACGGGAACCGTGCGGGTGAGAGCCGGGTGCGGAGAGAGAGACTGCGAGGAGCCAGTCCAGCGGCTGAGCTGTTCTCCACCAACGGGGTACTCAGAGCCGGCAAAACCGAACGTGCGGGAGTGAGAGAGAGACACAGCCGAAAACGGGGTGAGAGACTGCGCGAGAGCCAGTCCAGCGGCTGAACTGTCCTCCGTTAACGGGGTGTACCCAGCGCCGGTAGAGCCGTGCGGGCGGGAGGAAAAGACAGAGCCGAGTAAGGGGAGCTGCGCGGAAGCCAGCCCAGCGGCTGAACCTGTCCGCTGTGGGGAAAGCGTACCCCTTCCACCAGGGAAGAAACGCGGGAAGCCGCCATTAGGTGGGGAAGACGATTGAAGTGGGCGGGGCGAGAAGGAAAGAGCGGGAAACCGCCATTTTCGCGGGAAAACCGCCATCTTAGAAATAAACAAATAAATAAGAATACTTGAAGAAATACTTGTGTTGTACCCAAGGAAAGAAAGATGCCTAAGCGGGCGGACATCAACAAGTTCAATTCGGAGATAGAAGACTGGGCCACGTACGTAGAACGTATTGAGATACATTGTAAGGCTAACAAAATACGTAAGGAGGAAAAAGCTTTAACCTTACTTAACATGATGGGTGCGAAAACATTCGGGGTGTTGAAGAATCTTCTCTCACCAGCTAAACCGGCAGATCAGACTTTCGATGATATGGTAGCAGTGCTGAAGGATCACTTGAACCCCACACCGTTGATGCTGGCTGAACGATTCAAATTCTACGCAAGAACGCAGAGGAAAGACGAAAGCAATGCGGAATACTTGGTCGAACTGCGTAGGATAGCGAAATACTGCCAGTTTGGAGGGAATCTGACAGAGGCACTGCGGGACAAGTTCGTATGCGGATTGTCCAAAGAAGGAACGCAGAAGCGACTACTGGAAGAAAATGACCTCACACTGGACAGGGCTGTCCTCATAGCTGCATCGCATGAAGCCGCAGCGAAAGGAACGGCGGAAATGCAGCTAAAGGCGGCGGCACTAGGGGTGGACCAAATTACTTCGAGCACAACAAAATGCTACCGTTGTGGGAAGACAACACACGACCAGAATCAATGCTGGGGTAAAAACCAAGAATGCAGGAAATGTGGCAAGATCGGGCACATAGCTAAGGTATGCCGGTCAGGAGCAACGTACAACAATAAGAAGTCACCACAAAAATGGTACAGGAAGGTACAAGAGGTGACTAAGAAGAGTCTGAGGGAACAGAAGTCGGTCTCACACTCCAAATGCAAAGGACTGGACAGTCTGAGAATTCACAACGTGAGCAATGAAGCTGACCGACAAACTATCTGGATAACGCTACAGATTGCAAAGGTCCAAGTAAAAATGGAAGTGGACACCGGATCGGCGTTGACGGTCATGAATAAGCATGACTATAAGAAATTTTTCAAGCATATTCCACTACGGGATACGGAACTAGTACTACAGACATACACGGGGCACAAAGTATTCCCCATCGGAATGATAGAAGTCAAGGTGAGATACAAGGATAAAGATCATCACCGGTTGGACCTGTATGTATTGCCTGAGGGAGGACCACCACTTCTGGGACGGGAGTGGATCCGAAAAATAAAATTGGACTGGCAGTCACTAAACACCATGACGGTGGATTCCGAAAAAGAGGATGTCAAACCTGAACGGTTGTCCAGAATATTGGACGAAGCTAAGGAGGTATTCCAGCAGGGACTGGGAACACTGCGAGGTATTAAAGCAAAGGTTAAGATTGCAGAAAATGCAAGCCCAAAGTTTTTTAAGGCCAGATCAGTACCTTACGCAATACGACCAGCTGTGGAGGCAGAACTGGAAGAACTTGAACGATCAGGGGTTCTGTCAAAAGTGGACTGGAGTGAGTGGGCCACGCCCATTGTTCCCGTCATGAAGTCCTCACCGAGTAATAAGCCAGGGGGACCGGGGAAGGTCCGTATCTGTGGAGATTTCAAGATTACTGTGAATCCGGTGCTTCACACGGTACAATACCCGCTTCCGCGGATTGAAGATATCTTTGCTTTGTTGGCTGGAGGGAAACATTTCACGAAAATAGATCTGGCTCAAGCATATCTACAGGTGGAGGTCGAGGAAGAGTCACGCCAGTACCTCACCATCAACACTCACAGAGGCTTGTATCGCTACAATAGACTGGTCTTTGGGGTAGCTTCGGCGCCAGCAATTTGGCAGAGGGCCATGGAACAGGTGTTACAAGGAATTCCAAGCACGCAGTGCTACTTAGATGACATTTTAATCACGGGAAAAGATGAGGAAGAACACCTCACGAATTTGAAACTGGTACTCACCAGGTTGAAGGAGTATGGCCTTCGGGTTAATCGCAAGAAGTGTGAGTTCTTCCAAAAACGGATCTCATACTGCGGTCATGTCATTGACCGAGAGGGACTGCATAAGTCACCCGAAAAGATAGAAGCGGTTGTGAAGGCCCCCGCTCCAGGAAACGTATCTCAGTTAAGATCATTCTTGGGGTTGATTAATTACTATCACAAGTTTCTGCCGAATTTATCCACGGTACTGCATCCGCTGAATGACCTGTTGCGGAAAGAAACACCATGGAAGTGGAGTGAAGAATGTAAAAAGGCTTTTCGCAGGAGCAAGAAGTTGATTACCTCTGAAGAAGTGTTGGCTCATTTCAACCCAGCATTACCCCTTCGTCTAGCTTGCGATGCTTCCCCGTACGGAATTGGGGCAGTACTCTCGCACAGGCTACCAAATGGCTCGGAAAGGCCAGTGGCTTTCGCGTCCCGATCATTGACACCCGCGGAGCGAAATTACGCCCAAATAGATAGGGAGGCCCTCAGTCTTGTGTGGGGCGTGAAGAAATTCAACCATTACCTACAATGTAAAAAGTTCACATTGCTGACAGACCACCAGCCGTTGGTGTCCATATTCAACCCAAATAAGGCCGTTTCCACCATGACAGCACAAAGGTTACAAAGGTGGTCCGTGTTACTTGGGGCACACCAATACGAAATTGAGTACAAAAGGTCTAAACAGCATGGAAATGCTGATGGGTTGTCACGCTTGCCATTGCCGATGGTAGAAGAAGCGAGTATAGTGGACCCAGTAGAGTTGTTCCACTCATCCATAGTGGAGCGTCCACCGATAACAAACTCAATGATTGAGAATGAGACAAGGAATGACCCGACTCTTTCACGAGTCTATGATGTAACGGTGGAGGGATGGCCAGCACAGAGCGACCCAACACTGCAAGCATTTGCACAGAGGAAAGAACAACTGTCAGTGTGTCGAGGAACCCTGATGTGTGGATCTAGAGTGGTGATTCCACCCAAACTCCAAAAGAAGGTGCTAAAAGAGCTGCATGAAGGACATCTGGGGGGAGTAAAGATGAAAAATCTAGCAAGAGCGTTTGTGTGGTGGCCAGGCATTGATGGAGACATAGAGGAGATCACGAAGAACTGCCTAGGATGTCAGAGGGTTCAGAACGCGCCACCCCAGGCTCCTCTGCATCCATGGGAGTGGCCCTCTTCGCCTTGGCAAAGAGTACACATCAACTTTGCTGGTCCATTTATGGGCTCGATGTTTCTAATAGCGGTGGATGCCCACTCCAAGTGGCCGGAAGTAATTAAGATGACCACCACCACGACGGAAAAAACCATCGCAGTGTTAAGGATTATGTTTGCTCGGAATGGCCTGCCGGAACAGATCTGTTCTGATAATGGACCACAATTTGTGTCCGAAGAATTCAAGAAATTCTTAAAGAGCAATGGGGTTAAACATTACATGTCAGCCCCATACCATCCCGCCTCCAATGGATTGGCTGAAAGGTTTGTCCAGACCTTCAAGAAGGCCGTAAAGGCCATGAGTAATGAAAATATAAGTCTGCAACATAAGGTGGATAGCTTTTTGTTGGCATACCGAAATGCGACACATGCGGTCACAAATCAAACTCCCGCAATGATGTTCTGTAATAGACGCCTAAGATGCCGGCTGGATTTACTAAAACCAAACGTCAGAACAGACGTAGAGAACCGGCAATTCCAGGGCATGAACGACAGGGTCACTAGATCTTTCCAGATCGGTCAACGAGTTTTGGCCCGGGACTACCGTACTGAGAAATGGCAGCCTGGAACTATTGGGAAAAGGCTGGGGCCATTGATGTACACCGTGGACATTGGAGACAATATAATAAGGCGCCATGTTGACCAAATCATAGGGTCCGCCACAAATGGGCCACCGACTTCACCACCTTATCCGGGTAATGTTGAAACTGAGATACCCAGAACACCTACTTCCGATCTAGTGATACTGGAGTCTGCTGAACCTGACACGACTTTTCAAGCCGAATCGACCTTGCCAGAAGCACCTCCTAGCCCGCCTGAAATGACGACACCACTGCGGCGTTATCCTGACAGAATCCGGAAACCCCCGGAAAGACTGAATCTATGAACTGTCTTACATAAACCTGTATATATGTTAGAATGTATGTTCACTATGGACTTAGTAAGTAATAAGCTAAAAAGGGAGGATTGTAGTGTATGTACCCATCTACCTTTAAGGGAACTATTGAATGTAACCGTTCACCTTTAAGAGGACTACTTTCGGGTGGCACTATTTGTTTGGCTTCTGTATACTGTAATACCGATAGTGACCACACCAGTATATAAGTGTTGTGGCATGATTGCTGGGGCAGATTCGCCCGGACCTTCGAATAGTAAAGACCTGTTTGTTTGTTACTTCTGAAGTCTGTGTATTTATTAACTGCACAACCCACAGACTTTACACACACCTCTCGCATTTCTTGACCCACTGTTCCACATCCTCATACATCCCAACCCAAAAACATCTCTGTCTCAAAAGGTTCTGTGTGCGCTCTATTCCCTGATGGCCCATACGATCATGCACACCTTCAAGCACGACTTCTTTCAAACAAGAGGGCAGTAGTAACTGGTGACATTCACCAACATGGACATCCTCGATTACACGGTACAACAAGCCATCTTGCTCACAAATACGGTGCCACTGCTTTAACGTGGATAATACTAGCTTGGATAACTGCGACCTCTCCTTGTACGTTGGCTTTCGCTGCTCACCCCAAAACTTCCTAAACACGCTGAGGGTGGGGTCTGTGTCCTGAAACTTACGTAGTTCCTCTTTAGAGTAACCGGGAAGTGTTGGTGTGTTACCCTGCGACTCACTGCGCTCAGTACTTTCTTCTGCGTCCGAAACACGGATCTGTCTGACTTTACAGCACTTGACTCCTGCTGTCACTAAGTCTGGTCCTAGAGCTGTTCCCTTGTGAATGACATTACATATGGCCACACAATCATCATAGTCTGCATCCCCACTGTCTGACTCGGGCTCCCCTGCTAACGGCTGCCTAGAGAGGGCATCTGCTGCTGCATTACAGCGGCCTGGGCGGTACTTGACGTCAAAGTCAAAAACAGCTAACTGAGCCACCCATCTTTGCTCAACAGCACCTAACTTAGCTGTAGAAAGGTGACACAGGGGGTTGTTATCTGTTATGACAGTGAACTTGGAACCTAGAAGGTAACCTCGAAATTTCTCTGAAACAGCCCATTTGAGGGCGAGGAGCTCTAGTTTCATACTGCTGTAGTTTCTGTCATTTCTTTCAGCATTACGGAGCCTCCTACTGGCATATGCTATCACTCTCTTCCTATCTCCCTGCTGCTGGTGGAGGATGGCACCTAATCCTAGGTTACTGGCATCCGTCTCTACAATGAAAGGCTGAGTGAAATCTGCTTAACCTAACACTGGAGCACTGATCAGCTTTTCTTTCAACTGTTCGAAAGCAGCTTGGCACTCAGCTGTCCATGAACCTTCAAACAACCGTTTTGCTTTTGCTGGGCTGTCTTCCCTAAGGCATGCATTGACTACGTCATGGAGAGGGCCAGCTCGTTTAGAAAAATCCTCAATGAACCTCCTGTAATAACTACAGAAGCCAAGAAATGACCTCAGATCTTTGACTGTACTGGGGACCTGCCACTTCTTTACGGCGGCAATTTTCTCTGGATCTGTCCCTATACCCTCCCCTGGAATTTGATGCCCAAGGAACCTGACTTCCTGCTGAAGGAAGTGACACTTTTCAAGCTTTACTTTCAAGCCTGTCTCTTTCAGTCGTCTTAGAGCTGTCTCAAGCCTCTCTAAATGGCCCAGGAAGGTCTGAGAGAACACAAGGATGTCATCTAAATACACCAATAGGATGTGGAACACTAAGTCGCTCATAGTCGCTTGCATAAGTCGTTGAAAAGTTGCAGGTCCATTACAGACACCAAAAGGCATTCTGAGGTACACAAAAAGGCCAAAAGGAGTTGTAAAAGCAGTCTTAGGCCTGTCACTTTCAAGAACAGCAACCTGGTGGTACCCACTTGCAAGATCAATGGTCGAGAAGAACTTTGCACCATGAAGGGCATCAAAACTCTCATCAATGCGGGGCAAAGGAAATGCGTCACGTCTGGTTTTTGAGTTTAGTTTCCTAAAGTCAACACATAGTCGTATGTCTCCATCAGTCTTACGAACTACCACTATGGGTGAAGCGTATGAACTATTGCTCTCCTGGATGACACGCTTTCTTAGAAGCTTAGTGATGTGGTCCCTCACCTCTTTGTACAGTGTAGGTGGGACACGACGGTATGGCTCTGTAACTGGTGCGTCATCTACCAAGTTAATCTCATGCTCAACTTTATCAGTGTAGCCTAGGTCCTCATCCTTAAAAGCAAATACTTCCGAATACCTGGCTAAAAGTGCACCTAACTCTGCTTGTTGGCCCTGTGTGCCACCTATGTGTAGTTTGTCCAAAAGCAACTGAATGTCTTGGTCTGTCATCTGTCCTTCTTTTCTGCCAACAGTTACTTCCTCTGTGTCAGTGGAGATGCGTTGAAATCGCACCTCACAGGAGTCCTTGTCTACACACTCTGCCTGAGTCAGAATACCAAGCCTGGTCCTGGGGCTTAACCATACATCCTCCTCAGAGAAATTTACCACCTGCACTGGAAATAAATGTCCCTTTGATTCAACTTGAGTGGGGACAACTACCAGGCCACCTGGCAATGGTGTGTTACCTGGCTCCAACAGCATTTTAGTGCTGTCACCTGACTGAGTTTTAAGTCCCTTTACATAGACTGTAGCTATGGAAGACGCAGGCACATGTACAGCACCCCTACCAGCTACACGGACAGAAGATGACTTTGGAGTGATGTTACACTGTTGTACTTGCTGAAATGCTTCCCTCCAATCTGAATCTAACTTTCCCCCTAGAGTAGTGTCAAACTCAGCATGAACTAGTTGTCTGCATCGGCTGATGATGTTCATACCAATAAGACCTGGTGCTGCAGGCTGTGACTGCTGATGCTCTTTGACTACCAGGAAACCACACTCGGGTAAGGTTATGCCCATAGTTTCAACGTCTAACTCAAGGTAGCCCAAGTAGGGAATGTCCAACCCTTTGGCGGCAGTGATCTTAAGCCACCCGGTTGTAGACAGCATATCCTCATCCCTCCCAAGTAGGTGCTCTCTGAAAAAACCTTCAGTAATAGTGCTGACTTGGCTCCCGGTATCCAGTAAACAGTTAGCAGTAACCCCCCCAATCTTGAGATCTACTACTGGACATTTACCTATTGCACGGTCAAGAAATCTGTCACGAATACAAGTACTGTTCTGAGAGCCTGCAGGTTTTCCTCGCATTGCCCGGCTCATGGCAATCGAGGGAGCTAGTTTTCCTGCACCCCAGCCAGTATCGGTGGATGTGTTTGCTACCTTGTGCTTCTGAGGACACTGTTTGGCAATGTGTCCCGCCCCGTTACACTTAAAGCAAATAGGCTGACCTTCATCAGTGAACTTTGACTTGGCTCTAGGTTTCCCAACCTTGTCATTACCAGTGTTTTCCTTCTGTAGAGCAAGACCCCGTACTGCCTCTGTTAGTTCCCCAATAGCTTTACCCTGCTCCGCCACCACTTTAAGAACATCCTGTAAAGTGACAGCCTGGCTGCCTGGTACCCCAATGGCAGAACACTGAAGATCCCTCCCCGTACTGTCACACACTACATTCTTGCTCTTTGCAACTTTAGTGCTACAGGGCTGGTCTTCTAAGGGCCATAAGACAGCTTCCTCACGTACATCAAACAGGGTAGACTGGGGGTTGCCTCGTACAAACTTGCGCAACTCTCTCCGGAGTGAGGGATCTCTAACACCATCAACAAATCTGTTCCTGACAACCCGTTTTGTGTTCGGCACAGCATCTGGTGATTGCTTTACTACAGCTCTAATAATCTGAGAGAGTGCATGTGAGTATTCTTGGAAATCTTCACCCTCTTCTTGCTTGCGTCCATAGAAAGTTTCTAACAGCTGAGACTCACTGTGTTTTTCGGTGAAAGCCCCCCTTAGGTAACTGAACAGGTCACTGGGCTGCTTAGACTCTCCACCCAACCGTAACCTAATTTCCTGTAGGGCTGCCCCCCTCAACAAAGATCGAATGAAATCTACCTGCTCTGCAGGAGTCTGATCTCTAGCTCATAGTACATTTTCAACCTCTTCAATGAACTCATCAACTGAATGACTATCTTTAGATACCTCACCACTGAATGGTTGGATCTGACGCTCTCTAGGTACATACACATATGACTTGGTTGCCCCATTACCTAGAGTGGCAATAATTGCCATTGCTTGGTCATGGTTTTTTTTCAACTCTGAAATCTGTGACTTGAGTTCATCTATCTGGTTGCCCTCACCCACACTAGAGGTATTGTCCTCAACATCCGAAGTGTGAGCTCCAACCTCCTCATCAGGAGACTAACATTTTGACTCAGTTCACAAGTCCCTGAAAGCCACTGAATGGGATGGCAGCTGTGACGATTCTTCTCCAATGGTGTCCCTCCTCGGTGCCTTGATGGGTCCTCTCCCAGATTGGTCCTGGCGCCCTCTGGATCCCGTCTGTCTGGTCTGGTCCTCCTTAGCAACCCCAGGCAGCACTCTCCGTCCATCTCCAGGTCCACTTGGCACCACACCGCTCTTCCCCCACTGCCGTATTTTATGTATTTTTTCTTTACCGAGTCTGAGAAACTCCAAGCTAACAGACCCCACTCCTGGTACCAAAATGTGTAGCCTGGCAAAATGGAGCAGCACAGGACACAGAACTTTCTTTTTTCTGGGTTTTTTTATTCTGAATTGATAACTTGGGTTCTAGGCTTAGGATGTAGTTGTAAATACATAAAACCACATTTAATTGTATAAAATACGGAAAAGACAGAAATACGGCAAATACAAGAAAACACAGTCGATAAAATACGGCAGTGGCTTGCTGTAGAACAGAACACGAGGCAAACCACAGGTGCAGCTAGTTAGTTAGCTAACACTCATTATACAAAACAAAACCAATAGTACAATACATTCTTATGTCCTGTTATCACTTGTTACATCTTACAAGAAAACACAGAATATTAAACTCATTCGCAACGTAGCCCCCAAGGACTCAACAACAATTTTAGCAAGTGTTAACACCAGCACATGGTGGGACAATCTGCAAGCATCCCCGTGGTATCGAGTGATTTGGGAAACAATATCACTTTAAAACTATGTCTGGGTTGCACTTAATACTGTTTTAGTTGTACTTTACACAGAATAAGTTCATTTCAAAAGTCATATTCACCCCAGCTCTCCTCAGAGCAATCTCTCACGCTGGATGTAGAAAATGGAAGCTGTGAAGAAAGGGGAGGTTCCTTTGGCATCACATGGTCCTACCCATAACCCTTTTCTCCTTGTTCAAATTACTAAAGGGGAAAATGAACCGTGCCATCTAGTGGACTTAAATATTCACTGCATTTTCCCCACTTGGCTACATTAAAATCAGACTTTATTTTTTGGTCCAAATGTGTTGTGATAAGGTTTTATTATGCCAACATTTATAAACATCCTGACATTATTGCCTTGTACAGTCATCGAATGGAAACTAGTTGCTTAAATAATGCAGAACAGAATTTGGCTGGGTTGAAGGTAAAGCTGTGTCCTTTAACCAATCCAACAAAGAATTATTCACTATGTAATGTTTTTATTTTATATTTGGTATCCTCCAATATTCATTTTTCAAAGGTTTACTGTGCCATTTTGCTAACCTGCCACACACTGCCACACATTAGGAGATTAATCACTAAACTATTGCAATGTAAATTAAATACATATGCTTCCTGCAGTAAGACTCCAACTCAAAATATTTTATAAATCAACATTTTTCTGTGCTGTGTGATTATAGCACCTTACAGTGAGAGAAATGCAGCTTATACCCCACATAACTACATAAATCACAGAAGATTTGCTCATGAGTGGATGAAAATCTAATTAAATGCCCAGGAATAAGAGACTACAGAGAAAATGAAACAGTAAAATTAGAACAACAACACTGAGAAGGAAATAGCAGTTAAAAACCCCACTAAAGCAGTAATCAAAAATGAGGACACTTGGGTCCAAGGCAGAGAAGATGGAGGGCCTCCATCTTCTCTGCCTTGGAGCCACCACCCCACACCCCCTCTCTCCACACTGAGCAGAGATCATGATGAGGCCTAACTCCCCCACCTACACCCACTGAACAGCCTTCACACTTGGCCTTTAACACCACCCCCAAAAGACACCACCCCCCCCCACCCTGACTAAAGAGCTTGCCACCCCCTCCCCAGGAGGAATATATTCATTTCCCTCTGACTAAGCAAACAACATGCACAGAACTCGTCCTCTCGGAATTGATAACAGGTCCATACCAAACAACGGCCCTCACTGAGCATAGATTCTCACTGATCCTCCCCCTTCACTGAGGAGACATCGCTGTCGCCTGCAGCCTCACTAAACAATAATGCTCAGCTCCTCCCAAATGAGCAAAAATTATAGCATCTGCCCTACCTCCATACACTGATCTGAAGTTTCCACCCCCCTCTCCCCCCATTAAAACAAATTCAGGCCCATTCCTTCCTCTGTGTGGTGCAATAAAAATCACATCCCTCCTCCACCCCACAACCACCCACTGAGAATCAATTTTTGCCTCTTCTAGCTTGTTAGATTAGCCAATTTGTTGATATTATCTTATCTCTAGTCTTTCAAATAATCAGGATTGACTGCAAACCAATATGGTGGGAAATCAGAGTTTAAGATGGAACGTAACACACTAGTTATATAGCAAAAACATACGACCATGACAAGCAGCTGGTACCAGACCCGATCGGACAGATGGCTGGCGGCGCAAACAGCTCTTCTCTTCACCGTCTGTGTTAAAGGCTCTTTAGATGTCTCTTTTGTTCCTTTTTAGGGGTGGGCCTAAAGTAGCATATGGACAGGTCTATCTGACCTGTAAGGGCTCTTCCTAAACCAAGGTGCCCAATGGCATGTCGAGTTCTTTGTCTCAACTTCAAGATGAAGATCCTCCCTCCAGGAGGGGTCTTCACAATCATTACACATGCTTTATTGTTTATACGTTTTTTAAGGCCTACCCATCAGAATTTCTCTTATCTCCCTTATCCCTAACCTCCCTAGTTTCGAGTCAGACATGCCATTCTCTGCCATCAAATGTTTGTAACTGCTTGTTATCAGTTATTTATTTTCAAACTGTTCATGCAACTATTGAACCATGGAATGAATCATTAAATTCCCAAAGATATTGTAGCGGTTCGTGTAGATCGCCACTAAAGAGAGTTTGACTTCGACGAACTATTAACAAGTTGTTTATTTACAGGAACAGACTAATTACATCAGGTAAGATGGCTGACTGTAGGAGAACCGTGGTATAGGTCTTGTCCCAGCGGGGACTCCACGAGGACTGAGTTCGCAGTCCTGTGGGGAGCGTGATGACGTCATCGCGTTTGTGTTGTGACGTCATCACGTTGTTCGCGTTTCCCGTGCTTAGGGCGTCACGTTATGCGCGTTGTTGCGTCGCTGGCCATTGAGGTCACGAGGCCGGGCTGTGCCGGTGCTTGCCGCGGGAGCGGAAGATCGCGGCGCTCCCGTCGGCTGGCCGTTGAGGCCGAAGACACTAGGCCGGGCTATGCCGGCGGCCGTCCTAGAAGGCTGAGTTGGGCCGGCGGCCGCCGCACGCACGTCACATCGTACGTGACGTGACGTCAACACGTTAGGGTGCATCTTAAAGGGGCAACGGCCCCAACAGGTAAGTTAAAAGGGCAACGGCCCCAATAGGTAAGTTAAACATACAGTAAGGTAAGTTAAAGGGAATTATGTGTCTTTATGTAAGGTACAACCGATGGTACCGCCACATGGGCCCCCCCAGAATTCGCTTTAACGAAAGAACGAAAGTCCAAGGATGAGATGGTCTGACGCTGGTGGTCTCGGCGGTCGTGCTGTCTTGGCTTGGCGAGCGAGTTCCGAAGATGCTGCTCGTGAGGGGATCCGTACGCGCGTCGTGGCGAATAAAGTGTATCCGTCAGGCGAAGGACCGTGGAGACGTGCGAAACAGCAGGCCTTGTCAGAGTGACGGGCAGGTTGGGTGGACACGGGCGATGACTCTGTTGATGTTGGAACAAGTCCTTGTTATAACGAACTCTGCAGGAACACCAAACGAACGTTCCAGAAGGACTTGACAGGCGAGGTGAGTGAACTCGCTGACAGGTGAGCGAAACCTGCAGGAGGCTGGAACACACAGAACGCTGCGTGCCATAGTGCTACGACGTTAACACAACAGAGGGTGAAGAGTTACTGCGTTAACCTGTGATCGGTGAGGCTAGCAACTTTCACGTGGCTGATCGTGGCCGCAGGATACCCGTTGGACCCATCCTCGATGTGTGCAGCTTCAGTAGACGTTTGCGTTTGTTAAAGGGAAAACTGGAGAAAGGGCAGCAACGGTCCAGGTTGTTGTTGCTTTCAGGAGGGGTTAGCTCTGCCTGGAGGCCGGCAACACTTGTAACAGTTGTAGATTTAGGAGAAAACAGCCGGGAGGGTGGCACGCCTTTTGTTCACGCCGAATCGTGTAGTAGGTAACACAACCAGCAGGCTGAAGGGCTGGTGCGTCGTCGGCGGAGAAGGAGTCGTCGTTTTTCACGAGGGATGGGTCCTCGTGGTTCGCGAGGGATGGGTCCTCGTGCGCGAGGAGTGGGTCCACGTGTTTCATGGGGGTGAGTCCTTGTGGTATCCCCGCAGGGCGCGCTCTGATTTTGTGGGCCCGAACATGCTGTACCCCGCGCTTGGAGAAATTTATACTTGTTGTCGCTGTGGACGTAGAGGCGGACGATCCATGTGGCGGTAGGAAAGACGAGTACGGGGACCGTGAGCAAGTGCGTGGTCGGCGCCGCATCGATGTTCTCGTCGAATGGGGCTTCTGCCGGTATAAAGCACGAGGGAGACTGTGGCTCCCTGGATTGCGGTAGCGACAGCAAAACGGCTGGTGCTTCCATGGCATGCTTCTTTTGTGAAAATTGCTCACAAAAAAAAAACAAACGGGGTCCGGTTGAGGTTTGTCCGTGTCAAACGGGATCTGCTCCAGGCTGCGCTTACCTTGCAAATACGTTCGCAAAGACAGGGTCGCCTTTGGCGGAGTGAGGCAGTTGCTGTTCCGTGGTTGTTCGTCGGTTGTGCGTCGGTCGTCTTGTGGGAAGACGAGGTTCAGGCGTGCGTTGCTACCGTGAAAATCGTTCACGGATACGGGTTCACCAATTGTAGCGTTGGAATTGATGAGCTCCCGTACTCACGTCGTTGGGTCACCAATGTAGCGTTGGTGGTCGACGGTTGCCGTTGGGCGTGCTGTACCTCTGTGAAGACGAGGGTCAGGCTGCGCGTTGCTACCGTGAAAATCGTTCACGGATACGGGGTCACCAATTGTAGTGTAGGAATTGATGAACTCCCGTACTCACGTCGTTGGGTCACCAATGTAGCGGTTCGTGTAGATCGCCACTAAAGAGAGTTTGACTTCGACGAACTATTAACAAGTTGTTTATTTACAGGAACAGACTAATTACATCAGGTAAGATGGCAGGTAAGATGGCTGACTGTAGGAGCACCGTGGTATAGGTCTTGTCCCAGCGGGGACTCCACGAGGACTGAGTTTGCAGTCCTGTGGGGAGCGTGATGATGTCATCGCGTTTGTGTTGTGACGTCATCACGTTGTTCGCGTTTCCCGTGCTTAGGGCGTCACATTATGCGCGTTGTTGCGTCGCTGGCCGTTGAGGCCGAAGACGTTAGGCCGGGCTATACCGGCAGCCGTCCTAGAAGGCTGAGCCGGGCTGGCAGCCGCCGCACGCACGTCACGTCGTGCGTGACGTGACATCAACACGTTAGGGTGCATCTTAAAGGGGCAACGGCCCCAACAGGTAAGTTAAAAGGGCAATGGCCCCAAAAGGTAAGTTAAACATACAGTAAGGTAAGTTAAAGGGAATTATGTTTCTTTATGTAAGGTACAACCGATGGTACCGTCACAATATCTTCTATTCTATGTCATTATACTTAATTAACTTATGCATTTTAAAGCAGCTTTGTTAAAGAAAGTCAAAATCCTAATTTAGCATTATAATATGGTTATTAGCAATAATGGAAGAAACATAGGCGTTGGGCCTCAGTCGGCCAAATCAAATACAGTCAGCAGCCTTTCTAGCACACACACACAGCAGACAGCTAGTCTGGAAACAAGGTCACCGTCACGGTGCAAAATGTTAACATCCGCAGGGAACCAAAACATAAGCAAATTCTAAGCATCTATCCAGTTATTTTAATACTAGTCTGAAGAGACTTTTTGTCTCGAGGTCTAATAAAATAATCTAAGCACAGTATTATTCATATACCCCATATATTTTGGATACCCTAATTTCTAACAAGCTCCTTACCCGGCAGCAACTCAGCAGCACCCACCCCTGACCCCGAGCCAAAACATTTCCTCTCTAATGTTCCGCATGAGAAGAAGAATGGTCTTTTCCCAGCCCCATGGAGGTGGAACAGGATCCTGGCCCAGCGCAGCTCCCTCCTCCCTCCACTGAGAGGAATTTTGTCCCTGGCCCAGTGCCAGCCAACCCTTACCAGTCCACTGTGCCCCAAACCTTGTCCTCCTCCGTCTGTTTTCCTCACACTTCTGTAAAGTGTCTTGGATGCTTTTCTACACCATATTAATGCAAGTTGTTGTGTTCATATCAAATTCCTTTCCCTTTAATTCGTTTAAAATAAGTGAATTAATGTCTCTAGTAAAACTGTGGACGGCGGAATTTGATACAAATGTATAAGCACTTATGTAATAACACCACGTGGCATAATTTCAAGGCTACATCTCAATGTCTATGTTAGTATCTCTAACTTTGCATTTCAAAAGTCTGTTTTATATAGTTCTAAAAAGTATAATGGTCATGTGTGTCTGATATAGTTCTTAAAACAAAAAAACAAATTTTACCACGATAAAAATGATTCACTGCAATTAATCGTCGAATTTATAATGGGGAACAAAGAAATGGCGAACCAATTAAATACATACTTTGGTTCTGTCTTCACAGAGGAGGACACAAATAACCTCCCAGAGATGTCGGGAAACATAGGGTCTAAAGAGAGGGAGGAACTGAATGAAATCAGTATTTGTAGGGAAATGGTGATAGGGAAATTGATGGGATTGAAGGCTGATAAATCCCCAGGGCCTGATAATCTACATCCTAGGGTACTTAAGGAAGTTGCCCGAGAAATAGTAGATACGTTGCTGGTCATCTTCCAAAATTCGATAGACTCTGGAACAGTACCCATGGATTGGACGGTAGCTAATGTTACCCCACTATTCAAAAAAGGTGGTAGAGAGAAAACGGGGAATTACAGACCGGTAAGCCTGACATCGGTAGTGGGGAAAATGCTAGAGTCCATTATAAAAGATGTAGGGGGAGAAATTGGGTGGAGCCGCAAACGGGGCGCCAAGCTCGCCTGGGCGCCAGATTTTGCGCTGCGATTGGGCGAGGCTCGAAGTGCTCCGCGTCCCTCTTAGGGCGCTGAAACTGAATATCGCAGCGCGCCACAGTGCCACACGCTGCGGCACGGCGCGCTGCAGTACTGCAGGCCTTCCTCCCATTCTTAAGGGGGAGGGGCCTGCACCAGCGCGATGAGCGATCGCAAGTGCCGGCGAAAGAGCCCGGCACCGAGGAGAAATGCCGGGCTCTCGGAAAACAGCCGGCAATGCCGCGAGGGGAGAACAGGAGGCCGGGGACGGAGGTGCTGGCAGGCGGCCACAGAAAAAAACAGCCGCCCCGCACCTCCACCTTAATTTGCGTCACTGCCGCCACATATAGGCCCCGTGAACCGGGCGCGATTAGCGAGCGGCGCTACAGAGGCGGTCGCTGCCAAATATCAGGGCGGTAGCGGAGCGCTGCGCACACCGATGACGTCATCGGTGGTGGCGCAGCGCAACAGGCTAACGCCGCCATTAGCGCCCCAGCTAAATATCACGGAAGGCGTGGCCAGTGGCGCTAAAGCCACTGAGTGCCGAATTTCTCCCCCGCAATAGCAGAGCACTTGGAAAAGAGTGACAGGATCGGACAAAGTCAACATGGATTTACAAAAGGTAAATCGTGCTTGACTAATCTACTGGAATTTTTTGAGGATGTAACTGGTAAAATAGCTAAGGGAGAACCAGTTGATGTGGTGTATTTGGACTTTCAGAAGGCTTTCGATAAGGTCCCGCATAAGAGATTAGCGTGTAAAGTTAAGGCACATGGGATTGGGGGCAAGGTATTGACTCGGATAGAGAACTGGTTGGCAGACAGAAAGCAAAGAGTTGGAATAAACGGGTCTTTTTCCGAGTGGCAGGCAGTGACAAGTGGGGTACCGCAGGGATCAGTCCTAGGACCCCAGCTATTCACAATATATATTAATGATCTAGATGAGGGAACTAGATGTAATATCTCCAAGTTTGCAGAAGACACAAAGCTGGGTGGGCGTGTGTGCTGTGAGGAGGATGCGGAGAAACTCCAGTATGATTTGGACAGGTTGGGTGATTGGGCAGAAGCATGGCAGATGCAGTATAATGTGGATAAATGCGAGGTTATCCACTTTGGTGTCAAAAACAGGAAGGCAGATTATTATCTGAATAGCAATAGATTGGGAGAAGGGGAATTGCAACGAGACCTGGGTGTCCTTGTGCACCAGTCGCTGAAGGTAAGCATGCAGGTGCAGCAGGCGGTTAAGAAGGCAAATGGTATGTTGGCCTTCGTAGCGAGAGGGTTTGAGTACAGGAACAAGGATGTCTTGCTGCAGTTGTACAGGGCCTTGGTGAGACCACTTCTTGAGTATTGTGTGCAGTTTTGGTCGCCTTATCTGAGGAAGGATGTTCTTGCCATGGAGGGAGTGCAGCGAAGATTCACCAGGCTGATGCCTGGGATGGCAGGAATGACATATGAGGAGAGATTGAGTCGATTGGGCTTATACTCGCTGGAGTTTGAAGAATGAGAGGGTATCTCACTGAAACTTATAAAATTCTAACAGGACTAGACAGACTAGATGCAGGAAGGATGTTCCCGATGGTGGGGGAGTCCAGAACCAGGGGTCACAGTCTAAGGATAAGGGGTAAGTCATTTAGGACAGAGATGAGGAGGAATTTCTTCACCCAGAGAGTGGTGAACCTGTGGAATTCTCTACCACAGATGGCAGTAGAGGCCAATTCATTAAATATATTCAGGAAGGAGTTAGATATATTTCTTGAGGCTAAAGGGATCAAGGGATATGGGGAGAAGGCAGGGACAGGGTACTGAGTTTGGATGATCAGCCATGATCTCATTAAATGGCGGAGCAGGCTCGCGGGGCCGAATGGCCTACTACTGCTCCTATCTTCTATGTTTCTATGTTTATCTGCCTTCAATCACCATCACTTTTCTTTTTCAGGCATGAAATCTCTCACCCAAAGTGTCAGGAATTACTTGAGTCCAGATTCAGCTGAAAATCTTTAGACAGCTGACAATGAACTGGAAGACTTCCAAAACGTCATTAATTATTGGTCCTAAATTCAACTGCTGTTATGAGGAGAGCACACTGAGAGCCTTTAACAATTTATTGTTAATTTCCTAACTATTCCCACAAAACTGCTGACCACCCAACTACCCTTCCTGGCTCTCATGTAGGTTGATGTTGTTAACGGTTCTCTCTCCTCAGGTACTGTCTCCCTCTCCTTCAAATCTGTTGTCATCAGCCCTCTCCTCAAAATAAAAATCTTGACCCCTCTGTCCTTGCAAACTACCGCCCCATCTCCAACCTCCCTTTCCTCTCAAGTCCTTGAACGTGTTGTTGACTCCCAAAATCCATGCCCACTTTTCCTGCAACTCCATATTTGAATCCCTCCAATCAGGTCTCCGCCCCTGCTACAGTACCGAAAAGGCTATCAAAGTCAAAAATGACATCCTATGTGACTGTGGTATAATATCCCTCCTCATCCTTCTCGACCTATCTGCAGCCTTTGACACGATTGACCACACCATCCTCCTCCACTGTCGTCCAGCTGGGTGGGACTGCACTCGTCTGGTTCCATTCTTATCTATCTAATCGTAGCCAGAGAATCACCTGCAACGGCTTCTCTTCCCGCTCCAACACCTTCAGGATCTATCCGTGGCCCCATCTATTTATCATCAACATGCTGCCCCTCGGCGACATCATCCAAAAACACACCGATGTTCAGCTGTGTGGGACTGCACTCGTCTGGTTCCATTCTTTTCTATCTAATCGTAGCCAGAGAATCACCTGCAATGGCTTCTCTCCCTGCTCCCACATTGTTAGCTCTGGTACCCATTGTCTTTCGTCCCCGCCACAAACTCCACTCCCTAGCCACCGATTCCATCCCTTTCCCTGGCAACTGTCTGAGGCCGAACCACACTGTTCGCAACCTTGGTGTCATATTTGACCCCGAGCTGAGCATCCAACCACATATCTGCGGCATAGCAAAGACCGCCTATTTCCACCTCCATAACATCGCCTGACTCCGCCCCTGCCTCAGCTCATCTGCTGCTGAAACCCTCATCCATGCCTTTGTTACCTCTAGACTTGACTATTCCAATGCACTCCTGGCCGGCCTCCCACGTTCTACTTTATGTAAACTTGAGGTCATCCAAAACTCGGCTGCCCATGTCCTAACTCGTACCAAGTCCCGTTCACCCGTCATCTCGTGCTCACTGATTTACATTGGCTCCTGGTTAAGCAACGCCTGGACTTTAAACATTCTCATCTTTGTTTTCAAATCCCCCCATGGCCTTGCCCCTCCCTATCTCTGTAACCTCCTCCAGCCCTACAACCCTCTGCGATATCTGCACTCCTCTATTTCTGGCCTCTTGAGCATTCCCTGATTTTTGATCAATGCGCAAATTGGCTACTGCGTTTCCTACAATACAACAGTGACTATCTTCAAAAAGTGCTTTGGGATGTCTGGTGGCCATGAAAGGTGCTATATATAGATATATATGCAAGTCTTTCTTTAATCGCTCCATCATTGGTGGCTGTGCCTTCAGCTGCCTAAGCTAGACCCTAAACTCTGGAATTCCCTTCCTAAACCTCTCTGCCTCTCTCCCTCTCTTTCCTCCTTTAAGCTGCTCCTTAAAACCTACCTCTTTGACCAAGTGTTTGATCATCTGCCCTAATATCTCCTTATGTGGCTCGGTATCAAATTTTGTTTTATAATACTCGTGTGAAGCACCTTGGGACCTTTTACTATGTTAAAGATATTATTATATAAATACAAGTTGTTGTTCTTCTTACCAGAAACCCAGGATTTAGTGGGATGTAGCATGTGCCATATCTCAGAACATTGTGGGAATGTACAGGAGCAAGTTTAATTGTACTATAGTGATTTATTTTGCAATATAGGATCACAAGCTTCACATCTGATGCACATTATTTTTTATATTGCACGTAACCTCATTCCGTGAACACTGTTATGAACGCTATGATGCTCTTTTCATGGCTGGCACATGCCAACAGTCATAAACAAATGACTCACTCCAAAATGTACAAAAATTTATTTTTCACACATGGCGAAACAAATTCTGTGCAAGACAGACTTGCTTTTACTTATAGCTGTGTGATGTGTGTGAAGGGGCTTCAGGCTGGTTTTGCTTGAAAGATTTAACAGAGGCTAATTAAGCAGATACAGAATACCACACATTTACTGGTATGATATCACATTTAAACAACAGCAAATTGACTTGACCACAGAAACCGTGAGCAGCAAAATCACCACAAATGTGTTATATCGATCAAGTTAAACTTATAATTAATTTCCTGAGAAATATTACGCTTGAATCCAGGATATGGTATAAACACCAGACAAAAATAATAACCGGTCAGAAAATCTTGAACCATAGCATATTCAATCAAAGGAAGATAATAGAAAACATTTTTTCAAAAACATAGGCCTAGAAATGAATGTGCTGCTGAGTGGCTGAACGCTCAGCAGGGGGCCCAAGTTAAGAGTCTGCACCTCTTAAAGGGGAGGTGCCTTCTGCTGGCAACAGGTTTTGGAACTGGTTGTGGAGGCAAAGAGTTAGAAAGAAGAAGACTGAATAATGGCTCAAAAGCCAGAGAAAGGCTCCAAGATGCTCTGATGCAGCACTGGAGGCCTTGGTCCATGAGGTCAACTCAAGAAATAATGTCCTCTTTCCACAGGGGGCCAGGAAGCCCTCCAGGCAATGGACCAGACTGCAGTAGGACTGTGGTAAATGTCAGCAGTGTAGCCCCAAGAGCCTGGACTCAGCGCAGGAAGAAGTTTAATGACAAGTAGTCAAGGTGAGTGAATTCATCTTCAAATGTCATATCCCACCATCTGCACCACAAGCCTTACACAATGCTCAATGCACCCCCATCACTCGCCTAGCAACAATCTCTACCAAACATGACTCCCCTCACATTCAGAGCTTCACCTCACCCGCATATACTTACCACTGCTGCAAGCCTCACACCCACATCTCACAGCTTGAACACACTGTTAGATATAGAACCATGACAGACACATCACCCAAACACATCACACCACACTCACATCCCTTTCTCTTGCAGGAAACGGTGGCACATAACTGGCGCCAGCAGACCTCAACTCTCAGGGGAAAGGCTCGCCTTCATGACCTCACTTCCTTGGAAGAGATGGTGCTGGCCATTCTTGACGGGGGCATGGCTGAGCCCATGGCCAACGGCAGGGCTGAAAGAATAGAAGATGCTGGTATCCTCGTATTTATCTTCCTTCTCACATCCCACTTCCCCCTCACCTCACAATCTCTTCTGATTTACAATCTGCACAATCTGCACATAGTGTAAGCACGCACATCTTTCTTGCCCCCACCCCCACCCTCCCCTTACCACATCCCTACTCTTGTGCCTTTCTCATTTCGGACACCCAAGAAATCCAGCCTGCCCAGCCACTGGTTGAACAAGAAGAGGGAGAGGAGAGTGAAGAAGAAAAAGAAACACCGTCACTCGATTTCACACTCCCAGCCATCAGATCAGATACTGACACTCCGCGTATTTAGAGGATAGGTTGGAAGCGGGATCTGCATGTGGTGAGACACCAGGCAGGAGTGGCCTGCAGTCAGTGCAGGGGGAAAGGGTAGCGCAGGCATCAGCACGAGGTCACGCACAAAGTGGCACACAAGCTCTGCTGCACAGAACTCGGATGAAGACTTCGATGGGGCGGCCTACAGAAGAACGCTGATGGGTATGCCTAATGAAATGCTTGGTGCGTTGGCAGGCCTGCCAGAAAGCCTGAATGCAATATCAACGAGCATGGAGGAGTCCAGCTCCAGCCTTGCACAGGGCTTTGGGCAGAGCTTGGAGTCCATCTTTTCCAGCGTGGAAGAAGTGGGCAGATCCATTAACACACTTGTGGACCCAACCATCATGCTGCATTTGATGGCTGAAGTCTCAGCTTCCGTTACAGCACAAGCCACCCAACGCCTGAGTGCTGCAATGGAAGCTTAGACTGAAGTCATGGAAGCTCAGATTGCTGTCACTGCTGCCATCATGGCTGGGTTTACTAGTGTTGAAAGGGGCTTGAAGGGTGTCACAGCAGTCTGTACTCCAGCAGATTACTCAGATTGCTGAGGCGCTGCCCCAGGGGTGTGGTAATGGATCCATGGAGGATGACCCTGCTGTGCTATCTCAGGATGACAGCATTCATACTCACACTCTGCCAGTGCCCTTGCTGTTGCCTGTTGGTCAGCTAGCCCAGACTGCTGCCGCCCATGCCGAGGTGGTGCTGTCTGAAGCCGGGCCTACTAGGCCCAGAGCTCCTTGAGGTCATCCTGCAAGGCCATTTGCAGTCTCCCACATTGAAAGTCAGCAGCTTTCCACCAGCCACGCTGCAGCCACTGGGGTAGCACTGCGTGCAAGCACTAGGATAGGCAAAGACACACACAAGACAGTCACTAAGGGAATGCACAGGGATGATTAGTTGAGTTTTTAATGTAATATTGGATGGATAGATGTATAAATTTTGATTGAAATGTTTGCTTTATGGTGGCTTTTATTTCAGCATTGTGGCCAAGAGTATGCTGTGATGGTCAGTAACAGAGGGAAGGTAAGGCGTGGGACTAATGTTGAATGGGGAATTGGGGTTGCATTCACTGGGACCGCACGCGAATAATTCGATCCTGAATATCCCAGCCAGAAAGGGGCTGTTTGGCTTGCTTCCTCCTCCTCCTTCACCTCCTCTTTTGCTTCCTCCTCATCCTCATCCTTGTCCTCATCCTCGTCCTCCTCCTGCTCCTCCTTCTCAGCTGGTGGTCATATCCCTGGTGGCAAGGGCTGTGTCCTCATGATGGCCAGGTTGTGCAGGATACAGCAGACCATGACGAATCAGGACATAAACTCCACTGAGTACTGTAGGGCTCCTCCAGAGTGGTCCAAACAGCGGAACCATTGCTTCAGCACCCCAGTGGTCTCCTCTAGGATGTTTTGTGTGGCAGCATGGTTCTCGTTGTATGCATGCTGGCCACATGTGAAACATAGCAGATTGGAGCAGGAGTAGGCCATTCGGCCCCTCGAGCCTGCTCCGCCATTTAATGAGATCATGGCTGATCATCCAAATTCAGTACCCTGTCCCTAATTTCTCCCCATATCGCTTGATCCCTTTAGCCTTAAAAAATATATATAACTCCTTCTTGAATATACTTAATGAATTGGCCTCAACTGCCTTCTGTGGTAAAGAATTCCACAGGTTCACCACTCTCTGGGTGAAGAAATTCCTCCTCATCTCTGTCCTAAATGGCTTACCCCTTATCCTTAGACTGTGACCCCCGATTCTAGACTCCCCCGCCATCGGGAACATCCTTCCTGCATCTAGTCTGTCTAGTCCTGTTAGAATTTTATAAGTTTCAATGAGATCCCCTCGCATTCTTCTAAACTCCATCTAATATAAGCCCAATCGACCCAATCTCTCCTCATACGTCATTCCTGCCATCCCGGGTATCAGTCTGGTGAATCTTCGCTGCCCTCCCTCCATGGCAAGAACATCCTTCCTCAGATAAGGCGACCAAAATTGCACACAATACTCAAAGTTTGGTCTCACCAAGGCCCTGTACAACTGCAGCAAGACACCCTTGTTCCTGTACTCGAACCCTCTCACTACGAAGGCCAACATACCATTTGTCTTCTTAACCGCCTGCTGCACCTGCATGCTTACCTTCAGCGACTGGTGCACAAGGACACCCAGGTCTCGTTGCATTTCCCCTTCTCCCAATCTATTGCCATTCAGATAATAATCTGCCTTCCTGTTTTTGCCACCAAAGTGGATAACCTCGCATTTATCCACATTAATCTGCATCTGCCATGCATCTGCCCAGTCACCCAACCTGTCCAAGTCATACTGGAGTTTCTCCAGTTGGGTTGCGGAGCGTTGTCATGAGCCTGGTGTTCAAGGGATAGCCCTTGTCACTCAGTACCCACCTTTTGGTTTGTCTTGGTGGCTCAAAAACTGAGGGAACAGTGGACTGGTGCAGAATAAAAGCAGCATGACTGCTGCTAGGATACTGAACTTTCACCATCATGATGTGCTGAGCAAGGTCGCACACCGACTGCACATTCAGCGAGTGGAAACCTTTGCGGTTGCGGTACATCTCCGCATTTATATACGGTGCCCACAAAGACACGTGTGCACAGTCGATGGCACTCTGTGCCATGGGGAAGTCTGCTATCATAGCAAAGCCACATGCACACTCCACCTACTTCTCTCTGGTCAGAGAGAAGACAATGAAGTCCCCTCTTCTGGCGTAGAGCACCTGTCACCTCTCTTATGCAGCAATGGACAGCGTACTGGGAGATGTTACAGATGTCGCCTGCTCCAGCCTGGAAGGATCCCGATGCGAAGAAATTCAGGGCCACGGCCACCTTCACAGCCACTGGCAGTGCTGTCCTTGCCCTGGTGTGAGGCTGCAGGTCTGGTTGCAAGAGGTGGCAGAGTTCTGTGAGGACCTCCTTTGTAAAGCGCAGACGCCTCAAGCACTGCTCCTGGCTCAGGCTGCGGTAAGTGAATTGCTCTGGGAAGACCCTAGGTGGGTAAGGCCTCCTGCTGAGAGCCCTTCTGCCCTTACTCCTCCTCCCTTTGTGAGCAGCTGTCCTCTTCTTCGCTGCCTCTGTTCCATCTCCCTGTCATGCTGCAGGTCAAGGGGAGCAAGTGGTCTGAACAGAACCCTTAAAGACAGAAGCTAGGCCATTGCCACTTGCAGCACCACTCCCTGTCACCTCGCCAACTTTAAATAACTTTAGAAAGCTGCAAACACTCCACTAACTTAGAGTCAGTAGATATCAAAAAGCAAGTTACCTGAAAGCTGGTGTGGATCCTTTTAAACATTGCTGGGGTGGGGGGGGGTGCAGGGCGGGGGTCCGGTTGAACGCATGTTCAGCTGTCTGAGGTTAGCACAGGGCATTAGCTCCAGTGATGATGACAAAAATGGTAGCGCTGGCATCAAATCAGCGTTGCATGCTGATTGACGTCACAATCTGCCTACTTACCATACTTCCAGCGTATGCTCCTAAGGGCCACCCTCACCAAGATGGCATCCGGCATGGCCCACACCAGAAGTGCGTGCATGCTGCTCGAATGCCATTTTGGTTCAATTCTGTACCTGTAGCGCCCAAATAACGGGTGCTATGCAATTGAATTTCTAGGCCATATACATAAAAATTATTTGCTTTCTGAAATGTGGCATTGTCTCAAAATGAAATTTGACAGCAAATTTATATTTATTGGGATGAGAAAAACAGAGATAATTGGGTAATATTTAATCTTGACTCAAGTTTTTCTATATGAATGTTATGCATGGATTGGGAATTCAGGAATGAGAAGAAAATGGTTTGGTTCACTTGGATTCTATGCTATGATTAGAATTAGGCATGAATCAGTTAAGTATTTAGCTGGAGTTGGTTGTATGACTCAATAAAAAAAAATTGTTCTAAACAGAATCTTAATCATATTCAGACCATCTTTAGACCATTGACTGGAGTCTTATTAACAAAAGATGTTAATGGTATTAACTAATATTGATGTAAAAGCAGTCCCATTTGTTTGCTAATGTGTAGTTAATATACTTGCTAATGCACATAATTGAGTTATCTGTTTGAATCAAAATTAAAATCATAATCCTTGAATGCCACAGATTGGATTATAAGGGAACACATTTGGAACTATTGAGTTGTTTGAATTAGAAATGGAATCATGTTCAGTGAGGAAACTAGGTTAGACCTAACAATTAACAAATCCCAAGGACCACATAGGGAATAAAGTCAGATTCAGTAGTTGATCACTGTTTGAAAAGAATGCAAGTTAAGGAGTAAAATTAGGATAAGAAAGTTAACAAGATAATGAAGTGGAGCAGAGACTGAAAGCAATCCAGAAACAAGATTTGGGCATGTAGGTCAGTGAAAGCATGGTCAGATATAGAACAAGATCACTGCTAGTATGGGCTCACTACAGTCAACTTACTTCAATCCCTTTCATCTTCCTTATCTGATACAAAATAATTGGATTTCATATTAGACATTCACTGGACATTTCTCTATACTTGCAGGTTTATGTGGTGATTTCAGAGATGTGAAAACATTTATTGAGTTTTTTTTTAAAAAAAGATCCATTTCTCACATTACACAAAGCAGAGGAGTATTTACACTGCACCGGTACAATAATCTGAGCAGTTTGTTTTTCATCTTCACACTCTAGTTTGAAGTAGTGAAAGGATTCACAGGCTGATTGACAGTCTGACAGGCCATGACGTGAACACTCCTTCCACGGCCGTAGCATTCTTTCTACCAGCTGATAGGTGGGACGGCCACCCACACCCACCGGACACCAATATCCTGCTGGACATCAACCCAGAATTCAGAGCCGGAGCTCTGGCCTCTACTTGTGGTGAGTAGCATTGCCTTGATTTTAACCCCCACACACCCTGTTCTTGTTGGGCATGGGAGAGGGAGGCATTAAAATTTGGGATAGAGAGATAGAGAAATCAGAGGCGGGAGGTGAAATAAGAATTGCCTCTTGGGCAACAAACTTTTTGTTGTAACCTGCATACCAGTTAAGAAGTATCACTTCTTTAATCACTGTTGTAGTTTCATAATGGAATACCGTGTTTATCGGTACTTGTAACAGCAACTTTAGTTGTAAACACAGTGTTATGTCCGTGTATAATTGAGACACGGACTGCAGGAGTTGATTATAACAAGTCTTTACTGAATGGAGACAACCTGGAAACTGAAACTACAGAAGCCTGCTAGGGCTTTTTATACAGGGGTGGTCACTGCCGGTACTGCAGTCTGAGACCAGTTATTCCCTTAAAGGTACATACACAACAATTCCTCCCCTTTTAGATAAACAGTACATAACATTCATTTAACAACTAAATAATAACTAATTACAATTACAATTACGGTTGCTAGATACATTGGTTGAAGTTAAGCAATTATAAGTTCAGTCTTTGAGGAGGCTTCCTGATTCTGCCTGGATAACGCCTCTTTGGGATATCAGGTTCTTCTGGCAAGGTTGAGTCGGGATCAATGTCGTTGTTTGGTTCGTCTGCTTCCAATATCACCAATTCTGCGGTAGATGCAATTGGTACTTCGGTTTCATCGCCAGGTATATCAGATCGTGGTGTGGAGTTGACGTTTTCCAGTGACTCTAGAATCTGGTCAGCATGGCGTCTTACACTGCTCTCTCCAACGTCCACGGTATACATTAGAGGTCCTTGCCGTGTACAGATCGTTCCTGGCTGCCATTTCTCTGTGCGGTAGTCCCGGGCCAAAACTGGTTGACCTACCTTAAAACTCCTGGTCGGCCTTTCATTCATATTCTGAAACTGCCTGTTCTCCACATCTCTTCTGATGTTTGGCTTAACCAAATCCAAGCGGCATCGTAGTCTTCGATTGAAGAACATCATGGCTGGAGTTTGGTTGGTAACCGCATGTGTCGCATTCCGGTAGGCAAACAAGAAGTTATCCACCTTGTGTTGTAGGGGTATATCTTCGTTACACATTGCCTTGATAGTCTTCTTGAATGTTTGAACAAACCTCTCGGCCAATCCATTAGTGGCTGGATGATATGGGGTGGATGTGTAATGCTTAACACCATTGTTCTTTAAGAACCTCCGGAACTCTTCAGACACAAACTGTGGTCCATTGTCAGAGCAAATCTGTTCAGGCAGCCCATTCCTGGCGAATATGGTTCGTAAGACTGTGATAGTTTTTTCTGTGGTGGTTGAGGACATTTTTATTACCTCTGGCCACTTTGAATGTGCATCCACCGCAATTAAAAACATCGAGTCCATAAAGGGACCAGCAAAATCAATGTGCACCCTTTGCCATGGAGATGAGGGCCACTCCCATGGGTGTCGAGGGGCTTGTGGTGGGGCGTTTTGGACCTTCTGGCATCCTGTACAGCTCTTAGTCATCTCTTCGATTTCTCTATCGATTCCCGGCCACCACACAAACGCTCTGGCTAAGTTCTTCATTTTTACCCCTCCCAGATGACCCTCATGAAGCTCATTGAGCACTCTATCCTTCAATTTGGGTGGAATTACTACTCTGAATCCACACATCAAGGTTCCTCTGCACACTGACAGCTGTTCTCTCCTCGGTGAGAATGCTGGCAGCAGTGGTTCGCCATGTGCTGGCCATCCCTTCACCGTTAAATCATAGACCCAGGAGAGTGTCGGGTCATTTCGTGTTTCCTTTTCTATGTTTGCATAGAAAACGTGAACATGGGCTATGAGCCAATCGCCCCAAGTGCGAGTTTTTTAAGAAACAGATATCGTATTGTGGCCACGTGATTGATGAAGAGGGGTTGCATAAGTCCCCTGACAAAATTGAAGCGGTAGTTAAGGCTCCAGCACCTATAGTCGAGTGGAATAACTCCACTGGATCCACTGCCAGTTCTTCTTCCACCGTCGGCAACGGTAGGCGCGACAATCCATCAGCATTCCCATGCTGTTTAGTTCCTTTGTACTCGATGTCATATTGGTGTGCCCCTAAGAAAAGGGACCACCTCTGTAGCCGTTGTGCCGTCATTATCGGTACGCCCTTCTTAGGGTTGAAAATGGAGACGAGAGGTTGATGATCAGTTAGTAGAGTAAATTTCTGACCGTGCAGGTAGTGATTGAACTTCTTCACCCCCCACACCAGGCTGAGGGCCTCTCTGTCAATCTGGGCGTAGTTACGCTCGGCTGAAGTTAACGAGCGTGACGCAAAAGCTATCGGCCTCTCTGAACCATCAAGGAATTTATGTGACAGTACCGCCCCAATGCCGTAGGGAGACGCATCACACGCCAGTCTTATCGGTAGTGATGGGTTGTAGTGAGCCAATACTTCTCTTGAAGTGATTAGGTCATTACTCTTCTGAAAGGCCCGCTTACATTCATCGCTCCATTTCCATGCTACTCCCGTTCATAGTAGGGCGTTCAGTGGATGCAGAATTGTGGACAAATTCGGCAAAAACTTATGGTAGTAATTCACCAATCCGAGGAATGACCTCAGTTGCGACACATTTTCAGGTGCTGGAGCCTTAACTACCGCTTCAATTTTGTCAGGGGACTTATGCAACCCCTCTTCATCAATCACGTGGCCACAATACGATATCTGTTTCTTAAAAAACTCGCACTTGGGGCGATTGGCTCATAGCCCATGTTCACGTAGTCTAGTGAGCACCTGCTCTGGGTTGGCAAGGTGTTCACTGTCATCTTCACCTGTCACTAGGATGTCGTCCAAGTAACACTGAGTCCCCGGAATCCCTTGCAGGACTTGTTCCATCGCTCTTTGCCATATCGCCGGAGCTGATGCTACTCCGAATACCAGTCGATTATACTGGTAAAGACCTTTGTGAGTGTTTATCGTGAGATACTTCCTAGAGGATTCTTCAACCTCCATCTGCAAATATGCTTGTGCTAGGTCAATTTTTGTAAAACGCTTCCCTCCAGATAGTGAGGCGAAGATATCTTCTATCCTTGGAAGAGGATATTGTACTGTGTGAAGGACTGGGTTCACCGTCACCTTGAAGTCCCCACAGATGCGAACCTTCCTTGGCTCCTCAGACTTATTGTTTAATGTTTTCTTCATGACAGGAACGATGGGTGTCACCCACTCGCTCCAGTCTACCTTAGACAACACGCCTGCATTCTCCAGACTCTCCAGCTCTGCCTCGACGGCTGGGCGAATTGCACATGGTACCGGTCTTGCTTTGAAAAACTTGGGAATTGCATTCTCCTCTATTTTTATCGAGGTGGTTACGCCTTTAAGAGTGCCCAGTTCTTGTTGAAATGCCTCTTTGGCGTCAGCTAAGATTGTTGACAATCGTCCAGGAGTGACGTCGTCATCCTTTTTACCAGCCACCGTCAGTGCCTGAATGGAGTGCCAGTCTAAACTTATCTTTCTGATCCATTCACGTCCCAATAACGGTGGTCCACCATCTTGCAGAATGTACAGATACAATTTCCGTATTTTCTTGCCGTTGTATTCGACAGGCACCCTTATTTTTCCTCTGGGGCATACTTTTTGCCCCGTATACGTCCTCAAGACAATGGGTGTCTCTCTCAAGGGTATGTGTGAGAATAGCCGCTCATAGTCTCGTCGATTCATGACGGTTAGAGCTGATCCTGTATCCAATTCCATTTTGACTCGGGACCCTGCTATCATGAGGGTGACCCAAATGGTTCGGTGATCCTCTTTTGTGATTATGTTGTGAAGTTTGAGACAGCTTAGTCTCTTGTTCCCGGATTCACTATCGCTCATCTGGTCTTCGGAACTACTGTCCGTCATCTTTTGTACTTTCCTGTACGGTTCCTTAGTAGCCTTTTTGTTGTCGTTGGTCTTCTTCCCAGACCTGCAAACTCATGCAATGTGTCCCATCTTTCCGCATTGCCTGCATATTTTGTCCTTGGACCAGCAGTCCTTCTGGTCATGGTTTGTTCTGCCGCAGCGATAACATTTTGCAAATCCCCGTGTCATTTCATGGGTGCCGTATTCCTGTGGTTTTTGTTGTATTTCCGCAGCTCCCCTTGCTGCTGCTTCGTACGATACTGCCACGCTGAAAGCCTTATCTAGCGTCAGCTCTTTCTCTGAGAGTAACCTCTTCTGGGTTCCTTCACTCAGGAGTCCACAGACAAATTTGTCCCATAGGGTATCTGCCAGTCCTGCTCTGAACTGGCAGTGCTTTGATAGCTTGCGTAGTTCCGTAAGGTAATCAGCATTGCTCTCATTTTTATGCTGATTTCTCCTGTGGAATTTAAATCTTTCTGCTATCAGCAGCGGTGTCGGATTTAGGTGTTCCTATAGGATAGCAACAATTTCGTTAAAACTCTTCGCCTTCGGTTTGGCTGGAGTAATCAGGTCCCGCAATAGGCCGTACGTTCTTGCGCCCATTAAATTTAGCAATACCGATGCCTTTTTCTCATCGGCTATTTCGTTTGCCTCGCAATATACCTCGACTCTTTCCACATACGTGGTCCAGTCTTCTATTGCATTATCGAAGGATATCGCCAGTCTTTGGCATCTTGAAATCCCCGATGGATCAAAATGGCGCCTCCCGCGTTTTTCCTTCTTCCCCGCCGAGTTAAGATGGCGCCTCCCGTGCTTTCCCGCCGCTGCCGCTGCTGCCAACGCTGTTGCTGGCAATTATATTTATTTTACTATCCTGTAATGGCGACGCCCTATGGTCTTCGCGCCTCCCCGATCGCTGCTGCCTCGCCGCTCTCCGCGGTATTTTTATTTTTCTATCGCGCTTCAATATTTGCTCCGTTAATTGAAGAACCGTTCCCGTCGTGGAGCGGACCCTCTGGGATAGTTCCCTCCCTCTTCTTAGGTCCGAACGCTGCCCGGCTTCGAAGCACCGGCCGCGCCCTGTGTGCTCCACCCTCTCTCTCTCTCTTTGCTTCCCGACTCGCTGCCCGGCCCCGTTGCAGAGCCACCCGATCGAGCTCTAGCCCGCCGCAGCCCAGGAAGGATCAGTGCACTACCTGCCACCAGCCCGATTAGCTGGGAAACCACAGACTGGAGAACCAAGCCTGGCTCACGACAGTCTCTCCTGCACTTTTCAATTCGATGATTTGGAGGGCGGTTGCCCATGGTCGACGCCCGTTTCTCGAGTTTCTTTGGATTATTTTTTTTTTCTTTCTTCTGGCTTCGACCTTCAATAACGTCATCTGAGGTGCTGCCGAGTTGCAGGTAAGTTCGTTTCTTACTCGTCACCAGTATTATGTCCGTGTATAATTGAGACACGGACTGCAGGAGTTGATTATAACAAGTCTTTACTGATTGGAGACAACCTGGAAACTGAAACTACAGAAGCCTGCTAGGGCCTTTTATACAGGGGTGGTCACTGCCGGTACTGCAGTCTGAGACCAGTTATTCCCTTAAAGGTACATACACAACACACAGCAGTAAAATATAATCTTTGTAGTTTTCTCTTTTAACCAGCAGGATTCTTTGAACTAGATGTACTACTTCTGATTTAAGAAAATAAGGTATAATCTTAAAAAAAAGTTGGTGTCATTAAAATTGCACTATAGTATTGAAAAATGTTTTCTTTATATGTCAGCAATGGATGTTTTTCAGATTGATGTTGTTCACCCTATGCTGACATCTAGTGGTTTATTGTATCTCTACTGAGAAATATTGCTTCTATTTATCAATTCATCACTAGTTTTAAAGCTGCATATTTTAGAGAACATTAGTGTTCCTAACCACCTAACAAACAGATGTCCTGTTCCAATCCGAAAGTCCGATCAGGGAAACCTTGAAATTCAATTTTCTTTATATTAAAGAGGCACTACATGTCTGAGAAGGGAGAAAAGTGACAGGATGGCATTTTTGCAATACAAAAACATGTTTCAGTATAACTTGCACCATCACATTGCATTGTCTGAAAAAGATTTGCCTACCATCACTCCAAAAAGTAAATTAAAAATCCAACAGTGGAAATCCAATATATTCCTTGTGTATTTCCAGTCACACACATTATATGGAACTCTTCATCTAGACATATGGCTTGCCTGCATAATTCTAATCCAAATATAATTATCCATGACTATTCATGGTCTCAGTTCTATATAGCCTGTGTACTTTAATTCTGAATAGTGAAGTTGCTAAATTAATTTTGAGCAGTGAACTTTGCTGATGTGTAAATGAAATTTTGACCGCACTGATTTCTAGTCATTGGCCCAGATATTCCGATCCCTACGGCGCTGTGTACCCACCCGTAGGGACATCGGAAATGCGCTGAAAACCGGCATTTCCGACACAAAAAAAATTCACTGATTTATCATTTAAAAATACCTTAAAAAAGGTAAGTTTATTTTTAGCCCCGTAAAAAAATTAATTTTTTTTCAAAAAATTAACTTTTTGTTTAAAATACTTAATTTATTGTAATTTCAACTCATTTTAAAAATGTGATTTTTAAAAAATGTATTTAAAGTTTTACTATCTCCATTCATATATTAAGTGTATGAAGGGAGATTCCCTTCTTTGTTTGGCTCCCCATGGCCCACGTGATCTACCTGCGCCCCTGGGATACGTGCAGTTTGGAGGGGCCCAGGAGAGGAAGCGTGTGTGTGTCCGGAGCTATCGGGTAAGGGTGTAGATTTTTCCAGGTCGCAGGCCTTCGCCCGCGGGAGCCCTGCGATCGGAAAATACGAGCCATTGTTTCGAGCTTGTCTCTGCTGAGCCTCACTTTGAGTAGACTGGAGCAGAGCGGGATCGGCAGCCAGGGACACAGTGAGTTGATCAACAGTCTTACTGTGCAGATAATAAAACGGGATGGCTGCATGGAAGAAAGTCTCACAGTGGTGGATTCAATCTGGAGTGCACCCTTAAAGAACCACTTCCTTCGTTTAAAAAAAATATGGAGACATGTATTCTGTTGGGCAGAAGAGCCAGCACAGCAATAAATTTTCCACCATCTACCCCTGAGGACAGTTGTTTTAAGCCCTTTCAACATGTCTAAGATGTCTATCTCATTTACATCAAAGTCTTGAATTATGCCTTGGTACATTTTTGAGGAGGGCATATTTTCTATGTAGTCCCTTGAGAATACTTTGAGGAAGTGATCACTCAGAATATTTACTATCTTGTCATCATCCTGTTTCAAGCCCATTTGCAGGTTTTTAATGTTCTCGTCTCTTCGCCAGTAGTCCTCTTGCTATTATAGTTTGCTTCTGCAGTTCTGTTTTGTTCTAGGTCTCTCTCTGCCTCTCTGATCACCTTTTTAACTTGTTATTTCATGATCTTGTATTCATCCAGTGAGCCCCTTCCTCTTTCTCCCTACAAGATTTGTAGAGATATTTTTTCCTCTTTATTTCACTTAAAATTTGTTTGTTAATCCATTTGGGGGCCACGCTTGTTTTTCTGAGCTTGTTGATCTTTGGTATGTATTTATCCTGTATGGTCAGCATTGTACCTTTTAAATGTGCTCTACTTGTCCTCTGTTGAAGTGTTGTTGAACAGCCTCCTCCAATCTATTTGCTTTACTGTCTTGCATGTCCAGTATTATTCTTTTAAAGGAGTTAAATTTGTCTTCTACTGAAATGCCGATAAGCGTGCTCCTCCAATGCATTTGCTTTATGTCTTCCCATGTCTCATTCAACGTAACCCTTTTAAAGTTGTAAACGTGAATCTTGGGTGGATCATTCAATAATAAGGAATGTTGACAATTTGCCATCAACTTCTTGGCTGACAAAAATACAGTCCTAAAGAAACAGGCAAATTTGTTGGGTTGAATGATCTTATTTAAGCATATTGCTGGGGGAAATTGATCATTGTTGCACCTGTTTTCCAGCCATAAATCAAGAGCAACAGGACCAATTTTGTGGTGCGATAACTCACACCTGATCGGCACTTGAGGTACAGAGGCTGCCATATTAGTGAAGGCAGCTTCCTGGGCATCCGTGGCACCCGCCTAAAACAGGCAAAAGCCTCTTTGTATATGTATATGAGGGGCCTAATGTCCTGTTTTAGGATCCCTCCAGGAAATTCAACTGCACAGAGCGGCGTAGGCACTGGGCCTGGTCAACTCACCATTAACTGGTCAACATGCACCCTAACCAGGGATCCTTAAAGGGACCACTGGTGGCTATTGTGATGTGGCGCTCGTTTGCTGTACGTACATGGCGTCTGCATTGTGTCTCACACGTTGCTCTCTCTCTCTATCTCTGTCTCTCTCTGGTGTCTCTCTCTGGTGTCTCTAGATTGGGTTGCTGACTTGTGGAGCTCTCAGCCCTGGCTCCTGCAACTCCTGTAAGTTTAACATGTTAGTTGATTAATAAAACGTCGATACTTTCTGAAACATATGGCTTCGACTACTCGCTAAAGAGGTATCGACACAGCCACCACCAAAAACTTACGTATTTTTTATACCGACCTTGTTTGGCCCCCTCCCGGTCACCTCCCTCTCCCCTATGACCTACCTGAGGGACGCTGCCAGCGAGGCAGCTGGTTCAAATTGGACAAGTTGCGATAGACTCCGGCAACTCGCCACTATTATTCCAATGAGGCCCGAGGGCCAATATCTATTGAGCCTTAGGCCTCCCAGTTCAGGTGTAGAATGGGAACACGCTGTCAGTTATGTGCTCAAGAAGGGGTCATAAACCTTTTTTATTCCATTACCTTCTGGTTGCTAATTAGAACGAAAAATCGGTGCCAGTATAAAATGAGAAGACCGTTTTCTATTCTCATCAAGTCTTTAGCTTACATTAGCAACTGGAGAAAAATCTATTCCTTATGTTCTTGTAAATGATGTTCCTTCTAACTGTGACTTCTATTGTAGCTGTTGGTTTATTACTTTCTCACACGAAAGAGAAAATACGAGACTAAAATAGTCATTCTGTAAACAGAAAGGTGCGTGGATTTGTAAGCCTTCAAAAATTCATGGCATTTTTCAAATAAAACTTGCTTTAAACTGCCTTGCGAAGAGTTGTTTCACTGCCAGGCATGCTGCAGTCTGCACACTGACTCATATCACTTGTTACACAATGATTAGGAGTTGTGGGATACAATCTATAGCCTACTTGTGGCTAACCATAAACTTACAACTTTGTTGCTTGTAGTGTATTAGATTATAGAGAATAGCAGGGGGTGCCCGGCATTGCCAGGGCAATTTTGGGCCGCGCGGTCTCCCTGCCCATGTCTGTCCCCTCTCTCTCTCCCTCCCTCTCCCCCTCTCCTCTCCTCTCCCTCCCTCCCATCCCTCCCCCTCTCTCTGTCCCTCCCTCCCGTCTCCCTGGGTAGCGCGTCAGGCCCGGTGCCGTTGTGATACCGGCAGTGCGGGGCCTAGTGGTTGATGGCCGGCCGGGATCTCGGGCAGAGACGGACCCGAGCTGAGCTCCCCAGGGGATCGCGTGGTTGACGGCCGGCAGCTGCAGCTCACCTGCCCGTTGCGTGTGCGGTTGAGAGCCGGCCGCTGCCGATGACCCGCCCGCTGTGTGGAAACTCACCTGCCGCTCCCGGAGTCGCAATGTGGGGGTTTGTTTGGCTGGTGCTGTCCCTGTGGGGATGAAAAAAATGGCGGCGAAGTTTAGGGAGACTGGAGGATTAGGTCCTGCCCGTGATGCACCGACTGGTCAACCATCAGGTCACTGAACTGTAGGATTGGTCAAGCAACACGTCACTCAATGCTAATGAGAGGTAGGATTGGTCAACCGGTAATGAGTGGATTTTTGAACGTTTTTTGTATACTGTCGGAACAATTTTTGTCTGACGAAAAAGTAAATACACCTATGAGAGTCCCCTAATGATAAGCTTTCTTTTGATATAACATATGTGTAGGTACGCTCTATAACTTTTTATATATAGAGATATATATATAGATAAATCATATTTCTTGACACCTCAACTATTTTTTTCTCTCTGAGCATAGTGTTTTTTTTGCTGCAACTTCTGCTTGCACAGTACATCTTTTATTTCTGTTTTGTCTTTGGTGTCCTGTCCTGCTCCCATTTCCTTGTCTTCATGCATACCAATCTTACCTGGTGTTTTATATTTGGCACTCACCCTTTCTCAAGTTTACATTTCCTCTGTGTTGAACCTTCTTTCCTTCCTGTTGATTTGTTTGCTCCCTATGATAAAAAAGGGATCTTTGTCTCTGTTGAAATTTTAAGTTGTATTCTTTACTGTTACAAACAACAGCCCCAATTTTAATCTGGGTGGGAGGTGAGCATGGGAGCAGTGGGCTGAGTGGCAGGCTCGCCTGGACTAGTCAATATGAGGCCCGGACCATTTTAATCCCCAGGCCTCATTACAATATCCCAGGACTGACTCCCGTCCAAACCCAGCGGGAATAACAATGAGGCCAGCGGATAGGAGTGGGAAATTGCACAGCAGCAGGCTACCACCAGGGACATAAGGAAATGGTTCCCAGCAGTCAGTTAAGTCCTCCTGGGAGGTGTGGTGGGGGGGGGCGAGTTGGCTGGCAGCGGGGTGGTGTCAGCAGGTGATTGCAGTCAGGGGAGGGGAGAGAAGGAACAAGCTTTCCTTGTGGGAGGAGCACTCCTGTTCCTTCTGGTCTACAACAAAACCGTAAAATGTTTAAGTTACTTACCTTCCCAGCCCTCCTGGGGGCCTGCTCCTACATGGAGCCAGGTTTCCTTGCCGAGGTTGGTACCGGGCGACAAACCTGCGACTGCGCATTAAAATCCTGCCAGTGTCTGAATGATGTCTTCGGACCTCGAATCGTGCATTTCAATGAGGATCCCACCTGCCTGGGCGAGGACATTGTATGCTAACCAAACCATGCCTGTAAAAATGGTGCATGGCGCAAAGTGGGCGTGGGACTGGTGAATATGACGGTGCTCCAATTTTAACCCCCCTTCCCCCTCATGTCGAGAGCTAAAACCCCAGGTTCACACAGGACATGTCTCAAAAGAAAAGGCATGAGCTCAGAAACCAAATAGGCCAGCTGTGATATACTCAACAAGGTGCAAATTGTTAGATAACAGAATAGAGATTCTGAAGTGCTAATTGAGTTAAATGGCACCGGATTCCACATTGCATGGTAAGCATCAGATTCCATTATTAAAGATTGACTATACATTTAATATTGATAAGGGAAATGTATATCTTCAAAAGATGCTGCATGATAGAACTGGACCGATTTTGGCCTGGAAATTTAGGGGTTTAGCCACCCGTTACCGCCAGATTCAGGGAAAAAATGGTGGCTGCCGCTCTTCCGCCCGCTGCTGGCAGGTCCCGTGGCCACCACCATGTTAGTGCTCAGCAAAATTATGTAGGTGATGCTGATTGGGACGTCAATGTCCAACGCTCACTTGACGCCCGATCTACGAGTTTCAACTTTGCCGCTCCACTTAGCGGCATGTCTTAGGGGCGACCACCTGAGCAAGCATTGACAAGCAGGAAGGAGGCTCCAGCAGTGGTATTTAAAGGGATCATCAACATCAACTTGCACCTGAAATATTTCTACAGTTTGACTGGCTCTGTGCAACGTTTTGCAACTCCAGCAGCTTTATTAACTGCTTTCAAGGTTTCAAGGTAACAGCGAGTGTTGGTGCAAGTGGAGAACATCTTCATTATTATTTAAAGGCCTTTGCTAACAACACTTGCTCACAGTCATGGGGGCTCTACTGCCAGACCCCCTCGGAGGGAGTGGAGGCAGCGAAGAAGACGAGAAGATGCGTGCAGAGGGAGGAGGAGGAAGGCAAGAGGGCTCTCAACAGGAGGCCATACCCACCTAGGATCTTCCAGGAGCACTTCTCTTATAGCCATTTGAGTGAGGAGCAGTATATTAGGAGGCTACGCTTCACCAAGGAGGTGGTCACAGAACTCTGCCAGCTCCTGTAATCAGACCTGTAGCTTGAGAGCAGGGCAACGACAGCTCTCCCAGTGGCAGTCAAGGTCACCGTGGCCCTCAATTTCTTCACCAGCAGATCCTTCCAGTCTGCAGCAGGAGACATAGCTTGCATCTGGAAGGTCACTGAGGTTCTACACCAGAAGAAGGGACTACGTTTACTTCTCTCTGAGCAGAGAGAAGCAGGACGTGCGCGTACATGGCTTTGCCAGGATAGCGGGCTTCCCCAAGGTGTAGGGCGCCATTGACTGCACCCATGTGGTTTTGCGGGCATTGCATAACAATCCTGAGATCATCTGTACCTGCAAAGGGTACCACTCACTTAATGTGCAGTTGGTGTGCAACCATGCCCAGCGCTTCCTGATGGTCAATGTCCACTATCCTGGCAGCAGCCATGATGCCTTCATCCAGCGTCAGTCTGGTGTGACAGCAATCAACCAGCCACCGCATGAAACAGCTCAGAGACAAGGGCTATCCACCCTGCACCTGGCTGATGACTTCCTTCCGCAACCCCACGACTCATGCCCAGCACTCATATAATGAGATCCATGCTTCCACCAGAAACATCATCGAGCAGACCATCAGGCTACTGAAGCAATAGTTCTGCTGCCTTGACCACTCGGGAGGAGCCTTCCAGTACTCGGCTGAGCCGGTGTCCCATTTCATAGTTGTCTGCTGCATGCTCCACAACTTGACCATCATGAGGGCACAGCCTTTGCCAGCAGGGATTGCGAGATCACCTGAGAAGGAGGAGGAGGAGGAAAAGGACGAGGAGGGAGGGAGGAGGCAGGCAGCCAAACCCCCTTCTGGACGGGCTGTCTGTGAATGAAACCCCAGATCCCCGTTGCTAACTCATCAACATCATATCATTCCTCTGTCACGGAATATCACGCATCATCCTGGGCACAAAGCTGAAATGAGAGCCACCACAAAAGATTCCAAACAAAATTAATACATTTATCAAAAATCAATTAATGCATATGATATGAACTAATCACCCTTGTGAAATCACTTAGTGCCTGTCGTTCGGTGCCCTTTCCTGGTCTAGTGCTTCTGCAAAGTGCTCCCCCAGTGGCTGCAGCATGGCTGGTGGAAGGCTGCTGAGTTTCCATGCGGGAGACTGCAGATGGCGTTGCAGGATGACCTCAAGCAGCTCTGGCCCTAGAAGGCTCGGCTGTAGACTCATCATGGGCAGCAGCAGTCTGGCTGGCTGGCTGGCTGACAGGTACAGCAAGGGCAATGGTGGAGTGGCAGTTGTGGGGACAGGAATGCTGTCATCTTGAGAGGACAGCAGCGGGGTCCTGTTCCACTGACCCAGTGCCACTCCCCTGGGGTGGTGCCTCAGCATTCCTAGCAATCTGTTGGAGCACAGATTGCTGGGCTGCTGTGACACAAGGAAATCCTGGGCTCCAAGCTCTGTGCAAAGCCCTGTGCAATATTGGAGGCCGACACTGCCATACGCCTTGAAATTGCCAAGAGGCTCTCTGGCAGGCTTGCCATTGCACCTAGCAATTCGGTGTGCATACCCATCACCCTTCTTCTGAAGGCCACCCCATCAAGGTCCTGATACATACAGCATCAGCAGCTTGAAAGTGAGAAGAGAGTGAGGGATGAGGGGGAAGTGGGATGTGAGAAGAAGGATTAGGAATGAGGATACCATTGCTGTCCCCAGGGGCTTCAACCTCGCCGGTTGCCACGGCCTCCATGATCTGCCGCCCAATGATGTCCAGCACTTGCTCCTCCATTTGGCTGAGGTCCTGGATGGCAGCTTGCCCCCCGCCTGTCTGTCACTGCTCTTTCCTGTTATGCGCGATGTTGACCTGCAAGAGAAAGAGAAGTGTGTGAGTGAGTGTGGTGCAATGTGTTTGGTGATGTGTCTGTCATGGTTGAATAGCTGGCAGTGTGTGCAAGGTGTGAGATGTGGGTGTGAGTGTTGCAACAGTGGTAAGATTTGTGAGGGTGAAGTGAAGTAATGATTGTGAGGTGTGAGTGGTGAAAGGTAGAGATTGTTGATCGGTAATTGCTGGGGGCATGGTGCATTGAACAGTATGTGAGGCAGTGCAGCAGAGCACATGGGGAGAGCTTAATCCGAGGGTTTTAAGAATTGGAGAGCCCGGAGGTGAGGGAGCGTGAGCCATCAGGGAGAAACGTAAAAACACCAAAAGTGATGTCAGCATAAGGGAAGGAGCTGATTGGTGAGTGTTTCTTTTTTTCGGATCAGATCAGGGACAATGATCATGTTTATTCTTGGTAAGTTAAGACAGAGAACGAGAGGAGTGGCCGGAGAAAAGGTAGGCCCGCGAGCCCGGAGCACGGAGGGAGCACAAGCATCAGGGAGCAAGGTTAAAAAACCTAAAGTGATGTCAGCACAAGGGAAGGAGCTGATTGGTGAGTAGCTGGTGATTGGGTTTTTTAAGTCTTGAGTTTATTTCTGTTAAGTTAGTTAATAGTCTATTAAATAGAGCCATGGCAGGGTACCTCAATCCCGTGGAATGTACATCTTGTCCCATGTGGGAACTCCAGGACGTTTCCCATGTCCTGAACAACCACATGTGTAGGAAGTGTCGTCAGTTGGAGGCGCTCGAGCTCCGGGTTTCGGAGTTTGAGCAGCAGCTGGTGTCACTGCAGTGCATCCGTGAGGCTGAGAGCTACGTGGATAGCATGTTTCAGGAAATGGCCACCATGTAAGAGTGTGCAGGCAGCGAAGGAATGGGTGACTGCCAGACAGACAAGGAGGACCAGGCAGGTAGTGCAGGAGTCCCCTGAGTGCATCTCACTCTCAATTCTAAATACTGGTAAGGGCGATGGTTCCTCTGGGGAGTACAGCCAGAGCCAAGTCTATGGCACCTTGGGTGGCTCAACTGTACGGGGGGGGGCGGGGGGGCGGGGGGGCGGAGGAGGAAGACCGGGAAAGAAATAGTGATAGCCGATTCAATAATTAGGGGAACAGACCGGCGTTTCTGCAGCCGCAGACGTGACTCCAGGTTGATATGTTGGTACGACATAGGTAGAAAAAGGGATGAGGTCCTGCAAGCTGATTTTAGCGAGCTAGGAAAGACATTAATAAACAGTACCTTAGAAGTCTTAATCTCCGGTTTACTCCCGGTGCCATGAGCTAGTGAGTATAGAAACAGCAGGATAGATCAGATGAATGCATGGCTGGAGAAATGGTGCAGGAGGAAGGGCTTTAGATTCCTGAGGCATTGGGACCGGTTCTGGGGGAGGTGGGACCTGTACAGGCTGGACAGGTTGCACCTCAACAGAGCCGGGACCAATATCCTCGTGGGGGCAGGGGGTTGCAAGTGCTGCTGGGGAGGGTTTAAACTAATTTGGCAGGGGGCTGAGCAGCAGAATGTACTATTAGAAAGGAGAAAAAAGGGGCTGGAAATTCATTAAGCCCAGGAATGGGTGGTATCGTTAGAAAAGTTGGAGAATTAGCGCCAGGCCCTAATGCTTTCGACTGCACATAAAATTTGTTCTCACTGCGCAAAGAAATGATTGGAGTTCTAATTCAAGTCTTTAAGCCCAAGCTCAGTGGCATTACACTCAAAGGGTGGACCAATATCAGGTGCAGTCTAAACACAAGTCAAGATTGCCACAGGCTTTTTCAGTATTTAAAGAGGAGGTTCATTGATGCTGCAGAACCTCATTCTCAGCATTGCTGGTCTCAGCAAGCAGCAGCAGTCAAGGAGAAGGAGCCGGAGGACTGAAGCAGCTGTACTCATGGCAGATCCACGCCCCAGGGAGAGAACCCGCAGATTCTGCGATCAAGCACTGGAGGCATTGGTGTTCGCTGTGGAGAGATGGAGGGCAGTGCTCTATCCGGCAAGTGGCAGGAGGCCTTTGCCGCAAGTCTTCTGCACCATGTGGAGGGAGGTAGCATAGCACGTCTTGGGCAGCACTGTATTCCGCAGGACCCACACACAGTGCAGGAAGAAATTTAACGACCTCACTCCAGCATCACAGATGCCAGTCCTCAGCCCATTCAATTCACTCCACGTGATGTCAAGAAACGGCTGAAGACACTGCAAAGGCTATGGGCCCTGACAACATTCTGGCAATAGTACTGAAGACTTGTGCTCCAGAACTAGCTGCGCCCCTAGCCAAGCTGTTCCAGTACAGCTACAACACTGGCATCTGCCCGGCAATGTGGAAAATTGCCCAAGTATGTCCTGTCTACAAAAAGCAGGACAAATCCGACCCGGCCAATTACCGTCCCATCAGTCTACTCTCAATCATCAGCAAAGTGATGGAAGGTGTCGTCGACAGTGCTATCAAGCGGCACTTACTCAGCAATAACCTGCTAACTGATGCCCAGTTTGGGTTCCGCCAGGGCCACTCAGCTCCTGACCTCATTACAGCCTTGGTCCAAACATGGACAAAAGAGCTGAACTCAAGAGGTGAGGTGAGAGTGACTGCCCTTGACATCAAGGCAGCATTTGATCGAGTGTGGCATCAAGGAGCCCTAGCAAAACTGAAGTCAATGGGAATCAAGGGGAAAACTCTCCATTGGTTGGAATCATACCTAGCACAAAGGAAGTTGGCTGTGGTTGTTGGAGGTCATTCATCTCAATCACATGACATCACTGCAGGAGTTCCTCAGGGCAGTGTCCTAGGCCCAACCATCTTCAGCTGTTTCATCAATGACCTTCCCTCCATCATAAGGTCAGAAGTGGGGATGTTTGTTGATGATTGCACACTGTTCAGCACCATTTGAGACTCGGCAGATACTGACGCAGTCCGTGTCCATATGCAGCAAGACCTGGACAACATTCAGACTTGGGCTGACAAGTGGCAAGTAACATTTGCACCACACAAGTGCCAGGCAATGACCATCTCCAACAAGCGAGACTCTAACCATCTCCCCTTGACATTTAATGGCATTACCATTGCTGAATCCCCCACTATCAACATCCTGGGAGTTACCATTGATCAGAAACTGAACTGGACCAGCCATATAAATACTGTGGCTACAAGAGCAGGCCAGAGGCTGGAAATTCTGCGGTGAGTGTCTCACCTCCTGACTCCCCAAAGCCTTTCCATCATCTACAAGGCACAAGTCAGGAGTGTGATGGAATACTCTCCACTTGCCTGGATGAGTGCAGCTCCAACAACACTCAAGAAGCTCGACACCATTCAGGATAAAGCAGCCCGCTTGATTGGCACTGCATCCACCACCTTCAACATTCACTCCCTCCACCACCGGCGCACTGTGGCTGCAGTGTGTACCATCTACAAGATGCACTGCAGCAACTCGCCAAAGCTCCTTCAACAGCACCTTCCAAACCCGCGACCTCTGCCGCTTAGAAGCACAAGGGCAGCAGACGCATGGGAACATCACCACCTACAAGTTCCCCTCCAAGCCACACACCATCCTGACTTGGACCTGCATCGCCGTTCCTTCACTGTCGCTGGGCCAAAATCCTGGAACTCCCTTCCTAACAGCATTGTGGGTGTACCTACACCATATGGACTGCAGCGGTTCAAGAAGGCGGCTCACCACCATCTTCTCAAGGGCAATTAGGGATGGACACTAAATGCAGGCCTAGCCAGCGACGCCCACATCCCATCAATGAATAAAAAATAAAAAAAATAAAAAACTCAGGTGGTCAGGGCGAGTCAATGCTTCAACAAAAGCTACATATCACCATCTGAATCATAGCCTTCACATACTGCCCAAAGCATGACATTCCCAGCAGTCACCCAACAACAATCTCCACCTACCAATACTCACACCCACATCTCACACCTTGCACACAATGACAGCTATTCAACTATGGCAGGCACATCTCCCAAACACCTTGGGCTGGATTTTCTCAGCCCAAAGGAGGCGGGTATGGAGGCGGGACTGCCGGAAAACTTGCAGAATTTGGAGGCGGGTGGCAACCCACCACAAACCCGCTTCCGTGCCCTCTTGCCAGGAGGCGAGAAGCCGTCCGGCCCCAGGTCCTGTCTCCTTGGAGGTGGGAAGGGATTAAAGGCGGCGGGGTAGCATTGCTGGTTAAAGAGGAGATTAACACAATAGTAAGGAAGGATATTAGCCCTGATGATGTGGAATCTGTATGGGTAGAGCTGAGAAATACCATGGGGCAGAAAACGTTAGTGAGAGTTGTATATAGACCCCCAAACAGTAATGCTGAGTTTGGGGATGGCATTAAATGGGAAACTAGAGACGCGTGCAATAAGGGCACAGCAGTTATCATGGGTGACTTTAATCTACATATAGATTGGGCTAACTAAGTTAGTAACAATACTGCGGAGGAGGAATTCCTAGTGTATACGGGATGGTTTCCTGGACCAATATGTCGAGGAACCAACTGGAGATCAGGCCATCTTAGACTGGGTATTTAGTAATGAGAAAGGATTGATTAGCAATCTTGTTGTGCGAGGCCCCTTGGGGATGAGCGCTCATAATATGATAGAATTCTTCATTAAGATGGAGAGTGAAGTAGTTGACTCCGAGACTAGGGTCCTGAATTTAAATAAAGCAAACTACGATGGTATGAGGCGCGAGTTGGCTAGAATGGATTAGGGATTGTTACTTAAAGGGTTGATGGTGGATAGACAATGGCAAACATTTAAAGATCACATGGATGAACTACAGAATTTGTTCATCCCTGTCTGGCATAAAAACAAAACAAAAAAGGTGGCGCAACCGTGGCTAACAAGGGAAATTAGGGATAGCATAAGATCCAAGGAGAGGACATATAAATTGGCCAGAAAAAGCAGCAAACCTGAGGATTGGAAGCAGTTTAGGATTCAGCAAAGGAGGACAAAAGGATTAATTAAGAGGGGGGAGATAGAGTATGAGAGTAAGCTTGCGGGGAACATAAAAACTGACTGTAAAAGCTTCTATAGATATGTGAAGAGAAAAAGATTGGTGAAGTCAAGCATAGGTCCTTTGCAGTCAGAACCAGGGGAATTTATAATGGGGAACAAAGAAATGGCTGACCAAGTAATACATATTTTGGTTCTGTCTTCACAAAGGAGGACACAAATAAACTCCCAGAGATGTTGGGGAATATAGGGTCTAATGAGAGGGAGGAACTGAATGAAATCAGTATTTGTAGGGAAATGGTGTTAGGGAAATTGACGGGATTGAAGGCCGATAAATACGCAGGGCCTGATGATCTACATCCTAGGGTACTTAAGGAAGTGGCCCTAGAAATAGTAGATGCATTGCTGGTCATCTTCCAAAATTCTATAGATTCTGGCACAGTTTCCATGGATTGGAGGGTAGCTAATGTAAACCCACTATTTAAAAAAGGTGGTAGAGAGAAAACAGGGAATTATAGACCGGTAGGCCTGACATCGGTAGTGGGGAAAATGCTAGAGTCCATTATGAAAGATGTAATAGCAGCGCACTTGGAAAACAGTGACAGGATCGGACAAAGTCAACATGGATTTACAAAAGGTGCTTGACTAATCTACTGGAATTTTTTGAGGATGTAACTGGTAGAATAGATAAAGGAGAACCAGTGGATGTGGTGTATTTGGACTTTCAGAAGGCTTTCGATAAGGTCCCGCATAAGATATTAGCGTGCAAAGTTAAAGCACATGGGATTGGGGGTAAGGTACTGAATTAGACAGAGAACTGGTTGGCAGACAGGAAGCAAAGACTTGGAATAAACGGGTCTTTTTCCAAGTGGCAGGCAGTGACTAGTGAGGTACTGCAGGAATCGGTGCTAGGACCCCAGCTATTCACAATATATATTAATGATCTAGACGAGGGAACTAGATGTAATATCTCCAAGTTTGCAGACGACACAAAGCTGGGTGGGCGTGTGTGCTGAGAGGAGGATGCCGAAAAACTCCAATATGATTTGTGTTGTGTCTGTGTATAATAAGACACAGACCGCAGGAGAACGGTACAACAGGTGTTTACTCAACGTGGCTCACACTGGAACTGGTCTGTACAGATTACTACTCAGTGCTATATACAGGTGTGGTCACTGCCGGTACTGCAGTATACATGAGCTGTAAAACATAGTTCCCCCCTTAAAGGCATATACATTACAATTCCTCCCCTTTTAGATATTTAACAATTAAATATCAAACTAATTACAATTAACACTTTTAACATGCAACATTAGCTGAAAATGGCCTATTTATATATTCAGTCTTTGGGGAGGCTTCCTGATCCTTTCTGGATAGCGCCTTTCCCGAGTGTCTTGCTCTTGGTGCGGAGGCGATTCTGGCCCCCTGTCATCGGTTGGTTCATCAGCTTCCGATGCTACTGTTTCTGGGGTAGATGCGACCTGTACGTCGGGTTCATCACCAGGTACGTATGGGTGAGGCATGGGGTTGACTTGTTCCTGTGACTCTAGGATCTGGTCAGCATGGCATCTCACGATGCTCTCCCCAATGTCCACTGTGTACATTAGTGGGCCCTGCCGTGTGCATATCGTTCCTGGCTGCCATTTTTCTGTTCGGTAGTCACGGGCCAAGACTGGTTGCCCTACATTGAAGCTCCTTGTTGGCTTCTCATGGATGTGCTGGAATTGCTTCCTCTCAACATCTCTTCGTACGTTTGGTCTGAGAAAATCCAGGCGAGATCTTAACCTTCGGTTAAAGAACATCATGGCTGGGGCCTGGTTGGTGACTGCATGTGTCGCATTCCGGTAGGCGAACAGGAAATTGTCCACCTTGTGCTGCAGCGGAATGTTGTCATTGTACATAGCCTTTATTGCCTTCTTAAAGGTTTGTACGAACCTCTCAGCCAATCCATTTGTGGCTGGATGATACGGGGCGGATGTGTAATGCCTTACCCCATTCTTTTTCAAGAACCTCCGGAACTCTTCGGACACAAACTGTGGTCCGTTGTCGGAGCAAACCTGTTCTGGCAAGCCATTCCTGGCAAAAGTGGTCCATAGGACTGCAATAGTTTTCTCCGTGGTGGTGAAGGACATTTTGATGACCTCAGGCCATTTCGAGTGCGCATCCACGGCTATTAAAAACATTGGCCTAGAAATTGGGTATAGCCCCGCCAGCTCGTTTGCGCCGAAAATTTTGCGCTGGCCGCGGAGCCAGTTGTGCCCGTCCCATATTCACTTTTAGCGCCCCAAGGCGGAACCGGGCGCTGTTCCAGGGTGTGCCCGCCCCCGCTTGGGGCGCTGAAAGTGAATTTCAGCGCTCCCGGTGCCGCTGCGCCACCCGATGCGGTGCGGCAGGCTGCTGTACTGCAGGCCTCCTCCTTCTCTTAAGGAGGAGGTGCCTGCAACGGCTGGAGCCCCAATCGCGAGTGCCGGCAAAAGAGCCCGGCACAACGGAGAAGTGCTGGGCTCCACGGAAACCAGCCGGCAATGCCGCGGGGGGGGGTGGAGGAGGCCGGGGAAGGAGGTGCGGGCAGGCGGCCGCCGAAAAAGCGGCCGGCCGCACCTCCACCTTAAAGCGCCCCGCTAAGGCTGCAGTAAGGACCCGGTCTCCCGATGTTGTTAGCGGCCGCCACGGAAGAGGCGGCCGCTACTGAAGATGGGGGTCGGGGCGGTAGCGGGGCAGAACCGGGGCACTGCGCACACTGATGACGTCATCGGTGCCGGCGCAGCGCTAACGGCTACCGCCGCCATTACCGCGGCCCTCAAAATCAGCGCTACCACCCCTACTGGCGCAGAAGCCCTCTTTGGGCTGTAACTGGGTGCAAAGCCCACCGAATTTCTAGGCCATAGAGTCCATGAATGGACCAGCAAAATCAATATGCACCCATTGCCATAGAGATGAGGGCCACTCCCATGGGTGTAGAGGGGCCTGTGGTGTTGCATTTTGGACTTTCTGGCATCCTGAGCAGCTCTTGGTCAGGTCCTCGATTTGTTTATCGATTCCCGGCCAGCACACATAAGCCCTGGCTCGGCTTTTCATTTTTACCCCTCCCAGATAACCCTCATGAAGCTCATTGAGCACTTTATCCCTTAACTTGGGTGGAATTACCACTCGGGATCCACACATCAAGGTCCCCTGGCATACTGAGAGCTGTTCTCTCCTTGTCGAGAATGCTGGCAACAGTGAGTCGCCATGTGCTGGCCATCCCTTCACCGTCAAATCATATACCCGAGACAGTGTCGGGTCATTTCGGGTTTCCTTTTCAATACAAGCGTTAGTTACCGGTAGGTATTCAACTATAGTCGAATGGAATATTTCGACAGGATCCACTGCTGCTGCTTCCTCCGCAGTAGGCAGTGGCAGGCATGATAGCCCATCAGCATTTCCATGCTGTTTCGTGCCCTTATATTCAATCTCATAGTGGTGCGCCCCTAGAAAAAGTGACCATTTTTGTAGTCGTTGCGCAGTCATCACCGGAATGCCCTTGTTCGGATTAAAAATGGAGACAAGAGGCTGGTGATCAGTCAGCAAGGTGAATTTCTGCCCGTGCAGATAGTGATTGAACTTTTTCACTCCCCACACTAGGCTGAGGGCCTCCCTGTCAATCTGGGCGCAGTTATGCTCGGCTGAGGTTAGTGATCGTGACGCAAAGGCTATTGGCCTCTCTGAGCTGTCCGAAAATTTGTGCGACAGCACCGCTCCAATGCCGTAGGGTGATGCATCACATGCCAACCGAATTGGAAATGCCGGGTTGTAATGGGCCAATACCTCTTTCGATGTGATTAGTGTTTTGCTCTTCTGGAAAGCTCGTCTACATTCATCACTCCACTTCCATGGCACCCCAGTTTGCAGCAGGGTGTTCAGTGGGTGTAGTATTGTAGACAAATTTGGCAAGAACTTATGGTAGTAGTTTACCAGCCCGAGGAACGACCTCAGTTGTGACACATTTTCCGGTGCTGGAGCCTTGACTACTGCCTCAATCTTTTCTGGGGACTTATGTAACCCCTCTTTATCGATAACGTGGCCACAATACGAGATCTGTTTTCTAAAAAACTCGCATTTGGGGCGGTTAGCTCAGAGCCCATATTCCTGCAATCTAGTGAGCACCTGCTCCAGGTTGGCAAGGTGATCACTGTCATTTTCGCCCGTGACCAGGATGTCGTCCAAATAACACTGGGTCCCTGGGATCCCTTGCAGGACTTGTTCCATTGCCCTCTACCAAATAGCTGGAGCTGATGCTACCCCGAATACCAGCCGGTTGTATTGGTAGAGACCTTTATGGGTGTTCATTGTGAGGTATTTTTTTGATGCTTCTTCTACCTCCATTTGCAGATACGCCTGGGCCAGATCAATCTTAGTGAAGCGTTTCCCACCAGATAGCGAGGCGAAAATATCTTCAATCCGCAGAAGTGGATATTGTACGGTGTGAAGGATCGGGTTCACTGTTACCTTAAAGTCCCCACAGATGCGAACATTCCTTGGTTCCCCAGGCGTGCTGCTCAACGACTTTTTCATCACAGGGATGATGGGTGTAGCCCACTCGCTCCAGTCTACCTTGGACAGTACACCTGAACGTTCCAGACTCTCCTGCTCTGCTTCGACGGCTGGGCGGATCGCACTAGGTACCGGTCTGGCTTGCGTTTTCTTCAGTTTTAATCATCGCTGTCATGCCTTTTAGTGTTCCGAGTCCTTGCTGGAACATTTCTTTCGCGTCAGTTAGGATCTTTGACAGTCGCCCAGGTGTGACGTCGTCATCCTTTTTGTCAGTCACAGTCAGTGCCTGTATGGAATGCCAATCCAGTTGTATTTTCCGGATCCATTCTTGTCCCAGTAATGGTGGTCCTCCATCTTGCAATACATACAGGTCTAGTTTAGGTGTTTCCTTACCGTTATATATAACGGTCACCCTTATTTTTCCTTTGGGGTAGACTTTTTGCCCCGTGTCCGTCTTCAAAATAATTTTTGGGTCTCTCAAGGGTATGTATGAGAATAGCCGCTCGTAGTCCCATCGGTTTATGACTGTTAGGGCTGATCCTGTGTCCAATTCCATCTTTACCTGGACTCCTGCTATCTTGAGAGTGACCCAAATGGTTCGGTGATCCTCCGTTGTGATCACATTATGTACTTTCAGACAACTCAGTTCCCTGCTTTCGGAGTTGTTATCACTCTTTTGTTCATCTGAACTATTCTCCGTTAACTTATGTACCTTCTTGTACTTTTCTTTGGTAGGTTTCTTATTGCTGGTTTTCTTTCCCGACCTGCAGATGTGTCCTACTTTTCCACACTGTCTGCACACTTTGTCTTTGAACCAGCAATCATTCTGGTCGTGTGTTGTTCTGCCGCAGTGATAGCACTTCTCTGTTCTATATGACATTTCGTTTGTGCCATATTCTTGCGGTCTCTGTTGTATCTCTGCAGCGCCCCGTGCTGCTGCTTCATATGGTACCGCAATGCTGAAAGCCTTTTCCAGCGTAAGGTCCTTTTCAGATAAAAGCCGTTTCTGGGTTCCTTCACTTTGAAGCACGCACACAAACTTCTCCCTTAAGGTATCTGCCAGTCCCGCTCCAAACTGGCAGTGTTTCGATAGTTTGCGCAGTTCTGTTAAATAATCAGCATTGCTTTCATCCTTATGCTGGTTCCGTTTGTGAAACTTGAATCTTTCTGCTATCAGCAGCGGTGTGGGGTTTAAATATTCCTGTAGTATCGTTACTATGTCTTCAGAACTCTTTTCCATTGGCTTCATTGAGGTTACTAGATTTCATAATAAACCATACGTCTTTGCACCCATTAAATTTAACAATACCGATGCTTTCTTGTCATCTGACACCTCATTTGCCTTGCAGTACACCTCTATTCGTTCAACATATGTAGTCCAATCTTCGACTTCATTGTCAAATGCGGTGATGCTGCCACTCTTCGGCATTTTGGGTGTGGTTTAAAATGGCATCTCCCAATGGCTTAAAATGGCGTCTCCCGCGCTTTCCTTCCTCCCCCGCTGCTGCCAACGCCACACCCGGCGGTTCTCGTGGCAATGGTGGCGCCCTGTAGGTTTCGCGCGCTTCTCCTGCGCTGCTGCCAACGCCGCTCTCGGCGGTCCTCGTGTTAATGGTGGCGCCTCGCGGGTTTCTGCGCGTCTCTCTCTCCCTCTCTTCGACGCTGCTCGGCCCCTGACCACCGGCTGCACCCTGTGCGCTCTGCCCTCTCTCTCTCTCCCCCATCGACGCTGCTCGGCACCTTTGCTGTGCCGCTTGGTCGGGCTCTAGCCCGCCGCTGTCCGGGAAGGGTCTGCGCACTACCTGTTGCCAGCCCATTTCGCTGGACCACCTCGACTGGAAAGCCAAGCCTGGCTCTCGATTGCCTCCCCCGCAATTCTCGAGTCTCTGCTGGATGACTGGGCGGTTGCCAATGGTCGACGCCCGAGTCTCTGGCCTTGACCTCCAATCCACTGATCTCCAGGAATGTATCCCCGGAAGGTGATGCAGAGTTGCAGGTAGGTTCGAACTTGCCTCGTCGTCAATGTTGTGTCTGTGTATAATAAGACACAGACTGCAGGAGAACGGTACAACAGGTGTTTACTCAACGTGGCTCACTCTGGAACTGGTCTGTACAGATTACTGCTCAGTGCTATATACAGGTGTGGTCACTGCCGGTACTGCAGTATACATGAGCTGTAAAAGATAGTTCCCCCCTTAAAGGTATATACATTACAATTTGGACAGGTTGGGTGATTGGGCAGATGAATGGCAGATGCAGTATAATGTGGATAAATACGAGGTTATCCACTTTGTGGCAAAAACAGGAAGGCAGATTATTATCTGAATGGCAATAGATTGGGAGAAGGGGAAGTGCAACGAGACCTGGGTGTCCTAGTGCACCAGTAGCTGAAAGTAAGCATGCAGGTGCAGCAGACGGTTAAGAAGGCAAATGGTGTGTTAGCCTTCATAGCGAGAGATTCGAGTACAGGAGCAATGATGTCTTGCTGCAGTTGTACAGGGCCTTGGTGAGACCACACCTTGAGTATTGTGTGCAGTTTTGGTCGCCTTATCTGAGGAAGGATGTTCTTGCCATGGAGGGAGCGCAGCGAAGATTCACCAGACTGATACCTGGTGTGGCAGGAATGACGTAGGAGGAGAGATTGGGTCGATTGGGCTTATATTCTCTGGAGTTTAGAAGAATGAGAGGGGATCTCATTGAAACTTATAAAATTCTAACAGGACTAGTCAGATTAGATGCAGGAAGGATGTTCCTGATGGCAGGGGAGTCCAGAACCAGGGGTCACAGTCTAAGAATAAGGGGTAAGCCATTTAGGACAGAGATGAGGAGGAATTTCTTCACCCAGAGAGTGGTGAACCTGTGGAATTCACTACCACAGAAGGCAGTTGAGGCCAATTCATTAAATATTTTCAAGAAGGAGTTAGATATATTTCTTAAGGCTAAAGGGATCAAGGGATATGGGGAGAAATTAGGGACAGGGTACTGAATTTGGATGATCAGCCATGATCTCATTAATTGGCGGAGAAGGCTCGAGGGGCCGAATGGCCTACTCCTGCTCCTATCTTTTATGTTTCTATGTTGAACTGCCTGTTAACATGTAGCTAACAGGCAGAAAATAGGATTATCCCCATTTTTCATGAAGTGCGGGCCTCCCGATCTGGGGGAACCCTGCTGGGGTGTAGGAGGTGAGTAGGAGGTCTGCGGGGGTCGGAGGGGTCTGAAAGTGCGATGTAGAGGTGAGTGATGAGTGCAAGTGTGGAGTGGTAAGTATGTCAGATGAGTGTAAAGTGTTAGAAAATGTTAACTTACTTTTCTTTCTACCTACAGCCTTCAGCCGCTGTGGAGCCGCAGTCACCGACATCTCCATTGTAGAGATCACAGACTGGCTGTTGCATCCTCTGATCCAACAGCCAGCTGATTTCTGCAAAGTAGAAAGGTTTGATGAGTCCTGAACACAAGGGCTCATCAAACTACACAGAATGTCAGTGTTTGACAGCTTCACAGAGCTGTCAAATGATGACATTTCTTCTTTCAAAAGTTCTTGACAGATGAGACGTCATACATTGATGTGCTCTGTCACTGACTTCCCCCTAATTGGCCTGCTGAGCCCGCCGGACGGGCTTAACAAGGTTAATCAGGGGAAATTCCCGCTGGTTGGCCAGAAACTGATGGAGGCAGGACTGAAACCCGGCAAGCAGCAGTCCCGCCTCCAAAAACTTCCCATTCAGAAAATCCAGCCCATTGCTCCAAACTCGCTCTCACACTTTCCTTTCTCTTGCAGGCCAAGGTGGCTCACAACAGGAGGGAGCAGGAGTGCCCAGGCAGGGAACAAGCTGATACCCAACCGCTGTCTGTGCTGGAGAATAGAGTGCTGCAGGTTATTGGGCACCAGGTGGTGGGCGCCGTGGCCACCAGCGACGTTGACCCCCTTGGTGACAACAACGGTATGTTCATCCCTACTCCTTCTTCTCACATCCCACTTCCCACTCATCTCACAAGCGTTTCGCATTTTCCAGCTAATCATGCTGTATGCATGCATTTCTCCCTTCCTACCCCTCTCCCCTCACCTTAACTTGACTCTTGTGCCTTTATGCTTTCAGATAAGGAGCAAGCACCTGAGCAGCCTGTCCCTGAGGGCACCATAGAGAGCGAGGTGGGAGAAGAGGAAGAGTAAGAACACACCACGTCACTGCAAGTCTCACCCGCAGGCACCAGCTCAGATACTGGCACTACGCATTCTCTAGAGGCTAGTATAGTAGCAGGATCTGTACAGGGTGATGCACCGGGGACGAGTGGGCTGCAGCAAGGCCAGGGGGAAAGGGAAGCTCGAGGGCCAGCTCCCCAGAGAGCGAGTTTGCGTGCGAGTTCTGCTGTAGAGGACTCAGATGAGGGCCTTGATGGGGAGGCATTTAGAAAAGGGTGATGGGCATGCACACCGAGATCATAAGTGCAATGGCAAGGGTTCCCGAGAGCCTGCCGGCAATCATAAGGAGCGTGGAGGAGTCCACCTCCAACATTGCACAAAGCTCTGTGCACACCATGGAGCCCATCATTTCCAGTCTGGAAAAGATGGTCGACTCCCAGAGAGACCGTGGTAATCCAGACCTGATGCTGCGTGTGGTGGGCGATCTGGCAGCTTCCATTGCAGCACAGGCGGAAGCGACGCAACAGCTTAGTGCCGTAATGCAGTCTATGGTTGGTGCCATTCAATCTCAGACTGCTCTCATGCAGCCTCAGATTGATGCCACGCAAGCTCTGATTGCTGCCTTCATGGCTGGTCTACCACCGTTGACCAGAGCTTCCATGGTGTCGGAGCAGGCCGGTAAACTCTACTCCATCAGATTGCTAGGGATGCTGAGGTGCTGCCCCAGGGGAGTGGCAGTGGGTCAGTGGAGCAGGAAGCTGCTGTCCTCTCTCAGGATGACAGCATTCCTGCTCCCACCACTACCACTCCACTATTGCTCTTGTCATTGCCTGTCATCCAGCCAGCCCGGACTGCTGCTGCCCATGCTAAGGTGGTGCAGTCTACAACCAGGCCTTCCAGACCCAGAGCTGGTCGAGGGTGTCCTGCAAGGTCATCTGAAGCCTCCCGCACAGACACTCAGCAGCCTTCCACCAGCCCTGCTGCAGCCACTGGGCCAACACTTCGTAGGAACACTAAAGTAGGCAAAGCCACAGTAATGACAGGCATTAAAAGATTGCACAAGGGTGAATAGTTAATATTTTTTTGTAAATATGTGTTCACTGATTTTTGATAAATTTATTAATTCAGTTTGAATTCTTTTGAGGTGTGTCTCATTTCAGCTTTGCACGGTGATATGGCCTGCGACAGGGATGGAATGATGGGGATGTGGTGAGCAATGGGGATCTGGGGTTCAATTAATTCGAACCGCAGTCTGATGAGGCGGTCACGGACCGCCCTATTGGAAGACGGATTGAATGGCTGCCTCCTTCCTTGCTCCTGTTGCTCGTCATCGCCGTCCTCCTCATCTTCCTATTGCTCCTTGTCCTTCTCCTCCTCCTCCTCCTCATCCTCTCCATCTTCCTCCTCCTAAGATGGTCCTGCAATCCCTGCTGGCAAGGGCTGGGGCCTCATGATGGCCAAGTTGTGGAGCATGCAGCAGACCACCACAAAATGGGACACCCGCTCAGCCGAGTACTGGAGGGCTCCTCCCAAGTGGTCAAGGCACCAGAACTATTGCTTCAGTAGCCCGATGGACTGCTCAATGATGTTCCTGGTGGCAGCATGGCTCTCATTACATGAGGTTGGGCAGGAGTATTGGGGCTGCGGAGGGGAGTCACTAGCCAGGTGGAGAGAGAATAGCCCTTGTCTCCAACCAGCCAGTCACAAGCTTGACTTGGTGGCTGGAAGAGTGCTGGCACACCGGTCTGGCGCAGGATGAAGGCATCATAGCTGCTGCCAGGATAGTGGGCATTGACATTGAGGATTCACTGTCTGTGGTCGCACACCAACTGCACATTAAGTGAGTGGTAGCCTTTGCGGTTACGGAAGATCTCAGGATTGTTATGCGGTGCCCGCAAACCACATGGGTGCAGTCAATGGCACCCTGCACCATTGGGAATCCCGCTATCCTGGCAAAGCCACATGCACGCTCATCTTTCTTCTCTCTGGTGATATGAAAGGAAATGTAGTCCCTTCTCCTGCTATAAAGAGCCTCTGTGACTTCACGGATGCAGCGATGGACGGCGAACTGCGAGATGTTAGCTATGTCTCCTGTTGCAGACAGGAAGGATCTGCTGGTGAAGAAATTGAGAGCGACAGTGACCTTGACTGCCACTGAGAGAGCCGTGGTTGCCCTGATCTGAGGCTGGAGGTCAAGTTGCAGGAGGTGGCAGAGTTCTGTGACCACCTCCTTTGTGAAGCGGAGTCTTCTAATGCACTGCTTAATTGGAGGTAGGAGAAGTGCTCTCGGAATACCCTCGGAGGGTAAGGCCTCCTGTTGAGAGCCCTGATGGACCCTCCTTCTCCCTCTGGGCACATGTTCCAGTCTTTCTCGCTGCCTCCGCTCCCTCCACCATAGATCCTGGAGAAAGAGGCTGACTGCCAGAACAGCCCCCATTAATGTAACCAAGTGTAGCAGTTTGATTTTTTAAAGAATAAATGTAGCTACTTTTTAATTGCCACAACAATCCTGATACTAAATAACTTTGAAATTACAGAATCAGACTGTTGGACTATGTGAAACTGACAAGAAAGCATGGAAATTCCACTAACCTACAGCTGCGACTCATTACTGATGATCCCTTTAAATAACGTCCCTGGAGCTGGCTTCCTGCTGCTTCATGCCAAGTCTCCCTGTCGCTGTTTACTGCAGGCACTAAGGTAGGTGGCGACAATCAATTTTGCAAATCGGGCGGTCAGTGAGCTTTGCACACTCACTGATGTCATGATCCACCTGCCGTTGAGGCTCCAGGCGAAAACTGTTAGCGGCGGCGCTGCAGGGGGGGGGCGGGATTTGGCGTGCGGTGTTGGATTCGCCTCGCTCCGATGATAATGCTCTAGCGCTCCATTAGCGCCATCTGCTGGCACTAACGGGAGGCGCTAAGGTACCAAACTTTCCCCCCCAAGGTGCACAAAGGATCAGGAGAGACAGATAGCACTAGAGTAAGAAATAGTATGGTATTAGGTGGGGTCAAACTAAGAGAGAATACAAGAAGGTCTAAGATAGGTTTACAGTGCCTGTGTGTAAACGCATGAAGCATGGTAAATAAGGTTGGTGAGCTGCAGGCGCAAATAGCCATGGTGTGGAGATGCCAGTGTTGGACTGGGGTGGACAAATGTAAGAAGTCACACAACACCAGGTTATAGTCCAGCAGCTTTATTTGAAATCACAAGCTTTCAGAGCGCTGCTCCTTCGTCAGGTAAAGTGGAGAGATGCCTATAGACACAGATTATATAGTCAGAGAATAATACCAGATGATTACAGGTAATCTTTCTAACTGCCATTTATCACACCTCGGCAGAGAGATAATCACAGCAGTCAAAGGTGTGAATCGTGTCCAAACAGGTCAGTCAGGAAAACATTACATCAAAGAACAATGAGGTGGGGTCACAAGAGGTCAAATGTTGCAGGTGCTGGGGTCTGTATGAAAAACCAAAAAACAGACAAAAAACATTTTTTTTGCTGGAAATCACAGCAGGTCCGGCCGCATCTGTGTAGCGAGAACAAGCCAACGACGACTCGAGTCTGGATGGCCCTACGTCATGTGGGGTTACATGTAGTGTGACATGAACCCAAGATCCCGGTTGAGGCCGTCCTCATGAGTGCGGAACTTGGCTATCAGTTTCTGCTCTACGATTTTGTGTTGTCGTGTGTCTCGAAGGCCGCCTTGGAGAATGCTTACCCAAAGATAGGAGGCTGAATGTCCTTGACTGCTGAAGTGTTCCCCGACTGGGAGGGAGCACTCCTGCCTGGTGATTGTTGTGCGGTGTCCGTTCATCCGTTGTCACAGTGTCTGCATGGTCTCGCCGATGTACCATGCTCTGGGGCATCCCTTCCTGCAACGTATGAGGTAGACAGCGTTGGCCGAGTCACATGAGTATGTACCATGTACCTGGTGGGTGGTGTCCTCATGTGTGATGATGGTATCTGTGTTGATGATCTGGCATGTCTTGCAGAGGTTGCCGTGGCAAGGTTGTGTGGTGTCGTGGTCACTGTCCTCCTGAAAGCTGGGTAATTTGCTGTGAACGATGGTCTGTTTGAGGTTAGGCGGCTGTTTGAAGGCGAGTAGTGGAGGCATGGGGATGGCCTTAGCGAGGTGTTAGTCGTCATCGATGACATGTTGAAGGCTGCGAAGAACATGGCGTAGTTTCTCCGCTACGGGGAAGTACTGGACGACGAAGGCAAATAGTCACATGGGAATGGATGTTGTGGTGATAGCAGAGACCTGGCTCAAAAAAGGGTAGGCTTGGGTACAAAATATTCCGGGATATAGGGTGTTCAGGAAAGATGGGGAATTTAAAAAGGAGGTGGTGTGACAGTAATGGGTAAGGAGAATATTACAGTGCTGGAGAGAGAGGATGTCCTGGAGGGGTCAAGGACAGAATCTATTTGGTTAGAGTTAAGAAACAATGGAGGTGCCATTACACTACTAGGTCTCTTCTATAGGCCACAACTAGTGGGAAGGATATAGAGGGGAAAATTTGCAGGGAAATTACAGAGAGGTGCAAGAGCTATAGAGTAGTGATAATGGGGGTCTTCAACTATGCTAATATAGACTGGGATAGTAATCGTGTAAAGGGCAAAGAGGGGGAAGAATGGCTGAAGTGTGTTCAGGAGAACTTTCTTGATCAGTACGTCTTTAGCCCAACAAGGAAGGAAGCATTGCTGGATCTGGTTCTGGGAATGAGGTGGGTCAAGTGGAGCAAGTGTCAGTAGGGGAACATTTAGGGAACAGTGATCATAGTATCATAACAACAACAACAACAACTTGTATTTATATAGCACCTTTAACGTAGTAAAATGTCCCAAGGCGCTTCACAGGAGCATTTTAAGACAGAAAATTTGACACCGATCCACACGGATAATTTAGGGCAGATGACCAAAAGCTTGGTCACCATAAGCTTTAGATAAGCTACTGAACAGGACAAGGAGCAATTTAGAGTAAAAATACTTAATTGGAGGAAGGCCAATTTCAGTGGGTTGAGAACGGATCTGGCCCAGGTAAATTGGAATCAAAGGTTGGCAGGCAAAACTGTATTCAAACAATGGGCTGCCTTTAAAGAGGAGATGGTTCAGGTACAGTTGAGGGGGAAAGGTAGGGCAACCAAAGCCAGAGCTCCCTGGATGATGAAATAGACAGAGAGTAAGATGAAGCAGAAAAAGGGGGCGTATGACAGATGACAGGTTGAGAATACAAGTGAGAACCAGACGGAATATAGAAAGTTCAGAGGGGAAGTGGAAAAAAAAACAGGAGGGGCAAAGAGAGAGTATGAGAATCGACTGGCAGCTGACATAAAAGGTGAATTCAAAAGTCTTCTATAGGCATATAAATAGCAAACTGGTAGTAAGAGGAGGGGTGGGGAAAATTATGGACCAAAAAGGAGAACTACACATGGAGGCAAAGGGCATGGCTGAGGTACTAGATGAGTACTTTGCATCTGTCTTCACCAAGGAAGAAGATGCTGCCAAAGTCATAGTGAAAGAGGAGGTAGTTGAGATACTGGATGGGGTTAAAAATTGATAAAGAGGAGGTACTAGAAAGGCTGGCTGTACTTAAAGTTGATAAGTCACCAGGACCGGATAGGATGCATCCTAGGATGCTGAGGGAAGTAAAGGTAGAAATTGCAGAGTTACTGGCCCATAATCTTCCAATCCTCCTTAGAAATAAGGTGGTGCCAGAGAATTGGAGAATAGCAAATGTTACACCATTGTTCAAAAACGGAGTATGGATAAACCCAGCAACTACAGGCCAGGCAGTTTAACCTTGGCAGTGGGGAAGCTTTAAGAAACGATAATCCGGGACAAAATTAACAGTCACTTGGACAAGTATGGATTAATTAAGGGAAGTCAGCACTGATTTGTTAAAGGCAAATAGTGTTTAACTAACTTGGTTGAGTTTTTTGATGAGGTAACAGAAAGATTTGATGAGGGCAATGAGGTTGATGTGGTGTATGGGGAAAGGGTGGGGGACTGGGACTAGCTGAAGTGTTCTTGCAGAGATCTGGCATGGACTCAATGGGCCAAATGGCCTCCTTCTGTGCTGTAACCATTCTATGATTCTGTGAGGCATGTCGTGCAGATGGTGGGATATGGCATTTGCTGAAGCCTTCACTCACCTTGACCTCATTAAACTTCTTGCGGCACTGGATTGCCGACCTGGGGACCACAGTGCTGGCCGTCACGTAGGCAGCTATCTCCTGCTAGAGCCTTTGAAATGTATGTGGCAAGGGTTTCCTGTCAGTCTGCGGGAAGAGGACAGCCCGCCTCCTCTCCACGGTCATGACCAATGCCTCGAGCCGTGTCTGAGATTCTGCGGGCTCTCTCCTTGTGCTGAGGCTCAGCTATTTGCTTCCACTGCCGTCAGCTTATAGGTGAAGCTGGAACTGGATTGACCATGAGGTTTTGTAGCATCAATGCATCTCCCCTTTAAGTACTGAATAAAGCCTGTGCCAAACATGACTGGGAAATAGGCTGGACGCAATAGTGGCCTGCCTGTTGAATGGTAAGCCAATGGGCAAAGGTTTTAGTGCTGAGGTCAAGACTATATTCATGTTGATGAGGACTGAGAACGAATTTTGCATGCTACCTGGACCATTTTGACCTGGTGCAGCTTAACATTGTTGGGCCTTAACACTGCCTGTTTTGTGGCCTGTAGGGGGTGGCGTGTGGCACGTGCGCCCAGTCAGTTATGCCCCTGACTGCCTGTGAGCGGCTCGAATCGCTCCCACACCCCTGGGTTCTAGACACCGGACTTAGGTACAGGCGGCGATACAGAAAACTCGAGTAGACAAGTGGTTTGGTGTAAGAAAACCAAGATTTTATTAAAACAGAAATGAAAACACAGTCTTATGAGAAATTACTGGTAGAAAAATTACAGGCATATAACAATAATTCTACTTATACAGGGAATGGGGAACACACGGCACATCGAGGGAAAAACAACTACTTTAATGATCTCCTTATCGTTAGCCCACCCCTATACCTAACTAGATTAAGCTATGAGGGGCCAGGAATTCATGCCCACCAATCCATAGCAAAGCCTGTTGTTTTAACGGTTGCGAGTTTTGAGGTCTGGTCTCCTGTCCTTTGGGGCACTCCGTCGCCACGTGGTCTCAGGGCGTGGTGCTGGAGCTGTTGCTGCGACACACCTTTCCTCTCCTCGGCTACCGTCATCGTCTCGTCGCGATGGGTTCTCTTCTTCTCCCTCGGGCGGTCGTCGGCGGTAACGTTGCGTCAGCAGGACGGTTGGCAATCTTCAATGCTTAGATTTTTCTACCCATTCTTAGAACGCTGGTATATTCATTATGGCGTGGACACCTGCGTTTAACGCCAGCTCATTCGCAGTGTTCAATAGCCAACTCAATCTCACTGTCCATACATATATTTTCTTCCCCCAAGCGCCAGCTTATAACTAGGCGCTCGGTCTTTATCAATGCGTCTTCTGCTGCCCTTCTCTGCTCTTGCCGGGTCTTTACCTTTTTCTTCGTCTCGTCTCGTCTCATCTCATCTCGCCCTTTTGTGGCCCATGTGTCCTGTATGACTTTGGACTCGGGGCTCGTCCCCCACCCGCGCTTGGTATGGATGTCCTTGGTTGCAACTTAATGCGGGGAGTGAGAAGAGAACCCACCACGAGGCCAGGGCACGAGTACGGGCGGCAGCAGCCCAAGACCAGACATGAGGTCAGAGTCAAGAGAGCGGAGCAAGAGCGTGCAGTTGCTACTGAGGGCCTATAATTATACCCGTTTCTTCAACTCCTTATCTGCGCACCAAATCAGGTCAGTCCATTGTTTGATTTTGGCGGGCTGTTTTAAACGATTATACCAATCTAAGTTAACTGGTTTTAGATGGCCGTTTATCGCACCCGATGGCCCGATGTCCAGGCTGTATTGTCATTAATGCATTTTAATCGGCCTGTGCAGCCTTGATGGCTTCCTTAAGCTGTTTCCGATTATTTATGCGGACAACTAATGGCCTTATGCTTAGGCCTAACTGGGTTGATCTGTTTCAATCTGACGTAATGCATAGTCAATGTTGGCTTAGCTGTCTGGCCCTTCAAACACAAAGTCCTTTTCACAGAAATGCATTTTAAGTTTCGATTTCCCAAAGCTGCCTGTTCTGTGCTGCAGAATCCAAGCTTGTAGAATCTTACAGGCTTTTGGTCACGAGGTGCGGGCGCCATCTTTTGGGTACCCTTTTTAAATTGTCCATACAGGGTCCCTTTTATTAATAGCCTTGGGGGAATGTGGGAATTTTGTGAATCCTACACTCCCCACTGTGATACTAAAACTTGCTTGAAGTATCATCCTTACAAGGTGAGCAAAATTTTCTGACCCTCCATAGTCAACCTTCCCCTGTAATTACCTATCTAACATACCCACTACACATGCACTTCCCATTCCGTAAAAATGTAGTGTACATAAGCATACATAGAATAATTACAGTCTTTTACACACATCCAAGCATGGAGGGGGTCCGACACCCCTGCACCACTTGGTACACATACATCTTTATTAACAACGCGTCGCAAAAAAAAATCTTTATTAGAAACAACAAACAGAAAAAAACAACAATCTTTAATCAAAAATACAAGGAAAAAACTCAAACAGGCGTATCTCCCTCCACCTTCACATAATGTTCCTTCTAGATCCTCTGGTTTCGGAATTCTAACAACTGACCTTTTCCCTTGCATTGGATGCAGACTAGATACAACACTATCCCTAACTGGCAAACCACGAGAATGTGGGAAGCCAGTCTGATCCACGAAGGGACCTCTATGTTATTGAAAATGTCCCACCAGGGTGGAATCACAATATCCAATATCTTAGTCCCTATCTCTACTGTTTTCTGCTCGAGAGTGTAAAATTGTTTCTGCGAAACTATAACGGCTTTGAGTATTTTGGTAAGGTGTTCAGGAAGAGGGGGAATTTCGTAGCCAAAATGCGCTACATAAGAACATAAGAACATAAGAAATAGGAGCAGGAGTAGGCCAATCGGCCCCTCGAGCCTGCTCCGCCATTCAATAAGATCATGGCTGATCTGATCCTAACCGCCAATCCACTATCACAGAGCCATCTCCTGAATCTAACAGAATTAGACACACGAAATAGGAGCAGGATCAGGCTATACGGCCCCTGGGCCCGCTCCGCTACCCACAGGGCCATGACCGATCCGAACCTAGACTCATGTCCAAATTCCTGCCCGCTCCCCATAACCCTTAATTCCCTTTACTTCTAGGAAACTGTCTATTTCTGTTTTAAATTTATGTAATGATGTAGCTTCTACAGCTTTTTGGGGCAGCATATTCCATGGAGCTACCACCCTCTGAGTGAAGTAGATCCTCCTCATCTCAGTTTTGAAAGAGCAGCCCCTTATTCTAAGACTATGCCCCCTAGTTCTAGTTTCACCCATCATCGGGAACACCTTCCCCGCATCCACCCGATCCAACCCCTTCACAATCTTATATGTTTCAATAAGATCGCCTCTCATTCTTCTGAACTCCAGTGAGTAGAGCCCCAATCTACTCAACCTCTCCTCATATGTCCATCCCCTCATCCCCGTCATTAACCGAGTGAACCTTCTTTGTACTGACTCGAGAGCAAGTATGTCCTTTCTTAAGTATGGACACCAAAACTGTACGCAGTATTCCAGGTGCGGTCTCACCAATACCTTGTACAACTGAAGCAATACCTCCCTATTTTTATATTCTATCCCCCTAGCAATGAAAGCCAACATTCCATTGGCCTTCTTAACCACTTGCTGCACCTGCATACTAACCTTTTGTGTTTCGTGCACCAGGACCCCCAGATCCCTTTGTACTTCAGTACTTTCCAGTTTCTTGCCATTAAGATAATAACTTGCTCTACGATTTTTCCTGCCAAAGTGCATAACCTCACACTTTCCAGTATTGTATTCCATCTGCCAAATCTCTGCCCACTTACTTAGCCTGTCTATGTCCCCTTGCAGGTTTTTTATGTCCTCCTCACTCACTACTTTCCCTCCCATCTTAGTATCATCTGCAAACTTTGATATGTTACACTCGGTCCCCTCCTCCAAATCGTTAATATAGATTGTAAAGAGTTGGGGACCCAGCACTGACCCGTGCGGAACACCACTAGTTACTGATTGCCAGTCTGAGAATGAACCATTTATCCCAACTCTCTGCCTTCTGTTAGATAGCCAATCCTCGATCCATGCCAGAATATTACCCCCAATCCCGTGATTTTTTATCTTAAGCAATAATCTTCTGTGTGGCACCTTGTCAAATGCCTTTTGGAAGTCTAAATACACTACGTCCACTGGTTCCCCTTTATCCACCCTATATGTTACTTCCTCAAAGAACTCCAGCAAATTTGTCAAACATGACTTCCCCTTCATAAAACCATGCTGACTTTGTCCTATTAAATTATGATTATCCAAATGTCCTGTTACTGTCTCCTTAATAATGGACTCCAAAATTTTACCTACCACAGATGTTAGGCTAACCAGTCTATAGTTTCCAGCCTTCTGTCTACTGCCCTTTTTAAATAAGGGTGTTACATTAGCAGTTTTCCAGTCTGCCGGGACCTTTGCCGAGTCCAGGGAGTTTCGGAAAATTATTACCAATGCATCCACAATCCCTACTGCAACTTCCCTCAAGACCCTAGGATGTAAGCCATCAGGTCCAGGTGATTTATCTGCCTTGAGTCCCATTATTTTACTGAGTACCACTTCCTTAGTGATTTTGATCGTGTTTAGCTCCTCCCCCCCTTTAGCCCCCTGTTTGTCCAGTGTTGGGATATTCTTAGTGTCTTCTACTGTAAAGACTGATACAAAATATTCATTCAGTGTTTTTGCCATCTCCATATTTCCCATCATTAATTTCCCGGTCTCATCCTCTAAGGGACCAACATTTACTTTAGCCACCCTTTTTCTTTTTATATAACTATAAAAACTCTTACTATCTGTTTTTATATTTTTTGCTAATTTACTTTCATAATCTATCTTCCCTTTCTTAATCAATATTTTTGTTATTTTTTGCTGTCTTTTAAAGTTTTCCCAATCCTCTATCCTCCCACTAGATTTGGCTACCTTATATGCCCTTGTTTTTAGTCGAATACTATCCTTAATTTCTTTACTTAGTCATGGATGGCTGTCTTTTCTTTTACACCCTTTTCTTCTCAGTGGAATATATATTTTTTGGAAGTTGTAAAATAACTCCTTAAATGTACACCACTGATCATGTATCGTCTTACCCTTTAATCTATTTTCCCAATCCGCCCTACTCAATTCCGCTCTCATACCTTTATAGTCTCCTTTATTCAAGCTTAGCACGCTTGTTTGAGATCCAACCTTCTCACCCTCTAATTGAATATGGAATTCAACCATGTTATGGTCACTCATTCCAAGGGGATCCTTTACTAGGACATTTTTAATTAATCCTGTCTCGTTACACAGGACCAGATCTAAGGTTGCTTGCCCCCTGGTCGGTTCAGTTACATACTGCTCAAGAAACCCATCCCTAATACACTCAATGAACTCATCCTCAAGGCAGCCCTGCCCAATTTGATTTGTCCAATTAATATGATAGTTAAAATCCCCAATAATTATAGATGCTCCCTTATTACAAGCCTGAACTATTTCCTGATTGCCAGAGTTGCCATTGTTCGGAGGCCTATAGACTACACCCACTAGTGTTTTTTTCCCCTTATTATTCCTTACCTCCACCCAAACTGTTTCATTATCCTGATCTTTTGACCCAATATCATTTCTCTGTATTACAGTGATTGCTTCCTTTATTAACATAGCCACCCCACCTCCCCTTCCTTCCTGCCTGTCCTTCCTGATCGTTAAATAACCTGGTATGTTTAATTCCCAGGCATTGTCACCCTGCAGCCATGTTTCTGTAATGGCCACAAGATCATACCCATATGTAGTTATTTGTGCCATTAACTCATCTATTTTGTTACGAATGCTACGTGCATTCAGATAGAGAACTTTCAAAGATGTTTTGTGACACTTAGTCCCTGCTTTTGCCCTTTTTATTACTTTACCTTTTACTCCATACCTTCTGCCCCTTCCTGACACGCTCTGGTTTTCAATTTCCCCACTGCTACCTAAGTCTATGACCTTCTCTGTTGTCATTTTTATTATTTGCTCTCTAGGAACCTCCCCCCCACTAGTTAGTTTAAAGCCCTCTCTACAGCCCTAGTTATATGATCCGCCAGGACTCTAGTCCCAGCACTGGCCAAGTGAAGCCCGTCCCAATGGAACAGCTCCCTCCTGCCCCAGTACTGGTGCCAGTGTCCCAGGAAGCAAAACCCATTTCTCCCACACCAGTCTTTGAGCCACGCATTTAACTCTCTGATTTTATTTGTCCTAGCCAAATTCGCTCGTGGCTCAGGTAATAATCCAGAGATTATTACCCTTGTGGTTCTGCTTTTTAATTTGGCCCCTAGCTGCTCAAACTCCCTCAGCAGAACATACTTCTGCAGGTTGGTAAAATTCTCCTTTACAGTGAGGTGAACAGTGGAGCGTTCAGGAATGAGGACAATTCGCTCCTGGGCCACTTGAACTTCTGCCTCGGGTTTAAAACAGAAACTGGTGTCACTAACCGGACACCAGCTATGCTGTCCATGCTGGTAGTGGGACGCTCCTGTGGTGACACAATGGGCTAGATTTTCAGTTGCTTGCGCCAGCAGTTAGCGCCTTAAGAGAAGTGATTTTCGGGCGCTATGCGTGTAGCGCCCGGGCGCAGCGCAGTTTGCGCCCCGCCCCAAATTAAGTTGCCCGTTAGCGCCGGCGCAAAGTTTAGCGGCCGCCCGGATGCGCGCGCAGAAAATGACGTCACATCCTCGTGCAACGCCCTTTGGCCGCCCCGAATCCAAACTTCAGTCGGACCGCCCCATTGTGCGGCTGGCGTCCAGAGCGTTTGTAAAATGGAACGCAACACACCCTGGGGAGCGCACATTAAAGGGCACTCCTCCTGCACTATAAAAGGCAGTCTGCATGTGTTGTGTGGAAGGATCCAGTGTGTTGTTGTGAACGGTGTATTTATGTTTCCGGCCACCACCACCACCACCACCACCACCACCACCACCACCACCTCCTCCTCCTCCTCCTCCTCCTCCTCCTCCTCCTGTTTTTCCCCCCAGACTCTGCCTTTGAAAAAAACACATGCACCCTTCCCCTTTAAGAGCTCACTGGCACCAGAGTGTCTGCCGTGCGCTGCGCCCGAGCTCGGGTGTTGCGCTCTGCACCGCCGGCTTAGCGCCTAAAGATAGTAGTGGAACGCCTCTTTTAGCGCTCCACCAACCTCTTAGGGCGAAGCCACTGAATTTCCGGCAACGGGGCGCTACTTTGGGGCGGGCGCTAACTTCGGGCGGGCGCTAAGGTTAGCGCCCCAAAACTGTCTATACTGAAAATCTAGCCCAATATGTCCCACCTCCTATATATGCTAACTGCGGGGGAACATGGCCTTCTGCCATTGCCTCCATGGTACAATTTATAGGTTTCACACCAACAGCTCTGAACCCGCACTGTGGTTTCGAATAGGCGTTCAGGTGCTGGGGACACAGAATTATGTGTGCTCCCCGGCTCCGGCACCCTGAGAGGTCAGTACCTGTCATAGCGTGCTCCCATTTTATGATGTAAGGTGGGACCACTGTGAAACGAATGTGTGCACCCCCTTGAACGACTCCAATGTTCTCTACCCTGTATACCGGTGCGGGTCAGGCTGTCCTACCCATGACCGGCATCCTAACTACTACTCCCATGATGGTGTGGTTGGACCGTCCACAATCCACTGGGACTGGGTAGGCTTTGGAAGCTAGCCGGAGTTGGCACTGGCTTAATGCATTCTCAAATGGATGGAGGGCTGCGAGGTGTTTGTTGCTGATCCAGGAGGGGACTAAACCCTGTTTTAAATCCTCCAGATTACTGTGGCCCTCGCCCAGCAATCACGCCCCATACAGCAGGCACACCTCGTTCAGTGCAGCCTGGTCAGAAGCGTTTCTGTCCTCCCTTATGAGGGCATTTACCATCTTTGCGTGCTTCTCCAACTCCGCTATGATCTCCTTTAAATGGACCGTCATAGCCTGGTCCTCATGCAACTCCGAGCCCACTACTTTGTTCTCATCCATTAATATCTTCCTTAACTGTGTTTTTCAACCGTTTATCTGGGTCTGCAGCTCTATGTCATCCAAACTGTTGATGACAGAGGACCCAGTGTTGAATGCAGTAAAAACATCATTCCATACTCCCCTTCTTTGTCTCCTTGCATTACCCAAAAACTCGCGGTGTGTGGTGTACAGTTCGGTTTTGTTCACATTGGCGAAATCGAACTCATAAAACTTCCTGAACATGTCCTTTAATAGGGCCTGGTATAGCTGCTCTATTTCTTTGGGACACCACTTCGGTAATTGTACCTCGGTGAGATTTAAAATCATGGAGGCTACCACGCAGTGTACCCCTTGGTATAGCACCTGATCAGTAGGTACTAGTACCAGCCCATTCCCTGGTCCCTTGGTGGTGGTGGGACACACTTCGCTGTGTAACCTCGCTGCCTGCGCTGTGGGCGGGGCACAAGCTCAGTGGCATTGACTGGGATTGGGGTGTATGGGACCGCACACACCTTCAGGCTGGTATCCCACTTCATCCCCTCCCTGGCGTCTTGCCACTGCCGGTGGAAAACGATAGATATGCCTGTGGGGCATGTGGTGTATGTAACCTGTTCCACCTTAAGAGAACTACCTTAAGAGATGTACTACTTTCTCTTGGCTGCTGTATACTGTAATACCGGTGGTGACCACACCGGTGTATAAACATTGTGTAGGGATTTGCTGGGCAGTTCAGCCCTGACCTCCGAATAGTAAAGACCTGTTAAAAGTTATTCTTGTGGTCTGTGTCCAGTGATTTATAATAAGCATAACTAGGACACACAGACTTAACAGTGGCGACGAGTCCGATCTTACCCTGTGGCAGTTTTACATCCAAGGCAGCTTCGTCCTCAGAACGGGCGTCGAGAAGAGGCATCCGCCCTCATCATCCTGCTGAGCACCATCGCACGGGAGGCATCGAGAACCCGGGTTAAAAAGAAAAATTCTGACCACGAAGCCCTCCATCAGCGACAGGCAGTGATCATGCCTTCTACCACGGTGGTGGGTAAGCCGATCAGCGACACGAGCAGAAAGTCGGCCGCGTTGACTGTGGAGTGGGGGAGGGAAAACGGAGGAAAAAGGGCGGAGAACTCGACCACGGCCGGTGAAAAGGGCCGGGCTGCAATCGAGGCCGAGAGGCGCAGCGGCTGGGGCAGCTTAAGGCACGAGAGCCGCGGAGAACTCAAACGCAGCCGGTGCAAAGGACCGGCCTGCATGCGTGGCTGAGAGGCGCAACAGCAGGGGAAGCGTGAATGCCCACGGGAACCGCGGGGGAGTAAAAGCAGCGTCGGGGAATTGAGAACCGCTGGGGAGGCGAGAACGGCAGCAGCACGGCAATCGCCATTGCAGCCAGCGGGGGAAGAAGGCAAACGCGGGAATCCGCCATTGTAGTCGGCGGGGGAAGAAGACGAGAGCGGGAAAGACCGCCAAGCGCAGGAAGCCGCCATTTTAGTAGGCGGGGGAAGAAGACAAGCGCGGGAAGCCGCCATTTTGAGAAAAAGAAAAATTTCAAAACTTGCAAGGATGCCTAAACATGGGAACATTAATACCTTTGATAGCGATATCGAAGATTGGACCACGTATGTAGAACGCATGGAAGTTTATTGTAAAGCAAATAAGGTACCAGATGATGAGAAAGCACTAACCTTATTAAGCTCAATGGGTGCGAAGATATACGGGCTATTGAAGCACCTTCTATCACCAGATAAACCGGCGGATCAGACTTTCGTGAATATTGTTACTGTCCTGAAAAATCATTTAAACCCCACACCGCTGATGATAGCGGAACGATTTAAATTTTACAGAAGAACGCAGCTGAAAGACGAAAGCAACGCTGAATTTTTAATTGAACTGCGTAAGCTATCAAAGTACTGTCAGTTTGGAACACGACTAGCAGATGCGCTGAGAGATAAATTTGTGTGTGGATTGTTAAAAGAAGGAACACAAAAGCGACTGCTTGAGGAGAATGATCTTACGCTTGATAAAGCTGTCACTATTGCAGCATCGCACAAAGCCGCAGCGAGAGGCACTGCGGAAATGCAGCTACGGTCACCAGAACTCAGCACCAATCAAATGGTCTTGGGTACAGTAAAATGTTATCGTTGTGGAAAGACAACGCACGATCAGAACCAGTGCTGGTTCAAAAATCAGGAATGCAGAAAATGTGGCAGGCTTGGTCACATAGCTAAAGTATGCTGGTCAGGAAAGAAGACCAGCAACAAAAAGTCACCGCAGGAAAAGTACAGAAAGGTACACAAGGTGACAGAGAACAGTTCAAACGAACAGAAGTCAAATTCAGACTCCAGCAGTAATGAACTGGGTAGTCTAAGAGTACACAATGTTGGTAATGAAGGAGACCTCCAAACAATCTGGGTCACACTTCAGATAGCAGGAGTCCAAGTGAAGATGGAATTGGACACTGGATCGGCATTGACGGTCATGAATAAGCAAGATTACAAAAGGTTATTCCCACATATTCCCCTACGGGATACGGAGATTGTATTGAAAACATACACGGGGCAAAGAGTATACCCCATCGGGAAGATAGAGGTAAAGGTGGTCCACAAGGGCAAAGAAAGCCGAGGAATGGACTTATATGTGCTACCTGAGGGAGGTCCACCACTACTGGGACGGGAGTGGATTAGGAAAATAAATATGGACCGGCATTCCTTAAAAGCACTAACGGTAGATTCCGGTAAAAAAGATGTCAAACCTAAACGATTGTCCAGAATATTGGACGATGCTAAAGAGGTGTTCCAACAGGGACTGGGAACACTGAGAGGAATTACGGCAAACATCAAGGTTGAAGAACATGCAAAACCTAAATTTTTCAAAGCCAGACCGGTACCTTATGCGATACGACCTGCTGTGGAAGCTGAGCTGGAAGGGCTAGAACGTTCAGGAGTACTGTCTAAGGTAGACTGGAGTGAGTGGGCCACGCCCATTGTTCCCGTCATGAAGCGTTCATCGAGCAACAAGCCAGGGGAACCGGGGAAGGTTCGCATCTGTGGAGATTTCAAGATCACTGTTAATCCGGTGCTTCACACGGTGCAGTATCCGCTTCTGCGGATTGAGGATATCTTCGCTTCGTTGTCTGGCGGGAAACACTTCACCAAGATAGACCTGGCGCAGGCGTACTTACAGATGGAAGTTGAGGAAGAGTCACGCCAGTATCTCACGATCAACACGCATAGAGGCTTGTACCGGTATAATAGACTGGTTTTTGGAGTGGCATCGGCTCCAGCAATTTGGCAGAGGGCCATGGAGCAGGTATTACAGGGAATTCCAGGCACACAATGTTACCTGGACGATATTCTGATTACAGGAGATGATGACGAGGAACACCTTGCAAATTTGGAACTGGTGCTCACCAGATTGAAAGAATATGGACTTCGAGTTAATCGCCAGAAATGTGAGTTCTTTCAGAAGCGGATCTCGTACTGTGGTCATGTCATTGACCAGGAGGGGCTTCATAAGTCTCCTGACAAGATCGAAGCTGTTGTGAAGGCTCCCGCTCCGGATAATGTACCCCAGTTGAGGTCGTTCCTAGGGTTGCTTAACTATTACCATAAGTTTCTGCCAAATTTATCCACGGTGCTGCACCTGCTGAATGCTCTTTTGCAGAAGGGGGTACCATGGAAGTGGAGCGAGGACTGTAAGAGGGCCTTTCGCAAAAGCAAGGCGTAGATCACCTCAGAGGAAGTGTTGGCTCACTTCAACCCAACGCTGCCTATTCGTTTGGCTTGTGATGCTTCTTCATATGGTATTGGGGCAGTACTCTCACACAAGTTGCCAAATGGCCTGGAGAGGCCAGTTGCGTTCGCATCCAGATCATTGACCTCCGCTGCGCGCAACTATGCTCAGATAGATAGGGAGGCTCTCAGCCTTGTGTGGGGAGTAAAGAAGTTTAATCATTACCTGCAGGGCCAAAAGTTTACGCTTCTGACAGACCACCAGCCGTTGGTATCCATTTTTAACCCTAAGAAGGGTGTTTCGGTGATGACAGCACAGAGACTCCAGAGCTGGTCCCTTTCCTAGGGGCACATCAATATCAGATCGAATTCAAAGGTACAAAGCAGCATGGTAATGCTGATGGGCTGTCGCGCCTGCCACTACCTACAGAGGAGGAGGCACCGACGATTGACCCTGTTGAGTTATTTCACTCGACCATCATCGAATGTTTACCAGTCACCAATGCAAGTATTGAAAGAGAAACCAGGAACGACCCGACACTGTCCAGGGTCTACGAAGTGACAGTGAAGGGATGGCCAGCACATGGTGATCCACTGTTACCGGCATTCTCAGCAAGACGAGAACAGCTGTCCGTCTGTCAAGGAACATTGATGTATGGAACAAGGGTGATTATTCCTCCTAAGTTAAGAGAGAGAGTTCTAAAGGAACTGCATGAAGGTCATCTGGGGGGAGTCAAGATGAAAAGCCTCGCTAGGGCTTATGTGTGGTGGCCGGGTATCGACCAACAGATAGAGGATCTGACGAAAAGCTGCTCAGGGTGCCAAAAAGTGCAAAATGCACCTCCGATTGCACCGCTGCATCCATGGGAATGGCCTTCAACCCCATGGCAACGTGTACATATTGACTTTGCTGGTCCATTCATGGACTCCATGTTTTTAATTGCGGTGGACGCACATTCTAATTGGCCAGAAGTGATTAAGATGACTACCACTACCTTGGAAAAGACGATCGCGGTGCTAAGAACGATATTTGCAAGAAATGGATTGCCAGAACAAATATATTCAGACAACGGACCGCAGTTCATGTCAGAAGAATTCCAGAAATTCATGAAGAAGAATGGGGTGAAACATTATACCTCTGCCCCATATCATCCGGCTACAAACGGGTTGGCCGAGAGATTTGTACAAACGTTCAAAAAAGCAATAAAGGCCATGAGCGAAGATCAGATTCCACTACAACACAAGGTGGACAAATTCCTACTGGCATATCGAAACGCCACTCATGCAGTGACAAACCAAAGTCCTGCCATGATGTTCTATAACAGGAGGTTGCAGTCCAGGTTGGACTTGTTAAAACCAAATGTGCGGAGGGAAGTTGAAAACAAACAGTTCCAGCATATAAATAACAAGACAACTCGGAGTTTCGAAATAGGACAACCAGTGTTAGCCCGGGACTATAAAAACGAGAAATGGCAGTCTGGAACAATTCGGGCCAGACAAGGACCCCTGATGTACACGGTAGATATTGGTGAAAATGTAATACGGCGTCATGCTGACCAACTGGTAGAATCGAGAACAAGGGTCGAACCCAGGGTTACGGCAGAGACAACCGTGGAAGAAGTTAGTGAACCTGAAGCATCTACCTCAGAAGTGAATGTACCTGAGGATGATGTCCAATCCATAAGAGATCAACTAGATGAGTCACCCCAGCAATGAGAATCAGAGACCCCTGAAAGGCGTTATCCAACTCGAATCAGGAGGCCTCCTCAGAGACTGAATCTTTGAACTGTTTTGCATGAAGTTGTATATATATATATATCTATACGTTATTATGTTATTTTAAATGGGGATATAACTGTTAAGCTAAAAAGGGAGGATTGTGGTGTATGTAACCTGTTCCACCTTAAGAGAACTACCTTAAGAGATGTACTACTTTCTCTTGGCTGCTGTATACTGTAATACCGGTGGTGACCACACCGGTATATAAACGTTGTGTAGGGATTTGCTGGGCAGTTCAGCCGTGACCTCCGAATAGTAAAGACCTGTTAAAAGTTATTCTTGTGGTCTGTGTCCAGTGATTTATAATAAGCATAACTGGGACACACAGACTTAACAGGGCAGACCCTCTCTGACCCCCACATACAGATGTAAGTCCCTTGATCCGGTTCACACCACTTGTCCCAACACACACTTAATCCTCTGTGAGCCCCTGTAATCGTCCGGTGGGTGTTGTTCCCCAACCGTTCCCACTCGACTGCGGGGTTTCTCATATCTTTGCTCAGCTTTCTGAGCCACCACCACCTATCCAGAGGAATGTGTCCCTTGCACGTTAAACATATACGTTTCCCTATGGTGACGCTGACCCTTGAGGTAACGACCTGTGCCCCAGGGTACGGAGGGAGGCCTCCCCAAACGTGAATCCGGTTTGGCTGGAGTACTGAGACGAATTGGACCCCAGCCATCCTGGCCACCTTCCCTCATGGACGTAGACGGCGGTCTCCTCTGCATCCTGTTCACCGCTTCCATCGGTCGCTATAGGTGCTCTATCTCCCGAGCACTCGTAGATGTGGGAGTCTTCTGTGTCGCCCCTCTTTCCCCGGCTCAGTCCCATCAGGGCGAGTAGGATTACGATCCCCTTCATCCTGACAGTTTTTCTGTAACAGATACAAAAAACATACAGCCAGGTCCCCAAGAGATTCTCTGGCTTGGGTGAAGCATGGTCGGGTCTCGCGACCTCGACCCAAAATACACACTCTTAGCAGATTACTACTTATCTAAAACTACCCATCACCTTATTTAAGTTAAGCTAAAACACCCAAACTTAAGCTAAATACTTAAACTTAACAATACAAACTTACCTTACCTAAACTATGTAAATCCGCCACCCGTCTCTGGGCGGCCAGGCTAATTCCTGGTTGGGCTGCGGCACACCGCTTCCTCCGGTGTGGCCGCACCATCCTGCACTGTTGGTCCCTCGCCGCCCGTGGCGGCTAGCTGAGGACCTCTGTCCTTTGATTTGCCCCTGACTCGGGAGGCTGTCCCTTTAAACTGGGGAGCTGGTGACCATGGCTGTTACGTCCGTGTATAATGAGACACAGACTGCGGAGAACGGTACAATAGGTGTTTACTCAACGTGGCTCACACTGCAACTGAACTGTACAGATTACTACTCATTGTTATATACAGGTGTGGTCACTGCTGGTACTGCAGTATACATGAGCTGTAAAACATAGTTCCCCACTTAAAGGTATATACATTACAATTCCTCCCCTTTTAGATTAACAGTACCATAACACTCATTCAACAATTAAATATCAAACTAATTACAATTAACACTTTTAACATGCAACATTAGCTGAAAATAGCCTAGTTACATATTCAGTCTTTGGGGAGGCTTCCTGATCCTTTCTGGATAGCGCCTTTCCCGAGTGTCTTGCTCTTGGTGTGGAGGCGATTCTAGCACCCGGTCGTCGGTTGGTTCATCAGCATCCGATGCTACTGTTTCTGGGGTAGATGCGACCTGTACGTCGGGTTCATCACCAGGTACGTATGGGCAAGGCATGGGGTTGACTTGTTCCTGTGACTCTAGGATCTGGTCAGCATGGCGTCTCACGATGCTCTCCTCAACGTCCACTGTGTACATTAGTGGGCCCTGCCGTGTGCATATCGTTCCTGGCTGCCATTTTTCTGTTCGGTAGTCGCGGGCCAAGACTGGTTGCCCTACATTGAAGCTCCTTGTTGGCTTCTCATGGATGTGCTGGAATTGCTTACTCTCAACATCTCTTCGTACGTTTGGTATGAGCAAATCCAGGCGAGATCTTAACCTTCGGTTGAAGAACATCATGGCTGGGGCCTGGTTGGTGACTGCATGTGTCGCATTCCGGTAGGCGAACAGGAAATTCTCCACCTTGTGCTGCAGCGGAATGTTGTCATTGTACATAGCCTTTATTGCCTTCTTAAAGGTTTGTACGAACCTCTCAGCCAATCCATTTGTGGCTGGATGATACGGGGCGGATGTGTAATGCCTTACCCCATTCTTTTTCAAGAACCTCCGGAACTCTTCGGACACAAACTGTGGTCTGTTGTCGGAGCAAATCTGTTCTGGCAAGCCATTCCTGGCAAAAATGGTCCGTAGGACTGCAATAGTTTTCTCCGTGGTGGTGGAGGACATTTTGATGACCTCAGGCCATTTCGAGTGCGCATCCACGGCTATTAAAAACGTTGAGACCATGAATGGTCCAGCAAAATCAATATGCACCCATTGCCATGGAGATGAGGGCCACTCCCATGGGTGTAGAGGGGCCTGTGGTGGTGCATTTTGGACTTTATGGCATCCTGAGCAGCTCTTGGTCAGGTCCTCGATTTGTTTATCGATTCCCGGCCACCACATTAAGCCCTGGCTAGGCTTTTCATTTTCACCCCTCCCAGATGACCCTCATGAAGCTCATTGAGCACTCTATCCCTTAACTTGGGTGGAATTACCACTCGGGATCCACACATCAAGGTCCCCCGGCACATTGACAGCTGTTCTCTCCTTGTTGAGAATGCTGGCAACAGTGAGTCGCCATGTGCTGGCCATCCCTTCACCGTCAAATCATATACCCGAGACAGTGTCGGGTCATTTCGGGTTTCCTTTTTAATACAAGCGTTAGTTACCGGTAGGTATTGAACTATAGTCGAATGGAATATTTCGACAGGATCCACTGCTGGTGCTTCCTCCGCAGTAGACAGTGGCAGGCGTGATAGCCCATCAGCATTTCCATGCTGTTTCGTGCCCTTATATTCAATCTCATAGTGGTGCGCCCCTAGAAAAAGTGACCATCTTTGTAGTCGTTGCGCAGTCATTACCGGAACGCCCTTCTTCGGATTAAAAATGGAGACAAGAGGCTGGTGATCAGTCAGCAAGGTGAATTTCTGCCCGTGCAGATAGTGATTGATGCACTATCAATTGCTACAAAAGACTGGAAATTGAGAAAGTAATAAACAGGCTTTTATTACCAAAGAACAGAGCATGCCTCTTGTGGTTGCCTGGTATCCAAAAGGGCCGGGGGCTGCCGAGCAGCGACCTTTATACCCAGCCATGAGGGTGGAGCCAGGGGCAGAGTCAGCTGAGGCATGCACAGACAAGTACAACAATATGCAAGAGTGAACAACAGTACTAACAGTGAACAACAGTACTAACAACAGTGGTGAACAACAATACTAACAACAGTGGTTTACCACAGTGATTGAACTTTTTCACTCCCCACACTAGGCTGAGGGCCTGCCTGTCAATCTGGGCGTAGTTACGCTCGGCTGAGGTTAGTGATCGTGACGCAAAGGCTATTGGCCTCTCTGAGCCGTCCGAGAATTTGTGCGACAGCACCACTCCAATGCCGTAGGGTGACGCATCACATGCCAACCGAATTGGTAATGCCGGGTTGTAATGGGCCAACACCTCTTTCTATGTGATTAGTGTTTTGCTCTTCTGGAAATCTCGTCTACATTCATCACTCCACTTCCATGGCACCCCAGTTTGCAGCAGGGTGTTCAGTGGGTGTAGTATTGTAGACAAATTTGGCAAGAACTTATGGTAGTAGTTTACCAGCCCGAGGAACGACCTCAGTTGTGACAAATTTTCCGGTGCTGGAGCCTTGACTACTGCCTCAATCTTCTCTGGGGACTTATGTAACCCCTCTTTATCGATAACGTGGCCACAATACTGTAGTGTATGTACCTTTAAGGGGAGAACTACTTTTTACAGCTCCTGTATACTGTAGTACCGGCAGTGACCACACCTGTATATAAACCCTGAGTAGGGATCTGTACTGTTAGTTTTAGAGTAACGCTCATCCAGTAAACACCTGTTGATTGTTCCTCTGCAGTCTCTGTCTATTTCTTGAAGGACACCATACATCAAGATTCACGGATTTAACATTGGCAACGAGGCGATTCGAACCTACCTGCAACTCTGCAGAGGAAGGCCGATTCCAGAGGCACGGGCGTCGACCATCCGGCGGAGACTCCAGCAAGGCGGGCTGGCAACAGGTACGGCGCAGACCCTTCCCGCACAGTGGCGGCTAGAGCCGACCGATGGCACAGGAAAACGCCGAGCAGCGTCGACGGGAGCAGAGAGAGAGGGTAAAGCGCACAGGGCGCAGCCGGGGTTCAGGACCGAGCGGCGTCAACGAGAGAGGCGCGCAGGAAAACAGGCAGAGCGCGGCCTGTGTTCAAGGGCTGAGCAGCGTCCACGGGGGAAGAAAGGAAAGCGCGGGAGATGCCATTTGAGCCGCAGCGGAGAAGAAGGGAGAGCGCGGGAGACGCCATTTCTGAGCTGCAGCGGAGAAGAAGGGAGAGCGCGGGAGATGCCATTTTGAGCCACAGCGGAGAAGAAGGGAGAGCGTGGGAGACGCCATTTTTAGCCAGTCTAACGACACCCAGGGATGCCGAAGAGTGGCAGTGCCACAGCGTTCGACAATAAAGTCGAAGATTGGGCGACATATGTAGAATGCATAGAAGTGTACTGCAAGGCGAATGAAGTGCCAGATGCCAGGAAAGCTCTGGTATTGTTGAATTCCATGGGTGCAAAAACGTATGGCTTACTGCGAAACCTAGTAACCCGAGAGAAGCCAGTGGAAAAGGATTTTGAAAGCATAGTGGCAATCCTACAGGACCACTTAAACCCCACACCGCTGCTGATAGCAGAAAGATTTAAGTTTCACAAAGATTTAAGTTTCATTAATAAATAGACATTCTTATTATGAACACAGCTAGCTTTTGCTAGACACTTTTATTGAGCACATGTGGACTAGGTACAGTATCTGTAGAGGCATCCATCTTGACTGCTGCCTTCTGGGTAGCCTAGTGCCTCATGGGTAATGTAGTCTTAATATACATACAGCTGGGTAGTGTAGTCTTATATACAGCTCTACACAGCTCTATGGCTCCACCTAGTGTCCACTATAGAATGACATGTTATTGATCATTACATCCCCCTTTCTTTGAGGTTTAACAAAACCAATATCAATCAACTTTCAAGAAAACAATAAAGATAATATCAATAACACTTTTGTTAGTGCTCTATAAACATAAACATTTTCAAAACAGTCAACACATTTTCAAAGCTTTACATTGTACTCAAAGATTAAGTCTATCAGGCTCTTTTACTTCACGTGTGGATCTTCTCAACACGGGTAAGTCTGATGTGTCTTCATGAGATTGTTCTGGCGGTGAATGACAAGATGCAGTTGCGGCATTGTCATCAATCTGGTCTTGAATAGTCTCTTTTGTTTTTAGGAGGGAACGGCGGTTCCTCCTGAGAATCTGTCCTTCCTCAGTTCTAACAGTGTATGACCTTGGTCCTACTTCCTCAAGAACTGTAGCTTTCCTGTTCCATGCATCTGGATCCTCAATCCTGACAACATCATCCCTTGTCAATGGTTTTAGAGTTTTGGATGACTTGTCATAGTATGATTTCTGTTTCAGCTTTAACAGTTGAAGTCTCTGTCTCAGTTCCTCACTTTGCTGTTCTTTTGCACAGTAGGGTAGCGTGGTGCGCAACTTGCGACCCATTAGTAGTTCAGCAGGTAAAGAACCACAGTCTAAAGGTGAGGCTCGGTAGCTCAGCAGGGCGAGATAAGGATCAGACTTGCTTTCTGTCGCTTTCTTCAGTAGCTGCTTGAGAACTTGAACACCTTTCTCTGCCTTACCATTTGACTAAGCATACAAAGAACTGGATGTGATGTGCTGAAAGTCATAATGTGCTGCAAACTGCTGCCACTCCTTACAGTTGAAACACGGACCATTGTTGCTAACGGCAATCCTGGGAATTCCATGTCTGGCGAAGATGGATTTCACATGCATTATGACACTGCTTGCTGTGGTGCTTGAGAGCAGCGCCATCTCAGGATAGTTAGAATGGTAGTCAATCACTATTAGATAGTCTTTACCATTTAAATGAAAAAGGTCCATTCCAAACTTTTGCCATGGTGCTGTTGGTATGTCAGCTACTATCATTGGTTCCTTTGCTTGTTTGTTTTGGTGTTGCTGACATGTCTCACATTTGCCTATCATGTCCTCAATGTCCTTATTTATGCCAGGCCAATAAACAGTGTCTCTTGCCCTCCTTTTGCATTTTTCAATTCCGAGGTGTCCCTCATGAATCCTTTTGAGCATATCTTGACGTAGAGCCTGTGGAATGACTATTCTGTTCTGTTTTAGTAATAGTCCACTTGCGACACTCAATTCTGACCTTATGCAAAAATATTTTGGACAGGAACCTTTTGGCCAACCATGATGAATGTTCTCTATTACTGTTTGTAATACTGTATCTTTTACTGTTTCTTCTGCTATTTGCTTTGACTTTGTGTCTGACACGGGCAGCGCAGCAGTGACCATACTCACATGAACATCCATGTCTTCTTCAGTAGAGCTCACATGACTCATTGTGGGTGCTCGGGATAGTGCATCTGCTAACACTATGTATTTGCCTGGTGTGTAGATCAGTTCAAAGTCATATCTTTGCAGCTTCATCATGAGTCGTTGAATCCTTGGAGACATCTCATTCAGGTTCTTTTTTATGATGGCAACCAGAGGGCTGTGGTCTGTCTCAACTGTGAAGGTGGGATGTCCATATATGTAGCCATGAAACTTTTCTAGTCCAACTACCAAGCCTAGACATTCCTTTTCAATCTGGGCGTATCGACACTCAGTATCAGTCATAGACCTGGAGGCATAGGCAACAGGCTTCCAATCTTCACCCTCTGCTTGTAGCAAGACCGCACCTAGGCCATCTTTTGATGCATCCATTGACACTTTGATTCTTTTTGTTGGGTCAAAGAAGGTGAGTACAGGTGTGGTTGTCAGCACTGTTTTGAGGTTTATCCACTCTTGTTCATGTCTTTCTGTCCATGCGAACTCATTTGTTGGCTGACAAGTTAGGAATGAACTTTCCAATGAAGTTTATCATCCCCATGATGCGTAGCACTCCTTTTTTGTCAGTGGGTCGGGGCATTTTGAGTATGGCGTTTACTTTTTCCATATCTGGCTCTATTCCTTTACCAGATAGATTATCTCCTAGGAAAGTGACTTCCTGGACGCCAAACTGATACTTGGCTTTGTTGAGCTTCAGTCCATTCCGGCGTATGCTCTGTAGCACTTTAGTCAGCCTCTCATTGTGTTCTTTCAGTGTGGAGCCCCAGATGATGATGTCATCAACATAGACCCGAACTCCTTACAGACCTTCAATTATGTGTTCCATCGCTCTATGAAAGATTTCAGATGCAGATATTATCCCGAAAGGCATTCTGAGGAAACAATACCTGCCAAATGGTGTGTTGAAGGTACAGTATTTTGTGCTCTCTTCATCCAGTTTTAGTTGCCAAAATCCTTGTGAGGCATCGAGCTTTGTAAAGTATCTGGCACCTGACATTTCACTGGTGATTTCTTCTCGCTTGGGAATCTGGTAGTGTTCACGTTTTATGTTTGCATTTAAGTCCTTTGGATCCATGCATATTCTTAGATCATTGTTCTTTTTCTTTACACATACCATGGAGTTAACCCAGTCTGTTGGCTCTTTGACTTTCCTGATGACTCCTAGTGTGGTCAGTCTGTCCAGTTCATTCTTGAGCTGGTCACGCAGGGGTGCTGGAACTCCTCGTGGAGCATGTACCACTGGCTGAGCATCCTCCTTTAGCTGGATCTTGTAAGTGAATGGTAGAACTCCAAATCCTTTGAACACATCCTGGAAATTATTCACTACAGAATCCACCGAGTCATCTGGTCTGCTTATGGCACAGTTTATACGGTAGACTCTCTTGACCAGTTCTAAGTCCTCACACGCTTTGTCACCCAGTAGTGAATCAAGTCTTTCAGCCACAACAGAAAACATGAGATGATGCACTTTGTCATTGACTGTCACTTTAAGTCTGCATACACCTAAGCTATCTATTTTCTGTCCATTATAGTCCTTCAGTAGTACTGACTTTTTCTGTATTTTGGGCTTTTCTTTCATATTGTTAATGTCACTCATACTGATTAAGTTTGCTTTTGCCCCAGTGTCTAGTTTCAAGGTAACTAATGCTCCATTTACCTGCAGTGGGATCATCCATTTGTCCTCTTTTACTGCATTGACGTTATGTTCAGCATTGTTTATTCCTGAGGGCTGCACATTTTCTGTATCCTTTTCTATATTGTCACATGACACCATTCCTACAAAAAATGTCTCACTTAAATCAGTGTCCTCAATTACATTAACTCGTTGCCCTTTCTTAGTTTGTACTTTTGAAAAGCATTGTTTGGCAAAGTGATTCTTTCCATTACACTTTGTGCACATTTTTCCAAACACTGGGCATTGTCTTAACTGGTGTTTGTAACCATAGCGTTTACAATGAAAAATTTCATCCTCCGATTGCTTTTCATTTCTGTTCTGCCCACGTTCCTTCCCCTTGTAGGACACAGCACCGACAGCAGCATTATCACTCATTACAATCACATCATTATTGATTTCACTGAAAGTCTTCGCGTGCTTTCGAGCTAGCTCACTGGCTTGGCATACTTTCACTGCATTTTCCAAATTTAGTTCAGTTTCTCTCAACAGACGTTCCCTGACTTTTTTATCATGAATACCAAACACAATCTGGTCACGAATCATGGATGATTTCAGCTCAGAGAAATTACATGTCTGTGCTTTCAGTTTCAGATCAGTTATAAAGCTATCAAAAGTCTCATTTTGCTGCTGTGTCCTAGAACGGAACATGTATCTTTCATAGGTCTCATTCTTTTTGGGAGAGCAATGTGCATCAATTTTTTTTAGCACATCTTCTAATTTTTCTCTGTTCTCCTCTGGATTAAATACAAATGTATTAAATACCTCTATCGCCTGTGGGCCTGCAACCGTAAGCAGCAACGCTATCTTCCTTGCATCTGGCTTCATACCGAATCCGATGGCTGCAATGTAGAGTTCGAATTGTTGTTTAAGAGTCTGCCAATTGTAGTCGATATTTCCTGTGAGTTTCAAATGCTCTGGTGGCTTCAAATTCTCCATGTCGCTTTTCACAATTTTCAGCAGATCTTCACCATCCTGGTACCATCTTATGTTCATTAATAAATAGACATTCTTATTATGAACACAGCTAGCTTTTGCTAGACACTTTTATTGAGCACATGTGGACCACGTACAGTATCTGTAGAGGCATCCATCTTGACTGCTGCCTTCTGGGTAGCCTAGTGCCTCATGGGTAATGTAGTCTTAATATACATACAGCTGGGTAGTGTAGTCTTATATACAGCTCTACACAGCTCTACGGCTCCACCTAGTGTCCACTATAGAATGACATGTTATTGATCATTACAGGAACCAGCATAAAGATGAAAGTAATGCTGAGTATTTAACGGAACTGCGCAAGCTATCGAAACACTGCCAGTTTGGAATGGGACTAGCAGATACTTTAAGGGACAAGTTTGTGTGTGGGCTTCAAAGTGAAGGAACCCAGAAACGGCTTCTATCAGAAAAGGATCTTACGCTGGACAAGGCTTTCAGCATGACAGAATCACATGAGGCAGCTGCACGGGGCGCTGCAGAGATACAACAGAGGCCGCAAGAATATGGCACAAATGAAATGCCATATGGAGCACTGAAGTGTTATCGCTGCGGCAGAACAACACACAACCATAAGGATTGTTGGTTCAAGGACCAAGTGTGCAGACAGTGTGGAAAAGTAGGACACATAGCAAGAGTCTGCAGGTCGGGAAAGGAAACCAGCAGCAAGAAATCTCCACAGGAGAAGTACAAAAAGGTACATAAGGTGACGGAGAGTAGTTCAGGTGAACAGAAAAGTGATACAGACTCCGGAAGCAAGGAGCTGGGTTGTCTGAAACTACATAATGTAATCAAAATGGAAGATCACCAAACTATCTGGATCACGCTCAAGATAGACGGAGTCCAAGTGAAAATGGAATTGGACACAGGATCAGCCCTAACAGTCATAAACCGAAGGGACTACAAGTGGCTATTCTCACATATACCCTTGAGAGATACAGAGATTATCTTGAAGACGTACACGGGGCAAAAAGTCCACCCCAAAGGAAAAATAAGGGTGAACTACTACCATAAGTTCTTGCCGAATTTGTCTACAGTACTACACCCACTGAACACCCTACTGCAAACGGGGGTACCATGGAAGTGGAATGACGAATGTAAACGAGCTTTCCAGAAGTACAAAGAATTGATCACATCAAAAGAGGTGTTGGCTCATTTCAACCCAGCAATACCAATTCAGTTGGCGTGTGATGCATCACCCTATGGTATTGGAGCGGTGCTGTCGCACAAATTCCCAGACGGCTCGGAGAGGCCAGCAGCCTTTGTGTCTCGGTCACTAACCTCAGCCGAGCGTAACTGCACCCAGATTGACAGGGAGGCCCTCAGACTAGTGTGGGGAGTGAAAAAGTTCAACCACTATCTGCACGGGCAGAAGTTCACCTTGCTGACTGACCACCAACCACTTGTCTCCATCTTTAATCCAAAGAAGGGCGTTCCGGTGATGACTGCGCAACGGCTAAAAAGATGGTCCCTTTTTCTAGGGGCGAACCAATATGAAATAGAGTATAAGGGCATGAAACAGCATGGAAACGCTGATGGGCTATCACGCCTGCCATTGCCTATGGCGGAGGAAGCACCAGCAGCGGACCCTGTCGAAATATTTTATTCGACTATAATTGAACGCTTGCCGGGAACTAACGCGGATATAGAGAAGGAGACCCGAAATGACCCAACACTGTCTCGGGTATATGACTTGACGGTGAAGGGATGGCCAACACATGGCGACTCACTGTTGCCAGCATTCTCATCCAGAAGAGAACAGCTGTCAGTATGCCAGGGGACCTTGATGTGTGGATCCCGAGTGGTAATTCCACCCAAGTTATGGGAGAGAATGCTCAATGAGCTTCACGAAGGCCATCTGGGAGGGGTGAAAATGAAAAGCCTTGCTAGGGCTTGTGTGTGGTGGCTGGGGATCGATCAGAAAACCGAGGACCTGACAAAGAGCTGCTCAGGATGCCAGAAGGTCCAAAGTGCACCATCACATGCCCCTCTACACCCATGGGAGTGGCCCTCCTCTCCATGGCAACGGGTGCATATTGATTTTGCTGGTCCATTCATGGACTCAATGTTTTTAATAGCCGTGGATGCGCACTCGAAATGGCCTGAGGTGATCAAAATGTCCTCCACCACCACGGAGAAAACGATTGCAGTCCTACGGACCATATTTGCCAGGAACGGCTTGCCAGAGCAGATTTGCTCTGATAACGGACCACAGTTTGTGTCCGAAGAGTTTCGGAAATTTATGAAAAGGAATGGGGTAAGGCATTACACATCCGTCCCGTATCATCCAGCCACAAATGGATTGGCTGAGAGGTTCGTACAAAGCTTTAAAAAGGCAGTAAGGGCCACGTGCGATGACGACATTCCACTGCAGCATAAAGTGGACAATTTCCTGTTAGCCTACAGAAATGCGACACATGCAGTCACCAACCAGACCCCGGCCATGATGTTCTTTAACTGAAGGTTGAGATCTCATCTGGATTTGCTCAGACCAAATGTACGAAGAGATGTTGAGAATAAGCAATTCCAGCACATCAATGAGAAGCCGACAAGGAGCTTCAATGTAGGGCAACCAGTCTTGGCCCGCGACTACCGAACAGAGAAATGGCAACCAGGAATGATATGCACACGGCAGGGGCCACCAATGTACACAGTGGATGTTGGGGAGAACATTGTGAGACGCCATGTCGACCAGATCCTAGAGTCACAGGAACGAGTCAACCCCATGTCTCGCGTACCTGGTGATGAATCCGATATACAGGTAGCATCTACCCCAGAAACAGTAGCATCGGAAGCTGATGAACCAACAGACGACAGGGGGCCAGAATCGCCTCTGCACCAAGAGCAAGACACTCAGGAAAGGCACTATCCAGACTATCCAGAAAGGATCAGGAAGCCGCCCCGAAGACTGAATTTATAAATGGACTATTTTCAGTTAAAGTTGCATGTTAAAAGTGTTAATTGTTAAATGAGTGTTATGGTACTGTTAATCTAAAAGGGGAGGAATTGTAGTGTATGTACCTTTAAGGGGGGAACTACTTTTTACAGCTCTTGTATACTGTAGTACCGGCAGTGACCACACCTGTATATAAACCCTGAGTAGGGATCTGTACTGTTAGTTTTAGAGTAACCCTCATCCAGTACACACCTGTTGATTGTTCCTCTGCAGTCTCTGTCTATTTCTTGAAGGACACCATACATCAAGATTCACGGATTTAACAAATACGAGATCTGTTTTCCAAACAATTCGCAATTGGGGCAGTTAGCTCGGAGCCCATATTCCTGCAATCTAGTGAGCACCTGCTCCAGGTTGGCAAGGTGATCACTGTCATTTTTGCCCGTGACCAGGATGTTGTCCAAATAACACTGGGTCCCTGGGATCCCTTGCAGGACTTGTTCCATTGCCCTCTGCCAAATAGCTGGAGCTGATGCTACCCCGAATACCGGCTAGTTGTATTGGTAGAGACCTTTATGGGTGTTGATTGTGAGGTATTTTTTTGATGCTTCTTCTACCTCCATTTGCAGATACGCCTGGGCCAGATCAATCTTAGTGAAGCGTTTCCCTCCAGATAGCGAGGCGAAAATATCTTCAATCCGCGGAAGTGGATATTGTACGGTGTGAAGGACCGGGTTCACTGTTACCTTAAAGTCCTCACAGATGTGAACCTTCCTTGGTTCCCCAGGCGTGCTGCTCAACGACTTTTTCATCACAGGGACGATGGGTGTAGCCCACTCGCTCCAGTCTACCTTGGACAGTACACCTGAACGTTCCAGACTCTCCAGCTCTGCTTCGATGGCTGGGCAGATCGCATAAGGTACCGGTCTGGCCTTAAAAAATTTTGGGTTTGCGTTTTCTTCAATTTTAATCGTTGCTGTCATGCCTTTTAGTGTTCCGAGTCCTTGCTGAAACACTTCTTTTGCATCAGTTAGGATCTTTGACAGTCGCCCAGGTGTGACGTCGTCATCCTTTTTGTCAGCCACAGTCAGTGCCTCTATGGAATGCCAATCCAGTTGTATTTTCTGGATCCATTCACGTCCCAGTAATGGTGGTCCTCCATCTTGCAATACATACAGGTCTAGTTTTGGTGTTTCCTTACCGTTATATATAACGGTCACCCTTATTTTTCCTTTAGGGTAGACTTTTTGCCCCGTGTACGTCTTCAAAATAATTTTTGTGTCTCTCAAGGGTATGTGTGAGAATAGCCGCTCATAGTCCCATCGGTTTATGACAGTTAGGGTTGATCCTGTGTCCCATTCCATCTTTACCTGGACTCCTGCTATCTTGAGAGTGACCCAAATGGTTCGGTGATCCTCCGTTGTGATCGCATTATGTAGTTTCAGACAACTCAGTTCCCTGCTTTCAGAGTCGTTATCACTCTTTTGTTCGTCTGAACTATTCTCCATCATCTTATGTACCTTCTTGTACTTTTCTTTGGTCGGCTTCTTATTGCTGGTTTTCTTTCCCGACCTGCAGACTCATGCTATGTGTCCTACTTTTCCACACTGTCTGCACACTTTGTCCTTGAACCAGCAATCATTCTGGTCGTGTGTTGTTCTGCCACAGCGATAGCACTTCTCTGTTCCATATGACATTTCGTTTGTGCCATATTCTTGTGGTCTCTGTTGTATCTCTGCAGCGCCCCGTGCTGCTGCTTCATATGATACCGCAATGCTGAAAGCCTTTTCCAGCGTAAGGTCCTTTTCAGATAAAAGCCGTTTCTGGGTTCCTTCACTTTGAAGCCCACACACAAACTTGTCCCTTAAGGTATCTGCCAGTCCCGCTCCAAACTGGCAGTGTTTTGATAGTTTGCGCAGTTCTGTTAAATAATCAGCATTGCTTTCATCCTTATGCTGGTTCTGTTTGTGAAACTTGAATCTTTCTGCTATCAGCAGCGGTGTGGGGTTTAAATGTTCCTGTAGTATCGTTACTATGTTTTCAAAACTCTTTTCCATTGGCTTCGTTGGGGTTACTAGATTTCATAATAAACCATACGTCTTTGCACCCATTAAATTTAACAATACCGACGCTTTCTTGTCATCTGGCACTTCATTTGCCTTGCAGTACACCTCTATTCGTTCAACATATGTAGTCCAATCTTTGACTTCATTGTCAAATGCGGTGATACTGCCACTCTTCGGCATTTTGTGTGTGGTTTAAAATTGCATCTCCCAATGGCTTAAAATGGCATCTCCCGTGCTTTCCTTCCTCCCCCGCTGCTGCCAACGCCACCCCCGGTGGTCCTCGTGGCAATGGTGGCGCCCTGTAGGTTTTGCGCGCTTCTCTCTCTCCCTCTCTTCGACGCTGCTCAGCCCCTGATCACCGGCTGCACCCTGTGCGCTCTGCCCTCTCTCTCTCTCTCTCCCCCGTTGACGCTGCTCGGCCCTTTGCTGTGCCGCTCGGTCGGGCTCTAGCCCGCCGCTGTCCGGGAAGAGTCTGCGCACTACCTGTTGCCAGCCCGTTTCGCTGGACCACCTCGACTGGAAAGCCAAGCCTGGCTCTCGACAGCCTCCCCCGCAATTCTCGAGTCTCTGCTGGATGACTGGGCGGTTGCCCGTGGTCGACGCCCGAGTCTCTGGCCTTGACTTCCAATGCACTGATCTCCAGGAACGAATCCCCGGGAGGTGATGCAGAGTTGCAGGTAGGTTCGAACTTGCCTTGTCGCCAAATGCTGTGTCTGTGTATAATAAGAAACTGACTGCAGGAGAAATGGTACAACAGGTGTTTACTCAACGTGGCTCACAGTGGAACTGCCTGTACAGATTACTACTCAGTGCTATATACAGGTGTGGTCACTGCCGGTATTACAGTATACATGAGCTGTAAAAAGTAGTTCCTCCCTTAAAGGTATATACATTACAATCGGGTGCTCAATAAGAACATCCCGGCTTGCGCTCCCATGGTGGCGGCGGTTGCAGACCTGATCCGAGAGATCCCTGCTTCAGCCACCACGTTTACGGTGCTAGACATTTCAAACGGCTTCCGGTCGATCCCTGTGAGGAGAGAGGACCAATACAAGTTTGAATTCACGTTCAGGGAGCAACAGTATACTTGGACCTGCCTCCCACAGGGATTCCACAATAGCCCTAGCATCTTCCACCAGTGCATGGCCAATTGTCTAAAGGGTTTCAGCCAGCCAGGACAGCTGGTGCAGTACATGGATGACCTGCTGCTCTTCACAGAGAGCAGGGAACAACACGGTCCACTGCTGGCTGAGCTGTTGGCTGCGCTGAAAGACAGCGGGTTTAAAATAAACCCCAAGAAGGCCCAGATAGGGTTGAGGGAAGTCAAGTTCCTGGGTTTAACCTTAAGGACAGGAGAAAGGGGCATTGCAGGAACTCCCGGTACCGACCAACGTGTCCGGAGTTCGATCCTTTCTGGGGATCACGGGCTATTGCAGGGACTTCATCGAGGATTATGCAGCCACGGCAGCCCCCCTACTCAGGCTCCTCCACAAGGGGGTTGAGTGGGAATGGGACGACGGCTGTCAGGCTGCATTCCTTCGATTGAAGCAAGATTTGCAAAAAGCACCTGCACTGGGGGCAATTGATGGGGGTGAGGATTTCTTTTTGGAAGTGGCAGCCAGCGGGGACAGCCTGAGTGCTGTGCTTTTACAGGAAAGGCACGGACGGCTGAGACTGGTGGTGTACTCCTCTAGGGTCCTCACGGATGTGGAGAAAGGGTACACGGACTGTGAGAGACATCTGTTGGCTACTCACTGGGCAGTGAAGAGGCCACAAGTCTTCACAGGAGTATCCCCTATCACACTCCTCACCCATCATACCCCGACCCAGATGCTGCTTGATGGGAGGATAAAAGATGGGACGGTCAGCAGTGCAAGGATCACTCGCTGGACCCTCCTCCTCTCCCAGATGGCGATCAGGGTCAGAGGCCTCTCTGAGCCAAAGCTCGCAGCCAGCCTTACTTATGCAGGGGAACCACATAGATGCTCACTAGAGGGGGTGTGGGATGTCGACTTCGGATTTCGGGCAGGGATACATCCCACAGGCCGCAAGATCTACGTCGATGGGTCAAGTTCAGTGTCCGCAGGTACAAGACTCACGGGTTGCGGAGTTTGGGACCCCAAGGCAGGCATAGCCTTGGCACTTAAACTCCCCAGTACCCTGAGCACCCAGCAGGCTGAACTCTCGGCAGTGATGTACGTGGTCACTCACCCCGAGGAATTCCCCACCCCGTACACGATTTGCTCGGACAGTATGTTCACATGCAATTCGTGTACAGAGTATCTGGTGATTTGGTCCCGCAGGGGATACACCTCCGCGGATGGGAAACCCCTGGTCACCAAGCCCCTGCTAGTGAGGATAGTGGCAGCCCTAGGGAGTAGTAGGGACGTCGACATCCATAAAGTAAAAGCCCACTCTAAGATCGAGCCATGGGCAGAGGGTAACCAGTGAGCTGACCTGCTAGCCAGAGAGGGAGCACTGGGACCTGTACGAGAAAGGCAGTGTAGTAGCTGTCAGAGGCCAGCCGAGGGCACCAGGGAGCGCAGGGGTAGGATTGGCCCCGGACCTGAGAATGGTCCAGGTGCAGGATCCTGTCCTCAAGGCGGCCATAACAACCATCCTCGATGGAGGAAAAGCAGAGGGCCCGTATGATACTGCGGATGTAGCTGTGAAGGAAGGGATGCTGTTCAAGGGAGACAAGTGGGTGGTCCCAGTGCAACACCAGCGGGAGTTCCTACAACTGGCCCATGAGGGCCCAGGTGCAGGACGTCCCGGGCCAGAGTCCACCTGGCAGAAGGTGGAACAGGCAGCGTGGTGGCCAGATCTCCAGACTGACGTCCGCGACTTCTGTGCAGCCTGCCTGGTGTGTGCAGCAAACAACCCAGACCCCCAGAAAAGAAAGGCATCCATGGGGCACATAAGGCGGGTAGAGGGACCATGGACTCCTGCAAGCCCTACGGAAGGGGGTATCTCGATCCCCTGGACAAGGTCAACAGGATGACCAGGAAAGGGGAGGCAGTTACAGAGACTGACCTGGCCACCCGGAGATGGGTGGCGTTGTACATAGCACCTTTTTGATAGTTGGGGTGATTTTGCAGTGAGGTGATGGTGTTTTGGTTAAGCAAGGAAAACAAAACTTGGTGCTACTCCAGTCGAGCCTGAAGAAGTCTCAGGCAAGACTGTGTTTTTCAATTTGTGTTCCAGAAGATGCTCCGGACCATCGTGATGATACTCACCTACATGGGGACCTGCACCGGACGCCGAGGGGACACCGAGAAGTCCCTGGTGTACGGGTGTTCCGGGAAGAAGGGATCATGGAGGCAGAAGACCAGGCCACCTACTTCCACAAGGGAAGATGGCCTGGGTGGTTGGGCTCGAATTCCACCCGGTATTCGAGCCGCAAGAGCTTCACTTACAGAGAGGCCTCCATCCCCTGTCCGAACATCGAGATGGCCACTTCCCGGGTGAGGGTGACAGAGGGGAAAAGGGTGTGTTTGACATGTAAGGGGGATGTCCCTTTAGGACGCTAGTGGTGGCTCAGGAAATTGAGCACGGACATCGAGGACAGGAGCTCAGACTGGGAACGTCTGAGCAACAATACCTACCGGACCATCACGGGGTCACCGGGGGAAGTCACTGTGTGTTGGGAAAAATGGTGGGCCTAGGACGAAGGGATGTACGTATGCCTCTGGGGATCAGCCCAAGTATGCCCAGCGGGGCTGTCCATCGCCTTTGCCAGGTGGTGGCAGGACACGGGGTACGGGATGGAGTGGGATAGAAGCGGGGAAGCTTGCGTCACCCCTCGTATCCGAGTGCCCATCAATGCCACCGAGCTCCTGGCTCAGGTGAGGAAACCCCTACCCACGCCCAAACCCATTGACGCCCACGGATGTCCGACCACCACTAGGGGACCTGGGAATGGGTTGGTATTAGTACCGACGGGTAAGTTGGTGTACTAGGGAGTGCACTACGCAGTTGCATCTGTGGTCCTTAACCTAACAGAAGTTCGCCTACCTGCATTCTGCCCCCGGAAAACCGAGTTGCTGTATCAGGCTCTGCTGAGGGAGATGTTCCAAAGCTTCTATGAGCTGGATTTTGGGGACATCAGTGTGGCAGACCTGTACACAAAAGAGGACACGACCGAGAGGGGCAGACAGCGCAGCGGGGTTATGAACGATGTTTTCACTGGGTTTAATACCGGGGCCTCAGTTATGAACAGCCTGGATGATGTGCAGCTGGCCCTACAGATTAATGGGCTAAAGTCTCAGCTGCGCAGCATCCTAGGGAAGGAGAATGATGTTTTGGGCTCCACGCTTCACGAGGGGGTGGCTATGACTGTGCACCTGAAGGAGATTGTCGCCCAGCTAGAGGCTCATGCTTGGATGATAAACACCTTGATTAAGGAGGACCGGCTGGCCTCCGATCAGGCGGCACAGAATGAGGTGTGTGTGCTCTATGGGGCCTGGTTGCTGGGAGAGGGCCGCAGTAACTTGGAAGACCTTAGGCAAGGTCGGGTCCCCTCCTGGATCAGCAACCGGCACCTGGAGGCACTACACCCCTATAGCCGCACCCTCAGCCTATGCCAGCTCCGAGTGGCGTCGGAGGCCTATCCTGTCCCGGTTGACTGTGGGAAATCCAAACACACGATTATGGGTGTGGTTGTGCGAATGCCAGTGATGGGGTCATCCGCCAGACCAGCACCCCTGTATCGTGTGGAGAATGTCGGGGTCATTCGTGGGGGGGTACACGTCCATTTCACAACGGTCCCACCCTATGTCATTGTGCGGGAGCACACAGTGATGGGTACTGCCCTGTCTGGTTGCCATAGCCGGGGAGCACAGGTGATACTATGTCCCCAGCACTTGAACGCCTTCAGAAGGTCACAATGCGGGTTTAGCACTGCTGGGGCAGAACCTATAAATTGCATGATGGAGGTAATGGCGCCTGGCCATGTGCCTCCACAGATAGCATGTGTAGGTGGTGGGACATATTGTGTCGCCACGACTGCCCACCGGTATAGGCACGGCCCGAGTGAGTGGTGTGATATACCGGACGGCAGCTTTTGCTTTAAACCTAGGGCAGAAGTTCAAGTGGCCCAGGAAAGGATCATTCCAATCCCGGAACCCTCCACAATTCACCTCACGGTACAGCACAATGTAAGTGACTTGCAGAACTATGTTGCCCGGTTTGGGTACTCTATACCACTCTTACCTGAGAAACTCACTGCCTCATTGAAGGCAGTGGACCTCAGTCAAAAACATTACTTCACCCTTGAACAGAAAAACAAAGACATAGCTCTTGGGATTGCAGACATACAATCACCCGCGTGGTGGGAATGGGGAACAAGGGTAGATATCCCTGTCGGGCTTCGTGTGGCCTCCCACACACTGGTAATTGTACAACTGGTCATTGTAGTGTATCTCATTATAAACACCTGCAAAGCCAGAAGAGCCCTCAAAGCCCACCGGTATCTGAAATTATTCAACAAGCAGCAACAGAAGGACAGCCTAGTATAACCATGAGAAGAATGCCCTTTGTTTCCAGGCATTCTTTCCTTGTCGGAAACAAAGAGGACCATTCTGATGCATTGTATCGCAGCACTACTCGCACCCGGAGCTGGCTAATACCATACACTACGTAAGCTGTCAAAACTTATGTACGGCAGATCACACAGTACGAACTTACGCCATCACAGATATATATCTTATATACTGTATGGATATGGTGAAAGCTGTACAACTTTGCAGGAAAGGACGCAAGGAACACACGCAGCATGGGGTATTTTGTTATGCTCTATGTAATGGGAAAATGTAATACCTTGTTTTGATGTATACCTGAAAGGGAATATGATTATTTTATTTTTTTTCTTTTGTTTTTACACTAACTTTGTAAGGGTTATTAGTTAGAGTAAACATCGGGGATGACTGACACTTGGTAGGCCTTTGGATTTTCTTACATGCCAATTGACACATCCCAGCTATACCCGGTTGTGTCAAGACGGGGGACTGCAGGGTTCGAAAATCCACAACCACGTTTTACCAAAAATTGGATTGCCCTATACAGTTTAAAACCAACATTTTCGGCCAAGGCAGAGGTCCCGACAAGCAGGCTGGGATATGCCTGGGACATCTGAATACAGGGGACTGTGGCTCAGAGGCGAGCCATAGATGTCGGCCAATCGAAGCAGAGTGCATTCTCAAAGGCCAATCAGGGGACCGAGTCAGACCTGAAGCGAGGAAACCCCCGGCCAATGGGGACCACCCGGTCCGGGTCTGAATATGTGACTCACCCTAATCGGGCTATGACTACAAGCCATCATCACCTTAATCAACTCGGACTAGGGACAATAGTCTTGGGATCACTACAGTTAAGAGGTGGCCCAAAACTAATCAAGTCCCAGGACTGACACAATGGGGCAGCAGACTTGGAGGAGCCGAAGTGCACTCAAAACAATACCCCTGTCCTCACACCTACCTGTATAAATATGGAACACAAGAAGGACCAACGCTGAGAGAGAACTATTACCAGAAGAACGAACAGGAGAGCGAGTTAAGACGCTAAGGGAAAAGACGAGCCCGGGTGGGACGAGCTGGGGCGAACTAACATCTAAAGAACTCCAACCGCGCTGAGGAGAAGATCCACCATCAGGCCCCAGGCTCAATCGGTATACTGAAGGTTTACTCTGCTACCAGACGGTGCAACATCGCCGCAAGAAGCTGTACCGTATACCGACTCCCGTTCCGGGGACCTCGACAAGAAGACACCAACGACCGAAGTGGCTGTGGAAGACAGCATTCACTCCAGTCATTTCGGGAACCTTTTCCATCAAGCACAAACCAACCAACGACAACCGACCGAAAGCGCAATCAACAAAACCAAACTTCGAGAAAACCCGACCAGACGCAGCAAGGTCCTCTCCGAGGTTTGGGGTACGGCGAACCCCGAGGCACAGGTCGAATTCCGACGACGACAGCAACAACAACCCAACAACCGCACTCAAAATTCTATCTGTCAAGGGAAGAGGCTGTGAGTATAATCCAAGGGCCTGCAACTGTCAGTCTAGTTTAGGTAGGAAAGTGGGTTGGTGGGATTGGACTTGGTAAAGATAAAACTGTGTAAACATTCTCGTTGTGTCCGTTCTCTCTCATATTTTATTTATAGTTATAAATGTGTGTGTGTGTTTATTACGTTTGTGGTAGAACTTACCTTGGCAAATAAAATTGGTTGTCACCTGTTCTTTTTCCAAGGACTACTTGTCTCCGAGTATCTATTTAAAGTCTATCGTTCTCCACCCAAATTCTGGAGTTAGAACCAGATAGGGGCATTAGGGCGCTTCGAACCCGCCAAACAAGGGAACAGCAGACTAGGGAAAAGAGAGTGGACTCCAGGAGCACTTGGGCTCAGGAGTACCCCACAGATTAGGTATAAACTGTGCGGGTCGCCACCGTATTTTAGTCCTCCTCTATAAGCTGTTGTTCTCTATCTCCTTAGAGGGTGTTTAGTGACACCCGACCTGCAGGCTAACATAAGCTGCAAGGGTATAAAGGAGACCGAGGCCCAATACATCAACAAGCACAAAAGACCCCCGCAATTGGGCAGAGCAGAGCTCCATCCCCCTACAGTACAACACCTTCCCTGTTGGAATCAGTACTAACCCATTCGTAGGTCCGGGTGTCATTATGGGGCACTTAACCGCTTTTTCTCGTGTCTTTGGGGCTGATGGTAGGGGCTTCTTATCATGCGCTACTAGTTCGGTAGCATTGACTGCGTTTGGAGGCTCTGGGACCACACACGAATCGAAACTCTGAGTCCAGCCTATTCCAGACCCGGAATCTTGTCATTGCCGTTTAAAAGCGATGGACACCCACTTCTGACATTTACGTTCCGAACCTCCCACACACACATAAACCCCTTGTTCCTCCTTCCACCACTTGTCCCAACATAATTTCACCCCCCCCCTTTGTCCCCACAATCGATCTGTACGAGCCGTTCCCCAATCTTTCCCAATCCGTGGATTCATTACCCTTTGCCTTGTCTGTTTTCCGTAGCCACCACCACCATCCCACGGAGATACTTCCCCAGCATTCTAGGCACACTTGCCTTCCCTCGTTCACCAGTACCTTTTTGGTGGTGATATTTAATTTGGGGCAGGGCACTGATGCTTCACCGAATTTGTAACCAGTAATTGGAATATTTAGTGGAATTTGACCCCAACCAACCCGGCCATACTCACTCATGGAAGTATGTAGCTATCCCGTCAGTGCTCCGTGCTCTACCTCCCTGTGTTATGGTGGGCCCGGCTCCTCGCATACACCCGTAAGTAAACAACATCTCGATGTCGCCTCGCTCCATTTGTCCTGATCTGATCAGGATTACCAACAGGCCCAGCCACAGAGTGCATTCCATCCTGCGTCCTCTGTTCGACGCACCTCTGCAAATAAAAGAAAAGTAAAATAGCAACGCTCTGTGAGAGGTCTTCCCTCCACAGGTCAAACTTATATACATATTATACATGCTGTAATTGCTGCATTCACCGCGTCCCTTTCTCCTTACTGTCCGATTGGGACTGCTTGCGGCTCGGGGTTGGTGTGCGAGGAGGCGTCCAAGGCACCCTAGGTCGGGGTGTTCGACTACTCCTTCTCACCGCTCTGCTCTCTGGGTTTTCGTCATCAACCCTCAACATGGGAAGAAAACTTACATTGGTAAACTCATGATCATTCCCTGGGCTCTGGTTCATTTTATTCCCCTCTTCCCGGGGTTATGGTGTTTACATTAATTAATGTGGATTAACTTTGTCCATTTTGGCAGCTGCACTGCGTAAACCATAGGGCTTGCCTTGTCCACTATACTGTACGGCCCCATGTACAGTGGCTCGAAAGCCCCTACCCGGGCATAATTCCTCACCATGACCTGGTCCCCTACCTTCCACTCCTGTACTTTCTGTGGCTCTAACAGCATTCTATTCTTCTGGTGCAGGCTTCCCGTGTTATTTGCAGCTTCCCATTGTACTTTCCTCAAGGTCTTATACAGGGCTTTTACGAACCTGTCCCGGTTGACCTCCCTCGTTTGAGCTTCGGTCAGGACCGGTACCAACACATGAGTCGGGATCCTCATCGCCCTACCAGCTCATACAGAGAGTGTCCTGTGCTTTTGGAGAGGCTGGCCCTGATATTCATGAGAACTAAAGGCAGGACCTCATCCCATTTCTTTGGGTACCCCCCTATCTCCTTCCTAAGCCTTTCCTTTAAGATCCGGTTCATCCTTTCCACTATTCCCAATGATTGGGGGTTGTGGGCCACATGCCATTTTCCCTGTATCCTTAAAAGTTTCAGGGTGGTCTGCATGACTTGTCCTGTGAAATGGCTCCCCAGATCTGACTCCACTACCTGGGGCAATCCCCATTGGGAGAACACATCCCTTACTAGGATCTTAACCGTGTTTAACGCAGTAGCTGTTTGACAAAGGAAGGCCTCAACCCACTTAGAGAAAATGTCCACCAACAGCAGACAATACTTGTTGCCTGATTTGTGGTGGGCAGGGGCCCAATGAAGTCTATTTGTATAGAACGCCATGGTCCCTCTACCCTCCTAATGTGTCCCAACAGTGTCTTTCTATGCTGGGGGTCTGGATTATTTGCAGCGCACAATAGGCACTCCCTGCAATATTCCTTCACCGCTTTCCTGAGATGAGGCCACCAACCCACCTCCTCCACTTTCTTCCAGGTAGTTTCTGGCCCCCATGGATGTCCAGCTCCCGGGCCCTCGTGAGCTAGCTGCATAAATTCCTCCTGGTACAGTGTGGGCACTGTAATGTATGTACCTTTAAGGGGGAGAACTACTTTTTACAGCTCCTGTATCCTGTAGTACCGGCAGTGACCACACCTGTATATAAACCCTGAGTAGTGCTCTGCACAGTCAGTTGCAGTTTGAACCCTCATTCAGTAAACACCTGTTGATCGTTCCCTGCAGTCTTTGTCTGATTATTGAAGGACACCACATTAAGATACCCGGGTCTAACATTGGCGACGAGAAAGATTCGAACCTACCTGCAACTCTGCATCACCTCCCAGGGATTCGCTCCTGGAGAACAGTGAAAGGAGGTCGAGTCCAGAAGCACGGGCATCGCAGGGGAGGCTGTCGAGAGCCAGGCTTGGCTTTCCAGCCACGGTGGTCCAGCGAAACGGGCTGGCAACAGGTACTGCGCAGACCCTTCCCGGACAGCGGCGGCTAGAGCCGACCGAGCGGCACAGAAAAAGGCCGAGCAGCGTCGACGGGGGAGAGAGAGAGGGCAGAGCGCACGGGGCGCAGCCGGTGTTCAAGGGCCGAGCAGCGTCAACGAGAGAGAGCAGAGCGCAGCCGGCGTTCAGGACCGAGCGGCATCAACGGGGGAGAGAGGCGAGAGAGAGCAGAGCGCAGCCGGTGATCAAGGGCCGAGCAGCGTCAACGGGGGAGAGAGGCGCGCAGGAAAACGCGAGGTGCTGCCATTGCCACTGTTGAATCCGTGAATGTTAATGTATGGTATTCTTCAATAAATCGACAGAGACTGCAGAGGAACAATCAACAGGTGTTTACTGGATGCAGGTTACTCAAAAACTAAAGTACAAATCCCTACTCAGAGTTTATATACTGGTGTGGTCACTGCCGGTACTACAGTATACAGGAGCTGTAAAAAGTAGTTCTCCCCTTAAAGGTACATACACTACAATTCCTCCCCTTTTAGATTAACAGTACCATAACATTCATTTAACAATTAACACTTTTAACATGTAACATTAACGGCAAATAGTCCATTTATAAATTCAGTCTTGGGGCGGCTTCCTGATCCTTTCTGGATAGCGCCTTTCCTGAGTGTCTTGCTCTTGGTGCGGAGGCGATTCTGGCCCCCTGTCGTTGGTTGGTTCATCAGCTTCCGATGCTACTGTTACTGGGGTAGATGCTACCGGTATGTCGGGTTCATCACCAGGTACGCGAGACCTGGGGTGGAATCTTTCCTGTGACTCTAGGATCTGGTCGACATGACATCTCACAATGTTCTCCCCAACATCCACGGTGTACATTAGTGGCCCCTGCCGTGTGCATATCATTCCTGGTTGCCATTTCTCTGTTCGGTAGTCGCGAGCCAAGACTGGTTGCCCTACATTGAAGCTCCTTGTCGGCTTCTCATTGAAGTGCTGGAATTGCTTATTCTCAACATCTCTTCGTACATTTGGTTTGAGCAAATCCAGACGAGATCTCAACCTTCGGTTAAAGAACATCATGGCCGGGGTCTGGTTGGTGACTGTATGTGTCGCATTTCTGTAGGCTAACAGGAAATTTTCCACCTTATGCTGCAGTGGAATGTCATCATCGCACATGGCCCTTACTGCTTTTTTAAAGGTTTGTACAAACCTCTCAGCCAATCCATTGGTGGCTGGATGATACGGGGCGGATGTGTAATGCCTTACCCCATTCCTTTTCATAAATCTTCGAAAATCTTTGGACACAAACTGTGGTCCGTTATCAGAGCAAATTTGCTCTGGCAAGCCGTTCCTGGCAAAGATGGTCCGTAGGACTGCAATAGTTTTCTCCGTGGTGGTGGAGGACATTTTGTTCACCTCAGGCCATTTCGAGTGCGCATCCATAGCTATTAAAAACATTGAGTCCATGAACGGACCAGCAAAATCAATATGCACCCGTTGCCATGGAGATGAGGGCCACTCCCATGGGTGTAGAGGGGCATGTGGTGGTGCATTTTGGACCTTCTGGCATCCTGAGCAGCTCTTTGTCAGTTCCTCGATTTGCTGATCGATCCCCGGCCACCACACATAAGCCCTAGCAAGGCTTTTCATTTTCACCCCTCCCAGATGGCCTTCGTGAAGCTCATTGAGCACTCTCTCCCTTAACTTGGGTGGAATTACCACTCGGGATCCACACATCAAGGTCCCCTGGCATACTGACAGCTGTTCTCTTCTGGATGAGAATGCTGGCAACAGTGAGTCGCCATGTGCTGGCCATCCCTTCACCGTCAAATCATATACCCGAGACAGTGTCGGGTCATTTCGGGTCTCCTTCTCTATACCAGCGTTAGTTACTGACAAGCATTCAATTATAGTCGAATGAAATATTTCGACAGGATCCACTGCTGGTTCTTCCTCCGCAGTAGGTAGTGGCAGGCGTGAATGCCCATCAGCGTTTCCATGCTGTTTCGTACCCTTATACTCGATATCATATTGGTGTGCCCCTAGAAAAAGGGACAATCTTTGTAGCCGTTGCGCAGTCATCACTGGAACGCCCTTCTTTGGGTTAAAGATGGAGACAAGTGGTTGGTGGTCAGTCAGCAAGGTGAACTTCTGCCCGTGTAGATGATGGTTGAACTTTTTCACTCCCCACACTAGGCTGAGGGTCTCCCTGTCAAACTGGGCGTAGTTACGCTCGGCTGAGGTTAGTGACCGAGACGCAAAGGCTACTGGCCTCTCCGAGCCGTCCGGGAACTTGTGCGACAGCACCGCTCCAATGCCATAGGGTGATGCATCACACGCCAACCGAATTGGTAGTGCTGGGTTGAAATGAGCCAACACCTCTTTTGATGTGATCAATTCTTTGCACTTCTGGAAAGCTCATTTACATTCGTCATTCCACTTCCATGGTACCCCCGTTTGCAGTAGGGTGTTCAGTGGGTGTAAAACTGTAGACAAATTCGGCAAGAACTTATGGTAGTAGTTCACCAACCTGAGGAACGACCTCAGTTGTGACACATTTTCCGGTGCTGGAGCCTTGACTACTGCCTCAATCTTTTCAGGGGATTTATGTAACCCCTCTTCATCAATAACGTGGCCACAATACGAGATCTACTTCTGGAAAAACTCACATTTGTGGCAATTAGCTCGGAGCCCATAATCCTTCAATCTAGTGAGCACCTGCTCCAGGTTGGCGAGGTGATCACTGTCATTTTCGCCCGTGACCAGGATGTCGTCCAAATAACACTGGGTCCCTGGAATCCCTTGCAGGACTTGAGCCATTGCCCTTTGCCAAATAGCCGGAGCTGATGCTACCCCGAACACCAGCCGGTTATATTGGTAGAGACCTTTATGATTGTTGATTGTGAAGTACTGTTTCGAGGCTTCTTCTACCTCCATTTGCAGGTACGCCTGGGCCAGATCAATCTTAGTGAAGTGTTTCCCTCCAGATAGCGAGGCGAAAATATCTTCAATCCGTGGAAGCGGATATTGTACAGTGTGAAGGATTGGGTTCACTGTCACCTTAAAGTCCCCACAGATGCGAACCTTCTTTGGTTCCCCAGGCGTATTACTCAAGGACCTCTTCATTACAGGAACGATGGGTGTAGCCCACTCGCTCCTGTCCACTTTGGATAGCACTCCTGAACTTTCCAAACCTTCCAGCTCTGCTTCGACGGCTGGGCGGATCGCATAAGGTACCGGTCTGGCCTTAAAAAACTTTGGGCTTGCATTTTCCTCTATTTTGATCGTTGCTGTTATGCCTTTTAGTGTTCCGAGTCCCTGCTGGAACACTTCTTGTGCATCAGTTAGCATTTTTGACAGTCGTCCCGGTGTAACGTCGTCATCCTTTTTGGCATCTACAGTCAGTGCTTGTATGGAATGCCAATCTAGCTGTATCTTCCAGATCCATTCACGCCCTAGTAGTGGCGGTCCTCCATCTGGCAATACATATATGTCCATTTTTGGTGTTTCCTTGCCATTGTATATCACGTTCACCCTTATTTTTCCTTTGGGGTAGACTTTTTGCCCCGTGTACATCGTCAAGACAATCTCTGTATCTCTCAAGGGTATATGTGAGAATAGCCGCTTGTAGTCCCTTCGGTTTATGACTGTTAGGGCTGATCCTGTGTCCAATTCCATTTTCACTTGGACTCCGTCTATCTTGAGCGTGACCCAGATAGTTTGGTGATCCTCCATTTTGATTACATGATGTAGTTTCAGACAACCCAGCTCCTTGCTTCCGGAGTCTGTATCACTTTTCTGTTCGTCTGAACTACTCTCCGTCACCTTATGTACCTTCTTGTACTTCTCCTGTGGAGATTTCTTGCTGCTGGTTTTCTTTCCCGACCTGCAGACACTTGCTCTGTGTCCTACTTTTCCACACTGTCTGCACACTTGGTCCTTTAATCAACAGTCCTTGTGGTCGTGTGTTGTTTTGCCGCAGCGATAACACTTCACTGCTCCATATGACATTTCATTTGTGCCATATTCTTGCGATCTCCATTGTATCTCTGCAGTGCCCCGTGGGGCTGCTTCGTGTGATACTGCCATGCTGAAAGCCTTGTCCAGCGTAAGATCCTTTTCTGATAGAAGCCGTTTCTGGGTTCCTTCACTTTGAAGCCCACACACAAACTTGTCCCTTAAAGTATCTGCTAGTCCCGTTCCAAACTGGCAGTGTTTCGATAGTTTGCGCAGTTCCGTTAAATACTCAGCATTACTTTCGTCTTTATGCTGGTTCCTTTTGTGGAACTTAAATCTTTCGGCTATCAGCAGCAGTGTGGGGTTTAAGTGGTCCTGTAGGATTGCCACTATGCTTTCAAAATCCTTTTCCACTGGCTTCTCTGTGGTTATTAGGTTTCGCAGTAAGCCATACATTTTTGCACCCATGGAATTCAACAATACCAGTGCTTTCCTGGCATCTGGCACTTCATTCGCCTTGCAGTACACTTCTACACGTTCTATATATGTTGCCCAATCTTCGACTTCATTGTCGAACGCTGTGACACTGCCACTCTTCTGCATCCTTGGGTGTGGTTAGACTGGCTAAAAATGGCGTCTCCCGCGCTCTCCCTTCTTCTCCGCCGGCTCAAAATGGCGTCTCCCACGCTTCTTTCCTCCCCTGCGGACGCTGCTCAGCCCTTGAAACCCCGGCCGCGCTCTGCGCGTTTTCCCTTCTCTCGTTGACGCAGCTCGGTCTTCAACCCCGGCTGCGCCCTGTGCGCTTCACCCTCTCTCTTACCCCGTTGACGCTGCTCGGCCTGTTTGTGTGCAGTTGATCGGCTCTAGCCGCTGCCGTCCGGGAAGGTTCTGCGCCGTACCTGCTGCCAGCCCGCTGTACTGGATCGTCTCGACTGGGGAACCAAGCCCACCTCTCCACAGCCTCCTCTGCGATGTTCAAGTCCTCTCCGGATGGTCGACGCCCGCACTGGTGGAATCGCCCTTCTTTTACAAAATTGCAGGTAGGTTCGAATCAACTCGTTGCCACTGTTGAATCCGTGAATGTTAATGTATGGTATTCTTCAATAAATCAACAGAGACTGCAGAGGAACAATCAACAGGTGTTTACTGGATGCAGGTTACTCAAAAACTAAAGTACAGATCCCTACTCAGGGTTTATATACCGGTGTGGTCACTGCCGGTACTACAGTATACAGGAGCTGTAAAAAGTAGTTCTCCCCTTAAAGGTACATACACTACAGCCACGAGGACCGCAGAGAGCGGCATTGGCAGCAGCGCAGGAGCAGCACACGAAACCCACAGGGCATCGCCATTTGCCAGGAGGACCGCCAAGAGCGGCGTTGGCAGCAGCGCGGGAGACGCCATTTTAAGCCACTGCGGAGAAGAAAGGAAAGCGCGGGAGACACCATTTTAAGCCGCAGTGGGGAAGAAAGGAAAGCGCGGGAGATGCCATTTAAAGCCAGTCTAACCACACCCAAAAAAAAAAATGCCGAAGAGTGGCAGTATCACAGCGTTCGACAATTAAGTCGAAGATTGGACGACATATGTCGAACGCATAGATGTATACTGCAAGGCGAATGAAGTGCCAGATGACAAGAAAGCGCTGGTATTGTTGAATTCAATGGGTGCAAAAACGTATGGCTTACTACGAAACCTAGTAACCCCAGAGATGCCAGTAGAAAAGGATTTTGAAAACATAGTGTCAATCCAACAGGACCACTTAAACCCCACACCGCTGCTGATAGCAGAAAGATTTAAGTTTCACAAAAGGAACCAGCATAAAGATGAAAGTAATGCTGAGTATTTAACGGAACTGTGCAAGCTATCGAAACACTGCCAGTTTGGAACGGGACTAGCAGATACTTTAAGGGACAAGTTTGTGTGTGGGCTTCAAAGTGAAGGAACCCAGAAACGGCTTCTATCAGAAAAGGATCTTATGCTGGACAAAGCTTTCAGCATTGCAGTATCACACGAAGCAGCCGCATGCGGCGCTGCAGAGATACAACAGACACTGCAAGAATATGGCACAAATGAAATGTCATAGGGAACAGTGAAGTGCTATCGCTGTGGCAGAACAACACACGACCATAATGATTGCTGGTTCAAGGACAAAGTGTGCAGACAGTGTGGAAAAGTAGGGCACATAACAAGAGCCTGCAGGTCGGGAAAGTAAACCAGCAGCAAGAAATCTCCACAGGAGAAGTACAAGAAGGTACATAAGGTGACGGAGAGTAGTTCAGACGAACAGAAGAGTGATACAGACTCCGGAAGCAAGGAGCTGGGTTGTCTGAAACTACATAATGTGATCAAAATGGAGGATCACCAAGCTATCTGGGTCACGCTCAAGATAGCAGGAGTCCAAGTGAAAATGGAATTGGACACAGGATCAGCCCTAACAGTCATAAACCGAAGGGACTACAAGCGGCTATTCTCACATATACACTTGAGAGATACAAAGATTGTCTTGAAGACGTACACGGGGCAAAAAGTCTACCCCAAAGGAAAAATAAGGGTGAACGTTATATATAACGGCAAGGAAACACCAAAAATGGACCTATATGTATTGCCAGATGGAGGACCACCACTACTAGGATGTGAATGGATCTGGAAGATACAGCTAGATTGGCATTCCATACAAGCACTGACTGTAGATGCCAAAAAGGATGATGACGTCACACCTGGACGGCTGTCAAAAATGCTAACTGACGCACAAGAAGTGTTCCAGCAGGGACTCGGAACACTAAAAGGCATAACAGCGACGATCAAAATAGAGGAAAATGCAAGCCCAAAGTTTTTTAAGGCCAGACCGGTACCTTATGTGATCCGCCCAGCCGTCAAAGCAGAGCTGGAAGGCTTGGAACGTTCAGCAGTACTGTCCAAAGTGGACTGGAGCAAGTGGGCTACACCCATCGTTCCTGTAATGAAGAGGTCGTTGTGTAATATGCCTGGGGAACCAAAGAAGGTTTGCATCTGTGGGGACTTTAAGGTGACAGTGAACCCAATCCTTCACACTGTACAATATCCGCTTCCACGGATTGAAGATATTTTCGCCTCGCTATCTGGAGAGAAACACTTCACTAAGATTGATCTGGCCCAGGCGTACCTGCAAATGGAAGTAGAAGAAGCCTCGAAACAGTACCTCACGATCAACACTCATAAAGGTCTCTACCAATACAACCGGCTGGTGTTCGGGGTAGCATCAGCTCCGGCTATTTGGCAAAGGGCAATGGAACAAGTCCTGCAAGGGATTCCAGGGACCCAGTGTTATTTGGACGACATCCTGGTCACGGGCGAAAATGACAGTGATCACCTCGTCAAGCTGGAGCAGGTGCTCACTAGATTGAAGGAATATGGGCTCCGAGCTAATCGCGACAAATGCGAGTTTTTCCAGGAGCAGATCTCGTATTGTGGCCACGTTATTGATAAAGAGGGGTTACATAAGTCCCCTGAAAAGATTGAGGCAGTAGTCAAGGCCCCGGCACCGGAAAATGTGTCACAACTGAGGTCGTTCCTCGGGCTGGTGAACTACTACCATAAGTTCTTGCCGAATTTGTCTACCATACTACACCCACTGAACACCCTACTGCAAACGGGGGTACCATGGAAGTGGAGTGACGAATGTAAACGAGCTTTCCAGAAGAGCAAAGCATTGATCACATCGAAAGAGGTGTTGGCTCATTTCAACCCAGCACTACCAATTCGGTTGGCGTGTGATGCATCACCCTATGGCATTGGAGCGGTGCTGTCGCACAAATTCCCGGACGGCTCGGAGAGGCCAGTAGCCTTTGCGTCTCGGTCACTAACCTCAGCCGAGCGTAACTACACCCAGATTGACAGGGAGGCCCTCAGCCTAGTGTGGGGAGTGAAAAAGTTCAATCACTATCTGCACGGGCAGAAGTTCACCTTGCTGACTGACCACCAACCACTTGTCTCCATCTTTAATCCAAAGAAGGGCGTTCCGGTGATGACTGCGCAACGGCTACAAAGATGGTCCCTTTTTCTAGGGGCGCACCAATATGATATCGAGTATAAGGGCACGAAACAGCATGGAAATGCTGATGGGCTATCACGCTTGCCACTGCCTACTGCGGAGGAAGCACCAGCAGTGGATCCTATCGAAATATTTCATTCGACTACAATTGAATGCTTGCCAGTAACTAACGCTGGTATAGAGAAGGAGACCCGAAATGACCCGACACTGTCTCGGGTATATGATTTGACAGTGAAGGGATGGCCAGCACATGGCGACTCACTGTTGCCAGCATTCTCATCCAGAAGAGAACAGCTGTCAGTATGCCAGGGGACCTTGATGTGTGGATCCCGAGTGGTAATTCCACCCAAGTTAAGGGAGAGAGTGCCCAATGAGCTTCACGAAGGTCATCTGGGAGGGGTGAAAATGAAAAGCCTTGCTAGGCCGGGGATCGATCAGTAAATCGAGGAACTGACAAAGAGCTGCTCAGGATGCCAGAAGGTCCAAAATGCACCACCACGTGCCCCTCTACACCCATGGGAGTGGCCCTCCTCTCCATGGCAACGGGTGCATATTGATTTTGCTGGTCCATTCATGGACTCAATGTTTTTAATAGCCGTGGATGCGCACTTGAAATGGCCTGAGGTGATCAAAATGTCCTCCACCATCACGGAGAAAACTATGGTAGTCCTACGGACCATTTTTGCCAGGAACGGCTTGCCAGAGCAGATTTGCTCTGATAACGGACCACAGTTTGTGTCCGAAGAGTTTCGAAGATTTATGAAAAGGAATGGGGTAAGGCATTATACATCCGCCCTGTATCATCCAGCCACAAATGGATTGGCTGAGAGGTTCGTACAAACCTTTACAAAAGCAGTAAAGGCCATGTGCGATGATGACATTCCACTGCAGCATAAGGTGGACAATTTCCTGTTAGCCTACAGAAATGCAACACATGCAGTCACCAACCAGGCCCCGGCCATGATGTTCTTTAACCGAAGGTTGAGATCTCATCTGGATTTGCTCAGACCAAATGTACGAAGAGATGTTGAGAATAAGCAATTCCAGCACATCAATGAGAAGCCGACAAGAAGCTTCAATGTAGGGCAACCAGCCTTGGCCCGCGACTACCGAACAGAGAAATGGCAACCAGGAACAATATGCACACGGCAGGGGCCACTAATGTACACAGTGGATGTTGGGGAGAACATTGTGAGACGCCATGCTGACCAGATCCTAGAGTCACAGGAACGAGTCAACCCCATGTCTCGGCCATACGTACCTGGTGAGGAACCCGACGTACAGGTCGCATCTACCTCAGAAACAATAGCATTGGAAGCTGATGAATCAACTGACGACAGGGTGTTAGAATCGCCTCTGCACCAAGAGCGAGACACTCGGGAAAGGCGTTATCCAGAAAGAATCAGGAAGCCTCCCCAAAGACTGAATTTATAAATAGACTTTTTCCAGTTAATGTTGCATGTTAAAAGTGTTAATTGTAATTAGTTTGATATTTAATTGTTAAATGAGTGTTATGGTACTGTTAATCTAAAAGGGGAGGAATTGTAATGTATATACCTTTAAGGGGGAGAACTACTTTTTACAGCTCCTGTATCCTGTAGTACCGGCAGTGACCACACCTGTATATAAACCCTGAGTAGTGCTCTGTACAGTCAGTTGCAGTTTGAACCCTCATTCAGTAAACTCCTGTTGATCGTTCCCTGCAGTCTTTGTCTGATTATTGAAGGACACCACATTAAGATACCCGGATCTAACAGGCACGATCCACCTTTCCCCTTTAAACAGCATCCCCTCCTTGACCACTATATCTGCTGCTCCAAAAGGACCCTCTATTGGTTCCCCATCTACCCTTTTCTTAATCATGGTTTTTAAAACCATATCTTGTGCTTGAACCTGGGTCAGGTCTGGGGGCAACTGCACCTCCTGTGGGCCCTCCATATCCCTTATGGCTGCGATCCCTTATCCCTTACGGGTCCCAAAGTACTCTCTCCCTGGCCCCCTTTTTTGCCAACTCGTCGGCCTTCTGGTTACCTTTCCATTTTGGCTAGGTTTTTGAGTGCACCTTTACTTTTTGAATGTAATACTCCCCTTTATTGCCCATAACGGCCAGGATTGTGTTCAGCAGTGGGGCGATTATTAACGGTTTCCCGTCGGTGGACTTGAATCCTCGTCTAGCCCATATTGCCAGATATTCAGTGCAAGAATTGTACGTGAACCTCGAGTCTGAGCATATTGTGTAGGGGGTTGGGAATTCCTCGGGATGCGTGACCACATAAGCTACAGCCTTCAGCTCAGCCTGCTGTGCACTCAGTGTACTGGGGAGTTTGATGGCTTTCTCTATCCCAGCCCCTAGGTCATAAATTCCACACCCTGTCTTACGCTCTCCGTTTGTCACTGAGCTGGACCCATCCACATATATATCTCTCCCTGTCGGATGTTGCTCGGCCCAGAATCCCACATCTACATCCCATACCCCTGCTACCATACACACGTGATTCGTCCCTGGATAAATCATGTTCAAGGCCAGCTTAGGTTCCGCCAATCTTTCCACCCTCAGGTTCATCTGGGAGAGTAGCAATGTCCAACGGCCAATACGACTGCTACTCACTGTCACATCTTTTATCCTCCCGTCCAATAGCATCTGTGTCGGGGTATGACATGTCAGTAAGGTTATTAAAGATGACCCCGTAAATAATTGGAAACGTTTGATGGCCCAATAGCTCACCAAAAGGTGTCTTTCACAGTTTGAGTAACCCCTCTCTACATCTGTCTGGGCTTGGGAGGCATAAGCTACTGGCCTCAACTTGTCATGCCGTTCTTGGAGCAACACTGCACTCAAACTATCCCCAGTAGCTGCTACCTCCAGATAAAAATCTTCGTTCCCGTTTATTGCTCCTAGTGCGGGTGCAGTTTGTAAATTTTCCTTTAGGTGATTAAATGCCTCCTTACAACTCTCATCCCATTCCCATCCTACTCCTTTCCTAAGGAGCCTAAATAAAAGGGCTGCCGTGGCTGCATAGCCTTCAATAAAATCCCTGCAATACCTTGTCATACCAAGAAAAGATCTCACTGCAGTTACACTCTTTGGAGTGGGTAGTTCGTGTACTGCCCTCCTCTTTGCCTCGTCTATAGCCCTTTCCCCCGCCCTAATCGTCAATCCTAAGAATTTCACCTCCCCCTGTCCTATTTGGGCTTTCTTGGGCTTTGCCTTAAACCCTGTCTCCCCCAACAGCTTTAGAAGCTCGTCCAGTAGTGGCCCGTGGTCCTCTGCACATTCTGAGAATAATAATAGGTCATCCACATACTGGATCAACTGGCTAGGCTGACTGAAATTCTTTAAATCATTAGCCATACACTGATGGAAAATTGAGGGACTGTTATGAAACCCTTGCGGGAGGCACGTCCACATATACTGTTGCCCTTTGAATGTAAAGGCAAATTTATACTGATCCTCCCATCTTACTGGGATAGACCAGAACCCGTTAGCTATGTCCAATACAGTGAACGTCATTGCCTCCGCAGGGATATTCCCTATTAGATCGGCTACTGCTGCTACCGTGGGCGCGCATGCTGGAATGCCTTTATTGAGAGCCTGGTAGTCTACTGCGGCTCTGCATGACTGATCGGGCTTCTTAACTTGCCATAGGGGTGAATTTACGTGGGTCGCTATCGGCCTCAGTACCCCTTGTTCCACGAGGGAGCTCAGTGCAGTTTCCACATCCTTCTCTGCCTCCCGGGGAAAACTATACTGTTTCTGAGGTCGCGACATTGGGTCCCCGTGTACCTCCACCTCTACCCCCGTTACCCTACCACAGTCATGTCGGTGAGTGGCGAACACTGCGAGATTATTTTTCACATACCCCCGATACCTTTCTGGGGTGCTACGGACCAATTGTTCCAAGTCATAGCTACCCTTCAGTTTCATAGTGCAGGCACTACCTTTCACTTTCTCCGTCTTGGGGATAATTGGAACTTCCTCAGGTTTATCAGATAGTAAGAGTTTTTATAGTTATATAAAAAGAAAAAGGGTGGCTAAAGTAAATGTTGGTCCCTTAGAGGATGAGACCGGGAAATTAATGGTGGGAAATATGGAGATGGCAAAAACACTGAATTAATATTTTGTATCAGTCTTTACAGTAGAAGACACTAAGAATATTCCAACACTGGACAAACAGGGGGCTAAAGGGGGGGAGGAGCTAAACACGATCAAAATCACTAAGGAAGTGGTACTCGGCAAAATAATGGGACTCAAGGCGGATAAATCACCTGGACCTGATGGCTTACATCCTAGGGTCTTGAGGGAAGTGGCGGTAGGGATTGTGGATGCATTGGTAATAATTTTCCAAAACTCCCTGGACTCGGCAATGGTCCCGGCAGACTGGAAAACTGCTAATGTAACACCCTTATTTAAAAAGGGCAGTAGACAGAAGGCTGGAAACTATAGACCGGTTAGCCTAACATCTGTGGTAGGTAAAATTTTGGAGTCCATTATTAAGGAGACAGTAACAGGACATTGGGATAATCATAATTTAATAGGACAAAGTCAGCATGGTTTTATGAAGGGGAAGTCATGTTTGCCAAATTTGCTGGAGTTCTTTGAGGAAGTAACATATAGGGTGGATAAAGGGGAACCAGTGGACGTAGTGTATTTAGACTTCCAAAAGGCATTTGACAAGGTGCCACACAAAAGATTATTGCTTAAGATAAAAAAAATCATGGGATTGGTGGTAATATTCTGGCATGGATAGAGGATTGGCTATCTAACAGAAGGCAGAGCGTTGGGAGAAATGGTTCATTCTCAGACTGGCAATCAGTAACTAGTGGTGTTCCGCAGGGGTCAGTGCTGGGTCCCCAACTCTTTACAATCTATATTAACGATTTGGAGGAGGGGACCGAGTGTAACATATCAAAGTTTGCAGATGATACTAAGATGGGAGGGAAAGTAGTGAGTGAAGAGGACATAAAAAACCTGCAAGGGGACATAGACAGGCTAAGTAAGTGGGCAGAGATTTGGCAGATGGAATACAATACTGGAAAGTGTGAGGTTATGCACTTTGGCAGGAAAAATCGTAGAGCAAGTTATTATCTTAATGGCAAGAAACTGGAAAGTACTGAAGTACAAAGGGATCTGGGGGTCCTGGTGCACGAAACTCAAAAGGTTAGTATGCAGGTGCAGCAAGTGATTAAGAAGGCCAATGGAATGTTGGCTTTCATTGCTAGGGGGATAGAATATAAAAATTGGGAGGTATTGCTTCAGTTGTACAAGGTATTGGTGAGACCGCACCTGGAATACTGCGTACAGTTTTGGTGTCCATACTTAAGAAAGGACATACTTGCTCTCGAGTCAGTACAAAGAAGGTTCACTCGGTTAATCCCGGGGATGAGGGGATGGACATATGAGGAGAGGTTGAATAGATTGGGACTCTACTCATTGGAGTTCAGAAGAATGAGAGGCGATCTTATTGAAACATATAAGACTGTGAAGGGGTTGGATCGGGTGGATGCGGGGAGGATGTTCCCGATGATGGGTGAAACTAGAACTAGGGGGCATAGTCTTAGAATAAGGGGCTGCTCTTTCAAAACTGAGATGAGGAGGAACTACTTCACTCAGAGGGTGGTAGGTCCATGGAATATGCTGCCCCAAAAAGCTGTAGAAGCTACATCATTACATAAATTTAAAACAGAAATAGACAATTTCCTAGAAGTAAAGGGAATTAAGGGTTACGGGGAGCGGGCAGGAATTTGGACATGAGTCTAGGTCCGGATCGGTCGTGGCCCTGTGGGTAGCGGAGCAGGCCCAGGGGCCGTGTAGCCTGATCCTGCTCCTATTTCGTGTGTCTAATTCTGTTAGATTCAGGAGATGGTTCTGTGATAGTGGATTGGCGGTTAGGATCAGATCAGCCATGATCTTATTGAATGGCGGAGCAGGCTCGAGGAGCCGATTGGCCTACTCCTGCTCCTATTTCTTATGTTCTTATGTTCTTATGTTCAACCGCCCCCCATAGACAGTGGTTTCTCATATCCACGATCACATAGTGGGGAAGCATAAAATCAGCTCCGAGGTCCCCCGCGCCGGGCTGATCCCATTGCATCAGTACGCATTCTCACTTAGTGACAAGGGGTCCTAACCCTATAGGCAAAGGTTTCGATACTGCCCCAGTCTCCTAATGCTCTGTGAAACCCACTAACTTAAACGGGACCCTGCTCGACCATGGAGAAGTGGTCGGGTTTGGTGAGTGAACCACCGTACTGGAAGCTCGGTGTCCCCTAGATACTTTCCCCGAACGGCCTCTACCCTAATCTCTACACAAGGTCTGCCCCACTCATCATAGGTGAGCAGGCACAGGTACTCGGGCTGGGTGCACCCTAGTCATGGGGGAAGTCGGGGCGCGCTGGGCTTTTCACTGCATACGGCAGCGTCCAGCTTTCCCTGGTCTTTGTCCATAACCTGCCGTAATGTGGTCACTAGAAGTTCCACTGGGTCTTCTACCCTCTTTTTCTCCACCTCTACTACCTGCGATTTTGACCCTGAGGGACCCCCATATCCTGGTTTTTCCCTTTTTGGGAACTTGCACTCCCTGTTCCTGTGTCCCATTCTACCACAGTTAAAGCACACCTGGGATCTGTCCACCTTACATGCCTCCTGCTTCCATTCTTTTCTACCATCCACACTTTCCTTCATCTCATGCACATTTCCCTTTTGTTTATTCACAGAATCACAGAAACCCCACAGTGCAGACAGAGGCCATCTCGGCCCACCGAGCCTGCACCGACACATATCCCACCCGATCCCCGTAACCCCTACACCAACACATATCCCACCCCATCCCCGTAACCCCACATATTTAATCCCCCTAACACTAAGGGTCAATTTATCATAGCCAATCAACCTAACCCGCACATCTTTGGACTCCCCTCGGTCAGATTTAAAAGCCAGAGTCAGTTTCCTTAACACGCCTGGCTCTGTATTATTAACATCCTCGGAGTCGAACCATGATTCCGCCCTAGCCCTGATCCGTGGCAGGCTGTTAGCCACTAGGGTCCTCAACCAATAATTCCTGGGAGCCCCTAACAACTGTGCTCGGGCTAGATGTTCCCCCGTCGTTTTCAGATACATGGGCCACAACCTGTCTGCGAATGCATCCGGTGCCTCGCCAGCCAGCTGTCTGGTCTACTCGACCTGCAAGAATGGGCTGCCCTGGCCATGACACAGCGCCATTAAAATTTCGTCCTTTACCCGTCCAGGGTACCCCCTCCTAAGTTAGTGGCTGCTGACAAACCCTGGTACAGCTTCCCATCTAGAGAGAACAGTATCAGCTTTTTCTGTTCATCGTCGTCACAATTATTGATCCCTCCTAACTGCTCTACATTGGCAAAATGAACAGAGGCATCCCCTCCATGCTTCAGTTTCGGCACACTGGCCAGCATTTCCTGCAACTGAAGGGACGTATAGGGAAGCATATAATCGCTTTGCAATGGCCCCTGACCGCCGCCTTGTGGGGGTGGACCGAACTTTTGATGTCGCAGGGGACACATCAGTCCCGGTGGTTCCTGTGCTTCGGGAGCCAGTCAAACCTCTCTATACTGGATCCCATCATCGGGCTCCTTTTCTTCCTCATTCCAGTCTACCTCAACTTCCCCTGGTGCCATGAGACAAACCATACCCCGGCCCTGGATAATGCTGGGGTCAACTTACAGATTTTTTCATTATAGGGCCCGTGATTGGCCTCTTCATGTACCCGGTTTTTGGCTACACTGTATGCCACCTTTGTATCTTTTAACTGCTCCTCAGCCTTGTCAGCGCCCTCTGAGTTCCTATTACCTTCCTCACACTGAGCCGGACACTGCCTTCTACTTTCAGTGACCTGACATTGCAGATACTCTAACATGTTTCTAGCTGTTTCTTCCCGCGCTTTTCTCTCCTGCCTTTCAAAGCTCAAATCTTCTGTCAGCCATTTCATTATGGCCTCTCTCTCTCCTGCCCTACTTTCTGATTCCTGTTTCTCTTTTCCTAAACGCTCAACTTTTTCCATGAGCATCTGAATTTGCTTCTGCATACATATTAGCCAAATCGCCTTTTCCTTCGATTTCTTATGTATACTATTGCACATCCACTCTACCGCTTTCTCATACAGACTGTCAGAGTGTAACGTTTCCCGCACCCAGTGCTCGGAAATGTTTACTTTCCCAAACACATACGAGGATATCCTATCCTCCATCACGGGTTTCTTGCACTTAACCCTGTCCATAATTTTGTTCTAAACCTTGAAGTCCTGCCACTGGTCGCCAGATTCTGTAAGGGATTTTCTCCGATACTGGTCCCCCGTTATACATAGTTCTTGGACGTCAGGATTTATAAGAACAAAATACACACAGCACAGGGTTTTGGCTCAACCTTTGATTTGCTTGTTTATTGAATACACACACACAATTACTTCCCCAGTATAAATCCCTACGATTTATATCAGGCTAACAACTCCAAAATACAAACCCCTACGCAAGGGTCATTTGCATTGACACAATATGACACAGTTAAACCCGTCTGCGATTTAACTGTTACATATAAAGTTACCCAGACTCAATCACAAAGCCCTTATTGTGATCTAACTGAAACTCACAAACTTACTCAGACTCAATCATAAAAGCCCCTCTATGATTTGACTGAAACATACAATCACCACTCCCGATCGGCTGTCTCTTGGAGTTGATTGTAGGCCCGAATCTTCTGTTCGCTGTTCTGCTATTGGCTTCCCACACCGCTGTCTTCGAAGTGCTCTTACTTTAAGCCAAAACCAACTTGCAGTATCTTGACACACATTTCCTGGCCCCCTCCTGAGCATACGATGGCCATTTCAAAATGTGTGAATTTTCCCTGGTATTGTCCATTGATTAGAGATACCTTTTTAAAATGCAACCTTCCCAAAGTGACTGCATATGCGAAGTTGTTGGTTTCTGTTAGCATTCGTATTCAAAAGGTTCAAGGCCCGGCCCATTGTCTAGGCCTTCACTGATACTAGTTATTCGGGGGCCATGGTTTAAGGTGAACAATGTAACCCCTTAAGGTACAAGAATATGCGAATGTTCTTGTTCAGATTTTAGATTGTCTGTGATCCAGTCGTAGTTTCGGCTGCAATGTTTGAATTAACCCTTTATTGCCGAGCCCTTTTTGCGGGCTCTGCAGTTCTGGGTTTTTATATTTCATAGTCCAGTATTTTTACCGTTGGGGGGGAGGAATCGATCCTACAAGGGATGCTGCATTGGTCACAACAGGACATACAAAGCTCCCCTCGTCCTCCTCCTACTCCTCATCCCAGGAAGATATGTGGTGAGCCACATGACTGCTACTCCCCCGATTATGATGACCAGGATGAGAGGGCATAAATGTTTCCCATCCCCTTGCTATAGATTTCATTTGAGGTGACAATCTTGCAAGCGCACAGTCAAAGTGGCCTGAAATATTTCCATTCATGACACACTGCAGATGAGTGTCAGCACGAACAGTCAGAAGGTCAGTAGATGTGCAAAATGTTATCCCAAACCTACAACAGCAAAGTTGTTGCATTTGAATGTCAGCCATGTTTCAGGGACACTTTTAAAGTGCTCCACCAAGCCAAACAAATCATGTCCTCCAGCAACTCGTCTCCTTGAACCTGGCCTGTTTCTGACTAGTTGGGAAACAGGAGCCAGAAGCAGGAAAATGGGAAACCACGATGAAAATAGGATTAGCAAGGCAGTTAACAGGCTGTTAACTGCTTTAACTACCCGTCCCACTGGTTGGAGATGGGTCAGTTTGGGAGTGGCTAAACAGACACTCAGGAAAATCGGGTGGGGGAGGGATGGAGGCAGGTTGGATGTCTGAAGCCATTTTTCCTGATTTTCCCAACAGACCCGCCTCCAAACTTGCCTCCTCAGGGCTATTAAAAATCGAGCCCCAGTCTCTGTAGCACAGTCCCTGTGCCTCTGACCAGTATCAATCTTGATAAAATGGGCAGCCCTGGCAAATAGTTAATTAGTAACTTGCCTTCTGCTGTATCAACTGCAAATTGGCTATTGTGGCAGAAGTCACTTGTCACACCTTGTAATGAACCAGTGGCAAAATAATTCAGTACTATAGTCACCTTCTCTCCAATGGTAAGTGCAGGCTTTGCTCCAGGTCTGGTCTGCAATTCTGGCTGTAACAGTGAGTAGAGTTCCTCCAGGGCTTCTGGAATGAACTGTAACTTCCTCTGACATAACTCGAGAGAAATCAAAGAAGGAGCATCTAGATCTATGCCCCCTTTTGGAAGGGTATTGGCAGTATGGTCTGGTTCTTTCTGGTACTGCCTAATTAGATGTGCGCCCTGTACAGCTTCCAACATGTATATCATTAATAATGGAACTAGCTGAAGTGCCCGGCGGTGCGGAGGGTCTTTTGAGGGCATGTTGTTGTTGGAAGAGAGAGAGAGAGCGACTGGGGGGGAAGAGAGAGAGCGACTGGGGGGAAGAGAGAGAGCGACTGGGGGGAAGAGAGAGAGCGACTGGGGGGAAGAGAGAGAGCGAGCGACTGGGGGGAAGACAGAGAGCAAGCGACTGGGGGAAGAGAGAGAGCGAGCGACTGGGGGGAAGAGAGAGAGCGAGCGACTGGGGGGAAGAGAGAGAGCGAGCGACTGGGGGGAAGAGAGAGAGCGAGCGACTGGGGGGAAGAGAGAGAACGAGCGACTGGGGGGAAGAGAGAGAGCGAGCGACTGGGGGGAAGAGAGAGAGCGAGCGACTGGGGGGAAGAGAGAGATAGAGCGACTGGGGGAAGAGAGAGAGAGAGCGACGGGGGGAAGAGAGAGAGAGAGAGCGACTGGGGGGAAGAGAGAGAGAGAGCGACTGGGGGAAGAGAGAGAGAGCGACTGGGGGGAAGAGAGAGAGAGAGCGACTGGGGGGAAGAGAGAGAGAGAGCGACTGGGGGGAAGAGAGAGAGAGAGCCACTGGGGGGAAGAGAGAGAGAGAGCGACTGGGGGGAAGAGAGAGAGAGAGCGACTGGGGGGAAGAGAGAGAGAGAGTGACGGGGGGAAGAGAGAGAGAGTGACTGGGGGGAAGAGAGAGAGAGAGCGACTGGGGGGAAGAGAGAGAGAGCGACTGGAGGGAAGAGAGAGAGAGAGAGACTGGGGGGAAGAGAGAGAGAGAGCGACTGGGGGGAAGAGAGAGAGAGAGCGACGGGGGGAAGAGAGAGAGAGAGCTACTGGGGGGAAGAGAGAGAGAGAGCGACTGGGGGGAAGAGAGAGAGAGTGCGACTGGGGGGAAGAGAGAGAGAGAGCGACTGGGGGGAAGAGAGAGAGAGAGCGACGGGGGGAAGAGAGAGAGAGTGACTGGGGGGAAGAGAGAGAGAGAGCGACTGGGGGGAAGAGAGAGAGAGAGCGACTGGGGGGAAGAGAGAGAGAGCGACTGGAGGGAAGAGAGAGAGAGAGAGACTGGGGGCAAGAGAGAGAGAGAGCGACTGGGGGGAAGAGAGAGAGCGACTGGGGGGAAGAGAGAGAGCAACTGGGGGGAAGAGAGAGAGCGACTGGTGGGAAGAGAGAGCGCGAGCGACTGGGGGGAAGAGAGAGAGAGAGCGACTGGGGGGAAGAGAGAGAGCGAGCGACTGGGGGGAAGAGAGAGAGCTAGCGATTGGGGGGAAGAGAGAGAGAGAGCGATTGGGGGGAAGAGAGAGATAGAGCGACTGGGGGGAAGAGAGAGAGAGAGTGACGGGGGAAGAGAGAGAGAGAGCGACTGGGGGGAAGTGAGAGAGAGAGCGACTGGGGGGAAGAGAGAGAGAGCAACTGGGGGGAAGAGAGAGAGAGAGCAACTGGGGGGAAGAGAGAGAGAGAGAGCGACTGGGGGGAAGAGAGAGAGAGAGCGACTGGGGGGAAGAGAGAGAGAGAGCGACTGGGGGGAAGAGAGAGAGAGAGCCACTGGGGGGAAGAGAGAGAGAGAGCGACTGGGGGGAAGAGAGAGAGAGAGAGCGACTGGGGGGAAGAGAGAGAGAGAGCGACTGGGGGGAAGAGAGAGAGAGAGCGACGGGGGGAAGAGAGAGAGAGAGTGACTGGGGAAGAGAGAGAGAGAGCGACTGGGGGGAAGAGAGAGAGAGCGACTGGAGGGAAGAGAGAGAGAGAGAGACTGGGGGGAAGAGAGAGAGAGAGCGACTGGGGGGAAGAGAGAGAGCGACGGGGGGAAGAGAGAGAGCAACTGGGGGGAACAGAGAGAGCGACTGGGGGAAAGAGAGCGAACGACTGGGGGGAAGAAAGCAAGTGACAGGGGGGAAGAGAGAGAGCGACGGGGGGAAGAGACAGAGCGACTGGGGGGAAGAGAGAGAGCGACTGGGGGGAAGAGAGAGCGCGACTGGGGGGAAGGGGAGCAAGGGGGGGAAGGGGAGGGGGGAAAGGGGAGGGGGGAAGGGGAGGGGGAAAGGGGAGGGGGGAAAGGGGGGGAGCAGAGGGGAGGGGAGGGGGGAATGGGGGGGTAGGGGAGGGGGAGGGGGAGGGGGGAGGTGGAGGGGAGAGGGGGAGGGGAGGGGAGGGGGGATGGGAGGGGGGAGGGGAGGGGGGAAGGGGAGGGGGGGAGGGAAGGGGAGGGGGGGAGGGAGGGAAGGGGAGGGGAGGGGAAGGGGGAAAGGGGAGGGGGGAAGGGGAGGGAAAGGGGGAAGGGGAGGGGAGGGGGGAAAGGGGAGGGGGGAAGGGGAGGGGGGAAAGGGGAGGGGGTGAAAGGGGGGGAGGGGGGAAGGGGGGAGTGGAGAGGGAGGGGAGGGAGGGGGGATGGGAGGGGGGAGGGGAGGGGAGGGGGGAGGGGAGGGGGGAAGGGGAGTGGAGGGGAGGGGGGAGGGAAGGGGGAGGGAAGGGGGGAGGGAAGGGGAGGGAAGGGGAGGGAGGGAAGGGGAGGGGGAGGGAAGGGGAGGGGAGGGGGGAAAGGGGAGGGGGGAAGGGGAGGGAAAGCGGGGAGGGGAGGGGGGAAAGGGGAGGGGGGAAGGGGAGGGGGAAAGGAGACGGGGGTGAAAGGGGGGAGGGGGGGAAGGGGGGAGGGGAGGGGGAAAGGGGAGGGAGGGGGGAAGGGGGGAGGGGAGGGGAGGGGGGAAAGGGGAGGGGAGGGGGATGGGAGGGGGGAAGGGGGGTAGGGGAGGGGAAGGGGGAAGGGGGAGGGGGAGAGGATGGGGGAAGGGCGAGGGGGGAGGGGAGGGGGGAGGAAAGGGGTGGGGGAAGGGGGGAGGGGAGGGGGGAGAGGAGGGGCGAGGGAGGGGGGAGGGGGGGAAGGGGGGGAGGGGAGGGGGAGGAAGGGGGAGGGGGAGGGGGAGGGGAGGGGAGAGAGAGAGAGGGGGAGGGAGAGAAGGGGGGAGAGAGGGGGGGAGAGGAGGGGGGAGAAAGGGAGGGGGGAGCCAGCAGACCCTCTCCCTTCTGCCAGCGATGGCTCCGCTAAGCTCCGTGCCGCCCCACGCACTGACATGCCGAGCGCAGCGCCCTGGTCAGCCCGAGCCCCGCCCTCCCGAGGCCGGGCCTGAGGCGGCTTGAGATGGCCGATTGCGGCTGTCGAGCCCGGTTGCCGGGGTAACCCTCTCCGCTCTGCTCCCCCCCCCATCCTGCTCGCTTCCCTCTGGCCATGCTCTGTGTGGAGGTGCACATGCGCCGTGCAGCGCTAGCGCGAATGAAGCGCGAGGAGCTTGCAGTGAGCCCAGCCAGCCTTTACCAAGATGGCTGGCCGCTGGTTCGGAATCAGGCCCAGTGGGGGGGGTGGCGGGTGAGGGGTGGGAGGAGCTTGCCACAAAACAATTGCCTAGGGTTCAGCATGGCTGGCAACAGACGCCCAGGCTTCGAGGCCTACCTGCAAAAACGGGGAAAGGTAGGAAAATTAATGAGATTAGATAAAAGATTTAGAAAGTAATTAACTTTTTTTAAAAACAATATGGCCTAGAAATTCAGTTGGTTGCGCCAGCCGGTAGCGCCTTAGGAGGAGTAGATGTCGGGCGCTAGGCGGCAAGCGGCCGGGCGCAGCGCGATCTGCGCCTCTCCCCAACTTCACTCACGATTTAGCGGCGGCGCAAAGTCTTTGCGCACGCTCAGCTGCGCGCGCAGATCCTGACGTCATTTCCTCGTGCAACGCCCTTTGTGCGCCCCAAACCGGAAATTCAGTCGCGACGCCCTCTTGTGCGCCTGGCGCCCCTAGGGACTGGTAGAGTGGAACGGTGCTCAGTCGATGCGGGGCGCGGGGGGCGCAAATTAAAGGGCACTCCTCCTGCACTATAAAAGGCTGCCATTTCGCAGCACTCCTTCTTGAGAGACGGATCTTTGCAGAGAGACCTAAGGTAGAGAGGTTTCTGCTTTGGCTCAACACTCGGACAGGTACTTGTGGCTTCAGGCCATAGCTTTCCACTTGTCTTTGCCTTCATTGACATATCATTGTTTGCTAACATATAATGGGGGCTGCAATGGGTGCAAACGCTGGCCTTCTCCATTGCATCCAAAGGGCTCACAGACGCCGTGAGAGAGTGACAGTCCTGGCTAGACGGAGAGGGGGCAACAGGCGTCGGGAACGGAGGCCTTACCCACCCAGGGTATACCGCCAGCAGTTCTCCTATCTCAACATGTCTGACGAGCAGTGTGTTCAGAGGCTGCGATTCCGAAGGGAGGTGGTCACAGAGATCTGCCACCTGCTTGGCGGTGATCTGCAGCCACATCTGAGGAGCAGGACGTCTCTGTCGGTGGCAGTGAAGGTGACGGTGGCTCTCAACTTCTATGCCACCGGCTCCTTCCAATCCGCTACTGGGGACATTTCCAACATCTCCCAGTTTGCCGTGCATTGCTGCATCTGCCAGGTGACCAATGCCCTTTTCAAAAGGAGATGTCAGTTCATCTCCTTCTCCATGGGCCTTGCCAAGCAGCAACAGCGTGCAATGGGCTTTGCAGCATTCGCGGGCTTCCCCATGGTGCAGGGCGCCATTGACTGCACGCATGTGGCTTTGCGGGCACCTCTGGAGAATTCCGAGGATTACCGCAACTGGAAGGGCTACCATTCGCTCAACGTCCAGCTGGTGTGTGAGCACAGGCAGCTCATCCTAGCTGTCAATGCCCGCTTTCCAGGCAGCAGCCACGATGCCTTCATCCTGCGCTAGACTTCTGTGGCAGACATGTTCCAGGCCCAGCCTCACCCACGAGGATGGCTTATCGGGGACAAAGGCTATCCTTTGTGTACCTGGCTGATGACCCCGCTCCGTGCGCCCAGCACCCCTGCTGAAGAGGGATACAACGAGAGCCATCAAGCGACCAGGAACATCATTGAGCAAACAATCGGCATCCTGAAGCAACGGTTCCACTGTCTGGATCGTTCCGGTGGAGCCCTACAATATTCGCCGGAGCGAGTCTCCCATTTCGTGGTCGTGTGCTGCATGCTGCACAACCTGGCTATCCGCAGGACTCAGCCACTGCCACCAGAGATTGGAGGACCACCTGAGGAGGAGGAGGAGGAGGAGGAGGAGGACCAGCACAGGAGGGAGGCAGAAAGTGCAAGGGCCGCCCGTCGCCGGCTTATTGAACGTTGGTTCTAGGCCCCCTCTCAGGGAATGGCTTGTGCCAATGTCAGCAGATGAATGTAGCCGCTCCACAAGCCCTCAGCCGTGCAGGGCAACCAGGACTTGCCAAAAAAACCATGCACAGTGCAATTTAAGAACATTAATTTATTGCAAACCTCTGCCCTTCCCACATTACAAACTCATGTGGAGAAGCCCCCTCCAAAAACACAAAACTAACAGTCACGGCCTTACAAAAACAAAGAAAGACACCAGTCTCAGCCTTACAAAAACAAAGAAAGACACCAGTCTCGGCCTTACAAAAACAAAGAAATACACCAGTCTCGGCCTTACAAAAACACAACTACACCAGTCTCGGCCTTTCAACAACCACAAAGCATTTGTGCAGACCTTCTACTTTTTGCCCTGCGAGGGCAATGCCTTTTGCATCCTTGCCTGGCCCCTGCCCGCCCTGCAGCTCCTCCTCAATGGGAGCCCAGTGGCTGCAGCAAGGCTGGGGGAAGGCTGCTGAGGGGCAGATGGCGAGACGGCAGATGCCCTTGGGGGTCGGCCTGCACCAGCTCTGGCCCTGGAGGGGCCGGCTGCTGACTGCTCCAACTCTGCTTGGGCGGCAGCAGTCTGTCCAGCGGCTCGTGGCAGCTGCCATGGCGGAGTGGCAGTGTCGGCTGCAGGAATGGTGCCAACCTGACAGATTGCAGGTGCTCCCTGGTCGCCTGATACATTGGCACTCGCACGGGCCAGCACTGCAGCATGCGCAGCAAACAGCTGAAGAACAGACTGCTGGGCTGCTGCTGCGCGGCGAGTGCCCTGGCGATGCCTGGCTGATCCAGCGAGGGTGGCAGCAGTTAGTGCCCGTGTGGCCCTGGTCTGTGTCCGCATGACAACAGCCAGTGAATGGACGGCACGACTGAGCACTTGGCTCGAAGCCGCCTGTGCTGCCGCGAAGTCCTGCAGACTCCTGGCCTGTGCTGCACTGAATTGATCCAGACTCCTGGCCTGTGCTGCTCCAAATTGCTGCACACTCCTTGACAAAGACTCAATGGAGTCAGGCATCCTTGCCACTGCAGCCATGAGCTCATTGTGCCTGCGCTCAGCCTGGACGGCCATTTCCTCCAGGAGCTGCACCTCCTCTGCGCTCACCGTCGCAGGACTGGAGGCCGCACTCACCCTCTGGGGAGAAGTCCGCCGAGCTTCCCCAACCCTCCCGCGTTGCTGCAGCCCACTGGGCCCCGGAGCTTCACTCTCCTCCGACCCTTCCCCCCGGCTCCCCTCCAGGGAAGATGTGTCCCCTTCATCGCCATGAGCTGGCGCGGCTTAGGGTGGCACTGATGGGCCGGCTTCCTCTTCCTCCTCCTCGAATTCGGAAGCGCTGACAGTGGCAGCTTGAGGGCCCGCCTCCTCACCTGGCGATTCACCATCTGAAAGCAGGAAGGCACAAGAGTAGCTTTAGAGTGAGGACAGGGCAGCAGCGAGGGAGGCATGAGTGCTGCCATTCACTGCATTGGTCGGACAGTGGCAAAGGATGCTGATCTGAGGCGCAAGTGGAATGAGAGAGGTCAAAAAGGTGATGCCCTTACCATTGGTGCCCAGAACAGGGTCGGCATCTCCACTGGCGACGGGACCAATCAGCCGGCCTGCCATAATGCGCTCCACACGCTGGTCGAGGTCGTAGAGCTCTTTGACGTCAGGATGGCCTCCCCGGTCTCACTTCGTTTCCGCCGGTTGTGCGCCACCTTGGCCTGCAAGAGAAAGGACGGCCTCTAAGTAGTGTCAAGCCCTGATCTTGCCTGCACTGCCTCCCATGGTGGAATAGCCCTGACAGTGTCAAGCCCTGATCTTGTCTGCACTGCCTCCCATGGTCGACTAGCTTGTACAGTGTGTAAAGTGCTGAATGTGCAAGTGATTTTCATGACAGTCCCATAGCTGCTGGATGAGGGCTGGCCATTAGGGCTTTCAGGTCCCTTTGCCCATAAAGTGATGTGCACATGCAGGGATGAGGAGGACACTGGAAAGGGTAGTCACCCTGACAACCCGAGTGAGGTCGTTGAACTTTTTCCGGCATTGCACAGGAGTCCTGGCAACCACGCTGTTGGAAGACACCCTGTTTGAGAATTCCCTCCAGGCTTTCCGGTAGGCGCTGGGCAGCGGCCTCCTGCCACCTTCTGGGAACAGAACATGGCGCCTGCGCTCCACTCCGCCAACCAACACCCTCAGGTCACCGTTGCTGAAGCGCTGCGCTCTCTCCCTGGCCTTCTCCATAGCCCTGGGCATTGTACAGATGAAGCAGAAGTGGTCAGGCCTAGGTTGAGGGCTGCAGTGTGCAGGGCATGGCAGGCAAACAAATCCACCCTCCCCCTTTAAGAGCTGACCGGCGCCAGAGTGTCTGCCGTCAATCAACAACTCGCCGCACCTGCGCTGCACCCGGCCTCGGGGGTATCGCTCAGCACCGCCGGCTTAGCGCCTAAAGATAGTCGTGCATCGCCTGTTTTAGCGTAGCAGCAACCTCTTGGGGCGATGCGACTGAATATTGGCGAAGGTGGCGTGACTTTGCACCGGGCGCAAACTTTAGCGGCCGCCCGACTTTAGCACCCCAAACGTGGCTATACTGAATTTCTAGGCCGATGTGTTTTAAAAGCAACTTTTTTTTTAAAGACGCAGAAAGCGGGAAAAAGAAATGAAAAGTTTGGAATCAAGATGGCGGCGACTCACCTTGGTTCAGAACGATAAGGCCCGCCCACACACGCACCGATTGGTCGAACGTCAGGTCACCAAAGCGTAGGATTGGTCAATCGTCCCGCCACTCGACTCTAGGAGGGCCCGCCCGCACGCGCCAGGAACCCGCCCCCGCCACGCAGCGATTGGTCGACCGTCGGGTCGCTCGACCGTATGATTGGTCGACCTCGATGTCACTCAATGCTAATGAACAGATAATGAGCGGAATTTTGAACGTTTTTTGGATACCGCGGGCACAATTTTTGTCTCACCAAAACGTAAATATGCTTATGACCGTTCTGGAATCGTAAGCTTTCTTTTGATGTAACACACGTGTAGGTACGCTCTATAACTTTTGATTGTATAGCCGGACAGAGAGACAGAAAGACAGACAGAGAGACATACCGTTTTATATATATAGATTATAAATGTTGCAGCTTTCACAGATTTTAAGCTAAATTCTCCAACCAGAGAAACCTCTCCAGGAGGATTTGGATTAGAAGCTGAAGGTTTCAGATGAACAGGACAAAAACAATTACAGAATATGGAGCTAAAGCAAAATTATAGCCAAAAATGTTTTCCTACCAAAAAATATCTGCAGTATACCTCCACTTCTACCTTCATCACCTGGTCCAGGCAATTAGGCCTGTTTCATACAGGTGCTCCTTAGAAGGGTGCAGTTCAGGGTGCAAACTACAACAGTTAGGATGAGTGCGAGTCATCAAAGAGTGCTCTGAGTTTGGGTAAGTGTGAGAGTTCTTTAATTGTTATTTCTCTTTAAATCATTCTTGATAAGATTACTTAAGCAGTTTCAGTAAAGGGGAAAAGTTAAATATTTGGGATTCTGCTGGTTTAAGAAGAGTAAAACAAGGTTACACTGCAGTAGGAGTAAATTGGCACAGCAGGCAGTGGAAACCAGTTTTCTAACCAATCAGCAGGGGTGACTCATTTGGCTGTAAACAAACAAACAGTATAAAAAGACCAGTCCTAGTGCGAGCAAGCACTGAGTGCGAGTCATCAAAGAGTGCTCTGAGTTTGGGTAAGTGTGAGTTAGGGTAAGTGGGGTGTTAGGTGCTCTTTTCAAACTTTAACTCTGTGGGTTGTAGTTAATAAGGAGTTTCTGGTGCAGAGTGACTGTTGGTAAACCATTTAACTGGTGTAACTAGAGGGATTGATTTAATTTAAATCCAATTAATTAAAGGGGATACTAGCATCTAAAATCCGGCAGAGGGTGTCCATAACTTACAATAAAAAATTTAATGAATTACATAGAATGGAGCATGTGATGTGTTACTGTTGCGAGATGTGGGAGCCGGTGAACCCCATTGAGGCTCACGGTGATTACATCTGTGACAAGTGTCTGCTGCTACAGGAACTCCAGCTCCGTGTTGATGAGCTGGAGTCTGAGCTTCAGACACTGCGACACATCAGGGAGGGGGAGAAGTACCTGGACTCTGTGTATCAGGAGGTGGTCACACCTATGAAGTTAATTAATTCAGATGTAGCCCATAGTCAGGGAAAGGACAGTGTGACTATGAGTGAGGCAGGTACGGGGATCCAGGAGGTAGAGTTGGAGGAGCCGCAGCCCTTGTTCTTGTCCAACAGGTTCGAGGTTCTTACTCCCTGTGGGGACTGGAGCAGGGACTGCAGGGAGGATGAGCAACCTGGCCATAGCACCGTGGAACGGGAGGCCATTCAAAGAAACTTGCAGTGGGAGGGGGTGGATCCAGTTGTCTTGGTCCATGTTGGTACAAACGATGTAGATAGGACTAGGAAGCCAGTTCTGTTAAAGGAGTATGAGCAGCTAGGGGTCAAATTAAAAAACAGAACCTCAAGGGTAATAATCTCTGGATTATTACGTGAGCCACGAGCGAATTTGGCTAGGGCAAATAAAATTAGAGAGTTAAATGCATGGCTCAAAGACTGGTGTGGGAGAAATGGGTTTTGCTTCCTGGAGACTATGAAGGTATGAGAGTGGAATTGAGTAGAGTGGATTGGGAAAATAGATTAAAGGGTAAGACGATACATAATCAGTGGTGTACATTTAAGGAGTTATTTTACAACTTCCAAAAAATATATATTCCACTGAGAAGAAAAGGGTGTAAAAGAAAAAACAGCCATCCGTGGCTAAGTAAAGAAATTAATCAAATCAAATCAATCAAATCAAATCAACTTTTATTGTCATTGTTAGTGCACAAGTGCAGTACAACGAAATGTAGGCTTGCGGCTCCCGAGAATGTACAATTTGGATTAGGACACTTAAACATTTCAACATACATTTGTACATATATATTAGCATAAATATGACCATAATAAAGTGCATCGGCAGATGTGCAGGCTTTAGTGTTTATTTGTGGAGTTCAGTAGGATGACAGCCCTGGGAAAGAAGCTGTTCCTAAATCTGGTCGTACGGGTGCGAATGCATCTGTAGCGTCTTCCAGGATAGTATTCGACTAAAAACAAGGGCATATAAGGTAGCCAAATCTAGTGGGAGGATAGAGGATTGGGAAAACTTTAAAAGACAGCAAAAAATAACAAAAAGATTGATTAAGAAAGGGAAGATAGATTATGAAAGTAAATTAGCAAAAAATATAAAAACAGATAGTAAGAGTTTTTATAGTTATATAAAAAGAAAAAGGGTGGCTAAAGTAAATGTTGGTCCCTTAGAGGATGAGACCAGAAAATTAATGGTGGGAAATATGGAGATGGCAAAAACACTGAATGAATATTTTGTATCAGTCTTTACAGTAGAGGACACTAAGAATATCCCAACACTGGACAAACAGGGGGCTATAGGGGGGGAGCAGCTAATCATGATCAAAATCACTAAGGAAGTGGGACTCGGTAAAATAATGGGACTCAAGGCGGATAAATCACCTGGACCTGATGGCTTACATCCTAGGGTCTTGAGGGAAGTGGCGGTAGGGATTGTGGATGCATTGGTAATAATTTTCCAAAACTCCCTGGACTCAGCAAAGGTCCCGGCAGACTGGAAAACTGCTAATGTAACACCCTTATTTAAAAAGGGCAGTAGACAGAAGGCTGGAAACTATAGACCGGTTAGCCTAACATCTGTGGTAGGTAAAATTTTGGAGCCCATTATTAAGGAGACAGTAACAGGACATTTGGATAATCATAATTTAATAGGACAAAGTCAGCATGGTTTTATGAAGGGGAAGTCATGTTTGACAAATTTGCTGGAGTTCTTTGAGGAAGTAACATATAGGGTGGATAAAGGGGAACCAATGGACGTAGTGTATTTAGACTTCCAAAAGGCATTTGACAAGGTGCCACACAAAAGATTATTGCTTAAGATAAAAAATTACGGGATTGGGGGTAATATTCTGGCATGGATAGAGGATTGGTATCTAACAGAAGGCAGAGAGTTGAGATAAATGGTTCATTCTCAGACTGGCAATCAGTAACTAGTGGTGTTCCGCAGGGGTCAGTGCTGGGTCCCCAACTCTTTACAATCTATATTAACGATTTGGAGGAGGGGACCGAGTGTAACATATCAAAGTTTGCAGATGATACTAAGATGGGAGGGAAAGTATAAGAACATAAGAACATAAGAAATAGGAGCAGGAGTAGGCCAATCGGCCCCTCGAGCCTGCTCCGCCATTCAATAAGATCATGGCTGATCTGATCCTAACCGCCAATCCACTATCACAGAACCATCTCCTGAATCTAACAGAATTAGACACACGAAATAGGAGCAGGATCAGGCTACACGGCCCCTGGGCCCGCTCCGCTACCCACAGGGCCATGACCGATCCGGACCTAGACTCATGTCCAAATTCCTGCCCGCTCCCCGTAACCCTTAATTCCCTTTACTTCTAGGAAACTGTCTATTTCTGTTTTAAAGTTATGTAATGATGTAGCTTCTACAGCTTTTTGGGGCAGCATATTCCATGGACCTACCACCCTCTGAGTGAAGTAGTTCCTCCTCATCTCAGTTTTGAAAGAGCAGCCCCTTATTCTAAGACTATGCCCCCTAGTTCTAGTTTCACCCATCATCGGGAACATCTTCCCCGCATCCACCCGATCCAACCCCTTCACAATCTTATATGTTTCAATAAGATCGCCTCTGATTCTTCTGAACTCCAATGAGTAGAGTCCCAATCTACTCAACCTCTCCTCATATGTCCATCCCCTCATCCCCGGGATTAACCGAGTGAACCTTCTTTGTACTGACTCGAGAGCAAGTATGTCCTTTCTTAAGTATGGACACCAAAACTGTACGCAGTATTCCAGGTGCGGTCTCACCAATAACTTGTACAACTGAAGCAATACCTCCCTATTTTTATATTCTATCCCCCTAGCAATGAAAGCCAACATTCCATTGGCCTTCTTAATCACTTGCTGCACCTGCATACTAACCTTTTGAGCTTCGTGCACCAGGACCCCCAGATCCCTTTGTACTTCAGTACTTTCCAGTTTCTTGCCATTAAGATAATAACTTGCTCTACGATTTTTCCTGCCAAAGTGCATAACCTCACACTTTCCAGTATTGTATTCCATCTGCCAAATCTCTGCCCACTTACTTAGCCTGTCTATGCCCTCTTGCAGGTTATTTATGTCCTCCTCACTCACTACTTTCCCTCCCATCTTAGTATCATCTGCAAACTTTGATATGTTACACTCGGTCCCCTCCTCCAAATCGTTAATATAGATTGTAAAGAGTTGGGGACCCAGCACTGACCCCTGCGGAACACCACTAGTTACTGATTGCCAGTCTGAGAATGAACCATTTATCCCAACTCTCTGCCCTCTGTTAAATAGCCAATCCTCTATCCATGCCAGAATATTACCCCCAATCCTGTGATTTTTTATCTTAAGCAATAATCTTTTGTGTGGCACCTTGTCAAATGCCTTTTGGAAGTCTAAATACACTACGTCCACTGGTTCCCCTTTATCCACCCTATATGTTACTTCCTCAAAGAACTCCAGCAAATTTGTCAAACATGACTTCCCCTTCATAAAACCATGCTGACTTTGTCCTATTAAGTTATGATTATCCAAATGTCCTGTTACTGTCTCCTTAATAATGGACTTCAAAATTTTACCTACCACAGATGTTAGGCTAACCGGTCTATAGTGTCCAGCCTTCTGTCTACTGCCCTTTTTAAATAAGGGTGTTACATTAGCAGTTTTCCAGTCTGCCGGGACCTTTGCCGAATCCAGGGAGTTTTGGAAAATTATTACCAATGCATCCACAATCCCTACCGCCACTTCCCTCAAGACCCTAGGATGTAAGCCATCAGGTCCAGGTGATTTATCCGCCTTGAGTCCCATTATTTTACCGAGTACCACTTCCTTAGTGATTTTGATCGTGGTTAGCTCCTCCCCCCCTTTAGCCCCCTGTTTGTCCAGTGTTGGGATATTCTTAGTGTCTTCTACTGTAAAGACTGATGTAAAATATTCATTCAGTGTTTTTGCCATCTCCATATTTCCCACCATTAATTTCCCGGTCTCATCCTCTAAGGGACCAACATTTACTTTAGCCACCCTTTTTCTTTTTATATAACTGTAAAAACTCTTACTATCTGTTTTTATATTTTTTGCTAATTTACTTTCATAATCTATCTTCCCTTTCTTAATCAATCTTTTTGTTATTTTTTGCTGTCTTTTAAAGTTTTCCCAATCCTCTATCCTCCCACTAGATTTGGCTACCTTATATGCCCTTGTTTTTAGTCAAATACTATCCTTAATTTCTTTACTTAGCCACGGATGGCTGTCTTTTCTTTTACACCCTTTTCTTCTCAGTGGAATATATATTTTTTGGAAGTTGTAAAATAACTCCTTAAATGTACACCACTGATCATGTATCGTCTTACCCTTTAATCTATTTTCCCAATCCACTCTACTCAATTCCACTCTCATACCTTCATAGTCTCCTTTATTCAAGCTTAGCACGCTTGTTTGAGATCCAACCTTCTCACCCTCTAATTGAATATGGAATTCAACCATGTTATGGTCACTCATTCCAAGGGGATCCTTTACTAGGACATTTTTAATTAACCCTGTCTCATTACACAGGACCAGATCTAAGGTTGCCTGCCCCCTGGTCGGTTCAGTTACATACTGCTCAGGAAACCCATCCCTAATACACTCAATGAACTCATCCTCAAGGCAGCCCTGCCCAATTTGATTTGTCCAATTAATATGACAGTTAAAATCCCCCATAATTATAGATGTTCACTTATTACAAGCCTCAACTATTTCCTGATTAATACTCCATCCAACAGAGTTGCCACTGTTCGGAGGCCTATAGACTACGCCCACTGGTGTTTTTTTCCCCTTATTATTCCTTACCTCCACCCAAACTGTTTCATTATCCTGATCTTTTGACCCAATATCATTTCTCTGTATTACAGTGATTCCTTCCTTTATTAACATAGCCACCCCACCTCCCCTTCCTTCCTGCCTGTCCTTCCTGATCGTTAAATAACCTGGTATGTTTAATTCCCAGGCATTGTCACCCTGCAGCCATGTTTCTGTAATGGCCACAAGATCATACCCATATGTAGTTATTTGTGCCATTAACTCGTCTATTTTATTACGAATGCTACGTGCATTCAGGTAGAGAACTTTCAAAGATGTTTTTTGACACTTAGTTCCTGCTTTTGCCCTTTTTATTACTTTACCTTTTACTCCATACCTTCTGCCCCTTCCTGACATGCTCTGGTTTTTAATTTCCCCACTGCTACCTAAGTCTATGACCTTCTCTGTTGTCATTTTTATTATTTGCTCTCTAGGAACCTCTCCCCCACTAGTTAGTTTAAAGCCCTCTCTACAGCCCTAGTTATATGATCCGCCAGGACTCTAGTCCCAGCACTGGCCAAGTGAAGCCCGTCCCAACGGAACAGCTCCCTCCTGCCCCAGTACTGGTGCCAGTGTCCCAGGAAGCAAAACCCATTTCTCCCACACCAGTCTTTGAGCCACGCATTTAACTCTCTAATTTTATTTACCCTAGCCAAATTCGCTCGTGGCTCAGGTAATAATCCAAAGATTATTACCCTTGTGGTTCTGCTTTTTAATTTGGCCCCTAGCTGCTCAAACTCCCTCAGCAGAACCTCCTTCCTTGTCCTATCTATGTCGTTGGACCACGACAACTGGATCCTCCCCCTCCCACTCCAAGTTTCTCTCCAGCCCAGAGGAGATGTCCTTAACCCTGGCACCGGCTAGGCAACACAGCCTTCGGGACTCTCGCTCTCGGCTGCAAAGAACTCTATCTATCCCCCAAACGATACTATCCCCTACCAGTGAGTGAGGAGGACATAAAAAACCTGCAAGGGGACATAGACAGGCTAAGTAAGTGGGCAGAGATTTGGCAGATGGAGTACAATACTGGAAAGTGTGAGGTTATGCACTTTGGCAGGAAAAATCGTAGAGCAAGTTATTATCTTAATGGCAGGAAACTGGAAAGTACTGAAGTACAAAGGGATCTGGGGGTCCTGGTGCACGGAACTCAAAAGGTTAGTATGCAGGTGCAGCAAGTGATTAAGAAGGCCAATGGAGTGTTGGCTTTCATTGCTAGGGGGATAGAATATAAAAATAGGGATGTATTGCTTCAGTTGTACAAGGTATTGGTGAGACCGCACCTGGAATACTGCATACAGTTTTGGTGTCCATACTTAAGAAAAGACATACTTGCTCTCGAGTCAGTACAAAGAAGGTTCACTTGGTTAATCCCGGGGATGAGGGGATGGACATATGAGGAGAGGTTGAGTAGATTGGGACTCTACTCATTGGAGTTCAGAAGAATGAGAGGCGATCTTATTGAAACATATAAGATTGTGAAGGGGTTGGATCAGGTGGATGCGGGGAGGATGTTCCCGATGATGGGTGAAACTAGAACTAGGGGGCATAGTCTTAGAATAAGGGGCTGCTCTTTCAAAACTGAGATGAGGAGGAACTACTTCACTCAGAGGGTGGTAGGTCCATGGAATATGCTGCCCCAAAAAGCTGTAGAAGCTACATCATTACATAAATTTAAAACAGAAATAGACAGTTTCCTAGAAGTAAAGGGAATTAAGGGTTATGGGGAGCGGGCAGGAATTTGGACGAGTCTAGGTTCGGATCGGTCATGGCCCTGTGGGTAGCGGAGCGGGCTCAGGGGCCGTGTAGCCTGATCCTGCTCCTATTTCGTGTGTCTAATTCTGTTAGATTCAGGAGATGGTTCTGTGATAGTAGATTGGCGGTTAGGATCAGATCAGCCATGATCTTATTGAATGGCTCGAGGGGCCGATTGGCCTACTCCTGCTCCTATTTCTTATGTTCTTATGTTCTTACATCATCCAGTCCTAAATCTGACATTTGCACGCTTGCACTGTTTAATTAGGTGGGCGCTTCTTGTTCCTGCCCTCACTTCTGGAGGAATTCGGGTCGCATTTTAAACGAGGCAAAAACCTGACGACTCCCGGTCCCAGCCCAAATTCCTGCAAAAATTTTACCATTGCTCCCTCCTGAGCCCCCAGGAATTTCAGGTTCCTATAATAATACAGATTCCCATTATAAATGTTTACATATGCTGTTTCAATATTAAATACTGACATAAAAAGCGATATAGGAAGTAATGTGCTTGCACCAAATGCAAGACTTTTAATACTACAGTATACAGATGTTTCTCAAATTCTTGTCCTAATGGTTTCAAAATTAAGTATCACATTTTGTAGATATTGTATCTTGCTGCACACTTTATTTCTGTAAATTTTAAATCTGATTTTAGCTTCTGTTCCGCGATTTGCTCACTATTTTTAAGTTTCAGGATTGATTTTATGTCAGTAAAATTGTGTCACAAGTTCATAGGGTATTCTGGATGCTGTGAGTTTCTATACACTTTTAACATTAATGCAGCGATAAAAGCTACCATTTAGTTGAAGGCTGCACAAATCAAACACAAGTGTTGATAAAGCATTGAGTGTACATATAAGTATTGAATAATTGTCACAAAGAATAGATTGTCTTGAGTGCTCTTGAGAAGTGTCACTGTACTTCATTTTTGAAGAAATTGCCCATGGGTATTGAGCATTTGATCACGGCGCAAGTTACTGCAAACTGAACAATAATCTGTTAGCTTTAGCCTTTACAAGGAGGGGATGTTTCTAATACTTTTGTTCATTAATTTGAACTAAGCCATAGTCATACTATGGGATAGAATTTCATCTTTACCACCTGGGTGGAGCACCGAGAGGAACATTGGGTGAGGCACGCCTGTTACAGAACCCAGCAAATTTAATTTCCATTAATTTAAATGGAAGGAAATTTGGGCGGGTTCTGGTAGGGATGTGCAATCCTCCCTGCCAGAAATCTCTCTCTGTGCTCCGATCAGGTGGTAAAGATGAAAATCCACCCCATGTCTTTTAAATATGAGGAAAACCCATCACAATAAATGGCACGTTATTTGACCTTTCCCGACCCTGAAATGAACTCCAAAATATTTAGTAGTTTATCTCATTCGTTATTACTGCTCTAAATCAGTAAGTTGTACATAAGAAAGATTGCTTTGTGCTATTTTATTGATACTGGTAATGATGATCATGCAAAAAGTGCACATTGGTTAAAATTAATTTAGCGATCAATTATTCCTTAATTGTGAATCATTAATCATGCCATTCATTGTCACCATCTCCTGCAGGCTCATGCTATAGTGCTAGATGGGACAGTACAAGGATGATGGAGTCAGATGAAATATGAGAATAAGATAAAGCTTGAGTAAGTGCCCAGGACAGTTTTCATCCTGTTGTATTATAGTATTTTAATAGTACTGCATGTCCATGAATACTATTATGAAGTGACTAAGTAATGTACAGGTAGACTATCCTTTATCCGAAAACCTCGGGACCAGCCGTGTTTCGGTTTTAGGAAAATTTCGGATTTCGGAAGGTGCGCGAAAACACTTCGGTTTTCAGAGGTAATTCGGTTTTCGGGAGTGCGGATAAAGGATACACTATCCCTTATCCGAAAGGGTGGGATAAATAACGACTATAAATACTGTAGTTACAGGGATAAATACTGTAGTACAGTTTATTTGTAAGGAAAACATTCAGTAAAACTTCAAACATGTACAGGTACAAACTAAGCTAAATACCTGTACATAAACATGCAATAAAGGTACACTACATCTGGCTTGAGGATCTTGGAGAAGATGATACATCAGTGTTGTCATCATTGTCATCAGGTTGGAGTTGGACATCTGAAGATGGGCCAGGAACAGGATTCTCAAGTGATGAAGCATGACTACGACAGACGGCCTTTTTAAAGACTTCTTCCAGTGTCATCTGTCTCATTAACATTGGTTTCTGTCTAAGCAGTCTCTCTTTAATTGAGTAAACTTGCATAATCTCTTGCTCACTGATAAATGCACGTTTTTCAAGGCCAGCAATGAACTGATCACACATTGTCACCATATCGTCTATGGGGATTTTTTCACCTGTGTTCACAATGTCATCATCATCATCACTACTGTCCTCATGCTTGTCTTTATTTAACACCATTTCAGCAATTTCCCCATCACTCAATGAATTCACAACAGGTGCATCATTGTCAATGTTCAGCACTTCTTCGATGTCAGCTTCCTCTAACGTATTTACACTTTCGGATGATAAACCTTTGGCGTAAGTGAGGAGGTTTGATATCATCATCTTCTCCTGACTGACAGGAAATCCTTCAAACTCATCATCTGCAGGTCCATCTTCATGAAACATCGTTGAAGGCCAAAGTCTGTGCCAAGCATTTGTTAACGTTGGTTTGTCAACATCGTTCCAAGCATTAGCAACTGCATAAATGGCATCCTTAACATTGAATTCTTTCAGGAAGCTTTGGATTCCTTCGCCTCTGTTGATTGCATCAAGCATAGAGTTCAAAAAAACGTCTTTATACTTGCTCTTCATGGAGCGTAAAATTCCTTGGTCACAAGGCTGTATTAAAGATGTCACATTAGGGGGAAAGTTAATGCCGAAAACATAACTTTTCACAAGAAGTTCAGGAGGGGGATGTGCGGAGCAGTTGTCCAGGAACAATAAAATTTTGCAGTTTTCTTCCAGTCCAACTTGCCTGCAATGAGCTTGTGTCGCTGGTACGAAGTGGTTATTGAACCAGTGAGAAAATATTCCTCTGGTTACCCATGCTTTCCTGCTCGCATAATAATGCACAGGTAAATTGCATACACCTTTCAAACATCTCGGATGTTGGCTTTTTCCAATCACTACCAACTTTAACTTGTGTGTGCCTGCAGCATTGGCACACCCAAGAACAGTCAACCTGTCCTTAGCATCCTTAAAACCTGCTGGTGCACTCTCATCAGCCGTTGCTAATGTTTTTCTAGGAACGTAGCGCCAGAACAGAGCTGTTTCATCAGCATTGTAAATTTGTTCAGGACCGAGGTTTTCATCTGATATTATTTTTGCAAACTCATCTATGTAATTTTCAGCTGCTTCATGATCAGCAGAAGCTTTTTCACCACAGATTTTCAGATATTTTATACCATGACGCTTCTTAAATTTATGCAGCCAACCTTCTGAATATTCACACTCAACTTCAATGTTCAGTTCTTCATGGTATATTCTAGCTTGCTTCATGACCATCAAACCAGTCAGTGGCACACGTTCACCTCTGCGTTGTCGAATCCACTCAATCAGCACACGGTCAAGATCTTCATTTTTTGCCCTATGCAATGTTTTCCTAATTTTCATTAGTTTATGGTCATCACTGTCAGTGTAAAATTTCAACAACTTGTCTTTCTGTTTCTTTAAGTCATATACGGTGGTACTTCCCACACCATATTCTTCAGTAAGATGTCGCACAGACACACCACGATCAAGCTTCTGCAATAACTCCACTTTCTGCGATATCGATAATGAGTGATGCTTCCTTCTCTGCTTCTCACTGTTACCCATTGGGGTATCTGCAGCTCTTTTTAGCATTTTCACAAATTGTTAAAAGCCAGCAAATATCTAAGAGAGCAGCAAATATCTAAGAGAGCTGCAAATATCTAAGAGAGCTGCAAATATCTAAGAGAGCAGCAAATATCTAAGAGAGCAGCAAATATCTAAGAGAGCAGCAAATAGCAGCAAATATCTAAGAGAGCAGCAAATATCACACAGAGCAGCATAACACCTGCGTGGGTCAAGCATCAGCAGCGTCGGATCATGCTTTGCACCACTTTCGGCTTTCAGAGGTTTTCTGGTTTCGGATGTGCAGATAAAGGCTGGTACACTATCTCTTATCCAAAATGGGGTGGGGGTCGGCGGGGGTGGGGTACGGCGAGGGGGTCGGGGGTCGGTGGGGGTCAGGGGTCGGTGGGGGTCGGGTTCGGCCGGGGGGTCAGGGGTGGGGGTCGGCGGGGGTCGTGGTCGTGCGCATTTCGGTTTTCAGAAGTCATGCTTTGCTCCACTTTCGGCTTTCAGAGGTTTTCTGGTTTCGGATGTGCGGATAAAGGCTGGTACACTTACGCTGAGCGATTTCGGTTTTCAGAAGTGCGGAAAAATGCTACACTATCCCTTATCCGGCTAGGCCTGTAAGTCGTGCGCCACTCTGGTCATGTCGTGCGCACGACTTACGCTGACCGAAAAAACCTTCGGTTTTTAGAGGGTTTCGGTTTTCGGAAGTCCGGATAAAGGGTAGTCTACCTGTACTGGGCTACTGTATTGCCCTTCACTAGTACAGTTGATTGGACTACTGAGATGTTCCACTAGTTTTCAATTTCACTTGTGTCATTGCGAAGAATCCTGAGCAAAGGCCAGGCGCCTCCCCCTGGAGTAGCTGAGTATAAATATACAGTGGTTATGCTGAGGCTTTAAAATGCACTGATTGCACATGAAGTACTATGTACAGTTTTGTTTACCATGCTTCAAAAAGTACTTGCATTCATTAGAGAGGGAAGAGCAACAAGGATCATCCCAAATATGGAGGGGATGAGCTGTGAGAAAAGATTAGAGGAACTTGAACTCCTCACTTTATAAAAAAAAATAAGAGTTATTCCTTCCCGAGTGCTGCTGCTAATGGAAGAGATCCCAGCTGTTGGATACTTTGTTGAGCATTCCTCTTCTCCAAAGAATTTCCATCTACAATATGCCATGACTCGAATTACTTCCAGCTGTGTTGCAATGCCAGTAGGAGTACGACAGAGAGGAGAGGGCCTGATCCAAGCTGATTTTTGTCATCAAATATGCTGACCAGGCCCCCAAAACATTGAGGGCTATATTTTCCTGAGCCTGCCCCTACAAGCCAAGCTCGAGGCCTTCAGCAGATAAGGCATTGAGGTGAGGTGGAGGGAGAGGTGACTGCCATAAGGTCTGCACCCTGCATTTGGAGCCATTCCCACTTCGGACCCATGCCTATCACCATCATTCTCCTGGTTGTCCCAGGAGTGATGGAAACATGGCAGATGGGAGGGAAATGGGCTGTGAACTCGGGCCCTACCACCAGCTGGTATTTGCATGTAGCAATTAGCAAAGAAGGAACCAATGTTGGTCCCAACAGGGCAGGGCGATTAGGAGACACTAGGCCTCACTACCCAATTTCATCCCATTTTCTACTACTATCCCGCCAAATTTCAGATGGGATAGCAGAATAAAATGCACAATCCACGTATGTATGATACAAATTATAGTAATCTGGGAGGTTATGATTAAGGTTATCCACCAGGTGGTGCTGTAGCCAATGCTGGTGCTAAGGTCAGAGGTTTGCTTCCTGTTAAGGTCAGAGGTTTGCTTCCTGTCAAGGTCAGCAAAGGTGGAATGCCAGGATGCAGGCATGATGTTTGTTACTCTGTTTGTTTAATAAAATACTCGTAATAGTTCCAAGATATCGCCTCTTCGAGTTCTTGTTCCACTACATGGATTTATCACATTTGGCGATGAGGTAAAAAGGACCCTGGATAAAGAAGAGAAGTCTGCCAGGACTTTTAAACAACAAAATCATGAGCTGGAGTTAGCTACCAGTTGGAAGAGAGCATGGCTGCCATGGTAGGAACGGTTTCTGCTTTTGATAGTCAAGCACAAACCTGGGAGGAATACTGTGAAGTGTTGGGTTATTTTTTCGAAGCAAATGAAATAAATGATGCCGGAAAAAGGAAAGCCATTCTGCTTAGTTCAGTGGGAAGCAAGGCCTACAGTTTGATGAGGAATCTGCTCAGTCCTGAAAAGCCTGGAGGCAAATCATTTGTTGAATTAGTGGCTTTGCTAAAAGAACATTTCAACCCTAAGCCTAGTGAGATTGTACAGCGGTTCAAGTTTAATTCAAGGAACAGGAAAGAGGAAGATAGTGTAATGGACTATGTAGCGGTGTTGCGTAAATTAGCACAAGATTGCAATTATGGGAACAACCTGAAGGAAATGCTGCGAGATAGGCTAGTTTGCGGAATTATGGACGACCGAATGCAGCGTAGATTATTATCCGAGACTGGGCTTACTTATGAAAAAGCATTGGAACTTGCTCAAGCCATAGAGACAGCGAACCAAGATGTAAAAGAAATACAGGGTTCAGACAGGGCTAATGCTACGCAAGTTGCAGGTCAGGTTGTTGTGCACAAGTTGAACATGCATCAGAAACCACAATGTGAGCATGTGAAGGCATGTTATAGATGCAAGGGCGATCACCTGGCGAGTGAATGCCGGTTTCTTGAGGAAAAGTGCTACAAGTGTGGGAAACAAGGACACATAAAATGAGCTTGCAGGGCAAAATCACCTGTGGAGGAATCCAAACCAAAAGGGGGAGGACAGCAAAACCAAGGGAGAGAAGTGAAAAAACATGGAGTACACTACATCAGCGGGGAAGCTGAGGAAGAAGAGGACATGTTCATAATGTATAGCATGTTAGAGAACATTCCAAAAGTGGCTCCTATCACATTGCAACTGACAGTAAATGACTCTAAGGTGAACTTTGAAGTGGATACAGGGTGTGGCATGACCATAATGAACAAGGCAGAGTACTCAAAATTGTGGAACCGTGCAAAAGTTCCAGAGTTAAAGCCTTGCTCCCTGCATCTTAAAACATATACAGGTGAACGAGTAGCGACATTAGGTACAGCAAATGTAACTGTGCAACACAGGGACACAGTGGAACAGCTACCTGTAGTTATAATATCGGGTACCAGACCAAACCTGTTAGGTCGGGGCTGGATAAAATAACTTAAATTAGACTGGGGAGCAGTAAATGAAATAGATGCGGGCAAACAGTTGACTTTGCAAGAAGTGGTGAGTGAACTTGAGAATATGTTCAAGAAGGAACTTGGCACATTTAATGGCCCCCCAGCTAAGATTTATGTAGACAAGGAGGCACCGCCAAGGTTTTTAAACAACGACCTGTGCCTTATGCCATGAAGCCAAAGGTAGAGGCTGAGCTTGACCGTCTATTGAGAGAGAACATACTGGAGCCAGTGAAATGTTCGGAATGGGCAGCTCCCATAGTACCTGTTTTGAAACCGGACAATTCGGTAAGACTCTGTGGAGATTATAAATTGACAGTCAATCGGGTGTCCAAACTAGGGCAGTATCCGATTCCCAAAACAGAGGATCTCTCTGCAAACCTGGCTGGAGGAAAGAAATTCACAAAGTTGGATATGAGCCATGCCTACTTGCAGATTACACTGGATGACGAATCAAAGAAGTATGTCACCATAAATACACACAAGGGCTTGTTTACACATAACCGCTTACCGTTTGGTGTCTCATCTAGTCCAGCTATCTTCCAGAGGACAATCGAAGGTGTACTGCAAGGGATTCCACATGTTTCCATCTATCTGGATGACATTCTGGTGACAGGAAGAACCAACCAGGAGCATCTGAGCAGTCTGAGAGAGGTACTACAGAGATTGGAGAGGGCAGGGTTCCTGCTCAAGAGGAGTAAGTGCCCTTTCCTGGGGAATGAGGCAGTGTTCCTGGGACACAGAGTGGATGCCACCAGGCTCCATCCACTCAAGGAGAAGGTACAAGCACTGCAGGATGCCCCTGCTCCTACAAATGTGGCTGAGTTAAAAGCTTACCTGGGACTGCTGAACTATTATAACAGGTTTTTACCAAACTTGTCAACTCTGTTAGCACCTCTTCACAAATTACTGTGCAAGGAGACACAGTGGCAGTGGGGAGAGGGCCAGGGGGTTTCATTTGAACAGTCCAAGAAACTGATGCTGTCGTCGGATGTGTTGGTTCACTACAATGCAGAGAAAGACATCATTCTCTCTTGTGATGCTTCACCTTACGGGGTGGGGGCAGTTCTTTCACACTGCATGGAAGATGGAACTGAAAGACCAATAGGGTTTATGTCCCGAACTCTAACACCAGCAGAAAAAAACTATTCCCAGTTAGACAAAGAGGGGTTAGCAGTAATGTTTGGGTTACAGAGGTTCCACAAGTACATATATGGCAGGAAGTTCACCATATGCACCAATCATAAACCTCCTCTCTCTTTTCAATGAAATGAAAGCAGTTCCACAGATGGTGTCACCCCGGATCCAGAGGTGGGCTGTGACGTTGAGGGCATATGAGTATGTCATCGTCTACAAGGCGGGCAAGTACCATGGGAACGCAGATGCCTGGGCCATCTTCCACTGCCAGGCACACCTATCCGTGCAACTCCAGAGGACAGAGTTTTGATGTTGGAGGACACTAACACAGCACTTGTGACTGCAGAGCAAGTAAGAACATGGACAGGTAAAGATCCAGTACTGTCTAGAGTTTGAGAATATGTGGTGAGGGGATGGCCACAGCATCCGGAAGGGGCTGACTTCACACCCTACAGTGTCAGGAAAACAGAGCTGAGTGTGCAGGATGGTTGCGTGTTGTGGGGAGCACGAGTGATTATTCCACAGCCAGCACGACAGTCTATCCTTGAGCAACTACATCAGTGTCATCCTGGGGTCTCGCGTATGAAAGCCTTGGCTAGGAGTTACTTGTGGTGGCCAAAGCTAGATGAGGAGATAGAAAATCTAGTAAAGACATGCAGCACTTGTCAGGAACACCAGAAGGCACCAGCAGCGGCTCCTCTCCACCCCTGGGAGTGGCCAGATAAACCATGGAGAAGATTGCACTTAGATTATGCGGGTCCATTCATGGGGAAGATGTTCCTCATAATCATTGATGCACATTCCAAATGGATGGATGTTTATCCTGTAAATTCTGCTTCCACCACTACTACTATAGACTGCCTGCATCGGAGCTTCAGTAATCAAGGGCTACCGGAGGTCATGGTGAGTGACAATGCCACTTGTTTTGTGAGTACAGAGACAAAAGACTTCTTGAGAAAAAATGGCATAGTGCAGGTGACCTCAGCTCCATATCATCCGTCCTTGAATGGACTTGCGGAGAGAGCCGTACAAACATTTAAGGAGATGATGAAAAAAAGTGCAGGAGGGAGTTTAGCAGCCAAAGTGTCACGGGTTCTGTTCAGCTACAGAATAACACCTCAATCCACCACAGGACTCTCTCCCGCTGAGATGTTATTAGGTCGTAGACTATGCTCCGCTCTTGACCTTGTCCACCCAGACCTAAAAAGGAAAATGGAAAACAGACAAAACAAACAAAAAGAGAACCATGACAAAAGAACAAAGAGCCGAAGTTTTGGAGAAGGAGATGCGGTCCTTACCAGGAATTTCAGTTATGGACCAAAGTGGATTCCTGGCTTCATAGACTCAATGACAGGTCCAGTATCATACAAGGTCATGTTGGAAGATGGTAGGGTAGTATGCAGACATGTAGATCATATACTTCCCAGACAAGGGGAAATTGAAATGAAGGTTCCAGATGCAATGACTGAAGACAGGGTTGCCCCCAGTTATCCAAGTGCATCTGTGGTGCCACCCCCAGGGACAGAGACAATTCCACAGGAACCTATTCGTCAAGAGGAAACCATCATTGCAGAGTCAGATACTCCGAGCACTGCTCAGGAGCAGCTGGTGGCTTCACCACAAACAAGCAGGGACTTTACTGTCAGACGTTCACAAAGGACTCGCAAGCCACCAGAGAGATTGATACTGAACTGTTAGATTTGTCAAGTATGGAACATGATGAATGGAGACTCCTTATGTGACCCTCAGGAATGGTTGTCTGTTAAGAAATTCATACTGAAATCTTAAGGGGGGAGGGATATTGTAGTCTGGGAGGTTATGATTAAGGTTATCCACCAGGTGGTGCTGTAGCCAATGCTGCTGCTAAGGTCAGAGGTTTGCTTCCTGTTAAGGTCAGAGGTTTGCTTCCTGTCAAGGTCAGCAAAGGTGGAATGCCAGGATGCAGGCATGATGTTTGTTACTCTGTTTGTTTAATAAAATACTCATACTAGTTCCAAGATATCGCCTCTTCGAGTTCTTGTTCCACTACATGGATTTATCACACAAATCTTCAATCTTTGGCTATTCAAAGCCTTAGTTAAAAAGCCCCAATATACCTCTTTTCATGAAGTACAAGGAAATGCATTCTTTTCTAAGATGGGGGGGAAAGTAGTGAGTGAGGAGGACATAAAAAAACCTGCAAGGGGACATAGACAGGCTAAGTAAGTGGGCAGAGATTTGGCAGATGGAATACAACACTGGAAAGTGTGAGGTTATGCACTTTGGCAGGAAAAATCATAGAGCAAGTTATTATCTTAATGGCAAGAAACTGGAAAGTACTGAAGTACAAAGGGATCTGGGGGTCCTGGTGCACGAAACTCAAAAGGTTAGTATGCAGGTGCAGCAAGTGATTAAGAAGGCCAATGGAATGTTGGCTTTCATTGCTAGGGGGATAGAATATAAAAATAGGGAGGTATTGCTTCAGTTGTACAAGGTATTGGTGAGACCGCACCTGGAATACTGCGTACAGTTTTGGTGTCCATACTTAAGAAAGGACATACTTGCTCTCGAGTCAGTACAAAGAAGGTTCACTCGGTTAATCCCGGGGATGAGGGGATGGACATATGAGGAGAGGTTGAGTAGATTGGGACTCTACTCATTGGAGTTCAGAAGAATCAGAGGCGATCTTACTGAAACATATAAGATTGTGAAGGGGTTGGATCGGGTGGATGCAGGGAAGATGTTCCCGATGATGGGTGAAACTAGAACTAGGGGGCATAGTCTTAGAATAAGGGGCTGCTCTTTCAAAACTGAGATGAGGAGGAACTACTTCACTCAGAGGGTGGTAGGTCCATGGAATATGCTGCCCCAATAAACTATAGAAGCTACATCATTACATAAATTTAAAACAGAAATAGACAGTTTCCTAGAAGTAAAGGGAATTAAGGGTTACGGGGAGCGGGCAGGAATTTGGACATGAGTCTAGGTTCGGATCGGTCATGGCCCTGTGGGTAGCGGAGCGGGCCCAGGGGCCGTGTAGCCTGATCCTGCTGCTATTTCATGTGTCTAATTCTGTTAGATGCAGGAGATGGTTCTGTGATAGTGGATTGGCAGTTAGGATCAGATCAGCCATGATCTTATTGAATGGCGGAGCAGGCTCGAGGGGCCGATTGGCCTACTCCTGCTCCTATTTCTTATGTTCTTATGTTCTTATGTTCTTATTTCTCCAAAATTAATGAATTGCTAACGAAAATTTGTGGCTCTGAAACTGAGAATGTGATTTCATTAATGGCATTGAAAAATTGACATTAATCATTAAGCGCCCATGGTAATGATCCTTCAAGTGGCTCATTAGTTATTTAAGTAAAATTAATCATTTAGGCCCCAAAATTCCAATTGGGTCAAAGAATAAGTGGGGCAGATTTCCGGTTGGGGATGAGAAAATGGGGTGGTGGCCCTGTTCCAATAGGATTTCACCCCATTGGTGCCCTCAGGAAAAGTCCAGGAGGGGTGTTGAATATTCCATCCCTGCACGCACCCTCCCCTCCACCCCCACCATATCTGAGCAGATCCTGCTCTTCCCTTTGAATTCCACCCAGTCCAATGCCCTTCAAAGGTCTCAGCGGGATCTGTGTCAGCTGAGAGCTGGCATTAGTGCCACTAAAGTTTTAGGAAAGGCCCCAAAATGCTGCCAGCCAGAGGCAAGGGCATTGATTACCTTATTTCAAACACATCCTGCGTTTATTCAATCTGCTGAAGATTATTTTATCTTTGGTTCAGAAAGGCCTCGGGGCAGGGGGTGGGAATGGGTGGTGTCTAGTGGTACAGCTATAGGCTGATCCATCCTTACAAGGGTGGATCAAGACTAGCATTGCTAAAACACTTCTTGCAGGTGCAGTGACCTACTCTGGCTATACAAGTGATCCAATCAATTCTGTCAGCAGAAGGATGGCAGAGCAAGCCGATTAGAATTTAGTGTCCTTAAAATGTCAGGAAATTTGTTAATTCACCTGTGGAAAATGCAATTTTTGGTAAAAATGGCTGAATGTCAACTGAGAAAGAGCCAGTTTAATAACAAGACCTGTAAACTGCTGGTAAACACGGTAATGAAGCAACACAAACATATTTTTGGTGGGGAAAATAGCCATTAAATAAGCAAAATGCAGTGACAGAGTGAACTCTGTCTCAGCGACTCTCGGGACCAGGCTGTAGGCTCAGAAAAAGCTGCCTGACATAAAGAAAAGCACCAAGATAAAATAACTGCACAGGACATACATGGACATGAAGGATAGTGTCACAGTAAATATGCTGAAAACCCTACAAATGCAGCCAGCCCTGGGACATGGTGATTTTCCCAGACTTAACATCAATTCAAGGTTTAACATTGCCAAATGTCATGGAAGAAAATATTAATCATAGACAGGTATAAAGTCTGAATAAAATAAGTAGTTGAAACTCCAGAAAAAAAATGTTGTCATGAATTATTTCATTTTGGGGTTAATGTTAAACCGAAAGAGACAGATTCTAGGGCTGAATTTAACTTGCTTTGTCTGGCGGGAGCGAGGCTCTTGAATCAGAGTACTGCACTTACTACCCCATTCCTTTTCTGATCCCATCCACTGCCATTATGGCCAGAGCCTTTACAAGGGTGGCCCAAGTGCTTGCCTGAATCAGGCAGGAGCCTCATTGCTGTGTGAAAATCAGGGTTTATTGACATACAGGACATAGGACCCCAATGCAATTTCCAGGAACAAATGGAAGCAGTGGTCCCTAAAGGGCCAAAGATCATCTAGAATGTTTTTAGGTTATGTTTTTGTGGAGCCATGAGGAGTGAGGGTGTTCCCTGCCCACCCCTTCCTCCACATTCAACACCATTCCCTCCCAGGATCTACCTGCAAGCCATCTGACAATGTGTTGGCCCTTATTCGGGATGTGCAGCTTGCTAGCACAATGTAAATGAGTCTCTCTTTGCTGGCAAGAATGGCTGGGTGGTGGGCGTGCTCTGTCTGTTGCCCACCCATTCTCCGCCGGCAGTTAAAATAGACTCTAGAGTCAGGTCAGTTCTGAAAGAATTTAAAAAAAATTTATTCTGAGGATGTTGGCATTTCTTCCAAGGCCGGCATTTATTGCCCACTCCTAGTTGCCGTGAGACGGTAGTAGGCTTTCTTCTTAAATCGCTACAGTCCATGTAGACAACTAAGTGGCTTGTTAGGTCACTTCAGAGGGCAGTTAAGAGTCAACCACGCTGGTGTGGGACTGGAGTCACATATAGATCAGACCGGGTAAGGACGGCAAGTTTCATTCACTAAAGGATGTCCGTGAACCAGTTGGGTTTTTACAACAATCACAGCTTCACGGTCACTTTTTACTGATACCAGCTTTTTATTTCCAGATTTTAAAATTGAATGGTGGGATTTGAACTCTCCTATTAGCCCAGTTACATAACCACTGAAACATATTTCAAACAGATCTAATTAACAGACATATGACCCAAGAGATTATAGCCATGATCTCTATTTATTTTTATGAATTCTGCTGGCAAAATCTCCTTTCATCGCTACAAACAACAGGATAATTTTAAACAAACCTACGGGTGGGAAACAGTCAGGTCCGGGTCCGGGTCCGCCACCTATTTTTATCGGCTTGGATTGACTCTCCATTGATTTCAACAGAGTGTAAGATCAGGCAAGCGGGAAAACCAGCGGCCGACCCGAATCCGACCATTTCACACCCGGCGGGTAGGCTAACATGACGTCCTAAGTGTGTAGTTTGATGGCATTAGTTACAATTTTAATTGAAGATTTCAGCTAGGTGTTTAATTCTCATCACAGCTGAGTGAATCTTGGTGTAATAATCTATTTTGCCCCTGGTACATCTGACTAAAGAATAAATGCATTAACATTTATTACATTGATAGATCATGGTTTTAGCAATTTCATTTTAGAGCTGTGATTGTTCGCTCTGCTGTGTAAAATTAATGTGGCTCTAAGTTTCTTGTATAGGGTGTGAACATATAACTCACTAAACCCCTTAAATATTTAATTTGCTGCAATGTGATGTTGCAATCCTTTTAAATTACATTTATAATTCAGCACTTGTCAGACACACTCTCAGCTTGTCACTATAATTTTGACAAAATGGCCCAAGGTTATTCAGTTGATGAAGAGTTGCTTCACAGTGGAAAAATAGCGTGGCTACTTGGGAAGAACTTGTACCATTTCTTGAACATGATAAAGCTACTGTTGCATTTTAATTTTTTTGTGCTAGATATCCTGGGGTTCAGCACCACTGACTACTCCCGTGAATAGACCTTCATCCCCGATGTACTAGAAAACGCTGTTCAATATATCGGTAAATGTAGCGAGGTCCAAGAGTTGAACAGAGAATTCTTATCAATATACCTAATTTACTGGAATATATCATGCACGACCATATGCTCTCACTTTCAGTAGGGCAGAAGAATACACACTCTATCAGACTGTGGCTCAGGCTGTAATCCAACAGACAAATTTATTGAACATCTGGTCTGGAGTTTCCTCTCGGTTGTGCTGTTTTTTTCGCATGATTCGGCAGAAATCGGTGTAACCAGCACAAAAATCACAGAATTTAAAGTGCAAATTGCATTCAGCACAAATCGAGTTTCCACGGGTTCATCTCATGACCCAGTGCATAGGGGCACGGGAGCATATAAATCTCAAGAATATCTTACCGAGATGCAGCCACCAGCTACCTCCAACTGGGTAAGGACCTATAAGGAATACTAGTTTAGGTTCTACAAGGTATATATTCCACACGAGGGTAAAAGACAACAGGTACATACACTTATCATTTTTAAATTATTAAATTTGGTTGCACTTTATTTCAATTGCATGTAGAGCATTTTCAGCTGATGCTGCAGAATATGGTTGTTGAGTTTGTGCTACAGAAAATGTTGTTGAAGATGTATTGTAACACTGTATTGCAAACATGGACAAAACTATTAATGCATTGGCGGATCAAGCATTTTGGGTGAATATTTTGGCCGTGAAATTCAGCTCGTTAGCCCCAGCTGATAAGGTCGGTTTGGGTGAAAAAATGGCTGCCGCCTCGCTTCTGCCCAATTCCTGCACGGAACGCAGTGGCTGCCATTTTGGGCAGGTCGGCAGTGCTGCCATTGCCTGCATTTGCTCCAGATATGGAAATTAGTCAGATAATGACATCAATCAGCGTGCGACTCTGAATTGACGCACGGTTATGTTGGATGTCGCTGTTCCTTTTAACATCTTCTCCAAAGCACGCACAGCAGAACGTGTGTTTAGCTGTACGACGACCCCCTACCAGCGCTTCTTAAAGGGCTTTCAGGTAAGTTTAGATTTTTGCTTTTGTACTGGTTTCTTTACATTTCATTAGAGTAGTGGCTTGGTGTAAGACATTTAAAACATTGTTAAAGTGTGAAGGGAGTGCTGGCAGACATTTGCAAGGCTTTGGCTCTTAAAGGAAGGCCTCTGAGAACACCATTCGCTCCCAGTCCTGGGGGCTCTAGTTACAGTCCCCCTTGGGCTGCAGCATGGCATGGAGATGGAGCAGAGGCACCAAAGGGGACAAGCTGCTCGCAGAGGGAGGAGGAGGAAGCTCAAGAGGAGGAAGCAGAAGGAAGGAGGCAACCCAGACAGCCCCTTTCTGGCCAGGATATCCGGGATCGAATCATTCGCTTGCAGTTCCAGTGACCACAACCCCAATTCCCCTTTCAACATTTGTCCCACACCTTACCTTCCCTCTGTTACTGACCATCACTGTGTCCTCTTGGCCACAATGCTGAAATAAAAGCCACCACAAAGCAAACTTTCCAATCCAAATTTATCCATATATGCATCCAATATTACATCAAAAAAATCAACTAATCACCCTTGTGCATTCCCTTAGTGAGTTCTTGCATGTGCCTTTGCGTATCTCAATGCTCTTATGCAGTGCTACCCCAGTGGCTGCAGCATGGCTGATGGAAGGCTGCTGACTTTCAGTGGGGGGAACTGCAGATGGCCTTTGTAGACGACCTCAAGGAGCTGGTGGCTGGGAGTGTGAAATCGAGTGATGATGTTTCTTCTTCTTCACTCTCCTCTCCCTTTTCTTGTTGACCTACTGACTGGGCAGGCTGGATTTCTTGAGTGTCTGAAATGAGGAAGGCACAAGGGTCTAGTTGTGGTGAGGGAAGGGGGGGGTAAAGCAAAAGGTGAGAGCTTACATCATGTGAAGCTTGTAAATCAGAAGATATTGTGGGATGAGGAAAAGAGGGATGTGAGAAGGAGGGTACCATATGAGGATACCGGCATCTTGCATTCTTTCAGCCCTGCCGCTAGCCAGGGGCTCACATATGCCCCTGCCAAAAATGGCCAGCATTGTCTTCTGCAAGGGGGTGAGGTGAAGCTGGGAATGTGAGGTGTGCCTCGTGTTTGGTAGAGGTTGTTGGTAGGTGAGTGATGGGGTATTTGTGCATTCCACTAGTCTGTGGAAATGAAACTTCTTTGGGCACTGGAGCCAGGTCCTGGTGACACCTGGCCCCCTGTGGGTAGAGGACCTCTCTTTTAGTGTGCACCCATTGCACAAAGCTCGAGTGCTACGTCCAACACCCTGGGTGCCCTTTCCCTGGCCTGTTGAGCCATTTGGGTTAGTGCTGAAGCACTTTTACCATCTTTGATCAGCAGAAGGCAGCTCACCTTTAAGAGGTGCAGGCTAGCTTTATGTAATGCTAGCCTTGCTCAAACAACGCAAACTTCTGCCCCCTGCTGAGCGCCAAGCCTGTCAGCAGTGCATTCAGTGCTGGGCTGTGCGCTACAATCATTATAATTAGCAGATAGCACGAAGTTGACGTGCTGCCTGTGCTCCTTGAACAGACACGAGCGTTTCATACATCGCGTGCCCGCGCCCGTTTTTCAGCGCTATGGAATTTCACCCCGTTTATCTTTGAGAGTTTGGTGCATGAATCTCCCTGGCTGCAAAGGTATTTCAGGAACGATGTTTCTCTGGATCATTGTCAGGGTCCTTCTCTGTCCTTTTATATAGTAGGCCTTCTCGTCTTCATCCATCTGCTCCATGGTGGGAGCTGCCAGCTCCACAAGGAAAGTGCCTTTATCAGCACTCCTTGTGAGCCAGGACGACCAGGAGTGCTTCCCTGAGTCATAGAGTCATAGAGTCATAGAGTTATACAGCACGGATAGAGGCCCTTCGGCCCATCGTGTCCGTGCCGGCCATCAAGCCCTGTCTAATCTAATCCCATATTCCAGCATTTGGTCCGTAGCCTTGTATGTTATGGCATTTCAAGTGCTCATCCAAATGCTTCTTCAATGTTGTGAGGGTTCCTGCCTCCACAACCCTTTCAGGCAGTGAGTTCCAGACTCCAACCACCCTCTGGGTGAAAAAGTTCTTTCTCAAATCCCCTCTAAATCTCCCGCCCTTTACCTTGAATCTATGCCCCCTAGTTATTGACCCTTCTACTAAGGGAAAAAGCTCCTCAGTATCCATCCTATCTATGCCCCTCATAATTTTGTACACCTCAATCATGTCCCCCCTCAGCCTCCTCTGCTCCAAGGAAAACAAACCCAATCTGCCCAGTCTTTCTTCATAGCTGAAGCGCTCCAGCCCTGGTAACATCCTGGTGAATCTCCTCTGCACCCTCTCCAAAGCGATCACATCCTTCCTGTAGTGTGGCGACCAGAACTGCACACAGTATTCCAGCTGTGGCCTAACCAGTGTTTTATACAGCTCCATCATAACCTCCTTGCTCTTATATTCTATGCCTCGGCTAATGAAGGCAAGTATCCCATATGCCTTTTTTACCACCTTATCCACCTGTTCCGCCGCCTTCAGGGATCTGTGTACTTGCACACCCAGATCCCTCTGCACCTCCGTCTTGCCTAGGGTCTTACCATTCATTGTGTATTCCCTTGCCTTGTTAGTCCCCCCAAAGCGCATCACCTCGCACTTTTCCGGGTTAAATTCCAATTGCCACTGTTCCGCCCATCTGACCAACCCATCTATATCGTCCTGCAGACTGAGGTTACCCTCCTCGCTATTTACCACCCTACCAATTTTTGTATCATCCGCGAACTTACTGATCATACCTTTTACATTCATATCCAAGTCATTAATGTAGACCACAAACAGCAAGGGACCCAGCACCGATCCCTGTGGCACCCCACTGGCCACAGGCTTCCAGTCACAAAAACAACCTTCGACCATCACCCTCTGCCTTCTGCCACTAAGCCAGTTTTGTATCCAATGTGCCAAGGCACCCTGGATTCCATGGGCTCTTACCTTCTTGACCAGTCTCCTGTGCGGGACTTTATCGAAGGCCTTACTGAAATCCATGTATACCACATCCACTGCGTTACCCTCATCCACACACCTAGTCACCCCCTCAAAAAATTCAATCAAATTAGTCAGACATGATCTTCCCTTGACAAAGCCATGTTGACTATCCCTGATTAATCCTTGTCTCTCCAAGTGGAGACTAATTTTGTCCCTCAGAATTTTTTCCAATAATTTTCCTACCACTGATGTTAGGCTCACTGGCCTGTAGTTCCCCGGTTTTTCCCTACTTCCCTTCTTGAATAATGGTACTACATTAGCGGTTCTCCAGTCCTCTGGCACATCCCCTGTGGCCAGAGAGGTCCTGAATATATGTGTTAGAGCCACTGCAATCTCTTCCTTTGCCTCACACAGCAGCCTGGGATACATTTCATCCGGGCCTGGGGATTTATCCATTTTTAGGCCTGCTAAAACCGCCAATACCTCCTCCCTCTCGATGTTAATATGTTCGAGCATATCACAGTCCCCCCGCCCTATTTCTATGTCTACATCGTCCTCCTCCATAGTGAAAACAGATGCAAAAAATTCATTTAGAACCCCTCCTACATCTTCCGGCTCCACACACAGATTGCCACTTTTGTCCCTAATGGGCCCTATTTTTTCCCTAGTTATCCTCTTACCCTTAATATACTTATAAAACATCTTAGGATTTTCCTTTATTTTGCTCGCCAGTGTTATTTCATGGCCCCTCCTTGATCTCCTAATTTCTTTTTTAAGTATCCCCCTGCACTTTTTGTACTCCTCTAGGGCTTCCTCTGTCTTTAGCCTTTTGTATCTGCCAAAAGCCCTCCTTTTTTTCCTAATCCATTCTCGTATATCCCCTGACATCCAAGGTTCCCTGTGGTTTTTGGAACCACCCTTGACCTTTACGGGAACATGTTGCCATTGTATGATCTCAATCTCCCTTCTGAAAGCCTCCCATTGCTCCGATGCGGATTTTCCTACAAGTAGCTGATCCCAGTCCATTTTGACCAGATCCTGCCTTATCCTATTAAAATTGGCCTTCCCCCAATTTAGAACCTTTATTTCCGGCCCATCCCTGTCCTTTTCCATGACCACCTTAAATCTCACCATATTATGGTCACTGTCACCAAAGTGCTCACCTACTAGCACTTTTTCCACTTGGCCGGCCACATTCCCTAGAATTAGGTCCAGTACTGCCCCCTCTCTTGTAGGACTTTCTACATGCTGGCTCAAAAAGCTCTCCTGGATGCACTTTAAGAATTCTACACCCTCTGAGCCTTTCACACTTTGACTATCCCAGTTAATATTGGGGAAGTTGAAATCCCCCATTACTATTACCCTATTAATTGCACATTTCTCTGAGATTTGCCTACATATCTGTTCCTCTATCTCCCCCTGACTGTTTGGAGGCCTATAGTACACTCCCAGCAAAGTGCTTGCCCCCTTTTTGTTTTTAAGCTCCACCCATATGGCCTCATTAGAGGAACCTGCTAATATATCATCCCTCCTTACTGCAGTAATTGACTCCTTAATTAATATTGCGACACCCCCTCCTCTTTTACCTCCCCCTCTGTCTCGCCTGAAGATTCTGTACCCCGGAATATTGGGCTGCCAGTCTTGCCCCTCCCTCAACCATGTCTCCGTGATAGCAACAATATCATACTCCCATGTGTTTATCAACACCTTCAGTTCATCCACCTTATTTGCAAGACTCCTTGCATTAAAATATATGCCATCCAGCCTTGCCCTTATATATTTGCCCTGTCTACCAAGCTGACTTGTTTTTTTCTCTATAATTGGCAGCACATCACCCCCTATTTCAGCTCCCCTCTGTATCCCATCCCCCTGCCAAGTTAGTTTAAACCCCCCCCAACAGTGCTAGCAAACCTCCCCTCAAGGAAACCTTCTGCTTCCGCTCTACCGATCATGGACTCTCTCTCCCCCTGCCGTGATTGCAGACCTCTCCCCCCACCACCCTCCAGCCCCAATGGTCTCTCTCTCTCCATCCAGCCAATCGCGGCTGATCCCATGCCCCCCAAGCCCTGATTGTCGCCCTTCCCCCTCCAGTGATGGCTTCTCTCCACCGCAAACCCCCCCCACCCCCCCAGCCCTGATCTTCCCCCCTCCAGTGATGGCTTCTCTCCACCGCAAACCCCCCCACCCCCCCAGCCCTGATCTTCCCCCCTCCAGTGATGGCTTCTGTCCACCCCCTCCCCCCCCCAGCCCTGATCTTCCCCCCTCCAGTGATGGCTTCTCTCCACCCCCTCCCCCCCAGCCCTGATCTTCCCCCTCCAGTGATGGCTTCTCTTCACCCCCTCCCCCCAGCCCTGATCTCCCCCTCCAGTGATGGTTTCTCTCCACCCCCTCCCCCCCCAGCCCTGATCTTCCCCCCTCCAGTGATGGCTTCTCTCCACCCCCTCCCCCCCAGCCCTGATCTTCCCCCTCCAGTGATGGCTTCTCTTCACCCCCTCCCCCCAGCCCTGATCTTCCCCCTCCAGTGATGGTTTCTCTCCACCCCCTCCCCCCCCAGCCCTGATCTTCCCCCTCCAGTGATGGTTTCTCTCCACCCCCTCCCCCCACAGCCCTGATCTTCCCCCCTCCAGTGATGGCTTCTCTCCACCCCCTCCCCCCCAGCCCTGATCTTCCCCCTCCAGTGATGGTTTCTCTCCACCCCCTCCCCCCCCAGCCCTGATCTTCCCCCTGCAGTGATGGTTTCTCTCCACCCCCTCCCCCCCCAGCCCTGATCTTCCCCCCTCCAGTGATGGCTTCTCTCCACCCCCTCCCCCCCAGCCCTGATCTTCCCCCCTCCAGTGATGGCTTCTCTCCACCCCCTCCCCCTCAGCCCTGATCTTCCCCTCCAGTGATGGCTTCTCTTCACCCCCTCCACCCCAGCCCTGATCTTCCCCCTCCAGTGATGGCTTCTCTCCACCCCTCCCCCCAGCCCTGATTTCCCCCCCTCCAGTGATGGCTTCTCTCCACCCCCTCCCCCCAGCCCTGATCTTCCCCCCTCCAGTGATGGCTTCTCTCCACCCCCTCCCCCCCAGCCCTGATCTTCCCCTCCAGTGATGGCTTCTCTTCACCCCCTCCCCCCCAGCTCTGATCTTCCCCCCTCCAGTGATGGCTTCTCTCCACCCCTCCCCCCCAGCCCTGATCTTCCCCCCTCCAGTGATGGCTTCTCTCCACCCCCTCCCCCCAGCCCTGATCTTCCCCCTCCAGTGATGGCTTCACTCCACCCCCCTCAGTCCCAATCTCCCCCCCCCTTGCATGATGGCCTCTCTCCCCCCTCAAGCCCCGATCGGCGACCTCACCCCCTCCAAGCCCCAAAAGCCAACCTCTCCATGCTACGATCATGGCCAACCTGACCCCTCCCCACCGAGCCATGAATGCCGACCTTCGCCCCCCCTCCCGATTGCCGGGGACTATCCCCAAGGTTCCCCGGCAGTGGCCTCCTGTTGCTGGTTTTCCCACCCGGCAGCTGGCCAGCCTGTCAATTTGGCCAGCTGCTGGACGGGAAATGGAAGAATAAATGATAATGTGGCAGGACCTCGGTGTCCCTGACCTTGCAGGGTTTTCCCCATACTACCACGCTCCCTCATACCCACCCTGCCTCCCTGTAAATATAGGGTCCACTGCTTCACAACAGGGCCAGGACCAATATCCTCATGGGGGGTGGGGGAGGGGGGCTGCTAGTGCCGTTGGGGAAGGTTTAAACTAGCTTGGCAGGCAGATGGGAATCTAAGTGTAGATGCAGAAGGCAGAGAAGCAAAGCTGGAAATGGAAAGCAGAAAATTAGTAAGGGGATTTGGAAGGCAGAGGAAACAAAGGCTAAAAAATAGACAACAAAGGAGTTTGGCAGTGCTTAATGGTATATACTTCAATGCAAGGAGTCTAGTGAATAAGCTGAGGGCACAGATAGACACATGGAAGTATGATATTGTAGCTATTACTGAAACATGGTTTAAAGAAGGGCAGGAATGGCAGCTCAACATTCCTGGTTACAGGATTTTCAGATGTGATAGAGAGGGGGATAAAAAGGGAGGGGGGCTTGCAATATTGGTTAAAGAAACAAGTACAGCTGTGAGGAGGGATGATATGTTAGAAGGATCATCAAATTAGGGCATATGGGCTGAACTGAAGGAAAAAAGGGGCAATCACACTTCTGGAGGTGTTAACTTGATTTAATTTTTTTGGGAGGTAACGAGGAGGGTCGATGCAGGTAGTGCGTTTAATGTAGTCTACATGGATTTTAGCAAGGATTTTAACAAGGTCCCACATGGCAGGCTGGTCAGAAAAGTAAAAGCCCATGGGATCCCAGGGAAAGTGACAAATTGGATCCAAAATTGGCTCAGTGGCAGGAAGCAAAGTGTAATGGTCGACAGGTGTTCTGTGACTGGAAGGCTGTTTCCAGTGGGGTCCTGCAGGGCTCAGTACTGGGTCCCTTGCTTTTTGTGGTATTTATCAATAATTTAGACTTCAATTGTAGGGGGCATGATTAAGAAGTTTGCAGATAATAAAAAATTTGGCCGTGTGGTTGATAGTGAGAAAGAAAGCTGAAGACTGCATGAAGATATCAACGGACTGGTCAGGGGGGAAGAAAAGTGGCAAATGGAATTTAATCTGGAGACGTGTGAGGCAATGCATTGGGGGAGGACTAACAAGGCAAGGGAATACACAATAAATGGTAAGATACTGAGAAGTGCAGAGGAACAGAAGGCGCTGGTGTGACCACATCTGGAGTACTGTGTACAGTTTTGGTCTCCTTATTTTAGGAGGGATATACTTGCATTGGAGGCAGTTCAGTGAAGGTTCACGAGGTTGATTCCTGAGATGAAGGGGTTGTCTTATGAAGAAAGGTTGAGCAGGTTGGGCCTATACTCATTGGAGTTTAGAAGAATGAGAGGTGATCTTATTAAAACATATAAGATTCTGAGGGGGCTTGACAGGGTAGATACAGAGAGGATGTTTCCCCTCGGCGGGGGGGCGGTGGAATCTAGAACTGGGGGGCATAGTTTCAGAATAAGGGGTCGCCAATTTAAAACGGAGATGAGGAGGAATTTCTTCTCTGAGGATCGTGACTCTTTGGAATTCTCTACCCCAGAGAGCTGTGGAGGCAGAGTCATTGAATATATTCAAGGCGGAGATAGACAGATATTTGAGCTACAGGGTAATCAAGGTTTATGGGGAGCGGGCAGGAAAGTGGAGTTGAGGCCACGATCAGATCAGCCATGATCTTATTGAATGGCGGAGCAGGCTCACAGGCCAAATGGCCGACTCCTGCTCCTATTTCATATGTTCTTGTTATGTTCTTATGTTCTCTTATGTTCTTATGACCTTGGAGTGCATGTCCACAGATACCTGAAGGTAGCAGGACAGGTAGATAAGGTAGATTTAGGTCCCTGCCTAAACCTCACCACCTCATTACCTCTCTTTCCTCCTTTAAGACACTCCTTAAAATCTACCTCTTTGACCAAGCTTTAGGTCACCTGCCCTAATTTAGCCTTATGTGGCTTGGATTCAAATTTTTTGTCTCACAATACTCCCATGCAGCGCCTTGGGATGTTTTACTATGTTAAAGGTGCCATATAAATATAAGTTGTTGTTGTTGTGGTTAAGAAGGCATACGGGATACTTTCCTTTATTAGCCGTGGCATTGAATAGCAGGGAGGTTATGCTAGAACTGTATAAAACACTAGTTAGGCCACAGTTAGAGTACTGTGTACAGTTCTGGTCACCACATTACAGGAAAAATGTGATTGCACTAGAGAGGGTACAGAGGAGATTTACAAGGATGTTGGCAGGACTGGAGAATTTTATCTATGAGGAAAGATTGGATAGGCTGGGGTTGTTTTCTTTAGAACAGAGGAGGCTGAGGGGAGATTTAATTGAGGTGTATAAAATTATGAGGGGCCTAGATAGAGTGGACAGGAAGGACCTATTTCTCTTAGCAGAGAGGTCAATAACCAGGGGGCATAGATTAAAGTAATTGGTAGAAGGATTAGAGGGGAGTTGAGGAGAAATGTTTTCACCCAGAGGGTGGTGGGGGTCTGGAACGCACTGCCTGAAAGGATGGTAGAGGCAGAGATCCGCATCGCATTTAAAAAGTACTTGGATATGTACTTGAAGTGCCATAACCTGCAAGGCTGCGGACCAAGAGTTGGAAAGTTGGATTAGGCTGGATGGCTCTTTTTTGGCCGGCACAGACATGATGGGCCGAATGCCCTCCTTCTGTGCCGTAAATTTCAATGATTCTATGCTCTATGAGAACATGGCTAATGGGTGACTTGGTATGAGGTGGGATTCAAGTTGTGAAGTTCTGGATGAAATTGAATTTTTATAAGGTGGAGCCAGAAATGGGAGAGTTGGTTCTCTCATCAGAGAATTATAATAATAATTCCTGACAATTTCACGAACATGGTAAAATTCCAATTTCCAGTGTATTTAAAATAAAACCATTAATTTTTAATTTAGTTATTTTTTGGCATTCAGCATTTATTACAGTGCATTATAATCCTACAGTGCATTATAATCCTGTGAAAGCTAAACTCGGACCCCTAAGAAGTTTTTGTCTTCAAAAGGTTCATTGTTGAGTAACAAAATGTAAATACCTCTTCTGTAATTCTTAAGTTCAAAAGTGATATATTGGAAAGGAAACAAAATCTTTAACATATCAAAATAATGGTATCAAAATCAGATAAATGAAAAAAACACAAAGATAGCCAGTCAATGTTTGCTATAACAGCCTTAGCTATTCTAGTCATGACAGGTTAAAAAGACTGGTTAAATGGTTAGAATTCTCCAGGATCACATCACACGGAGAGAGATAATTGAAAGTCAGTGAGAATAAGTGCCAGAATATCTGTCACGTGTACTGCCACAGATCTCTCAATTAAGACACAACTGTAAGGAGGAGTGGTAACGCACTGATTTATTCAGATAGTTTCTTCCTGAGTGAGGTTGGTGAGGCAACCACATCTTAAGTTATTACATTCTGCAGTGCCTTTCTATTCAACTTTAAAAAAACACATACCAATGGGAAGACAAAATTATTACAAACTATTAGATATATATTTCTACTTTATTATATGTACAAGAAAGTCATAATGCATTACAAATGGTGTTGGATGCTTTAAATTGCTTAGCTTCCTTGTCAATGAAAGGCAACACATTCTCTTCCCAAGTTCAAAGAGGTTTCTTTCAATAATGGATTGAGTGATTGATGGGAAATTTTTGCAGGTGTCTGAAGCTTTGCAGATGCAAAGGTTGTATTCCTGCTGATTGTATTTGTGAATCCTGTTGAGTTCCACTTACATCAGTGACTTTCAAGTTATTTGTGTAAACAGCGATACACTCACGGGGACATAAAGAGGAGATCAGAAATCTAGTTCACATGGACAGAATTCAGCGGCCCCACTGACTGCAAGAAATCCCATTGCGGACTCCTAGAGACTTGGGACACCATTTTGGAAACCTGTGGCTTATACAAATGCATTAATTTATATATTTGTGTTTGTTACATTGTATTTATGAATGTAAGTATAATTAAGTGCTGATTCTGCAACTGGGTGCTTCCAGTGAGGAGCAATGCTCAAAGGGAGCGCAGGTCAAGATATCATGGGCCTGCAGCCTGAAAAATCATCGGCTGTGGTACCCACGATTGCCTGATTTGGGCTCTCTGCGAACACCGTTCCTAACAGGAAGTGCCCAATTACAGAAGTAACCCTTTAATTTGGCTAAAGTATGATTTCAAAGGAATTGAATGGATAAAAACAAAAACTTGCTTCCATTCTGTAGTTCGTGCGATTTCAAGTGCGGTCAGCTGGAAGCCTCACTTTAAGTTCCCTACTTGAACAATATGCTGATGACAGTAGTGGTGTGAGAAGACAAAACTACTCCAAATTTTTGCATATTTCTTCAGAAGTGTTTATCTATTGCTAACTTTTCTTAATAGTTAAATATTTATGTTGATACTGTGCCATTAATATTTGGTGAACCATTATGTTCCATACTTGTACTTAGCTATAAATAAACACATTGGGCTGAATTTTCTGTGGTGGTAGCGGGCGCGACCGGTGGCGGGTCAGGTGGGAAAGTTGTTTTTTTTGACAGCGGGTCAGGAACCTGCTATCAGCTCGCCCCCAAGCACCTTTCCCCCAGGCCCATCTGTCAGCATGGAGCCAACCCGACCGGCAGTAGTGGAGTCCCAATTGAAATCATTATGAGGTACTTTACAGATACCTAAGAGCCTTTATCCCCCTGCTTTTTAAATTTCCCTGCATGGCCGCGGGACTCACACAGCTCGGGAACCATGTCTGTCAACCTGATGCGTGAGTTCCGTGGCCATTTCTCCAGCTGATTACTTAACAGCATGAAAAACAAACCAAAATAAAAACATGTTGATTACATCAGCTAACAGATTGATGGAGATTCTGTTCTACTTGAAAAGCTACTGGTAAATGTTAATTTTTCACTGGCCATTCTCAGCTGTTGCCTTCCAACTGAACAGTAATTGCAATGAATTGATCTGCACTATAAAAAATGACATATACCATATAAATAAATTTGTGTTATTTCTGGTCAGGTTTTTCTCACAGTATACTGTGACTGTCCAGTTACATTAAATCAAGTCATCAACTGTAACAATTTCATTCTCGTCACTCATTCCACTGGTTCAATTTGCTTTCAGTCCCTGAATATGACTAATTTAAATTTTCAGTCTGAGACTTTAGGGTGAATTTCTGCGGAGATTCTCTCACTTGTCCATTGTTAACTTCAACGCAAGAGCTGCAGAAATCCCAGAAACACATTGTAAGCACCACTTACACTGTTTGTCAGGGTTTCCGCAGCTCTTCCGCTGAACTTGAATAAGATTGTAAATCCACCCCTTTACAATTACATTTAAAATCTGCTTAATTTTATGTATTACCTATAGATGCACCTTTTATTTGTACCAGTTACTGATACAAAAGTCTATAGATTTGTGACTAAAGCACCAATAACTTCACAATTAGTGTACTTTTCGTAATTATGTTCTTGATCGTATTTGTAGATGGAGTCATATTACTTAATCATGATTTTATATAAATATTTCTTTGTCACTCATATATAAATTTTATTATACGAGTGTACAGTAAAGATTCAACACCCACTATGTTAGATTGAACTTAAAATTTAATGTGGCCATGGTCCCTTTAAGGATCCTGGATTAAAACGCGTCACAAAGGAGGACACAAATAACCTCCCAGAGATGTCGGGGAACATAGGGACTAATGAGAGGGAGGAACTGAAAGAAATCAGTATTTGTAGGGAAATGGTATTGGGGAAGTTGACGGGATTGAAGGCTGATAAATCCCCAGGGCCTGATAATCTACATCCTAGGGTACTTAAGGAAGTGGCCCTGGAGATAGTAGATGCATTGCTGGTCATCTTCCAGAACTCAATACGACTCTGGAACAGTACCCATGGATTGGAGGGTAGCTAATGTTACCCCACTATTCAAAAAAGGTGGTAGAGAAAAAGCAGGGAATTATAGACCGGTAAGCCTGACATCGGTAGTGGGGAAAATGCTAGAGTCCATTATAAAAGATGTAATAGCAGAGCACTTGGAAAGCAGTGACAGGATCGGACAAAGTCAACATGGATTTACAAAAGGTAAATCATGCTTGACTAATCTACTGGAATTTTTTGAGGATGTAACTGCTAAAATAGATAAGGGAGAACCAGTGGATGTGGTGTATTTGGACTTTCAGAAGGCTTTCTATAAGGTCCCGCATAAGAGATTAGCATGCAAAATTAAGGCACATGGGATTGGGGGCAAGGTATTGACTTGGATAGAGAACTGGTTGGCAGATAGAAAGCAAAGAGTTGGAATAAACGGGTCATTTTCCGAGTGGCAGGCAGTGACTAGTGGGGTACCGCAAGGATCGGTCCTAGGACCCCAGCTGTTCACAATATATATTAATGATCTGGACGAGGGAATTGGATGTAATATCTCCAAATTTGCAGACGACACAAAGCTGGGTGGGAGGGTATGCTGTGAGGAGGATGTCGTGAAACTCCAGTACGATTTGGACAGGTTGGGTGATTCGGCAGAAACATGGCAAATGCACTATAATGTGGATAAATGTGAGGTTATCCACTTTGGTGGCAAAAACAGGAAGGCAGATTATTATTTGAATGGCAATTGTAAGATCTGCAAAATTGAACATTGTATTATAAGGGTCTATTGGCAGAAGATGCCTTGTTTTAAAGACTGTTTTAAAAAGAAGCCCAGGAAAAAGGGGCATATAAAATGGCCGCCAGACCCCGTGACTAGCTTTTTGGACACTTTAAAATGGTTGCTGCAGTCCCCAGACAGCCTTTGTGGATTCAACCCACAGTAAGTTCTGGAAGCCGTTTCTGAGTAAATGAAACCAGACACAAACACATACATATGGATTGGATGCAGGTCCAGTCAGATCGGCCTGTAGATAAAGGCCATCTAAATGTTTACCCAGACAAAGGGAAACAGTTTTATATTCATAAGGGGAGCATCAAAGACCCATTAAAGACATCAAGAAGACATTCAAAACAATGCAGGGTCATTCCAGACCAGAGATGGCCATCACCGGCCATCTCGAAAGCTGTTTAAATATAACTACCCCGTTGTGATACAAGCCCGCCAAAAGTTAAACAAAGACTAACCTTGATTTGGCGGGAGATAAAGGCTTCTCTTGAGAAGTATATTTGGAGTCCCGGGGTAGCCATCGGTAGCTATCAGGAGGCTCATCATCCTCCTTCACAGATCACCAGCTCGGAAGGATTGAAGAAGAACATAAGAACATAAGAAATAGGAGCAGGAGTAGGCCAATCGGCCCCTCGAGCCTGCTCCGCCATTCAATAAGATCATGGCTGATCTGATCCTAACCGCCAATCCACTATCACAGAACCATCTCCTGAATCTAACAGAATTAGACACATGAAATAGGAGCAGGATCAGGCTACACGGCCCCTGGGCCCGCTCCGCTACCCACAGGGCCATGACTGATCCGAACCTAGACTCATGTCCAAATTCCTGCCCGCTCCCCGTAACCCTTTATTCCCTTTACTTCTAGGAAACTGTCTATTTCTGTTTTAAATTTATGTAATGATGTAGCTTCTACAGCTTTTTGGGGCAGCATATTCCATGGACCTACCACCCTCTGAGTGAAGTAGTTCCTCCTCATCTCAGTTTTGAAAGAGCAGCCCCTTATTCTAAGACTATGCCCCCTAGTTCTAGTTTCACCCATCATCGGGAACATCCTCCCCGCATCCACCCGATCCAACCCCTTCACAATCTTATATGTTTCAATAAGATCGCCTCTCATTCTTCTGAACTCCAATGAGTAGAGTCCTAATCTACTCAACTTCTCCTCATATGTCCATCCCCTCATCCCCGGGATTAATCGAGTGAACCTTCTTTGTACTGACTCAAGAGCAAGTATGTCTTTTCTTAAGAAGAACGAGGCAGCCATCAAGAAGGTGATTCGAGTCTGCGTCCTGCCCCGGGGTAACCATCGGGAGATCGTCGACAAACCCCGGGCCACTGACGAGACAAAAGGGCAGCAGCCCTACAGAAGAAACCCATATGAAAATGGTAACCAGCTAGAGACCTCTCCAACCGTGGTCAAACAGATGGTCTCCGTCCCCGCCGACGTCCAGGCCTGCCAGTGTCCAGCCTGCCCGTGACCTTCACCTCGAGAGAGAGAGAGAGAGAGAGAGAGAGAGAGAAGTGTGGCGCAGCTCGCTGTGGCTCCACTGACCACGCGGAAACAGGACGCCTGAGGGGATCAAAACGCAGACTTGTTTCAAAACTCTATGGCCTAGAAATTGAGTTGACTCCGCACCAGGGCTTTAGCGCCGGAAATTTAGCGCCGGCGCTAATTCCCTTGTGCGCGCCAAAAATTCAGTAGCGCCGCGCCCAGACGGCTGCCGGCGCTACTGGCGGGCGTGAGTGCCTCCCAATGGGCACTGAGTGCCGCATTGCGGCGCTAATCCGGCGCTGCGGCACCCGATGCGGTGCGGCAGGCTGGGGAAGTGCAGGCCTCCTCCTCCCGTTAAGGAGGCGCTGCCTTCACCCGATCGCTGGCCGTTTGATTTTTTCAAAAATGAGCCCGGCACCTCGGACAAGTGCTGGGCTTGCAGGCCAGACGCATCTGTTCCGCGGGGGGGGGGGGCGGGGGTGGAGGAGTCCGGGGAGGGAGGTGCGGGCAGGCGGCCGGCGGGAAAGCGGCCGGCCGCCGCGCGACCTTAATGCGCCGGTGCTAACTTGTGTAAGACTCGGTTGCCAGAGTCTTAGTTGCGGCTGCCACGGGCGAGGCGGCCGCAACTGAATTTCGGCGTTCGGGCGTGTTGCCACGGCAACCGGGACGCTGCGCACACCGATGACGTCATCGGTGCCGGCGCAGCGCAACCGGCTAACGCCGATGGCAGCGCCGAAGTGAATTTCAGAAACGGCTATCATTGCGGCGCTAGGCCCTCTAGCGCCGCAAAATGGGCGCTAACCCTACTGAATTTTCAGCCCTATATTTTTCCAACTGGATTGGTGAGTATGTTTCTGGCCCTTCATAATCGGATCTAGATAGGTTTAAGTGGGTGTGCATTTTGGGTATAATTAACATGAGTTGTTGTCCCTCGATGTTCCGTGTGTTTCCCCATTTCATGATGACGTTTGTAAAGTATAATATGCCTGTATCTATTTTAGTTAGTACTGTATTTTGATTTGTTTTTCCCTCCCATGTACCCTCTTATTTGCTTGCATTTGATTTGTTTTTCCTTATGCAATAAAATTTCATTTTGTTTCATTAAACTTGGTCTATAAGAGTATTCTCTGCATTGTAGTTCCTGCATCTAAGTCCAGTGTCTAGAACCTAAGGGGTGAGTGGGTCGAACCACTCAAGGTTTTACTGTGCAAGAGGGAGAGAGAGGCCTCTAGAGAGAGAAACCTCTGCGATCCAAAGAGGAGAACCCCTTACACAATAGATTGGGAGAAGGGGAAATGCAAAGAGACCTGGGTGTTCTTGTGCACCAGTCGCTGAAGGTAAGCATGCAGGTGCAGCAGGCGGTTAAGAAGGCAAATGGTGTGTTGGCCTTCGTAGCAAGAGGGTTCGAGTACAGGAACAAGGATGTCTTGCTGCAGTTGTATAGGGCCTTGGTGAGACCGCACCTTGAGTATTGTGTGCAGTTTTGGTCGCCTTATCTGAGGAAGGATGTTCTTGCCATGGAAGGAGTACAGCGAAGATTCACCAGGCTGATACCTGGGATGGCAGGAATGACGTATGAGGAGAGATTGTGTCGATTGGGCTTATACTCACTGGAGTTTAGAAGATTGAGAGGGGATCTCATCGAAACCTATAAAATTCTGTCAGGCCTGGACAGACTAGATGTAGGAAGGATGTTCCCGATGGCCGGGGAGTCCAGAACCAGGGGTCATAGTCTAAGGATAAGGGGTAAGCCATTTAGGACTGAGATGAGGAGGAATTTCTTCACCCAGAGAGTGGTGAACCTGTGGCATTCTCTGCCACAGAGGGCGGTGGAGGCCAGTTCGTTAAATAATTTCAAGAAGGCGTTGGATATATTTCTTAAGGCTAAAGGGATCAAGGGATATGTGGAGAAGGCAGGGACAGGGTACTGAACTTGGATGATCAGCCATGATCGCATTGAATGGCGGAGCAGGCTCGAGGGGCCGAATGGCCTGCTCCTGCTCCTATCTTCTATGTTTCTATGTTACTAGACCCGCTCCATCTAATTGGGCCGGGTAATGCGCTGGGCAGGGCTTAATAGGCCCCATTAAGGTAAATTAATTCTGCAGAGCACGATGGAGCCAGCAACGGGGTCGGGACCCGCCACAGACACTGGCCGCTCCAGACCTGCCAAGGTAAGGAAAATTCCGGCCAACAGTTGTTTTAGCCTGCAAAAGTGGGACTGTGGTCAATGTACACTATCCTGAACTGACTCAAATTTCAATATGAAAGTATTCATAATCCAGAGATCAGTTTACTCCAAGTACTGTAACTGTTAACACTCTGGTCGTGCAACTCTGTGAAGGGCAGATTATCAATAAAAATGCAACTTCCAGATTACAGGAAATTGGAGCTACTGTGAAACCATTCAGAACAAACACTGCTCCACAAAATTCTAGTGTAGAGTTATAAATGTTGTGCATAAGAGGTTCAGAAATGTAATCATATAACCTGTAGATATAAATACATTCACACTTTGCATCATTTGAAATTCATTTAATTTTTTTAAGGTTTCAGTACATAAAATATAAATGTATTTTATAAATAGAGCTCACAACAGTGTTGCAATACAGAATTTATTCAACCAGGGCAAAATCTTTGGAATTTATGCATTACTTATCAGATTTCCCTTATTTTAAGAATAAATTCTACACTCCATATTTTTTCATTTAATGTATTCTATTAATATTAATAAAAAGGTATATTAAAATTATCAGTTGTCATTAAAGAATTATAGGATTTAAAAGGAGTCTAACCATTTAAAGCAACAATGTAATTTTACCTACCTAAAACATCAATGGTTTTGCAAAGACTTTCCTTTTGAAGCAGAGTTCAAGTTCTCCTTCCATAACTCTGCTCACAAATGGTGCTGACCTCTATGTCCTGGCTCGGTCACTGGCAGTCACAAATAGCCCAAAGTAGAGGTTAGCACCATTTAGCTACAATAACATCTGTTAGAGGAATTACATTACTGGTGTTTTTGAATTTAAGTCACAATTATGAGAGGAATAAATAAATCAGGAGTTTTACATTTATATTAACTGAAATAAGTGACTGAATAAAAGATAAGAAATGGCGCTACGAGGGAAAGCCTGTTCCAACTAAAGGATGATTTAAGAAAATGGCGCGCACATTTTAGCAACCAAAACTTAGCTAATAATCTTCGCATCTTAAATTTCTCCATTTTAAATGTATGCAAATTTTACACTTACCTAATAACTTCATTCTTTTCCACGAGAATATTGTGGAGTAAGGGTGGAGTAAGAAATGATAATTTGGTCCATCAAATCAGAGCATGGACCTGGGCAGGAGCCGGCAGTACAAAGCGAGCGGTGGAGAAGGCCCAGGGCAGAGCATGGACCTGGGCGGGAGCCGGCAGTATAAAGCGAGCGGTGGAGAAGGCCCAGGGCAGAGCATGGACCTGGGCGGGAGCCGGCAGTATAAAGCGAGCGGTGGAGAAGGCCCAGGGCAGAGCATGGACCTGGGCAGGAGCCGGCAGTACAAAGCGAGCGGTGGAGAAGGCCCAGGGCAGAGCATGGACCTGGGCGGGAGCCGGCAGTATAAAGCGAGCGGTGGAGAAGGACCAGGGCAGAGCATGGACCTGGGCGGGAGCCGGCAGTATAGAGCGAGCGGTGGAGAAGGCCCAGGGCAGAGCATGGACCTGGGCGGGAGCCGGCAGTATAAAGCGAGCGGTGGAGAAGGCCCAGGGTAGAGCATGGACCTGGGCGGGAGCCGGCAGTATAAAGCGAGCGGTGGAGAAGGCCCTGGGCAGAGCATGGACCTGGGCGGGAGCTGGCAGTATAAAGCGAGCGGTGGAGAAGGCCCACGGGAGAGCATGGACCTGGGCAGGAGCCGGCAGTATAAAGCGAGCGGTGGAGAAGGCCCACGGGAGAGCATGCACCTGGGCAGGAGCCGGCAGTATAAAGCGAGCGGTGGAGAAGGCCCAGGGCAGAGCATGGACCTGGGCGGGAGCCGGCAGTATAAAGCGAGCGGTGGAGAAGGCCCAGGGCAGAGCATGGACCTGGGCGGGAGCTGGCAGTATAAAGCGAGCAGTGGAGAAGGCCCAGGGGAGAGCATGGACCTGGGCGGGAGCCGGCAGTATAAAGCGAGCGGTGGAGAAGGCCCAGGGGAGAGCATGGACCTGGGCGGGAGCTGGCAGTATAAAGCGAGCGGTGGAGAAGGCCCAGGGGAGAGCATGGACCTGGGCGGGAGCCGGCAGTATAAAGCGAGCGGTGGAGAAGGCCCAGGGCAGAGCATGGACCTGGGCGGGAGCCGGCAGTATAAAGCGAGCGGTGGAGAAGGCCCAGGGCAGAGCATGGACCTGGGCGGGAGCCGGCAGTATAGAGCGAGCGGTGGAGAAGGCCCAGGACAGAGCATGGACCTGGGCGGGAGCAGGCAGTATAAAGCGAGCGGTGGAGAAGGCCCAGGGCAGAGCATGGACCTGGGCGGGAGCAGGCAGTATAAAGCGAGCGGTGGAGAAGGCCCACGGGAGAGCATGGACCTGGGCGGGAGCCGGCAGTATAGAGCGAGCGGTGGAGAAGGCCCAGGGCAGAGCATGGACCTGGGCAGGAGCCGGCAGTATAGAGCGAGCGGTGTAGAAGGCCCAGGGCAGAGCATGGACCTGGGCAGGAGCCGGCAGTATAGAGCGAGCGGTGGAGAAGGCCCAGGGCAGAGCATGGACCTGGGCGGGAGCTGGCAGTATAAAGCGAGCAGTGGAGAAGGCCCAGGGGAGAGCATGGACCTGGGCGGGAGCCGGCAGTATAAAGCGAGCGGTGGAGAAGGCCCAGGGGAGAGCATGGACCTGGGCGGGAGCTGGCAGTATAAAGCGAGCAGTGGAGAAGGCCCAGGGGAGAGCATGGACCTGGGCGGGAGCCGGCAGTATAAAGCGAGCGGTGGAGAAGGCCCAGGGCAGAGCATGGACCTGGGCGGGAGCCGGCAGTATAAAGCGAGCGGTGGAGAAGGCCCAGGGCAGAGCATGGACCTGGGCGGGAGCCGGCAGTATAGAGCGAGCGGTGGAGAAGGCCCAGGACAGAGCATGGACCTGGGCGGGAGCAGGCAGTATAAAGCGAGCGGTGGAGAAGGCCCAGGGCAGAGCATGGACCTGGGCGGGAGCAGGCAGTATAAAGCGAGCGGTGGAGAAGGCCCACGGGAGAGCATGGACCTGGGCGGGAGCCGGCAGTATAGAGCGAGCGGTGGAGAAGGCCCAGGGCAGAGCATGGACCTGGGCAGGAGCCGGCAGTATAGAGCGAGCGGTGGAGAAGGCCCAGGGCAGAGCATGGACCTGGGCAGGAGCCGGCAGTATAGAGCGAGCGGTGGAGAAGGCCCAGGGCAGAGCATGGACCTGGGCGGGAGCTGGCAGTATAAAGCGAGCAGTGGAGAAGGCCCAGGGGAGAGCATGGACCTGGGCGGGAGCCGGCAGTATAAAGCGAGCGGTGGAGAAGGCCCAGGGGAGAGCATGGACCTGGGCGGGAGCTGGCAGTATAAAGCGAGCAGTGGAGAAGGCCCAGGGGAGAGCATGGACCTGGGCGGGAGCCGGCAGTATAAAGCGAGCGGTGGAGAAGGCCCAGGGGAGAGCATGGACCTGGGCGGGAGCTGGCAGTATAAAGCGAGCAGTGGAGAAGGCCCAGGGGAGAGCATGGACCTGGGCGGGAGCCGGCAGTATAAAGCGAGCGGTGGAGAAGGCCCAGGGCAGAGCATGGACCTGGGCGGGAGCCGGCAGTATAAAGCGAGCGGTGGAGAAGGCCCAGGGCAGAGCATGGACCTGGGCGGGAGCCGGCAGTATAGAGCGAGCGGTGGAGAAGGCCCAGGACAGAGCATGGACCTGGGCGGGAGCAGGCAGTATAAAGCGAGCGGTGGAGAAGGCCCAGGGCAGAGCATGGACCTGGGCGGGAGCAGGCAGTATAAAGCGAGCGGTGGAGAAGGCCCAGGGCAGAGCATGGACCTGGGCGGGAGCAGGCAGTATAAAGCGAGCGGTGGAGAAGGCCCACGGGAGAGCATGGACCTGGGCGGGAGCCGGCAGTATAGAGCGAGCGGTGGAGAAGGCCCAGGGCAGAGCATGGACCTGGGCAGGAGCCGGCAGTATAGAGCGAGCGGTGGAGAAGGCCCAGGGCAGAGCATGGACCTGGGCAGGAGCCGGCAGTATAGAGCGAGCGGTGGAGAAGGCCCAGGGCAGAGCATGGACCTGGGCGGGAGCTGGCAGTATAAAGCGAGCAGTGGAGAAGGCCCAGGGGAGAGCATGGACCTGGGCGGGAGCCGGCAGTATAAAGCGAGCGGTGGAGAAGGCCCAGGGGAGAGCATGGACCTGGGCGGGAGCTGGCAGTATAAAGCGAGCAGTGGAGAAGGCCCAGGGGAGAGCATGGACCTGGGCGGGAGCCGGCAGTATAAAGCGAGCGGTGGAGAAGGCCCAGGGGAGAGCATGGACCTGGGCGGGAGCTGGCAGTATAAAGCGAGCAGTGGAGAAGGCCCAGGGGAGAGCATGGACCTGGGCGGGAGCCGGCAGTATAAAGCGAGCGGTGGAGAAGGCCCAGGGCAGAGCATGGACCTGGGCGGGAGCCGGCAGTATAAAGCGAGCGGTGGAGAAGGCCCAGGGCAGAGCATGGACCTGGGCGGGAGCCGGCAGTATAGAGCGAGCGGTGGAGAAGGCCCAGGACAGAGCATGGACCTGGGCGGGAGCAGGCAGTATAAAGCGAGCGGTGGAGAAGGCCCAGGGCAGAGCATGGACCTGGGCGGGAGCAGGCAGTATAAAGCGAGCGGTGGAGAAGGCCCAGGGCAGAGCATGGACCTGGGCGGGAGCAGGCAGTATAAAGCGAGCGGTGGAGAAGGCCCACGGGAGAGCATGGACCTGGGCGGGAGCCGGCAGTATAGAGCGAGCGGTGGAGAAGGCCCAGGGCAGAGCATGGACCTGGGCAGGAGCCGGCAGTATAGAGCGAGCGGTGGAGAAGGCCCAGGGCAGAGCATGGACCTGGGCAGGAGCCGGCAGTATAGAGCGAGCGGTGGAGAAGGCCCAGGGCAGCGCATGGACCTGGGCGGGAGCTGGCAGTATAAAGCGAGCAGTGGAGAAGGCCCAGGGGAGAGCATGGACCTGGGCGGGAGCCGGCAGTATAAAGCGAGCGGTGGAGAAGGCCCAGGGGAGAGCATGGACCTGGGCGGGAGCTGGCAGTATAAAGCGAGCAGTGGAGAAGGCCCAGGGGAGAGCATGGACCTGGGCGGGAGCCGGCAGTATAAAGCGAGCGGTGGAGAAGGCCCAGGGCAGAGCATGGACCTGGGCGGGAGCCGGCAGTATAAAGCGAGCGGTGGAGAAGGCCCAGGGCAGAGCATGGACCTGGGCGGGAGCCGGCAGTATAGAGCGAGCGGTGGAGAAGGCCCAGGACAGAGCATGGACCTGGGCGGGAGCAGGCAGTATAAAGCGAGCGGTGGAGAAGGCCCAGGGGAGAGCATGGACCTGGGCGGGAGCCGGCAGTATAAAGCGAGCGGTGGAGAAGGCCCAGGGCAGAGCATGGACCTCGGCGGGAGCTGGCAGTATAGAGCGAGCGGTGGAGAAGGCCCAGGGGAGAGCATGGATCTGGGCGGGAGCCGGCGGCAGCATATATTGGGCGAAACCAAAACAAACAAAAAAATCAAGGAGTGACGTCACAGGACAAAAGGTAGGTGATTGGTTGGTGAATATTACCTGTGTCCTTTTCTCTCTAAGTTAGGTCAGTGGGTTAGCTAAGAAGTTTAGTTAGTTGTCTAATAAATAGAGGCATGACAGGGCACCTCAGTCCTGTCGAATGCACATCCAGGATGCTTCTCGTGTCCTGGACAACCACATGTGCAAGAAGTGTCAACAGCTGGAGGAGCTCGAGCTCCGGGTTTCTGAGCTTGAGCAGCGGCTGGCGTCACTGCAGTGCATCCGCGAGGCTGAGAGCTACGTGGATAGCACGTTTCAGGAGGTGGTTACCCCGCAGCTTAAGGCAAATAGGGAATGGATGACTGCCAGAGAGAAAAGGAAGACCAGGCAGGTAGTGCAGGAGTCACCTGAATGCATATTGCTCTCCAACCGGCATACTGGTGAGGGTGATGGTTCCTCTAGGGAGTGCAGCCAGAGCCAAGACCACGACACCATGGGTGGCTCAGCTGTACAGCAGGGGAGAAGGAAGTCCAATAATGCAATAGTGATAGGGGATTAAATAGTTAGGGGAACAGATGGGCGTTTCTGCAGCCCCAGATGTGACTCCAGGATGGTATGTTGCCTCCCTGGTGCCAGGGTCACAGATGTCACTGAGCTGCTGCAGGAGACTCTGAGGTGGGAGGTTGAACAGCCAGAGGTCGTGGTCCACATCGGTACCAATGACATAGGTAGAAAGAGGGATGCGGTCCTGCAGGCAGAACTTAGGGAGATAGGAAAAAAATTAGGAAGCAGGACCTCAAAAAGTAGTAATCTCCGATTACTCCCGGTGCCACACATGAGTGAGGATAGAGCAAATGAATGTGTGGCTGGAGAGATGGTGCAGGAGGGAGCACTTTAGATTCCTGAGGTGTTGGGACCTGTTCTGAGGGAGGTGAGACCTGTACAAGCTGGACAGGTTGCACCTCAACAGGGCCAGGACCAATATCCTCATGGTGGTGGTGGGTGGGTGGCGGGGGCGGGGGGGGGTGGTATTTGCTAGTGCTGTTGGAGATGGTTTAATCTAGTTTGGCAGGCAGATGGAAATCTGAGCATAGATTTAGCAGGGAGAGAAGCAAAGCTGGAGATAGAAGGCAGTAAATTAGTAAGTAAGTTTGGAAGGCAGAGGAAACAAAGGCTAGAAAATAGACAATAAAGGGGTTTGGCAGTGCTTAATGGTATATATTTCAATGCAAAGAGTCTAGTAACAAGGCAGATGAGCTGAAGATACAGATAGACATGTGGAAGTATATCACAGCTATTACTGAAACATGGCTTAAGGAAGGTCAGGAATGGCAGCTCAACATTCCTGGTTACAGGGTTTTCAGATAAGATATAGAGGGGGATAAAAAGGTAGGGGGGGTCGCAATATTGGTTAAAAGAACAATTACAGCTGTGAGGAGGGATGATATGTTAGAAGGATCATTAAATGAGACCACATGGGTTGAACTGAAGAACAAAAAAGGGGCAATCACAATGCTGGGAGTGTACTATAGACCCCCAAACAGTCAGAGGGAGAAGGAAGAGCAAATATGTAGGCAAATTTCTGAGAAGTGCAAAAACTATAGGGCAGTAATGGTAGGATATTTCAACTACTCTAATCTGAACTGGGATACAATTAGTGTAAAAGGAATGGAGGGCACAGAGTTCTTAATATGCATTCAGGAGAACTTTTTTAGCCAGTACTTAACAAGCCCAACAAGAGAGGGGGGCGGTTCTCGACTTAGTTTTAGGGAATCAAGCTGGGCAGGTGGAAAAGGTATCAGTGGGAGAGCATTTTGGTGGTAGTGATCATAATTCAGTTAGATTTAGCATAGGTATGGAAAAGAACAAAGATAGTCGAGATGTAAAAGTTCTTGATTGGGGAAAGGCCAATTTTACTAAGCTGAGATGTGATTTAGCAAAAGTGGACTGAAAACAGCTACTTGAAGGTAAATCAGTGTTAGAGCAGTGGGAGGCATTCAAGGAGGAAATAGTCAGAGTTCCGAGCAAATATGTTCCCACAAAGAAAAAGGGTGGTACTCCCAAATCTACAGCCCCCTGGATGTCAAAGGGCATACAGGGTAGGATAAGGAAAAAAAAGGGACGTTTTTGTCAGATACCGAGAACTCAATAGTACAGAAAGCCGAGAGGCGTATAGAAAGTGCAGGGGTGAAATTAAAAAGGAAATTAGAAAAGCAAACGGGGGGCATGAAAAAATATAGACAAGTCAAGGAAAGAGTAGGGCCTATTAGAGACCAAAAAGGTAACCGGTGTGTGGAAGCGGAACACGTGGGTTTGGTTCTTAATAAATACTTTGCGTCTGTCTTCACAGGAGAGGGACGATGCAGACACTGTAGTTAAGGAGGAGGATGTGAAATGTTAGATGAGATAAATATAGAGGGAGAGGAAGTATTAAGAGGTTTAGCATCTTTGAAAGTAGATAAATCGCCAGGCCCGGATGAAATGTATCCCAGGCTGTTACAATAAGCAAGGGAGGAAATAGCAGAGGCTCTGACCATCATTTTCAAATCCTCTCTGGCTACAGGCATGGTGCCAGAGGACTGGAGGACTGCTAACATTGTGCCATTGTTTAAAAAGGGAGAAAGAGATAGACTGAGTAATTACAGGCCAATCAGCCTAACCTCAGTGGGGGAAAAAATTATTGGAAAAAATTCTGAGGGACAGTATAAATCATCATTTAGAAAGTCACAGATTAAATCAAGGACAGTCAGCGTGGATTTGTTACGGGAAGGTCGTGTCTGACTAACTTGATTGAATTTTTTGAGGAGGTAACGAGGATTGTCGATGAGGGTAGCGAATTTGATGTAGTCTACATGGATTTTAGCAAGGCCTTTGACAAGGTCCCACATGGCAGGTTGGTCAGAAAAGTAAAAGCCCATGGGATCCAAGGGAAAGTGACAAGTTGGATCCAAAATTAGCTCAGTGGCAGGAAGCAAAGGGTAAAGGTCAATGGGTGTTTTTGTGACTGGAAGACTGTTTCCGGCGGGGTTCCGCAGGGCTCAGTACGAGGTCCCTTGTTTTTTGTGGTATATATCAATGATTTAGACTTCAATGTAGGGGACGTAATTAAGAAGTTTGCAGATGATACAAAAATTGGCAATGTGGTAGATAGTGAGGAAGATAGCTATAGACTAAAAGAAGATCTCAATGAACTGGTCAAGTGGACAGAAAAGTGGTAAATGGAATTCAATTTGGAGAAGTGTGAGGTAATACATTTGGGGAGGGCTAACTGGGCAAGGGAATAATAAATGATAGGACGCTGCAAAATGTAGAGAAACAGAGGAATCTTGGAGTGCATGTCCACAGATCCCTGAAGGTAGCAGGACAGGTAGATAAGGTCGTTAAAAAGACATACGGGATACTTTCCTTAAGAGCAAAGAGGTTATGCTAGAACTGTATAAAACACTAGTTAGGCCACAGCTAGAGTACTGCATACAGTTCTAGCCACCACATTACAGGAAAGATGTGATTGCACTAGAGAGGGTACAGAGGAGATTTACAAGGGTGTTGTCAAGACTGGAGAATTTTATCTATGAGGAAAGATTGGATAGGCTGTGGTTATTTTCTTTGGAACAGAGGAGGCTGAGGGGAGATTTAATTGAGGTGTATTAAATTATGAGGGGCCTAGATAGAGCGGATAGGAAGGGCCTATTTCTCTTAGCAGAGAGGTCGATAACTAGGAGGGATAGATTTGAATAATTGGTAGGATTAGAGGCGAGTTGAGGAGAAATTCTTTCACCCAGAGGGTGGTGGGGGTCTGGAACACATTGCCTGAAAGGTGGTAGAGGCAGAGACCCTCATCACATTTAAAAAGTACTATGTTTCTATGTATATGCATTTGAAGTGCTGTAACCTGCAAAGCTACGGACCAAGAGCAGGAAAGTGGGATTAGGCTGGATAGCTCTTTTTCGACAGGCGCAGACACGATGGGCCGAATGGCCTACTTCTGTGCCGTAAATTTCTATGATTCTATGGAATCTTTCCGCAAACCATATAATTCAAGAACATTCTTTAATTTCCTGCTCCTTTTATGACATTTCTTAAGTGAAATTAATGACACCTATATAAATGTAACAAAAGCATAATCTGAAAGGATCTCTACTCTAGGAATACTTAGGGAGGCTTATATATAGATTGTATCCCCTCTTTTCATGCTGAAAAAATGTGGAGAAAAAGTTGGCTTCAGTCTAGATTTTTAACAAGTTTTTAAAAAATTGTAGGAACTCTAGACCTGGAACTTCTTATTAAGAATGATAAACTTTTAATTTATCATCTTTGGATTTTTTAAAAACTGCATTCTTCTTCGATTTTTTCTAAGTGTCTTATACGCTGGAGCAACAGGAACTTTCTTGTTTTTCACTGCTTTTCTGTCACCTGCTAAAAAGGAAACAAAATGTCAAGTAAAAAAAATATATTGCAATGCTCTATATAGCCATATAACAATCCTGGGACAAGAATGAAATGTTTCTTGTTTAACATGGAATTGAATTTTTAAAATTCTGTCATGGTGTATAAGGAGTTTAAAAAAAACATCTTCACTCTCAAAAAAATGTTCTAGCTTACTTCGATGTAAATGTTACAGATTTTGGTCATTTTATTTCAACCAGGTATTGAAGGAAGGAACTAAGCCAGTGAATTCAAATGCAAACATCTTGTGGGATTTGTTTATACAGGTGTTTGATTGGCAGTTTTTTTTTAATTAAACAGTTATTTAAATTTGTTTGGTTCCAACCATTTCCCATAAAGTTTTTCTCAGCCTGGCTCATTCAAATTAGCATCTCTCTCTGAAGCCTTTTGAAAGTGATAGTCAAGCCTTCTGAAAGTGATAGTTGTGTCCGTGTATAATAAGACACAGACTGCAGGAGAACGGTACAAAGGTGTTTACTAAACGTGGCTCACACTAGAACTGATCTGTACAGATTACTACTCAGTGCTATATACAGGTGTGGTCACTGCCGGTACTGCAGTATACATGAGCTGTAAAAGATAGTTCCCCCCTTAAAGGTATATACATTACAATTCCTCCCCTTTTAGATTAACAGTACCACAACACTCATTTAACAATTAAATATCAAACTAAATACAATTAACACTTTTAACATGCAACATTAGCTGAAAATAGTCTATTTATATATTCAGTCTTTGGGGAGGCTTCCTGATCCTTTCTGGATAGCGCCTTTCCCGAGTGTCTTGCTCTTGGTGCGGAGGCGATTCTGGCCCCCTGTCGTCGGTTGGTTCATCAGCTTCCGATGCTACTGTTTCTGGGGTAGATGCGACCTGTACGTCAGGTTCATCACCAGGTACGTATGGGCGAGGCATGGGGTTGACTTGTTCCTGTGACTCTAGGATCTGGTCAGCATGGCGTCTCACGATGCTCTCCCCAACGTCCACTGTGTACATTAGTGGGCCCTGCCGTGTGCATATCGTTCCTGGCAGCCATTTTTCTGTTCGGTAGTCGCGGGCCAAGACTGGTTGCCCTACATTGAAGCTCCTTGTTGGCTTCTCATGGATGTGCTGGAATTGCTTACTCTCAACATCTCTTCGTACATTTGGTCTGAGCAAATCCAGGCGAGATCTTAACCTTCGGTTAAAAGGACATCATGGCTGGGGCCTGGTTGGTGACTGCATGTGTCGCATTCCGGTCGGCGAACAGGAAATTGTCCACCTTGTGCTGCAGCGGTATGTTGTCATTGTATATAGCCTTTATTGCCTTCTTAAAGGTTTGTACGAACCTCTCAACCAATCCATTTGTGGCTGGATGATACGGGGCGGATGTGTAATGCCTTACCCCATTCTTTTTCAAGAACCTCCGGAACTCTTCGGACACAAACTGTGGTCCGTTGTCGCAGCAAATCTGTTCTGGCAAGCCATTCCTGGCAAAAATGGTCCGTAGGACTGCAATAGTTTTCTCCGTGGTGGTGGAGGACATTATGATGACCTCAGGCCATTTCAAGTGCGCATCCACGGCTATCAAAAACATTGAGTCCATGAATGGACCAGCAAAATCAATATGTCCCCGTTGCCATGGAGATGGGGGCCACTCCCATGGGTGTAGAGGGGCCTGTGGTGGTGCATTTTGGACTTTCTGGCATCCTGAGCAGCTCTTGGTCAGTTCCTCGATTTATTTATCGATTCCCGGCCACCGCACAAGCCCTGGCTAGGCTTTTCTTTTTTGCCCCTCCCAGATGACCCTCATGAAGCTCATTGAGCACTCTATCCCTTAACTTGGGTGGAATTACCACTCGGGAATTGTGGTGTATGTGCCTTTAAGAGCCCCAGGTGTGCGTAATGCCGGTAATTGCCACTTGGGCTATATAAGCCTGTGTATTGTGTATATCCTTTAGAAAGCCCCCCCCAGACTTTGCTTCGTAAATACCTATGAACCAACTCCTGTCTTCAGTGTCTTTATCAACACACGGACACTACAGTGGCGACGAAGTGGAAATGGACTTACCGGCAATTCGGCAGCACCTCAAGGACATCGATTCCTCCGGCGTCCAGAAGACTCAAGGAAGTGAGAGAAGCTGGTTGCAGGTACTGCGCTAATCCTTCCTGGGCGTCAGGCTGGGGCTCCAGCGGCGGGCTCTACAGCTGAGACAGGCAGCGAAATCGGAGGCAAGCAATAACGGACTGGGAGGGAGCACTCGGGAGACGGCCGGCACAGCAAGCAGGTCAGCGTTCAGACCTCCGGCGGGAACGAGTCTCCAACAGTTAATTTAAAAAAACATAAAGAGAACGGAAACCGCAGTAAACAGCGTTGTTATCGGCAGCAGCGGCGAGAAAGCGCGGGAAGCGCCATATCTTGCTACAGAAAAGAAAAAAAAAGCGCAGGAAGCGCCATATCTTTTCTGAAATGCCTAAGTCTGGCAATATTGATGCTTTTGATAGCGAAACAGAGCCTAATTTTGGCAATATTGATATTTTTGATAACAAGATAGAGGATTGGACCACATATGTGGAAAGAGTGGAGGTATATTGCACCGCAAATGGAATAGAAGATGAAAAAAAAGCTTCAGTGCTTCTGGATCTAATGGGCGCAAAGACATACAAGCTGTTATGAAACTTAATCACTCCAGCCGAACCAATGGACAAGAATTTTGAGGAGATTGTTGATACCCTACACTGCCAATTCGAGGCAGGACTGGCAGATTCTCTGCCAGACAAATTCATCTGCGATCCCCTAAGTGTAGAAACACAAAAAAAGGTATCTTCTGAAAAAGATTTAACACTGGACAAGGCTTTCAGTGCAATAGGAGCTGCAAAGATACAGCAAAGGCCACAGGACTTCGGCACCCATGAAATGACATGGGGTTTCGAGAGATGTTATCGCTGCGGCAGATCCACCCATGACCAGAGGGACTGCTGGTTCAAGGAAAAAGCATGCAGGCGATGCAGAAAGATGGGACACATTCCACGTGTGTGCCGATCTGAAAATAAAAAATCCACTAGCGGGAAAAGAATCAATAAGGAAAAGCACAGAAAGGTACAAATGATGTCGGACAGTAGCTCCGAAGACCAGAAGAGCGATAGCGACTCCGGGAACAAGAGACTAAGCTCTCTCAAATTACATAATGTAATTGCCAAAGAAGATTACCAGACCATTTGGGTTACCCTCACAATAGCAGGGTCCCCAGTTAAAATGGAGCTAGATACAGGATCAGCTCTGACCGTCATAAATCGACGGGATTACGAGCGGCTATTTCCGCATATACCTTTAAAAGACACATCCATTATCTTGAAAACATATACGGGGCAGAAAGTATACCCCAAAGGAAAAATAAGGGTGCCTGTTGTATACAACGGCAAGGAAATACAGAAGTTGTATTTATACGTTCTACAAGATGGTGGTCCACCGCTGTTGGGATGTGAATGGATCAGAAAAATACGTTTAGACTGGCACTCCATTCAGGCACTGACGGTGACCAGTAAGGAAAAAAATGATGATGACATCACACCTGAACGATTGAAAGACATCTTGGCCAACGCCAAGGAAGTATTTCAAGAGAAACTAGGAACCTTGAAAGGCATCACCGCCTCAATAAAAGTGGAAGATGCAGCAATTCCCAAGTTTTTTAAGGCAAGACCGGTGCCATACGCAATTCGTCCAGCAGTCGAGGCAGAGCTGGAGAATTTGGAAAAGGCAGGCGTATTATCTAAAATAGATTGGAGCGAGTGGGCAACACCCATCGTCCCAGTCATGAAGAAAGCATTGAAGGGTGATGGATCTGAAGAACAGAGAAAAATTCGCATCTGTGGTGACTTCAAGGTGACTGTAAACCCGGTCCTTCACACGGTACAGTATCCTCTTCCGAGGATAGAAGATATTTTCACCTCACTGTCCGGAGGGAAACGTTTCACCAAAATTGACTTGGCACAGGCATATCTACAGATGGAGGTTGAAGAGGCCTCTAAAAAATATCGCACAATAAATACACACAAAGGTCTGTACCAGTACAATCGACTGGTTTTCGGAGTAGCATCCGCTCCAGCTATCTGGCAAAGAGCTATGGAGCAAGTCCTCCAAGGGATTCCGGGGACTCAATGCTACCCAGACGATATCCTTGTAACAGGAGAAAACGACAACGAGCACCTTGCGAATTTAGAGCAGGTGCTCACTAGGCTGAGAGAACGGGGCCTACGAGCAAATCGCCCCAAGTGCGAATTTTTCCGAAATCAAATATCATATTGTGCCCACATAATAAATAAGGAAGGGTTGCATAAGTCACCTGAAAAAATTGAGGCAGTCATAAAAGCCCCAGCACCTGAAAATGTTTCACAATTAAGGTCGTTCCTGGGATTAATAAATTACTATCATAAATTTTTACCGAACTTATCAACTCTTCTACACCCTCTTAATGAACTGCTACAAACAGGAGTAATTTGGAAATGGAATGAAGACTGCAAAAATGCCTTCCATAAATGCAAAGACTTAACCACGCCCAAAGAAGTTTTGGCTCATTACAACCCATCACTGCCAATCAGACTGGCGTGCGATGCATCCCCTTACGGCATAGGAGCAGTATTATCGCATAAATTCCCTGATGGCTCGGAACGGCCGATAGCTTTTGCGTCACGCTCATTGAACTCAGCTGAGCGTAACTATGCCCAAATCGACACGGAAGCACTCAGCCTGGTATGGGGAGTAAAGAAATTCAACCATTACCTACACGGACAAAAATTTACCTTGTTGACTGACCATCAACCCCTCATCTCCATATTCAACCCTAAAAAGGGTGTTCCCATTATGACAGCACAAAGGCTACAGAGGTGGTCCCTTTTTCTAGGGGCACACCAATACAACATAGAATACAAAGGTTCAAAACAGCATGGGAATGCTGATGGTTTATCGCGTCTACCGTTGCCAACGGTAGAAGAGGCACCAACAGTAGACCCAATGGAGATGTTCCACTCTACCACAGTGGAATGTCTACCAGTAACAAATTCTGCCATTGAAAGGGAAACGAGAAAAGACCCGACTCTCTCACGGGTCTACGATTTAACAGTGAAGGGATGGCCAGCACATGGCGAACCACTGTTGCCAGCATTCTCGCAAAGAAGAGAACAGCTGTCAGTGTGCCGAGGAACCTTGATGTGTGGATCCAGAGTGGTGATTCCACCCAAACTCCAGGATAAAGTGCTAAAGGAGCTTCACGAGGGGCATCTGGGTGGAGTGTAAATGAAGAACCTAGCCAGGGCGTTTGTATGGTGGCCAGGTATCGATGGAGACATCGAAGAAATGACCAAGAGCTGCCTAGGATGCCAGAAGGTCCAAAACGCTCCACCACAAGCCCCTCTACATCCATGGGAGTGGCCCTCATATCCCTGGAAAAGGGTACACATCGACTTTGCTGGTCCATTTATGGACTCAATGTTCTTAATCGTGGTTGATGCACACTCCAAGTGGCCGGAGGTAATAAAGATGTCCTCCACCACCACGGAAGAAACCATCACAGTATTAAGGACCATATTTGCCAGGAATGGGCTGCCGGAACAGATCTGTTCTGATAATGGACCGCAATCTGTGTCCGAAGAATTCAGGAAGTTCTTAAAAAACAATGGGGTTAAGCACTACACGTCCGCCCCATACCATCCCGCCACCAATGGATTGGCTGAAAGGTTTGTCCAGACCTTCAAGAAGGCCATAAAGGCCATGGGTAATGAAGACATAAAACTTCAGCACAAGGTGGATAACTTCTTGTTCGCATACAGGAATGCAACACATATGGTTACCAACCAAACTCCCGCCATGATGTTCTTCAATAGAAACCTAAGATGCCGGCTGGATTTGGTCAAGCCCAACATCAGAAGGGACGTGGAGAACCGGCAGTTTCAAGGCATGAATGAAAGGCCAACTAGAACCTTCCAGATAGGTCAACAAGTTTTGGCCCGGGACTACCGTACCGAGAAATGGCAGCCTGGAACTATCTGCACACGACTAGGACCACTGATGTATACCGTGGACATCGGAGGAAGCATAATAAGGCGCCATGCTGACCAAATCATAAAGTCATCCGAAAAGGGACAATCTACACCACCACTCTATACATCTAACGATGAAGTAGAGATACCCATATCTACCTCCGATCCAGTGATACTGGAACCCGATGAACCCGACACTGGCATTCAAGCTGAATCAGCCTTGCCAGAAGAACCTACTACACCACCAGAAACTACTACACCCCCGAGGCGTTATCCGGACCGAGTCAGGAAGCCTCCTGAGAGACTAACTTATAATTAATTAATTACAGCAATGTATATTATTTTGCATATAACATGTAATTAATAATTACTTAAAATATGATGTACTGGTTAGCTAAAAGGGGAGGAATTGTGGTGTATGTGCCTTTAAGAGCCCCAGGTGTGCATAATGCCGGTAATTGCCACTTGGGCTATATAAGCCTGTGTATTGTGTATATCCTTTAGAAACCCCCCCCCCAGACTTTGCTTAGTAAATACCTATGAACCAACTCCTGTCTTCAGTGTCTTTATCAACACACGGACACTACAGGATCCACACATCAAGGTCCCCCGGCACACTGACAGCTGTTCTCTCCTTGTCGAGAATGCTGGCAACAGTGAGTCGCCATGTGTTGGCCATCCCTTCACCTTCAAATCATATACCCGAGACAGTGTCGGGTCATTTCGGATTTCCTTTTCGATACAAGCATTAGTTACCGGTAGGTATTCAACTATAGTCGAATGGAATATTTCGACAGGATCCACTGCTGGTGCTTCCTCCGCAGTAGGCAGTGGCAGGCGTGATAGCCCATCAGCATTTCCATGCTGTTTTTTGCCCTTATATTCAATCTCATAGTGGTGCGCCCCTAGAAAAAGTGACCATCTTTGTAGTCGTTGCGCAGTCATCACCGGAACGCCCTTCTTCGGATTAAAAATGGAGACAAGAGGCTGGTGATCAGTCAGCAAGGTTAATTTCTGCCCGTGCAGATAGTGATTGAACGTTTTCACTCCCCACACTAGGCTGAGGGCCTCCCTGTCAATCTGGGCGTTGTTACGCTCGGCTGAGGTTAGTGATCGTGACGCGAAGGCTATTGGCCTCTCTGAGCCGTCTGAGAATTTGTGCGACAGTGCCGCTCCAATGCCGTAGGGTGACGCATCACATGCCAACCGAATTGGTAATGCCGGGTTGTAATGGGCCAATACCTCTTTCGATGTGATTAGTGTTTTGCTCTTCTGGAAAGCTCGTCTACATTCGTCACTCCACTTCCATGGCACCCCAGTTTGCAGTAGGGTGTTCAGTGGGTGTAGTATTGTAGACAAATTTGGCAAGAACTTATGGTAGTAGTTTACCAGCCCGAGGAACGACCTCAGTTGTGACACATTTTCCGGTGCTGGAGCCTTGACTACTGCCTCAATCTTCTCTGGGGACTTATGTAACCCCTCTATCGATAACGTGGCCACAATACGAGATCTGTTTTCTAAAAAACTCGCATTTGGGGCGGTTAGCTCGGAGCCCATATTCCTGCAACCTAGTGAGCACCTGCTCCAGGTTGGCAAGGTGATCACTGTCATTTTCGCCCGTGACCTGGATGTCGTCCAAATAACACTGGGTCCCTGGGATCCCTTGCAGGACTTGTTCCATTGCCCTCTGCCAAATAGCCAGAGCTGATGCTACCCCGAATACCAGCCGGTTGTATTGGTAGAGACCTTTATGGGTGTTGATTGTGAGGTATTTTATTGATGCTGCTTCTACCTCCATTTGCAGATACGCCTGGGCCAGATCAATCTTAGTGAAGCGTTTCCCTCCAGATAGCGAGGCGAAAATAGCTTCAATCCGCGAAAGTGGATATTGTACGGTGTGAAGGACCGGGTTCACTGTTACCTTAATGTCCCTACAGATGCGAACCTTCCTTGGTTCCCCAGGCGTGTTGCTCAACGACTTTTTCATCACAGGGACGATGGGTGTAGCCCACTCGCTCCAGTCTACCTTGGACAGTACACCTGAACGTTCCAGACTCTCCAGCTCTGCTTCGACGGCTGGGCGGATCGCATAAGGTACCGGTCTGGCCTTAAAAAATTTTGGGCTTGCGTTTTCTTCAATTTTAATCATCGCTGTCATGCCTTTTAGTGTTCCGAGTCCTTGCTGGAACACTTCTTTCGCGTCAGTTAGGATCTTTGACAGTCGCCCAGGTGTGACGTCGTCATCCTTTTTGTCAACCACAGTCAGTGCCTCTATGGAATGCCAATCCAGTTGTATTTTCCGGATCCATTCACGTCCCAGTAATGGTGGTCCTCCATCTTGCAATACATACAGGTCTAGTTTTGGTGTTTCCTTACCGTTATATATAACGGTCACCCTTATTTTTCCTTTGGGGTAGACTTTTTGCCCGGTGTACGTCTTCAAAATAATTTTTGGGTCTCTCAAGGGTATGTGTGAGAATAGCCGCTCGTAGTCCCGTCAGTTTATGACTGTTAGGGCTGATCCTGTGTCCAATTCCATCTTTACCTGGACTCCTGCTATCTTGAGAGTGACCCAAATGGTTCGGTGATCCTCCGTTGTGATCACATTATGTAGTTTCAGACAACTCAGTTCCCTGCTTTTGGAGTCGTTATCACTCTTTTGTTCGTCTGAACTAGTCTCCGTCATCTTGTGTACTTTCTAGTACTTTCCTTTGGTAGGTTTCTTATTGCTGGTTTTCTTTCCCGACCTGCAGACTCGTGCTATGTGTCCTACTTTTCCACACTGTCTGCACACTTTGTCTTTGAACCAGCAATCATTCTGGTCGTGTGTTGTTCTGCCGCAGCGATAGCACTTCTCTGTTCCATATGACATTTCTTTTGTGCCATATTCTTGCGGTCTCTGTTGTATCTCTGCAGCGCCCCGTGCTGCTGCTTCATATAATACCGCAATGCTGAAAGCCTTTTCCAGCGTAAGGTCCTTTTCAGATAAAAGCCATTTCTGGGTTCCTTCACTTTGAAGCCCACACACAAACTTGTCCCTTAAGGTATCTGCCAGTCCCGCTCCAAACTGGCAGTGTTTCGATAGTTTGCGCAGTTCTGTTAAATAATCAGCATTGCTTTCATCCTTATGCTGGTTCCGTTTGTGAAACTTGAATCTTTCTGCTATCAGCAGCGGTGTGGGGTTTAAATGTTCCTGTGGTATCGTTACTATGTCTTCAAAACTCTTTTCCATTGGCTTCGTTGGGGTTACTAGATTTCATAATAAACCATACGTCTTTGCACCCATTAAATTTAACAATACCGACGCTTTCTTGTCATCTGACACCTCATTTGCCTTGCAGTATACCTCTATTCGTTCGACATATGTAGTCCAATCTTCGACTTCACTGTCAAATGCGGTGATACTGCCACTCTTCGGCATTTTGGGTGTGGTTTAAAATGGCGTCTCCCAATGACTTAAAATGGCGTCTCCCGCGCTTTCCTTCCCCGCTGCTGCCAACGCCGTTCCCGGCGGTTCTCGTGGCAATGGCGGCGCCCTGTAGGTTTCGCGCGCTTCTCCTGCGCTGCTTCCAACGCCGCTCTCGGCGGTCCTCGTGGCAATGGTGGCGCCTCGCGGGTTTCTATGCGTCTCTCTCTCCCTCTCTCCGATGCTGCTCAGCCCCTGAACACCGGCTGTGCCCTGTGCGCTCTGCCCTCTCTCTCTCTCTCCCCCGTCGATGCTGCTCGGCCCTTTGCTGTGCCGCTCGGTCGGGCTCTAGTCCACCGCTGTCCGGGAAGGGTCTGCGCACTACCTGTTGCCAGCCCGTTTCGCTGGACCACCTCAACTGCAAAGCCAAGCCTGGCTCTCGACAGCCTCCCCCGCAATTCTCGAGTCTCTGCTGGATGACTGGGCGGTTGCCCGTGGTTGACGCCCGACTCTCTGGCCTTGACCTCCAATCCACTGATCTCCAGGAACAAATCCCCGGGAGGTGATGCAGATTTGCAGGTGGGTTCGAACTTGCCTTGTCGCCAATGTTGTGTCTGTGTATAATAAGACACAGACTGCAGGAGAACGGTACAACAGGTGTTTACTAAACGTGGCTCACACTGGAACTGATCTGTACAGATTACTACTCAGTGCTATATACAGGTGTGGTCACTGCCGGTACTGCAGTATACATGAGCTGTAAAAGATAGTTCCCCCCTTAAAGGTATATACATTACAATAGTCAAGCAAGATAGTTTCAGTGCGCAGTTAGAAAGAAAAAAAAAAACACCATGCAAGACTACTTCATTTATCACAGCAGTCACAACTCTCAGTTATTTTCTACTTAACTTGTGTTGTTGACATTCTGATAGATAGCCAGATCTGATCGGATCAGCTTGCAGAACTGAAGCACATATTGGGTCAACTAAGGTTTGCTGTGGTAAATGGAGTCATGATGAAAGAACAGTGACGTCGTAGACAAGTGAAGTACGAAGGGTAAGCCATTGGACAGGGTGGATTTCTGCCACAGCACAACCATGTTCAGATTGTACTGAATTTACAGGTGCCTACCAACATGAAAGAACTGAGGAGTTTTCCGGGTTTTTGCAATTACTTCTGCCATTTCATAGAGGAGTGTGCTGAAACCACTTAATTCTTCAATAAGCTACTAAAGCAAGATGCAAACCAAAAAAGAAAATGCTGAAGACACTCAATGGGTCAGAAAGCATCTGTTAAGAGAACATGTCAGCTAAGGTTTTGGGTTCTGAGGAAGGGTTCCATACCCAAATCGTCAACTGACTTGTGCTTTCTCGACAGGTGCTGCCTGACCTGCTGAGTGTCTCCAGTTATTTCTATTTTTATTTCGGATTTCCGGCATCTGCAGTATTTTTGCTTTTTGTTCATAAAGAAAAGTGCACCTTGGAGCTAGGGTAGTGAGCATTCCCATTTACAGCTCCACTAGACCCATCTTTTGTTTCTTTACTTGTCCTAGTTCCTTTCCCTTTTTGCCTTGCATTATCATCCCTTTTGTCAGTTAATCTCTCCTGCCTTCCACCCTATCACAGACCTTCCCTTTTGTTCTATACCCCCCCAACCCCCACACTCACACCCGTTTCCCTGCCTCAGTACTTGCTTAAAACCTGTTACATCTCTAACATTTTCCAGTTCTGATGAAAGGTCATTGACCTGAAACATTAACTCTGTTTCTCTCTCTGCAGATGCTGCCAGATCTGCTGACTATTTCCAGCATTTTATGTTTTTATTAGAGCAGATCAATGTCTGAAAAAAAGTTAAAAAGTAATCTTAGCAGTGTTCCTTGTTTGGAATATTATGACCCCATAAAGGAAACCTATGTTGAGGCAGGTTGTATCACAAAGAGTATCAGCATCATTTTATACTAAAGATGCAACAAAATCTATTAGGTAATTGCTTATACCAGCAACACCTTGAGTGAAGTGGACCAAAAATACCTCAGGATTCTGAGATGACCCTGGTTACTGTTTTCTGGACCATTAAACATTTCTGCAATTATGTCCATGGACAAAAAGTCATCCTGGGGGCCCGTCACTAGGCTGTGATTTCTAGCAGATATCGCCAGGATTCTGATGGTGATCCAAGCTGTGACTCAAAAAGTGATATGTGCGGATTCTAACTATGCATGTGATAACTTTGTTGAACTCTTGTCCTATTGAAAGATCAAGGAGGTGAAAATAGCAAAAGGGAAAGTCATTAAGAATCCAGAGATAACATTGAAAGTTGACAGGTTAGCCAGGGAGTCTTAAATGAAGGATTATTGGAGAAATGTTAAAGATCATTCAAAGGCTCCCAGGTTACACAAAGATGGGAACTATGACACTAAAGAACTAGCTAAAATGGGTGTTTTAAGAGGAATCAATTGAGAGTTGAGGCTGAACATAGTTGTGAAAGTGAAGGTGACAACCTGGCATTAGTTGAAATGCAGAAAGGGTACAAAACTGTAGGTAAAATAGACCTCTAGGCTCAAGATCCTGAGTTATGCCCTATTACGGCAGATGATCTAGAAGTCAATCGAGAATTACAAATAATGTAACAAATAAAAGACGGGTTCCAGATACAAAACCACTAGCTTATGCCCCAAAGGAAGACAGGGCAAGTAAATAAGTAATTCCCTTGTGCCATAGGGGAATAACATACGTGATTCCCACTATGAGCAGAGCACATGGAGAGGTCAAAGACATTTATCAAACATCAAAATGAACTGCATATTGGCCCTACATCTGCCAAGACATGGAGACCCACATTCATGGGTGACGGGTAGGTTGTAAATTTTGACCAGCCAGTTTATCATAGGACTCCTTTACAGGACAGTAACTCAACTTTGGTCAGACATCCAGATGAGCTGGGTTGGACCTGTGACCAAATCTGCAAAAGGGAATAATTATATTCTTGTGGTCATGGACCTTTTCACCAAATGGGTAGAATGTTTGCCTGCATCTAAAGATTCTGCAGAGGTTACTTCCTGCTGAGTAATCATATATTCAGGAGGTGGGAGCTGCCCCTGCTCATAGAATCTGATAGGGGCTCCCACTTTTCATCAAAGTTGATACAGAAGATTTGGGATACCCTAAAGGTAAAACAAAAGCTTTACGTTGCATACCATTGTCACTTCTCTAGACAGGTAGTATGAGCTAATTGTGCAGTAATCAGCCTTCTTAAAAAATATATGCTCTTGTGGAAAGGACTAAAGGTTAAATTACCTCTGGTATTAATTAGGCCAACTCTGGCTGGACGTATACTGGGAGGTTTCATCACATGATCTCTCACCTCCATTACCTACATTAGCTCCAGTTCCACAATGCCTCAAATTAAAAATTCTCATCCTTTGTTTAAATCCCTTCATGGCCTCACCCCTCCCAATCTCTGTAACCTCCTCCGACCCTATCTCTCCCACTGTCCTGCCACCAGCTCGCCATTCCTGACTCTTGTCTCTTGTGCGTTCCCCCACCATTTGCCCCATCATTAGCAGCCACGCCTTAGCCACCTAGGCCTCTTGCTCTGTACCTAAACCTCTCCACCTCTCTACATCCCTCTCCTCCTTTAAGGTCCTTGTTAAAGCCCACCTCTTTAATTACTCTTGTAAATATCTCCTTCTTTGGGTTGGCATTCAGTTTTTTCCATACACCTCTGTGAAGCACTTTGGGGCATTTTTCTGTTAATGACATTAAACAAATGCAAACTGTTCGTGTTGATGCACCGAATTTTCCTCTCCTACAAGTGGTGTTATCCCATTACACACCTGAGCTTGCAACTGAAGTTGTGAATAATTATGCAAATGAAGTTAGACCAGAAAATTGAGTGCTATTAGTACTTGAGATTCTGGTAGGTCTTATAGCAATGTAAACCAAACTGGCTTCTACCTGAAGACAAAAATCACCTCCAAGGTGTGCTACTTTGAGTATAGTCAACGAAACAATGCAGTCAAGAAGTTCTTACCAATCTGGGAAGGATCTTACTTAGTTAGATAGCAAAATACTACAGATGCTGGAAATCCAAAATAACAACAGAAAATGCTGGAAAAACTCAGCAGGCCAGGCAACATCCGTGGAGAGAAATTAGAGTCGACGTTTCGGGTCTAACCCTTTTTCAAAACTGTTGTCACCACTGGTTAATCAATTAGAAAGACCTATGACAGGAAAGAAAAAGTGGTACAAGTGGGTTCATATTAATCAATTAAAACCTTTATGAACCAAAAGTGAGTCAGGTGTTAGAAGAAACAAACTAGGTAATCAAGAAGGGAGATTAATCATGCTGTCTTTGTTATAGATGGAGCAACTTGACATGCTCGTACGGCTTATTTTCAATCTACCCAAATTACCTAATGAGTCAGCAATTGTGATGCCCAGCCCTCCATCTGGAGTCATGCTACAGGAAATACTGGGTGTGCTGATTACTGAACCCCAGGTAATATCCAAATGAAGCTATATTATGCTCGACTCTCAGGCCACCATTCACCAATACCTTGGAAAGGATACTGAGAACTTCCCACAGGAAATGCAACAGTGGCATCAGTATTACATTGAACAGATGCTGCAATTAAACAGATATTCTCCAGGATGTTGATCCTGGTAAGTAATAATTGGTTGGGTTTCTACCCTTACAAAAGGTGTTGTATGCCATATGCTTATGTTGAGAACCATCTTAACATGGTAAGGATTCACGGGTTTAATATAGGGTCGATTCATCAGAGAAACTACCTCCATCCCTTCATTATTGACATGAAGTGGAATAGCACTGTCTAATATGTATGCCACCTTACTCTATATCTGGCTAATTAGCAAAAATTGAAAGTCACTGACTTCAACCTTACAACTAGTGATTGTAAGATAATTCAAATCTGACACCAAAGATGGTTGCAACTAATCCATGTATTGTGTGACAACAAGTCTTAACGTTGGTCCTAGTATGCACAATATTCGAGCAACAGCAGAAAGTAACGAAAAGTACCCTGTTCTTTCCTCGGGTAGAGGGAAGTCACCTCATGGAGCCGCATCCTGAACCTTCACAAGAATTCAAGAGTTTAAACACACTGGGGGGATTTTTAACCCCCAAGAACGGGTGGTGTTTGGGTGGGTGGCTAGTTAAAATAACTGAATTTGTAGATCATGACCGCAACCCGGCTCCAACTTCTGGGTTTAACGGCGCAGTTGGATGCCTGCGAGTAACCTACTCGCAGAAGTCAGGGCTTTAATTAGTGCGGGTGGGTACTTATTGCAGCAATTAACGTCCTTTAGAGGCATTAATGAGGTATTTTTCAATTGAATTTTACTTAGCTTTAAATTTAACATGTCCAGTACGGGTTTCCCGGGGCTCGGGAAACTGACCAGTGAAACGGAGGCGAGACTGAGATGCAGGTCAGGTGGGTATTTAAACTTGTGATTGCCTTATGTGTCAGCTGTGGCTCAGCTGGTAGCACTCCAGGGACTTGAGCACATAAAACTAGGCTGACACTCCAGTGCAGTACTGAGGGAGTGCTGCACTGTCAGAGCTGCCATCTTTCGGATGAAACGTTAAACCGAGGTCCCGTCTGCTCTTAGGTGGACGTAAAAGGTCCCATGGCACTATTTCGAAGAAGAGCAGGGGAGTTATCCCTGCTGGCCAATACTTATCCCTCAACCAACATAACAAAAACAGATCATCTGGTCATTATCACATTGCTGTTTGTGGGAGCTTGCTGAGCGCAAATTGGCTGCCGCGTTTTCCACATTACAACAGTGACTACACTCCAAAAGTACTTAATTGACTGTAAAGTGCTTTGAGATGTCCAGTGGTCATGAAAGGCGCTATATAAATGCAAGTCTTTCTTTCTTTCTTATCTGAATAAAAGCTCACTTATTACAGCTGGTGGCTCAGTTCCCTCTGGCAAACGTTTGGCAGAGAATTCTCGTGTGGACACAGCTTTTTCTAAACTCTTGAGACTATCGCCGGAATTTTAACAGGAAAGAGTGAGTGGGTTTGGGAGCAGGTGGGTGGTTAAATGTGCTGAAATTGACAGTGCATTGGGAAGCCAGCTCCAACCTGCCGATTTCCGCATTTAACTCGAGTGCATTCAGCTGTGAGTGAGAAACCCCCTCAGGAGAGGCGGGTTAGCAATTTAAAACAATTTAGAGCTAGTTAAGACGCTATTAAGAGCCTTGTTTACCTGAGGTTTCAAGTCTAACTGTGTGTGCACAGGATTCGCGGGTTTCGTAGACCTCACCAGTGAAAGCAAGGCAAGAGCATAGCAGCAATTGAGGGGACTGAACAAATGACAGGCAAAAAATCGGATAAGTACTGAGACCTCACATCTGCTTTCTTGCTTAAGTGAAAGGCTTTTGCTCACAGCACTTGTTCTGAGAGTTTGCATTCAGTACTTGGCAGATGATTTCTACAACTTTGGAGGTCACTCTCACTACATTGGGGGTCACTCTCACTACATTGGAGGATTGTGCCTCTGATCTCCACTTTACATCTGATTTATATCAGATCAGCTTGGGTCCCACTTATGCTGTTTCACTTTGGACCTCAGATGAGAAATAAGATGAGCACCAGCAGCAACAGCTGGAACAACAGCAGCCTTCTCCTCAACGACCTGCTGCTCCACAGGAGAGAGGGGATGAGCACAGGGGTGCACCTCATCTGAGGCAATACCCCCAACACAGAGTACATTTTTTTTTATTCATTCCTGGGATGTGGGCATCACTGGCAAAGCCAAAATTTATTGCCCATCCCAAATTGCCCTTGAAGAGGTGGTGGTGAGCTGCCTTCTTGAACCGCTGCAGTCTGTGTGTTGAAGGTACTCCCACAGAGCTGTTGGGGAGGGAGTTCCAGGATTTGACTCAGCGATGAAGAAGGATCAGCGATATATTTCCAAGTCACGATGGTGTGTGACTTGGAGGGGAGCATGGAGGTGATGGTGTTCCCATGAGCCTGCTGCCCTTGTCCTTCTAGGTGGTAGAGGTCGCGGCTTTGGGAGGTGCTGTCGAAGAAGCTTTGGCGAGTTGCTGCAGTGCATCTTGTAGATGGTACACACTGCAGCCATGGTGCGCTGGTGGTGGAGGGAGTGAATTATTGAGATGGTGGATGGGATGCCAATCAAGTGGGCTGCTTTGTCCTGGATGGTATCGAGCTTTTTGAGTGTTGTTGGAGCTGCACTCATCCAGGCAGTGGAGAGTATTCCATCACACTCCTGACTTGTGCCTTGTAGATGGTGGAAAGGTTTGGGGAGTCAGGAGGTGAGACATTCATCACAGAATATCCAGCCTTTGACCTGCTCTTGTAGCCACAATATTTATTGTGGCTGGTCCAGTTATGTTTCTGGTCAATGGTTACCTGCAGGATGTTGATGGTGGGGAATTCGGCGACAGTAATCCCGTTGAATGTCAAGGGGCGGGGGTTAGACTCTCGCTTGTTGGAGATTGCCTGTCACTTAGGTGACAAGTAACATTCGCACCACATATCAGCTGAAGCCTGAATGTTGTCCAGGTCTTGCTGCATGCGGGCATGGACTGCTTCATTATCTGAGGAGTTGCGAATGGAACTGAACACTGTGCAATCACCAGGGAACATTCCCACTTCTGACCTTATGATGGAGGGAAGGTCATCGCTGAAGCAGCTGAAGATGGTTGGGCCTAGGACAAGGCCCTGAAGAATAATTGCAGCGATGTCCTGGGGCTGAGATGATTGACCTCCAACAACCACAACCATCTTCCTTTGTGCTAGGTATGACTCCAGCCAGTGGAGAGTTTGCCCCGATTCCCACTGACTTCAATTTTACTAGGGATCCTTGATGCCACACTCAGTCAAATGCTGCCTTGATGTCAAGGGCAGTTACTCTCACCTCACCTCTGCAATTCAGCTCCATTGTCCATGTTTGGACCAAGGCTGTAATGAGGTCTGGAGCTTAGTGGTTCTGGCAGAATCCAAACTGAGCATCAGTGAGCAGGTTATTGGTGACTAAGTGCAGCTTGATAGCACTGTCGATGACACCTTCCATCACTTTGCTGATGATTGAGCATAGACTGGTGGGGCGGTAATTGGCCTGATTGGATTTGTCCTGCATTTTGTGGACAGGACATACCTGGGCAGTTTTCCACAGTGTCGGGTAGATGCCAGTGTTGTAGCTGTACTGGAACAGCTTGGCTGGAAGCGCGGCTAGTTCTGGAGCACAGGTCGAGCATGACAGCCGGAATGTTCTCGGGGCCAATAGCCTTTGCTATATTCAGTGCGCGCAGCCGTTTCTTGATAGCTTCTCCCACTCCATCAATGTGCAGCTTGTCTGCAACCACAAAAAGATCTTCATGCAGATGTGTGCCAGATTCCGAGAGAGCTTATTTATTTGTCCTGCACCAGTCCACCCTCCCTCAGCTATTCGCACCTCTGACCATACTTACCGGCTTGCTGCTTGGAGACAAGGGGTATCCACTGAAGACTTGGCTGATGACACCTTCGAGGGTGCCAAGCAATGAGGCCGAAGAGTGCTACAATCAAAGCCAAATGACAACAAAATGTGTAATAGAGCAAGTAATCAGTATGCTGAAGACATGCTTCAGATGCCTGGACAGATCTGGAGGAGCTCTTGAATAAGCACCAGCCAGGGTCTCCAGAAGATCGTGGTATGCTGTGCTCTGCACAACAGAGCGCAGCAGCGAGGATGGGAGCTGCTGGAGGAGCAAGGTGCAGAGCCTCTTCAGAGGAGGAACAGGAGGAGGAGGAGGAACTTGATGTGGGCATGGCACTGGCAGCGGTGCACATTGCTGCCCGGGATGGCCTCATAATGGTACGATTTAGTTGGGTTGCACCCATCTGGCACCCAGATGCTGAAATCATTTTCCCTCCCACAAACACAAAGCAGTCCAACAATGACCGAACCATTCCTTTCACAGATGCCCATTGCTCACAGTTAAGTCACTTTCCAGGCAGCAGGCAACAATGGGCCAGACATAGAAACATAGAAGATAGGAGCAGGAGTAGGCCATTCGGCCGCTCGAGCCTGCTCCGCCATTCAATGCGATCATGGCTGATCATCCAAATTCAGTACCCGGTCCCTGCTTTCTCCCCATACCCCTTGATCCCTTTAGCCTTAAGAAATATATCCAACTCCTTCTTGAATATATTTAATGAATTGGCCTCTACTGCCTTCTGTGGTAGAGAATTCCACAGGTTCACCACTCTCTGGGTGAAGAAATTCCTCCTCATCTCAGTCCTAAATGGCTTACCCCTTATCCTTAGACTGTGACCCCTGGTTCTGGACTCCCCGACCATCGGGAACATCCTTCCAGCATCTAGTCTGTCTAGTCCTGTTAGAATTTTGTAAGTTTCGATGAGATCCCCTCTCATTCTTCTAAACTCCAGTGAGTACAAGTCCAATCAACCCAATCTCTCCTCATACGTCATTCCTGCCATCCCAGGTATCAGCCCGGTGAATCTTCGCTGAACTCCTTCCATGGCAAGAACATCCTTCCTCAGATAAGGCGACCAAAACTGCACACAATATTCAAGATGTGGTCTCACCAAGGCCTTGTACAACTGCAGCAAGACATCCTTGTTCCTGTACTCAAACCCTCTCGCTACGAAGGCCAACATACCATTTGCCTTCTTAACCGCCTGCTGCACCTGCATGCTTATCTTCAGCGACTGGTGCACAAGGACACCCAGGTCTCGTTTCACTTCCCCTTCTCCCAATCTATTGCCATTCAGATAATAATCTGCCTTCCTGTTTTTGCTACCAAAGTGGATAACCTCACATTTATCCATGTTATATTGCATCTGCCATGCTTCTGCCCAATCACCCAACCTGTCCAAATCATCCTGGAGTTTCTCGGCATCCTCCTCACAGCACACACGACAGGCAGGAAAGTGGTGCAAAGAAATAATTTTATGTGCCTTCAAATATCAACATAACCTTCATGGTGCAACATTGCTTAACATACCCACGTGCATACTCTTGTGCATATAGAATTCTTTCATCTTCCTCTTCCTACCACTTCTATCTTGTACAACCCCTGTGGCTTCCGCAGAGGTAGAGGCAGGCTGTTCCCAGCTCTGACTGCTGAGATGCTTTTGGCCGATGTCCTCTGGATTTTGGACCCCGTGAAGGCCCTGCCAAAGCCTGCTCTTCCTGCATCTGTGCAGGGGCAGACTCAGCCATCGGAACAGGAGGCAGCATGTGGTGCTCTGACTGAGGTGGGGGGAGCAATGGGTGAGAAGTGCAAGTGCTTTGAGCAGAGCCCCCACTTCTATGTCCCCTTTCATCATCATCCCTCTCATGGTCCACCCACACTTCGCTGCTAGCAATGAGCTGGAGAGCACTTTGCTGCACATCAGTGGGGCAATGAATGGCCAAGTCTTGGTTTTTATCCACCCTTGTTAAGGTGGCATTCAGAGTGTGCAAGCTGTTGGTGAGAGCCAGCATGCACTCCTTGCAGGTAGCCAGCCTTTCCGTGGACGAACACATCATAGCCAAGGTCTGCGACATCATGCCAGTCGTGCTTGAGATGGACTCCTCCATTCTCTCTGCAAGTGAGCACATCGCAGCTGGAAATCCTGCCAGAGCCTCGCACATTTTTTTGCTGTTCCTCTAGAATGATCCTCTTTGTCGATGACCCCCGAGGTTCAGTATCTGTGTCCAGCTGAGCTTAGAGCGTCCTGCACCCTACAACAAGGGCTGTCCACTGCTGTCCCTGACTACACCATCTGCTCTTGCTCACATGTGGTATGCGAGATACCAGGTGACAACACTAATTATCTGACTTAATGGTCCCACTGACATGTGTGTATCTGCATTGGTGCTTGGTATGCATTGTTCCAGAGACGGTGCACCCTCAGAGTTAACAAACTCCTGAGTCGTCGTCTTCCCCCTCTGGCTCCACTGGCTATTGGACACTTGATGGGCCTGTGGGAGAGTAAAGACATGAATTAGAACTGTCATGGTAAGAATCTTTTAAGTGAACATTAGGCACATGATCATATTTCACTGGCTGCTGACATCAAGTCAACATTAGTGAACTTTGTATGCCATGTGGCTTTGTGATATTCGCCAGGTAGCTGGGAGCTCCCTGTCTCTCCATCTCCCACCGCAATCAATGTGGATACTCCAGTTATCTCAAATGCTTCCTCCTCTGCAGCAGTCAGTGTAGCGATGACTGGAGGCCACCTCTGGTTCTCTGCCTCTCCCGAATGTTTTGTGCTCTCTTCTCCTGCAAGGAGGGAAACAAGAGACCTTTGGATGAGAGTCATAGAATGACTGCAAGGAATAGATGGGCAACATCTGTAGAGGGTGACTATGAGGGAGAGGTGTGACATTGCTTTAAGATGAGGGAGAGTGTCAGTGGTGGTCAGATGGGGATGTAAGGAAGTGCATAGAGAGGGATGGGTGCACCTGCAAGGTATGTTGGTGTGAGGAGTGATGTGCAGGAGTAGGCTTGCGAAGGCAGAGTGAGAGGGTTGGGGTGACACGCACATTCGGATGTAGCTGAGTGTGGCATTGTACTCACCTTTCTTGACCTCATGAGGTCACTAAATCTCTTCTAGCATTGCCCAGATGGTGTGCAACCACAAGAAGACATTCATGCAAGTCTACGCCAGATTTCCTGGGAGCTGTTGTGATGCTTTCATACTGTGGCAGTCCAACATTCCAGACCTTTTAGTTCCAGGAAGCAGATTTAAAGGCTGGCTCATAAGAGACAAGGGATACTCCCTTCAAACTTGGCTCATGATACCTGTGAGAAACCCCACCACTGAGGCGCAGGTGCGCTACAACCAGAGCTACATGACCACCAGATGTGTCATAGAGTAATCCATTGGAATAAGAACATAAGAAATAGAAGCAGGAGTAGGCCATGCGGCCGTTCGAGCTTGCTCGCTATTCAATAAGGTCATGGCTGATCTTCTACCTCAACACCTTGCCGCACTATCCCCATATCCTTTGATTCCCTTAGTATCCAAAATTCTATCGTTCTCTGTCTTGAATAGACTCAACAACTCATTGGGGTAGAAAATTCCAAAGATTCGCAACCCTTTGAGTGAAGAAATTTCTCCTCATCTCAGTCCTAAATGGCCAATCCCTTATTCTGAGACTGTGACCTCTAGTTCTAGACTCCCCAGCCAGGGGAAACATCCTCCCAGCATCTACTTATAGGAATTTTAGACATTTCAATGAGATCACCTCTCTCACGGATTTCCCTTTCATAAGTCCATGTTGACTCTGCCCAACCATATTATGATTTTCTAAGTGTTCGGTTACCACGTTCCTAGTAATAGATTCTAGCATTTTCCCTACTACTGATGTCAGGCTAACTGGTCTACAGTTCTCGGTTTTCTCTTTCGCTCCTTTCTTGAATAGCAGGGTTACACTTGCTACCTTCCAATCCACGGGGACCGTTCTAGAATCTAGAGAATTCTGGAAGATCAAAACCAATGCATCCACTATCTCTGTAGCCACCTCTTTTAAAACCCTGAGATGTAGGTCACCAGGTCCAGGCAATATTCCCTCTAATTTTTTTTTGGCCCGCACAGCCCCGTTAACGCACTGTGCGGGCCATTCAAAATTCTTCGCATGCACGATTTTTCTATTTAAAAGCCGGCTCACTGGCTGCATGAGACCTGCAGAGCGTTGCATGGCCACACAAGTTAAGGGGATTTGTCGGTTTTTAGTCCCATTAACTTCTCCAGTACTACTTCTTCACTAATATTAATCACTTTAAGTTCCTCACTCTCATTAGACCCTTGGCTCCCCACTATTTCCAGAAATGTTTTTTGTGTCTTCTTTGTGAAGGCAGATACAAAGCATTATTGAATGTCTCTGCCATTTCCTTATTCCCCATTATAACTTCTCCAGTCTCTGCCTGTAAAAGACCCATGTTTACTTTCGCTAATATCTTCCTTTTTACATAGCTATAGAAGCTTTTACAATCTGTTTTTATGTCTGTCACTAGTTTACTCTCATATTCTCTTTTCTCTCTCTCTTTATCAATTGCTTGGTCATCCTTTGCTGAATTCTAAAATCCTCCCAATCCTCAAGCTTACTGCTCTTTTTCGCAAAATTATAAGCCTCTTCCTTTGATCTAATACTATCTTAAACTTCTCGTTAGCCACGGTTGGACCACTTTTTCTGTGGGGTTTTTGTGCCTTAAAGGAATATATATTTGTTGTAAATTATGTTGTGGCGTTGCCACATTGGGGAAACACTGCGTGTATGTAGATAAACCTGTATAATCCCCTTTTAACTGCTGTATTCCCCTCCCCCCGCAAGACAGTTGCAAGCTGAGAGGAATAAGGCACGATCAGACTTGCCTGCTGCTTAGAGAAGGAAAACCAATCAGGTTCCAGCAGGTGACCAATACGTGAGTCATCAAAGGTTCGCGGGCTTCACGAATTGAGTACTGTATTGAGAGTTGGAGTAAAGACCTATTTCTTGTAGCTCGCTGTGTTGCCTATTTCTTTACGCGGGAGACCGTAGTCCCCCACAATGTATTAATTCTTTCATTTCTAGCCATTGCTTGTCTACTGTCATACCTTTTAATGTAGTTTCCCAATCTACCATAGCCAACTTGCCCCTCATACCTACGTAATTTGCTTTGTTTAGATTTAAGACGCTAGTTTTGGATTTAACTAAATCACTTTCAAACTGAATATAAAATTCTATATTATGGTTGCTCTTCCCTAAAGGCCCCTTTACTACAAGGTTATTAATTAAGCCTTTCTCATTGCACAATACTGGATCTAAAATAGCCTGTTCCCTAGTTGGTTCCTCAACATACTGATCTAGAAAACTATCTTGCATACATTCCATGAATTCGTCCTCCACACTATTACTCCAAATTTGGTTTGCCCAGTCTATATGTAGATTAAAGTCCCCCCATAATTACTGTATTACCCTTGTTACATGCACCTCTAATTTCCTGATTTATGCTTTGTCCTACATTACAACTGCTGTTTGGGGGCCTGTGAACAACTCCCACCAATGTTTTCTGCCCTTTGCTGTTTCTTAGCTCCACCCAAACTGATTCTACTTCTTGATTTTCGGAGCTAAGATCCTTTCTCTCTACTGTCTTAATAAAGGATGGGATCATCAGGGCTACCCTCCCCCGACTTTTCCATTTTGCCTATCTCTTCTAAAAGTCAATTATCCTGGAATATTTGGTTCCCAACTTTGGTCAATGTTCAAGATGCGCTTCAGGTGTCTAGATAGGACTGGAGGTGCCCTTCAGTACTCGCCAGCCGGTGTCCAGAATGACAGTAATCTGCTGCATCCTGCCCAACATTGCGCAGCAGAGGATTTCAAGCAGAGGAGGATGAAGCGGCTCATCATTCATCTTTGGATGAGGAGAACATAGAGGAGGAGGATGAAAATGGGGTACCCATCGCCAGACCAGTCGTGTACATTGCTGCTCAGGTTGCCCTAATAGCCCGAAGGTTCAGCTAGTGTCGACTCACAGGAAAACATAACAAATTAAATCCTCTGGCCCACTCCCACCATCAGGACCACACCCCCCCCCTTTTTTGCACTAAACAGTCCTTCAACCACATCTCCACCCATTACACATCCGTCCAATGGATCCCGTCAGGTATTGACATTCATCATGAAACAAGTGAAAGGATGAGTTGACACTCTGGACGCAATAATGGGCAAGACATGGAAGTGGTGCTAAGCAATAAATTTTATGTGGCATTATAAAAGAAGAAAACTTAACAATGTTTTGTCAAACACCCACATGCATACCGCTGGTGAATTACAATTTCTTTAACTTGCAGTTCCTACTGCTTCTATGTGGTGCCTCCCATGTGGCTTCAGCAGAGGCAGGCTGCTCAGATCCCTGCCCTGACTGCCGACATGTTTTTGGCCGACACCCTCTGGGTTTTGAAGCCCCTAAGGGCCCCGTCAAAGACTGCTCCCCCTGCACCAGTTCAGGGCAGACTTGGCCATCAGGAGACGAATCAGCATATTGGGTACTGGCTGAGAGGGTGGCAACCCGCGAGAAGTGGGAGCGCTTTGAGTGGCATTCCCACTTCCATGTCCCCTTTCACCATCATCTCTCTCCTGGGCCAGCACCAAATCACTCCTACCACTCTGCTGTAGACCAGATTGGTGAAGATTAATGAAGCGTTGTAAGGCCACGGATAAGGTATCCGTCATGCTGTTTAAGACAGCAGACTAGTTGGCATCCAAAGCCTGCACAGCCGTGGTCATGGCCTGCATGGACTCATTTGAGAGCCGTGCTTGAAGCTCCATGGTGGCGGCCACTCTCTCCGTGGCAGACATTTTCGCAATTCCTTGCACCACCAATCCACTAGTGATCGAGTTGGACTCCTCCATCCTCTCTGCTATTGTGCAGAATGTGTGTGACATGTTTGCCAGTACCTGGATAAGTTGCTGATGCACCTCTAGCATTCTCCTTCTCAGCAATAGCCCCGGGGTTCAGCATCTGTGTCCAGCTGTGCAGAGCTTGGAGAGGATTGCGCCCCCCGACACGAACTCTCAACGGCTGTCCCTACCACTAGTGTCTGCTCGTGCTCACTTATGAGTTGTGAAACACCAGGTGAAAACCCAACTATCTAAGAAGGAATTGGATCCACTTAAGTGCGGGTATTTACAGTGGTGCACAGCTGTACGTCCTGTGCACCTTCAGAAGGGATGAGGTCCTTCGAGGAATCATCCTCATACATGTTGTGCAACACTTGCTGTACGCATGGAAGACCTGTGAATGAGGTATTCACCCGATCGATGCAATGCATTCAGTGAGGGTGACTATGAGGCATATGCATTGTATTGCATACAGATTGGAATGAATTGCAATGGTGGATGGATTAATGGGGAAGTGATGAAGTGCATAGAATGTGAAGGCTGAGTGGTGCTGAAAGTTGAAAGGGTGCAAGCAGTGATGTGAGGGAGAACACTTGGCAATACAGAGTGAAAGGTGGGGGCTTAATGTAGGAGAATCAGCAAACCTACTTACTTTTCCTGACCTGGTTAGGTCATTAAGCTGCTCCCTGCACTGCATTCAAGACCGGAGCACAACACTCCTGCTGCTCACCTCCTCGGCTACCTCCAACCATGATTTCCTGGTGAGAGCCGCAGGTTTCTTCCTCCCGTTCCTGGGGAAAAAGTATGTCCCTCCTGCTCCTGACTGCCCAGCAGTAATTCTAGTGATGCATCATTGACCCTGGGTGCTGGCCTTGCTCGGTGTACAGAATCCATCGTGAACAACTCCTGGCTCCTCCAAATTCCATTTGTACATTGTCCCTTTAAATAAAGCTGAGATTGCGTCGTGCGGTGCACATCACACCCTCTGCACAGCTTGGAGACAGGAAACCCGGAAGTCGAAACTTATCGCTTCAATTGAGTTGCGATCGCAGATTACAACCCACTGACTTGACTTCCAGGTTTCGCACACGCAATTTCAACCCCCCACTCGGAAGCCGCCTTCTGATTAATATCGGGGCCATTGTCTTATAGCAAACCTGTCATGTATACTCGAGTGGATTGTCCACAGCTGCCTGCTTCTTATCTCACTTGTTCCGGACTAAGGAATGTGTAGGCCTCTCTTATCAATATCCAAACGCTCGCACAGGCTTGTTTCTCATTTTTGAAACAGACTGCTGTTAAAAAAAAGTTTCCGAAGCATCCTTTGTTCGCCATATACCTTATGGGTCTTCTCATTTTAGCTGTTTACGTGTTAATACTTAATCTATTTTTTTTTTTATAAGTGTGAGCTGGTTATATGTATTTTGATGCACACTGATGTAATCTTTGATTAATAATCTTACTGATAATTTAATATTTTACATTCTGTGTAGTTTTAATATACTTCTGATTGCAGGTCAGAAGTAACTTGGTTATTATATTCAGCCTATATATTCCCAACATAAAAGTATATGAATTTTAATTTAATTGAATGTTTTAGTGTTCTTTTGTATTTACTCCATTTATGTTCATGTATTGTGCATACGATTGATGATGGTGATACAGGTACCAGGGATTACATATTTTATTTACACTGCTTACAAAGAAGGATATATAATTTCTTGTCTATGTGGGGCATGGCGGGGGATAATGGGCCAGATATTCCGATCCCTATGGGTGGGTACACGCTGTGTACCCACCCATAGGGACATCGGAAATGCCCGTTTCAGGCATTCACTGTGCATGCACTGGAAACCGGCATTTCCGATCTGTCAAGAAAGCTCTTGACAGATCCTCCGGCTGCTCGGGAGAAGGGCCTCTGCGGGTGGATAGTTCCACTTTCTGGAGCCCCTCTGCCTGCAGAAAACCCTTACAATTCTTGCACCTGGTAAAAGCAGGCGTAAGGCCTGCTTTTCCCACCATAAGAGTTGAAAAAAAGTTTTTTTTTTTTTTTTAATTCCACTGATTTATCATTTAAAAATACTTTTTTTTTTTTTAAAAGGTACGTTTATTTTTAGCCCCGTAAAAAAATTTAATTATCTTTTTCAAAAACTTAAAGTTTTGTTTAAAATAGTTAATTTATTGTACTTTCAAGTAATTTAAAATGTGATTTTTTTTCTTTTAATTTATTTAAAGTTTTACTATGTTTTGGGGCTGATCTCCATTCATATATTTGACAGGTCTTCCTGTCAAATGTATGAAGGGAGATTCCCTTCTTTAATTGGTTCCCCATGGCACACGTGATCCTAGGGACGCTGCGAACTACCTGCGCCTCTGGGATACGTGGGCTCTGTGCACTGGCAGTTTGGAGAGGCCCAGCACCGGAATTGTGCGCCTCCTGGGACCTCTCAGGTAAGGGCACAGATTTTTCCAGATCGCAGTCCTGCGCCCACGGGAGGCCTGCGATCGGAATATCTGGGCCATGGTGTGAAAATGCCCTAAAAGTGCCCCTTAAATGCGCCCTCAAAATGGAACTTCAGCAGTCAAGCTTAACTCTGGGAAACCGAAAAGCTTATGTGAAACAAAGCAACCCTTACAAGAACTGGTAGGCCCAAGCTGTCAAGGCCACAGCTCAGAGATAGCTTGTTGGGAAGCTAAGAATGTAACTTTTATCTGAATTTGTGTAGATTCTTTCTTTAAAAACTGTAAAATTATGGGGGTTGTAACTGCCACATGACGTCTGCTTTTCCCCCCCGACAGTTAAACATGAGGTCATCATGATTCCTTAACATGGATGTTTAACGTGACTGCACCTAAAGGAAATAAATCTTGCAATACATAGGTCATTCAGATTGATTAATGTCAAAAGTGAGGAGGTTCATTTGAGATTCTAGGTATAAGAAAATGGTGTTTTAAATGTAATAGTTAGTAAAAATTGACATTTATTACATTAGATATCAAAACTCTTAGATTAAGTGTTAATGTATAAGAGCTCTCTGTATGATTGTATGTATAAGTGTGTTTGTACAAGGAGAAAAAAGATGGGAAGGAAGGAGATGGTGCTACAGCTAGGTATCAGTCCAGACACTGGCCACTAGTGTGCTCTGTCACTGAAGTGCAATTCTGGTCACGCTAAAGGATTAACAATGCAATTTGATGTTGCATATTTATTGAGAAGTAAATTGCAGTTGATTACTGGAAAATGCTACAGCCACTATGGGGGTAATTTTAACCCCCCAAGAATTGGAGGGTTTGGGTCGGGTGAGAAGTTAAAAATTTTAACATTTCAAACCACCCCAATCCACCTTGAACCCGCCCACTTCCAACTTTAATGGAGGCTTGAAAAGGGCAGGCGACCAATCCGCTCTCAGAAGACGAGTTGGTCCATAACCGCTTTTAAGGAGGCTGCGTGCCTCCATTTTTGCATGCTTTTTATTTTTTACCTATTTCAGCCAGGTTTCCCGGGCCTCGGGAAACCCGGCAGGTAAAAGGAAGCGAGAAGGTAAGTGAAGTTACAGCACTGCTTGTGGGCCAGGAGGAGCAGGAGTGTTTCCTCCCAGCCCAGCAAGCTAACCTGCTTCCAGCTCTACGATCGCCAACTTGCCCCGATCTCCTCCCCCCGCCCCCTGTAATCTCTACCCCCGCCCCCGAGCATGATCTCTCCCTCCCTCCCGACCTGTTCTCTGCTCCTCGGCTGTGGCCTTGTGCCACGGGTCTTCCCGCCTGACAAGCAGCCAGCCTGTTGGGCGGGAAACCCGCAGACAAAATTTAAAAGACATCCTGAGGTTAATATCTGCTTCATACATTTGACAGGTTAATATCTTCCAGGTTTCCCGTCCAGAACTCCTTCTCCCCACTCTGAATGCGCCTCCCCATAAATATCAGGGCCAATGCGTATTAGGGATTACATGACTTACCTGGTTGACAAATCTTTTGGCAAGCTCTAAGAGAAACAAAGTTATTGTCATTTCCGCCACAGCCAGTGTAACTGAATGTCTCACAAGTGCAGGTCTCTTGCTTGTAGTAATACCGTAGGATATCCGCTGCACAAGTTCCTTTGTCTTTGGGCTTGGTACAAAATGAGGGCGAAACTGTAAAGAAATCATAGCTTTGAAACTATCTACCTTTATACATTGAAAACTATTATTCAACTTAAAATGACTTAAAATAAAGAAAAATATATTTTAAAAGAGTTACATGAAATTGGTTCACACTCTTGCTGGCAAGAAGTCACGTCCCTGAAGTTATTACCATTTCCATAGCAACCACCAAACACAAATTCCTCACACTGTCCTGTTGTGAAGTTATAGAAATATCTGGTAAAGGAAGCACGGCACGGTCCTGAATCTGCCTCCACCCGGCACATTTTGGGAATCTCTGCAATTAAAAAAGGGACTTTGTTAAATGCATTATACAGCACATCTATTTACATTGTTTCCTATCTATAATAAATCACAGGCAATATTACCACCAGATAAAAAAATATATTATTTAAAATGTAGCTTAAAGAAGTTACTCATTTGTGATTGCCATCAACTTCATACAACTACTTCAAAAAAGCCAGTAGAACAGTTATGACAGGATACAGGGATACGGCGGGAAAGTGGAATTGATGCAGAAGTTCAGTCATGATCTTAGTGAATGGCGGAGCAGGCTCGAGGGGCCGTATGGCCTACTCCTGCTCCTACTTCTTATGTTCTTATGTCTAAAATACATCAGGTTATCCCACAGATAAAGTTTTTGTAACACCTGTAAGCTGGACATTTCCACTTTCCAGACACTTAGGGCAGGAATTTAACTCAGGAGTCGGGTTGGAGGCGGGACTACAACTTTCGGGGTTGTAGTCCCGCCTCCATCGAGATGCGGCCAATCCACACGATTTTAACTTGATTGACCTTGTTGAGCCCGCCCAGCGGGCTCAGCAGGCCAATTAAGGGCCACCCGGCAACAGGTGACGTCACAGATTGACATTTCATCTGTCAAGACCTTTTGACAGCTGAAATATCAGCGTTTCACAGCTGTTTGAAGCTGTCAAACACTGACAGTCTTACTTCTAACCTGAGTCCTTCTCCACAGACTCAGTTAGAAATCTCTCCTGCACAGAAAGCTGAAGGCTGTCACTTTTGACAGTTCGCAGCCATTCTGCTTTCTGTGCCGGTGACATGAGGGACTCCCGGGACCTAAAGGAAGGAAGGCTGAAAAGGTAATTTACACTTTTTTAATCACTTTAGACACACCAAACACACTTACCTTTGCACACATCACTCACCTGAACACCAACATCTCGACCCCTCCAAGTCCTTCAACCCGACGGCTCGCCTCCTCTAACTTGGCGTGGTTTGGAGCGTCGAGAATCCCACACTTCAACCTTCAAAATAGGGATTAGGCTGAAAACTGCCTGTTAACTGGCAGTTAATTGGCACTAATCCCTTCCCGCCTTGGGTAGGTGGGTCCCAGTGTGGGGCGGGTACCCGACTCCTTTGAAACTGGCATGGAGGCTGTTAGATCCGTGTATCTTAATGTTGTGTCCTTCAATAATCAGACAACAGACTGCAGGGAATGATTCAACAGGTGTTTACTGAATGAGGGTTACTCTAGAACTAACTATACAGATCACTAATCCAGGTTTATATACAGGTGTGGTCACTGCCGGTACTACAGTATACAGGAGCTGTAAAAAGTAGTTCTCTCCCTTAAGGTATATATTACATTACATACATTACAATTCCTCCCCTTTTAGATTAACAGTACCACAACACTCATTTAACAATTAAATATCAAACTAATTACAATTAACACTTTTAACATGCAACATTAGCTGAAAATAGTCTATTTATAAATTCAGTCTTTGGGGAGGCTTCCTGATCCTTTCTGGATAGCGCCTTTCCCGAGTGTCTTGCTCTTGGTGCGGAGGCGATTCTGGCCCCCTGTCGTCGGTTGGTTCATCAGCTTCCGATGCCACTGTTTCTGGGGTAGATGCGACCTGTACGTCGGGTTCATCACCAGGTACGTATGGGCGAGGCATGGGGTTGACTTGTTCCTGTGACTCTAGGATCTGGTCAGCATGGCGTCTCACGATGCTCTCCCCAACGTCCACTGTGTACATTAGTGGGCTCTGCCGTGTGCATATCGTTCCTGGCTGCCATTTTTCTGTTCAGTAGTTGCGGGCCAAGACTGGTTGCCCGACATTGAAGCTCCTTGTTGGCTTCTCATGGATGTGCTGGAATTGCTTACTCTCAACATCTCTTCGTACGTTTGGTCTGAGCAAATCCAGGCGAGATCTTAACCTTCGGTTAAAGAACATCATGGCTGGGGCCTGGTTGGTGACTGCATGTGTCGCATTCCGGTCAGTGAACAGGAAATTGTCCACCTTGTGCTGCAGCGGAATGTTGTCATTGTACATAGCCTTTATTGCCTTCTTAAAGGTTTGTACGAACGTCTCAGCCAATCCATTTGTGGCTGGATGATACGGGGCGGATGTGTAATGCCTTAACCCATTCTTTTTCAAGAACCTCCGGAACTCGTCGGACACAAACTGTGGTCCGTTGTCGGAGCAAATCTGTTCTGGCAAGCCATTCCTGGCAAAAATGTTCCGTAGGACTGCAATAGTTTTCTCCGTGGTGGTGGAGGACATTTTGATGACCTCAGGCCATTTTGAGTGCGCATCCATGGCTATTAAAAACATTGAGTCCATGAATGGACCAGCAAAATCAATATGCACCCGTTGCCATGGAGATGAGAGCCACTCCCATGGGTGTAGAGGGGCATGTGGTGGTGCATTTTGGACCTTCTGGCATCCTGAGCAGCTCTTGGTCAGGTCCTCGATTTGCTGATCGATCCCCGGCCACCACACATTAGCCCTAGCAAGGCTTTTCATTTTCACCCCTCCCAGATGACCTTCGTGAAGCTTGGGTGGAATTACCACTCGGGATCCACACATCAAGGTCCCCTGGCATACTGACAGCTGTTCTCTTCTGGATGAGAATGCTGGTAACAGTGAGTCGCCATGTGCTGGCCATCCCTTCACCGTCAAATCATATACCCGAGACAGTGTCGGGTCATTTCGGGTCTCCTTCTCTATACCAGCGTTAGTTACTGGCAAGCATTAAATTATAGTCGAATGAAATATTTCGACAGGATCCACTGCTGGTGCTTCCTCCGCAGTAGGCAGTGGCAGGCGTGATAGCTCAGCGTTTCCATGCTGTTTCGTGCCCTTATACTCGATTTCATATTGGTGCGCCCCTAGAAAAAGTGACCATCTTTGTAGCCGTTGCGCAATCATCACTGGAACGCCCTTCTTTGGATTAAAGATGGAGACAAGTGGTTGGTGGTCAGTCAGCAAGGTGAACTTCTGCCCGTGCAGATAGTGATTGAACTTTTTCACTCCCCACACTAGGCCGAGGGCCTCCCTGTCAATCTGGGCGTAGTTGCGCTCGGCTGAGGTTAGTGATCGTGACGCGAAGGCTATTGGCCTCTCGGAGCCGTCTGAGAATTTGTGCGAGAGCACCGCTGCAATGCGGTAGGGTGATGCATCACATGCCAACCGAATTGGTAATGCTGGGTTGTAATGGGCCAATACCTCTTTCGATGTGATTAGTGTTTTGCTCTTCTGGGAAGCTCGTCTACATTCGTCACTCTACTTCCATGGCACCCCAGTTTGCAGTAGGGTGTTCAGTGGGTGTAGTATTGTAGACAAATTTGGCAAGAACTTATGGTAGTAGTTTACTAGCCCGAGGAACGACCTCAGTTGTGACACATTTTCCGGTGCTGGAGCCTTGACTACTGCCTCAATCTTCTCTGAAGACTTATGTAACCCCTCTTTATCGATAACGTGGCCACAATACGAGATCTGTTTTCTAAAAAACTCGCATTTGGGGCGGTTAGCTCGGAGCCCATATTCCTGCAATCGAGTGAGCACCTGCTCCAGGTTGGCAAGGTGATCACTGTCATTTTCGCCCATGACCAGGATGTCGTCCAAATAACACTGGGTCCCTGGGATCCCTTGCAGGACTTGTTCCATTGCCCTCTGCCAAATAGCCGGAGCTGATGCTAGCCCGAATACCAGCCGGTTGTATTGGTAGAGACCTTTATGGGTGTTGATTGTGAGGTATTTTTTTGATGCTTCTTCTACCTCCATTTGCAGATACGCTGGGCCAGATCAATCTTAGTGAAGCGTTTCCCTCCAGATATAGCGAGGCGAAAATATCTTCAATCCGCGAAAGTGGATATTGTACGGTGTGAAGGACCGGGTTCACTGTTGCCTTAAAGTCCCCACAGATGCGAACCTTCCTTGGTTCCCTAGGCGTGCTGCTCAACGACTTTTTCATCACAGGGACGATGGGTGTAGCCCACTCGCTCCAGTCTACCTTGGACAGTACACCTGAACGTTCCAGACTCTCCAGCTCTGCTTCGACGGCTGGGCGGATCGCATAAGGTACCGGTCTGGCCTTAAAAAATTTTGGGCTTTCGTTTTCTTCAATTTTAATCGTCGCTGTCACGCCTTTTAGTGTTCCGAGTCCTTGCTGGAACACTTCTTTCGCGTCAGTTAGGATCTTTGACAGTTGCCCAGGTGTGACGTCGTCATCCTTTTTGTCAGCCACAGTCAGTGCCTGTATGGAATGCCAATCTAGCTGTATCTTCCGGATCCATTCACGTCCTAGTAGTGGTGGTCCTCCATCTGGCAATACATATAGGTCCATTTTTGGTGTTTCCTTGCTGTTATATAGAACGTTCACCCTTATTTTTCCTTTGGGGTAGACTTTTTGCCCCGTGTACGTCTTCAAGACAATCTTTGTATCTCTCAAGTGTATATGTGAGAATAGCCGCTTATAGTCCTTCAGTTTATGACTGTTAGGGCTGATCCTGTGTCCAATTCCATTTTCACTTGGACTCCTGCTATCTTGAGCGTGACCCAGATAGTTTGGTGATCCTCTGTTTTGATGACATTATGTAGTTTCAGACAACCCAGCTCCTTGCTTCCGGAGTCTGTATCACTCTTCTGTTCGTCTGAACTACTCTCCATCACCTTATGTACCTTCTTGTTCTTCTCCTGTGGAGATTTCTTGCTGCTGGTTTTCTTTCCTGACCTGCAAACTCTTACTATGTGTCCTACTTTTCCACACTGTCTGCACACTTTGTCCTTGAACCAGCAATCATTATGGTCCTGTGTTGTTCTGCCGCAGCGATAGCACTTCACTGTTCCATATGACATTTCATTTGTGCCATATTCTTGCGGTCTCCGTTGTATCTCTGCAGCACCCCATGCTGCTGCTTCGTGTGATACTGCTATGCTGAAAGCCTTGTCCAGCGTAAGATCCCTTTCTGATAGAAGCCATTTCTGGGTTCCTTCACTTTGAAGCCCACACACAAACTTGTCCCTTAAAGTATCTGCTAGTCCCATTCCAAACTGGCAGTGTTTCGATAGCTTGCGCAGTTCCGTTAAATACTCAGCATTACTTTCATCTTTATGCTGGTTCCTTTTGTGAAACTTAAATCTTTCTGCTATCAGCAGCGGTGTGGGGTTTAAGTGGTCCTGTAGGATTGATACTATGTTTTCAAAATCCTTTTCTACTGGCTTCTCTGGGGTTACTAGGTTTCGCAGTAAGCCATACGTTTTTGCACCCATTGAATTCAACAATACCAGCGCTTTCTTGTCATCTGGCACTTCATTCGCCTTGCAGTATATTTCTATGCATTCGACATATGTCGTCCAATCTTCGACTTCATTGTCGAACGCTGTGATACTGCCACTCTTCGGCATCCCTGGGTGTGGTTAGACTGGCGTCTCCCGCGCTTTCCTTTCTTCCCCGCTGCGGCTTAAAATGGCATCTCCCGCGCTGCTGCCAACGCCGCTCTCGGCGGTCCTCGTGGCAAATGGCGACGCCTTGTGGGTTTCGTGCGCTGCTCCTGAGTTGCTGCCAACGCTTTTCTCTGCGGTGCTCGTGGCAATGGAAGCGCCTCGCGTTTTCCTGCGCGCCTCTCTCCCCCGTTGACGCTGCTCGGCCCTTGAACACCGGCTGCGCTCTGCCCTCTCTCTCTTCCCCATCGACGCTGCTCGGCCTTTTTCTGTGCCGCTCGGTCGGGCTCTAGCCCGTCGCTGTCCGGGAAGGGTCTACGCAGTACCTGTTGCCAGCCCATTTCGCTGGACCACTGTGACTGGAAAGCCAAGCCTGGCTCTCGACAGCCTCCCCTGCGATGCTCAAATCTCCGCTGGATGACTGGGCGGTTGCCCGTGGTCGACGCCCGTGCTTCTGGACGCGACCTTCTTCCACTGTTCTCCAGGAGCGAATCCCTGGGAGGTGATGCAGAGTTGCGGGTAGGTTCGAATCTGCCACGTCGCCAATGTTAGATCCGTGTATCTTAATGTTGTGTCCTTCAATAATCAGACAACAGACTGCAGGGAACGATCAACAGGTGTTTACTGAATGAGGGTTACTCTAGAACTAACTATACAGATCACTACTCAGGGTTTATATACAGGTGTGGTCACTGCCGGTACTACAGTATACAGGAGCTGTAAAAAGTAGTTCTCTCCCTTAAAAAAGGTACATACATTACAGAGGCGGGTTTGGGTACGGGCTGGGGTCGGGACCCCTGATTTCGGGATTTTAAGCCCCCGCACACCTCCAATCCCGACTCCACGACACAATGAAAATCCTGCCCTTAGCCACTGTGAATGTATTCCCTATCTGAACTTTTTTTTCCAACCTGGATTCCCAAGCCAGCTACTCACATGTGAGACAAATGAGAATGTAAAGAACATAGATTTTCACTTAACTGATCAGATAGTTCCAGGAATTCAGTTCCCAATTTTAAATCCCCCCCACCCCCTGCACGTCCAATGAGAATGGGGAATTCTCACTGGCCTAACTCTGCATGCTGCTTTAACAGGCGTATTCTAGCTTTGCACCAGGCAAGCAAGGGCTTCAGTGAAATTCAAAAGTCTGACTTTGATGATGTAATTCAGATCCCAACTATATTTTAATCGCTGACAGCTGTGTTTGGCACCTAGTGCTGGCCTCGCCAGGAGGACCGGCTGCAAAGCAGCAACAGGACCAGAAGAGTGTCGAAAAGTTAAGATAAATTTATTTTTGAAACATTTCTTTCTGGACCAGGAGGAGCAGGAGTGCCAAGGTGTCACAAGGAGACCGAAGGCCCCGGACTTCCCTCCCCTGACAACATTCGCCTATTCTCTCACCACCACGGTCACGGGTCCACAGCCATGGTCCTGTGCCGCCCTCGCCCGACATCCACCCGCCAGCCTGACGTCACTGACACCGGCTTCAGGTACAAGTTAGGCTTGCTATATTTAAATGAGGCCTAGAAGTTAAAATGGCCTATGCAGCATTTCGGATGGGAAACCCAGAAGTCCCTGCATATTTTGACAGGATCACCTGCCTGGAAGTCAGCCTGATTAACAGGCTTGGCTTCCAGTCGAGTGGGAAGCTCTCCCAGGTAGGGAGCTGGCAGCTGCTAATGGGAGCATGGAGCGGGGGGAGCGGGTCCGAACCCCGACATCAGAGGGGTCAGATACTGGGGGTCTGATCCCTGATCGGGGGGACATCTTTGGATTGGAGGGGGGGTCTAATCCCAGGGAAGAAGGTTATCTTGGGGGACCGATGGAAGCACTTCTGCTCCTCCTGGCCCACATGCAGTGCTGTAAAGGCACTTATCTTTTTCCTGAAGCTGTCCTCACCTCCATTGAGCTGCCGGGTTTCCCAAGGCCTGGGAAACCTGGCCGGCCAGGGTTAAACCTGTTTGGGAAGTTAAATGTGAGGCTCCCAGCCTCATATTTAAATGGCCATCCCACTTCCTGGGAGTGGGTTGGCTTCCCGCCCCCTGTCCCACCGCCATTAAACCCAAAAGTGGGCGGGTTGGAGGTGGGTTAGGGTCGGGTTTGAGATTTTTACATCTCACCCGACCCCAACCCACCCATTTTTGCGGGTTAAAATTCACCCGTGTGTCAGCAGATATAGCATGTTAGGTTCATTCTAATGAGATCCAAGATATAAAGAATTAGCATAGGAGCAGTTTCCACCTTTTTGATTTATTCACTATTGAATAATTTCAGGAATAGTATAAAACGAGCCTGAACTGTGCAATACATACCATGATCACTGACCATTGCAACTCTGGTTTGCCCTATACCTTGTGCACTTAAGTGAGTGAAATGGATTGTTCCCTACAATCTTATAAATTTATCTAAATTACATGTGATTTTTGAATAGCCCAATTTCTACTTATAGGTTGTACCTCTTTATACCAGAGAATGGCCCAAGCTCACTTTCCCTCTCAATAAGTTTAACCAAGAACTGCAGTATCTTAGTTTTCTCTTCGATTAGGTCTGAAGGAATTGATTATCTTTCACATACTACATTTTATTAAAAGCACTGACTTGAACTCCTTGGTGGCTATGTTGATAAATTCACAGCCCTGTGTGAAACCAAGCCATACAAACTAGGAAGGTCACAAATTCAATCTTTGGTCAGTGCTGAATTAGTCAATCTCAGCTGGGGTGAAAATAGGGTTGCTACAATCAGCTTTAGTGTCAGGCCTCAAGCATATGAAAGAAAGAATGCCAGGGTTCCCATTCCTGATCGTTATCCAGTGAAGTAAGGACAAGATCAGGCTCACTGTGATGAAGCCTCCTAGAATTGAAAAGCCTACTGACATTCATGTCTATGTTCACATATGAAGAATGGCTATTTGGGAAAGGTCCCAGAGGACATCTGGAGCCCCACCTCAGCATGAATCAATGCCTTCAGGAGAGCAAGGAATAAAACTGCTGCAGCAAAAAAAGGCAACATTTTCTTATAAATAGTCATGTGAAAACAACTTAAACCAAAATAGTATCTAGGCAGCATAAATATAGGTGGAGTTGGAATAAGGACTCCCATTAAGAAGGCCCCAATGAGAGGATGGGATTTTTCAAAATTTGGAGTCATTCTTGGAAATGTGAATTCGGAAAAAAAATCTAAAATAACTAAAAAAAAAACATCTTGAAGCAGTATCACTAGATATAAACTTTTATATAGAATGATCTGGCAAAATATTTTGCAGTTCCTTTTTTTAAAACAGCAAAGATCTAAATATTAGCAGAAATCCACTTAGCACAAGTATAACTGCAAAATTATATCTTGTTCTTGTAATTGGTAGTTTGTAAGCATCAGTTGCACAGTTCAGCTTGTCGGCTATTCAAACTCTATTTAAAACTGTTCCAGTGAGCAGGAACTCTCACCCTTCCTGTCACATTTTCTTTTTCCCAAGTGAACATGCCCCTTTGGCAAAGCCGCACCTTACTTAAACAGGAAAAATGCTTGAATAGAAACTTACTTTTAATTCTTCGGCAATGCAATGTGCATTCTCTCAGGGTTTGAAAGTTATTTTCATTGCCTCTGCAGCCACCATATTGAAACATCTCACACATCTGAGTGTATCTGTTGTAGTAAAAACTAGTGATCAAGGCTTTACAGGGTCCTTTGTCCGGTAACAGTAGGCAGACGTCTCGGTTGTCTAGAAAAATACAAGTTGTTGTAACTTTTGTAAAACTGCATGATAATTGAGTTAGTAAACAGAAGTCTTGGGTGGGGGGGGGGGGGAAATTGGGTGTCGCCCCTTTTGGGGCACCAACGTTGCCGGGGCACTAATTTTAGCGCCCCGAAAAAATTAGCGCCCCTCCGTCAGCAATTCACTAGTAGCGCCCCAAGCAGGAGGTGGGGCGCTGCTGGAAGCATGCCACCTCCTTCTTAGGGTGCTACAACTGAATAAGGCGGCACTACATGCAACAGCGCCACGCGTGTCGGCACGTAGCCCCGTGTCATTGCAGGTCTCCTCCCCTGATTTAAAGGGGAGGGGCCTAGCGCTGCACATACCAGGGCCCTGCTGGACCACCGGGGAGTGGGCTGCCGTTAAAACAGCCCGGCACTCAAGAGGAGTGCCAGGCTGAACAATCGCAGCTGGCACCCTGAGGAAAAAAGGGGAAGGGGGCAGGTGCTGGCAATTGGCCCCAAAAAAATGGCCGCCCAACACCTGCCCCTTTTACTAGCGCTGCCGCCGCTGCAAATCCACCCCCTGACCCTGTCGGACATATCGTCCGGCGATAGGTCAGGGGGCGCAAGCGAAGTTTGCAGCCGGGGCACTGTGCATTGCGATGATGTCATTGTTGTCGGCACAGCACCACGGGGTGCTACCGGCTACCACCGCCACTAGCCTCCCGTTGAATTTCACGGGAGGCGTCAGCGGCACCGCGCCCGGGCACTAGGGGATTTGCGCCCCCGGGGGCACTAACGAGTGGTGCAAATCAACCCAAGTTTTCCCCCTTGATGCCTAGAAACAAGAAACAATGGAAATCCAAACCATTACTGACTAGTAAAAGTACCTCCAGAATGTAGAATTCAAATGTGGTGGCTGACCTTAGCTAGTGTACAAGTGTTCTATGACTGCCTCAACATGCAGAACTGGGAAGAAGAAAATCAGCCAGGTTTCCACTTCTGATCGCCACCAGTGACTCCGGATAGATGGTGCACGAGTGTGGACTTTGGGTCATGATTGGATTGAATTTGCTTGTGATGCTGTTCTCCCCTATGGTTGAATGACCCGTCAACATTCATTGTTTAGGGTCACATATGAAAAATGGCTACTCGGGTGAGGTGCTGGACGGTGACTGACGTGTGAAACCACAGCTCAGCAGCAGTCAACGTTTTCAGCAGAGCAGAAAAAAGGAGAAAATAGACAATAAACTGTGGCGATGGAAAAATATCACCTACAATTAAAATACTCTAAATGTAAATGTGGAATGGCAAGAGTATCTGTTTTATATCTACACCTTGAAATTAAGCTGCCGGATAATAGGTTCTAATGCTTAACTAGTTAGAAATTTCTTTTCTGCTATTTTTAATTAATCCATTTGTTTTAAATAACAGAGAGGGGAATTTCAGACAATTATGTTAACCTACAATTCCACAGCATAATTTCAAGGGACTAGAGTTTTTGTTTATAAAAATTAATGAAGACATACACAAGCGGATGGTCAAATTGATTAAGCAACAACAACTACTTGTATTTGTATAGTGCCTTTAATGTAGAAAACTTTCTGAGGCACATTACAGAGGTAAAACAGATGCCAAGCAGTAGTGAGGAGTTAGGAGAAATGACCAAAAGCATGGTCAATAAGATATGTTTTGAAGAGGTTTTTAAAAGTGGGGCAAGAGGAAACGAGGCACTGAGGTTTAGGGAGGGAGTTCCAAGGGTAGGCCAGAGACAGCTGAAGGCTCTGCCATTGATAACAGACTGAAAAGGGTTAAAGGGATTGCACTATAGAGTCAGAGAATTGAAGGGTGTGGACTAGGCTATAAGAGGTTGCAGAGTTCGGGTGAGGCTAGGTCATGAATTTCTAAAAGAGGGCAAGGATTTTCAATTCAATTCAATACATTGGAAGTCAGCAAGAATGGCGGTGATGGGTGAAAAGGCCTTAGTGAAAAACAGACTGCAGGCAGCAGTGTTCTGGACCAGTTGGAGTTTGTGAAATGTAGAACATGGGAAGCTGATGATTAGGACATTGCAAAAGTCAAGTCTACAGATAACGAAAGTGTGGATAAGGGTTTCAACAGCAGAAGGCTTGAGGTAAAAGCAGACACAGGTTGTGGAAGCAAGTGATCTTGGGATGAATGATATGGGGTTTGAAATAGTAGCTAGGAGAAGGATGGAGCCTATGGCAAGAGCTGTAGAAGCTGAATAAGATGGCTTTGGTCTTTCCAATGTTCTGACTTCCATGCAGGGCTCGCAACATAAATATGGTCATGGAGTTGAGGGACAAGCTGGAGAAACAATGCTGGGTAAAACTAAACAGTTAGGCAACTTGTTGTGACAGAATAACTGGAGCATGATATGAAAATAGCTTTTGATGCTGAAGTGTGAAGGGAAGTGTGTACTAAAACGATCTGCCTTAAAAGGTGTTAGGGCACATCAAAGACAAATGCTCTGTGATGGTTTACCATAATCACAAAACATTGATTGCAAATGGAATAGTTTCTCTCTTCATAAGGCTTTAAGCAACAAATCACATTTCCAGTTCTACAGTGTTTGATAAAAATAATGATGCATTATTAAAATATCTTCTAACTTGGAGTAAGTATAATGAACATCAATATAATCCACTGTACAAACACAGAGCAGAGAATCCAGGCAAATATGAACTCTTCAGAAATCAGAGACACGGCCAAACAGTAGATTTTCTGTGGCCATGACAGAGCCCAAAGGGACTGTGCTGCACATTTGCTCTGATTGGATAAGTGGATAAGTGTTAAATGAACTATTAGAGAAAGATTAGCATTATGAAGGCTAGCAACACTCTATTTATCCTTATGTCCTTTTATACTAAAAATCAGAAGATATTTCTGGAAGGTAATTTAATACATTTTGCTGAGATATGAACTGAATCCAGCAGGTCTGACTATAAATCTCAGGAAGACCTCATTAGAATGTGACTCTGTGGGTCATAGTGACCTTCTTAAGTCTGAAATGTTGTGCTTCATTTATTGTTAGGTTGAAAGTAGAAAAATACTGCTGAATCGCAAGCAGCTCCAATTATGGGAACTCTATTCACAAATGTATCCATACATTTGTTACCTCCAGGTTCCACTTCTCCAATGCTTTCCTCACTGCCCTCCCACACTCCATGCTATATAAATATCAACTCATCCAAAACTCTTGCCATCCACAACCTGTTCAGCGCTGTCACCTCTGTCTTTGTTGATCTCCACTGGCTCCCCATTCCACAATGAATTGAATTCAAAATCCTCATCCCAATGTAGAAATGCCTCCATGGCCTCGCCTCACCCTAGAAAATGGCAGGAGATTACATCTGCCATTTATACAATCTAGACACAAATCTGCTTTGTAGCCCTACTCAGTTTTAAAGTTAAGCATTTGAACTTTTTACATCTGAGCAACCATAACAAAATAGCTGCGTACTGGGAACATTAGACCATTTGAGCTACAAAAATGAAACAAACATGAACTTGTAGATCTAGTGTAAACAGGTGTCAGCTGTGGCTCAGTGATCGCACTCTCCTCTGAGTCAAATGGTTGTGGGCTCAAGTAACCCTGCTTAGTAACAGCACAACTCCTGAGCACAAAAATCTAGGCTGGCACTCCAGTGCAGTACTGAGAGGTTCTTTTACGGCCATCTGAGAGGGCAGGCGGGGCCTTGATAATTAAACATTAAATCAAGGCCCCGTCTGCCCTCTCTGATGGCTGTAAAAGAACCCATGGCATTACTCGAAGAACAGCATGGGAGTCCTAGCTAATATTTATCCCTCAACCAACATCACTAAAACAGATTATATAGTCATGATCTCATTGGTGTTTGTGGACAAATTGGCAGCACTTCAAAAGTACTTAATTGGCTGTAAAGCACTTTGGGATGTCCTGAGGTTGTGAAAGGTACCATATAAATGCAAGTCATTCTTTCTATAACAGGGCATCTAATGTTAATTTTGGTAAGTTTTATGACCCTTTATTCCTTGTGTGTTGTTTAAATGCAATCAAACGATAATGAAGTAATTGATTTGTTACAAATTCCTCATTCAGCCCAGAATTTATGCAATCCTGTTATATTTGGCTTGTTGTGTCTGGTTTATGTTTTTAATGCAGCACAAAAAATGCCAGTACAGAACTGTTTAATCCAAAGTAGCTCTAACTGTGTCAACTCCATTGACACCTACAAAAAAATGGAAGTCAGATGGTACAGTAACATTCTGTAGACTACAATGCTGATACTGATACAGATACAATCTTTCATTATCCAGTGCACATCATGACTTCACAATCTTAAGGAATACATTCTCTTTAGATGAAATAAATCGCTGATCTAGCCAGGCACAGCATCAGCAAAGCAAATATGTTAAACAATATGCAATACATTGCTGTATTTTACCACTTAATAAAAATGTTACATTATAAGCCATTGCTTGTTATTTTTAATTGTAGAAGCATAATGTAAAGGTAAAGAATACAAACAAGTTACCATTAGTTCTCTCTGTTTTAACCCATGTCTCATTACTGCCACTGCTCCCAACACAAATGAGCTCAAGGAAGCATTCTAAAGACTGAAAGATGTGCTGCATCTAGAACCTGAGTGAACAGAGCAAGCAACTGTGTATCTCATTAACCAATCAGATTGAAGGATTGTGAAATTAACAGCACAAGGACTGGGAGGGAAGTGTAAATTTGATGGGGTGAATTCAATATCATATCAGGTACAGAAAGAGAAATAAAGAGGGAAAGAAAGATTGGATTAAGAGAGAGAGGAGGTAGAGAGGTTACGTTTTTAAAATCTCCTACAACAATTAAAACCTGAAGGAATGAGACGCCACACTTGTAATAGTTAATTTTCAGTGCCAGAGAGGTTGACCGACAGTAATTAACACTTATCACATTGTTAAAAGGGTACTTAGACTTGAAATGACTTGACAACTTTTTGTGATGGGTTTAGTTCGTATCTACCATGCAAATACAGCAACTTCGCACCATTCAATGCATTTCAATGGTGAGGCAGACAGCGAGATGTTGCTTTCATGAAGCTAACAGTGAAGATTCGCAACTCGGACAGCAACTTTAGATTTTTGAGTTTAACCATGTATCTGCTCCTGGTCTGAAGTTGCTATTACCATTTGCTCATAAATAACGGCAAGCACCATTACTTTGACAGCAAAATCTGGGCATTTATAACCTCCACTGTGGATTGCTCTGGACAGTCAAAACAAAATAATTTTGAGGATAGGAAGTATCAGATAAGTACTCCACCCATTGCCTCATATATTGTGGGTTGTACAGTACTTAACTGGCACTTTCCTTTAATTACACAGGGCTGAAATAAAGGGATGACTGCTTAAAATACATTAACTGACCCTACAGTTAGGATACTTAGAAATGTTTCCACTACAAAATTGAGTATTATGGCCATCATTTCTATGTTATATTTAATCAAGTTGTTGGGAAAGGGTACACAATAGTTATAAACATTTTAATATAACAAAATTTATTTAAATTTAGTTGTATTAATCATCCTCTAGATTTGTCCCAAACTAATGCAATACTGTCCCAGTCTAATAAAAAATACCAAGCACAGAATGGAGTTGACAGACTTCTATTCTGAGTCACATCCAAAGCCAACATGGGCAGTTTGAGCTAGAATCGGCGATGATGGCTATAGCTTCTGGAGTCAAGATGTAGATATCTAAAATGGGTCATCTGAAATTTCTGGCGTGTAGGCCAGGCAATTGTAACTACAAGTCCTGCAGACATCAGAATAGTAAAACCATCAATGCAATGCTTTTAATCTAAGTTTCATCACATCAGCAAGCTAACATTGTTCCAGGTGCTAAAACTAGCTGTATTACAAGTGCCTTCTTGTTTATGACTGGTTAAAGCTGCATTTACACTGGGAAAAGTCTCTCCAATACAGGAAACTTAATACACACTGTGGAACAAAGTATTTTCGGGGTGAATAAACAGAGAAAAAAGATATGGGGAAAATTATTCCAAAAGGAATGTGAGGAAAAGCAGTGAAAACTTTTACTACAAAAAACTACAAATAACAAACAGGAAATCTTCTCCAAGTGTGAACTCATGCCAATAGAATTAGTCGGAACTGTGCCTCAAAAACCTCCACCGATTATGGAGATTTTTGTGGCATAGTTTAGATGAACTCTACTGTGGATTCAAGTAAGGACGATGTTAATTGACTTTCTTCCTCCTTGAACATTCTCCCAATATTCTGAGTAAACCTACTGGATGTAAATTGCAGAACTGTGCTGCTGCTGAACTTCACAGTAATTCTGCTAGCCAGCCCTCTGAGTATCCTTATCATGTTCTATGAAACAGAAGTAAAGTCTCACCATGTTTTAAAAGTTATAAATAAGCACTAAAGAACACTCCACATTTTTGTCCATTTTTCATTTCTGGGGCTTTCCCAGCAACGCTGACGATAAATTCCAGCCCTCGAGCAGCATAATCTTGACGACCCCGCTGGGATTCAGTTACTTACCTTCCGAAAAGTGTTATTTACCTTCCGAAACTTGTCACTTTGGGTCCTGGCTTTGTCCCGCAAGGGCACATCATAATTTTTCCAGTAACGTTACAAATGTTCCTAGCATTGTTATTGGAAAAAAATTAAAGAAAAAAACTCAACTTCTGCGCACTGGACTACTTTGAACCTTTTACCTTTCAGCGCCGTGCCACGCTGTGGGGCCAGCAGGAAGATGCCGCAGATCATGGTGAAAAGCTTCAGCTCCATGATGTTGTCAGACCCAGTGACTTGCGTTGAACCCGCTGTGACTCGGGACTTCAGGCTGCACAGGATCAGCGGAATCGAGCTGACTTTTCACTCCCTGACTTGAAGCTCGATCCTGCCACATTTATAGGAGCGGGCTTTCCGGCGGGCTTTCCCCACTGCACTCAGTCCGGTTGGTTCACAGAGTGTGACTCCAACTGGAAACCAATGACGACAACATCATTTTTTGGATCCAAAATAAAGTGCAATCAATGATCTACATAACTTCCACAACATTTGCTATCCCTGATGCACATTTTATATCAATCCTTAGTTTAATGTTATTATTCTTTGCCAAAATAGTATTTTTGTTCTGTACTGTTATGTAACCCACTTTCATTTATGTGTGTGCTCCAGAGGCCTTGTTGTTCTTCAGTTGTCAGATGGCCTTTTCAACCTCATGCCGGGCTGGGGTTGTGCTGAGATGGTGGCGGGTAGCATGCTGTGGGATGGTGTTGAGGACACTCATGTCGAAGACAGAGTTGTGGTCAAGGAGATCTTTGAAGTGCTCCTTCCAGTGGGCACTGACTGCCTCTCTGTCCTTGATGAGTACCTCTCCATTCTTGGCCCACAGTGGGGAACGGCCTTGGGTGCTTGGGCCGTAGATGGTCTTGACTGCGCTAAAGAATCCACGCACATCGTGGTTGTTGGCTAGCTGCTGGATCTCCTGCGCTTTCTCCACCCACCATCTGTTCTTTAGGTCGCGAGTTTTTTGTTGGACCTCGGCCTTCAGGCTTCTGTAGAGCTACTTTCTTGCTCTCGAGTTCATTTGCTGTTTCCAGATCAGGAATGCCTTGCGCTTGCGGCTTATTAGCTCCTGGATCTCCTGGTCATTTGCGTCGAACCAGTCTTGGATTTTCCTGGTCGAGTGGCCGAGCGTCTCTTCACAGGTGCTGATTATGGAGGCCTCGAGTGCAAAGGCCATCCGACAACTGAAGAACAACAAGGCCTCAGGAACAGATGGAATCCCTGCCGAGGCACTAAAGCATGGTGGAGAAGCATTACTGGCGCAAATTCTTGAACTCATTTCTCGTATCTGGAAGGAGGAGAGCATGCCAGGGGATCTCAGAGACGCCGTAATTATGACCATCTTCAAGAAAGGTGACAAGTCTGATTGCGGTAATTACAGAGGAGTTTCCCTGCTGTCTGCCACAGGGAAAGTCATCGCAAGAATCCTCCTCAATCGCCTTTTCCCAGTGGCCGAAGAGCTCCTCCCAGAGTCACATTGCGGATTCCGCCCACTAAGGGGCACAATGGACATGATCTTCACCGCACGTCAATTACAAGAGAAATGCAGGGAACCGCACCAACCGCTGTACGTGGCCTTCTTTGATCTCACAAAGGCCTTCGACACTGTCAACCGTGAGGGATTATGGAGTGTCCTCCTCAAATTCGGCTGCCCTCAAAAGTTTGTCACCATCCTCCGCCTGCTTCACGACGACATGCAAGCCGTGGTCCTGACCAACGGTTCCACCACAGACCCAATTCACATATGAACCGGGGTCAAGCAAGGCTGTGACATCGCACCAATGCTCTTCTCGATCTTCCTTGCTGCAATGCCCCATCTCGCCCTCAGTAAGCTCCCCACTGGAGTGGAGCTAATTTACAGAACAAATGGGAAACTGTTCAACCTCCGTCACGTCCAGTCCAGATCCAAGGTCGTCCCATCCTCTGTCATTGAATTACAGTATGCAGACGACGCATGCGTCTGTGCTCACTCGGAGGTCGAACTCCAAACCATCGTCAACACCTTCACCAAAGCATACGAGAGCATAGGCCTTACACTAAACATCCGTAAGACAAAGGTCCTCTACCAACCTGCCCCCGCCACACAGTACTGCCCCCCGATTATCAAAATCCACGACAAGGCCTTGGACAACATGGACCACTTTCCATACCTCGGGAGCCTACTGTCAACAAGGGCAGACGTCGACAATGAAGTCCAACACTGCCTTCAGTGTGCCAGTGCAGCCTTCGGTCGCCTGAGGAAGAGAGTGTTTGAAGACCACGACCTCAAACCCAGCACCAAGCTCATGGTCTACAGAGCAGCAGTGATACCCGCCCTGCTGTATGCCTCGGAGACATGGACCATGTACAGCAGGCACCTCAAAGCACTGGAGAGGTACCACCAACGCTGCCTCCGCAAGATCCTGCAAATCCATTGGCAGGATAGGCGCACCAACGACAGTGTTCTTGCTCAGTCCAACATCCCCAGCATCGAAGCTTTGACCACGCGTGATCAGCTCCAATGGACGGGTCACATTGTCCGCATGCCCGATACGAGACTCCCAAAACAAGCGCTCTACTCAGAGCTCCGGCACGGCAAGAGAGCCCCAGGTGGGCAGAGGAAACGCTTCAAGGACACCCTCAAAGCCTCCTTGAAAAAGTGTAACATCCCCACCGACACCTGGGAATCCCTGGCCCAAGACCGCACAAAGTGGAGGAGAAGCATCCGGGAAGGTGCCAAACACCTTGAGTCTCTTCGCCGGGAGCAAGCGGAAGCCAAGCGCAGGCAGCGCAAGGAGTGCACGTCAACCCAAGCACCCCACCCACCCCTTCAACTACCATCTGCCCCACCTGTGACAGAGACTGTAGGTCCCGCATTGGACTCATCAGTCACCTGCAAACGCATTTTTAATGTGGAAGCAAGTCATCCTTGGTTCCGAGGGACTGCCTAAGAAGAAGAGAAGATGTGTGTGGCTGTGTTTTTCAATCTACAGTTTATGCACTTTTTGAGTAACCCTGCTTAGTAACAGCACAACTCAAAACCAGTCCTGACATGTGGAAACAAGTTGTTGCATATGTCCTGTGACCTAAAAGAAAGAAAAGAAAGACTTGCATTTATATAGCACCTTTCATGACCACCAGACGTCTCAAAGCACTTTACAGCCAATGAAGTATTTTTGGAGTGTAGTCACTGTTGAAATGTGGGAAACGCAGCAGCCAATTTGCGCACAGCAAGCTCCCACAAACAGCAATGTGATAATGACCAGATAAACTGTTTTTTTTTGTTGGTTGAGGGATAAATATTGGCCAGGACACCAGGGATAACTCCCCTGCTCTTCTTCGAAATAGTGCCATGGGATCTTTTACGTCCACCTGAGAGGGCAGACGGGGCCTCGGTTTAACGTCTCATCCGAAAGACAGCACCTCCGACAGTGCAGCACTCCCTCAGCACTTCACTGGAGTGTCAGCCTAGCTTTATGTGCACAAGTCCTTGGAGTGGGACTTGAACCCACAACCTTCTGACTAAGCAGTAGAAATACACACCATTCCTTTTTTCTATTGGAATAAAAACATAAATACATAAAACACTGAAGGGAGGATCTCAATTGGTAGTTGTGATTGAATATGGATTTAATCTATGTTGAATTTTTAATGCAAGAAACAGCATTTGATGGGTTTAAACACTGGGGGCTCGATTTTGCCAGGCACGAGGAGGCGGGTTTGGAGGAGGGTTTGGAGGCATGTGAGGTGGTAAAATCGCAAAAAAATGGCATGCGGGCCCAATCCCACCTCCATCCCGCCTCGGAGCAATTTTCCCAGAATCGGGATTTCAGACCCCGTTTCCATCCCTCCTTCAAGAGGCGGGAAAGGTCCTTAAAGGCCCTTAACAACCACGTAATTGCCTCTATAATCCCATTTTGAGAGGCCTTTCTGATTTTAACACATTTCCACCATCCTACACAACTCCTCTGGAACGTGCCAAGTAATCTTGGTGGCCTCACAAGTGGATTGCTTACTAACAGCTGCAGCTCCAGCATTAAAAAGGAGTTTTCAGCAATCATCATTTGCAGGCGGCAGAACTTTGTTTTCAGGTCTGGGGGAAGCTTTAGCAGGCCTACTCATTGTTATGGAAGTTTGGAGCCTGACACCCATCTCCAGTGTGGCCTCCTCGGAAACCCCTCTCCCCACTTTGACCTAGCGTTTCCTCAACTGAGGTATATAGTAGAAGCATGGGAACCATTTATTTCCTTTCCTCCTGGACATCAGATTCAGACGAAGACCAGCCGTGGAAGCAGCAGAACCCTGAACAACAGCAGCACCAACAGCAGGAGCGCCCAAGCTGCTGCTCACACACCTGAAGCTGCACAGGCCGGAAGGCTCCAGCGCACGACCACATTGCTGCCCGGGATGCAAGGGATGCACTCATGTTGGCCAGATTTGCTTAGCCTGCACAATCAAATGCTTTTGTTTCGCACCTTCTTACCAGAGCATCGACAATGGACAAGAACCTGCGGATTCCTATCACTCTGACCATCATACTGACAATTGCAAGTCGCCCTAAGCCCTCACTGTGGAAGTCCCATTTGCGAAATTACACAGGCCACAACTTCAACAGTTTACCATCAGATCTGTTTATGATACTGTAGGAATGGTCAAATTCCTATCTAGAGATTGAGTTCGACGCAGGCAATCAATCAAAAAGGTTTTTAATGTCAAACTAACGAGTTTAAACAGATTGATGCAAGAGAACTATGAATACAGGTCTTAACAGGTCGAAGGCTCCACGAGGACTGCCAGGGCGGTCCTGTGGATGGCGTCATGACGTCATCATGTTTTTCCCGCATTTGGGTGATCACGTGATTAGCGGCATGACATCATCGCGTTTGCCCGTGCTCTTAAAGGGACCGCACACTGTACATGCAAACAGTATATACAATGGTACAGATTTAGTCTGTAGCTAACACATCGTTAAAGGGAATTATGTACAGTTGTTCAGAGTCCCTCAGTGGCTCTGCCACATGCGCCCCCCCAGAATTGTATTTAACGGAAAAAGTCAAACGGTGAGGGGGTCTGACAAGCCTGTCAGAACGACTCCTGTATTCCCGAAGCGGAAGCTGTTGGGCGGCGGGCGGTCTGGCGGGTGGTTGCACTTGTTCTGGCGTGACGACGGTGGGCGGCCGACCTCATCTCGGTGGCTGTGCGGTCTCGACGGGACGGTCAAGGTCCAGGTGTGCTGACTTCAAACGGTCGACCGAAATGTGGTCCGGTTTACCACCGACATCCACCTTGGAGGTTTTGTCTCCTGCCTCTAACACGCAGAAAGGACCAGTGTATGGGGCCTTGAGTGGATCCCAGTGAGCATCGTGATGGATGAACACATAGTCAGCTTGTTTCAGCTCCGCTGGAACGTGAGAGCCCTGAAACCCGTGATGCGATGTGGGAACCGGTGCGAAACATCTGGCTGCTTCCTGGTGGCTGATAAGCTGGCGTGAGGCGGACCATGGCTCCGTTGGTGTTGGCAGGAAATCCCCTGGCACTTGCAGCGGCTGACCATAAACGTGCTCTGCCGCGGAAGAGTGAAGATCTTCCTTGGGGGCCGTGCGAAGGCCCAACAGGACCCACGGCAGCTTGTCTGTCCATCCAGCGTCTTGGAGGCTGGCCCTCAGTGCGGCCTTAAGCGATCTGTGAAAACGTTCGCACAGACCGTTCACTTGTGGGTGGTAGGCTGTGGTGCAGTGTAACTTGACACCGAGTCGTTGAGCCACCGCATTCCAGAGTTCGGAGGAAAACTGCGGTACCCGGTCTGAAGAGATGTCAGCAGGCACTCCAAAATGGGCGACCCATGAAGAGATGAACGCCCTGGCCACGTCCGCCGAAGTAGTAGATGACAGGGGAACCACCTCCGGCCATCTGGTGGTGCGATCTACTATGGTCAGGATGTGCGTAAAACCATGGGAAGGTGGAAGTGGTCCTACCAGGTCCACATTAACATGGTCAAACCGTCGCTCAGGAACTGCAAAGGTGGCCAATGGAGCCTTGATGTGGCGCTGTACCTTGGCCTTTTGGCAGACCTCGCAGGTGTTGGCCCAGTCGCGGACATCTTCATGCATGCCCCGCCAAACGAACTTAGATGACATTAGCTTCTGAGAAGCCTTCATTCCTGGGTGTGACAACCCATGTATGGCATCAAACACCTTGCGGCGCCAGGCGACTGGCACAATAGGGCGAGGGTCCCGAACGGAGACGTCACACAGCAACGTGGTACCCGCCGAATGAAATCTGACGTCGGCCAACTGGAGGCTAGTGGTGTTGGTGTGGTAAGTCTGCACTTCTGGGTCTGAGACTTGGTCTGCTGCCATGAGGGCGTAGTCGATGCCCAGCTGGACCGCATGCACGGTCGCGCGGGAGAGGCATTCTGCCACCAGGTTGTCTTTACCGGCCACGTGCTGAATATCTGTGGTAAATTTGGAGATGTATGTCAGCTGATGTTGTTGTCGAGATGACCACGGTTCGGCGGTCTTGGCCATGGCAAAGGTCAGTGGCTTATGGTCGACGAAGGCGGTGAAAGGACATCCTTCCAACAAGAACCAGAAATGGCGGATGGCCAGAAAAAGGGCTAGTAACTCCCTGTCGAAAGTACTGTACGCCCGCTCGTTACACCGCAGTTGACGGCTGAAGAATGCCAACGGCTGCCATGTCCCATTCACCCACTGCTCCTGAACGGCGCCGATTGCGTAATCTGACACATCGGTGGTGAGGGCAATGGTGGCTCCTGGTAGCGGGTGCGCCAGTATGGTTGCGTTGGCTAAGGCGCTCTTGGTGTCGGTGAATGCCCGGTCCATGTCACCCGTCCAGCCAACCGGATCCTTGCCAGACTTGCCCTTGAGGGCCTCGTACAGGGGCTACATGAGCAGTGCTGCCTTAGGCATGAAACGGTGGTAAAAGTTTACCATGCCGAGGATTTCCTGCAGGGCCTTTATGTTCTGCGGGCGTGGAAAGGATGTCACCGCCTCCACCTTCGCTTGCAAAGGAACCACTCCCTCTGCGGTAATGCGATGTCCCAGGAAATCAATTTGATGCAGACCAAACTGACACTTGGCTGGGTTGATAATCAGGCCGTGTTGGCTGAGGCGTCGAAAGAGGGTGCGTAGATAAGAGATGTGTTCCTCCTTATTAGGACTGGCGATGAGAATATTGTCTAAGTAGATGAAAAGGAACTTGAGGTCCCGCAGCACGGAGTCCATGAGGTGCTGGAAAGCCTGGGCGGCATTCTTCAACCCAAACGGCATCCTTAAAAATTCAAAAAGACGGAAAGGGGTGATGACTGCGGTCTTCTGGACGTCTTGCGGGTGCACCGGGACCTGGTGGTAGCCTCTGTAGTGTCCGTGTGTTGATAGAGACACTGAAGACAGGAGTTGGTTCATAGGTGTTTATTAAGCAAAGTCTGGAGGGGTACTAACGGATACAACACAATATACAGGCTTATATAGCCCGAGTGGCCATTACCGGCATTACAGCACATATGGGGCTCTCAAAGGCACATACACTACAATTCCTCCCCTTTTAGCTAACCAGTGCATCATATTTTAAGTAATTATTAATTACATGTTATAAGAAAAATAATATACACATTGCTGTAGTTAATTAATTATAAGTCAGTCTCTCTGGAGGCTTCCTGACTCGGTCCGGATAACGCCTCGGTGGTGTAGTAGTTTCTGGTGGTGTAGTAGGTTCTTTTGGCAAGGCTGATTCGGCTTGAATGCCAGTGTCGGGTTCATCGGGTTCCAGTATCACCGGATCGGAGGTAGATATGGGTATCTCTACTTCATCGTTCGGCGTATAGAGTTGTGGTGTAGGTTGTCCCTTTTCGGATGACTCTATGATTTGGTCAGCATGGCGCCTTATTATGCTTTCTCCGATGTCCATGGTATACATCAGTGGTCCTAGTCGTGTGCAGATAGTTCCAGGCTGCCATTTCTCGGTACGGTAGTCCCGGGCCAAAACTTGTTGACCTATCTGGAAGGTTCTAGTTGGCCTTTCATTCATGCCTTGAAACTGCCGGTTCTCCACGTCCCTTCTGATGTTGGGCTTGACCAAATCCAGCCGGCATCTTAGGATTCTATTGAAGAACATCATGGCGGGAGTTTGGTTGGTAACCATATGTGTTGCATTCCTGTATGCGAACAAGAAGTTATCCACCTTGTGCTGAAGTTTTATGTCTTCATTACCCATGGCCTTTATGGCCTTCTTGAAGGTCTGGACAAACCTTTCAGCCAATCCATTGGTGGCGGGATGGTATGGGGCGGACGTGTAGTGCTTAACCCCATTGTTTTTTAAGAACTTCCTGAATTCTTCGGACACAAATTGCGGTCCATTATCAGAACAGATCTGTTCCGGCAGCCCATTCCTGGCAAATATGGTCCTTAATACTGTGATGGTTTCTTCCGTGGTGGTGGAGGACATCTTTATTACCTCCGGCCACTTGGAGTGTGCATCAACCGCGATTAAGAACATTGAGTCCATAAATAGACCAGCAAAGTCGATGTGTACCCTTTGCCAGGGAGATGAGGGCCACTCCCATGGATGTAGAGGGGCTTGTGGTGGAGCGTTTTGGACCTTCTGGCATCCTAGGCAGCTCTTGGTCATTTCTTCGATGTCTCCATCGATACCTGGCCACCATACAAACGCCCTGGCTAGGTTCTTCATTTTCACTCCACCCAGATGCCCCTCGTGAAGCTCCTTTAGCACTTTATCCTGGAGTTTGGGTGGAATCACCACTCTGGATCCACACATCAAGGTTCCTCGGCACACTGACAGCTGTTCTCTTCTTTGCGAGAATGCTGGCAACAGTGGTTCGCCATGTGCTGGCCATCCCTTCACTGTTAAATCGTAGACCCGTGAGAGAGTCGGGTCATTTCTTGTTTCCCTTTCAATGGCAGAATTTGTTACTGGTAGACATTCCACTATGGTAGAGTGGAACATCTCCACTGGGTCTACTGTTGGTGCCTCTTCTACCATTGGCAACGGTAGGCGCGATAAACCATCAGCATTCCCATGCTGTTTTGATCCTTTGTATTCTATGTTGTATTGGTGTGCCCCTAGATAAAGGGACCACCTCTGTAGCCTTTGCGCTGTCATAATGGGAACACCCTTTTTAGGGCTGAATATGGAGATGAGGGGTTGATGGTCAGTCAACAAGGTAAATATTTGTCCGTGTAGGTAATGGTTGAATTTCTTCACTCCCCATGCCAGGCTGAGTGCTTCCCTGTCGATTTGGGCATAGTTACGCTCAGCTGAGTTCAATGAGCGTGACGCAAAAGCTATCGGCCGTTCCGAGCCATCAGGGAATTTATGCGATAATACTGCTCCTATGCCGTAAGGGGATGCATCGCATGCCAGTCTGATTGGCAGTGATGGGTTGTAATGAGCCAAAACTTCTTTGGATGTGATTAAGTCTTTGCATTTATGGAAGGCACGTTTGCAGTCTTCATTCCATTTCCAAATTACTCCTGTTTGTAGCAGTTCATTAAGAGGGTGTAGAAGAGTTGATAAGTTCGGTAAAAATTTATGATAGTAATTTATTAATCCCAGGAACGACCTTAATTGTGAAACATTTTCAGGTGCTGGGGCTTTTATGACCGCCTCAATTTTTTCAGGTGACTTATGCAACCCTTCCTTATTTATTATGCGGCCACAATATGATATTTGATTTCGGAAAAATTCGCACTTGGGGCGATTTGCTCGTAGGCCCCGTTCTCTCAGCCTAGTGAGCACCTGCTCTAAATTGGCAAGGTGCTCGTTGTCGTTTTCTCCTGTTACAAGGATGTCGTCTAGGTAGCATTGAGTCCCCGAATCCCTTGGAGGACTTGCTCCATAGCTCTTTGCCAGATAGCTGGAGCGGATGCTACTCCGAAAACCAGTCGATTGTACTGGTACAGACCTTTGTGTGTATTTATCGTGAGATATTTTTTAGAGGCCTCTTCAACCTCCATCTGTAGATATGCCTGTGCCAAGTCAATTTTGGTGAAACGTTTCCCTCCGGATAGTGAGGCGAAAATATCTTCTATCCTCGGAAGAGGATACTGTACCGTGTGAAGGACCGGGTTTACAGTCACCTTGAAGTCTCCACAGATGCAAATTTTTCTCTGTTCTTCAGATTTATCATTCTTCAATGCTTTCTTCATGACTGGGATGATGGGTGTTGCCCACTCGCTCCAATCTATTTTAGATAATCCGCCTGCCTTTTCCAAATTCGCCAGCTCTGCCTCGACTGCTGGACGAATTGCGTATGGCACCGGTCTTGCCTTAAAAAACTTGGGAATTGCAGCATCTTCCACTTTTATTGAGGCGGTGATGCCTTTCAAGGTTCCTAGTTTCTCTTGAAACACTTCCTTGGCGTTGGCCAAGATGTCTTTTAATCGTTCAGGTATGACGTCATCATCATTTTTTTCCTTACTGGTCACAGTCAGTGCCTGAATGGAGTGCCAGTCTAAACGTATCTTCCTGATCCATTCACGTCCCAACAGCGGTGGACCACCATCTTGTAGAACGTATAAATACAACTTCTGTATTTCCTTGCCGTTGTATACAACAGGCACCCTTATTTTTCCTTTGGGGTATACTTTCTGCCCCGTATATGTTTTCAAGATAATGGATGTGTCTTTTAAAGGTATATGCGGAAATAGCCGCTCGTAATCCCGTCGATTTATGACGGTCAGAGCTGATCCTGTATCTAGCTCCATTTTAACTGGGGACCCTGCTATTGTGAGGGTAACCTAAATGGTCTGGTAATCTTCTTTGGCAATTACATTATGTAATTTGAGAGAGCTTAGTCTCTTGTTCCCGGAGTCGCTATCACTCTTCTGGTCTTCGGAGCTACTGTCCGTCATCATTTGTACCTTCCTGTGCTTTTCCTTATTGATTCTTTTCCTGTTAGTGGATTTTTTGTTTCCAGATCGGCACACACGTGTAATGTGTCCCATCTTTCCGCATTGCCTGCATGCTTTGTCCTTGAACCAGCAGTCCCTGTGGTCATGGGTGGATCTGCCGCAGCAATAACATCTCTCGAAACCCCGTGTCATTTCATGGGTGCCGAATTCCTGTGGCCTTTGCTGTATCTCTGCAGCTCCTCTTGCACTGAAAGCCTTGTCCAGTGTTAAATCTTTCTCAGAAAATAGCCTTTTTTGTGTTCCTACACTTAGGAGACCGCAGACGAATTTGTCTGGCAGAGAATCTGCCAGTCCTGCCTCGAATTGGCAGTGTAGGGTATCAACAATCTCCTCAAAATTCTTGTCCATCGGTTCGGCTGGAGTGATTAAGTTTCGTAACAGCTTGTATGTCTTTGTGCCCATTAGATCCAGAAGTACTGAAGCTTTTTTCTCATCTTCTGTTCCATTTGCGGTGCAATATACCTCCACTCTTTCCACATATGTGGTCCAATCCTCTATCTCGTTATCAAAAGCATCAATATTGCCAGAATTAGGCATCTTAGAAAAGATATGGCGCTTCCCACGCTTTTCTTTCTTTTCTGCAGAAAAGATATGGCGCCTCCCACGCTTTCCCGCTGCTGCTGCCGATGACAACGCTGTTTCCCACGGTTTCCGTTCTCTTTTTATTTATTTATTTATTTACAGTTGGAGACTCGTTCCCGCCGGACTCTCTCTGTAGGTCTGAACGCCGACCTGCTTGCAGCCGTGGCCGTCTCCCGAGTGCTCCCTTCCAGTCTGTTACTGCTTGCCTCCGCTTTTGCTGCTTGGCCCAGCTGTAGAGCCAGCCGCTGGAGCCCCAGCCTGACGCCCAGGAAGGTTACCGCAGTACCTGCCACCAGCTTGGCCAGCTGGTGAAACAACAGCTTCTTTCACTTCTTGATTCTTCTGGACGTCAGAGGAATCGATGTCCTTGAGGTGCTGCCGAATTGTAGGTAAGTCCGTTTCCACTTTGTCGCCACTGTAGTGTCCGTGTGTTGATAGAGACACTGAAGACAGGAGTTGGTTCATAGGTGTTTACTAAGCAAAGTCTGGAGGGGTACTAACGGATATAACACAATATACAGGCTTATGTAGCCCGAGTGGCCATTACCGGCAATACAGCACATATTGGGCTCTTAAAGGCACATACACTACAGCCTCGGACAAGGTCAACCTTGGAAAAAACGGTGTTTCCTGCCAAATGGGCAGAGAAATCCTGAATGTGGGGGATCGAGTATCGATCAGGAGTGGCGCGTCGTTTAGGCGCCGATAGTCGCCGCAGGGCCGCCATCCACCGCCAGGTTTCGGTACGATGTGAAGAGGCGAAGACCAGGGACTATTCAACCTGCGAATAATCCCTAAGCATTCCATTGTTGCGAACTCCGCCTTCGCGACCGCTAGCTTGCCAGGTTCGAGGCGCCGGGCCCGTGCGTGGACGGGGGGGGCCGGTGGTGGTGATGTGGTGTTCTACACCATGTTTCGTGGCCGTGGAGGAGAAAGCGCAGGAGACGGTGCGCGACATGGTGTTACTACGGTGGCAAGGGATAGAGTGAAATGTGGCCACGTTGATCAGCCATCGGTTCCTTACATCGACCAGGAGGCCGTTGGCGCACAAGAAATCTGCACCGAGAATGGCTTGTGAAACCTTGGCCGTAACGAATTCCTAGAAAAACCGCTGGCCGCCGAAGCACACCTGGACCCGCCGTCTGCCGAAGGTCCGAATAGCTCTGCCATTAGCCGCTTTGAGGGGGAGGCCGTGCCTCCCAGCCTGTACATCAAGAGCTGACGCGGGTAGAATGCTGCACTGCACTCCGGTGTCGCACAGGAACCGACGACCGGAGAGGGTATCTGTGATGAAGAGCAGCTTGCCTGCATTGCCGATTGCCATCGCGGCCGCGGGGCACCCGTTAGACCCGTTCTTCATTGGACGTATTTGTTGGGTTTTTTTGAGAGAAGCTGCAGGGAGGGCGGCAACATCTCGCCTTCACGCCAAACCGCGCGTGGTAGAAGCACAGCCCCGCGGGCTGAGGAGTTGGGGCGGCGTCTGTTGGGGATGGGCGCCTCGTGGCAGCGCAGTACTGTTGCGTAACAGCGAATATTTTGTCTGCCTCGGCAGCGAGCGCTGCGCAGTCTTCGACCTCGGATCTCGCCAAGGCCGCTTGCACTTGCTCCGGTAATTGGCTGAGGAATAACTCTCTAAAGAGAAAGCATTCCGGTTCGGAACCGAGAAGTGTGAGCATTTGGCTCATCATCTCGGAAGGTTTGGAGTTGCCGATCCCGGGCATAGCGAGCAGCCGACGGGCGCGCTCTGATTTCATGAGCCCGAAAACCTATAGCAACCGCGCCTTGAGGGTCTCATACTTGTGGTCCGCTGGGGGGTTCCCGAGAAGACTGACGATCCACGAGGCGGTAGAACCGTCGAGTGCAGAGACCACGTATAAGTATTGGGTCTGATCCTCAACGATGCCTCTCAGGGCGAACTGGGCTTCAACTTGGATGAACCACGAGGTCGCTTGTTGCTCCCAGAACTGCGGCAGTTTCAATGAAACGGCGTTTGCCTCCATACTGTGTTCCTTTTGCGAAATCCATTCACAAAAGTCGGGGTCACCAATGTAGGAATGGTCAAATTCCTATCTAGAGATTGAGTTCGACGCAAGCAATCAATCAAAAAGGTTTTTAATGTCAAACTAATGAGTTTAAACAGATTGATGCGAGAGAACTATGAATACAGGTCTTAACAGGTCGGAGGCTCCAGGGCGGTCCCGTGGATGGCGTCATGACGTCATCACGTTTTTCCTGCGTTTGGGTGATCACGTGATTAGCGGCATGACGTCATCGTGTTTGCCTGCGCTCTTAAAGGGACCGCGCACTGTACATGCAAACAATATATACAATTGTACAGATTTAGTCTGTAGCTAACACATCGTTAAAGGGAATTATGTACAGTTGTTCAGAGTCCCTCAGTGGCTCTGCCACAATACCATGATAAGGATGGCTGGTCCAAATACAATGCATCACAGCACCCAAGTGACTACCCTTGTAACTACTTGTGCATTATCTTCCTCTTACGCGTGCTCCTACGTGGGGCGTCCCCTGTGGCTTCAGCAGACATGGCTCACTTTCTTGCTGCTCCTGCCTTGACACCTTTGGTGAGCATCCTCTGGGGTGGCGAGCCTGTGAGGGCTCGCCAACAGTCTGCTGCTCCTGCAGCTGTGCAGGGGCTGAGATGCCCATCTCAGTTGGGTGAGGATTCTGGTGGGGCTCTGACCGAGGGCTTTGCAGTGGCATGGTCGTGTGAGCGTTTGGAGAGGAGACCCCACTTCTTTGTTGTCTGCCACCAACATCCCTCTCATGGGTCAACCCCACTTCAGAGCTAGCAAGTGGCTTGATAGCACCTTGCTGCACTTCAGGGGGGCCATGAGCACCTGTTTCTGCACTGGAAGTCCTACTCCAGAGGACTTCCATGAAGATCTGGTTTCTCTACTCAATAGCTGACCATTGCTCCTCAAGAGATGGCATTCTATTCTGAACAATCACCACGTTTTCAAGACCCTGGCGACTAAGCTCCTCCATGGCCATAGACATCCTCTCCTCTATCGTAGCCATCCGCTCCTCTACGGTAGCCAGCCTTACCACAGAGGTAGCCATCCTTTCCACGGAGGTTGCCATCCTTTCCGTGGTGATGTGTTCATGCGCCAAAGCCTCCATAAAGGCTCTGCTCATGTTCGCAATGGACTCTTCCATTCACTCCACACTCGCAGTGACCCTGGAGACAAAACCTGCCAGAGACTCCTGCACCTGTTCCTGGAGTTCCAGCACCGCTCTCCTTCTGGATGGACCCGGAGGCACAGGGTCGACATACAGCTGAGCCGAGCTGGCAGAGTCCTGCGCCCTCCAACGAGGACTCTCCACTGCTGTCCCTGTCTCCACCATCTGCTGATGCTCACTTGTGAGCTGTGATATACCAGATGCCAACAATACTCTTATCTTGCGACGGTCCCACCGAGGTGTGAGTGTCTGCGCTGGTGCTGGGTGCGCTGGATTCTGCTGACACTGCACCCTCAGAGGTTGTAGCTTCCTCAGAGGAGTCTGGAAGCTCAGGCTGTTCCTCCTGGACAGTGGGGATGGGGGCACTCGATGGTCCTGTGGCGGAGTAAAGGAAAGAGTTAGAGATGTGTGGTCAAGGTTACATGCACATTGAATAGTGCAGATGATCATAAGTCAATCTGTTGGAGCATCAGAATCATTATCAGTGCCTCATGCATTGTCAATGAGAGAGATGCCAAACTATTCTGTCACCAGCTTGCTGTGATGTGCCCGTCTGTCCATCCCCCACTTGGGAATCCTCCTCGATTCCGGCGATTACCAAGGCCACCTCCTCCGAGGTGGTGAGCTTGGCTACTAAGGCTGGCCTTCCTCCTGTCATGGCTCTTTCCCTCTTATTGTGGGCTCTCTTTTCCTGCAATGAGGGACACAATGTAAAGTCCGCGCCTCAATAATACACGGACTTCAGGAGAACAGTTTAACAGGTACTTTACTGAACAGGAGGCAGCGTCAGACTGAAAATACAGAAGCCTGCTAGGGCCTTTTATACAGGGGTGGTCACTGCTGGTACTGCAGTCTAAGACCAGTTATTCCCTTAAAGGTACATACACAACAATTCCTCCCCTTTTAGATAAACAGTACATAACATTCATGTAACAACTAAATAATAACTAATTACAATTACAATTTTCTCAGTAATATATACACCAACTGAAATAGTCATTTATAAGTTCAGTCTTTGAGGAGGCTTCCTGATCCTGACTGGATAGCGCCTTTCTCGAGTATCCTGTTCTGGCGGTGGAGTCAATTCTGGCTCATTGTCATTGGTTGGTTCATCAGCTTCCAATACCCCTGCTTCTGAGGTAGACGCAATCTGTACTTCAGGCTCATTACCAGGTGCACATGCTTGTGGTATAGGTTTGGCTTGTTCCTGTGACTCTAGAATCTGGTCAGCATGGCGTCTCACGATGCTCTCTCCAATGTCCACTGTGTACATTAGTGGTCCCTGCTGTGTGCATATCGTTCCTGGCTGCCATTTTTCTGTTCGGTAGTCGCGGGCCAAGACTGATTGCCCTATCTTGAAGCTCCTGGTTGGCTTCCCATTTATGTGCTGGAACTGCTTATCCTCAACATCTCGTCTTATGTTTGGTTTGAGCAAATCCAAGCGACATCTTAGTCTCCGGTTGAAAAACAGTACGGCTGGAGTTTGGTTGGTTACTGCATGTGTCGCATTCCGGTAAGCAAACAAGAAGTTATCCACCTTGTGTTGCAGTGGTATGTCGTCATTATACATTGCCTTTATGGCCTTTTAAAAGGTCTGAACAAACCTCTCAGCCAATCCATTTGTGGCTGGATGATATGGGGCAGATGTGTAATGTTTCACCCCATTATTCTTCAGGGACCTCCGGAAATCCTCAGACACAAACTGTAGGCCATTGTCGGAACAAATCTGTTCTGGCAACCCATTCCTGGTGAAGATGGTCCTTAGGACTGCAATAGTTTTCTCCGTGGTGCTGGAGGACATTTTTATGACCTCTGGCCATTTCGAATGGGCGTCCACAGCGATTAGAAACATTGAGTCCATAAATGGACCAGCGAAATCAATGTGTACCTGTTGCCATGGAGATGAGGGCCACTCCCATGGATGTAGCGGGGCCTGTGGTGGAGCGTTTTGGGCCTTCTGGCATCCTGTGCATCTCTTGGTCATATCCTCGATTTCGTTATCGATTCCCGGCCACCACACAAACACCCTGGCTAGGCTCTTCATTTTTACCCCTCCCAGATGACCCTCGTGAAGCTCATTGAGCACTCTATCTCTCAACTTGGGTGGAATTACCACTCGGGATCCACACATCAAGGTTCCCCGGCACACTGACAGCTGTTCTCTCCTTGGCGAGAATGCTGGCAACAGTGAGTCACCATATGCTGGCCATCCCTTCACCGTCAAATCATAGGCCCGAGAGAGTGTCGGGTCATTTCGTGTTTCCTTCTCAATACTTGCGTTTGTAACAGGCAAACATTCGACTATGGTCGCATGGAATATCTCCACAGGGTCCACTGCAGGTGCTTCTTCCGCCGTAGGCAACAGTAGGCGCGACAGCCCATCAGCATTTCCATGTTGCTTTGTACCTTTGTACTCTATGTCATACTGATGTGCCCCTAGAAAAAGTGACCATCTTTGCAGCCGTTGCGCCGTCATCACTGGAACGCACTTCTTTGGGTTAAAAATTGAGACCAGGGGTTGATGATCAGTCAGTAGGGTGAATTTCTGCCCGTGCAGATAGTGATTGAACTTCTTCACCCCCTACACCAGGCTGAGGGCCTCCCTGTCAACCTGGGCGTAGTTACGCTCGGCTGAGGTTAGCGAGCGCGATGCAAAGGCTATTGGCCTCTCTGAACCGTCACGGAATTTGTGTGACAGCACCGTTCCAATGCCGTAAGGTGACGCATCACATGCCAACCGAATCGGCAGTGTTGGGTTGTAGTGGGCCAATACTTCTTTTGAAGTGATTAGGCATTTACATTCCTGAAAGGCACGCTTACACTCATCACTCCATTTCCATGTTACACCAGTTTGAAGCAGGGCATTCAGTGGGTGCAGAATTGTGGATAAATTCGGCAAGAATTTATGGTAGTAGTTCACCAACCCGAGGAACGACTTCAGTTGCGACACATTCTCCGGTGCTGGAGCCTTGACTACAGCCTCAATCTTGTCCGGCGACTTATGCAACCCTTCCTCATCAATCATGTGGCCACAATACGAGATTTGTCTCCTGAAGAACTTGCATTTGGGACGGTTGGCTCGTAGCCCATATTCCTGCAATCTCGTGAGCACCTGTTCCAGGTTGGCAAGGTGTTCATTGTCATTTTTGCCCGTAACCAGGATGTCGTCCAAATAACACTGGGTCTCCGGGATCCCTTGCAAGACTTGTTCCATTGCCCTCTGCCAAATAGCCGGGGCCGATGCTACCCCGAATACCAGTCGATTGTACTGGTAAAGGCCTTTGTGAGTGTTTATCGTGAGGTATTTCCTAGATGCTTCTTCCACCTCCATTTGTAGATACGCTTGGGCCAGATCAACCTTCGTAAAACGTTTCCCTCCAGATAGTGAGGCGAAAATATCTTCTATCCGCGGAAGCGGATACTGTACTGTGTGCAGGACTGGGTTCACAGTCACCTTGAAGTCCCCGCAGATGCGAACCTTCCTTGGCTCCCCAGGCGTGCTGCTCAATGCTTTCTTCATTACAGGAACGATGGGGTGTGGCCCACTCGCTCCAGTCCACCTTAGACAGCACCCCCGAACGCTCCAGACTCTCCAGTTCAGCTTCCAAAGCTGGGCGGATCGCGTATGGCACCGGTCTGGCCTTGAAAAATTTTGGGGTTGCGTTATCCTCAATCTTTATGGTTGCCTTTACTCCTTTTAGAGTCCCAAGTCCTTGTTGGAACACCTCTTCCGCATCAGATAGAATCTGTGACAGATGCCCAGGTGCGACGTCATCATCTTTTTTGTCAGTCACAGTTAGTGCCAGAATGGAATGCCAATCCAATTGTAGTTTTCGGATCCATTCACGTCCCAATAATGGTGGTCCTACATCTCATAGTATATACATGTATAGTTTCTGTGTTTCCTTTCCGTTATATTCAACTGGCACCCTTATTTTTCCTCTGGGGTAGACCTTTTGCCCCGTGTATGTCTTCAATACAATGGACGTGTCCTTTAAGGGTATGTGTGAGAATAGCCGCTCATAGTCTCGTCGATTCATGACAGTTAGGGCTGATCCTGTGTCCAATTCCATCTTTACTGGGGACCCTGCTATCATGAGGGTGACCCAAATGGTTCGGTGATCTTCCTTTGCGATCACATTGTGTAACTTTAAACAACTTAGTCTCCTGCTCCCGGAGTCCTTATCACTCTCCTGATCTTCAGTTTCTTTACTTTCCTGTACTATTCCTTAGTAGTTCTTGTCATGTTGGTCTTCTTTCCCGACCTGCAGACTCTTGCTATATGTCCCATTTTTCCGCATTGCCTGCATATTTTGTCTTTAAACCAGCAGTCCTTCTGCTCATGGGTTGTTCTGCCGCAGCGATAGCACTTTTCGGCTCCATACGCCATTTCGTTAGCGCTGTATTCTTGTGGTTTCTGTTGTATTTCCACAGCTCCCTGTGCTGCTGCTTCGTAGGATACTGCCACGCTGAAAGCCTGTTCTAGCGTCAGATCCTTTTTTGAAAGTAATCATTTCTGGGTTCCTTCACTCTGGAGCCCGCAGACAAACTTATCCCGTAAGGTGTCTGCCAGTCCTGCTCCGAACTGGCAGTGCTTCGATAACTTGCGTAGTTCCGTAAGATAGTCAGCATTGCTCTCATCTTTGTGCTGGTTTCTTTTATGGAACTTGAATCTTTCTGCTATCAGCAGTGGTGTAGCGCTTAGGTGTTCCTGTAAGATATGAACAATCTCCTCAAAACTTTTCTCCATTGGTTTAGCTGGGGTAATTAAATTCCGCAATAGGCCGTACGTATTCGCACCCATCAGATTTAATAATACCGACCCCCTCTTTCCATCGGCCACCTCATTTGCCTTGCAGTACACTTTGATTCTTTCTACATACGTGGTCCAGTCTTCTACCTCGTTGTCGAAAGCAGTGATACTGCCACTTTTCGGCATCTTGGGCGATTTAAAATGGCGCCTCCCGCGCTTTTGCTTCTTCCCCAATGGGATAAAATGGCGCCTCCCGCACTTTTGCTTCTTCCCCTTACTGCCACGCTGCTCCTAGCGTTCTACGGGGTAATGGCGGCGACCCGCAGCTTCGGCGCGTCTCGCTTTCCTTACCCCCCCCGTCTAGTTTCTCTCCGCTGTCCTGTTCTTGAGCACCGACCACGCCCTGTGCGCTCCACCCTCTCTCTCTTGTTTTCTTTTCCCAGCGACGCTGTGCGGCCCGTTTTGCAGAGCCGCTCAATCGAGCTTGAGCCCGCCGCAGTCCGGAAGGGTCAGCGCGCTACCTGCTACCAGCACGATTCGCTGGAACCATAGTCTCTCCCGCAATTCTCCAAACACCGATGGATTCTTTGGGCGGTTGCCCTCGGTCGACGCCCGTTGCTCAGACTACGACCTTCCAGGACCTTCCTTTCAGGCGAGATCCCCGTGAGATGATGCCACACTGCAGGTGAGTTCGAACTTAGTCGTCGCCACTGTAAAGTCCGCGCCTCAATAATACACGGACTTCGGGAGAACAGTTTAACAGGTACTTTACTGAACAGGAGGCAGCGTCAGACTGAAAATACAGAAGCCTGCTAGGGCCTTTTATACAGGGGTGGTCACTGCTGGTACTGCAGTCTAAGACCAGTTATTCCCTTAAAGGTACATACACAACACACACAAGTGGAGTTTGAGTGAGAATAAAGGAGTGAGTGTAGAGAATGCATAGCATAGATGCTTAGAAGGATACAAAGGGCCCTGCCTGTATGTTGTAAGTTGTTGTTGTTGTTGCATCACAGTGATAGGAAATGTGAGAGCTACATGGTCGAATAGTTAAGTGAATGTGACCATAGAGAGTGAGGCAATGGGTAAGGGTGCAGTGATGTAAGTGTCAAGTGGGATGTGGAGGAAGAGGTTAGCAAAGCAGAGTGCTGGTGAGGAGAGGCGATGGGGATCAGATTGAGGGTGGTGGGAAAGTCATACTCACTTTTCCTGTGCGGAGAAGGTCATGAAACCTCTTCCTGCACTGCAGCCAGGTTCTGCGGCTCGTCGATATGGAGTTGACCTCCTGGGCCACTTGCAGCCACACAGCTTTAATCTGCTGGGGTGGCTTTTTCTCCCTGAGGAATGGAAGAGCACCTCCTAATTCGATCTTGCTCCCTCCACCAGAGCTTGGAGGGAGGCCTCATCGAAGAGTGGAGCACACTTTTGCCTGCTGGTGGACATAGTCAATCAATGAAGTCCTTACTACAATCACCATAAAGTTTGCAGTCTCCAGAAGAAGCAAGGCTGCTTGCAGGCCTTAAATCCAGCTGCATTGATGATGTCGTCGGAGGCGACTTTCTGTATGAAAAGATTCATTGGGCCAGGGGTTCTCACACGCTGGAAATCAATTGCCCAATTAGGGCAAAATCGCACTTTTTCCCCACTTCACTTCGGAGTCGGAGTCCTGACACGAAAACCACCTGACACGCCCTAGTCCGCCTACACTGGCAAAATCGTACCCTAGGTATTTCTCAAAGAAAAGCAATGAGTTCAGAGACCTAATACAAAAGCAAAATACTGTAGATGTTCTGACGAAGGGTCATCGACCTGAAACGTTAACTCTGTTTCTCTCTCCACAGATGCTACCTAACCTGCTGAGTATTTCCAGCATTTTCTGTTTTTAGTTCAGAGACCTGACAGGCTCACTGTGACAGGCATCACAAGGTGTTTTGGAAAACACAATGGGGGAATTTTAACCCCAAAAAACGGGTGGGTTGGGGTCGGGTGGGAAGATAAAGTGTTAAAAATCTGAATCTTGACCAGAACCCGCCTCTAACCCACCCACTTCGGTTTTAACGGAGGCGGGATGGGGGCGGGCAGCCAAGCCACTGCCAGGAGGCGAGTCGCTCATTTAAATATTATAATGAGGCTGACGTGCCTCAGATTTAACCAGCATTTTAAATTTGACCGTGGCTCGTCAAGTTTCGCAGGCCTCAGGAAACCCAACAGCTAATGGAAGGTGAGGGCTGCTGGATCCAGGAGGTAAGTGCCTCTACGCTTATCTCCTGGATCCAGTGTTCCTGCCTCACCCACCCCCCGTGATCGGAGACCTACCACGAGGTCTCTGATCCCACACCCCCAGGCCTCCGTTCGCCTACCTGGCCTTCTCCCTCCTCACCCCGATCATTCTCCAGGCCGGCCCAATCTCTCCCTCCCCCCACCGACCACCTCAAGTCCGGTGATGATTCTCTGCCTCTCCCCCCACCCGACCACACCCAGGCCGGCCTCATTCTCGCCCTCCACCCCCCCATGTAACTCCTTGGCCACCAATGATTCTCTCCCTCTCCTCCCTGTAAGATTAGGATCATAGGCCACACACACATTACCCAAAGGGTTTTAGGAGTTGCAAGGCTTTTATTAAAGAGCTACAGTTTTAAAGCATAATCAGATATTACATATGGTTTAAGCTGAGTATAATAGTCATACAACCCCTGGCAATAGAAAGCGATCTACGACTCCCGAATTGGAATGCCACGACTGGACGGATGGGGAGGCAGTACAGTGGTCTCGGATTGGGTGGATTCCTGCAGTCTGCTGCAGCGGTAACTTCCGTTAGGTCATCCCTCAAGCTGTTGGACGTGTTAGGCCATCAGCCACCTCAGAGGCTAAACCCGACCAAGGTGTTAGGCCGTAGCCACCTCGGGGAAGCCTTCGCCCGACTGCCTGATTTCCTCTCTCGGTCGCCTATATTTATAGTTATTTCGGTGGGCTGGTAATCACCTGGTGTCAATCATTTGATCCCCCATCCTATTGTCCAATTGTGAAGCGAGAAGGCAACCCTCACCGTCCCTTTCTGCATGACTGATGAGGCCTCCCTCTTACCTTTCTGAGGAATGTTTTGTTATGTTCCTTTAAGGACATTTTATGACTTTTCGGCTCCATTTTTGTCTATTATCCCACCATCCTGTGTTGTTTTGCATTTTACGATTCCCTTATCACTTCTATTTGTCTTTTGATGTTTGTTATTTGACCTTGCTGGTATTTCTGCTATCTGTTCCCGGCTGCATGTTGACAGTCTCTGCTCTAAGAATTAAAACCCATCTTTGAATCTAACAGCTATTTCTTACTGATCACCTCCAGGCCAGCGATGATCTCTCCCCTCCCCGCTCCCCAGCCGCAACCCAGCCAGAGATGTTCTCTCCCTCCGACCCCCCGTTCACCTCCAGACCGGCGATGATTCTCTCCATTCCCCCCTCCCCCCCCCCCCACACTCGCACCCCGATCACCTCCAGGCCGGTGATGATTCTCTCCCTCCCACCCCACCCCCCGTTCACCTCCAGACCGGTGGATGATTCTCTCCATTCCCCACCGCCGCCCCCCCCCCCCACACTCGCACCCCGATCACCTCCAGGCCGGTGATGATTCTCTCCATTCCCCCCTCCCCCCCCCCCACACTCGCACCCCGATCACCTCCAGACCGGTGATGATTCTCTCCATTCCCCCCCCCCCCCACACTCGCACCCCGTTCACCTCCAGACCGGCGATGATTCTCTCCATTCCCCCCCCCCCCCCCGCCACACTCGCACCCCGATCACCTCCAGGCCGGTGATGATTCTCTCCCTCCCACCCCACCCCCTGTTCACCTCCAAACCGGCGATGATTCTCTCCATTCTCCCCTCCCCCCACACTCGCACCCCGATCACCTCCAGACCAGCGATGATTCTCTCCATTCCCCACCCCCCCCCCACACTCGCACCCCGATCACCTCCAGACCGGTGATGATTCTCTCCCTCCCACCCCACCCCCTGATCACCTCCAAACCGGCGATGATTCTCTCCATTCCCCCCCCCCCCACCCCACCCCACACTCGCACCCCGATCACCTCCAGGCCGGTGATGATTCTCTCCCTCCCACCCCACCCCCCGTTCACCTCCAGACCGGCGATGATCTCTCTCCCCCCGATCACCCCTCAGGCCCCCCTATGTTCTCTGCCTCCCCCCGATGCTCCTCTGGCCCCCTGTTGTTCTCTGCCTCCCCTACCCCGCTGCTCCTCTGGACCCCTGGTGCTCCAGTCCGACCCCCAACCGCTCCCAACCTCCACTCGATCCCTCCCTCCTCTGTGTGGCCTAGTGCCAGGTAGAGAGACTGGCTGGCTGCGGGCCGGAAACAGAGGATTCAAATGCAAATCAGGACCTGCTGTTAAATTTAGCAGGGCCTGTGAGAAACCCGTTCTCCTGGGTTTCCCGACCATTTCCGAAGACCCCTCCCCTCCCCGCACTGATTCCCACCCGCACCCCCCTCTCCTCGCAACCCACCTGCTGATTAAAATTCTGGCCAATGAGTCTAAGGTGTTAATTGTGTTCTGTGGCTGCAGATTTCACATAGCAAGCATCATATGCCATTGACAAAGATTAGTTATACATTTAATATTGGAGCTAGGCTATTTAGGAGTGAAATCAGGAAGCACTTTTTCATGAAGAGTAGTGAAAATATGGAACTCTCTCCTCCAAAATGTTTTGCATACTGGGTCAATTGAAATATTCAAGACTGAGATTGATAGGTTTTTATTAGGTAAAAGAATCAAGGCCAGGGGTATGGATCAAAGATGAGTAAATGGAGTTAAGGTACAGATCAGCCATAATTTAATTGAATGCTGGAACAGACTCAAGCTCTACTCCTGGAACTATGTTCCTATGTAACTAAGGAATCTGGGAATGTTTGCATTGGAGAAAAAAAGATCTGGGCATACATTAATGGAGTTTTCAAGATTCTAAAAAGTAAAGATAAATGAAGCTGTGATAAATAGTTTGATATAACTACTGCTTGTAACTAGGGGAAGTAACTTATCCTATAAAGTATCAAAGTTACATTCAACTACTTTACCCAGAAACTGGTGACAGTGTGGAACAGGTTGCCAAGGATGCAGTGGAGATGAATAGTGTTGGCAAATTCAGGAAATAGTATTTTGGTGAAAGAAGCAATTGATCAGTACAAGAAATATAGGGGGTGAAATTGGGTATCGCCCCGTTTGGGGCGCTAACTTTTTAAATTTTGAAAATTTAGCATCAGGCACTAAGGATTCTGAACTTCTATTAAATTGGGTGTTAGCACCCCGAGAAGGAAGTGAGGTGCTAAATCAAGCGCTAATTACATCAGTGGGGTGCTACCAGCAGAGCGCTAATGAATTTCAGGTGCAATGCATTCAGCAATGATCCTTCACACTGGTTCCTTCCAGCTCTTAAAGGGGAGGTTGCATCATTGTGCAGATGCTGATTTTCAGCATTGCTGGCTTTGAGGCAACCTGCAAGCAAGTGAATCCCCTGATGGCTATGGCTGTTCCCACTCCCAGGAAGAGAGAGCTCGTTGGTTCACAGACGTGGCATCGGAGGCATTGGTGGCTGGAGTGGAGCGAAGCGAAGGAGGGCAATGCTGTTCCCAGCCACTAGAAGGAGGCCATCGCCTCAGGTGTTCAGGGCAATGTGGAGGGAAGTGTCCCAGGAGGTCTTGGCCAGTAGTGTGGTGGAACGCAGCCTGACACCGTGCCGCAAGAAATTCAACCTCAGTCGGGTGGTCAAGGTGAGTACATGCTTCAACAGCTCCTACATACCAGTATCTGAATCTCAGTCTGTACACACTGCACAAAGAACCACACAGCCACCACTCACCCACCAAACATCTTCACCTACTCAAACTCACATCCACATCTCACGCCTTGCCTACTATCACAGCTATTCAACGACGGCAGGCATATCTCCCAAACACATAGCTGGACTCTGACTGAAACACATTTGTTTCTCTTGCAGGCCAAGATGGCCCACAATAAGAGGGAGCAGCAGAGAATAGACGGGGGTGATGCGCAGCTCCAGCAGCTCTCAGATCTTGAGGAGCGAGTGCTGCGACTCATTGGGCAGCAGGTGGTGGGTGCCATGACTGTCAGCGATGTTGACCCTGTTGGGGGCAAAAATGGTATCTTCAGCCCCTTTCCTTCTTTCCTCACATTTCCTCCTCACACCACAAATCTTTCTCACTTTCCACCTCCTGAGAATGTCTGCATTCCTTGCTCCATTCCTGTCCCCCTGCCCTCACCTTAACACGAGTGTTGTGCCTTTATGCTTTCAGATAATCAGCAACCAGATGACCAGCCTATCCCTAAGCCTCCCAGCGAGAGTGAGGAAGGAGAAGAGGAGGAGGAGCAAAGCACCGCGTCACTGCATGTCTCACCCACATATTGTTGTTGTATATATGTGGTTAATGGTTTTTGATAAATTTATTACTGGAATGTTGCAGATTTGGTACTGTGTCTCATTTCAGTTTTGGGGTGTGGTATGGAATCACAAAGTGATGGAATGATGGCGACGTGCTCAGCAACCGGAAAGAGGATTCGAAGTCACTGGAAACAAAGTCTGATGAGACGGTCACGGACAGACCTTGCAGAACACCGATTGAGTGGCTGCCTCCTCCGTCGCTGCTGTTCATCCTCCTGCTCCCTCTGCTACTCTTCTTCCTCCTCCTCCTCATCCTCCTGAGGTGGTGGAGTTATGCTTGGTGGCAACAGCTGCGCCCTCATAATGGCCAAGTTGTGCAGCATGCAGCAGATGATGACGAAAACTGACACCTGCTCAGCCAAGTACTGGAGGGCTCCTCCCGAGCGGTCAAGGCAGTGGAACTGTTGCTTGAGCACTCCGATGGTCTGCTCGATGATGTTCCTGGTGGCAGTATGGCTCTCATTATATGAGTGCTGGGGTTGCAGTGGGGGGACTCATGAGCCAGGTGGAGAGCAGATAGCCCTTGCCTCCCAGCAGCCAGCCGCAAGCTTGATGTGGTGGCAGGAATAGGTCTGGCACGCCGGTCTGGAGTCGGATGAAGGCATCGTGGCTGCTGCCAGGATAGCTAGCATTGATGGTCAAGATTCGCCATGTGAGGTCTCACACCAACTGCACATTAAGTGAGTGGTAGCCTTTGCAGTTACGGAATACCTCAGCGATGTGGGTGCAGTCAATGGTGCCCTGCACCATGGGGAAGCCTGCTATCCTGGCAAAGCCACATGCATGCTCGCGCTGCTTCTCACTGGTCATGGGGATGGAAATGTAGTCCCTTCTCCTTCTGTACAGAGCATCTATGGCCTGGCGGATGAAGCAATGGATGGCAAACTGGGAGATGTTGGAGATGTTGCCTGTCGCACACTGGAATGATCCGCTGGTGTAGAAATTGAGGGTGGCGGTGATCTTGACTGCCACTGTGAGAGCCGTGGTGGTCCTGATCTAAGGCTCGAGGTCTGGCTGCAGGAGGTGGCAGAGCTCTGTGACCACATCCTTGCTGAAGTGGAGCCTTCTAATACACTGAGGTCACGGTCCATCATCAAAGACCCTACCCACCCCAGCCACAGTCTGTTCACCCTCCTGCCATCTGGGAGACGCTACAGATGCATTCGCACCCGTACAACCAGATTTAGGAACAGCTTCTTTCCCAGGGCTGTCATCCTACTGAACTCCACAAATAAACTCTAAAGCCTGCACATCTGCCAATGCACTTTATTATGGTATGCTTATGTTAATGTATTACAAGCCAAATGTATGTTGAATGTTTAAATGTCTTAATCTAAATGTACACTCTCGGGAGCCGCAAGCCTACATTTCGTTGTATTGCACTTGTGCACTAACAATGACAATAAAAGTTGATTTGATTTGATCAGTGAAATTAATGTAGGAAAACTGGTGCTGGAATACCCTGGGTGGGTAAGGCCTCCTGTTGAGAGCCCTGTTGGCCCTTCTACCTCTGGCCATATTTTGCACTCTTTCTCTGTGCCTCAGTTGCCTCCGACATTGACGCTGCATTTAGGGTGAGGTCCAGTGCCAGTACAGCCCCCATGAAAGGATCCAAACATTGCACTTTCAAATCTCCCCTCAATGAAACTGAAGAATCTTTGTGACAGAAACTTGTTAAAATGCAAAATGCTCAAGTCGGTCAAAAGGCCTCTTTTCCTATGTGAAACTAACAATGCAGCATTGTCGGCCGACGAAAACGAAACCGTATGTGGACTCCTTTAAATAGCACTCCTCCAGGGGACATCCGACTGAAAGCTGCCTCCTCTACCTGTCGTTGTTAACGGCAGGTGCACAAGCAGGGGGCGAGAGGGAATTTCTCATCCGGGGCGCTACCGGGACGCTGCACATGGCAATGATGTCACGATCTCTGGGCACAGGAGATCGGGGTGCAATGTCTTACCGCTGTTGCAAAACTCCCACCGAATTTAGCGGGAGGCGTTGATATCGCCGCGCCCACGAGACAAGTAGCAGAATGCATAGCAAGCTGGCTACAAAACAGAGAGTAGGGGTTAAAGGTAGTTACCCAGACTGGCAAAAGGTGGGAAGTGATGTTCCACAGGGATCGGTGCTGGGACCACGGTTTTTCACTACTTACATAAACGATTTGAACTCCAGAATCGCAAGTACAATTTCAAAATTTGCAGACGACACCTGGGGGGTGGTACAGTTAATATAGAGGAGGACTGTGACAAAATACAGGGAAAACATTAATAAACTTGCAGAATGGGCATGTAATTGGCAAATGAAATTCAATATAGATAAGTGTGATGTGGTACATTTTGATTGGAAGAATAAGGAAGCCATATACTCCTTGGAAAATTAGAGTCTAAATGGGGTAGAGGAGCAGAGGGATCTTGGGTACAGATACACAAATCATTATTAGTAGCAACGTAGGTTAATAAGGCCATAAAAAAGCAAACAAAGCATTGGGGTTCATTTTTAGAGGGATAGAATTGAAAAGCAGAGAAGTTATGTTAAACTTATATAGAACTTTGGTTAGACTACACTTGGAGCACTGTGAACAATTCTGGTTTCCATATTATAAAAAGGATATAGATGCACTGGAGAAGGTGCAAAAAAGATTTACTAAGATGATACCAGAACTTGGCACTACAAGGAGTAGTTGAGGCAAATAGTATAGATGCATTTAAGGGGAAGCTAGATAAACACATGAGGGAGAAAAGAATAGAAGGATATGTTAATGGAGTGAGATGAAGAAGGGTGGGAGGAGGCTTGTGTGGAGCATAATCACCGGCATAGACCTGTTGGGTCGAATGGTGCGTTTCTGTGCTGTAAATACTATGTAGATAACTTTTGTAGTCTCAATTGATGACTGTTCAGGTAACTTTTCAGGATATGATGGCCAGATTGCCTTGCTGAATATTTATCATTTACTTTACCTCTAAGTTTTCTTACAGCAATATTTTTTTAAATTAAAATATCTGTTAATTTTGAAGTTAAAAATATTAACTAGACACTACCATTTTTGACATAAATAGAATATTCAAAGGAGCATTTGGAAGATGCATGTAAACTTCTAAATTTGCTACCCATACCTATGGGCATCATGACTGCAGATTTTAAATATAATTTTTAAAAAAACATTTCCGTGCTCATCAATTTGAGGGATGTTCATGCTGATTTCAGGCACACATGGGAAGATTCTGCTTCTTATTGTAAGGGTTTGGTGGGGTGGAAACCCTTATGATAAAAACAGGCCCAAGCTGCTCATGATTTTCCATCCAATAAAACTTCTGCATCTCAGCACATGGAAAGGAAAAGCTAGGTCCCAATGATCGCATCACTTTCAAGTCAGATAGAGTACAGCTGGATGCAAAGTAAAGCTCTCTCTACCTTGCCTCAACAATAATCCCAGATGTGCATATTCTACTGCACTAGTGTGGTAGTTTATCATTTCTCACACCAGTTATCCTTTACAACAATCTGAATAATATTGCTAGTTAGTGCTGAATTAGTGATTGTTTTGAATGTAGGAACCCGTACCTACTCAGGACTTAGTGGAGATTGCTCAAACCCTTTTCACATAGGACCCCTGCGGCCAGTAGAGAGGGGAGTAAGGGTGGATTAACACACGTGCCTATAATGCCCGCACCCAGGGACCCAGACAAAAATGGGGACCCATGATTTCCTGGGCACTGCTGTAAGCGAGCAGCCTGGGAGAAATCTAAAAGTACAGTTGGCACGTTGCACCTGTGCTTCACTCGTGCTTCCCAGTTCTCAGTATAACTTCTGATGCCAAACCATTCCAGTCTCATGAAAACTGCTGCTGGACTACAGTGATGTGGAGGTGAAGTAAAAGTGGACATAACTTACTTGGTGTTTTGTAGGACACAATTTTCTGTCATCTCACTTAAAATGTACATAAGAACATAGAAATAGGAGCAGGAGTAGGCCAATCAGCCCCTCGAGCCTGCTCCGCCATTCAATAAGATCATAGCTGATCTGATCCTAACCGCCAATCCACTATCACAGAACCATCTCCTGAATCTAACAGAATTAGACACACGAAATAGGAGCAGGATCAGGCTACACGGCCCCTGGGCCCGCTCTGCTACCCACAGGGCCATGACCATTCTGAACCTAGACTCATGTCCAAATTCCTGCCCGCTCCCCGTAACCCTTAATTCCCTTTACTTCTAGGAAACTGTCTATTTCTGTTTTAAATTTATGTAATGATGTAGCTTCTAAAGCTTTTTGGGGCAGCATATTCCATGGACCTACCACCCTCTGAGTGAAGTAGTTCCTCCTCATCTCAGTTTTGAAAGAGCAGCCCCTTATTCTAAGACTATGCCCCCTAGTTCTAGTTTCACCCATCATCGGGAACATCTTCCCCGCATCCACCCGATCCAACCCTTTCACAATCTTACATGTTTCAATAAGATCACCTCTCATTCTTCTGAACTCCAATGAGTAGAGTCCCAATCTACTCAACCTCTCCTCATATGTCCATCCCCTCATCCCCGGGATTAACCGAGTGAACCTCCTTTGTACTGACTCGAGAGGCAGACTCAATCGTGGCATTCAAAAGGGAATTGGATAATTGCCTGAAGAAGAAAAAATTGGCAGGGCTACGGGGAAAGGGTGAGGGAGTGGGACTAGCTGAAGCGCTCTTGCAAAGAGCCATCACGGGCTCGATGGGCTGAATGGCCTCCTTCTGTGCTGTAACCATTCTATGATATATCTGCAGTGGGCTTCTTGGTGGATTAGATATTTTTCTTTGCCTAAATTACAACAGTGACTTCAAAACTACTTATTTGGCTATGAGCCTTGAGGTCATGAAAGGAGCTGTATAAATAAAAGTTTGTTCTTTCTTTCTAGCTTTCTTTCACTTGTGCGACTAGGGTTCAAAACCAGCCCAGACTGATAGGATGAGACTGCTTTGTGGAACACCTCCGTTCAGTCCTTAAGGGTGACCCCTTATCTTCCGGTCGCCTGTCACTTTAATTCTCCCCTCCACTCCCACTCTGACCTCTCCATCCTCAGCCTCTTACACTGTTCCATTGAAGCTCAACGTAAGCTTGAGGAACATCACCTCATCTTTCGATTAGACACTTTACAGCCTTCTGGACTTAACATCGAGTTCAACAATTTCAGACCATAACCTGTATTTCTTTCTATATATTTTTTTCTCTTGTTTTCTCACATGGTAGCTGTTAATAATGCTGCAATCATCATTCACACCTCATCTAGAGTCATCTTTTGTTTCTTAACTTGTCCCATTAGCTCTCCTTTTGCCTTACACCATCATCTCTTTTGTCAGTCAATCTCTCCTGCCTTCCATCCTATCACAGACCTTCCTTTTGTTCTTTCCTCCCCTCCTCCCTGCCCCTGCTTAAAAATCTCTCTTCTCTAACCTTTTCCAGTTCTGACAAAGGGTCCCCGACTCGAAACATTGACTCTGCTTCTCTCTCCTTGATGCTGCCTGACCTGCTGAGTGTTTCCAGCATTTTCTGTTGTTATTTCTGATAGGATGAATGTTTCCTCTGAAGAGCCAGATCAAGATTACTTGGGGCCCTGGGCACCAAAACATTCAGAACCCACCCACACCCCCTGCACAACCCCTCCCAACATGTATAACAAAATTTGAAATAAAAAGAACCTTAGAAACACTACCTTCTATATTTAAAATTGACATAAATAGAACATGCAAAGAAGGGGAGCACCTCTTTGCTCCCGTGCCGTAGAGTTTAGCCCAAATTTCTACATTCTCAGTTGACCCTGTTACCAGGTGCACACTGATATTAACATAACATATTACATTTGCTTAAGATAAAAAATCACGGGATTGGGGGTAATATTCTGGCATGGATAGAGGATTGGCTATCTAACAGAAGGCAGAGAGTTGGGATAAATGGTTCATTCTCAGACTGGCAATCAGTAACTAGTGGTGTTCTGCAGGGGCCAGTGCTGGGTCCCCAACTCTTTACAATCTATATTAACGATTTGGAGGAGGGGACCGAGTGTAACATATCAAAGTTTGCAGATGATACTAAGATGGGAGGGAAAGTAGTGATGCAAGGGGACATGGACAGGCTAAGTAAGTGGGCAGAGATTTGGCAGATGGAATACAATACTGGAAAGTGTGAGGTTATGCACTTTGGCAGGAAAAATCGTAGAGCAAGTTATTATCTTAATGGCAAGAAACTGGAAAGTACTGAAGTACAAAGGGATCTGGGGGTCCTGGTGCACGAAACTCAAAAGGTTAGTATGCAGGTGCAGCAAGTGATTAAGAAGGCCAATGGAATGTTGGCTTTCATTGCTAGGGGGATAGAATATAAAAATAGGGAGGTATTGCTTCAGTTGTACAAAGTATTGGTGAGACCGCACCTGGAATACTGCGTACAGTTTTGGTGTCCATACTTAAGAAAAGACATACTTGCTCTCGAGTCAGTACAAAGAAGGTTCACTCGGTTAATCCCGGGGATGAGGGGATGGACATATGAGGAGAGGTTGAGTAGATTGGGACTCTACTCATTGGAGTTCAGAAGAATGAGAGGCGATCTTATTGAAACATATAAGATTGTGAAGGGGTTGGATCGGGTGGATGCGGGGAGGATGTTCCCGATGATGGGTGAAACTAGAACTAGGGGGCATAGTCTTAGAATAAGGGGCTGCTCTTTCAAAACTGAGATGAGGAGGAACTACTTCACTCAGAGGGTGGTAGGTCCATGGAATATGCTGCCCCAAAAAGCTGTCGAAGCTACATCATTACATAAATTTAAAACAGAAATAGACAGTTTCCTAGAAGAAAAGGGAATTAAGGGTTACGGGGAGCGGGCAGGAATTTGGACATGAGTCTAGGTTCGGATCGGTCATGGCCCTGTGGGTAGCGGAGCGGGCCCAGGGGCCGTGTAGCCTGATCCTGCTCCTATTTCGTGTGTCTAATTCTGTTAGATTCAGGAGATAGTCCTGTCATAGTGGATTGGCGGTTAGGATCAGATCAGCCATGATCTTATTGAATGGCGGAGCAGGCTCGAGGGGCCGATTGGCCTACTCCTGCTCCTATTTCTTATGTTCTTATCACTATCCTCCTCACTGTTCACTATACTTCCAAGTTTTGTGTCATCTGCAAATTTTGAAATTGTACCCTATACATTTAAGATTATTTGCATTAACTGATTAACAGAAAATAACACTATAGGGTAAATGTTTCATTTCTGTGTTCCAGGCACAAGCCAGAGTCATATAATCATAGAATGTTACAGCACAGAAGGAGGCCATGTGGCCCATCATGTCTGTGCCAGCTCTTTGGCAGAGATATTCAATTAATCCCACTCCCTGCTCTTTCCCCATAGCCCTGTATTTTTTTCCCTTCAAGTATTTATCCAAATCCCTTTTGAACATTACTATTCAATCTGCTCCCACCGCCCTTTCAGGCAGTGCATTCCAACTCACTGTGTAAAAAAATGTTTTCTCATGTTGCCGCTGGTTCTTTTTAGCCAATCACCTTAAATCTGTGTCTTCTGGTTACCGACCCTTCTGCCACTGGAAACAGTTTCTCCTTATTTACTCTTATCAAAACCGTTCATGATTTTGAGCACCTCTGAAATCTCCTCTTAAACATCACTGCTCTAACAAGAACAACCACAGCTTCTCCAGTCTCCCCACATAACTGAAATTCTTCATCCCTGGTACCATTCTAGTAAATCTCTTCAGCACCCTCTCTAAGGCCTTGACAAAGTGCGGTGCCTAGAATTGAACACAGTACTCTAGCTGAGGCCTAAACAGTTTTTTAAAATAAAGATTTAGCACAATTTCTTGCTTTTGTACTCTATGCCTGTATTAATAAAGCAAAGCATCCCATATGGTTTATTAATAGCCTTTTCAACTTATCCTGCCACCTTCAAAGATTTGTGTACATACACCCCCAGGTGTCTCTGTTCCTGCACCCCCTTTAAGTTTGTACTATTTACTTTATATTGCCTCTCCTCATTCTTCTTACCAAAATGTATCACTTCCCACTTCCCTCCGTTAAATTTCATCTGCCATGTGTCTGCCCATTTCGCTAGTCTGTCTATGTCCTCCTGGAGTCTGTTACTATCCTTCTTATTATTTACTGCATTTCTGAGTTTCGTGTCATCTGAAAACTTTGAAATTATGCCCTGTATACCCAAGTCCAGGTCATTAATATATATCAAAAAGAGCAGCGGTGCCAATACTGACCCCTGGGGAACACCACTGTATACTTCCCTCCAGTCTGTAAAACATCCATTCACCACTAGTCTCTTTCTGTGCCTTGGCCAATTTCATATCCACGTTGCCACTGTCCCTTTAATCCCATGGGCTTTAATTATGCTAACAAGTCTATTATATGGTACTTTGTCAAACACCTTTTGAAAGTCCATATACACATCAACCGCACTACCCTCATCAACCCTCTCCATTACTTCATCAAATATCTCAATCAAGTCAGTCAAACACGATTTGCCTTTAACAAATCTGTGCTGACTTTCATTTATTAGCCCATACTTTTCCAAATGCTAATTTTGTTCCAGGTTATTGTCTCTAAAAGTTTCTCCACCACCGACTTTAGATTGACTGGCCAGGTTTATCCCTCTTCCCTGTTTTAAACAGGTTTGTTACATTTGCAATACTCCAGTCCTCTAGCACATATGGGGAAACATGACAGAAAGACATTAGCTAGGGGTACAATTCCACAATTGTGTGCTTCCGTGAAGTGCCCAAAGGGCAGAAGCACAAAATTTACCCAATTTTATATTATGATGTAGAAATTTGTTTTGGGCAGTATCACATCGGCTGCCTGTTAAACGCCTCGCACGATATTCAATTCCTTAATGGAACTGAGTATCAGATTGCGGTATAACAGGCCGCCAATGCAATATTGCCCATTTTGCACTACTGCCCAAAACAAGTATTTACCCCATTACATCTAATAGTATCAACATTTTGACTTTGTGTTTTCTCCCCTTTACCAGTTTCCCTGGGTTGTAGATACTAAATGGATGGGCATTGCCTTTTTGAATCAACAATCAGGAGAAATGTTACTGCCTGATGGTCTGACTTCCTTGCACTGTTGGCTGTTCTCCAGAGAGGGGTTACAAAGAAAAAAACGGTGTGTGGGATGACGATCAAGTCTCATCATTCTCTAACAAATTATTTTGTAAAAATATTAATTCTGAGTAATCAGTGACCATTTCTAAAATTGCACCAAGATATTTATAGGTTAAAATACCATGGATAAGGTTTATTTACACTTGTTAAAAAACTCAAGCAAAGAATTTTTCCATGGAAGGGCGGTCACCAGGTAAATCTTTGACCTCAACTTTAGGCAACTCTGCAATAACGGAAATTAAAGCATGTCTACTTCCACCAGTCCACAGGATTCCATCCATCTCTCTGGCCACAGTCTGAGGCTGAATCAGATTGTTCACATCCTCGGTATCCAGCTTCTGACACCATGGAGGGAATTTTCCAGGGGGGGGTGTCAGCGAGCACGATCAGTGGCGGGTCAGGTGGGAAAAAATTTTGCCAGTGGGTAGGGAACCTGCTGTCAACCCGCCTCCACGCTGGTCCCCCAGATGTCAGGTCTGTCAGATCTGATCAGACCCGGCACCAAGCGGCCGGGGAGGCAATTTAAATCATTAAGAGACTGTTAAGAGGCACTTAAACACTATTTTAAGTTTACCTTTCAATTTTATGAGTTCCCCATGGGTTATACGCTACTCAGGGATCATGTCAGATCAGCAGGTCATGAGTGGATTCAGCATTGAATTATCTGATTACTTGACAGCTACAAAAGTGGTATAAAAGCCCGCATCTCACAACTGTTCACAAGCTCAGAAACTGTTGCTTACTGCATTTGGAAGACAGATTGAGCTTTATGCAGCTTGCAAGTGTTTGGAGCAAACTCTCTATCCAGTGCCATCGCTGGAAGGAGCACTTCAAAGATCTCCTTAACCACGACTCTGTCTTCAACACAAGTGTCCTCAACTCCATCCCACAGCATGCTACCCGCCACCATCTCAGCACAACCCCAGCCTGGCATGAGGTTGAAAAGGCCATCCGACAACTGAAGAACAACAATGCCGTAATTGTGACCATCTTCAAGAAAGGTGACAAGTCCGATTGCGGTAATTAGAGAGGAGTTTCCCTGCTGTCTGCCACAGGGAAAGTCATCGCAAGAATCCTCCTCAATCACCTTCTCCCAGTGGCCAAAGAGCTCCTCCCAGAGTCGCAATGCAGATTCCACCCACTAAGGGGCACAATGGACATGATCTTCACCGCACAGCAATTATAAGAGAAATGCAGGGAACAGCCTCAACCGCTGTACATGGCCTTCTTTGATCTCACAAAGGCCTTCGACACTGTCAACCATGAGGGATTATGGAGTGTCCTCCTCAAATTCAGCTGCCCTCAAAAGTTTGTCACTATCCTCCACCTGCTTCACGACATCATGCAAGCCATGATCCTGACCAATGGTTCCACCACAGACCTATTCCATGTATGAACCGGGGTCAAGCAAGGCTGTGTCATCGCACCAACGCTCTTCTCGATCTTCCTTGCTGCAATGCTCCATCTCACTCTCAGTAAGCTCCCCACTAGAGTGGAGCTAATTTACAAATGGGAAGCTGTTCAACCTCTGTCGCCTCCAGTCCAAATCCAAGGTCGTCCCATCCTCTGTCGTCGAATTACAGTTTGCAGACTGATGTAATAAAACTGATGAGCATAAAGCAAGGCTTTAATCAACTTGTTTCAGAACATGGAGGTCTAGTTGTACTTCACAAGTTCCTTGTCTTACAAAATGTCCCTGTCAAGCTGGGCCCACGCCCGAGTATTTATACTCCTTGGACGGCGCCACCAGCTGGCTGTCTAGCATTATTTCATATGTAGTTTCTTGATGATGATGAGATTTATAACATTCTTCCTGCCTAAAAGATTTGGAAGTCTGACAATTTCCTCTTAACAGATTAGGCGGACCATGAGTAGCCGCAGTCTTTTAGATTTTTGTTTATGGCTAGAAGGCACGTCTCCCCGGATCACGTCTTGGTCCCTGGGCCGCTTGATCCGTACCGGTGGATCGACAGGGCCCGTGTTGCTCTGATCGATTCGAGGGAGGCTGGGGAGATCGTGACTCTGGGTGCGAGTTCCCACAGGCGCAGAACTGGCTTCATCCTGTTTAATAGCCGGGGATTGACCGGCGTCCTGGCCTTGGGTTGCCATCCCACGGGGAGCGCTCGGCTCCCTGAGTGGATCCGGTGGGGCAGCTGGCAGATCTCTCGATGTCCCAGGTCGGGCGTCATCTTCGGGGGAGCGCAGAGTGTCAGCATCATCCCCGTGGGTCCCTCTATCAGTTGGGTCCGTGGAACCGGCTGGACAGGAAGCCAGGTCCCAGAGTTAAACGGTGGACTTCCGGCCATTAGGGTACCACACGCGCGCGTATGTGGGATTGACGTCCGTGAGTTCTACCTCGTCGACGAGAGGATCGTTTTTAGATGATCGGACGAATCTTCAGAGCAGCACGGGGCCGGGAGCTGCCAACCATGACGGTGGAGACGTCCCATGGGTGGAGTGACACTGGAAGCTGAAGAATCACTCATGAGGTGTGACATTGGTAGACGTAGAAAGGAGAGGCCTGATGGAATGCAACATGTCAGGGAGCATAGTTTCCCACTGCTGGTCTGGTAGGTTGCGTGACCTCAGCGCAAGACAAACAGCATTCCAAATGATAGCGTTGTATCTCTCAACCTGTCCGTTACCGATGGGATGGTACGGTGTCGTTTTACTTGTGGTGATTCCCCGTTGGGAGAGAGAACTTTTGAGTTCGCTTGACATGAAGGCGGGACCCCGATCAGAGTGGATGAAATTGGCCATACTGCAAAGGGAAAAGACTTGATCAAGGCATTTGATCACTGTGGAAGTAAGCATATTGGGATAGGGGAAAGCAAAGGGAAAGCGTGAATATTCGTTCACCATAGTCAGTAAGTAGGTGTTTCGCGTTGAGGAAGGCAATGGCCCTTTAAAGTCAATGCTGAGTCGCTGCATAGCGTGTATGAGCGAGCCATCCGATGGATGGAAGAATTGCGGTTTTAATTCCACACAAATTCTACAGGAGCAGCATGTTCTTTTCACATCTTCAGTAGAAAATGGGAGATTTTTAGATCGCACAAAGTGCAACATACGGGTAACGCCAGGATGGCATAAGTCAGTCTGAAGATCCGCAAGAGTCGAAGTTGACATAGAAGAGCAGAATGCCCACGTTGGGGTAGCCGGGGCCACATTCTCTTCACCGGGTCGATAATGTATGGTGTATCCAAAGGTGGCCAATTCCATCCTCCAAAGTTGTATTTTGTTATTCTTGATCTTAGTGCGTTTCCGGTTATCCAGCATAAAGGCCATAGAGCACTGATCGGTTATAAGTGTGAAATGGCGAAGAGCGAGAAAATGACTCCATTTACGTACAGCTTCGATGATGGCCGTAGCCTCCTTCTCGACAGGAGGATAATGGAGCTCGCTACCCTGCAAAGTTCTGGACAGAAATGCAATGGGTCAACCACCTTGATTCAAGGTAGCAGAGATCGCCACATCCGATGCATCACACTCGACCACGAAAGGAAGATTTTCATCAATGGAACGAAGCGTGGCTTTTTCCAGTTGTCGCTTGAGGAGGTTGAAAGCTGAAATAGCCGTTGCCTCCAATGGAAAAGACTTTGCGTGAAGCAGGGGCTGGATCTTGTCGGCGAAGTGGGGTATCCATTTCGCATAATAGGCGAACATGCCGAGTGCCCGACGAAGAGAGCCGAGATTCGTAGGGGGAGGGAGCTCCTGAAGCGGATGAAGTCGCTCCGGATCCGGTTTGATGACACCGTTGCCCACCCAGTAGCCAAGGATGTTGACTGATGGTACTGATTTCACTGATTTGGACTCATTTAAGGTTACGTTGCGATGACGGAGAACGTCAAAACATTTCTGGAGGTTGGCATCATGCTCCTTCTGGTCATGACCAACAATGGTGATATTATCCAGATATGGAAAAGTGTCCATTCAGTTCTCTTGTTTGACTAGGCTATCCATTGCCCATTGAAAGATGGCCACCCCATTGGTGACCCCAAATGGAAGGCGACAAAACTGGTAAAGCCGACCATTGGCCTCAAAGGCCGTATACTTTTTGTCAGAGTCCTTTAACGGTACTTGATGATATGCGCTCTTTAAATCAAAAGTTGAAAATACCTTGTAGTTGGCAAGGTTATTGACCATGTCGTCGATGCGTGGTAGTGGTTAGGCATCCAGGTCGGTATACTGGTTAATAGTTTGCGAGTAATCGATGCAAAGACATTTCTTGTGTTGCTTCAGAGGATTTTTAACAACGACGACTTGAGCCCGCCAGGAAGATGAACATGGCTCAATGATACCATCAGCTAGAAGGCGAGAGATTTCTGCCTCGATAAAGGATAGATCATCTTGGCTGAAACGTCGTGATTTAGTGACTATGGGCTTACATCGGGGGGAAAGATTGGCAAACAAGGAGGGCTTGTCGAGCGAAAGCGCACAAAACGCTACTTTGGAAATAGTAAGCTCCGGCTTTGACCCTCCAAACTCGAAAGTGAGTCTTTTGTGTTGTTTCTGGAAATCCTGTCCCAGGAGCACATCACTGCATAGGTTCTTGAGCACCCCGAGCCAAATGGAGAAATAAGTGCGGCCATTGAGAATAAGGTCGATAAGACAAAAGCCAGAAGAATTGGTGGTCAGTGTCGTCAGAGCCATTGCAATTTCCCTGTCCGAGGGGTAAATACGCAGTTTTAACTTACTGACAGCCTGCTCTCTAATGAAGCTGTCAGAGCTGCATGAGTCGATTAGTGCACTCAAAATGTGTCCATTTACCGAAACCTTCGTGGCTGCATGGGACAGACTTTGGGGAAAAACAGCTATGATGGGAGGAGGGGCAGTTTTACCCTTGACAGCTGTAACCTTAGTAGTGGTTCTTGGGGGAGGAGCAGTTTCATAGATAGCAGCTGTAACCTTAGTAGCAGCTCTTGGGGGAGGAGCAGTTTTATAGATAGTAGCTTTAAAACTAGCAGGAGCTCTCGACTGGTATACCTTAGAAATGTGGCCTTTCTTACTAACAGAGGCCCTTGACTGGCATACCTTAGAAAAGTGACCTTTCTTGCTGCAATGATTGCAGGTTGCGTTACGAGCAGGACAACATTTTCTATAATGGAACGCACCTCCACAGAAGAAACACTTCCTTCCAGATTGCCAAGATGCTGCTAGGGCGGGGTTGTCATCAGTGAAAGCTTCTAGGGTAGGGTTGTCATCTGCTAAGTTAGAGTCATCAGCAGTAAGGGCTTCCGCCCGAGACCTATCGAAGGAGTCATTAAAAGTGATAGCAGCAGCCCGTGCACGAGGTAAAAGATAGGTATCTGCATTCCTCTTTGCTAAGTCCAGGGAACACGCCTGGTCATAGGCAGCCTGTAACTCAAGGGTTTTATTCTCCTACAGACGCTGGTGTATGAAGGGAGATGTAATTCCATTAATAAAGGAATCATGACTTAGCTCCTTCTGGTACTGCTCAGCTGTGACAGCTTTAAGGTTACAATCCTTGCTGAGCTTGCAAAGCTTTTGAAGGAATTCGTCGAGTGATTCCCCGGGTTGTTGTCGAGTTGTGGCCAATAGATGCCAAGCAAAAATTTTGTTTGGGGTCTTAACATATAGTCGCTGTAATATTAAGATAGCGGAGTCATAGTCTACACAGTCTTCGATATAGTCAAACACATGAGGAGATACATAATTGGCAATTATCTCTAATTTATCAGGAACATTCTCACCACACACCCTGAGGAAGTTGCTGAAAGTACGATACCAGTGTTTCCATACCTTAGCATTTGTAGGTGAATTTGGGTCCAGGTCAAGACGGGCAGGTCTGAGTAGTTTGTCCATGATGGATTGATTTCTACGCCGGAGTTCCCTTCTGCAGTTGAAGTCGTAGCTGGCTGTTCTCAAAATCACTCAGAGCGTGGAGTTGATATCAAGTTGATTAAATTTATGTAATAAAACTCACTACGCACTTGGTTTGAGCATAAAGCAATGCTTTAATCAACTTGTTTCAGAACATGGAGGTCTAGTTCTACTTCACTAGTTCCTTGTCTTACAAAATGTCCCTGGTAAGCTGGGCCCACGCCTGAGTATTTATACTCCTTGGACGGCGCCACTAGCTGGCCATCCAGCGTTATTTCATGAGTAGTTTTTTGATGATGATGAGATTTATAACACAGACGATGCTTGCTTCTGCGCTCACTCAGAGGTCGAACTCCAAACCATCGTCAACACCTTCACCGAAACACATGATAGCATGAGCCTTACACTAAACATCCATAAGACAAAGATCCTCTACCAACCTGCCCCCGCCACACAGTACTGCCCCCCGATTATCAAAATCCACGACAAGGCCTTGGACAACGTGGACCACTTTCCATACCTCGGGAGCCTACTGTCAACAAGGGCAGATGTCGACGACGATGTCCAACACCGCCTTCAGTGTGCCAGTGCAGCCTTCGGTCGCCTCAGGAAGAGAGTGTTTGAAGACCAGGACCTCAAACCCAGCACTAAGGTCATGGTCTACAGAGCAGCAGTGATACCCGCCCTGCTGTATGCCTCAGAGAAATGGACCATGTACAGCAGGCACCTCAAAGCACTGGAGAGGTACCACCAATGCTGCCTCCGCAATATCCTGCAAATCCATTGGTAGGATAGGCGCACCAACATCAGTGTTCTTGCTCAGGCCAACATCCCCAGCATCGAAGCTTTGACCACGCTCAATCAGCTCCGATGGACGGGTCACATTGTCCGCATGCCTGATACGAGACTCCCAAAACAAGCGCTCTACTCGGAGCTCCGGCACGGCAAGGGAGCCCCGGGTGGGCAGAGGAAACACTTCAAGGACACCCTCAAAGCCTCCTTGAAAAAGTGTAACATCCCCACCGACACCTGGGAATCCCTGGCCCAAGATCACATAAAGTGGAGGAGAAGCATCCGGGAAGGCACCGAATACCTCGAGTCTCTTCGCTGGGAGCAAGCGGAAGCCAAGTGCAGGCAATGCAAGGAGTGCACATCAACCCAAGCACCCCACCCACCCACCCCTTCAACCACTGTCTGCCCCACCTGTGACAGAGACTGTAGATCCCGCATTGGACTCATCAGTCACCTGCGAACTCATTTTTAATGTGGAAGCAAGTCATCCTCGGTTCCGAGGGACTGTCTAATAGAAGATTGGAACAACCACTCTGACCACTGACAGATTTGATTCTGTCACCTCAACTTTATCTGCCATCTATTACATCAGCATCGGTACCCTTGAAACTACCTTGGTCCTCAGAATCCCACCATGATCAGCCCCAACACTGGCAACACCAGGCACAACAGCAGCGCTAACAACATCACCAACCTTCTCCGCAATCAACTGATGCTGCACAGGACACAGGGCATCAGTACCCGACCACATTGCTGCCCGAGACGCCAGGGATGGCCTCACCATGGCCAGATTTACTTCACTTGATGCTGTACACCCTGGCAGCCACATGATGCACCAGGTTGGCACTACCCCACACCAACACCATAAAGCATCCCTACAATGTCCAAGCCATTCCTTTCATACTCATCACCATTGCGGGGGGTACCGTTATGTCTCACCATTCACTGCAACTCACTAAGCCACTTCCAAAGGTGCACATAAATCTGTCCAAGAACGCAAAGTGTTGAAAATAAAGGTTTCAATGAACAGAAACTTCACATGGCTAAAACCCCCAAGTGCCTACCTTTGTGTGTTGTTAGTTGGTATGATTGGACTAGGATGAGGGTGAGTGTGGAGGGTGGCTAGTGAGATGGGGAAGTGATAATGTAGAGAGAGGGATAGATGGAGGTGCAAGGTAAGTTGGTGTACGGATGTGCAGGAGTAGGGTAGGGAAGGCAAAGTGATGGGGATGTAATGAATGGCATAGCAAGATGAGGTTGAGTGTGGCTTTGCAGTAATGTTTCGTGCTCTACTGAGATCATTGAAAGGTTTGCACCACTGCAGCCTGGTCCTCCTAATGACATCCCTGCTTGTGCACTCCTGTACAATGTTCAACCAGGCGCATTGATCTCCTGGGGAGGTCTCTTCCGCCCATTGGAAGGGAAGGAAAGACGACCTCCCTGCGTGCTGTGACTCCCTTCACAAGCATATGGAGGGAGTCATGGGAGAGCCTGGTGCAGCCGTGAACCTCTGTGCTGTCCTTGTCAGTGTTTGCAGCTTCTCAATGTTTTAGAACACTGATAGCACAACTCTCAAAATCAATTTGCGCATGGCCCCTGTAAGGAAACCAGCTGATGACGTGTCATTAAATTACGTCATCAGACCCGCTTCCTTCAATTGGCCGGCAAATGCGCTGGGCGGGCTTAACAAGCCCAATCAACGCAAGATCACTCTACAGAGCAGGCTGGAGCAGGCAGCAGGGTTGCACCACGCCACCGACCCCAGCCACACCAGACCCGCCTCGGTAGGCGAAATCGTGGCCCATATCCTCTACATCACAAAGACCGCCTGGTTTCACTGTCCCTGCCTCAGCTTATCTGCTGCTGAAACCCTCATCAATGCTTTTGTTACCTCCAGACTCGACTATTCCGATACTCTCCTGGCCAACCTCCCATCTTCCACCCTCTATAAATATGAGCTCATCCTAAACTCTGCTGCCCGTATCCTAACCCACAACAAGCTCCATTTACCCATCACCCCTGTGCTCCACACAAGGCTCGCTGGCAGGCACTTAGTGCACTTAGAAGTTCCTGGTGTATAGCCATCTTCTATATATATTCCAGGCCTTCGAAGTCCACATCTGTGCCCTCTACAGCAGTTAGAGTGTGAGCCCTTCCTCTGGTGAGTTGCTTCCTGTGCCATTCTATCCCCTGTCCTTGCTCCAGCACACAAGTCTTTGGTGTGTTTCACTGTGCGGATCTGTCTACCCTACCCTCTAAACTATGAGGGGAGCCCGTCTCTGAGCTGGTGATGCAAGGGTCAGGTCGAATGATGTTTCCTCTTCAATTGTGCTGCCCTCCTCTTCCTCTGCTCCCTTAGGACCTTGTAGAGCTTCTGGGCCTGAAATGGAAAAGTGGACACTTCCTGAAAAGGGTAAACAGAGATAGATGAAAAGCTGCTTAACTAAAGTGCACTTTGTCATGCAGAGTGCGCAATGGGAAAGGATAAAGATGGTAAGATGCACAGAAACCCTGCGGGACAAGTCCTTTAGCCTCGTCAGTCACCGTAGGCCTGATTCGCCCCCTGTCCACAGTGTCCAGGACCTCTTCCTCCAGTGGGGACGGGACATGGATGTGTGCTTGCCCTCCTCCTGTCCTTGCCTATTCGAATAAATGAATTTCAGGCCGCTTGCCTCGCTGGCAGCAGCCCAAAGGTAAATCCCGGAAGGTGGGGTGTGGAGTAGCAATGAGGGAGGGGGAGTTTGGGATACTGTGGAGTCGGGAGGGCACTCCTGCTTCTCCTGGCTGCACAGCAATGATTTTTTCAAGCGATTCGGGATGTTCCTGCGATATCGAATTTCGGAACACAGGCACAGTGAGATCCAATTTCTATCCATACCATCAAAAGATGTTCACAGAATAACACTGCACCTATACTGCTCGAGCAAAAGAGATATTGTCGTGAGGAGGGCAGATTAAAAATACATATTCAACTTTTCTTTTAGTAATTTAGAAGAAGTCCTTATATTTTAAACAAAAAAAGCAAGTATTGTCAATTTGAGCACATATTTTGCAGAGAATGATTTTAAGTATATTTCAGTGCTGTGTGTAGTGTGGTAACGAGAATGTGTTGCTTATTATAAGTGATTCCGACTGCATGGAACAGGTGACCCGCTCCAGCAGATGTATAAGAGGCGATAAATACTCTGATAAAGGACTTTTGCAGCTTACCGCTACTGACGTCAGTATGATCCACTTTATTAATAAATGTAATTTTAAAATAAACAAAATGTATGTTTACAGGAAGGCTGACGAACTAAAGGAAGGATATGGTTTTTTTTTAAACTGTTTCCTTCAGAAGTTGCGTATGCAATTCTAGAACAATATGTTTGGCAAGGAAGGATTTTCTCCCCTTCTACTTAATGATTAAATCTGTTAAAGCTTTTTATTTAATCATATTAGAAGATTAAGATATTGCTTTAAAACGTCTGACAGAAGGCTGCGGGATCACTGGCGGTGGCAGTGGACTGTGAAAGTAACGTGGCTAGTGCCTGTGGCGGGAGAACCTCACCGACAGCTCGCCAGTGAATGAGTTGAATATACCCCTGGACAGGTGAGCTCATCGCTTCCAACACCTTGTACTTATTGCACCATCCACTCACTTGCATTGTGACAGGATTTTACCGTGTTTGTTTTTTTAAACATCCGCGCTTTAAAAATTGCGATTATTTTGACAATATTATGAACGAAAGTTTGTTTGTTTTTAAGACAACTATAACAGCCCGGGATGGAAGAGTTATCAGATAAGGACCGTTTGAAAATGGAGGTAGACCAACTTCGGAAAGAATTACCATTAGAGAGGCAGCTGGTAGGAGATCCTTTTTATAATTTCAGAACACTAACATGTAACTTCTTGTACTTTCCTGTTTTGTGAGGCCGCAGTTATCCTTTAACAATCTCCAAACTGGTGTTAAGGTTCATTTCATGTAGTGAAACCCAAACAGCAAATTGCCTATCGGCATTAATTAAATCTGATTAAAGTTCAAGAATGTGACGAATTAATTAAAATTTCAAGCAAATCCAATGTACAGTATATTTTAATACCATGGGCTTTGGACCTGCCTGATGTTAACACCGAGTGCCAAATTGTGGGAACAAAATATAAAGTCAAGACAAAACTGCTCACTGCTGCATCTTAACATCAAATAGTGCCAATATATACGATCTTTTGTCTAATACGTACAATTCAATTACAAATACCCACAGAACACAGTGCTATCTGGCTGTTCCTCATTAAAGTTAGGGCTGGTCTCAAAATTCAATAGACTCATGAAAGAATCCATAATGTGCTGCATTTCTTCAATTTTATCTGTAATCTACTAGATATCCAGCAAATTAAAAATAATAAGTGATAAAGCATGATCTTTTGGAATATGTAACAATGTATTAAAATAGGAAACAATGAATCAAAAAATTCTAATAGTGAATATTTTATAAACGTTATTCGAGTCACAGATAATTACTGTAGATTGCTCACCCATAAAGACTTAAACTACAGTGGTTGAATTATGTTTACAGCTCCAGTAGCTTTGTGAAGCCTCAGATGGTCAGCAACAAAGTCTGAATGTTAAGTCAGTGATTATTGGGGAGTGCATATTGCTCCTCCTAATTTACAGTGCACATAAAGTTAGGATACTGGAAATCAAAAATAAGAATAGGAAATGCTGGAAGTACACTGCACATTAATTAGCACCTGAGGCTGCAGTTATACTATGCTACCCTTAGCTGTAAAGTGTGAAGCACAGTCAACAAGGCCCGTGTTGCCTTGTCTGGCTGTGAACAGCACTCTCAGCACCAGGAGACAGCTCTCTGCATGTATACTATTGTTAATCTGTTTAAATTCTACTATCACTCCATTTATCTTTTGCCACTTATAATTTGACATTGAATTATTTCAGGTATCTAAGTGCGCAGAGGAACTGAAGGATTACATTGAATCAGAGTCTGCAGAAGATCCTTTGGTAAAGGGAATCCCTGAGGAGAAGAATCCCTTCAAGGAGAAGGGTGGCTGTGTGATCACATAAACCAGACAGGACTCAGACATCCTCAGGGTATCAGGGTATTTTCTACAGCTTAGTGACTGTTAGTACAATGAAACCCTATAGATGCTGAGCCTGAAAGGTGGAAAATGGAGTCATCATTTCGGTTGGCATGACATCTTTAATTTGTTGTTGAATTTAAAAAGCATTTCTGCAACTGGTGCAAAAAAACTGAAAATGTGGCAAATTCTACCAAGGATGGCAAGTTACCATTTGGGAAAAAATATTTTTGTTTGCTGATATTTGGAGGCTTACCCCATAAGAAATCACCATTTAATATTATATTCTGTGCAAGGAACTTATTTTGAAATTACAGTACAAAAGTGTACATATCCTGATAACTGATGAGTGTAAAATCTGAACCTGTGTATAGAAATTTATCAATAAAACTATATTATTTCCCACTTCAAATACCATATTTAAAAACACTGAAGTAATAAAATTTATATTCCCGAAAACTTGTTTGAATACATCAATTTAATCATCAATTTCAGCACTGATAGTACATAATAATTGGAATTTATAAATCATATATAAATGGGTTGCAAAATCACACTGGTAATACATTTAGCTAATTTAATACAGAATTTAGCAGATCTTTTACTGGCTTTCAGTTTTCATATAGTCATACTAGTACAAAAATCAACTAATACACATGTTGATGCTAAAATAAATGCCTGTTTAGAGAATGGCATTTTGCATTATGTTTTTCCCCATTTTATGGTTTCCAAAGAGAACATTCAGAACTTCATATTACAATTTAAGCTTTTGAGCTTCATTTTGCAACAACAACTTTCATTTATAAAGTGCATTTAATGTAAAAAAAGCCCCAATGCACTTCACAGAGAGGTGTATATAGAACAGAAGCCGAGCCAGTAAGGGAGAGATTAGAAGGGGTGACTGAAAACTTGGTGGAAGAGATAAGTTTTGAGAAGATTATTAAATGATGAGACAGAGGTAAAGAGACAGAGAGGTTTAGGGAGGAAAGAGAGAGAGGAATCCAGGTTGCTGAAAGGTGTGACACCAAAGGTGGAGCAAATGGAGGGGAGCTGCACAAAATGCCAGAGTCAGAGGAATCAAGTGTTATCGAGGAGAAATATAGCACTGGAAAAAATTGTGGTATGGAGGGATTTAAAGATAAGGATGAGAATTTTCAAGTTAAAGTGCAGCTGGATGGGGCTGCCAGTGTCAGCAGGATGGGTATAATGGATGAACAGGACTTAGTGTGAGGTAGAATACATGAAGCAAAGTTTTGGACAATTTGGAGTTTATAGAGGATGGGAGGTCAATGAGGAGAGCAACAAGATTCAAGTCTGCAAATGATGAATGCACGTATAAGGGTTTCAGTGGCAAATGAACAGAGGTGAGCAACAATGTGGAGATGAAAGTAACCACCTTTGTGGTGGAAAGAATACAGGGTTTGAAACTCAGCTCAGGGTCCAATAGGACACCAAGGCTGAGAATAGTTTGGTTCAGCCTGAGACAGTGGCCAAGGTAAATAATGAAATCAGTAGCAAATAAAGAAAATTTGTTTCAGGGGTCAAGGACAATGATTTTGATCTTCTCAATGTTGAACTAAAGGAAGTTACGACTCATCCAGTACTGGATACCAGATGAGGCGTTCTTCCTGTAAAGAGGCAATTGGGTCAAGAGTCAAAAGAAGTGATGCAGAGGTAGAGTTGAGTGCCTTTGGTGTATGTGTGGAAGTCCAGCTGATCTATCATGCCTGTCCCATTCAGTCATGTTGCAATTAGGCAACACAACCCTCAATGCTCCCCACTCACCAGCAGCCACGTAATCTCCTGAGAGAGACAAAAAACAGATTAAAAAAAACCTAGGCCAATTCAAGGAAGAAATAATTCTGGGAAATTCCTCTCCAACCCCTGAATGCAATCAAAATGAGATCCAGGAGATAACATCATGAGCTACATCACTCAATGGCCCACCTACCTTTTATATGTAGTGATATCAGCCTCCTCCAAGAACTTGTCCAGTAGGGAATCCTCATCCACTACACAAGCCGGAAACTTATTCTAATGGTCAATGAGCCTCTGTGAAAAGAAAAACCTCCTGACATCTTCTATGCTTATGTAATTTATATGCATATCCCCTTTTTCTCCCTAATTTATCTGATTCAAATAATCCATCCACATGCACACAGTCTAGTCCCATCATCACTTTAAATAGTTCAATCAAGTTCAAAAGTCTATGCTTTTCTAGAATAAAAAAAGCAGCTCTCTCAGCCTATTATGATAATTAAGGGTTTTTAAACAAGGCATTCATTTAGATTTTTAATTTAAGGATTTGATAGGGTAGAGAGAGAGAAACTATTTCCTTTGGTGGGGAAGTCCAGAACAAGGAGGCAGAACCTTAAAATTAGAGCCAGGCCATTCAGGGGTGACATCAGGAAGCACCTCTTCACACAAAGGGTAGTGGAAATCTGGAACTCTCCCCCAAAAAGCTGTTGAAGCTAGATCAATTAAAAATTGCAAAACTGAGATTGATAGATTTTTGTTATATAAGGGTATTAAGGGATATGAAACCAAGGCGGGTAAATGGAATTGAAATACAGATAAGGCATGATCCAATTGAATGGCGGAACAGGCTCGAGGGGCTGATGGCCTTCTCCTGTTTCCATGCTCCTAGTGGCCCTCCCCTGAACATTATTTAGGGCCTCTATGTCTCTATATATCAGTGCTGATAACCTGTGACAATGATGTTAGCAATCAACCTCCTTTCTCCTCTGGTTCACAACAACATGTTTCGAGTAAACACAAGATTTCATAGTAGAGTATAACGAACCGACTTTATTGAAACTTAGTAAAGGTGATCAGTCTTAACTGTATACAGAGAGTGGCTTTTCGGTTTTTGTATCTTTTGAGCCCTCTGAGATACTGTTGAAAACCATGATCCTTTATACACCATATTTTGACTACACCAAAGGAAAATGTCATAGATAAGACTGTATGATGTATCTGTTCCTAAATCCTTTGAAGACAGACTATTCATGTGAGCATTGGTACTGTAGCTGTTTATCCTGAAACTACTTCCCTTAAACAAGACTTCCTGACATAACAGTCCCTAAACCATTTTAAGAAAAAACTTTACGAGCTAATGGATTCGCTACCCTTGTTTCATTACCCTAAAACTAAAGTTACTAACACTTATTTCCTCACACAAGCGCTATAGACATCAGAAGACAAGACATGCTTTCTCCTCACGACACTTCAAAGTCATCCTGTTTATATCGGAAAGCCTGTTGCTTCAAGACACAAAGAAGTTTGGCTGTTAACCCTTAACTCCCCAAGATATCCAACATACATCTTTCCAGGATGTCCAACAAATGACAGCAATGTGGAGGAGGGTAACCAAAAGCAAAACCAGTAGAATCAGTTGTTGCCAGAGAGATGAAAGTGCTATGCAGAAATACAGTAGTAATAGGGGTCTCTATAGTGAGGGAAAGAGACAGAACCAAAAGTCCCAACTGATATTTTCCCTCTCAGGTACCAGAGTAAGGTCCAATTGACTTTGAAAAGGGAAGGAGAACAGTCAGAAATCATGAAATAAAAACAGAAAATGTTGGAAAAAATCAGGCAGCATCTGTGGCGAGAGAAACAGAGTTAATGGCCGAAATTCTCTTCGGGGAGGTGGGTTGGGGGCCGGGTCCGAGTTAGGCGGGAAGCCCGGTAGGCCGGGTTTCCCGCAGACCGGCAGGGCCTAATTTGAATGTGAGGCCTCAGTTTCCCACCCACAGCCAGCCAGCTTGAGATGCTGGCTGGCTGCGGTCAGGTAGGCTTCAGTTGTGAGGGGTTGGTCCGGGAGAGGGATCGCGGCAGGGGGGTCAGCAATCGGCTGGCGGGGGGGGTGTCAGGAATCAGGAGGGGGGAAGAGAGGATCGGCGGGGGGGTGTTGCAGGATCGGCAGTGGATCGGGGATCGGCAGGCGATGGGGGGATCATGGGGGGGGGAGATCTGGGATAGCGGGGGGGGGGGGTCGGCCAGGAATCAGTGGGGTGGAGGATCGACAGAGGGGTCGGAGAATCGGGGCTAGTCACTGGTGGATTGTGGCTGACCACATCATCATCGATTGGGGGAGGGGGCGGCCTGGGGTGGTGGGTGAGGCCTGGGGAGGTGATCGGAGGCCTCGTGGTGCTGTCTCCGATTGCGGGGGGTGGATTAGGCAGGGACCCTGTATCCAGGAGGTAGGTATAAATCCACTTGCCTCCTGGATGCAGCAGTCCCCGCCTTTGTTTCACTGCTGGGTTTCACGAATTGTGTGAAACCCGTCCACAGGCAGATAAATTCAAAATGGACGGGGAAAAAGAGGTTTCTAGCCTAATTACAATCTTTAAATTCAGGTAACGCCCCTGGGAGCGGGATGGTCACCTGCACACCGTCCCGCCTCCAGCAAAACCGGAAGAGGGCGGGTTGGAGGCAGGATCAGGTCGGGAATCCCATTTTTAACCCTCATCAACCCTCTCTGTTACCTCATCAAAGAACTCAATCAAGTTAGTTAAACATGATTTGCCTTTAGTTGATATGATAGCACTAGGATGAGGGTGAGTGTGAGAGATGGCTAGTGAGATGGGGATGTGATAATGTACAGAGAGAGAGGGAGGGATGGGTGGAGGTGCAAGGGATGTTGATGTGAGGAAGGATGTGCAGGAGTAGGGCTTGGAAGGCAGAGTGATGGGGATGTGACGAGAGGCACAGCGGGATAAAGGTGAGTGTGGCTTTGTACTTACCTTTCCTGATCTCAGGAGATCATTAAAATGTTTTCGGCACTGCACCCAGGTCCTCCTTACAACTGCCCTGCTATTAACCTCCTCGGCAATCTCTAACCAGGACCTCTTGGTGTCCTGGGGAGGTCTCTTCCGCCCACTTGCAGGGAAGAGGACCTCCCTCCATGCCCGGTTTCCCTCCACAAGCACATGGAGGGAGGGAGTCATTGGAGAACCTGGGTGCAGCCCTCTGCCTTGTTCCACCCATCACTGTAGCCTTACAAATCACAGAATCACAGAATCTACAGTGCAGATAGAGGCCATTTCGGCCCATCGAGCCTGCACCGACACATATCCCACCCTATCCCCGTAACCCCACGTATTTAATCCCCTAACACTAAGGGTCAATTTATCATAGCCAAATCAACCTAACCTGCAAATCTCCACTGTCCTGAATAGGATCCTAGTTGCAGCTTCAAATGCAATGTGGCCATGGCCCCTTTAAATATACCGGCACCAAACGTGTCAGCGATGATGTCACCAGACCCGCACCTTCTAATTGGGGCCGGGTTATGCACTGGGTGGACTTAACAAGGCCTATTAGGGGAAGTCTTCATTTGGAGCAGGATGAAGGCAGCAGCGTCCTCATGGCCTGCCACGGACCCCGACGCCATCGGACCCGCCCAGGTTGGGAAAATCACAGCCAATGTCTCCAGATTATTAGTCTAGGCTCTGGATTACTAGTCCAGTAATATAACCACTATACTACCGGACCTGGTACTAAAATATCTGGAATGGAGCTTGAACCCTCAAGCCTCTGACTCAGTGGTGAGAGTGCCACTACAGAGCCAAGGCTGAGACGTCAAGATTGCTCATGGTGTCACTCACTGGTCAGTATAAGAATCTATATATATAAAAGGATACATCTGTCTGTCTCTCTGTCTGTCCTTCGGTGTGTCTGTCTGGCTATACACTCTAAAGTTATAGAGCATACCTACACGTGCGTTACATCAAAAGAAAGCTTACAATTCCGGAACGGTCGTAAGTGTATTTGCGTTTCGGTGAGACAAAAATTGCACCCGCGGTATCCAAAAAACATTCAAAATTCCGCTCATTAGCATCGAGTGATGTCGAGGTCAACCAATCGTATGGTCGAGTGACCCGACGGTCGACCAGTCGCTGCGTGGTGGGGGTGGGTTCCTGGCGCGTGCGGACGGGCCCTCCTAGAGTCGAGTGAAAGGACGATTGACCAATCCTACGCTTCAGTGACCTGACGGTCGGCCAATCAGTGCGTGTGTGGGCGGGCCTTATCGTTCTGAACCGAGGTGAGTCGCCGCCATCTTGATTCCAAACTTTTCATTTCTTTTTCCCGCTTTCTGTCTTTAAAAAAAAAATTTGCTTTTAAAACACATATTGTTTTTTAAAAAAGTTAATTACTTTCTGTAAAGTCCGCGCCTCAATAATACACGGACTTCGGGAGAACAGTTTAACAGGTACTTTACTGAACAAGAGGCAGCTTGAAACTGAAACTACAGAAGCCTGCTAGGGCCTTTTATACAGGGGTGGTCACTGCTGGTACTGCAGTCTAAGACCAGTTATTCCCTTAAAGGTACATACACAACAATTCCTCCCCTTTTAGATAAACAGTACATAACATTCATTTAACAACTAAATAATAACTAATTACAATTACAATTTTCTCAGTAATATATACATCAACTGAAATAGTCATTTATAAGTTCAGTCTTTGAGGAGGCTTCCTGATCCAGACTGGATAGCGACTTTCTCGAGTATCCTGTTCTGGCAGTGGAGTCAATTCTGGCTCATTGTCATTGGTTGGTTCGTCAGCTTCCAATACCCCTGCTTCTGAGGTAGACGCAATCTGTACTTTGGGCTCATTACCAGGTGCACATGCTTGTGGTACAGGTTTGGCTTGTTCCTGTGACCTTAGAATCTGGTCAGCATGGCGTCTCCAACGTCCACTGTGTACATTAGTGGTCCCTGTTGTGTGCATATCGTGCCTGGCTGCCATTTTTCTGTTCAGTAGTCACGGGCCAAGACTGGTTGCCCTATCTTGAAGCTCCTGGCTGGCTTCTCATTTATGTGCTGGAACTGCTTATCCTCAACATCTCGTCTTATGTTTGGTTTGAGCAAATCCAAGCGACATCTTAGTCTCCGGTTGAAAAACAGTACGGCTGGAGTTTGGTTGGTTACTGCATGTGTCGCATTCCGGTAAGCAAACAGGAAGTTATCCACCTTGTGTTGCAGTGGTATGTCGTCATTATACATTGCCTTTATGGCCTTTTTAAAGGTCTGAACAAACCTCTCAGCCAATCCATTTGTGGCTGGATGATATGGGGCAGATGTGTAATGTTTCACCCCATTATTCTTCAGGAACCTCCGGAAATCCTCAGGCACAAACTGTGGGCCATTGTCGGAACAGATCTGTTCTGGCAACCCATTCCTGGCGAAGATGGTCCTTAGGACTGCAATAGTTTTCTCCGTGGTGGTGGAGGACATTTTAATGACCTCTGGCCATTTCGAATGGGCGACCACAGCGATTAGAAACATTGAGTCCATAAATGGACCAGCGAAATCAATGTGTACCCATTGCCATGGAGATGAGGGCCACTCCCATGGATGTAGCGGGGCCTGTGGTGGAGCGTTTTGGACCTTCTGGCATCCTGTGCATCTCTTGGTCATATCCTCGATTTCTTTATCGATTCCCGGCCACCACACAAACGCCCTGGCTAGGCTCTTCATTTTTACCCCTCCCAGATGACCCTCGTGAAGCTCATTGAGTACTCTATCTCTCAACTTGGATGGAATTACCACTCGGGATCCACACATCAAGGTTCCCCGGCACACTGACAGCTGTTCCCTCCTTGGCGAGAATGCTGGCAACAGTGAGTCACCATATGCTGGCCATCCCTTCACCGTCAAATCATAGACCCGAGAGAGTGTCGGGTCATTTCGTGTTTCCTTCTCAATACTTGCGTTTGTAACAGGCAAACATTCGACTATGGTGGCATGGAATATCTCCACCGGGTCCACTGCAGGTGCTTCTTCCGCCGTAGGCAACGGTAAGCGCAACAGCCCATCAGCGTTTCCATGTTGCTTCGTACCTTTGTACTCTATGTCATACTGATGTGCCCCTAGAAAAACTGACCATCTTTGCAGCCGTTGCGCCGTCATCACCGGAACGCCCTTCTTTGGGTTAAAAATTGAGACCAGGGGTTGATGATCAGTCAGTAGTGTGAATTTCTGCCCGTGCAGATAGTGATTGAACTTCTTCACCCCGCACACCAGGCTGAGGGCCTTCCTGTCAATCTGGGCGTAGTTACGCTCAGCTGAGGTTAGCGAGCGCGATGCAAAGGCTATTGGCCTCTCTGAACGACCACAGAATTTGTGTGACAGCACCGCTCCAATGCCGTAAGGTGACGCATCACATGCCAACCGAATCGGTAGTGTTGGGTTGTAGTGGGCCAATACTTCTTTTGAAGTGATTTGGCATTTACATTCCTGAAAGGCATGCTTACACTCATCACTCCATTTCCATGTTACACCAGTTTGAAGGAGGGCATTCAGTGGGTGCAGAATTGTAGATAAATTCGGCAAGAACTTATGGTAGTAGTTCACCAACCCGAGGAACGACCTCAGTTGCGACACATTTTCTGGTGCTGGAGCCTTGACTACAGCCTCAATCTTGTCCAGCGACTTATGCAACCCTTCCTCATCAATCATGTGGCCACAATACGAGATTTGTCTCCTGAAGAACTCGCATTTGGGACGGTTGGCTCGTAGCCCATATTCCTGCAATCTCGTGAGCACCTGTTCCAGGTTGGCAAGGTGTTCATTGTCATTTTCGCCCGTAACCAGGATGTCGTCCAAATAACACTGGGTCCCCGGGATCCCTTGCAAGACTTGTTCCATTGCCCTCTGCCACATAGCCGGGGCCGATGCTACCCCAAATACCAGTCGATTGTACTGGTAAAGGCCTTTGTGAGTGTTTATCGTGAGGTATTTCCTAGATGCTTCTTCCACCTCCATTTGTAGATACGCTTGAGCCAGGTCAATCTTTGTAAAACGTTTCCCTCCAGATAGTGAGGCGAAAATATCTTCAATCCGCGGAAGCGGATACTGTACTGTGTGCAGGACTGGGTTCACAGTCACCTTGAAGTCCCCACAGATGCGAACCTTCCTTGGCTCCCCAGGCGTGCTGCTCAATGCTTTCTTAGGATACTGCCACGCTGAAAGCCTGTTCTAGCGTCAGGCCCTCTTTTGAAAGTAGTCGTTTCTGGGTTCCTTCACTCTGGAGCCCGCAGACAAACTTATCCCGTAAGGTGTCTGCCAGTCCTGCTCCGAACTGGCAGTGCTTCGATAACTTGCGTAGTTCCGTAAAATAATCAGCATTGCTCTCATCTTTGTGCTGGTTTCTTTTATGGAACTTGAATCTTTCTGCTATCAGCAGTGGTGTAGGGCTTAGATGTTCCTGTAAGATATGAACAATCTCCTCAAAACTTTTCTCCATTGGTTTAGCTGGGTTAATTAAATTCCGCAATAGGCTGTACGTACTCGCACCCATCAGATTTAATAATACCGACGCCCTCTTTCCATCAGCCACCTCATTTGCCTTGCAGTACACTTCAATTCTTTCCACATACGTGGTCCAGTCTTCCACCTCATTGTCGAAAGCAGTGATACTGCCACTTTTCGGCATCTTGGGCGATTTTAAATGGCGCCTCCCGCGCTTTTGCTTCTTCCCAAATGGAATAAAATGGCACCTCCCGCGCTTTTGCTTCTTCCCCAATGGGATAAAATGGCGCCTCCCGTGCTTTTGCTTCTTCCCCTTACTGCCACGCTGCTCCTAGCGTTCTACGGGGTAATGGCGGCGACCCGCAGCTTCGGCGCATCTCGCTTTCCTTCCCCCCCATTTAGTTTCTCTCCGCTGTCCTGTTCTCGAGCACCGACCGCGCCCTGTGCGCTCCACCCTCTCTCTCTTGTTTTCTTTTCCCGGCGATGCTGCGCGGCCCGATTTGTAGAGCCGCTCGATCGAGCTTGAGCCCACCACAGTCCGGAAGGGTCAGCGCGCTACCTGCTACCAGCACGATTCGCTGGAACCACAGTCTGTCCCGCTATTCTCCAAACACCGATGGATTCTTTGGGCGGTTGCCCTCGGTCGACAGCCGTTGCTCAGACTACGACCTTCCAGGACCTTCCTTTCAGGCGAGATCCGCGTGAGATGATGCCACACTGCAGGTGAGTTCGAACTTACTCGTCGCCACTGTAAAGTCCGCGCCTCAATAATACACGGACTTCGGGAGAACAGTTTAACAGGTACTTTACTGAACAAGAGGCAGCTTGAAACTGAAACTACAGAAGCCTGCTAGGGCCTTTTATACAGGGGTGGTCACTGCCGGTACTGCAGTCTAAGACCAGTTATTCCCTTAAAGGTACATACACAACACTTTCTAAATCTTTTATCTAATCTCATTAATTTTCCTACCTTTCCCTGTTTTTGCAGGTAGGCCTCGAAGCCTGGGCATCTGTTGCCAGCCATGCTGGACCCTAGGCAATTGTTTTGTGGCAAGCTCCTCTCACCCCTCACCCCCCACCCCTCAGCCCCCCCCGCTGGGCCCGATTCCGAACCTGCAGCCAGCCATCTTGGTAAAGGCTGGCTGGGGCTTCATTCGTGCTCGCGCTGCATGGCGCACCTCCACACAGAGCGCAGCCAGAGGGAACCGAGCAAGTTAGCGGGGGGGGGCGGGGGGGAGGGGAGCGGGAGCGGAGAGGGTTACCCCGGAAACCGGACTCACCAGCTGCAATCGGCCGTCTCAAGCCGCTCAGGCCCAGGCCCGATCCCGGAGATTGGGAGGCGGAGAGGGGAGGAGGGTTACCAAGGCAACCGGGCCCGGCCAGCCGCAATCGGCCATCTCAAGCCGCCTCAGGAGGGCGGGGCTCGGGCTGACCGGGGCGCTGCACTCGGCATGTCAGTGCGTGGGGCGGCACGGAGCTCAGCGGAGCCATCGCCAGCAGAGGGGAGAGGGTCTGCTGGCTCCCCCCTCCCTTTCTCCACCCCTCCTCTCCCCCCCTCCTCTCCCCCCCTCTCCCCCTCCCCTTTCTCCCCCCCTCCCCTCCCCTTTCTCCCCCTCCCCTTTCTCCCCCCTCCCCTCCCCTTTCTCCCCTCCCCTCCCCCCTTCCCCCCTCCCCTTTCCCCCCCTTCCCCCCTCCCCTTTCTCCCCCTCCCCTCCCCTTCACCCCCCTTCCCCCCTCCACTATCCCCCCTCCCCCCCATTCCCCCTCCCCTTTCCCCCCTTACCCCCTCCCCTTTCCCCCCCTTACTCCCTCCCCTTTCCCCCCTCCCCTTTCCCCCCTTTTCCCCCACTCCCTTCCCCCCTTCCCCCCAGTTGCTCTCTCTTCCTCCCCAATCGCTCTCTCTCTTCCCCCCCAGTCGCTCTCTCTCTTCCCCCCAGTCGCTCTCTCTCTCTCTTCCAACAACAACATGCCCTCGAAAAAGCCTCGGCACTGCCGGCCACTCCAGCTAGTAATAAGATAAGGGAGTTAAATATGTGGCTGGAGAGATCGTGTAGGAAGGATGGGTTAAGATTCCAGGGACATTGAGAACAGTTCTGGGGCCGGAGTGGCGTGTACAGAATGGATAGATTTCAAGACTGAGATTACTGTCCTCATTGGGAGAATAATTAGTACTTGGGGAGTTTTAAAACTAATATGGCAGAGGGAAAAGAAAAAAAAAAGATGATGAAGCAGAAAGGAAAGAGAAGGCGACAAGGGGTGCAGGAAAGATACAAGACGAAAACAAAAGTTATAACAAACAGATCAGAAGGATGAGGGATTAAAACAAGTAATATTACCAAACAGACAGAGGCAGGTTTGAGATGTATGTTTGTAAATGCATAAGGTTTTGTAAAAAAAAAGTTATTAGAGGGACAAATTGCTATGGGGAATATGATAAAATAGCAATAACAGAGATGTGACTTATGCCAGTGGAGGACTGGGAGCTAAATATTCCTGGTTACAAAATATTCAAGAGGGATAGAGTATGAAAGAAAGACTTGCATTTATATAGCGCCTTTCATGTCCACCGGACGTCTCAATGAAGTACTATTTGAAATAAAAACAGAAAATGCTGGAAATACTCAGCAGGTCAGATTTCCAGCATCCGCAGTATTTTGCTTTTGCAGAAATACTATTTGAAGTGGAGTCACTGTTGTAATGTGGGAAGCGCGGCAGCCAATTTGCACACAGCAAGGTCCCACAAACATCAATGTGATAATGACCAGATAATCTTTTTTTTTGTTATGTTGGTTGAGGAATAAATATTGGCCAGGACACCGGGGATAACTCCCCTGCTCTTCTTTGAAATCGTGCCATGAGATCTTTTAATTCTGTGGTGTATGTAACCTGTACCACCTTAAGAGGATACCTTAAGGTGATGGACTACTTTTTGATGGCTCCTGTACATTGTAGTACCGGTGGTGACCACACCGGTATATAAACCCTGCGGAGCAAAGTGTATCCCAGTTCAGCCCTGACCCTCAATCACTAAAGACCTGTTTAATTACTTCTGCAGTCTGTGTCCTGTTATTCAGCATAACTACATTTGAAAACACAGACTCAACAGTGGCGACGAGTCTGATCTTACCTAGCGGCAGTTGCATCAAAGGAAGCTTCGCCTCTGAAACGGGCGTCGAACAAGGACATCCACCCTCAACATCCTGCTGGGCACTGCATAGCACAGGAGGCCATCGGGAACCCGGGTTGGTTTCTGGCCACGAAGTCAAACATCAGTGAACATCCCTTCGACGACAGCGGCGGGTAAGCCCGATCGAGCGGCACGGGGGGGAAGTCGGCCGAGTTGTCAGTAAGACAAGGGGAGGGAAATGACGAAAAGGGCGGAGAACACGACCGCAGCCGGTGTCAGGGGCCGGACTGCAATTGGGGCAGAGACGCGCAGCAGCCAGAAAAGCGTTTATGACCACAAGGACCGCAGGAGCGGCGGGGAACAAGAGCAGCAGTGTAGGGGAAAATAAAGGACCGCCGGGAGGCGAGAACAGCAACAGCGCGGTAATTGCCATTTTGAGTCGGCGGGGGAAGAAGACAAGCGCGGGAAAAGCCACCAAGCGCGGGAAAAGCCGCCAAGCGCGGGAAGCCACCATTTTGGAAAAAAAAAAAATAATAATCATATCCGAAGGAAAGGAAACTCAACAAGGATGCCAAAAACGGGTAACATCACTGCTTTTGATAGCGATGTGGAAGATTGGGCCACTTATGTGGAACGCATTGAAGTTTACTGTACAACGAATGAGGTACCGAAGGATAAGAAAGCACTAACCCTATTAAACTCGATGGGTGCGAAGACGTACGGGTTATTAAGGAACCTTGTAACACCAGATAAACCGGTAGGAAAGAGTTTCGCGGATATTGTTACTATCCTGCAAGAGCATTTAAACCCCACGCCGCTGCTGATAGCGGAACGATTTAAATTCTACAAAAGAATTCAACTTAAAGAAGAAAGCAACGCTGAATTCTTAACCGAACTGCGCAAGTTATCAAAGTACTGTCAGTTTGGTACAGGACTAGCAGACGCACTGAGAGATAAGTTTGTGTGTGGGCTCCTAAGGGAAGGAACCCAGAAGCGACTGCTAGAGGAAAAGGATCTTACGCTGGACAAAGCTTTCAGCATTGCAGCATCGCACGAGGCACTGCAGAGATACAGCAAAGACCATTGGAATTCAGCACCAATGAAATGGCATTGGGCGCAGTAAAGTGCTATCGTTGCGGAAGGACAACGCATGACCAGAACCAGTGCTGGTTCAAAGATAAAGAATGCAGGAAATGTGGCAAACTTGGTCACATAGCAAGAGTATGCCGGTCAGGAAAGAAGACCAGCAGCAAAAAGTCGCCGCAGGAGAAGTACAAAAAAGTACACAAGGTGACAGAGAACAGTTCGGATGAACAGAAGATGGATTCAGACTCCAGCAGTAAGGAACTGGGTTGTCTAAAAATACATAATGTGGGTAACACAGCAGACCATCAAACTATTTGGGTCATGCTTCGGATAGCAGGAGTCCAAGTGAAGATGGAATTGGACACTGGATCGGCATTAATGGTCATGAATAAGCAAGATTACAAAAGGTTATTCTCGCACATTCCCCTGAGGGATACGGAGATTGTATTGAAAACATACACGGGGCAAATAGTATACCCCAAAGGAAAGATAAAAGTAAATGTGGTCTACAATGGTAAAGAAAGTCAGAAAATGGACTTGTATGTGTTACCTGATGGAGGTCCGCCACTACTGGGACGGGAATGGATCTGGAGAATAAATGTGGACTGGCATTCCATACAAGCACTGACTGTAGATGCCTGTAAAGAGGACGGCGTCAAACCTAAATGACTGTCCAAAATATTGGACGATGCTAAGGAGGTGTTCCAACAGGGACTGGGAACACTGAAAGGAATTACAGCAAACATCAAGGTTGAAGAACATGCAAACCCAAAATTTTTCAAAGCCAGACCTTATGTGATACGACCTGCTGTGGAAGCAGAGCTGGAAGGGCTAGAACGTTCAGGAGTACTGTCCAAGGTGGACTGGAGCGAATGGGCCACACCGATTGTTCCTGTTGTTGAGATACCGCGGCAAACGTGGGAGTCGAGACCAGAGCTAGTAAAACACAACTGCTTTTATTCTACCTCATGGCAAAGAGGAACTGGAAAAGCCCGCGCATCCACTTAAATACTCCCCAGACAGGAAGTGCTCCCGGCAGCCTGTCCCTGCGGGAAACAAGTTGCTGGAGGAAAGGGCCCCCAGCTGGGGGCGTCTGCTTAAACTGTCCATGCCGCCGTGAGCGGATTATGTCCAGTGGTGGCGTGTCGCCACAGAGCTCCCCCCAGAATCCGCTTAGGAGGAGTGGACGAGTCGTGACGGTGGTCTGATGGTTCTGCCACAGCGGCTCTGAGTGGTCGCCGGTCTAGTTGGTGGGGCCGGGCGGTTCGCTGCTGGCTGTGCTGGCTTGCTGGCGGGACGGCCTCTAGTTGGAGGCCGGGCCACGGGGACCTGTTCCCCTGGTTCTGTGTGTGCAGGTTTGAGCTGGTCGATGGAGACTGTGTCGACCCTGTCGCCGAGTCGCAGCTTGAAGAGCTTGTCCCCGGTTTGTAGTATCTCGTACGGTCCGTCATACGGGGGTTGCAGGGGCCCGCGGTGCGCGTCGTGTCGCACGAAGACGAAGCGCGCCTGCTGTAAATTTGGTGGGACGTGAGGTGCGAGTTCGCCATGTCGGTTGACCGGAAGTGGGGTGAACTGCTGAGCGGAAGAGAAAGAGTTGAGCCGTTGCTGTTCGGCCGACCAAGGCGTGGTAGCCTCCGGAAGGAATTCGCCTGGGACGCGCAGCGGTTGTCCATAGACTGACTCCACTGCCGAGGACTGGAGGTCTTCCTTGACCGCGGTGCGTAGGCCTAGTAGCACCCACGGTAGGCGGTCAGTCCAGGTACTGTCCTGCAGGCCGGCGCGGAGTGAGGCCTTGAGTGACCTGTGGAAGCGTTCACAAAGCCCGTTGGCCTGCGGGTGGTACGCGGTGGTTCGGTGGAGTGTCACCCCGAGGTTGCGTGCTGTGGCCGTCCAGAGTTCGGAGGTGAACTGGGCGCCTCTGTCGGAGGTTATGTCGGCCGGTATGCCGAACCTCGCAACCCAGGTGTTAACGAACGCCCTGGCGATGTCGGCTGTGGTGGTGGAGGTCAGCGGCACTGCCTCAGGCCAGCGTGTGTAGCGGTCGGCCATCGTGAGGAGATAAGTTTGGCCTTGCGATGGCGGCAGAGGACCGATGATGTCGACGTGTATGTGGTCGAAGCGGCGGCTGGGTACCTTGAAGTCTCCCAGGGGTGCTTTTGTGTGCAGCTGTACCTTAGCCCGTTGGCAGGCGAGGCAGGAGGTGGCCCAAGTCCGAACATCTTTGCTGAGGCCGCGCCAGACGAAGCACTGGGAGAGGAGTTTGACGGATGCGCAGGAACCCGGGTGGGAGAGCCCGTGGAGCGCGTCGAAGATGCGGCGGCGCCAGCTTGTAGGGACGACCGGCCTGGGTTGGCCGAGTGAGACATCGCAAGTGACTGCCGTGGCTTCAGGCCCGTGCGCGACCTTGGCTAGGCGTAGCTCTGGCAGGCTGGTAGCCGCCGAGAGGAGGTCTGGGTCCGTGAGCTGGGCCGCTGCTAGTTGCGCGTAGTCGACCGCGAGGTGATTCGCGCAGATGGCGGGACAGGAAAGGCAGTCGGCGACAATGTTGTCTCTACCGGAGACGTGCTGGATGTCCATAGTAAACTCGGACACGGCCGCAAGCTGGCGTTGCTGCCTAGCGGACCAGGGTTCGGTGTGCTTGGCCATCGCGTATGTTAGCGGCTTGTGGTCCACGTACGCGGTGAAGGGGCAGCCTTCCAGGAGGAACCTGAAATGGTGGACCGACAGGTGGAGCGCGAGAAGCTCGCGGTCGAAAGTGGAGTATTTGACCTCCGGGGGGCGCAGTTGGCGGCTGTAGAAGGCAAGTGGCTGCTACGCGCCATTGACCCACTGCTCGAACACGGCGCCGACCGCGTGGTCGGAGGCGTCGGTGGTGAGCGCGACCCGGGCATCGGCCCTCGGGTGCGCGAGCAGGGTGGCGTCGGCGAGCGCATTTTTGGTGGCGTCGAAAGCGGCTGACGTGTCAGTGGTCCAGGCTACATCCATCTTGCCGGATTTACCTCGGAGGGAGTCATATAGGGGCTTCATGAGGGCTGCAGCTCTGGGGATGAACCTGTTGTAGAAGTTCACCATCCCGAGGAACTCCTGGAGGCCCTTGATGGTTGTGGGGCGGGGGAATTGCTGGACGGCCTGCACCTTGTTGGGCAGGGGGACGGCCCCAGCAGGGGTGATGTGGTGACCGAGAAAATCGATCTCGGTTAGGCCGAATTGGCACTTCGCCGGGCTGAGGATGAGCCCGTGTTGGGCTAGGCGCCCGAACAGGACGCGAAGGTGTTCGAGGTGTTCCTGTTTGGAGGAGCTGGCCACGAGAATGTCGTCTAGATAGACGAATAAGAAGTTCAGGTCCCGGAGGACTGAGTCCATAAGGCGCTGGAAAGCCTGGGCTGCATTCTTGAGGCCAAAGGGCATCCTCAGGAACTCGAACAGGCCGAATGGGATGATGACGGCCGTTTTGGGGATGTCCGCGGGGTGTACAGGGACTTGGTGGTAACCGCGCACCAGGTCAACCTTGGAAAAGACGGTTCGTCCGGCCAGTCGGGCCGAGAAGTCCTGGATGTGTGGCACCGGGTATCGGTCGGGGGTGGTGGCATCGTTAAGGCGGCGGTAGTCCCCGCAAGGGCGCCAGCCTCCGCCGGGCTTGGGGGCGATGTGGAGGGGCGAGGCCCAAGGGCTGATGCCGAGTTGTTCCATGGTGGTGAACTTGGCCCGCGCGATTTCCAGCTTGGCCGGGTTGAGTCTGCGGGCGTGGGCAGAAACTGGGGGGCCGGTGGTGGGGATATAGTGCTCCACACCGTGTTTGGCGGCTTTGGCCGAAAAGGTCGGGTTAGTGAGGGCGGGAAACTCGGCTAGGAGTGCCGAGTAGTCGTCCGTGGCTCTGGCGAGGCAGTAGGTCATCAGGCCGGCCGAACGGGCCGGGGTGAATGCGCCGGGGATGGGGGCCATAGTGTTGATGTCGACGAGGCGGTGCCTCGGAATGTCGACAAGGAGGCCGTGGGCGCATAGGAAGTCGGCGCCGATGAGTGGGCAGAGGACCTTGGCTGTGAGGAACTCCCAGCGGTAGTGGCGGCCCGCGAGGTCGAGCGTGACCATGCGGGTGCCATATATGCGGATGTCAGAGCCATTGGCTGCGGCCAGCGTGATACCCCGTGTGCCGCGTTGGATTTCGAGGGCGGAGGCGGGGGTGATGCTGTGCTGGGCCCCTGTGTCGCACAGAAATCGGCGGTTGGTTCTGTCGTCGGTGACGTACAGTAGAGGCCCCTTTTGCCCCGCGGCCATCGCGGGGGCCGGTGCGGGGGGGGGTTTGAAAGTACACGGTGGCGTGCAGCGTTGGGCCCTAGTGCCAAAACGGGTGTGGTAGTAGCAGTGACCCGGAGTGGTAGGGCGGTCGGGCCTAGTGGGCCGGGAAGACCGCGTGGTCGTTGCCGTGAGGTCGGGCGCGACGCCGCGAGCGGACTGTGCAGAGAGCAGCCGGTCGGCCTTTTTGGCTATGTCATTCAGGTCCGTGGAGCCAGACTCCACAATGAGCGGGCGGATGCTGGCGGGGAGCTGCCGAATGAAAAGTGTGCGAAAGAGGGCGCCGGTGTTTTTGTCGTCCGAGAGGGACAGTATGTGAGAAAGCAGATCCGAGGGTGAAGCATCACCAAGGCCGGGGAGGTCAAGGAGTTGGCAGTTGCGCTGGTAAGAGGACGTTTGAAATTTTTTAAGGAGCGCAGCCTTCAGATGTTTGTACTTGCCTTCCGGTGGTGGATCCGGCAGCGCTGCCCAAACCTTGGGGACTGTGGCATAGGTGAGAGAGGAGATGAGGTAGTCGTACTTTGTGGCGTCGACTGTAATGTGTTTCAGCCGGAATCTGGACTCAGCTTGAACAAACCAGGCTTCGGCCAGGTTCTCCCAAAAGTCCGGTAGTTTAACCGTGGCTGCGTTTGTATCCGCCATGCTAGCTTAGGATTCGTCCTGAGCGTCGGGGTCACCAGTGTTGAGATACCGCGGCAAACATGGGAGTCGAGACCAGAGCTAGTAAAACACAACTGCTTTTATTCTACCTCATGGCAAAGAGGAACTGGAAAAGCCCGCGCATCCACTTAAATACTCCCCAGACAGGAAGTGCTCCCGGCAGCCTGTCCCTGCGGGAAACAAGTTGCTGGAGGAAAGGGCCCCCGGCTGGGGGCGTCTGCTTAAACTGTCCGTGCCGCCGTGAGCGGATTATGTCCAGTAGTGGCGTGTCGCCACACTGTCATGAAGCGTTCGTTGAGCAACAAGCCGGGGGAACCTGGGAAGGTTCGCATCTGTGGCGATTTCAAGATCACTGTTAATCCGGTTCTTCAATATCCGCTTCCGCGGATTGAAGATATCTTCGCTTCGCTGTCTGGCGGGAAACACTTCACCAAGATAGACCTGGCGCAGGTGTACCTACAGATGGAAGTTGATGAAGCGTCACGCCAGTATCTCACGATCAACACACATAAGGGCTTATATCGGTATAATAGATTGGTTTTTGGAGTGACATCGGCTCCAGCGATTTGGCAAAGGGCCATGGGGCAGGTATTGCAGGGAATTCCAGGCACACAATGCTACCTGGACGACATCCTGATTACAGGAGATGATGATAAGGATCACCTCGCGAATTTGGAGCAGGTGCTCACCAGATTGAAAGAATATGGGCTCAGAGTTAATCGCCAGAAATGTGAGTTCTTTCAAAAGTGAATCTCGTACTGCGGCCACGTCATTGACCAGGAGGGGCTCCATAAGTCACCTGACAAGATCGAAGCTGTTGTGAAAGCTCCTGCTCCGGAAAATGTATCCCAGTTGAGGTCGTTCCTTGGGTTGGTTAACTATTACCACAAGTTTCTTCCAAATTTATCCACGGTGTTACACCCGCTGAACACTCTTTTGCAAATGGGAATACCATGGAAGTGGAGCGATGATTGTAAGCGGGCTTTTCAAAAGAGCAAGGCAGTGATCACCTCTAAGGAAGTGTTGGCTCACTTTAACCCAACGCTGCCTATTCGCTTTGCTTGTGATGCTTCTCCACATGGTATCGGGGCAGTGCTCTCACATAAGTTTCCAAATGGCTCGGAAAGGCCAGTCGCGTTCGCATCCAGATCATTGACCTCCGCAGAGCGCAACTATGCTCAGATAGATAGGGAGGCTCTCAGCCTCGTGTGGGGAGTTAAGAAATTTAACCATTACCTGCAAGGCCAAAAATTTACGCTGCTGACAGATCACCAGCCGTTGGTTTCCATTTTCAACCCTAAGAAGGGTGTTCCGGTAATGACGGCGCAGAGGCTTCAGAGATGGTCCCTTTTCCTAGGGGCACAGCAATGTGATATCGAATTCAAAGGTACAAAGCAACATGGCAATGCTGATGGGCTGTCGCGCCTGCCACTACCTACAGCGGAAGAGGCACCGGCAGTTGACCCTGTTGAGATATTTCACTCGACCATCATCGAATGCTTACCAGTCACCAATGCGGGTATTGAGAGAGAGACCCGAAATGACCCGACACTGTCTCGGGTCTACGACTTGACAGTGAAGGGATGGCCAGCACATGGCGACCCACTGTTACCAGCATTCTCAGCCAGACGAGAACAGCTGTCCGTATGTCAAGGAACATTGATGTATGGAACAAGGGTGATTATTCCTCCTAAATTAAGGGAGAGAGTTCTGAAGGAATTGCATGAAGGTCATCTGGGGAGAGTCAAGATGAAAAGCCTTGCTAGGGCTTATGTGTGGTGGTCAGGTATCGACAAACAAATAGAGGATCTGACTAAAAGCTGCTCAGGGTGCCAAAAAGTTCAAAATGCACCTCCAATTGCACCGCTGCATCCGTGGGAATGGCCTTCAACCCCATGGCAACGTGTGCATATCGACTTTGCAGGTCCATTCATGGATTCCATGTTTTTGACAGCAGTAGACGCACATTCTAAATGGCCAGAAGTGATTAAGATGTCGACCACTACCTCTGAGAAGACGATCGCAGTTCTAAGAACCATATTTGCAAGGAATGGGTTGCCGGAACAAATATGTTCAGACAACGGACCACAGTTCGTGTCAGAAGAATTCCAGAAATTCATGAAAAAGAATGGGGTGAAACACTATACATCTGCCCCATATCATCCGGCTACAAATGGGTTGGCCGAGAGATTTGTACAAACGTTCAAAAAGGCGATAAAGGCAATGAGCGAAGACCATATTCCACTACAACACAAGGTGGACAATTTCCTGATGGCATATCGAAACGCCACGCATGCAGTGACAAATCAAAGCCCTGCCATAATGTTCTATAACAGGAGGTTGCGGTCCCGGTTGGATTTGTTAAAACCCAATGTGCGAAGGGAAGTCGAAAACAAGCAATTCCAGCACGTAAATAACAAGGCCACTCGGAGTTTCGAAATAGGACAACCAGTGTTGGCCAGGGACTATAGGGATGATAAATGGCAATCCGGAACAATTCGTGCCCGACAAGGACCCTTGATGTACACGGTAGACGTTGGAGAGAACGTAATACGACGTCATGCTGACCAACTTGTGGAATCGAGAACAAGGGTTGACCCCATGTCTACGGCAGAGACACCAGTTGAAGAAGTTATTGAGCCTGTAGCATCTACCTCAGACTCGAACGTACATGATGATGTTCAATCCATAGGAGATCAAATGGATGAGTCACCCCAGCAACGAGAACCAGAGACCCCTGAAAGGTGTTATCCGGGCCGGATCAGGAGGCCTCCTCAGAGACTGAATCTTTGAACAGTTTTGTGTGAAAATTGTATATATGTTATCCATGTAATGTTTAAATTGGGGTGTACACTGTTAAGCTAAAAGGGGAGGAATTGTAGTGTATGTAACCTGTATCACCTTAAGAGGATACCTTAAGGTGATGGACTACTTTTTGATGGCTCCTGTACATTGTAGTACCGGTGGTGACCACACCGGTATATAAACCCTGCGGAGCAAAGTGTATCCCAGTTCAGCCCTAACCCTCAATCACTAAAGACCTGTTTAATTACTTCTGTAGTCTGTGTCCTGTTATTCAGCATAACTACATTTGAAAACACAGACTCAACAAATTCCACCTGAGGGGGCAGATGGGGCCTCGGTTTAACGTCTCATCCAAAAGATGGCACCTCCGACAGTGCAGCACTCCCTCAGCACTGCACTGGAGTGCCAGCCTAGCTTTATGTCCTCAAGTCCCTGGAGTGGGGCTTTAACCCACAACCTTCTGACTCAGAGGCGAGTGTGCTACCAACTGAGCCACAGCTGAACAAAAAGGAGTGTAAATCAAAGATTCCTTTACAGCACTATGAACTCAGTAATGATATAAGGAATGGTGCAAATGTTGAATGTATGTGGTTAGAGTTAAGGAAAAACTCTTCAAAACATATTATAGACCACCAAATAGTGGAAAGGGGAAAAATATTTAGATATATTAGAGAAAAATACAGGAACAACAGGGCCATAATAATGGGTAGCTTTAATTTTATAGACTGCAGTAATGCAAGTGGCAAAGAGAGGAAGGGTTTCTACATTGTGCCCAGGACAGCTTTCTAGATCAGTGTGTTTTAGTCCAAAAGGAGGCAATGCTGGTTCTAGTTCTATGAAATGAAGTGAGGCAAGTATCTTTTGTAACAGTAGGGGGATATCCAGGAAACATCAAGTACAACATAATTAAATTTCAGATGAAAATTGTAAATGAGCAGGAACAGTAAAAGATAAAGTCACTAGCCTGAAATAAAGTTAATTTCAGTGAGATCAAAAGTGAACTAGCCTAGATAAACATGAAAGAAAATTGGCCAAATAAGATTGCACAAACAATGGAAAACACTCAGACAGAAGATGATTAAAGTACAGACTATATACATTCCTATAAGAAGTCAAGATGATACAGCAAAAGCTGGAGCTCCTTGGAGAGGAGAAGAAATAAATTAAAATGAGACATAACAAAGGCATTGGACAAATCTAGGCCCAGTAATAAAAATAAAACAAGTAAAATATAGAAAATAGAGGGGAAGTAAAAAATACATAAGAAAGGCTAAGAGAAGGTATGAAGAAAGATTGCCCCACTCCCGGGTCTCTCACTGTTACTAACCCTGAACCCTCTCTGCCACTTCTCCTCCATTCTCTGCAAGGTCATCTCAGACATAATACTCACTTCATTCAATTCCTGACCACCAACTCTCCTTCCTGGCCCCCATGCTAGCTGACATTGTAAATGTTTCCCTTCTCCTCAGGTACCATCCCTGCCTGTTCAAAACTTATAATCCCCTTCTCAAAAGAACCCTCACTCAACCATTCTGTACTTGTCAATTACCACCCAATCTCCAACCTTTCCAAGGTCCTTGAGCATGTTGTTGCCTCCCAGATTCGAGCCCTTCTTTCCTGTAACTGTACAAATCATTTCAGTTCAGCTTCCACCCTTTTCACAGCAACAAAACAGCCATAAACAAAGTCACAAATGGCATCTTTTGTGCCTGTGACTATGGTGCTTTATCCCTCCTTGTACTCTTCAAACTCTTCACAACATTCAAACCGGTTGCCCATCCAGATTTATTGAACTGCTTATACAGCGTTCCATTTTATCTATCTGAACATAGCCAGGGTCTCCACCACACTATTACTTCCAGTGTCTTTCCCCCCCCCCACCAACCCCAGGATCTATCCTACGTTAACTCCTCATTTTCACCTCATGCTGCCCTTTGGTGACATTATCCTCAAGCATGGCATATGCTGAGAACACATAGCTCTACTTCTCCATCACCTCCCTTGGCTACTTGACTGTCTCCGTGCTGTCAGACTGCTTGTCTTGGATAAGTCACAACTCTTTTCATTTCAACATAAGAAAGACCAAAGCAATTGTTTTAAACTCCCATCAGACATTCCACTCCGCTGTCACTGCGCCAGGTGAACCAGACCATATGCAGTCTCGGTATCCTGTTGATTTGCTAATATTTTAGTTTAATCAGTAAGTACTAATTATATCAATGCAGAACTGGTTTGAGGTTATTAAGCTTGACAATGTGAGATACTTGAATTATTGTACAGTGCAAATGATCCCATTGTTGAAGCTCACCAGGTTAATGCCTGTATCTCCGTTGATAATAATTCAGCTCCATCATCCTGTCCTATATTCCCCCAAAGCAGTGCCCTCATTATGTCATCAGCACTCACTGTTTAATCAGCTATTCACAAAATATCATCAAAAATGGCTATTAAAGTTACTTGTATTTTAGTAACTGATTTCTAAAAGTATTAATGGTGAAATCCCTTTTTGTAAGTTTTGAAGACATATCTAAATGAATAATAATTAACAAGTATCACAACATAGGCACAGCAATAATTTAAAATAGTAATCTTATCAGAAGTTCAACTTGTGTCCTTGGGAGTAGAAAGGCCCTCCCAAAAAGATAACAACTAATTACTGGGACTATTGAAGCCAATTAAGAAGAGTCTGTTCTGAACGAAAATAAGAGAGATCAATGTCCAAACTATCCAAGCCAATAAAAACAGGAATAGATGATAAGGGAGGTGGTTCAGTCCAACAACAATGAATAACAATGGAAACAATTACACTTTAAAAATTAGAGATAGGAAAATGTGTGGTAAATAAACTTAGAAATGTATTGCAAATGGCACTTCAATCATACAGATACAAATGACTAATCAAAAAGAGCATAATAATACTTTCATGTTTGCAAATCAATTTTACACTGATTCCTTTACATATTTTACCGTAACTTTTTGAAACCAAAATGTAAGTAGGAAAATTCCTGAGTGGAATGACAAGTTGCTGAAGCTTGTTGTAAAGTGGTTAATACCACTTACAACAAGTTTCAGTAACTTGTCATTCCACTCAGGAATTTTCCTACTTACATTTTGATTGAGAACGCTACTTACATTCAGATTGATGAGAAATTCTGTCAAGTTTTACTTCTAATGGTCATCATTTCTAATTATATACATTTTCACTTTATTCCACAATTAAAAGATTATGTAACAGCAAGTCAGAAGGCAATCTGACTAGTAAGGGCATCAAGGGATATGGCGATAGGGCCGGTGAATGGAGTTGAGGCAGAAAATCAGCTACGATCTCATTGAATGGCAGAGCAGGCTCGAAGGGCCGAATGGCTACTCCTACTCCTATTTCTTATGTTCTTATTTGTACAAATGGTCTAAAGTACAAATCAGATTTGATAGCAAAATCTATCATAGTCATAGGAAACTGTGGCTCTGAAAGTATGCTGTAAAATAATAGCATACAAATGCTTAATATATTCATCTGAAGTGCTTTCCCCACTATTTTAACAGGGGTGTTAATTGATTAAAATAAATGGATTGATGCCTCTACTAAAATAGTGAACAGAGGAATGTCAGAAGAACACCCGTAGGCTAGTATCCTTAAATTAATTTCAAGGTTAGTGAATTTTAGTTTTGCATAAAACAGTTTTTGGCCCAGTTTAAAAATTCTAGAATAACATTTGGACCACAGTGCTTTGCAAGAATGTAATACTACCATGGGGCTTCTGATGTGACAAACCAAAAGAATGAGGCCATGATATTCCTCTCCCCCCTCCACCGAGTGTTAGTCAAGCAGAGTGGGGGTTATTTTGGCTATAGGGTGAAAATAGGCGCTTAATTGGTGCCGTGCGAATAAGAAACACCTGTTTGGAAGTCCGGATTTAGCGCACAATTTTAGGATTATTTGATGCTTATCATGATTTAAACATGCCTGCAGGCGCTGAAAATGCAGGTTTCGCACTCAGGCACTGATTAGGTACAATTTTCCTGGAGCTGTATATGTAGACTGCACTCACCCACTTCCACTGAAGGTGTAGGGTGCAATGCCTGGAAGTGGAAGGATGTCACAAGGAGCGAGGGAGAGGGCTTCAAAGTTCTCCGATGCAGCACTGGAGGTCCTGATGGAGGAGGTGGAGAGGAGAAGGGATATCCTCTACCCGCAGGGGGGAAGGAGGCCTCAGGAAAAAGAAAGACTTACATTTATATAGTGCCTTTCACGACCTCAGGACACCCCAAAGTGTTTTACAGCCAATGAAGTACTTTTGAAGTGTAGTCTCTGTTGTGATGTAGGAAACACAGCAGCCAATTTGCAGTCAGCAAGCTCCCACAAACAACAATGTGATAATGACCAAATAATCTGTTTTGTTTTTGTTATGTTGATTGAGGGATACCAAGGATAACTCCCCTGCTCTTCTTCAAAATAGTGCCATGGGATCTTTTACATCCATCTGAGAGAGCAGCCTCTCATCTCATCCGAAAGACAGTACCTCTGACAGTGCAACATTCCCTCAGTAGGCATGTCAGCCTAGATTTTTGTGTTCAAGTCTCTGAAGTGGGACTTGAACCCACAGCCTTACTGATTCATAGAGTCATAGAGTTATACAGCACAGAAAGAGGCCCTTTGGCCCATCGTGTCCGCACCGGCCATCAAGCCCTGTCTATTCTAATCCCATTTTCCAACACTTGGTCCGTAGCCTTGTATGCTATGGCGTTTCAAGTGCTCATCTAAATGCTTCTTGAATGTTGTGAGGGTTCCTGCCTCTACCACCCTTTCAGGCAGTGAGTTCCAGATTCCAACCACCTTCTGGGTGAAAAAGTTTTTCCTCAAATCCCCTCTAAACCTCCTGCCCCTTACCTTGAAACTATGCCCCCTGGTTATTGACCCCTCTACTAAGGGGAAAGGTTCCTTTCTATCTACCCTATCTATGCCTCTCATAATTTTGTTCACCTCAATCAGGTCCCCCCTCAGCCGTCTCTGCTGTAAGGAAAACAACCCCAGCCTGTCCAGTCTCTCTTCATAGCTGAAGCGTTCCAGCCCAGGTAACATCCTGGTGAATCTCCTCTGCACCCTCTCCAATGCAATCACATCCCTCCTATAGTGTGGTGACCAGAACTACACACAGTATTCCAGCTGTGGCCTAACTAGCATTTTGTACAGCTCCATCATAACCTCCCTGCTCTTATATTCTATGCCTCGGCTAATGAAGGCTTGTGTCGCCGAGGCTTTAGATTTTTAAACCCAGTATATCATGTATTAATAATATCAGAAATCTGTTCATAGGATGGTGTATCTCTTGGAATATGGCTTATTCTGTCACAGTACATCATATGGCAACAGTGGTCCGGAGCCTAATGGTGGAGCACGTCTCAAAATATGTTCAATTAGATATCAGCGAACATCCCTCCCATGAGTGGCCCGTCAACTACGACGATGATGATGATGACGGCGATGATGACGACGATGAAGATGATGATGACGACGATGGCGATGATGATGACGATGACAACGATGACGATTACGACGATGATGACGATGACGATGATGACGATGACAATGATGATGATGATGACGACGACGATGAAGATGACGATGAAGATTACGACGATGATGACAATGACGACAACGATGATGATGATCACGATGAAGACGATGATGATGACGACGACGACGACGATGATGACAATTACGACGATGATGACGATGACGATGAGGACGACGATGATGATGACGATGACGATGATGATGATGACGATGACGACGACGACGACGATGACAATGATGATGATGATGACGACGACGATGATGACGATGATGACGATGACGATGACGATAATGATGATGACGACGACGATGATGACAATGACGATGATGACGATGACTACGATGATGATGACGACGAGGATGACGACGACGACGATGACGACGATGATGATGGCGACGACGACGATGACGATGATGTTGATGACGACGACGATGATGATGGACGATGGCGACGATGACGACGATGATGATGACGATGACGACGACGACGATGAGGATGACGACGATGATGGCGATGATGGTGACGGCGACGATGACATTGACGACGACAATTATGATGACGATGATGATGACGATGATGATGACGACGATGACGACGATGACGATGATGACGATGATGATGATGATTACGATGATGACAACGATGACGACGATGACGACGATGACGAAGACGATTACGACGATGACGACGATGATGACAATGACGATGACGACGACGATGATTATGATGACGATGACGATGATGAAAATGACAATGACGATGATGATGATGACGATAACGATGACGATGATGACGACGATGATGACGATGAAGACGACGACGTCGACGACGACGACGATTATGATGACGAAGACGATGACGACGATGATTATGATGATGATGACGACGATGATGATGACGATTACGACGATGATGATGATGGTGATGACGATGACGCTGATGACGATGACGCGATGATGATGATGATGATGACAATGACGATGATGACGATGATGATGACGATGACGACGATGACGATGATGATGATGACAATGACGACAATTATGATGATGATGACGACGACGATGACAATGACGATGATGATAATGACGATGATGATGACGGTGATGATGACGATGACGACGATGATGACGATGACGACGACGACGATGACAATGATGATGATTACGACGATGATGATGATGACGATGACGATGACGACGATGATGATGATGACGATGATGGTGACGATGATGATGATGACGACGGTGAGGATTACGACGATGATGACGACGACGAAGACGATTATGATCACGATGACGACGACGATGATGATGATGACGACGATGACGATGACGACGATGACAACGATGATGATGATGATGATGATGACGACGACGAAGACGATTATGATGACGACGACGATGATGATGACGATGACGATGATGACGAAGACGATGATGATGATGATGATGATTACGACGATGACAACGACGGCGACAATGACGATGACGACGACGACGACGACGCCGATGATGACGATGACGGTGACGATGACGATGACAATGACGATTACGACGATGATGATGACGATGGCGACAACTACAACGATGATGACGATAACGATGACGACGACGACAACGACGACGATGATGATGATGACGATCATGATGATGATGACAACGATGACGATGATGCTGACTATGACGAAGACGATGATGATGACAACGATGATGATGATGATGAGAATGACGATGATGATGACGAAGATGATGATGATGACAACGATGATGATGATGACAACGATGACGAAGACGAAGACGATGACGATGATGATGAAAATGACAATGATGATGACGATGACGACGATGATGATGATGATGACGACGATGACGATGACGATAACGACGACGATGATGATGATGCCGATGATGACGACGACGATGACGACGATGACGACGACGACGATGACGATAACGACGACAACGATTATGATGACGATGACGATGATGATGACGATGATGATGATGATGATGACGATGATGACAACGATGATGATGATGACAATGACGATGATGATGACGAAGACGATGATGATGACAACGATGATGATGATGATGACAACGATGATGATGATGAAAATGACGATGACGATGACGATAACGATGATGATGACGACGACGATGACGATGATGATGACAATGACAATGACGATGACAACGATGATGATTACGATGATGA